>NC_140589.1:1920840016-1922055016 GCF_964204655.1 Triturus cristatus
ACCCCCAAACACAGGTTGACATGTGATGTATGTGTTGCTCAAGCCAACAATGGACTGGAGATGTGGGCAGGCTATATGGGTGTTTCAGTGCTGGCATCCTGCATGTGTGTGAGATGTGCAGGGACTGTGTTCCCCTTCACACCTGTATGCTTTAACATCAGCTTTTCCCAAGCAGGGGTCTCATGTGAGCTGCCTGTACTATAGTCTCTGATTGACCTATCGTTGGATATGTGATGATTTTGTATCTTGCTGCTATACTGATAGATGTTGGTACATGACACATTGTCCCTGATCATTTCCTTCTCTTGTCTCCCATGCCTGCAGCTCAAGGTACACCAGCGTAAGGCCGTGTGGAGGGCCATTGCAGCGAAGGTGCAAGCCCTGGGGGTCTCAAACCAACGGCGCACCCACTGCCACAAGAGATGGGACGACATCAGCCGGCTGGCAAAGAATGTGGTGGAGATGACCTGAGGGCTGCTTCCTCGCACTGGGCGTCTGGCACGGCGCAGTATGACACCACTAATGGGGGGCATCTTGGCGGTGACACAGCTTGAGCTGGATGCACGTTTGAAGGAGCATCAGCAGCAAGCCAGGGGTGAGCATTTGGGGAGTCTGACATTGGATGGGAGTGGCTGCATGTGTACAGAGCCCGGGTCAGCGCTGGCCTCTGTGATGTTGGTAGTGTAATGCCGTGGCATGTAAGTGGCTGCTGACCTGGGTGCCTGTGGCATGTATTTGCCCTACCTGCACTTACAAAGGTGATTCGGATGCTGTGCATTCACATTGCATTCTGAGTTGTGCTCTTCAGGTTTCTTCTGCATTGGTGTAGTCTTGGGAATCCCATGGGAGGGAACAGCAGTGTGCCCAATCTGACTGTGCGTACATCAATGCGTCCATTGCATGCACTCATATTGGGGAGGCCTACACATCTTACAACAATGTGCAGCATTATATTGTCCCCAAGGTATGACATGGTGGGTGGCATGGGCTAATGTCCATTGTGGACTGTCATGTTGTAGTCTGGGTCTGTGTTGGTCCCTCCTGTTCCATCCAGTTCTGTCATTGGCAACAAGTAGTGTGCCCCCATCATGTCCCTAGCTGTGCTCAGAACTAGTTGTGTGTCTGTTTGAACAGAGCCACAAGCAGGGTGTTGCGCTGTGTGGTCATCACATGGCTCACTCATGCCTGAGTATCCTGTTTCCACGCACTGCTTGAGTCTATGTAGTGAGTTGGCACGATGTGATTGCACACGGTGGTGTGCAACATGTAGATTTGGTCAACTTTTGTCATGCATTGCTTGCATATGTTTGTTCTGTTGCTGCCACTGACCTGACCCTACATCTCTCTCTCCCATGCAGCATCACCTGTGGTATGGAGGGACAGGAGATGGACACCAGTGGGGGTGAAACTAGCACCACAGCTGCCCAGGAGCCCAGTGACACAGAGGTCACCAGCGCCTCAGAGGGGGACAGGAGTCTCCTGGAGGAGTCCCAGCCTGAGACGTAAAGCACCACATCATCCGATGCCAGCAGGGATGCATCCATGTCGGAGGGCACAGGGAACGGGGACTCTGCATCGGCTTCCACCACACAGCGGCCATTGCCCACCCTTCCAGCCACTTCCTCTGGTGCTGCCCGTGTCCGCCTCAGTAAGAGAGGAAGAGTGTCCTTCACCCCTGCCACCGCTGCCCCTGCCCCTGTCCACCCTGCTGCCATCAGTGCTGAGTCTGTTGAGCTTCTGCGGCAGCTGTGTGTAGGCCAGACAGCTCTCCTCAAAGCCTTTTATTGACCACGACAAAAAATTGGCACAGGGGGTTGCTTTCATGGAGGGCATGCATTTCGACATGGGTGGGCTGCACCAGACAGTCCAGGCTTTGTCATCAACAGTGACGTCTGCCCTGCAACAGGCACATACTCACAGTCCAGCTCCAGTCCCTTTAACCACCCCCCGGGCAGTGGCCACGTCTTACGATAGTGCCCACGGTCCACATGTATCAAAGTCACGATACAGCACACAGAGCACACAGCAGCAGCAACCCAAGCGGTCCGGGCGCAGACACCATCCCCACAGAAGACCAAAGGCACCCCAGAGTGCAGGGAGAAAAGCCCGTCAGGCGACACCAGTGGACAATTAGCAAAGCAGCAGACCTCAGGCACACAAGCCTCAGTGGCATCCCCATCCAAGGACTCTCCTGCCAGTAAAGCATTGCACAAAGATAATCGTACAGTGTCTGTGGCCACCAAGGAGTCGGTGCATGCCAAGGGTACACCTAGGAAGGGCTACAAGGCGGTATCACCAACCACCTCGACTCCCATTCCAAGCCCAGTGAAGCAGGGGCTGGAGGGCACTGTAGGGGTCACACCTAGTAAACAGGGGAAGGGGGGTCAGAGGCAAAGCAAGGAGAAGCATCCTGCTGGGTCCAGCACATCACCAGAGGGGCTGCCAGCACCTGCACCTGCTGCAGCAGTGGTGGTTAGTGTGCCTGTTGTGCCCACACCACTTCCCATTGATCCACAGTCAGTCAAGCCATTTAGGATCCCCAAGAAGTGGAAGGGCACCCCTCCACAATCTTCCAGCCACACCGTGGCTCCCGTCTGCATGACTTCACCTCCACGTGCCACTACACCACCTGGTCCAAGCAGCCCTCTGGCTTGCCAAGCCACTGATAGCTCTACCTCAGCTGTTCCGCTCTCTCCCCCGTCAAGTGCCCCGACAGTCCCCGAGACACAGCCAGCTCCGCGTCCGCCTGACAGCCAAGTCTGAGTGTTAGTCACCCTCACACACCTGTGTCTCACACAGGTGGGCCTGTACTGCATATTGTTGCCCCCTGACTGTGTTGCTGACCATGGAAAGGTACAGTCGCACACATTCCCTGTGCGGCTTCTCATGGACTCAGTCTGCACTTTGTCCTGCCCACCGGCCATTGTCGTTCACTGCTGTGTGCCCCCTGCCTGTGCAGCTTCTCATGGCCTCAGTCTGCACTTTGTCCTGCCCACTGGCCTTGTCGTTCACTGCTGTGTTGGACCCTTCCCTGTGCAGCTTCTCATAAACTCAGTCTGCACCCTGGACTGGCCACTGGCCTTGTTGCTCTTTGCTGTGTTGGACCCTTCCCTGTGCAGCTTCTCATGGACCCAGTCTGCACTTTGTCCTGCCCACTGGCCTTGTCGTTCACTGCTGTGTGCCCCCTGCCTGTGCAGCTTCTCATGGACTCAGTCTGCACCCTGGACTGGCCACTGGCCTTGTTGCTCTTTGCTGTGTTGGACCCTTCCCTATGCAGCTTCTCATGGACTCAGTCTGCACTTTGTCATGCCCACTGGCCTTGTTGCTCTTTGCTGTGTTGGACCCTTCCCTGTGCAGCTTCTCATGGACTCAGTCTGCACTTTGTCATGCCCACTGGCCTTGTCGTTCACTGCTGTGTGCCCCCTGCCTGTGCAGCTTCTCATGGGCTCAGTCTGCACCCTGGACTGGCCACTGGCCTTGTTGCTCTTTACTGTGTTGGACCCTTCCCTGTGCAGCTTCTCATGGACTCAGTCTGCACGTTGTCCTTCCCACTGGCCTTGTTGTCCACTGCTGTGTGCCCCCTGCCTGTGCCGCTTCTCATGGACTCAGTCTGCACTTTGTCCTGCCCACTGGCCTTGTTGCTCTTTGCTGTGTTGGACCCTTCCCTGTGCAGCTTCTCATGCACTCAGTCTGCACTTTATCATGCTCACTGGCCTTGTCGTTCACTGCTGTGTGCCCCCTGCCTGTGCAGCTTCTCATGGACTCAGTCTGCACTTTTTCCTTCCCACTGGCCTTGTCGTACACTGCTGTGTGCCCCCTGCCTGTGCAGCTTCTCATGGACATGCTCTGCATCTTGTGCCTTGCTCTTCTCTTCTCATGGTACCTATCTGTGCAATATGTGAATAAAGACAGTTGTTCCTGTTGTCTATTTTGTCAGTGTCCTTACTGAATAAAGTTATTTTGCTGTGTGTATATGGTTTACTGTGCCACATGGTCTGTGTGGCACCTCAGCATGGTCAATGTTTGGGCTCACTTGCTCTCTTTTTTTTAGGGGTGACAGGGTCTTCATTCTTTTTTGACCCAGATACTTGTGGTGGCAATGGTGGCAATTTCGAATGGTTAGCAGTAATCATTTACGTGATTGGTTCATGTTGGCTCTATTGTACACATGTCAGGGGGTGGGGTCACTGCCAGCACAGAGTGGGTTTCTGCACACAGTATTGCAGGCAGGCTGTCCAGGGTCATCATGTGTGTGTTCTTCCTATATGTGTGCCCAGTGGTGTATGTGGGTGGTCATCTTGTGATGGCCAGTCACCCTAGTCCCATGGCTTACTTTCCATGTGTGCTCTTGGATGGCCAGGTAGTGTGCAGTGTGAAGGGGTGAGTTTGTGGGGAGTGTTGATGTGTGTATGCCTATGCAATGTCAACTACACACATGTGTCACCCAGGAGTTGTGTGCCTGTTGTTTTGATTGTTCATCCCTGTGGATGTGGTTGTATGCCCATGTGTGAGTTGTATGTTGTGCACTGTGCATTATGTTGGTGTGTCCTTGCTGTTCTGTCTGACTCCTACTTGTTGTTTTTGTCACTTGTGAGTATGCAGAGAATGTTACTGGCAAGTCAGTGTTGTGTTTTGTTGCACATCCATGTGTCTTGTTGCTGTTTGTGGGATCTATGCAGACCTGCTGCTCCACACTGCCATTGTGGTTGTGTTTTCTCATGAATTGCAGTCACATGGTGCCTTCTTGCCTCCAATGTGGCATGATGTGTGTGTTGCCATGCCCTCCCCTATATGTGCATTCAGCTGCATACCCATTGTGGGTCTGCACTCCCTCTCTTTGTGTATGGTACACTCCTGCCATGTCCCCTACTGACATGCAGCACACTTCACTTTGGTGTGAGCTGTTCCCTTGGTTTGTATGTGTGTGTGCCTCTGCATGACTTCTTCTGTACCACTGTGCTTTGTGGTGCAGTTCTTTGTCCAGGGTCAATGTGTCACTCAGGGCATTTCCCCAATGGGTCATGTATGATGTTCTGCTGCTGTTTGTCAGTAATGGTTTCTCCTATACAGTTCACCTGTGTGTGCTGCCCAGTCCTGGGGTAAAGTTGTTTCCACCTTTGTGTCCCAGACTTGTGCATCTATTGGGTGTTGTGTTGTATGTATGTGTGTTGTTTGTGTTTCTGCTTCACTTCCTGGGTGTGCTGTTGTGTTTGTGCTGTGCTGTATGGTGCTGTGTGGGTTGCTGTTCTGTCACTGATGTCTGTGTGTGTCTGGTATGCTTGGTGTGCACACACCGCTTGTTGTGCATGCAGTGCTGTGTGTGTATCTTGCCTTGTGATTGCCTGGTGTGCATCCCCTGATGTCATGCTGTGTTTGCTATGTGATTGTTCTGCCTGTGCATCTGTTGTTTGTTTGCTGTGGCTGTGTTGTTCTGTGATGGTGCATTGTTTATAAAGCGCTCGAATGCCGAGGCGTCTTGGCGCTAAAGAGACATTGAGAGCGGTGGAAGTAGATCTTAGTGAGGGGAGAAAAGCCAGGTCTTTAATGCCTTTCTAAAACATTGTTTGGATTTTTGTGAGCGCAAATGAGAGGGCAGAGAATTCCATAATCTAGAGGCCTGGTACGAGAAAGACCTGCCGCCCCACCGCATTCTTCTTATTCTTGGGTGGCATATCAGATCATGATTGGCTGACCTTAATGTACGCGATGGCACATAGCGAGGGACAAGTCATCTGGTCCCGTGCCATACAAGGATTTATGGACCAGGCAAAGGGCCTTGCATTGTATTCTGGCTCTAACTGGGAGCCAGTGAAGTTCCTTGATGGCTTTTGACGTTGGGTGACGGTAGGGTAGGTTAAGCAAAACCCTAGCTGCGGCATTTTGAATTGCCTGGAGTTTGTTCAATTGTTTTTCACCTGTGCCCAAGTAGAGTGTGTTGCAATAATCCACTCGGGACATTATCAGGGCGCCCATTACAGTCTTTTTTAAAGTTGGAGGAATATAGGGTAGGATTTTTCTAAGAACCTTGATGGTGTAAAAACAGGTGGAGGTGACCTGGTTGATATGCGCTTTACAGGAGAGATCTTTATCCATCAGGAAACCAAGATTTCTGACCTTGTCAACCGGATTAGGGCAGGCGCCTGCCTCCTGAGGCCACCAAAGGTTGTTCCAGACAGACGGTTTCTGACCAAATTCGATTATCTCGGTTTTGTCCGCATTTAGTTTTAAGAAGTTACAGCTCATCCAGTTTTTTACATCAAGAAGGCAGTTTTTGAAACGTTCAGCCATGGCTTCGATGGTCTGGGATACTGACACTATAATTTGAGTGTCGTCGGCATAGGACACTAACTGTAGGCCATGAGATTGAATTAAGGCAGCTAAGGGAGTAACATATAAGTTAAAAAGGATGGGCGACAATGCCGAGCCCTGAGGGACCCCGCCTGGAAGGGAAAATTCGTCAGATTGAAGACCTTCCCAGTGTACTTGTTGGATTCGAGAGTCCAAAAAGGATGTTAACAGAGTAAGTGCCGTACCAGTAAAGCCTAGAGTTTTTAATCTGCTCAATAGGATCGAGTGGTTTACGGTATCGAACGCCGCTGTAAGATCTAATAAGATCAGGGCCGTTCTACCACCTTCATCCATTTTCATTCGAATGTTTTCAGTGGCCATGATTAGGGCGGACTCTGTTGAATGAAAGGGACGGAAGCCGTGTTGAGAGGGATCTAGGAGTTTGTTTTGGTCAACATATCTCATCATTTCTTGGTTTATAGCTTTTTCAAGAATTTTAGCTGGCAGAGGCAGGCAGGATATTGGTCGGTAGTGCTTGAGTACCGTTGGATCTAATGAGTCCTTCTTGAGGATCGGTCGAATGCAAGCTTTTTTCCAGCAGCTGGGAAAGTCACCAGACGAGATGATATTGTTTAGCAGGGGGGTCAGAACAGCTGCCACCGTCTGTGGAATCAAGTGTAAAATGCGTGGCGGACATGGATCTAATGGGGACCCTGATTTCATCTGTACAATTAGGTCTGCCACCTGTGTCTCCTCTAACAGCGGAAAACAGGGATAGCTAGGCTCAGTCAGGCGGGCAGTGTCATTGTTGTCATTGGGTATAATTGGTGCAGATGAGCTCAGATCGTCGTACACATTCTGAACCTTTTGCTGAAAAAAGGTAGCAATATTGGTCACGAGGTTCTGATCAGGGCTAAAAACAGTGTCACGGGGGCTCTTAGTCAGATGAGTGACCGTTTTAAATAGCTCTTTGGTGGTATTAGAGGCTGCCTGAATTTTATTTGTGAAATATACTGACTTGGCCTGAACTATTGCTGACTTGTACTCCTGTAGGGCTATTGTGTATACTGATTTATTTAGGGCACTATAATCCGAACGCCACAGTCGCTCTAGTCGTCGACACTTCTTGTGTGTGTTGTGGTATGTTGTCTGTGCATTGTTCCTGAGTGATGTGGTTGTGCACTCCTGTTGTGTCTGTGCTCCCATTGTCTTTCCCCAGTTTAGCTGCACAGGGCATGCCTGTTGTTGTTGTTGTGGCTCTATGTGTGTTTCTGTTGGGCTATGTGTTTGTCAGTTGTCTTTGTTTCCACATTTGTGGTGGCATCCCTGTGTGTGTGTGTGATGTTTGTGGCTGAGCCCACGGTGTATGGTTGTTTGTGTGTGTATTGTCTGTCAAGTATTGCCAGCCTTCAGTGTGTTTGGCACTGGTGTTGTGTGCAGCTGGTGTGAGGGGGGTATGTGTGTAGATTCTTACTGGTGTTTGTCAGCCCTGAGGTGTGTAGATGGACTCTGTGTGTAGTGCTGCTGGTGTGCTCCTGTGGGGTAGTTGTATGGATGTGTGGCTGTTACCAGTTTGACTTCAGGGCCTTCCTTTCATCCTTTCATCCTTGTGCCTATACGTGGTTTGCCTTGCTGTCTCCCTGTGTTGTTGCACTGAGCTGTCTGTGGTTTGAGTTCACTGACTGTGCCAGCCATGTGTGCTTTGCTGGTGTGAGGGTGTAATGCTCTGTTCCTTGTGTTGATGTGATGTACACATGCTTGTTGTGTGTCTCCATGGCCGTCCATTTGTGTGCAGCCCACTTTTGTTTCCCTATTTGTTGTGCTCCATTGCTGTTGGCATGTGGGGTGTGCATGTGTGTGTGTGTGTCAGTCTGTGATATGTATGTGTAACAGTGCAGGCTGTGTCTATTTGGATGTTAATTCCGTGTGTGTGTTCATTTGTTGCTTGTCCTTATTGATATTTCCCTGAGTGTGGTGTTGTGTGTGTTTCCCTGGCCCTGTGCTACTGTGATGTGTGTTGTGTGATCCTGTGTAGCCACTCCTGCATTGTGTGTCTCCATGATTGTTTGTTGTGTGGTGCAGGGTGTGTTTTGCCCTGGCTTGTTGTTGTGCATGGAGTGCGCAGGAGAGGCACATGGCATGTTCCTTCATGGGGTGTGCTAGTGTGTGGTGGGAGTGGGTGTGGCCCTGTGGTCTTTGTGTCCTGCTCATGCCTGGCACTGGCCCTGCCTTCTGCATTGTGCGCATGTATTTGCTTGTGTTCGCCGCTGCGGTGACGTGACCGGGACATTGCTGCATGGTGGTGGTAGCTGTGTGTCCAGGATCCAGCGGGGTGACTTTGTGGTAGGTGGGTGATGTGTGAGTGCCCTTGTGTCAGGCCATGTGTTGTGTGTTGTGTTGTTGTGTACCTGCGGCGGCATCCGTGGTGGTCCATGAGTTCCTGGTGATGTAGCAGGTACAGCACCGGAAAGACGTGTAGCGCTGGGTCCATGGCGGTCATGACCGGGACTCTGGTTTCGCGCTCCGCTGTCGAGCTTCCGCCATCTCTGGTTGGGCGGTGTCTCCGCTGCAGTGCGTCTACTTGCTTGAGTCATCCTAATTTGTGGAGCGGGAAGGACGTCATTCCGCCCGGCGGAGAGTCTCCATTGGCTCCCACCGCCGCGGTGGCAGGCGCACTTTGATGGCGGTGCGCGTCGCACCGCGGCGGTCTGGAATTGGCCTATGTTTGATCATTCTAATATTGTGGGCGTGATGTCCGCTGCTGGCGGGCGGAAAAAGGCATTTTTACATACCACCAGCGCCGCGGTGATCCCACCGCCCTACATCCTAATGGACCCCTTAATTTTGAAAAGGCGCTAATTACCTCGGGGATAAAATCTTGTAGTGACAGACATGAATCAATAAGTCGTGGGTAGTCCCTAACCATATTAAAAAAGATTTCAGTGCAGTTGGTTCTTCGCCAAACCAATCTTAGATTGTCTGTAGAGGGGGTCAAATTCCTAGCGCCACACTCATTGTTATATGCCGGCCTCGGGGCAATTCTCAGTTCTATTATAATGGGATTGTGGTAACCATGAGTAGTCGGGACAACCTTAGCTTTCATTAAACAATCCTCAAGAATAGGAGAAATAAAAACGTAATCTATAGTAGAGGCACAAACCCTGCCTCTAAATGTTGGTTCAGGTGGGTCATTGTTATTGGTTACAGCAGCAATTTCCATCACATTGGTCAAATTGTGATTAAGCAAATTATCTTGCAATTTAACGCCCCTATTACATAGATACACTTTAGAGCTAGGTCCTATGATTGAGGTGGTTTCCTTACAGATTTTGGCGTTAAAGTCACCCTCCAAACAGATGCCAACTGTATTACCAAATCCATTGCGATGTAGATTTGTGATAAAATTAAACAAGTTGATGAAATTTACATTAGGTAAAGAATAAAAATCATTATAAATGTATTACTGTTGGAAAGGCGTTCGCCGGAGGGGGGTTCGAACACGTCTTGCCCACCCCTTTGACCCACCTCTCCCAAGTAGGCCGAACCAGGCTCGCACACCCTGAGATACACTACGAACAGAGTGACACCACACGTATTCTTTGTAGGACGATAGGTTCTTTTATCGAAATACCCTGCGGATAGCTCACAATCCTCGAGCTGGAGGGTGTCGTGTCTCTGGGCGATCTCTTGCCGAGTCGTCCTCAAGGGGAGCGCCGCGAGTCTCTCAGCAGGCACAGGTGGTCGGAGTTCTGGAGCCGCGATTCCGTCAGCACGGCTCAGATGGTTCAATAGCTGGGGGCCGCGAGTCACTCAGCAGGCCTAGGTGGTTCAGTGTTCGGGAGCCGCGACCTCGTCAGCAGGGCTCAGATGGTTCAATAGCGAGAGGCCGCGAGTCACTCAGCAGGCCCAGGTGACTTCAGCGTTCAGGAGCCGCGACAGCGTCAGCAGGCTCGGATGGTTCCAGGTCTTCTCTGCATTCGTTTCTCCGGCACCCCTTGTTATACTCCGCTGGCTCTTTGAAGTCCGGAGTCCTCGCAGAGGGGGGATTGGGGTGACGGAGGGGGTTCGGCGGGATTCCCTGC
This sequence comes from Triturus cristatus, assembly GCF_964204655.1. NCBI lineage: Eukaryota > Metazoa > Chordata > Amphibia > Caudata > Salamandridae > Triturus > Triturus cristatus. Next base: position 1,920,850,387 of record NC_140589.1, read on the forward strand.
CGCTCACTTCTTTGGTCTTTTCAGGTGGGTCTGGGAGGGACCCCAGACGCTCGGCAGGGGAGGCGCCTGCTCCCCAGGGGCCTGGTGGCCGATCGGGTCCTCCCGGGGAAGGCGACCCGAGGTGTGACTGGGCTGGCGCCTCTGGGTCTGGCTCGAGGGTCCCCGCTCCCTCGGTCGGACATGCGTGGTAGGGTGTCGAGTCTGTCAGGGCTCTGGCCGGCCCTCGGATCTAGGTGGCTGGGGCGGCCGGAGTCGGAGATGTCGTGTCTTGAGGGTGGTTGCAGGTTGGCTGGATGATGGAGAGTCTTCCTGCACCTTCAATAATGACCTGACCATGGATGGCCTACACAAATTGATCACTATGCAGTCTCCCTCGATGTTCTTTGATGACAACCCCACCCATCCTACTCTTCGTACCATACTGATGTTATTCATATCTGACACCTTAAACCTCCTGTGTTTGGATAGCCAGTCCACACATTTGTTGCGTAATTGATCCCAGGTCTGCCCCTGTTCTTTCTTAACGGTTGGTAGGGATATGCAGCTGGTGGTAGTCCTAAAACCTCCATGTTAGACTCAAAGTTCATAAAGACAAACCCACCCCTGTGGTAGCAGCAGTCTGATCAGTCTCTTGATGCCCACTCCTTTTATTCAACATAGTGTCCAGATGATCTAAACGTTCCCAAAGGCAGGAGAAGTTCTTATCTATCAACTCTTTGACTCGTACGAGGAACGTATCAACGACGGTGTCAAAAAGCACATCCCCGGAAACACTTTGTGCTTTAATAAAGGGTGCAACCTCAGTCTGTGTTCTAATAGAATTAGTTGATGCCACCTCAGGGTTACAGACGATGATCGATGGAGACTGTATCCATGAGCTCAAGACAGTGCGTGAAGAACTAGAACTAGAATGACTGGGTTGTTTCCTTTTAGAACTGGTGGGCTTCCCAGGCTTCCGTCTGCGCGTAGCCACTGGGACTGCAGCAGGTGCTAGTGTGTCCATGTTTACCTGCGGTCTAGTCGTGTCAGCACCCTTAGAACTCCCGCTGGAGAAAGCTGTATTATTAGCTATGTTATTAACACTGGCTCCCGGGGGCGTTGCAGTGCTAGGTGCAACTGTAGGCACGTGGCTGACTGGCATATAACTGACTACGGACGGAAAGCTAAATCCACTGGGGAACGTCCTGCTTTTGAACCGTCCAGTTATGCCTCAGTACCCAGGGATAAACGTTGTTCAATAAGTTCAATTTCACTAGAAACGATGTTAACAACACTCTCTAGCGTACTGTTGATGGTAGTGGTAGCAGGCCGCAGTGTCAATGTCCCTGTGCCTTTCCCCATGATTAAAACTAGAGTCCGTTTCAGTATGAAAGGACACTCACCTCAGTCACTTAGGGCCATATGTAGGTACCTAAATACCGGTCGGTAACGGCCGAAAATCGGTAAATATCCCGTTACCGACCGGTATTTAGGCAATTGAGATGTAGGTGGCTGGATTACAGGATTCGGTAATTTACAGAATCGGAATTTTAAGAAATCGGAAAAATACCGAATCGGTAAATTACCGAATCCTGAAATCCTATGTAGGGGGCACTCAAGTGAGTGCATTTTTGGTTTCTGGATTCGGTTTTTACCACCAACTACAAGTTGATGGTAAATAACGAATACCTTTTAAAAAGCAATTTTGTGCATTTTGAAAAGTGCCATGTGGCAGACATACATGCCCTTAGGGCATGTATGTGCGCCACATGTGCACACATGCATGATTCAGGGGTGCAACAGGGTGTCAATGTGACACCCTGCCACCCATGAATATGCTCCCCCTATTACCGATTCGGTATTTACCGAATCGGTAATAGTGAATGGCTTCCCATTCATTCCTATGGGCCTCCAGGCCCATAGGAATGAATGGGAAGGGATGCAATAATTACCGAATGTTTACCTACATTCTGTTTACCGATTCATGAATACCGAATCGGTAAAATTCGGTATTTATGAATCGGTAAATCTAAATTATCTACATATGGCCCTTAGTCTCTTAGCTGTGGATGGATGAAAGAGGGGTGGCCCAGCCCTGCCTCTTCCTGGTGCAGACGGGCGCAGACAGGCCTGCCCTTGGCCCTGGGCACCCCCACGCATGTCCCATGCTGCGGGAGCCCTGCGGGCTACTTGAGCACCTCCAGGCGCTTTGCTATGACGTTAGCGGCATGGCAGCCGCTTTGCGGCCTGGGACTTGTGGTCCGGTCCCCCCGTTGCAGGCAAAGCAAGTGGCGGCAACAAAGAACGGCTCCTGCGCTGTGGGAGCCCTGCAGGCTACTTGAGTGCTTCCAGGCACGTTGCGGGGATGTTGGCGGCGTGGCAGATGCATTGCGGGTGGGGACTTGTGGTCCGGTCCCCTGCTGCAGGCAAGGCAAGTAGTGGCAACAAAGAACGGCTCCCAAGCAAGTAAGAGTTAAAATAGGTGAAATGCATACAAGCAATTTACAGAGAGTGTCCCCCCAACTATTTGGGCCTGTTGAAAAGGAAAGTTGTTAGGGTCTACCACTCCATTAACATGCAATAATATAATTGACATAACATATCTTACATGGTCAACCAGCTGTCATGGAGTCAGGAATAAGGACCAAATAGTTCATGCTTGTGAAACGTAACAATGCCATAATTACGTGGATAACAACTGGAGGAAGTTGCTGATGTATGGTAACGGCCGCAGTAGCTACAACTACTTGGATTCAGAGCTGGGAGGACCTGCTGGTAGCCCAAATGAAATGCTGAGCACTGGGTAGGATAACTGTGTCAGCTGCACCTACGATAGGAGAGGTGTGGTGCAGCGGCCAGGGTGGCTGACTCAGGAGCACGGGGCTCACAGTTCGATCCCCAGCACTGAAGGCAGACCAGCTCAGCATCATGTGACTCTGGGCAATAGTTCACTTAATCTCCCAGACAGCCGCCAGCACCTTGAGACCCTTACGGGTGATTAGTTCGCTCTTTACAAATACCGGGTTATCGACACTAAGAGTAAACAATGGCTTTACACAAGAACCCACACATTAATCAACTGTCCCCTCCAAACCATTTATACCTGAAAAGAAACAAATAGAACACATCATAACTCCCTTGGTACAAAAAGATAATTCAGATAGCGCAGGTATTCAAACTCAGAGTCATATTGCAATTCTGTTTACGGTATCCTCAAAGCACTTGGTGAGTAGGGAGTAGTCGAACCATACCAGAGATATATAATTGGGAGAGGCCAAGGACGTGAATCAAGCATTCCGTCCCGGGCTGCGCACTGTGGCAGTGAAAAGTCAACCAAGCTTATCGTTGCTATCATCCATGCAGATTTCAAAGATATTGTCAAAGAAAGTCTCTAATTCCACTGGTTCTGCCAAAACACGGGGCTGACCTTTAAAGGTGATTTTAAACTGCGACAGACCAATGTGGGAGTGCTAGATCCTTCAGTCAGCCTGGTATTTCCTGTGCGCACAGAAACCCCTTCTCCTGATGTGAATCTCTCTAGCAAAGTCTTGGGAGATGGGATTCTGGAACCTTGCCAGGACAATGACTTGACTTCTCATGTGTGCTAGAATGAGTTTGGTGTGTTGATGGCAAAGAGTGTAGTGTAGTTCCTAAATCCCTGATAGGCTCTGCGCATTGGAATAACATACACTATAGATTTGACATAGGACTGAGGTCAGTATGTCTCTATTGAGTAAATTAAACTTAATTACTTGTGTGTGCCAGCTAACTCAGAGTTCACTAGAAACATCTCGAATAAACAAGAAGGGATTCGTTTCTGACAACCGCATAAACATGACAACTTTGTTTCCCTTAGAGTCGGAACAATCTCAGAACCGTGGAAACAATAGATAACAGTTTCACTCAGTCAATCGTGCATGCTTCGTTTCTACAGAGTTGCATAGAAATAGAGAGACGGGCGTTTCAATAAAAAGTGTTTATTGAACAGTCTTATTTCTCGTGCAAGAGATATGAACTGCTACAATCGTAAGACAGGCTGCGAAGTACAATATGTACAGAGTTAGCAGTAAGATAAAATAATGCTGTAATAGCATGGTTTGTAGCTATGGCATATATTCATAAAATACATACATAAATAACACAGGCTAAAATGTAAATACTCATCTGATGCTTCTAAGTTGTTCTACCACAGTGTACCTAACCTAAGTGTAGTACGAGGTAAGAAGTAGGTGCTGTTTTCTAAAGTATAGCTAGCTATAGGTTTAGTTTTGCCAAGAGTTGCCAAAAGTTTCTCTAAGTTCTAGTCTGCTCCATACCTTAGAATGTGTGAGGTTGGAATCTCTTTCCGGGACTCGATATCTAACACCCCGCAAGGGAAGTCAGAAACACTGGAGCTGGATTCTCTGCGAGGAGGATGACAGAGTCTGGTCAGTGCATCAGGGTGGAACTCGATCTCCTACCGAACTTGCCGTGGCGAACCGCAAGTAGGCAGTCGAACTGGACCGTACCGGAACCGTGGTTTGGCAGGGCAAGTGCAGGTATATTTACACCTTGAAGGTAGGGCATCGGAACATCATGAATGAACCCCTAAGGAATAGATGTTCATGCATAATAATGAGTTCTTGGAGAAATCAATATCCAAGCAAGGGAAATTCCTAACGGCTTAAGAGTCTGGTTTTCCAAGAACTCGTTGTGACGTGGATTGACGGATGTAGGAGACCATGCCTGTATTTGGTTAGCATGGACAATGTCTAAATAAGGGCTGGATTTTCTATGCCTAAATAAGGGCAATATAAATTGTACCTATATAAGGGCATAAATCGGGAAAACTATATACGGAATCTAAATCTACACACAACACCCACTCCAGTTTCGTATGAACGACATTACTAAATCCTAAACATACTAAACATGTCTAAAAGAGAGTATTGCATGATAATCTAAAACATATCTAAAAACATATGTCCTAAAAATGCATTACAAAAACCATTGCTATGCATAAGGTGCTGTACATATTAAAAGCAAGGTTTCATTCTAAGCATATGTGTGTATTGGAAATGCCAAAAGATTGAACCAGAAATATATACACATGATGAAATGGCTCGTTAATACAGAAGAAAAAGGGCCGAAACCATTTCATATGAGGTTAACATAAATCAATTGTTGATGTGACAAGGTGGCATAATGTCCCTAGAAGATTTTCAAAAAATTCTGTTCTCTATGAATAGTTCTACTATAAGCAGATTACTGTCCCTTGTCTGAAAAGAATGAAGGCCAAATTCAGAGTCTCATCGGAACACTGTGTGCCGGAAACAAAAGTCAGTGTGTGGGCCTGGAGAGAACATAAAATCTTCTAATCCTGTAGACAAAAAGTCATCTACCATTGTAGGTGAAAGTTGGAATACCTTGTTTAGAAGATTAACTGCACATAGATGTGAAATATCGCCTTCAGCATTGGTTGCATCAGCACTGTTCGAATCGGATGTTACCTGTGTACCTGATGTTTCCTCTTGTACCTCAACAGTAGCAATGTGCGTCTGTGAGATCTTAATGAATTCCCGTCATCAGGATTGGTAGCCGCTGCAGACAACACAGAGCATGGGCCGTTACTGGGTCCAGCAGAGTATCGATATCCGTAGGCATGACTAATGGGAGTGTTAGACAGGTGTCTAGCACGCATTCTTCACCGCAGAGCGGGCAGCGTAGAACAGGTAATCTAGCCAGATTGGTCTGAATGATAGAAACCATGTGGTATTTAATTCTCGTAGAAGAGGTAAACCCAAAATTTGGACGATGCGCTCACGACACTTCATCTCCAATAGAGCTCTCTCTATGGTGAATTGGGTGTTGATGGTGAGTTGGCTTGCCATATCGTAGCAGTAGGAGCAAAAATAGGAACCCTGCAACGAGTGCTAAAAGAAGCGGCAGTCCGTCAAACACAGAGTGCACGAAATTTGGAAATATGCCGAGGACTGCTTGAAAAGATGCTAACAGTCCTGCACACACGTTCTTAAATACATGTATAATACCGCTCGTATCAGAAATGTTTAAGATACGACCTAACATTTCTGCGAAATGTACAGGGCAGTTTGTATACAAAAGGGTATGTATCTCCGCAGAAGTCCTTGCGACTTGAAAATCATAGGTTTCTCTGGACGAGGTCAGTGGCCCTGTTTTTTGAAAAAGAATGGCTTTCATTCTGCTTAGAGTATCAATTCGTATAGAAAAGATGTTCAGTGAAGGCCACAAAGGCAACTCCCTGACTGTGTTTATTTGTGGAAACAAGACTTGCATACAGCAAGTGACCTTGGATCTAACCGTAACTAGATATGGAATACCTGGCAACATGCCACAGCAGCTGTGATCATTTAACATAATGTAACTCCCGTTAGAAATTGGCCAAAAATTGGATTAATCACTGCAGCCGGTGAACCTTGCAGGTGACAGGATAAGTTTGTAGTGGAACTATCATAGGCCCCATGTAAGTTAATACCCTGACAAAGGAGAGAACCGCTTAGTGTGTGTTCACAGTTTTCACCGCTAAGAAACACTTCACGTTCCCCACTCCAACATCTATGTGTGTAAGGTTTATCCCAGGATGTCTTGATGTATTCTTTACCCAACCTTTCATATTTGCCTACTGGTATATGTTTCAGGCAATACTGAAAATGGAAAGTTGTAACAGGCAGAGTAATTTTACCATGTATGATCCACTCAGAAGCTGGTTTTTCTGCCACTGTGAATGGTAATTTTTCCAGTTTTTTAAATGCTCAGCATAGTGTAGTCTGCACCCCTTTGTGCCAGTCTGATCTGTTTATCAGTGAGATTGAATTCTGAAAACAGTGACGTAGTGTTGATTAAACGCCAAGGCACATAGCCTGCATGCAAGTTTTGTAGAGTCCAGCCCAATAGCATGATAGAATAAGCTGAGACTAACCATGTTGCAACATGACCAAGTCTTTGTCCATGATGTCTATGACAGAAGACACAAAGCTGTCCAATGAATATATTCTGGACGACAGAGCCGTTAACCCATTGTCTACCACAGAGAGAGTTTTCTCTAAATTTATACGATCAATTTCTCGTATTTGTTCTGCAGTCTCTGTTTGGGTAACCTTCCATTCTTCATTATAAGCAGCATAGATACCGGCATATATGAAACGTTTTTAACATGGTTTTCTTGGTCCTAGCAAGAATTCCCTAAGGTCTGCGCCTTCTTGAAGTAAAGTTAAGTGTTGTTTTACATCCTTCAGTGTAGTTTTCTGTAGCCAATCAAGGCAAAGTTTCCCTACACTGTATGTTGTTACTACCCCTGGATGCTGTCTTTGAACATAGCGTGGGTCTGGCCTATTGATAGTGAAACCCTGTGTTTTGTTCAGGAATCGATCTTGACAGTTGTTTGTGTCTGTGGGCCAGAGCAACCAATATTTCCATTCTGGATCTGATCTGTTGTGATGCAAAATATTATGTACGTCGACCTCCCCCCATGTAGTGCTATTACTTGCAGGTATAGGTATGGTCGGTGTGTTCATGTCTTTGATCTTGGCTAATCCAAGGCAAGATGTTTGTTGGACAGTGTCATTCAAAAACATAATTTGCTCAGGGATAATACAGGCTCTAAACAAAGCTTCTACCCCCTGTACTTGCCAATCTTTTGTACCCCAGACAGATTTTGTCTCAATGTTGTCTTTCCAAAAGTCGAAACCCTGTCTAGACAGTTGGGCAATAAAGGCTGCAGAATAAATCTGTTTCGCATCGGTTAACATATTTTTCGTTCCTGTCTTGTTCACATTTTTAAAGTAAAACGTTTCTGGATTAGACAAATTGTAGCCTGAAAAATATGGAAATTTAATTGCAAAAGTTTTCGAACTACCTTTTGGATGTGTAGGACAATGTTCCCATTGGTTATACATAAATACATTTCTAGGTGATGCAGATTTATGCAAGAAAATATGACCATAGTGGTTATAACAATACATTTGTTCATAGTATGATGAACCTTCTAAATATTCATGATTTGTGAATACTGTAGACATCTCTAGATCAGACATCATGTTATTAACAGTCTTGAAGTCCCAATCATCAGAAAAGGTACTAGAGGTAATAAAGTCACTTAATGAAATCGTAAATAAAAGTGGAATCTTCAAAAGCTCCGACGGGCCGAAAATGTCCTATTGAGTTTGGTCCCAAACTATACCATCATGTATAGGAACGGCTGTGATGTTCACTGCTGAGAAGTCTCTTGCTTCACGATGGAATGATTTGTGTGGCTGGAGAAGTAAGTTCACTCTTTTACTTGCTGTGTCCAGTTGAATATATCTTCCATTTATCAGCATACCTAGAGTTAATACCAGAGCTAATCAAAGTAGAAAGAAGAATATTCCCAAAATAATCCATAGTTCAATCCATGGTGAAACCAGATAAGTCTTTTTCAGGAGATGACAAAAGTCTGCTGCTTGTTCTTTGAAAGTTCTTTGTGCTGGCGTCGTTTCAGGTTCACTGGGATCCTCAGAAAACGTATCAAAGTTCATGAAATTGACAGAGGCAGTTCTGTCAATGGTTTGAATTGCATCAGGATTTGTTGAATTCGCTGGAACCAGGTGATCACTTGTTACTTTGTTGTGGACAGGTATATCAGGATGAACTGTTATTTGGGTTTCAAGAGGGACGAGCTCCATAGCTTTGTTGCTTAGTCCTCTATTTCTCACTGTAGAATCTTCAAAGGTGATGAGTCTCTCAGTTTGAAACTACTGGATTGTAGCTAGAGGAAGGCGTCTGCTACATTGTCAGAGTCCACTTGGCCTACTGCTTAGTATCGGCCACATAGTGTGGTTTGATCAGGTCGATGGACACAAATCATTTCTCCTTTTTACCAGCAAGGGGCGGCAAAAGCACTGTCTTTGGTCTGTAAGAAGGCCCAAATTCCTTCTTGGCCGCGATCTTTTCTCTGACTAGATCACCAAGCTTTGGGATCCAGACAGGCCTTGTTGGGGCGGCCGGTTGTTCCCCAGTGATGGTTGGCTTCAGGAGCACGTTGCTTTGTTTAGTTAATTAGTTCATTTAAGTCCTGTAAAACAGCCAAACAATCTTTGCTATCAAATGTCTTATTTTCCATCACTGTGCCTTGCATATCAAGATCCGGTACCAACATTCTAGTTCCAAATAGAACTTCATATGGAGTGACACCCCCTAGAGAACTTCTTGGCAAGTTGTTAAGTGCGCTCTGGACCCCATAAAGGTGTTTGACCGACCCATCACCCGAACCTAATACCCTAGCTGTTATAGACTGATTTATGTCCCGGTTTTTACTTTCCACAACAGAATTTCCTCAGGATGGAATGGAGAAGAATACCGCAATGTTACGCCCAAACTAGCCATTGCCTCTTTGTAAGCTCGAGAGCTAAACACAGGACCCTGGTCAGAATGTAGTGCGCGAATTGCGTATGTGCCGATAAAGACTCGCAAATCTTTTATAACAGTTTGAGCGTCAGCCGAGCGCTGAAGCCACATCCATAGGAATCTAGAACATGAATCCACTGCGATCATGATATATTAATAGTTACCATCCCTTGGTAAGGGACCGCAGTGGTCCAGGTAAACACATGCTAATGGTTTATCTGAAATTAGCAGGGGCGTCTGCGCAGGACATTTCACAGTAGAGACTTTCATCTTCTGGCATATTTCACATTCCAAAACATAATTCCTGGTCTGTTTCCTAATGCCTGGCCACCAGTATCTCTCTTTTATTAATGATATTGTGGCGGAAACACCTGCATGGGCAGAGGCAATCCCTTCATGTGCTGCTAGGATTAGTCCTAATCTATGTTCAATGTTTGGTATCACCCTATCCCCCACTTCAGGGATTCGAGCAAACGTAACATTGTCCACATCAATTATATATGAGTGGACATTTTTTAGGTAACGCTGCACCGCTGCCTTTGCTTGAAGCATTGACGGCCAGCATTATTTCACTGTCTATTTTCGTTTTTGATTGCAGCTACGGAAGCCGTTTGCACAGCTGCCTTTGCGGCTTCATCAGCCAATGAATTCCCTTCAACGTGAACACCATCACGTTGATGACTCAGCGTGTGTATCACGTGAATGTTTTGTAGTCCATTTCGCAACTGAACTACTTGTTCCCAAAGCGTTTTATGCTTGATTGTGCCACTTTTTGCATCTTTGAAACCATTTTGAAGCCAATTCTGTAAATATTCATTGTAAGATTGAACATAGTCAAAAGAATCGCACACTATGAGTGTGGGGAATTTGCGATCCGTGTTTTCAAGTGCCATCTTGAATGCTTGTAGTTCAGCTCGCTGAGCTTTACAATCTCCTAGAGATTGCGTTTTTGTGACCATTGGTCTGAATTTGCCATCGCCCATATGACCTTTAACGATCGCGCATTCTGCACTGTAAGCTTGCTTACCCCCCGTAGGGGGCTGTGCAGATCCGTCAGTATAAATTATAAATTCGTACTGGTCAAGAGGGAGAATTTCAGTAGGCAGAGGACATTTGTGTTCGTATTGCAGGAATGCTTGTGTTTTCAAGTAAGGATCAAAAACATATTCAACATCAGTTGCAGGAAGAGAATTAACCGATTGTATCCATCTCGGATGTAAAGCTTTTGCATTCGGAATACTCCCTTTTGTAACTGCCTCTTAGGCTGGTACAGGTGTCGACCATAATGCGTTTCCCATGTGCTAGGGCTCTTTCTTTTGCTACAGCGGTTTGAACTGCTGCCAGAATTTTTTCTGTAGAAGGGAATTTCATTTCTGCTTGTGTATTCAAGTGTGATTTGTATGCAATTGTTACTTTTTCACCTTCGTTAAAAGTTAAGTAGGTGAATCCGCATTGACCCGGAATGATTCGGATCACTAAGTTGCGTATGTTTGCAAGTGTTTTGTTGCTAACATGTCTGTTTGAAGTGAACGCAGAATTTCTGTGCGTTCTTGTGTCCAAGTTGTGGCCTTGAAATCAGGTTTGAATAATTCGTAGAGAGGTTTTACCCTCTCTGCGTAGTTTAGAATGTATGTTCTTCCAAAATTCAGGAAACCTAGAATCGACTGTAAGTTTTCCCCCGTTTTTGGAGGTTGGAGCAGCGCACACTTTTCTAAAAAGTTGGCTGCCAGGCTTTTGCCTTCACTTGAAAGTTCATAGCCTAGGAAAAGGAGGTTGAGATGGGCAATTCTGGACTTTTTAAAATTGAACTTGTAACCCTCAGAGGCGAAGCCCAATATAATGGTGTTCACCCTGTTCAAGTGTCTGTCCAGGTCATCGTCTGTCAGATATATATCATCGACATATGACAATGCCTCGTCATGCTAAATTTGTAGTAACTCTGTTACCCTTGCTGAGAATAATCCTGGGCTGTTTTTGACCCCTGTGGGAGTCGACAAAATTGACGCTGCGTCCCCATTATTGAGAAAGCGGTCAAATATCTACTTTCAGGTGCAATGTTTTGACAAAAGAAACCATTTGAAATGTCGAATGTGGTTTTGTACTTTTTATGCACAATGTTATTCATTAATGCTATACTGTGTGCATTTTGCACTGCAAATGTTTTACAACCAGAGTTTAGGTGTCTGTAATCCAAAACTAGAGAATATGTATTGTCTGTTTTGGAGACAGGAAACAAAGGATTGTTCATTGATGAGATGCATGTTTCAATCACCCCCTGGTATTCAAGTTGATTTAAGATCTCCCTGACTTGTTTTTTAGTTTCTTGCTTAACTGGGTACTGTCTCTGTGCAGCTGGTTGATTTTTTAACTGGATTTTGTGGTGAGGTGAGTCCTCATCCCATCCTACATGATTCTTGTATAATGCTAGGTCCTGTGCCACTGCCCATTTCCTGGCATAAGTATATTTTAATGTACTGGAACATCGTTGGAGAAGAATGGCATAATGATGCCTTCGCCATGTGGGCACTCCCTGACAAATTCTGGTGGCCAGTCTTGTTCTGCTAGAAGTATATCATAACCCTTTGAAAGTCGCTGCCAAAAGAGTGCTTTCACTTTTCTTGGTATGTCTCCCTCCATCCGGAGTGTTATTTCATATAACCTATGCGGAGAACTTACCCTGGTGTCTGCAGTTTCAACTTGAATGTCCTCATTCAAGTCCACTGTCTCCAGAAGCCCCTTCAGGTTCTAGCGAGCCACTGTAACTTCTGCTGCACTGTCCAACATTGTCTGAGCCCATTCTCCGGCATGTCTAATCTTCAGACCTGCTACCTTCTTTTTGGATAATTTAGGTTTTGGTTTGTTTTTCTGAACATGTTGATCGTCTTTGGACTTCACGCGTTCTTCTTTGTTCTCTGACCGTCCTCTTCTTTCGGATGTCTGTGATGATATCTGAGAGGTACGAGAGGAACGTGTATCAGTATCTTGATATCTGTGAGGTTTTCTCAAATTATCCCTATTCCTGAGATTGTACCTCCTTTCAGAGTGCTCCTTTTGAGGAGAGCTGCCTCGGGAATGAGAACACTTCCCTTTGGAATGCTGTTTGCTATTTTCCCACTTCTTTTTAGAAGAGGTAGGAGTGTTTTTAGTTTAGTAAAGGCCTTTTCAGGACTTTCAGACCGTTGTGGTTTAACTGGTTTCCCTCCCAAACTGTCTCTGCCTAATTCTTCATAGGGTTTTTCAATTATTCTGGCTAGTTCTTGTGGTTGTTCTGTTACATCAAATCCCCTTAGTTTCTGGCCGATTGCCACTGATGCTGCTTCTCCTTTAATATTAGATAATATTATTGTTGAGACCTGGTCGAAATTTTTAAGTAACTTCATACCTAAATTCAGAACAGGCTCTGCCCCGCATTCGTTTTGAATCTGTTTCAGGACATCAGGTATTACCGCCATAGACGGAACACCATGTGTTTTAGTGTAGATTGCAGCAAAGACTGTGCCCCAAGTGGTGCAGTCTTCCAGATGTGGTCTGATCCCCATTGGTAAACAGATTGTTAGAATTCTGTGTTTCTCATAAGGGCTAGTATTAGGAAATACTGCTTCGATTTGAGTAATTATTTGAGCTATCCAGAATGGAATTTGTTCACTGCGTGTAAAGTCTGTGGAGTGATTTTTAGTGCATACCCCTGATGAGGGGCTGGAGTTTGAATGGTTAATGGTGGTTGGACTGTGAAAGTTCACATGACATATTGAACTAATTGTCTGTAGATTTTGATTAACTCCTTGATTTGAGCAAGTAATTCTACGTCTGACATTTCTTCAATGTCAGGATGAGGTGCATAGCCGGCTAAAATCGGCCATGTTGCTCCTGGTCTACCTAGTGGACCGAGCCTGGTAATGTGATTGCAATGTTTTAGGGGGCCTTTAAACCAGAGCTCATGCTCCTGGTATGTGAGTGGAATTTCAATATCCTCAAAAGGAATATATTCCTCAGGTGGTTCATCTTCTTTGTAGAAATGAAACGTTTTAGTTACTGGATTTAATTCTGGGAATACTATCCATGAATAGAATACCTGTCTGGTGAGATTCATATGCCTCAATCACAAAAACTGCTCTACCACCTCTTGGTGTTAGGCCATGTTTTATAAGTTTTAGAGCGATGTCTCTCCTTAAATTTGGAGCAATGATTTTCACATTTTCATCGGTTTCATTAAAACCTGTATTATCAAAAAGTACTGCGACATCGTCGGGTACAGCTCCACCAGTATCGGTGTTTGTGCCTGTGAGAAGGTGGCCTGATATATGCTGTCCACTAGTTCTAGTGGGCACCTTGTATCAGTCCAAACAACCCCTTATGGTGAATGGTTAAAGACAACCTTTATTGAAAGCTATCCTAGTGGTAGCTATGGAGAGCAGCCTTCAGGCTAAGTCTTGAAGGAATGTAAAGCAGCTTGTTTTACCAGTCTATAATCTCTTGAATAATCAAATGAAAAGACAACCACAGCAGGTATATATTTAAAAATATATGTATTTAGTATAAAACACACCCCTCTAGTCTCTTTATGAGACTGGAGTTCGAAGTACTTAGTTTACAAGTCAGCAATTATCAGTAATAGCACAAATACTCGTTTGGGCCCTAGGGGCATACCAAACCATATACCAAAAAAGTGGTATAAGAACCACAACTGGAATAGACACTAGGCCTATAGCCTGTAGAATCGCTGGGACCCCAAGGAACCACCCAAGGTAGTGACACAGGGTACCCACGGAAACTGTATGCAGTGTGTAAACACCACCGCGGGTTCCCGTTATCTTCTATGGGCAATGTCGCAGTTGGAAATTTAAAGATTAGGGACACTTTTCATCGAGTCTGGACCAAACCCTTTTGGACTTAAGAAGTTCTAGGGCTAGCACCCATGTGAGCACCGGAGTACTCGAGTTACCTCAACCAGTGAAGCCGGGTGCATAGGTGTCTTTTGGTGTCGGGTCGCGTCGTCGATTTCAATGGGAGCCTGCAAAGAACTGCTGCTGCCGTGAAGAGGAGAAGTGACCGTAGGATGGAAGGAACCTGAAAGCAGAGGGGACAGAGTCTGGGTCACTAGCCAGTGACCAAGGGCAGGATGGACAAATGCTCACAGATGTCGGGTGCTTCAGGTGAATTGATGGGTGTCTTGACTCTTCAGCCGCAAGGTCCAGGAGGCGTCGACGAAGTCCACGAGCCGGATTCGAGCTGTCCCACAAAGTCTGTCGAGTGCTGTGGTGTCAGCGAACAGAATGGACCCAACAAGTCTTGGCAACGGCAAGTCACTGGAATTTAGAGAAAGGACTGCGGTGCAGACCAGCAAGGTCTGAGGGACTCACCCAGTAAGGGTAAGTCAGGGCACATCTGGAGCAATCAGGAACGCCCAATCAGAAAAGGAGTTGCCTTCGTGGGGACCTTCTAGCCAATGGGCTAGTGATCACAAAGGAGCCTCGAGCGGTCGCACTTGAAGCTGGCCCACGAGTCACTCGTGGAGTGGAGGCCAACAATCTTCAATGCAGGAGGTGCTCAAGGCTGGGGCTACTCGGAGCCCAAAGCACAACTTCGAGGAGGAACAGGAAGTTGCTGTTGCTGCAAAAGATCACAGTGTCCAGGGGTCACGGTTCCACGTCAGCCATGATAGCCACGGGCTTCAGCTTTCGTGTGGACTCAGGGTCGCCTCGGGGAAGTCTGGAAATCCACCTCTGGTGGTGCAAAGACTTTGGCGTCCGGCGGGAGCTTCAGCGATGTAGACCGGTCAGTTGCTTCTTTGGTGCCTGCCAAGCAGGGGAGTCCCTCCTTGACCCCAAGGGAGATTTCGTCCATCTTCTAGTCGTGATAGAAAGTCAAAGGTCCAGGATATATGTTGCAAAGTTTCGTCCAGGGTAATCTAAAGTCCTAGGGACTGGATTCCTATACTTATAGTAAGTTTAGGAGATGGACTAACTCTTAGGCCCCACCTATGGGTGGGCTTGGAAAGAGGGGTGGTTACACCCATTTACTTTGTCCATTTTCGCTCCAGAGCAGGGGCAGGTAGCCCCTGCAACCGGTTTGAACTGGGCTATGCACAGGGACAGCAAACGTGCCCCCAGTGCAGGACTTCAAAGCACCAGAGAGTGCTCCCGCCCAGCCACAATACACATCAGCCTGTCTCGGGAGGTGGTCACACCTCCCTTCGACAGGAAACCTATTGTCCAGGCTTCCCCTGCCGGAGTTTCAGTCAGCAGCAGGAGGCCAGACCCGTGTCTGTGGCAGAGGCCTCCATTTTGTGGTGCCAGGGCTCAGGAAAGTCCTACCGGGTTTAGCCAGTGTGAACATGTCTATCCCTCTAAAAGGGTGGAATGCTACACCCGCCGCCAGAACTGGCAGGGGGGAAGTATTACAAAGCGTTTGACACCAAACACAAGATGTTTTGATGCAGCCATGCCAAAGTTAGCATTTACCGCGAGGTTATAATGCACTTAAGAGTATATGATATGGCTGTATCACAGAACAGCCATAAGGAAGTATTTACGAAAGCTGCAGAGGGGCTCAGCTCATGCTTGGGCACCCTCTCACATAAAACCAAGCACTCTGTCTTCAGGATTGTCAAGGCCTGCTATAGGCTTATAGATTTATATGTGTCTGTATAGGGTAGTGATATAGGTAGCCTATACCATAGTAAGGGGTGCAAGCACACCCTTACCCAGGCTGTAGTAGCAGACCTGTGGTGTCATTTTGGAGTGCTTCCCAGGGGTGGCATGATATATGCTGTAGCCCCTGGTAGGCCTCTGAGGTACCTATGCCCTAGGTACATAGTATACCATATACTAGGGGCTTATAAGGCACTGCAGAATCCAATTAGATATGTACCTAATGTACATGGAAACCATTTTATAGATGAAGCAGCTAGGCTGTGGTCCTGATTAGCAGGGCCACAGCCAGACTAAGGTCGAAAAACAGTGAAACACCAGCAAAAAGTGGGGGTACCCATGTGAAGCAGATCCTACTCTCCTACAGTGCCATTTTCGGACATAGTTTAATGAATGTTTGCAGAGCAAGTTTCAAGGGAACAAAGATAAGGTGCACAATATTTTGGAACACAGTATCCTTCAACGTTGAACAAACCAAACATCTAATACATAGGATTTTCGTCCTACTCAGCTATTGCGGGTATTGTCCCTACCCACTCCAGAAGTCTTATGGAGTATTATGAGTAGGGGTCTCTGAGAAAAGCACGACTGAGGTACTTAAGTATCTAGCGTTAAATTAGTGCCTTTCCAAACCGTTGGGCACCATGTAGTGTAGTTCCTATATCCCTGATAGGCTCTGAGCATTGGAATAACATACACTATGGATTTGACATAGGACTGAGGTCAGTATGTCTCTATCGAGTACATTAAACTTAATTACTTGTGTGTGCCAGCTAACGCAGAGGTCACTAGAAACTTCTCGAATAAACAAGAGGGATTAGTTTCTGACAATCACATAAACATGACAACTTTGTTTCCCTTAGAGTCGGAACATTCTCAGAACCGTGGAAACAATAGATAACAGTTTCACTCAGTCAATCGTGCATGCTTCGTTTCTACAGAGTTGCATAGAAATAGAGAGACGGGCATTTCAATAAAAAGGGTTTATTGAACAGTCGTATTTCTCGTGCAAGAGATATGAACTGCTACATTCGTAAGACAGGCTGCGAAGTACAATATGTACAGAGTTAGCAGTAAGATAAAATAATACTGCAATAGCATGGTTTGTAGCTTTATATTCATAAAATACATACATAAATAACACAGGCTAAAATGTGAAAACTCATCTGATGCTTCTAAATTGTTCTACCCCGTGTACCTAACCTAAGTATAGTATGAGGTAAGAAGTAGGTGCTGTTTTCTAAAGTATAGCTAGCTATAGTTTTAGTTTTGCCAAGAGTTGCCAAAAGTTTCTCTAAGTTCTAGCCTGCTCCATACCTTAGAATGTGTGAGGATGGAATCTCTTTCCGGGACTCGATATCTAACACCCCGCAAGGGGAGTCAGAAACACTGGAGCTGGATTCTCTGCGAGGAGGATGACAGTGTTGCTCCAGCGTGGAGTGCATTATTCCCTCCCTCCGTCACAGACCAAAGATCTCACAATCATACACTTTCCATACATTCGCTGGTGGGGCCCATAACACCAACATTCACTCACCATCAATCTGTGTTTCTTGGGAGGCGATTATCTTCCAAACGCTGGCATCAAAGGAATTACCTTTTCACCCTAATGAGCAACAAATCTACGCAACCTTCTGATACTCATTAGGCCCTGAACTTCACCTTTTAGTATTCCTCTCATAAATCGGGATGGATCAGTTAGTTGCTGGTTTAGGCTAATTTCCAATTCTCTAATTTACCTTTTCATTAATACATTTTCAATGAATAACAACCCAACTCATTCTGTAGTTATTCAATTCAATCTTTATCTAATTAATGCAAATTAAATCATTCATTTAATCAAGTCGCCAATCATATTAACCTATTCTGGCTAATTGTCGTCCTCTATGTCAATTCTGGTAGTCTCGCAAATCTATGCCCATCAAATTTAGTAATTTCAGTTCATCAGGAGTTTGGGCATTAATTCAGTCCGTCAAAGATTCAGGGAAACAGCTGTCCTGCAGTGTCACCGTCCTCTCCGTCAGCATAACGTCAGGAAATCGAGAAAAGCCAGAAACGAACCCGCCCCAACCTCTCTATTCTACCATAATTTATAGTAAAAATCATTGACAAATTGTAACAAAAATGGGTCTTTAGTTCATCTGATTGGTCATCGTCTGACAGGGTTCACACCAAATAATCTCTCTTAGGTCATCAGTCCTGTTTGTTCCGGTTTTTAAAGGCGTCTTATTGTTCTTTCTGAAAAGCTGGCTTGCTTCCCAGGATGACCTTGATGGGTACAGTCTGGTTAGGGTCATGGCGAGGCCACTGTAGCTGGCGTCAGCGCAGACGCACTTCACCCAAGCCTCATACAGCGTCGACGGTCGGGTTAGGTACCAGAGGCAGCCATTTTGTGGCAGGCCCAAATGGTCAACTTAAGCAAAAGAAACACCAAACGTAATTAATACATACAAATGACTAAATAAATGTTATTCCCTTACTAATACCCATATGTGTGTGTATTTATCTAGCAATAAGCAACACTCAAGCGGTTCATACTTACAAAATAAAGCACAAATCACAAATACATAACAAAGCGACATATATCATACAATATTCTAATTGTCTATCATTAGCATGCGTACATAATTTAGTTTACGAATTAATAAGGTCATGCAAAGCAATCCCACGTGTATTTCAATCATTAATACGGTTGATTATTAACTTCCACATCAATCCATTAGTTCGATTATAATTAATTAATTAATCTAATCAATATAAACATGCAAAATTGGGAGGGTATACAATTTTTTTTGAATTACCCGCTCCAGCAGTGTCTGGCCAGTGCATCAGGCTGGAACTCGATCTCCTTCCGAACTTGCCGTGGCGAACCGCAAGTAGGCAGTCGAACTGGAACGTACCGGAACCGTGGGTTGCCAGGGCAAGTGCAGGTATATTTATATGTTGAAGATATTTAGGAATGCCTGTATTGACGTAAAAGTCGGGCATCGGAACGTCATGAATGAACCCCTAAGGAATAGATGTTCATGCAAAATAATGAGTTCTCGGAGAAATCAATATCTAAGCAAGGGAAATTCCTAAAGGCTTAAGAGTCTGGTTTTCCAAGAACTTGTTGTGACGTGGATTGACGGATGTAGGAGACCATGCCTGTATTTGGTTAGCATGGACAATGCCTCAATAAGGGCTGGATTTTCTATGCCTAAATAAGGGCAATATGAATTGTACCTATATAAGGGCATAAATCGGTAAACCTATATAAGGAATCTAAATCTACACACAGCAAGAGGTTTGAAGATTAGAGCATGTGAAGACGTGGCATTTTTGGACTTGAAGGTGATATCCTGTGTGCCCGCTCCAGCATGAAGTCTTGAACATGATGCTGAGCATTGATGGGATCCAGGATTCGAGAAAGGCGATCACTAATTGGGCATTGTCTTCTGCGTCTTCAGGAAAACCAAATATTCTAAGATTAGTGCATCTATTGTGATCTTCCAACTTTGTAATCTTCAGTGTGAGAGAGGCTATCGCAGCGTCAACTTTCATTGAATGTTTCAAATGCGCCATGATGCAGTCTTCAGTCAAGCCAATCCTTCCCTCGCCATAAGGGATATTCTAAGGATGAGCTCTTTGAGGTCTTTCGTTATCCAGAGACTTCTACCTGTAATAGATCAAACTTTGTTTTTATGATCTGAGCTATGTCGTACACATGATTTAATTTCTTGAGAATAGCTTTGAGTGTGGTGGAGCTGTATTGCTTTTCTTTTTTTGGGGTGTTTGGAATCAGTGGTTCTAGTTTTGATCTTTTAAGACTATATTTTCCCTGTTTCCTGTCTTTCTCCTTATGGTCTTTAGTTTCCAGCATGACTAGCAGTACCGTGGATAGAGACCAAAATACACACTTAGCTGCAACTGCAGCCTTTGTGGTAGGTAGGATGAAGAAGGGAAAAGGTCATTTTGTGGCTTTGAGTTGCAGAGTGATTTCTCTCAGTCAATATTATGGCAGCAACTATAACAAACAACGTATTGTGTTTCCAGGCAGTGGGGCTGTTGGGTGTACATTAATGATTTGAGATGCGTACTCTATTGAAGCCGGTAGTCTGCAGATATGAGACTGTACTTAACTTCAAGCTCAATGAGATCCACTGAAGCACACTTGTTGATACAGTGCAATAACACACACTATCACAAGGAACGCTCAATAAACAGCGGAAGGATAGCTGACCTTGTCAGGTGGTCCCACAGAGGGTAGTTACCAGCAGTCACATATGAGAAGTAGATAAATGTTGGGGGATTGTGATAGAAGAACAGGAACTTATTGATTGTGGCAGTATAGTCAGGTATCAACATACAAAGTAGAAACAGCATGTAGGAGCAACCAGAGAGCTTCATATCAAAGTGACGTGAAACCGACAATGTAGAAACAACATGATGAGGGCTGCCTGCAGTTGTTTTCATGCATGACCCTCCCGGGGCGAGCAGTTGACATGGAGATAGCCATAGAGAAGACAAGCAATTGTGGGAAAGCGCTTCTTGAGGAGCCAGTAGAGGGTAGGAGCAAGGGCGTAGGAAACACTAAAATTCTGGGGGGGAAAGGGATAACCTTGTGGACTTTCCAGTTACCCCATACAAATGTCCTGTTGTGTGAGACCGTGTGCCCGTTAAACAAATACAATCGCATAGTTTTGAAGTGAAATTTTGAGAAAGGCAGGCATTAGTCACAGTTTGCAAGTATGCTTTATTGGTATTTACATTCACATAGTAATTAGACCAAATGTTAAAAAAACATGCATATGAATCTTGCATCTTCATGCACAAAGCAAACAAAGGTCGCTGACTTCGGGTGGGGCGTCGTGTTGGCGAGTGCAATATGGTTTGAAAAGTACCTGCTGCTGCATTCCTGGTCTCCAGCAATTTTCAGGCAACAATAAAAATGTTAAGATAACTCCGGTGATTAATGTTTTTTGTTTGAGAGAGATCGGAGGTTTGTCTAGTGGATGTTTTTGACTCGAAATAAGGTAGCCACAGTGGGTTAATATGCCTGATGCAAAGAACGTGTACCACGCAGATCACAAAGTGCATATAATGTAAATAAATCAGCGGGTTACTGCTTTTCTCTGAGAGATTCTTTTGTTACTTGAAGTTTATAAGTTAAAATCCTAACATAGAAAAGTGAGCTATTAACCCTCTTCAAAGAACTGCATGAAACTGCAAGGTATAGATTAGACCGGTATGATTTTCCCCCTGTCTTTCATTAGTCTAATGTGGGAAAATGGGTTAATTTGGATAGAAATCAATTCTGATTATTATAGAGAACCCGAAACCGTGGTGTTATGTTTTAAATTTGGAGATTGTGCTTTTCCAGTGTTGCAAAGTCATCCTCTGCCCTGGGTACCCCCCTCAACTGTTGGCCGACTGCTACTGGTGGTAACTGACTGGCTCTGGGCTCTGCCTAAGCAGGACCAGGGACGGTACTATGCTGAAAGAGACACTTATAAATACAGAGTAAACACCTACAGACACTATGGTTTAGGGTACCTCTATGATTGGCATGACCTCCCCTATGAGACCCTAGTACATCATAGAGCAGGGGATTAAAACTACCTCTAAGTCCCTAGTATATAATAGGGCATAGCAGTTTAAAGGCCTGCAGCCTTTCTGCACCTGCATGTGTGCACTGCTGAAGCCTGAGGACGACTTTTAAAATGCAAATTGTGCCCATATTGACTTCTGTGTTTGGGGCACTTAAAATTGATAAACTACAATGTTGGGGCATATTAGGTATCCCCAGAGTTTCCCCAAGGTGTCCCAGGGGTGTGGGGGGGTGGGGGGTGTCAGGTATCTATAAAGAGGACCCTTATAAATTGAGATGTATATGCCCTGGATTTAGTGAAATTGAACATTGCACCCCCCACATTGTAATAAAGTGCTTCCTAAAATCGGCTTTTGTGCTAGGAGCACTGTGAAATGAGAATCTGCAATATTTTGATATATTCTGAACCCCTAAAGTATTTTCTAGGTGTTCCAGGGGTGGGGACCATGAGGGGATAAGCACGGTCCTTATAAACCCCGTTTTATAGGCCCTGGTATTGGAGAAATTGCCCAGTTCATTTTCCATTGCAGATCCCCATCCCATGGATTAATATTGGGACGGGTTATTATTTAATAACTGGAGAAAGAAAAGCCATAAAACTAGGATTAAAGGACTCAGGAGAATGGTAATGATAAATGCAACAATTTCACCCAAACAATTGTTTGTACCTCAAACGGATTAAAAATTACTATAAAAGATGTGACTTGTGTTGCTGCAAAGTAGAGGTCTCTTTGCACAGGTTGACTAGTCACCTTTCTCATTGCTGCATTTGTATGTTACACAGGTACTAATGAGGCAAAAGTTTTGCAGAGGCTGTTAGTATGTATAAAAATGTAACGCATTACTCTGTAGCCTTTTTTTACTGCATAATTTAGTCAACATTGCGCCATCATTTTGTCCTCCATTGCTGCATACCTCCAGTGGCCCAAAAGCAGGCAGCACATGTTAAAAGTGCTTGTGCATAAAGCAGAGACCATGAAGTTTGCGAAATTAGTTTGGTTGCATGCGAATCCTACATTTACAATCCTTGGTAAGTTGCACTACTACTGCTGAAAAAGGCCAATGGAGGTACCAAAGGGTAAGGTGGATTGGCCTCAAGGGTCTTGTGACCTCAATGACAGAGTCATTGTCGCTCTAGGGTGTGCTTCTTCGTATGCCTGCCTGCAAGACTGGAGATGAACTTCAGTATAGATTGTGGTGGACAGGCCTTCAAGGTTAAACATACTTGCCACCGCAAGGGTCCACCTGCTGGTGCGAAGACACCAGAGTTTCTAAGGTTTATCAGGGCCTTCTAAGGTGTATCATGGGAATGTGCTCTGTCAAGAGAGTGGGCTGGTGGACTGGTCATGAAGGCTGAACCTGGTTCTCCAGTTCCAAATTCGACAGCTCTGGCCAGAGTGCCACATCCTCTCCCCCACTGAACACCATACTGCCCCACTGAGAGAAACTAGCACTGCCTTCAGCTACAACCCAATTGTACTGCGACTTAATTCAAATTACGCACTAGACAAGAGTAATATGCTGCCTGAAAAAATAAATAACACCCTGGAAAAAGCAAACACTCATAGGGAATGCAAGGATAAGTAAAGCATGTGAAATGAAAGCAGAAACAACATGGTTACCTTAACCCCTTCAGTGCCCGCCCCTTTCCCCGCCGTTTCATTAGCGGGCGGGGTTTGTGACGAGCTGGTCTCGTCATGGGCACAGCG
Organism: Triturus cristatus; assembly: GCF_964204655.1. NCBI lineage: Eukaryota > Metazoa > Chordata > Amphibia > Caudata > Salamandridae > Triturus > Triturus cristatus. The sequence goes on from NC_140589.1 coordinate 1,920,873,714, forward strand.
CAACCGCGGCCCATGACGAGACCAGCTCGTCACGGGCATTGAAGAGGTTAACGCTTTTACACTCATTATTCAGACATCAGTGAGTGTTTGTGCCTGAAAAGTTCAGGACATGACTACAGGGGCCAAAAGGGACCCGTTTCAATGTCCATTGCTTTTATTCTTACAAAAGATAAGCAGTTTGCTTTAAAAAGACCACATCCCTGAACGCAGAGCAACGTTACACATTTTATAATCTAAACTAATTAAAACAGTTGAACAGGATCACATTAAACGTTTGCCACTCCACCCATCAACCAGGTATTGCAGCCCCCCTACGAATGGTGCCCTTGCCCACCCTGGGAAAACACTGCTGTTTAAAGCAAGAAGGTAAAAAGAAAGTAGCGCTTCACTGGCAAACTCTGTAAAGTGGCGCTAATGTGTGTGGGTGTAAATAACACCAATCTGGCCTGTCTGTGACCAGTCTGCATTGCTTTAATTAGTTATTTAATAATTTTTCGTATTTTGATACTTTTTTCTCTTTGCCTCGAGATTACACTTTGAAATAGAAAAAGCTCAGAAATTGACTACATTTCCATTCAAAGTGTTTTTTTTTGGAACCATTTCACAGGGTAACAAATAAAGAAAAGGAGAGGCAAGAGAGGGTTAGAGCTGTCTCCTGAAAAAAGCAAGTGAGGAGGAGTGAGACAGAAAGAGAGGGAGGAATGAAGAGAGAGAGAAAGGGGAGGAGGGCAGCTTCCAGAGGCAGAGCAGGAGAAATGGACACTCTTCTGTTGAGGAAGGAAAAGAGACAGGTTTTTTAGGTCTCGCTGAGCCAAAGGCTCGAAGAGACATTTTGTATGTGGGATTTTCAAAGTGCTACCCACAGTCTTTTGGCTGGCCTAAACCTTGAGTGCACGATCACATGCACTTGCACAGCTGCTCCCACTCCCCCCTCCCTTCTCTATAGCTTTCTTTCACTTTAGCCGCTTTGACCCTTGCATTCCCCCCTCCCTTCTCACCCAGCCCTTTGATGCTCTGCTCGATTACTTTCACTTTTGCCGCTACAAACTTTTCAAGCCTTTTACCGCCTTTGATTTGCTTTTTTTTGCTGAGCCTTGATTCATACGCGCTTGTTCCGATTTCAAGGGTAGTCTTACCCATCTTCAACTAACAGCATGCAGCCAAGCATGAAGGATTATCGCTTGTACTTTTATTTCATATCATCTACAGCGCGTGTCCTCTAACGCATGTAAATAACTGTAAAGGCACGATCAGACAAACGGTAGGGATAATCGCTTGTGCTTCCATTCAACTTTGTCTTCAGCACGTGTGTTTGTCAGCGCGCAGCAGATTTTCATGTTTCCTCGCTCATGACTATACATCGACGCTTGCACTTACTTTCATCAAGTTTTCGTCACTTGTTTTTTTGTTAGGTCTCGCCTTGCTATCGCGTCAGCGATCGCAAAGCGAGACTATTGTGGGCTTTTCAAAGTGCTCCCAAAAAGCGGATTGCATGGCTAGCACGCGCACAATCACGCGCATCGTGCCGCCCTGCACTCCGCTTTTTGGGAGCACTTAAAAGGGTCCGCTCCCCCGCCCCCGCCAAGCGCGTGCGCTTCCGAGAGCGCCATTGTAAACAAGGCTGTTCTTATCTTGTTAAAAGGTTTATCTTGGTTTCCCGGCCTCACCGAGCCACCCTTCCATCATGCACCCACCCTTAACCACTTCTTCCCTTTTGCTTCCCGGTGCTCCCTTCATTACACAAACGTGTACAAGTGCTTTCACTGTAAATTGAAAGAGGCTCACGTCGTGTCTCTCTTCCAGAGCCCCTCCTAGCTAGCCCTCACAACATCGACACACCACGCATTAGATGGGGGTAAATTTTAGTTGCTTTCTGCCCAGCCCATCATGTGGGAATGATTGCTTTGGTTCTTTTAACCAGGACTCGTGTGCACACTTATTTGCTCTTGTTTTTCATTGCATGCTTTTATTTGTACCTGTACTTCATTGGCTCCGCTTCCGGTACTTTTACATTACTGCCTTTTAAATGCGGTACGTTTGAGCAGTGTCTCTGGTCATGGAACCATGTTTTATCTGTTTGAACATCCTCATGAAAGATAGATGCCAACACAATTGTGTTCGTTAACGCCCCGAAAATGTTACCTGTCAGAAAGCAGCAGGCGCTTAAAAAAAAAAAATTGCACCCAATTTTATTTCACCTTCTATAAAATACCAGCCATGACAAAACGAGAAAGAGTTTACTCTTTTCCACTCCAACGGCTGTAGAAAGCCAGAGTGGCGCGTCATGTCCAGAGTACATTTGCTCCCTGGAAACACCCGAGTGCTGCTCCACTTCCCTGTGCTCTGGATGTTTTCACTAACAGCACATCCTTTTTGCCAAGATGGATGCCACCGGAGGGCCATTGGGGGTGGGAGGGGTGCACAGAACTTCACTGAACAAAAGGCTGGCCTTTGGAGCCAAGGTCTGTTGTGTCTGTGAAACGTGTTAATCAGAAATCACTGCTGTTTTCAGGCAATTGTGTTCTTTGTTTGTCGGCATTGGCACCTTTGAAGAGAGGGAGGAGGTGGTATGTTTAAGGGAGGGATTGCCCTACCTCCTCCCCCCCCCCTTCTTGTGCATGTTCATGCAGGAATGTCTGCTGGGCACCAACCAGGTCTGTAGAAGAGTTTTCAGTACAGTATTGCCGATGGCCCTCTCCTGCGCGAAGGGAATTCTTACTTTTTTGGGTACATGGGTATTAACATACTGTGCCACTCAGCTTGTGTGATGCTGATGAGAAGTGATTCACAACCTTATTTTCAACTTTCCACAACAGTAAACCTTTGCTGCCATGTTTGACGAGTGTAGCTTTAAAGTGTACCTCCTTTAAAGTGTGTCCATTTTATTCTCATGATCCGAGACCGCAAACATTCAGTAATCTAAATTATAGTAAAATAATCTAAAGTTATTGAAAGACGGATGTATAAGTATTCATTTTTGGGGCTAAACTACCTTGTTACTTAATGTGATGGAATGGAGCACTCACAGAACAGCAAATAGCTTGCAGGCATATTTTCACACTGTTTTTCGTATATCTGCGACGGAGCAGGATATAGTCAAGCTGAATTATATAGCACATGCCTTTTTCATGCTAGGTCCATCTGTTGTGGGAAGGCACGGGTTGGATTTTAATACTGGGATTTTATTCAAAGTGATTGGGATGGAGTTCCGAAAGTTACGCCAAATTATGAAGTAAAAGCACTTTATATGCCAGGACCATTTGAATGTACGGGGTGGGCTTCCTAGCCGAATTTTCAATTTTAGTCAAATTCAAATTCAAATTTTATTTATTATGTTTTGGCTCTCAAGAGGGCCACATAAACATATGCAATACACAACAACAAATACACAGAAAATACAAAAATTTAAAAACAAAATTCAACCCGTCATAGCTATACATCAAAAAATCAATCTAACAAAGCCGGACAGACAAAATATCACCAGGGATATTAATAAATAGCTAAAAATCCTTTAAAAAAATTAAAAATATAAGAACAGAACATTTCGTTCGGAGGACAATAAAGTGCATGAAGGAAATCCTTTAAAGTGACAATGCTAAGGCGGATACAAATTACTTTTAGCCATCGATTGCGCAAATTACGTAACATAGGACAAATCAATAATACATGCATACAGTCCTGGGTGTTCAGTTTACATAAATTGCACAAAGCAGAAGTGCCATGCCATTTGGATAACAGTAGATTAAGTGGAATTAAATCATAGCGTAACAAAAACCAAAACCTACGTATCCCATGCGGTAGATTCCATAGGGCATAGGGTTGTGGCTGTTTCAACCTATAGGAGGAGATGAGAGGTTCCACATTCCTTTTATCACCAACTGATTTTTTATCGGAGAGGAAACAAAACTCCCACGAAGCCTCCTTGAGGACATTTTTTAACTGCGTGGAGGAGTAGGAGAATAGAACACTTTCATCAAGTTTCAGTATCTTTACAGCCCTTCTAAAGTTGCTTACGAGTTTAGAGAACTCTTTAAAATTGCCCAAAAGTTCATTTTTGAGGAGAACTCGCAGGGTGCCATCTCGCGCTCTAGCCAAACTGGCCACCCATCTTATTAGGGCGCATAGACCCTGAACCCAGGAACTCCTGAGTCCAAAGTCAAGCCTACAGGCTGCAATGGGCAAGCATTGTTTAGAATCGAGAGGGATCTTAAGAGTTTCCCCTCAATCTTATGGCAGAAGTCCCAGTTTTTCACCTCTATTAATTCAATACCATACAAGATAGTTGCGGGGATTTTTACTCTAAAAACTTCTAGAAGACTGGAAAAGTGTCTTTTCCCCGTTGCCTGGTATAAGGACTTTAACCCATTGCCATGGGCAAGAGCTTTGCGGGAGCAGTGCTCTATATGGAGTTTCTCACTCATATTGGCCGAAAATATTTTTCCCAAAAAAGTATAGGAAGTTACGACCTCCAATCTATGCCCTCCAATAGCCCAACCGTAATTTGTCGAGCGGCACTTCTTCTTACCAGCTATACACATCACTTTACTTTTGGTAATATTAATCTTCATGTAATGCTCACCAGCGAAGGCCTGTAGAGCCTGTAGCCGATTTGCAAGACCAATTGGAGTCAAGTCAAGAATCAGAACATCATCGGCATACATCAGGCAGGATATTGGAGTCCCTCCTATCATCGGGGCAATCCCCTCACTGGCAGACACGGCAGCAGGGAGGTCAGCCGTATATAAGGAGAACAAAAGGGGTGCCAATAAGCAGCCTTGTTTAAGGCCATTCCGGGATGGTATTTTGGCCGAAAGCCCCCTTTCGCCCCCCATTAAGACCCTGCACCAGGTCTCAGTGTGCAGAGCCCGCACCAGTTCCAACAGGGGGGTAGGGACACCAAGCGTCGCCAGTTTTCTCCACAGCGTTCCACGATCTACTTTATCGAACGCTGTGGAGAAATCAATGAAGGCGGCATATATTCAATTTTAGTCATAGTGGTGGGAGGTAGCGGCAAGACTGGTCGTATTTATATGCACTGGCTTGTTCTGTCACACCTTGTATCTTTATTTTAACTGCAGTATTTAAACACCAAGTGTCTGCATATGTGTGAACTTGCAATGATTTTAAGTAATTATTGCCTGCGTGGAAGTTGGGGAAGAAGCTCCCCGCCTCCACCCGACTTGTTTTGGTGCTTTTCTCGTCTCTCTAAGGTCAGGGGAAGCGCTCATTTCACGGGATCGGCATTTTTCAAATCCGATCCCGTGCTAAGGGCCGCCATCAGACTCTGCTTCCTCTTGCTCCCATGGCAACCACACGGCTTGAGCAGGAGCTCTCCTAGAGCCGCACTGGGTTACCATGACAGCGGGAAGGGGCGAAGTAGGACGTGAGCCGGATCAAGACACCAGCTCGCGGAGGAGCTTGCTCCATGTATTTTAAAATACAAAGAAGAAAGATAAAGGTGACTCACCCCTCCATAATACTGTGATGAGTCACACTCCTCCTCAATGCCGGTTAACCTTCTTTCACAGTGGTTACCGGTTCAATCAATAAAGTTAATTTACCCAAAAAAAGGAGAGAGAAGAAGGGCAAAGGGGTCACACGGACTACCAAAATAAACAAGCATTTGCAATGCAATAGGTCTCGCATTTGCAAAAGTTTAAGCTATTGGCATTGTTCATGACAATGCCTTTTTTATCTATTTTATAAAACAAACACATAAATAAATGCCATTACCATTTACAATGCCAATAGCTAGTGTTGCATTATTATTAGCAATGCCAACTGCTCACACTTTTATAATGCGAGACCTATTGCATTGCAAATGCTTGTTTTCCTTCTCTGCCCGCCCGAGCACGGCCGAGCCTTACTACAGCATAACAAAGGGGAGAGGGCGGGTGGCCTCTGTGACTGGGGGCAGATCACAGGTAAAGTGCAGGGTAATTTACTTTAGCGCCTTCGTGCGCTAATGGCCCTGAGAATCACAGAAGGGAGAGGGGAAGTTCTTTTGTCCCCTTGTCCCCCCAACCCTTGTCCCCTGTGTCCCCCCACTCCAAAATCTGGGGGGATACATCCCCCTCATCCCCCACACTTCCTACGCCCATGGGTAGGAGTTACTTGGCTGTGATGACTTTCCCTATTTTACTACAATGAAACTGTCTCAAGTGAATCGCGAGATCGTCCCCGGGAGATGGTAGGCTCCAGTTCAGTGCCTTGCCGCCATCTTCCCGGCAGCGAGACTTGTTCTGCGCTACTACTGCGACGATAGAGCTAGGAGTATTACTGTGCTGTACAGAGTCAGACCCGCCTCCTGGATTGCTTTAACAGCACCCGAAATTAGTCCACTGCTTAGGGTGAAATCATGCATTTAAAAACTAGCGAGAGTGTGGCGTACTGCAGAGGGCTTGTGAGAGCTCAGAGCTGCCATCTTGTGTGGAAGCCAATCCGCGCCACCTGGCAGATTCTATCCTGACTTCCAGGAGAGATCTCTTCTTCAATATGTTGATATCCCTTGCCCAGAAAACGTATCTTTTCTCCTGAATCTTAAATGTGGTTCATTTGATGCTGACACCTTTTTAGGTCTCGCCTACGCAGCGCGCATGCGCTACTTAGGAAAAGACCTTTAGCAATCGTTTCAACTTTGCTGACAAAAACGTGCACGCATTGCATTAATTTGAATGCAACGCGTGCACGTCTGGCTATTCCCTTGCAGGAGCAAGCTTTGATACCATATGGTGCTCGCTCCCGCAAGGGAAACAGGCGCAGATCTCCTCCTATCTCCCCTCAACGTGAGGCGCGCGCTTGTCTTTTGTTGATTTTATAGCGCAGGTTTTGCTCTAGGTAGTTGAACGCTTTACACAAGCGTTAGGTTACTTGCATTACACACGGGCAGATTTTTTAAATATATATTAATTACCCGCAGGTTTTTTACGTGATTTGCTAGGAGTAACAGGCTGTTGAGCCGAAGCCGGGATCTGGTTCTCTTGTAACGCGCTGAGATGCTCTCGGGTCAGCGTCGCGATTAGTGTAGGTAATGGCCCTGTGATTCATGGAGATGAGAGGGGAAAATTATTTTGTCCCCTCCACCAATGCCCCTTAGCGCTAAATCTGGAGGATATAACACCCCTCCTCCCCCTGTCCCAAATATGTGTGTGTACTTGCATTGTTCTTATGCAATTCTCTTCAAAGACTCTAGATGGCGGTGAATTCAGCAGCAAGTGGTGTTTCGAGTTCTCGATGCGTGCACGTCACCGCCAAGGAAGGCGCCCGTTCAGCCGCCATTCGTAGTTATTTACCCTAAGGTGCCTCACCGCTTCCCAGGAGCTACGCGACATTCTAATTTACATAAATTTGAGAAGGCAATGTAGCGGTTTTGAGTGAATTGTGATTGAATAGTGAACCCTTTCTCTGCAGACTTTAAATACAGTAACCCTTTTAAGAGTTTTTTCAAACTTGCATATGGCTATAGTTTCTCGCTCTCACTTACTAGAGGTTTTACTCCTCAGTGGTTTCTTCTCCGCCCAATATCTTGTATGCCTTAAACTAATGAGTAAGGAAAATAACGATTTTGGGTGACGCCAGGATCCTCACTCATAATGTGAGCGGAATTTTTGAACGGGTACAGGTTGTCCCGTGGGTGACCCGTCTACTTCGCAGGATGCCCTGGTGCAGCGATCTGCCCGGCCCCATACTAGTTCAAGAAAAGATAATTAGGCTTTAAAATATATAATATTTGCACATCATGTAAAAAAGAATTCTATTCAAAGCTAAGTATGATATTTTTTTTGTGACAGTATCTCTGCGTAGAATTTATTCTTTTTACGTCATTTGGCAAACTGTGACTTTAGAGTTTAGTAAAACGATTCCTAGTTCTTTATTTCCGTTATGTTATGTTATAGACGACCAGTAATTTTTTTTGGTCTAGCTTTATGGAGCAACGGACGGAACACCTATTGTTAACTTTTTTTTAAATACAAAGTATACATGTAGCGGAAGCTGGCTTCGCCCAGAGGAATATTTTTGCCTCTTCTAGTGCCATCCCCTATGGGGTGCTTGCATTGTAATGCTTTAGGGGCAATTTAACACCTTAAAAGTACTCTGAACTATCACACGTTAAAATGATCATCTCAATGATGCTTTGTATACTGAAAGTAACCAAGTTCATCATGTCTTAAGACGGTGGCAGTTTAAAACAAGCATTGGCATAGCCAATAGGTTTTGCTTTTTTTGACCTTATAAGTATTTAGTTATGCAGCACAATATCGTTGGAGCAAAAAACATCAACTGTTGCATGGCTAACACTTATAAGGTCCCAAAGGCAAGACCTATTGGCTATGCCAATGCTTGTTCTTCTTCTTAGAAATTGCCTTGCCACTTTCAATGCTTTATTTAGATAAGGGAAATTTCTTAATGGAACACTTATTCTGGATATTTTTAATGTTATATTTGAAGATCTTCTGTATTTTCTTTGTAATAATATGTAAATTCAGATTGCTTGATCCTATTAATATATACACATTGATTATATATTTACTCAAAATTTGCTAACTGATTTGATTATGATGTGATTTGACTACAATTGAAAATAAAACCCTTATGGTTGGAAATCATCCTTTCTGTCATTTCTTTGGAGCCACATTGGTTTCACAAGCAAAGGTCCATACGACCAGTTAGGGATTCTGCTTGATGATTACCCCGAGAAATTGAGATTTAATAAACTCCACTCCATCTCTGTCTCAGCACCAGGGGTGGGTCCTGCAACTGAATCTCCACAATCTACACCTCCCAGCTTGGAGGCTGAGTGGAGACAACTGAGTCCCTGTCTATTGTCACCTCAAGTAGTGGATGTTATTCTCGCAGCTAGATGTCCTTAAACCAATCCTATTTAGTCAGGTTGCTTGTAGAGGTTTGTAGTCTGGTGTAGGGTCTGTCACCATGATTCCCTGCATGCTAAACGTTCTGATATGGTGTTTTTTCAGTTGTGGGCACAGTTAAGGGTTAAATGTCAGCCCTTAGGCATTTGTAAGTTTACCATATCAGCCTTCTCTTTTCAATTCACCTGTGTGATGTTTTTGGGAAAAAACCTTTTCCTTCAAATCCTTTCGCCATGCCGCATCGGGACCTTAACTTGGTGCTCACCGTTCTAATGTGCACACTGCTTGAAGCCATGCATAGATGCTCCTTATGGCTTCACGCTATCAAGACAGTACTTCCCATTGTGACTGCTTTGGGGGCCACATGAGCAAACAGCAGCCTCTTCACACTACTTGCTTCCCAAACTGCTGTTGAGAACACAGAGAGCCTTACTGCAAATGGTAGTATTATCCTTTCTTGTCAGACACACCGATCACCCTTCTCACCTTCTTCTCTCTGTCACATCCCTCAAAAGAGGAGGCGATGCATCTACAGCCTCACCCGAAGAGAGCCGTGAGCTTTTACAATAAGTCACAAGAGAACACCATGTGGATGACCAACTCTTTGTAGGGTTGTCTCTGGTGCCATAAAAGGAAAAGTGGAGCAGAAGAGAACTCTGTTCAGGTGGATCGTCCTTTACATAGAATTGGGCTACTCATTGGTCCAGAAGGTACGTCCCCGAAGACCTGCATGTGCCTTCCAGAATGGCCAAGGCTCCTTCAGTGGAGTTGGCAAGAGGGTGCTTGTCTTGGACACCTGCCAAGCTGTGACATGGGCATCCTTGCATACATGCACCAGACACTATTGTGTTCACACCCAAATCTGCTCAGAGAGACATTTCGCCTGCTCAGACCTGCAGAAATACACTACATTTTAAGAAGTGCTGATTGGTTATGTATTCTAAAGGCGAGGAATCTGCGGTTAAAAGTAGCCATCAGAGGAAAGAGTTACATACCTTTGGTGAAACTCTTTCTGGTGGAGACTCTAACTTCAGGTTCCTCACCTCTCCCCGTCTCCACATTCTGTGGAGTGGATGTTGGGAGTGGACGTCTGCACGCCTCTAGTATGATTCAAGCACATTGACATTGTTATAACTGATCTGCCTCTTAAAGTTCAGAGGGAGTAAATGAAGAAACAACTGGCATTAGAACAAAGGAGCAGCGCCTATATGTGGCTCTGTTCAATGACTTCCGGGATGATGCAAAGCCGCTGCTGAGCCACGAGATCCTACCTGGGGACACGCAGGAGTCTTTGTTGCAGCGGTCAAAGTGGGGAAACAATGTAGGGGAACTGTGGCCAGAGAATCGGAGGGTGGGAATAGCCCAAAGTTGAGATCAGTGGGCGGAGTTAGAGGCGTGGCTTGAATGGGCAAAACATTCACATTTTTAGTATATGTTTGGCAGTTCACTGACCAGGTACAGCTTATTGTGTTATTTAATTCAACAAATGGATACACACTATTATTTAAGGTTTAATATGAGCTATTGACATTCAAATACATCCACAAAGTGGGATATGTTTCCATTCACAGAATGTCCCAAATACTCTTAAAAGTGGAAGCATAGCCATTTGTCTCGGAGCCATGGAGTTTCTGTCATCAGCACTTCTCCTCCCTTTTTTCACAGAGCAGTTAAACCATGAATGGTAAAACATCCTAGTTTGCAAATGTTTCCTATCTACTTATGGCTCTGCCATATTTCCACATAATACAACATCTGCTGCATAATCTGACAATTTTAACTAATAAATAGTTTGTAGCTCACTCGGATCAAAAGTTACAAACAAATGTGACTTGTGTTGCTCTGAAGTGGACGCCGCTTTGCAGTGGTTGCTTGATCCCCTTTCTCACTGCTGCAGTTGTATTTTACACTGATACTAATAAGGTAAAATCTTTGCAGAGACTGTTAGCAAGTGTAAAAATGTCAAAATAAAGTATCAGGAAATATACTGCATTAAGCTGCAGGCTTTTCTTTGCTGCATAATTTAGTCAACACTGAGGCTTCATTTTGTCTCCCTTTGCTGCATAATTGGAGTGGCTCCAAAGCAGGCAGCACGTGTTAAGAGTGCTTGTGCATGAAGCAGAGAGACTGTGAAGTTTGCAAGCTTAGTTTAGTGTGCTTGCAAACCCTGCATTGCCAATCCCTGGTTTCCGCTACTACTGCTGAAACAAAGTCAATGGAGGTACCAATGGGTGAGGCGGACTGGCCTCAAAGGCAGGGCCAGCTTTAGTTCTGGCTCCCTGTGCAACAATGTTTGTTGGTGCCCCCCAATGACCACCTCAGTCACGGATTTCCTCACTACCACACTTTAAAGGTTCCCCTCAAGTCTCCATAAGCACACTCTCTCTCAGATGCATTCAATTTAATTTACAGCACCACTCATACCAGTGTAGGGTGTCAGAGCACTTTACATCACACACATTACACAGACACAATCAATTATATGTGTGTAAAGCATTGTACAGGAAATGTTACATGAGACTAAGGACTACAAGATGTAGGAGTCACATGACAACCATACTAGTAGGCAGGATAGTTTAATAGTGATTGATCTGGAGAAACACAACCTCAGAATTTAAAACATAATACCATAGTTGGGGATTGTTTTTAATAATCAGAATAGATTTCTATCCAAATGAACACCTTTTGCAACATTAGGATAATCAAAGACTGGGGGGAAAAACCATGACGCTCTTATTTTTCCCTTGCAGTTTGCATGCAGCTCTTAGCTGACAGTTAATAGCTCACTGTATGTTAGGATTTTAATTTATAAACTGCAAGTAACAAAAGCAGTAACCCACTGATCTATTTACGTTATGTGCACTTTGTGATCTGCGTGGTACATGTTCTTTATAGCAGGCACACTAACCCTCTGCGCTACCTTTCAATGAGTCAAAACTTCCACTAGTCAAAACGCTGACCTCTCTCTAGGAAGAAAATTAATCACCATAGTTATCATGACATTTTTATTGTTGCTGACGCCCCCACCCAATGTTTGCACCCGGTGCGGTCACACCGGTCGCACTGCCCTAGAGCAGGTCCTTCTCAAGGGTCCTGTGACCTCAGTGGCAGAGTCACTGTTGTTCTAGGGTGTGCTGCTTCAAAGCCTGTCCGCTAGACTGGAGGTGAACCTCAGTATGGATTGTGGTGGACAAGCCTTCAAGGTGAACCCACACATTGCCACCGCCAGCATCCATCTACTGGTGCCAAGAAGCAGTGCTCGAAGGCCGTTGAGGGCCTTCTAAAGTCTAGCATGGGAATGTGCTCCCTAGAGACAAGGGTCTGGGGGGACTGGTCATGAAGGCTGAACCTGGTTCCCCAGGTCCAAATTCGGCAGCTCTGACTATTGTGCCACATGCTCTCCCCCCCTGAACACCACACTGCCCCACTCAAAGAAATTTGCACTTCCTTCAACTACAATCCAATTGTGCCCTGCTATAAACACCTGGATGCGGCTGGATTCAAATTACGCACTAGACAAGAGTAATATGCTGCCTAAAAAAAGACGTGGGTCCCTTGCTCACTTTGCCACTGGATTCAAGCTAGCCTGGCTGATGGCGGCTGTTAGCCAGAAACTGGTCCCAGGATGCTTGTTTCCGGTCCAGGGAAGACATGGCTTGGCAGTTCGGGCTGGACTGTTCCAATGAGGCACAGGGTCAAGACCGATTTGCATATAGCTGCGTCTGAACTGGGGTGGCGGAGTGAGCTAAAGAACGATGATGGATTCAAGCCAGATCTGTGACGGGGGGTGAGTGTTTGCAATGTTCAGCACTCCGTCCATCATCTCTTTGTGTTTGCTTTGTTCGCCCTAAGTTGGCAGGGTATGCCCAGACTTGGGTCCCTTGCTCACTTTGCCACTGGATTCAAGCTAGCCTGGCTGATGACGGCTGTTAGCCCGAAACCGGTCCCAGGATGCTTGTTTCCGGTTCAGGGAAGACATGGCTTGGCAGTTCAGTCTGGACTGTTCACATGAGGCACAGGGTCAAGACTGATTTGCATATAGCTGTGTCTGAACTGGGGTGGCGGAGTGAGCTAAAGAACGATGATGGATTCAACCCAGATCTGTGACTGGGGGTGAGTGTTTGCAATGTTCAGCACTCCGTCCATCATCTCTTTGTGTTTGCTTAAAAAAAAATAACACCATCCTGGAAAAAGCAAACACTCATAGGGAATGCAAGATTAAGTAAAGCATGTGAAATGTAAGCAGGAACAACATGGTTACCTTAACGCTTTTACACTCATTAATCAGAAATCAGTGAGTGCTTTTGCCTGAAAAGTTAAGGGCAGGAAGGGACCCGTTTTAATGTCCATTGCTTATATCCTTACAAAAGGTAGGCAGTATGGTTTAAAAAGACCACATCCATTAACACACAGCCGCGGTGCACATTTTGTTTTCCAGTCCACTCTTCAGTCATGTATTGCAGGACCTCCAGGATTGGTGCACTTCCCCACCTGGGAAAAACAATTCTGTTCAAAGAAAGACAAGAAAATAAAAGTAGCGCTTCACTGGCAAACTCTGTCAAGTGATGCTGATGTGTTTGGGTGTGCATAAAATCAATCTGGCCTCTTTGCGACCACTCTGTCTTGCTTCATTTAGTTATTTATTTATTTTTCATATTTTGAACCATTTATTCCTGAGTCTGCACTTTGGAATAGAAAAATTTCAAAAAAAGACAACATTCCCTGCAAAAGTGTTTTTCTTTTTTGAATCCATTTCACAGGGGAACAAATAAATGAAAGGAGAAAAGAGAGGTTGAGAACTGTAGGAGAGTAGGGTCTGCTATCCTATGGTCACCCCAAATTTTTGCTTTTTGCTTCACTGGTTTTTGACAAATTGAGGCTGTGGGCCTGCCAATCAGACCCCCAGCCTGTTGTTCTCTCTAACTAAATTGACACTATGCACCCTAGGTGCATAACCAATTGGAAGTGGATCACCCTGTGAGCCCCTGTACCAGTGTACACTAGGTACCCAGGGCATTGGTGTATCTAAGGCCTGCCAAGGGCTGAAGCATGTATTATGCCACCCCAGGCTTGGCCTAACAAATTTGACACAACTGGCTGATCACTCAGCTGGGGTAAGTTGGTGTAACCACCTCTTACTTAGGTGTAGTATACCTATACCTAACCTTAAATGGGACACATGTTAACCTATAAGTCACTCCTATGGCAGGCCTTGACAATCCTGAAGGCAGAGTGCTTGGTTCCATGTGAGATGGTGCTCTGGCATGAGCTGAGCCTGTCTGCAGTGGTCGGAACAACTTCCTTCTACTGTTTCCAGATATCGTCATACCATATACTCTTAAGTGCATTATGAACCTCGCGGTTAAATGCTATCTTTGGTTTGGCTTTATCAAAACATGTCAAGTAAGGTGTCATACGAATTGGAATACTAACCCCTCGCCAATTCTGGCGACGGGGTTAGCATTCCACCCTTCTAGAGGGACACGACATGTACAGTACCTGAAACCCGGGTAAAATCAGACATAGCCTCAGCTCCACAAAATGGATGCTGCCACCACAGACACAAGTCTGCCCTCCTGCTGCTGGGAGTCCTTCCAGCTTGGGAGGTGTGGACAAAGGGTTTCCTGCCAGGGGAGGTGCGTGCACCACCCCAGACAGGATTTTGTGTATTGGTCAGGTAGGGCTTGAAAGAAACCAGACATGCCTGAGGCTCACAAGGAGCCTCGGTGCATATGCCAGTTCAATCCGGTCCTGGGGCACACCAGCCCTGGACCTGGGGCGAGCTGGACAAAGGATTGGGGGTGTAACCACCCCCCTTCCTGGTCCCACCCTTAGGGAGGGACCTAGCAGGTAGTCCGGCCCCTAGAATCCGCTTAAAGGTAGGAGCTGTGTCCTAAGACTTCAGACATCCTGGAATCAACTTAACCACAAGAAGAAGATGGGAACTTCGACGCTCTGCTGCACAGAGGACTGAAGGAAATCTCCCCTATGGTCAGGGAGTGACCATCTTGCTAACGCAAGCACCAACCAGCTATTGAACGTCTGCTTTGCCGCCGCCTCCTGCTGGAGCCCGAGTCCAGAGCCCGACAAGACCTGGACCTCCAGACCTCTCACCGCCCGATCCACAGTCCCTGAAAAGAAGGAACCCGTGGAGGCACCGAGACACGTGGAGCCAGCCATCTTGGAAGACCGACGACAAGCTGCAAGCGCAACGACAGAGGCTCCCTCCAAGTTGTGCTTTGGGTCCTGAGAAGCCCAACCATCGAGCAGCATCTGCACCAAAGGTGAGCTCTCCAGCATCTCCACGATCTGCGTGGGGCCCCTCTGCACTTTGCATCTCGACGCGCCTGCCCGGTCCCTGGCCCGTTGGCTAGTGGCCATTTTGGCGACGAAACTTGAAACTAACGACGCTGGTCTGATTGCTCCAGACTGGCCCTAGCTGCTCTCCAAAAGAGCAGCCCCTCTGACCTTGCTGGTCAGAACAATCAGCTTTCCTCTCTTTCCACGACTCCTGCCTTTGCCAAGGCTTGTTTGCTTCTTTTGAGTCGCCGACACTGCCGACAGCGAGAGCCTGCGTGGGACAGCTCGTGAACCGACTCCTGGACGTCGTCGACCTTCAGGGACCACGTGACTGCGGAGACAAGCTACCCCTCACCACCTGTTTCCACCCGACATCGCCTGGTACCTACCTGGTGCCACGCCGGTCACTGGCTAGTGACTGTGAACACTGTCCCCTCTGCTTTCAGGTCTTCTACAACTCCGAACCGCTCTTGGATCCACCGCATCTCTTCTGGACCGACCGCCTGCAGCATCTTTGTCATCAGGCTCCATTGAATCGATAGAAGAAACCCGACGCACTTCGAGACCTGTGGGTGAGGTAAAGCTGGCACTCCGGTGCCCAAGTGTAGAGAATCATCTCTAGTGTCTGTGTTTCAAATCTTAAGATCGTAGTCCATTCAGAAGACCCTTTCTGCAGTAACTTTGTAACTTTTACGCACCCATTGAAAACCTATGGGAGCCCGCGTGTAACTTTCCTCACTGCACACGCGACCCGTGGACCTCCTGGTCACTAACTGAAGTTAGCTCCTTGTAGGCCCAGCGATTCTAGAGGCCCTAGGCCTTTTCACTTTCCTGTTCGTGGTACTTATACCACTATTTTAGTATAAGGTTTGAGTGGCCACCAGGGCCCATCCATATAAAGTGCAACTTCTGTATATTATAACATTGACTTGTTTAACGATTTGTGCTCCCGTGCTCATAAAGAGTCTAGGGGATACTTTGAGAAATAAATACATATATATTTTCAATATATATCTGTGTGGTGTCCTTTCATTGGTATAAAGGGGGGTTGCATTTGGTAAAACAGCCTGCTTAACACGCTTTAACGAGTTTAGCTTCAAAGACTGCTTAGCCTACGCTACCACTAGGGCAGCTAGTCCGAAAAGTTTGACTTACAACCACACCATAAGGGTTGCTTGGCATGATACAAGGTGGTCACTTTAACTAGTGAACATCATATACCAGGCCAACTTCTCACATTGGTGAGCAGCGGTTGGATTTGAGCTTGCTGTGTTTTACCATTGTAATCTCTTGGTTACCAATTGAAAGATCACATAGGTACCTGTAGGTACATATAAAACAAGATAGATATACTTAAGTTCTACTGAACTTAGTTGTTGTAGAGCAAAGGGAGTAGCACACCCTGACTACAACTACTAGATAGGTTTAGTAGGTAAACCCAAGTGTAGGTAGATTGCAACACATCCACCCACACTTAAGAGCAATGGAGGGGGCAAGAGGGGTCCAAGGTACCCATCTCTGTCGAGAGTGACCCCCAGAGGGCACCAACTCTCTTTGCTACCCTAAATCAAAATGAGCTCAGGCAGTTGGCAAATATCAGGGGCCTTAAACAGCCCAAGAACCCTACTTCTGCTGAACTCAGAGAGCTTTTGCAAGCTGATGAAGATCAGAAAGCTCTTAAGAAAGCCTCCCAGTTAGGCCCCTTAGGGACTGGAACAGGAGGCCCCCCTTCTGAAGATGCTACTGAGGTACCCCTTTCCAATAGTCACCCCTTAGATGAGATTCATACTACAGAGGATGAAAGTGAGAAGGGTAATGATACAAAAGGTAGTGAGGATGAAGGGAGAAATAGCCCAGTGCCAAGTACGTGGCCCAGCTAACCTAAGGCTATTGGGGACTGACAATGGGATCATCCCATTGGATCTCCCCAGTGGACTTAACCAGGGGCTTGGGAGGCAAAGGAATCACTCAGGTGAATCTAATGCTTCTCATGCCTCTAGAGGCTCTCAAGGTCACTCCAGAAGGAGGATGACCACCCCTCAGAGGAGGGAACATGAGGCCAGAATGCAGGAAGCTCAGCTGAGAATCAGGAAACAGGAGCTAGAAGTAGCTCTGATGGAAGAGAAACTGAGTAAGGCTAGGCAACCTAAAGAGAGTGGGTCTATACCCACTGGTGGCAGCATTGTCCCTAAGGACAAGGATAGGGTCTTTGACAATAGGAACCTGTCCAAGGTTGTGCCCCCCTACAAAAGTGGGGATGACATCCACAAATGGATGACTGCTCTTGAGAGAGCCTGCAAAGTGCAGCAGGTTCCTGAAGACCAGTGGGCAGCAATCCTCTGGCTCTCCTTTGAAGGAAGAGGCAGAGACAGACTCCTCACTGTTAGGGAGGAGGATGTCAGAAACTACAGAGTCCTGAAGAGTGTCCTAGTTGATGGGTTAGGCTTAACCACTGAACAGTACAGGTTAATGTTCAGAGACACCCAGAAGACACAGACTCAGGACTGGTCTGAATACATTGAATGTGCCACTAAGTCTTTGGAGGGTTGGTTGCTGGGAAGTAAGGTATCTGATTATACAGGATTGTACAATTTGATGATGAGAGAACAGATTTTAAATAACTGTCAGAACCAGCAACTGCATCAACACTTGGTTGACTCAGATCTGACCTCTCCCCAAGAATTGGGAAAGAAGGCAGACAAATGGGTCAGAACCAGGGTTAAGCAAAAGAACCAGAACCAGGGCCAAGGGGGTGATCAGAAGAAAACAGACCAAAAGGGTGGAGATCAGAAATCTAAAGACCAGAAGTCTTCAACAGGGCCCCAAACTAGTACTAACGAGGGTGGGTCCCAGCCAAAAGGGAAGAAGAAAGAAGGTCCAAAGAAACCCTGGTGCAAACATTGCAAGAATACAACTCACTGGACTAGTGATTGTAAGAAGGGTGGAGCCCCCAACACTGTTGCCCCTAAGGCACCTGCTCCCAGTACTACTGTTAGCAGTGTTGGTCCCCAAACAAAGGGTGTAGTGGGAATCACTATGGGAACTGAAGGAGATTCTGACTTAGACAGAACCCTGACACAGGCAGTCTTGATCTGCGATGGGCACATGGATTTGTCCCTGACTGTGAGCCCCAGTAACCTGGGCAAGTACAGACAGACTCCTTTAATTAATGAAAAAGTGGCTCAAGCCTACAGGGACACATGTGCCAGTGTCACTATGGTGACACCAGGCTTTGTGGATCCTGGACAGTACATACCAGGTGAGAATTACCTGGTGACCAATGCCAGCAATGCTACTACTTCACATAGTGTGGCAGTTGTTAACTTCTCATGGGGAGGGGTAACTGGCCTCAAAAGGGTTGTGGTTAGTGCAGACCTCCCAGTAGAATGTTTGTTGGGCAATGACCTAGAGAGTTCTCTATGGTCAGAAGTGGAGTACAGGACACATGCAGAGATGTTAGGTATATCACCACATGTCCTTGCTGTGACCAGGTCACAGGCCAAAAAGTGCCTTACTGAACCACAGGTCTTGGATCCTGGAACAATGGACCAAGCACCTACCAAGAAGAAGAACAGGAGGGTTAAGGCAGTGCCTTCCCCCCTGCCTCAAGGTGATGATCAGCCTTCCCAGGAAGATGATCTAGAGGACCCTGAAGGAACTGTCCCTGAAGAGCTTGAACTTGATCAGGTTGAGTTTCTGGGGACAGGGGGACCTTCCAGGGCTGACTTGGGGCAGGCTCAGTTAACCTGTCCATCTCTTGAACCCCTCAGACAGCTGGCTGCTGCTGAGGCTGCTGGGAATGCCCAAGGTACCCATAAAGTGTATTAGGATGAAGGGCTCCTTTATTCAGAGGCTAGAGACCCCAAGCCTGGTGCAACCAGGAGGTTGGTTATACCTCTGCAATTTAGGGGCTTCCTTCTTACCTTGGCCCATGATATTCCTTTAGCAGGACACTTAGGCCAGAACAAGACTTGGGACAGGCTTGTCTCTCACTTTCACTGGCCTCACATGAATGAAGATACCAAGGAGTTTTGTCGCTCCTGTGTGACCTGCCAAGCCAGTGGCAAATCAGGTGGCACAACAAAGGCCCCCCTAATACCACTACCTGTGGTGGGGGTCCCCTTTGAAAGAGTGGGAATAGATATAGTGGGTCCCATGGATCCTCCCACTGCATCTGGGCACAGATTTATACTGGTGGTAGTGGATCATGCCACCAGGTATCCAGAGGCAATTCCCCTTAGGACCACTACAGCGCCTGTTGTGGCCAGGGCCCTGCTGGGAGTATTCTCCAGAGTGGGGTTTCCTTAGGAGGTGGTTTCTGACAGAGGTACCAACTTCATGTCAGGATACTTGACAGCTATGTGGAAGGAATGTGGTGTCAACTACAAGTTCACCACCCCTTATCACCCACAATGCAATGGGCTTGTTGAGAGATTCAACAAGACCCTAAAGGGTATGATCAAAGGATTACCTGTAAAGCTCAGGCGAAGATGGGACATCCTTCTACCCTGCCTTCTGTTTGCTTACAGAGAGGTCCCAAAAAAAAGGGGGTTGGCTACAGCCCCTCTGAATTGTTGTTTGGGCACCCTGTAAGAGGCCCACTGTGTTTAGTGAAGGAAGGATGGGAGTTACCTCTCAAAAAGCCTAAGCAAGACATAGTGGACTATGTACTTGGTCTCCGCTCCAGGATGGCTGAGTATATGGAGAAGGCATCCAAAAACCTTGAGGCAAGCCAGGCCTTACAGAAAGCTTGGCATGACCAAAAGGCTGTCTTGGTTGAGTTTCAGCCAGGACAGAAGGTATGGGTGTTGGAGCCAGTGGCCCCAGCAGCACTCCAAGACAAATGGTCTGGACCCCATACAATCCTGGCAAAGAAGGGAGAGGTTACCTACTTGGTGGACCTAGGAACTCCCAGGAGTCCCCACAGGGTACTCCATGTTAACAGGTTAAAAGCATATGTTGACAGAGCAGACATGGGCTTGCTCATGGCTACAGATGAGGGACAGGAGGAAGAGAGTGACCCTCTCCCAGACCTGTTGTCTCAGAACCCTGAGGATGGCTCAGTTGAAGGAGTGACCCTTGGAGGCAACCTCACTGATCATCAACAGATTGAATGTAGACAGGTTCTACAATCATTTCAACACATGTTTTCCTTGATACCTAGCCAAACTGACTGGTGTACCCATGTGGTGGACACTGGTGACAGTCTGCCTGTAAAGAACAAGCTTTACAGACAACCTGACCACGTCAGGGATTGTATAAAGGCTGAGGTACACAAAATGCTGGAATTAGGTGTCATTGAACCCTCAGAGAGCCCCTGGGCTAGCCCAGTGGTTCTGGTCCCCAAACCTCACACCAAAGATGGCAAGAGAGAGATGAGGTTTTGTGTGGATTACAGAGGACTCAATGCTGTCACCAGGACAGATGCACATCCTATTCCAAGGGCAGATGAGCTCATAGACAAACTAGCTTCTGCTAAGTTTTTGAGCACATTTGACTTGACAGCTGGCTATTGGCAAATCAGATTAGCTGAGGAGTCTAAGGCCAAAACAGCATTCTCAACCCCAGGTCGGCATTATCAGTTTTTGGTGATGCCCTTTTGTCTGAAGAATGCACCTGCCACCTTCCAAAGGTTGATGAATCAAGTCCTTACTGGGTTGGATGACTTTTGTGCAGCATATCTTGATGACATTGCTGTCTTTAGCTCCACCTGGGAGGATCACCTGATCCACCTGAAGAAGGTACTTGAGGCTCTGCAAAAGGCAGGCCTCACTATAAAGGCTACTAAGTGCCAGATGGGGCAGAGTAAGGTTGTGTATTTGGGCCACCTTGTAGGTGGAGGCCAAGTTCAACCACTGGAGAGTAAGATACAATCCATCAATGACTGGTCTCCTCCAACCACCCAGACTCAAGTTCGAGCTTTCTTGGGCTTGACTGGGTACTACAGGAAGTTTGTTAAGAACTATGGGTCCATTGTGACTCCTCTTAATGATCTGACATCCAAGAAGATGCCCAAAAAGGTTCAGTGGACAGTAAGCTGTCAAAAGGCATTTGATGACCTGAAGAAGGCCATGTGCTCTGCACCTATTCTGAAAAGTCCTGACTACTCCAAAGAGTTTATTGTCCAAACAGATGCTTCTGAGTTGGGTGTGGGAGCTGTGCTGTCACAACTTAATGTAGATGGTCAAGACCAACCCATTGCTTTTATTAGCAGAAGGTTGACCCCCAGAGAGAAGAATTGGTCAGCTATTGAGAGGGAGGCCTTTGCTGTGGTGTGGGCCCTGAAGAAGCTGAGGCCATACTTGTTTGGCACTCACTTCAAGATTCAGACCGACCATAAGCCCCTATTGTGGCTAAATCAGATGAAGGGTGAAAACCCCAAACTGCTTAGGTGGTCCATTTCCCTACAGGGTATGGACTTTACAGTGGAGCACCAGCCAGGTACAGACCCTGGGAATGCAGATGGTCTCTCCAGGTACTTCCACTTAGGACATGAAGACGAGACTGGTCAAGGCTAGTTTAATGTCCCTGCGTTTGGGGGGGGTTATGTAGGAGAGTAGGGTCTGCTATCCTATGGTCACCCCAAATTTTTGCTTTTTGCTTCACTGGTTTTTGACATATTGAGGCTGTGGGCCTGCCAATCAGACCCCCAGCCTGCTGTTCTCTCAAACTAAATTGACACTATGCACCCTAGGTGCATAACCAATTGGAAGTGGATCACCCTTGAGCCCCTGTACCAGTGTACACTAGGTACCCAGGGCATTGGTGTATCTAAGGCCTGCCAAGGGCTGAAGCATGTATTATGCCACCCCAGGCTTGGCCTAACAAATTTGACACAACTGGCTGATCACTCAGCTGGGGTAAGTTGGTGTAACCACCTCTTACTTAGGTGTAGTATACCGATACCTAACCTTAAATGGGACACATGTTAACCTATAAGTCACTCCTATGGCAGGCCTTGACAATCCTGAAGGCAGAGTGCTTGGTTCCATGTGAGATGGTGCTCTGGCATGAGCTGAGCCTGTCTGCAGTGTTCGGAACAACTTCCTTCTACTGTTTCCAGATATCGTCATACCATATACTCTTAAGTGCATTATGAACCTCGCGGTTAAATGCTATCTTTGGTTTGGCTTTATCAAAACATGTCGAGTAAGGTGTCATACGAATTGGAATACTAACCCCTTGCCAATTCTGGCGACGGGGTTAGCATTCCACCCTTCTAAAGGGACACGACATGTACAGTACATGAAACCCGGGTAAAATCAGACATAGCCTCAGCTCCACAAAATGGATGCTGCCACCACAGACACAAGTCTGCCCTCCTGCTGCTGGGAGTCCTTCCAGCTTGGGAGGTGTGGACAAAGGGTTTCCTGCCAGGGGAGGTGCGTGCACCACCCCAGACAGGATTTTGTGTATTGGTCAGGTAGGGCTTGAAAGAAACCAGACATGCCTGAGGCTCACAAGGAGCCTCGGTGCATATGCCAGTTCAATCCGGTCCTGGGGCACACCAGCCCTGGACCTGGGGTGAGCTGGACAAAGGATTGGGGGTGTAACCACCCCCCTTCCTGGTCCCACCCTTAGGGAGGGACCTAGCAGGTAGTCCGGCCCCTAGAATCCGCTTAAAGGTAGGAGCTGTGTCCTAAGACTTCAGACATCCTGGAATCAACTTAACCACAAGAAGAAGACGGGAACTTCGACGCTCTGCTGCACAGAGGACTGAAGGAAATCTCCCCTATGGTCAGGGAGTGACCATCTTGCTAACGCAAGCACCAACCAGCTATTGAACGTCTGCTTTGCCGCCGCCTCCTGCCGGAGCCCGAGCCCAGAGCCCAACAAGACCTGGACCTCCAGACCTCTCACCGCCCGATCCACAGTCCCTGAAAAGAAGGAACCCGTGGAGGCACCGAGACACGTGGAGCCAGCCATCTTGGAAGACCGACGACAAGCTGCAAGCGCAACGACAGAGGCTCCCTCCAAGTTGTGCTTTGGGTCCTGAGAAGCCCAACCATCGAGCAGCATCTGCACCAAAGGTGAGCTCTCCAGCATCTCCACGATCTGCGTGGGGCCCCTCTGCACTTTGCATCTCGACGCGCCTGCCCGGTCCCTGGCCCGTTGGCTAGTGGCCATTTTGGCGACGAAACTTGAAACTAACGATGCTGGTCTGGTTGCTCCAGACTGGCCCTAGCGGCTCTCCAAAAGAGCAGCCCCTCTGACCTTGCTGGTCAGAACAATCAGCTTTCCTCTCTTTCCACGACTCCTGCCTTTGCCAAGGCTTGTTTGCTTCTTTTGAGTCGCCGACACCGCCGACAGTGAGAGCCTGCGTGGGACAGCTCGTGAACCGACTCCTGGACGTCGTCGACCTTCAGGGACCACGTGGCTGCGGAGACAAGCTACCCCTCACCACCTGTTTGCACCCGACCGCCTGGTACCTACCTGGTGCCACGCCGGTCACTGGCTAGTGACTGTGAACACTGTCCCCTCTGCTTTCAGGTCTTCTACAACTCCGATCCGCTCTTGGATCCACCGCATCTCTTCTGGACCGACCGCCTGCAGCATCTTTGTCATCAGGCTCCATTGAATCGATAGAAGAAACCCGACGCACTTCGAGACCTATGCACCCGCTTCCTGTGGGTGAGGTAAAGCTGGCACTCCGGTGCCCAAGTGTAGAGAATCATCTCTAGTGTCTGTGTTTCAAATCTTAAGATCGTAGTCCATTCAGAAGACCCTTTCTGCAGTAACTTTGTAACTTTTACGCACCCATTGAAAACCTATGGGAGCCCGCGTGTAACTTTCCTCTCTGCACACGCGACCCGTGGACCTCCTGGTCACTAACTGAAGTTAGCTCCTTGTAGGCCCAGCGATTCTAGAGGCCCTAGGCCTTTTCACTTTCCTGTTCGTGGTACTTATACCACTATTTTAGTATATGGTTTGAGTGGCCACCAGGGCCCATCCATATAAAGTGCAACTTCTGTATATTATAACATTGACTTGTTTAACGATTTGTGCTCCCGTGCTCATAAAGAGTCTAGGGGATACTTTGAGAAATAAATACATATATATTTTGAATATATATCTGTGTGGTGTCCTTTCATTGGTATAAAAGGGG
This sequence comes from Triturus cristatus, assembly GCF_964204655.1. Taxonomy (NCBI): domain Eukaryota; kingdom Metazoa; phylum Chordata; class Amphibia; order Caudata; family Salamandridae; genus Triturus; species Triturus cristatus. Next base: position 1,920,897,990 of record NC_140589.1, read on the forward strand.
GTTACATTTGGTAAAACAGCCTGCTTAACACGCTTTAACGAGTTTAGCCTCAAAGACTGCTTAGCCTACGCTACCACTAGGGCAGCTAGTCCGAAAAGGTTGACTTACAACCACACCATACGGGTTGCTTGGCATGGTACAAGGTGGTCACTTTAACTAGTGAACATCATATACCAGGCCAACTTCTCACAAGAACCATTTCTTGAAGTCACGGTTTTCAGTAAGTGAGGAGGCGCTAGACAGAAAGAAAGGGAATAAGAAGACGAAAGAGAGAGGAAGGGCAGCTCCCAGGGTAGAGCAAAGTCGACACTGTCCTTGTCTTCTCTGGGCAAGAAGGAAAAGACAGAGTCCTTTTCCTAAAAAGACAGAGTCCTTTTCCTTCTCGGCCCACCCGTCCAACACCGAACGGCCGCGAACGCCGAGCCTTATCTGTAGGCCTTGGCTATTTCTGCCGTCCGGGGACGCATGTATAAAATAAAAAGGTAGGGGAGCGGAATCTATTGGATTAAGGAAGCCGTGCCTTGCCGATCCCACCCACTTCGACCACTGCTTTGATGATAATAATCCCAGGAAGCAATCTGGCATCTGGGGATATTCTAAAGGTGCGGAATGTTATGTTAATGCAATTTGTTAAGCGCACATATACCCTGGGGTGTCGTATGATTGAGTATTCACCAGAAAGAGCATTACCGAAGGTAAGGAACTTGTTTTCTGCTGATAGCGCCATGGAAGTTTATACACAGAAGAGAAGCCTCCATGTCTGAACCTAACATGGACTGATTGGCAATGCTTTGAAAACCCTCCCCTTCACTGCCCCCCCTCAGAAGCATGAGTAGAAGAAAGTCTTGACTTACGTGAGCTTCTTCAGGTGGCACCGTCGATCCCTCAGCGCTTCACACAGCGCAGATATGTTTGACTTTCCAAAGGAGAAATAATCATCAAAAGAGGGGCTGGAGATGCCATACACAGAGGAAGGTATGGTGAGAAAGTTCACCTTATCCATGGTCACACACCAACAGAGACTGCGGAAGAAAGAGCTGCCATGAGCGTTACATGGTCTGTGCACCACAGACACGCAGGGTTCACACAGTGCAAAACCACCTGTACTATCTCTCCAGAACCAGGGAACATGCACCGCTGAGCAGCTACGAGGGAACTACAGCTGAACGAATAACATGCATCTAGAGCTCCCCATAGGGAACCACAGCTTGCATGTAAGGCACACTCAGAGACAGCTCCTACAAGGGAACTACAGCTGAACGAATAACCTGCATCTAGAACTCCCCATAGGGAACCACAGCTTGCATGAACAGACACACTCAGAGACAGCTCCTACGAGGGAACTACAGCTAAACGAATAACATGCATCTAGAACTCCAGAATGGGAGCCACAGCATGCATGTAAGGCACACTCAGAGAAAGCTTCTACGAGGGAACTACAGCTGAACAAATAACATGTATCTAGACCTCCCCATAGGGAACCACAGCTTGCATGTAAAGCACACTCAGAGACAGCTCCTGGCAGGAACTACAGCTGAACAAATAACATGCCTCTAGAACTTCCCATAGGGAACCACAGCTTGCATGTAAGGCACACTCAGAGACAGCTCCTACAAGGGAACTACAGCTGAACAAATAACATGCATCTGGAACTACAGAATGGGAACCAGAGTTTACAAGAACAGGCACACTCAGAGACAGCTCCTAAGAGGGAACTACAGCTAAACGAATAACATGCATCTAGAACTCCCCATAGGGAACCACAGCTTGCATTTAAGGAACACTCAGAGACAGCTCCTACGGGGGAACTAAAGCTGAACGAATAACTTGCATCCAGAACTCCCCATAGGGATCCACAGCTTGCATGTAAGGCACACTCAGAGACAGCTCCTACGAGGGAACTACAGCTAAAGGGATAACATGCATCTAGAACTCCAGAATGGGAACCACAGCTCGTATGAACAGGCACAGTCAAAGACAGCTCCTGGCGGGGAAATAAAGCTAAACAAATAACATGCATCTAGAACTCCCATAGGTAACCACAGCTTGCATGTAAGGCACACTCAGAGACAGCTCCTTGAGGGAACTACAGCTGAACGAATAACATGTATTTATAACTCCCCATAGGGAACCACATCCTGCATAAACAGGCGCACTCAGAGAAAGCTCCTATGAGGGAACTACAGCTAAACGAATAACATGCATCTAGAACTACTCATAGGGAACTACAGCTTGCATTTAAGGCACACTCAGAGACAGCTCCTATGAGGGAAATACAGCTGAACTAATAACTTGCATCCAGAACTCCCCATAGGGCTCCATAGCTTGCATGTAAGGCACACTTGGAGAGAGGTCCTGGCGGGAACTACAGCTGAACGAATAACATACATCTAGAACTCCAGAATGAGAACCACAGCTTGCCTGAACAGGCACATTCAGAGACAGCTCCTATAAGGGAACTACATCTAAACAAATAACATGCATCTAGAACTCCCCATAGGGAACCATAGCTTGCATGAACAGGCACACTCAGAGTCAGCTCCTACAAGGGAACTACAGCTAAACGAATAACATGCATCTAGAACTCCAGAATGGGAACCACAGCTCTTGTATGAACAGGCACACTCAGAGACAGCTCCTACGAGTGAACTACAGCTAAACAAATAACATTGATCTAGAACTCCCCATAGGGAACCAAAGCTTGCATGTAAGGCACACTCAGAGACAGCTCCTACAAGGGAACAACAGCTGAACGAATAACGTGCATCCAGAACTCTCCATTGGGATCCACAGCTTGCATTCAAGACACACTCAGAGACAGGTCCTGGCAGGAACTACAGCTGAACGAATACCATAAATCTAGAACTCCAGAATGAGAACCACAGCTTGCCTGAACAGGCACACTCAGAGACAGCTCCTACGAGGGAACTACAGCTAAACGAATAACATGCATCTCGAACTCCAGAATGGGAACCACAGCTGGCATGAACAGGCACACTCAGAGACAGCTCCTACGAAGGAACTACAGCTAAACGAATAACATGCATCTAGAACTCCAGAATGGGAACCACAGCATGCATGTAAGGCACACTCAGAGACAGCTCCTACAAGGGAACTACAGCTAAACGAATAACATGCATACAGAACTCCAGAATGGGAACCACGGCTTGAATGAACAAACACACTCAGAGACAGCTCCTTGCGGGGAACTACAGCTAAACGAATAACATGCATCTAGAACTCCCCATAGGGAACCACAGCTTGCATGTAAGGCACACTCAGAGACAGCTCCTACAAGGGAACGACAGCTAAACGAATAACAAGCTTCTATGAACCTGGAATGGGAACCGCAGCTTGCATGAACAGGCACAATCAGAGACAGCTCTTAAGAGGGAACTACAGCTAAACGAATAACATGCATCTAGAACTCCCCATAGGGAACCACAGCTTGCATGTAAGGCACACTCAGAGACAGCTGCTTCAGGGGAACTACAGCTAAATGAATAACATGCATCTAGAACTACATAATGGGAACCACAGCTTGCATGTAAGGCACACTCAGAGACAGCTCCTACGAGGGAACTACAGCTAAACGAATAACATGCATCTAGAACTCCCCATAGGGAACCACAGCTTGCATGAACAGGCACACTCAGAGACATCTCCTACAAGGGAGCTACAGCTAAACGAATAACATGCATCTGGAACTACAGAATGGGAAAAACAGCTTGCATGAACAGGCACACTCATAGACAGCTCCTACGAAGGAACTACAGCTAAACAAATAGCATTCATCTAGAACTCCCCATAGGGAACCAAAGCTTGCATGTACGGCACACTCAGAGACAGCTCCCACAAGGAAACAACAGCTGAACGAATAACTTGAATCCAGAACTCTTCATTGGTATCCACAGCTTGCATGTAAGACGAACTCAGAGACAGGTCCTGGCAGGAACTACAGCTGAACGAATACCATAAATCTAGAATTGCAGAATGGGAACCATAGCTTGCCTGAACAGGCACACTCAGAGACAGCTCCTACGAGGGAACTACAGCTAAACGAACAATATGCATCTCGAACTCCAGAATGGGAACCACAGCTGGCATGAACAGGCACACTCAGAGACAGCTCCTACGAAGAAACTACAGCTAAACGAATAACATGCATCTAGAACTCCAGAATGGGAACCACAGCATGCATATAAGGCACACTCAGAGACAGCTCCTACAAGGAAACTACAGCTAAACGAATAACATGCATCCAGAACTCCAGAATGGGAACCACAGCTTGCATGAGCAGACACACTCAGAGACAGCTCTTTGCGGGGAACTACAGCTAAACGAATGACATGCATCTAGAACTCCCCATAGGGAACCACAGCTTGCATGTAAGGCACACTCAGAGACAGCTGCTACAGGGGAACTACAGCTAAACGAATAACATGCATCTATAACTCTGGAATGGGAACCACAGCTTGCATGAACAGGCACACTCAGAGACAGCTCCTAAGAGGGAACTGCGGCTAAACGAATAAAATGCATCTAGAACTCCCTATAGGAAACCACAGCTTGCAAGTAAGGCACACTCAGAGACAGCTCCTACGAGGGAACTACTGCTAAACGAATAACCTGCATCTAGAACTCCCCATAGGGAACCACAGCTTGCATGAACAGGCCCACTTAGAGACATCTCCTACAAGGGAACTACAGCTAAACGAATAACATGCATCTGGAACTACAGAATGGGAAAAACAGCTTGCATGAACAGGCACACTCAGAGACAGCTCCTAAGAGGGAACTACAGCTAAACGAATAACATGCATCTAGAACTCCCCATAGGGAACCACAGCTTGCATATAAGGCACACTCAGAGACAGCTCCTGTTGGACCCGGCCTCGTGGTGTGGTCCTGAACCCCCCTACCAGACCCTTCGGGGCCCCACTGGATTGTACCCCGCTACCCACACCAACCTTCACGGCGCGACCCGCCCCGGCCGCGGTTCCCGCGAAGCCCCGACATCGAGGCACCACGATCCGCCCCGAGGGGGGTCGAGTGGCCACTCCACAGATCCCGGAGGAGGAGAGTTTCGATGGGGCCTCCAGCCGTCCCCCAACGCCTGGTTTCGATCGCCCTCCGGCCTCCCTGGGCGCTGGTGCCCCTCCCGCTGGGTGTCTGGACTCTCTCATCCCGGCCCCTCCGACCCCCAGGCGCGAGGGTCCGGACATCAAAGGGCTACAGACCTATATCTGGGTGGCCCGAAACCAGGACAGTAGTTGTATCCTGGAGTCAAGAGCCCTGCTGATCGGATCGCGGCTGACCCTACGGAGAGAGACTCATTGCTTGGACCTCGGAACTCGAGCCCTGCTGACTACGTCGCGACTCCCCCCTTTGCTGAGAAGAAGACCCTCACGGAACAACGGAGCCCTGCTGACCTCGTCGCGGCTCCCGGGACCTCCCCAGCCTGAGGATTACGAACTGGCCGCCGAGTCCCCCCGGACCGGGCCGGTACTGAGACTGTCCCGCTACCCATCCCTCAAAAGACACTGAGACTCTTTTGGATCCCTCGATCCGCCTGTAAATATTGCCCCTGAACCCTGCCGTTAAATGCTGATAAAGATTTGTGAGAATCGATACCCTTGTTGAGTCCTGTGTGGCGGTGGGGTTGCTTGGCTGTTACGATCATAGGAGAAGGACCTCGCCTAGGAGGCTTCTCAGCGGCGCTCGGCTACTTCCCTACGGAAAGGAGGCGCTTGGGGGCTCCCCTGGGTCGCCCTTCCAACATTTGGTGGCAGCGGTGGGATCCGAGCCGGACGCGAATCGTACAGCGAGTAACCCACCACCTACCATGAGCAATCAAGAGACCACCCCAACCGCGGAGTTCCAACAAGAACGGTTGGAAGAATATACCCATAAGGAACTAAAACAGTTTTGCAAAGACAAAGGCATTTCGACCACCGGATTAAAGTCAAAAGAGGACATGCAAAGAGCCCTAAAGGCCTGGATGGAGTCCGAAGCAGCTTCACCCCAAGCCGAATGAAACCCGGTACCAAACGTGCCCCTACCACCAGCCGCAGCCCCAGCAAATGGGGGAAGAACCAGCATGGAGACCGGCATCTCCCCAGAAGAGATGCGAGAACGGGAGAGGGTCCGGACCCATGAATTGGAGCTCGCCCGACTCCGCCTGGACGGCGAACTCCTACTGGCCGAAAAGAAACTGGCCCTAGAACAACTGCGGTTACAAGAGGAAATAGAGGAGAAAAAGCGGCACAGAGGACTGGAAGAGAGGAGGCTAACCCTCGAGCATGAGCGGAGCCTTAAAGAAATGGAACTTAAGTCCAAAAACGGAGAGACCGGCACCCCCGGAAACAGGGACACCCATCCGCCGGCCGAGGCGAAAGTACATATCCCCAAGGATGTCGTCAAAGAGTACTACAAGAACGACGACATCCAACAATGGTTCAAGGCTTACGAGGTGGCCATGACCGCCCATCGAGTACCCCGGAAGGATTGGGGTGCCGTCCTATGGGGACGATTCCTCAGCGAAGGCCGGGACACCCTGCTGCAGCTTCCAGACGAGGTGATGACCTCATATGATCATATGAAGGAGGCCCTGCTCACCCGCTATGGTCTCACCCCAGAGATGTACCGCCAGTGCTTCCCAGACTGCAAGAAGCTCCCCGGTACCACCTGGGTGGAATACGTAGACTTTTTCAGCAGAGCCCTGGAAGGGTGGATCAAGGGCAGCAAAGTCACCTCCTACGGACAACTGTTCGACCTCATTGTATGGGAACACCTCTCCAACAACTGTTTCATAGAGCTGAGACAACACCTCCTCGACAGTAAGCTGACCGAGCCACGGAAGCTAGCCGCTGAAGCCGATCGATGGGTGAACACCCGGGTCCCTCGGAACTCGATGGGTGAGTACCAACGGAACAACACGGGGCCCCCCCGCCAGCGCGGCAGAGGAGGATCGAACTGGAACCAAGACTTTCCCGCAGGGCCGCCCCGGAGCCCTCCTCGGGTCTGGGCCCGAACCACACGTCCCCGTCCCTTGCCTGAAGAGGGGCCCCCCTAGCCCGACCAGGGCCTCGGCCAACGATAACCTGCTACAACTGCCAACAGTCAGGGCACTATGCCAGTGACCCGACCTGCCCCGTGAACCGACGAGCCGGGACCACCGGGCCACCCCCCTGACAGTTGGGGGCCGCAGCCCTGGGGGAAGGAGGAGAAGAGGAAGAGGACCACGGTGTCGGGCCAACAGAGTGGGAACCCGCCGCCATGTCCCTAGTATGCCTGGGCAGCCGGGAGATGGTGCCCCGGGCCCCCATCCCGAGCAACACCCAGAAGTACCAACAGTGGGTCACCATTAATGGACACCGGGCCGAAGCCCTCCGCGACACCGGCGCCAGCGTGACAGCCGTCCGCTGCCACTTGGTGACCCCCGAACAGATTCTGCGTAATGTACTGTGCCCCGTCCGGTCGGCCGACAACACCGAGAGCCTGTGTCAGAAGGCCCGGATTCCCTTCGAGTGGGGAGGAGTGTCGGGCCTGCTGGAGGTGACCGTCCGCGACGACGCCCCCGTCGACTGCCTCCTTCCCTCCCTCAAAGGGGTCCGGCAGCAAGCAGCCGCCCAGGCCACCGGAGACCAAACAGGAACTCACTGGGTCTACTGGGATAATGACCTCCTCTACAGCGAGCAGAAGACCGCAGAACTGGGGGCCAGCCGAGTACTAGTGGTCCCCCTTCGATTCCGAGACTTTCTCCTCAATCTGGCACATGATGTGCCCCTCGCCGGGCACCTGGGGCAGGACAAAACCTACAGCCGCCTGGTGACCCACTTCTACTGGCCCCGAATGCGGAGGAACGTGGACAACCATTGCCGAACCTGCCCGACCTGCCAAGCCAGCGGGAAGACTGGGGGACGGGTCAAAGCCCCTCTCCAACCCTTTCCAATAGTAAACACCCCGTTCGAGCGAGTGGGGATCGACATCGTGGGGCCCCTGGACCCTCGAACCTCCCAAGGGGATCGCTTCATCCTCGTGCTCGTCGATCATGCCACCCGATACCCGGAGGCCATCCCTCTCCGAACAATAACGGCCCCCGTAGTGGGCCGGGCCTTGATGGGGATCTTCTCCAGAGTGGGGTTTCCCCGGGAGGTCGTGAGCGACCGAGGCACGAACTTCATTTCAAAGTATATGCGGTCCCTGTGGCAACAATGCGGGGTCACCTACAAGTTCACCACCCCGTACCACCCTCAGGGGAACGGACTAGTCGAACGATTTAACCGGACCTTGAAAGGAATGATCAAAGGCCTAGAGGAGCCCCTGAGGCATAAATGGGACGTCCTGCTGCCCTGCCTCCTGTTCGCCTATCGGGAAGTCCCGCAAAAGTCTCTGGGGTTCAGCCCCTTCGAACTCTTGTACGGACACCCTGTCCGAGGCCCCCTCAGCATGGTCAAAGAAGGCTGGGAGACTACCATCCACAGTGCTCCTCCCGACGTCCACCGGTACCTCCTGACCCTGCAGAATCAAACTCGGAAATTCCGGGAGCTGGCCGAAGCCAACCTCGAAGCCAGCCAAGAAGAAATGAAACGCTGGTATGACCAGAACGCCTCTTCCATCGAGTTCGAGCCAGGCAAGCAGGTCTGGGTCATGTCACCCGTGGACCCCTGTGCTCTCCAGGACAAATGGACCGGGCCCTTCAAGGTGGTAGAGAAGAAGAGCCCCGTCACCTACCTGGTCGACATGGAGTCCACCAGGAACCCCCTCCGGGTCCTCCACGCCAACCGACTCAAGCCCCACTTTGCCCGAACAGAACTTAGCCTACTGATGGCTACAGACGATGGGGCCGAAGACGACTCCGAACCCCTACCCGACCTCCTGAGAACCTTCGAGAAGGATGGCTCCGTAGAGGGAGTCATCCTCACCGCCACCCTGACTCCAGAGCAACGCCAAGATTGCCAAAGGCTGCTGCATCACTTCGCTGCTCTCTTCTCCCTCACGCCCAGGGTCACCCAATGGTGTGTCCACTACGTCGACACCTGAGACAGCCCCCCCGTGCGTCACCGCGCCTACCGAGTCCCCGACCGGGTGCGGGCCTGCATCCACGCCGAAGTCTCTAAGATGTTGGCCCTGGGGGTCGTCGAACCCTCCGACAGTCCATGGGCCAGCCCTGTGGTCCTGGCACCGAAAGCGGCCGCCCCAGGCGCCACCCCGGAACTACGGTTTTGCGTGGACTATCGGGGATTGAATGCCGTCACCAAAACCGATGCCCATCCTATTCCTCGGGCAGATGAACTGATCGACCGCCTAGGGGCAGCCCGCTACCTCAGCACCTTCGACCTCACCGCCGGATACTGGCAGATCGGGCTCACCCCAGGCATCCAAGAGCGTTCTGCGTTCTCCACCCCCGATGGCCACTACCACTTCCGAGTGATGCCCTTCAGCATGAAGAATGCCCCGGCGACCTTCCAGAGACTGGTGAATAAGGTACTGGCCGGGCTAGAAGAATTCAGCGCCGCCTACCTGGACGATATTGCGGTGTTCAGCAGCCACCGGGTCGAGCACCTGAGGCACCTCTGGGAGGTACTGACCGCCATCCAAAGGGCCGGACTCACCATAAAAGCCAGCAAGTGCCAGATCGGCCAAGGCACCGTAACCTATCTGGGTCATCAAGTGGGGAGCGGCCAGGTGGCTCCCCTCCAGCCAAAGATCGACGCCATCAGGGCCTGGGAGCCCCCAGCCACCCAAACCGCTGTAAGGGCCTTCCTGGGTCTCACAGGCTATTACAGGCGGTTCATTCAGAACTATGGAAGCATTGCGGGCCCCCTCACGGAGCTCACGTCCAAGAAGCAACCAAAGAAGGTGCACTGGACCCCCCGCTGTCAGGCCGCCTTCGAGACCCTCAAAACAGCGATGTGTACCGCCCCCGTGCTGCAAGCCCCTGACTACAGCAAAGAGTTCGTGGTGCAGACCGATGCCTCGGAGTACGGGGTCGGGGCTGTCTTGTCCCAAGTGAACGCTGAAGGAGTTGACCAACCGGTGGCCTTCATCAGCCGGCGCCTGCTGCCCCGGGAACAGAGATGGAGCACCATTGAACGAGAAGCCTTCGCCGTGGTGTGGGCCCTCAAGAAACTCCGGCCCTACCTCTTCGGCACCCACTTTCGGGTCCAAACCGACCACCGGCCCTTGCAGTGGTTAATGCGGATGAGAGGCGAAAACCCGAAGCTGTTGCGATGGTCCATCTCCCTGCAGGGGATGGACTTCACTGTAGACCATCGACCCGGCAATGACCACGCCAATGCCGACGGCCTGTCCCGCTACTTCCGCCTCGGCGAGGAGAACCCCCAAGGAGATGGGTGACTCTCCCTGCCTTCAGCTGGGGGGGACGCCTGTTGGACCCAGCCTCGTGGCGTGGTCCTGCACCCCCCTACCAGACCCTACGGGGCCCCCATGGATTGTACCCTGCTACCCGCACCAACCTTCACGGCGCGACCCGCCCCGGCCGTGGTTCCCGTGAAGCCCCGACATCGAGGCACCAAGATCCGCCCCGAGGGGGGTCGAGTGGCCACTCCACAGATCCCGGAGGAGGAGAGTTTCGATGGGGCCTCCAGCCGTCCCCCAACGCCTGGTTTCGATTGCCCTCCGGCCTCCCTGGGCGCTGGCGCCCCTCCCGCTGGGTGTCTGGACTCTCTCATCCCGGCCCCTCCGACCCCCCAGGCGCGAGGGTCCGGACATCAAAGGGCTACAGACCTATATCTGGGCGGCCCGAAACCAGGACAGTAGTTGTATCCTGGAGTCAAGAGCCCTGCAGATCGGATCGCGACTGACCCTACGGAGAGAGACTCATTGCCTGGACCTCGGAACTCGAGCCCTGCTGACTACGTCGCGGCTCCCCCCTTTGCTGAGAAGAAGACCCTCACGGAACAACGGAGCCCTGCTGACCTAGTCGCGGCCCAACCTCGCTGAACTGATCATCGGAGCCCTGCTGACCTCGTCGCGGCTCCCGGGACCTCCCCAGCTTGAGGATTACGAACTGGCCGCCGAGTCCCCCCGGACCGGGCCGGTACTGAGACTGTCCCGCTACCCATCCCTCAAAAGACACTGAGACTCTTTTGGATCCCTCGATCCGCCTGTAAATATTGCCCCTGAACCCTGCCGTTAAATGCTGATAAAGATTTGTGAGAATCGATACCCTTGTGGAGTCCTGTGTGGCGGTGGGGTTGCTTGGCTGTTACGATCATAGGAGAAGGACCTCGCCTAGGAGGCTTCTCAGCGGCGCTCGGCTACTTCCCTACGGAAAGGAGGCGCTTGGGGGCTCCCCGGGGTCGCCCTTCCAACAGCTCCTACGAGGGAACTAAAGCTGAACGAATAACTTGCATCCAGAACTCCCCATGGGGATCCACAGCTTGCATGTAAGGCACACTTGGAGACAGTTCCTGGCAGGAGCTACAGACAAACGAATAACATGCATCTAGAACTCCAGAATGGGAACCACTGCTTGCATGAACAGGCACACTCAGAGACAGCTCCTGTGAGAAGTTGGCCTGATAAATGCTGTCCACTAGTTATAGTGGGCACCTTGTATCAGTTCAAACAACCCCTTATGGTGATAGGTTAAAGACAACCTTTTTTGAAAGCTATCCTAGTGGTAGCTATGGAGAGCAGCCTTCAGGCTAAGTCTTGAAGGAATGTAAAGCAGCTTGTTTTACCAGTCTATAATCTCTTGAATGACCAAATGAAAAGACAACCACACCAGGTATATATTTAAAATATATGTATTTAAGATAAAACACACCCCTCTAGTCTCTTTATGAGGCTGGAGTTCGAAGTACTTAATTTACAAGTTAGCAATCAACAGTAATAGCACAAATACATGTTTGGGCCCTAGGGGCGTACCAAACCATATACCAATAAAGTGGTATAAGAACCACGACTGAACTAGACACAAGGCGTAGAGCCTGTAGAATCGCTGGGACCCCAAGGAACCACCCAAGGTAGTGACACAGGGGACCCACGGGGCCGTGTGCAGTGTGTGAACACAGCCGTGGGTTCCCGTTAGCTTCTATGGGCATTGTCGCGGTTGGAAATTTAAAGATTAGGGACACTTAGAAATGAGACAGGACCAAACCCTTTTGGACTTAGGAAGTTTTAGGGCTAGCACCCGCGGGAGCACCAGAGTACTCGTGTTACCTCACCCAGGGAAGTCCGGGTGCATAGGTGTCTTTTGGTGTTGGGTCGCGTCATCGATTTCAATGGAAGCTGGCGAAGAAGTGCTGCTGCCGTGAAGAGGAGAAGTGTCTGAAGCAATCCAAGCCTGGATCTAGGATGGAAGGAACTGAAAGGAACTGAAAGCAGAGGGGACAGAGTTTGGGTCACTTGCCAGTGACCGAGGGCACGATAGACCAATGCCCACAGATATTGGGTGCTTCAGGTGAGTTGTTGCGAGTCTAAACTCTTCAGCCACGAGGTCCAGGAGGTGCCGATGACAACCAGGAGCTTGATTCGAGCTGTCCCACAAAGTCTGTCGAGTGCTGCGGTGTTGGCAGCCAGATTGGACACAACAAGCCTTGGCAACGGCAAGTCACTTGGAATCAGAGAAAGGACGGCGATGCAGACCACCGAGGTCTGGGGGACTCACCCAGTGAGGGTAAGTCGGGGCACGTCTGGCGCAATCAGGAAAGCCCAATCAGAAGAGGAGTTGCCTTCATGGGGACCTACTAGCCAACTTGCTAGCGATCGCGAAGGAGCCTCAAGCGGTTGCACTGGAAACTGGCCCATGGGTCACTCGTGGAGTGGAGGACAGAAATCTTTGGTGCAGGAGATGCTCAAGGCAGGCACTACTCGGAGCCCAAAGCACAACTTCGAGGAAGACCAGGAAGATGATGGTGTTGCAAAAGTTCACAGTGTCCAGGGGTGAAGGTTCCACGTCACCCACGATAGCCACGGGCCTCAGCTTTGCTGTGGACTCAGGGTAGCCTCGGTATAGTCTGGAAATCCACCTATGGTGATACAAAGACTTTGACGTCCGGCGGGAGCTTCAGCAATGCATACCGATCAGTTGCTTCTTTGGTGCCTGCCAAGCAGGGGAGTCACTCCTTGACCCCAAGGGAGATTTCTTCAGTCTTCTAAGCAAAGTAGAACGTCGAAGGTCCAGGATATATGTTGCAGAGTTTCATCCAGGGTAATCTAAAGTCGTAAGGACTGAGTTCCCATACTTATACAAAGTTTGGGGGCTGAGCATACTCTAGGGAACCACCTATGGAAGGGTTTGGAAAGAGGGGTGGTTACACCCATTTCCTTTGTCCAGTTTCGTGCCAAGGCAGGGGCAGGTAGCCCCTGCAACCGGTTTGAACTGGACTATGCACAGGGACACCGAGTGTGCCCCCAGTGCAGGACTTCAAAGCACCAGAGAGTGCTCCCGCCCAGCCCCAATACACTTCTGCCTGACTGGGGAGGTGGTTACACCTCCCTGGAACAAGAACCCTATTGTCCAGGCCTCCCCTGCTGGATTTTTGGTCAGCATCAGGAGGCCAGACCCGTGTCTGTGGCAGAGGCATCCATTTTGTGATGCCAGGGCTGTAGAAAGTCCAACCGGGTTAGACCAGTGTGAACATGTCTCTCTCTGTAGAAGAGTGGAATTCTACCCCCGCCGCCAGAACTGGCGGGGGGTAGTATTCCAAAGCATTTGACACCAAACACGACATGTTTCCGTGCAGGCATCCCAAAGTTAGCATTTACTGCAAGGTTATAATGCACTTAAGAGTATATGGTCAGGCTGCACCACAAACAGCATCAGAGGAGTTACTCTGAACGCTGCGAGGGGCTCTGCTCATGCAGAGGCACCCTCTCACATAAAAACCAAGCACTCTGCCTTCAGGATTGTTAAGGCCTGCCATATGAGTGACTTATAGGTTTTATATGTGTGTGCAATGGTAGTGATACAGGTAGCCTATACCACAGTAAGGGGTGCAAGCACACCCTTACCCAGGCTGCAGTAGCAGACCTGTGGTGCCATTTTGGAGTGCTTCCCAGGGGTGGCATACTACATGCTGCAGCCCCTGGTAGGCCTCTGAGGTACCTATGCCCTAGGTACATAGTATACCATATACTAGGGACTAGGGACTTATAAGGCACTCCAGAATCCAATTAGAGATGTACCTAATGTACATGGACACCATTTTAGAGAGAAATCAGCTAGGCTGTGGTCCTGATTAGCAGGGCCACAGCCAGACTTAGGTCGAGAAACAGTGAAACACCAGCAAAAAGTGGGGGTACCCATGTGAAGCAGATCCTACTCTCCTACACAACCCCCCCTCCCCAAACGCGGGGACATTAAACTAAACTAGACCAGTTGAGTCTTCATGTTCTAAGTGGATATACCTAGAAAGTCCATCTGCATTGGCATGGTTACTCCCAGGTCTATGTTCCACTGTAAAGTCCTTCCCCTGTAGGGAAATGGACCACCTAAGCAGTTTGGGGTTTTCACCCTTCATTTGTTTTAGCCATAAGAGGGGCTTATGGTCTGTCTGAACAAGGAAGTCCAAAATGGTTTGATCCTGACTCGATTCTAAGTGTCCCTGATCTTTACATTTCCAACCGCGACATCGCCCATAGAAGCTAACGGGAACCCGCGGATGTGTTTACACACTGCACACAGTCCCCGTGGGTCCCCAGTGTCACTACCTTGGGTAGTCCCTTGGGGTCCCAATGATTCTACAGGCTCTAGGCCTTGTGTCTAGTTCAGTCATGGTTCTTATACCACTTTTTTGGTATATGGTTTGGTACGCCCCTAGGGCCCAAACGTGTCTTTGTGCTATTACTGTTGATTGCTAACTTGTAAATTAAGTACTTCGAACTCCAGCCTCATAAAGAGACTAGAGGGGTGTGTTTTATCTTAAATACATATATTTTGAATATATACCTGGTGTGGTTGTCCTTTCATTTGGTCATTCAATAGATTATAGACTGGTAAAACAAGCTGCTTTACATTCCTTCAAGACTTAGCCTGAAGGCTGCTCTCTATAGCTACCACTAGGATAGCTTTCACATAAGGTTGTCTTTAACCATGCACCATAAGGGGTTGTTTGGACTGATACAAGGTGCCCACGAGAACTAGTGGGCAGCATATATCAGGCCACCTTCTCACACTGCCTGGTCAGTGTATGTGTGAAGCCCCTATCTACTGTGCTGTGTCTCTGGTGTATGTGAAGGGTGCTTGACTGATGATGTTTGTGCTCTGCCCGGTCAGTGTAAGAGGGAATCCTAAAACTGATTATGTTAGTTCTCTGCTCATTCAGCACACAAGGGAAGCCTTAACACACTGTGCTGTGCCTGCCTTTTCTGTGAGGGATGCTTGCTCTGATACTTTTAGTACTCTCCCTTTCAGTGTATGAGGGAAGCCTTAACAGACTGTACTGTGTCTGCACTGTGTGTGAAGGGTGCTTCTACTGATACTGGTACAGCTCTCCCTTTCAGTGCATGAGGGAAGCCTTAACACACTGCTGTGTGTCTGTGCTGTGTGTGAAGGGTGCTTGCTCTGATACTGGTACTACTCTCCTTTTCAGTGTATGAGGGAAGCCTTAACACACTGTGCTGTGTCTGCGCTGTGTGTGAAGGATGCTTACCCTGATACTGGTACTACTCTCCCTTTCAGTGTATGAGAGAAGCCTTAACACCCTGTTGTGTGTCTGCGCTGTGTGTGAAGAGTGCTTGTACTGATGATGTGTGTCCTCTGCCCGTTCAGTGTAAGAGGGAAGCCTTAACATGCTGCTGTGTGTCTGCGCTGTGTGTGAAGGGTGCTTGTACTGATGATGTTTGTGCTCTGCCCAGTCAGTGTAAGAGGGAAGCCTAACACGCTGTTGTGAGAAGGTGGCCTGATATATGCTGTCCACAAGTCATAGTGGGCACCTTGTATCAGTCCAAACAACCCCTTATGGTGAATTGGTTAAAGACAATCTTTATTGAAAGCTATCCTAGTGGTAGCTATGGAGAGCAGCCTTCAGGCTAAGTCTTGAAGGAATGTAAAGCAGCTTGTTTTACCAGTCTATAATCTCTTGAATGATCAAATTAAAGGACAACCACACCAGGTATATATTTAAAATATATGTATTTAAGATAAAACACACCCCTCTAGTCTCTTTATGAGGCTGGAGTTCAAAGTACTTAATTTACAAGTTAGCAATCAAAAATTCACCTTTGGGCCCTAGGGGCGTGCCAAACCATATACCAATAAAGTGATATAAGAACCACGACTGAACTAGACACAAGACCTAGAGCCTGTAGAATCGCTGGGACCCCAAGGAACCACCTAAGGTAGTGACTCAGGGGACCCACGGGGGCCGTGTGCAGTGTGTAAACACAACCGCGGGTTCCCGTTAGCTTCTATGGACAAAGTCACGGTTGGAAATTTAAAGGTTAGGGACACTTAGAATCGAGTCAGGACCAAACCCTTTTGGACTTAGGAAGTTCTAGGGCTAGCACCCACGGGAGCACTGGAGTACTCGTGTTACCTCACCTGGGTAAGCCGGGTGCATAGGTGTCTTTTGGTGTCGGGTCGCGTCGTCGATTGCAATGGAAGCTGGTGAAGATGTGCTGCTGCCGTGAAGAGGAGAAGTGTCTGAAGCAATCCAAGCCTGGATCTAGGATGGAAGGGACCTGAAAGCTGAGGGGACAGAGTCTGGGTCACTTACTAGTGACCAAGGGCAGGATGGACCAATTGCCACAAATTTTAGGTGCTTCAGGAGTTGACGGGTGTCTTGACTCTTCAGCCACGAGGTCCAGGAGGTGCCGATGATAACCAGGAGCTGGATTCGAGCTGTCCCACGCAGTTTGTCGAGTGCTCTGGTGTCGGTGACCAGATTGGACGGTCCCTGTGCTCAAGGCCCCCAACTTCTCAAAGGAATTTGTCATGCCGACTGACGAGTCAGAGCATGGAGTGGGAGCAGTGCTCTCACAACTGAATAAAGAAGGCCTAGACCAGCCTGTAGTCTTGCTTAGCTGGAGACTACTCCCTAGGAAACAGAGGTGGAGTGCCATAGAAAGGGAAGCTTTCGCTGTGGCCTGGGCACTGAAGAAGCTGAAGCCCTACTTGTTTGGGACTCACTTCCGGGTTCAGACCGACCACAGGCCTCTCAGATGGTTAATGCAGATGAGGGGGGAGAATCCAAAACTGCTGAGGTGGTCCATCTCCCTACAGGGAATAGACTTTACAGTGGAACACCGCCCTGGCACAGAGCACGCCAATGCAGATGACCTGTCCAGGTTCTTCCACCTTAGTGAATAGAACTCCCAGGCGAGTGGGTAGTTCTCGCTACTTTCAGCTGGAGGGGACATGTGTTAGACTTGGCATCTTTTGGCGTGTTTCCCCCGAGTTTTTGCTTTCTGACCTCCTGGTTTTGACTCTGTTTTTGCTGGTGTAACGTTTCTGTGCACTTTCGCACTGCTGGTCAGTGGTAAAGTGCAGGTGCTCTCTGTGTAAATTGTTTTATGGATTGGTGTTTCCATGATTGGATATTTGATTTACTTGTTAGTCCCTAGTAAAGTGCACTGAGTGTGCCAGGGCCTGTAAATCAAATGCTTCTACTGGGCCTGCAGCACTGATTGTGCCCCCAACGTGAGTAGCCCCGAAAAGGTAACTCAGACCTGCCATTACAGAGTCTGCGCGCAGTTTGTAACTGCCATGTCGACTTGGCAAATGCACACACTTGCCAGTCCTGAACCTTCCCTTTTCTTATATGTCAGGCACCCCTAAGGTAGGCCCAAGGTATCCCTGAGTGCAGGGTGCAGCGTATGTGAAAGATGGGACATGCCCGGGTGTGTGTGGCATGTCCCGCTAGTGAATTACAGCCAATTTCGTTTTTCACTATTGCAAGGCTACCGGTTCCCCATAGGAGAGAATGGGAGGTTTGTTTATAACATCTTATAAAAGTAACTGGCCGAGGGAATTAGGTAGGAAAATGAAGTATAGTATGACTGAACTCAGAATCTAAAGATGCATCTTTTAGTGAAGGTGATTTTTACATTCTGTGTTTGAAAATGCCACTTTTATAAAGTAGGTATTTTCTTGCTCAGTCATCCCGTGTGCTTCTGCTGGAATGTGGATTGCCTGTCTGGGTTTTGGATGACAGAAGGCTGGGGAGCCAGAGAGGCTCCAGATAATCTAGGTAGGTCAGGTAAGGGCTGAATAGACGTGGGCTGCGATGGGGCAAAGGGGGAAGAGATTTCCTTGCACCTCAAAGGGCCTGGTCTGCCTCTGACAAGGCCGTCTCCACCTCCTGCCAGGAAATCACACCAGAAAAGGCCGAACAGGTTCTGGCCAGGCACAGACACCCTCTGCCTGCAAGATCAAAGGATTTTTGTGTACAAATACTGGGGCCCAGGCCCCTGAACTTTAGAACTCATCTGGATCAAGAAGACTGCCAAGAAGAGCTGGAGAAGCTGTGAGGAGGAACTACCACTTGGCTGTGTGCTTTGCTGGGCTGACCTGCAGTGGCTGCTTCTGTCTTGGGCAGTGAATGGCCTGGACTGGACTTTCTGCAACCTAATTTGTGAGTCTCTCTGAGGGCTTGAGGTAGAGCTTGCCCCCTGTTCACGAAGTCTCAGGAACAGTAAAGACTTCAAGCTCTTCTGCTCGCAGCACTGGAGACTGTGTGTTTTGTGCTGTATCAGAGGAAAAGCAACTCGACGACGTCTACGACGCAGCTGCCGACTCTGTGTCCTGAAGGCACCACCGCAACGCCGCACTGCAACCTTGGTCTCACCGGCGACGCCTGTTGATGCCGCCACAAGCCGCTGCTTGCACCGTGACCTGCTGGCACCGCACTCCGCACCATCTCGCTTCACACCAAAACCTTGGCACCGCAGAGAGCACCACCGCAATGCCGCAACGCAACCTAAGTCTCAGCGACGACGCCTGATGACGCCACCACGGAGCCGCGACTCACACAGCGACCTGTGGGCACCGCACTCCGCACCGCCTTGCTTCACGAGGACGCCTTGGCCTCCCCAACACCGCCACCCCACATCGAAATTGACACTGCTGCTTGCACCGTGGTTCGAGGGCAATGCTTGTAAGTCACACGAAGCACCTCCCTCATCCCGCACCGCAGCCTTGGCCCACCGACGCCAGCACCATCGACTCCTGCTGTGGTTGATGTGCCATCACGGAGGTTGATGGCATTGCAATTGTCTGTGGGATAGGAAGGCCATGCAGGGGGTTGGTGAAGTGCCTGAAGAGTGCTTCTTTTAGTGGGTTCATTGATGAAGTTGACATGCTACTTGTCTTTGGCTGGTGTGAGGAGTTATATGCGTGTTACGCATAGGAAGTTCAGAAGCTTCAGTCTATTGGGATGTTCTTTGTCCTCCATTTTCATTCCTGGCTGTAGAAGGAGTGTTAGTTGTCAGCAGGGAGCACCAGGATGCAGAAGGTTTTCGCTTGCACTTACGTTTTAGTTGGAACCTGGGAGACCAATTTCCAATACTAATGCGGCTCATGCAACTACAAGCCCTCCTGTCATGTTTGTGTGCTATGTCTATGGCTCATCTCTTCCCCCTTGATCAGTCAGACACCATAGACTCATGTGGGAATGCTGGCCTAGATTATAGGAGTGTGATAACGCTGTCCTAGAGTGTAAGAGCATGAAAATGGTGTCCTAGAGTGCAAATGTTTGGGAACGCTGTCCTAGAGTGTAAGAGCGTTGGAACAGTGTGCTAGAGTGTAAGAGAGTAGGAATGGTGTCCTAAAGTCTAAGAGTGTGGGAACACTGTCCTAGAGTTTAAGAGTGTGGGAATGGTGTCCTAGAGTGTAAGAGTGTGGGAACGCTGTCCATGAGTGCAAGAGCTTGGGAACGGTGTCCTAGAGTGTAAGAGCGTAGGAACGCTGTCCATGAGTGCAAGAGCTTGGGAACGGTGTCCTAGACTGTAAGGGAGTGGGAACAGTGTCCTAGAGTGTAAGAGTGAGAGAATGCTGTCCTGGAGTGCAAGAGAGTGGGAATGCTGTCCTAGAGCGGAGGAGCTTGGGATCTGTGTCCTTAAGTGTAAGAGTGTGGGAACGCTGTCCTAGAGTGTAAGAGTGTGGGAATGCTGTCCATGAGTGCATGAGCTTGGGAACCGTGTCCTAGAGTGTAAGAGCGAAGGAACACTTTCCTAAAGTGCAGGAGCATGGGAAGGGTGTCCTAGACTGGAAGGGAGTGGGAACAGTGTCCTAGAGTGTAAGAGTGAGAGAATGCTGTCCTGGAGTGCAAGAGAGTGGGAATGCTGTCCTAGAGCAGAGGAGCTTGGGAACTGTGTCCTAAAGTGTAAGAGTGTGGGAACGCTGTCCTAGAGTGTAAGAGTGTGGGAACCATGTTCTAGAGTGTAAGAGTGTGAGAACGCTGTCCTAGAGTATAAGAGCGGGGGAATGGTGTCCTAATGTGTAAGAGTGTGAAAACACTGTCCTAGAGTGTAAGAGCGTGGGAACAGTTTCCTGTGGTGTAAGAACATCGGAACGCTGTCCTAGAGTGTAAGATAAGAGTGTGGGAACGCTGTCCTAGAGTGTAAGAGAGTGGGAACCATGTTCTAGAGTATAAGAGTGTGGGAACGCTGTCCTAGAGTGTAAGCGTGTGGGAACAGTGTCCTAATGTGTAAGAGCATGAAAACGCTGTCCTAGAGAGTAAGAGCTTGGGAACAGTTTCCTTTGGTGTAAGAACATGAGAATGCTGTACTAGAGTGTAAGAGCGTGGGAACCATGTCCTGGAGTGTAAGAGTGTGGGAACAGTTTCCTGTGGTGTAAGAACATGGGAACGCTGTCCTGGAGTGTAAGATAGGAGTGCTGGAACGCTGTCCGAGAGTGTAAGATAAGAATGTGGGAACGCTGTGCTATAGTTTAAGATAAGAGTGTGGGAACGCTGTCCTAGAGTGTAAGAGCTTGGGAACGGTGTCCTAGAGTGTAAACGTGTGGGAACGCTTTTCTAGAGTGTTTGAGCATGGGAATGGTGTCCTAATGTGAAGGAGCATGAAAATGCTGTAAGTGTACGAGTGTAAATGAGTGTAAGAGTGTGGAAACAGTTTCCTGTGGTGTGGGAACATGGGAACACTGTCCTGGAGTGTAAGATAGGAGTGTGGGAACGGTGTCCTGGAGTGTAAGATAGGAGTGTGGGAATGGTGTCCTAGAGTGTAAGATAGGAGTGTGGGAACGGTATCCTAGAGTGCAAGATGAGAGTGCAGGAACGCTGTCCTAAAGTGTAAGATAAGAGTGTGGGAACGCTGTCCTGGAGTGTAAGATAAGAGTGCGGGAACAATGTCCAGGAGTGTAAGATAAGAGTGCGGGAACGTTGTCCTGGAGTGTAAGATAAGAGTGTGGGAATTCTGTCCGGGAGTGTAAGATAAGAGTGTGGGAATGCTGTCCTGGAGTGTAAGATAAGAGTGTGGGAAAGCTGTCCTGGAGTGTAAGATAAGAGTGTGGGAACGGTGTCCTGGAGTGTAAGATAAGAGTGTGGGAATGCTGTCCTGGAGTGTAAGATAAGAGTGTGGGAACGGTGTCCTGGAGTGTAAGATAAGAGTGCGGGAACGTTGTCCTGGAGTGTACGATAAGAGTGTGGGAACGCTGTCCTGGAGTGTAAGATAAGAGTGCTGGAACACTGTCCTGGAGTGTAAGATAAAACTGTGGGAACAGTGTCCTGGAGTGTAAGATAAGAGTGCGGGAACGCTGTCCTGGAGTGTAAGATAAGAGTGTGGGAACGCTGTACTGGAGTGTAAGATAAGAGTGTGGGAACGCTGTCCTGGAGTGTAAGATAAGAGTGCGGGAACGGTGTCCTGGAGTGTAAGATAAGAGTGTGGGAACGCTGTCCTGGAGTGTAAGATAAGAGTGTGGGAACGCTGTCCTGGAGTGTAAGATAAGAGTGCGGGAACGTTGTCCTGGAGTGTACGATAAGAGTGTGGGAACGCTGTCCTGGAGTGTAAGATAAGAGTGTGGGAACAGTGTCCTGGAGTGTAAGATAAGAGTGTGGGAACGCTGTACTGGAGTGTAAGATAAGAGTGTGGGAACGCTGTCCTGGAGTGTAAGATAAGAGTGCGGGAACGGTGTCCTGGAGTGTAAGATAAGAGTGTGGGAACGCTGTCCTGGAGTGTAAGATAAGAGTGTGGGAACGCTGTCCTGGAGTGTAAGATAAGAGTGTGGGAACGCTGTCCTGGAGTGTAATAAGAGTGCGGGAACGCTGTCCTAGAGGGCAAGAGCTTGTTAGTGCAGGGCTCCTTTATAAAGACTCTGCTCCACAGCACAGCACTCTTAACATACACAGGCACAAACCAAAATGTGAAAATTTGTGTTTAACTGATACAGGCACGAACATGAGCGTACAACATTTCTGTTTACTACACAGTAGCACATTACTGAATATAAAGCATTTACAATTTACACAGAGATTCATAAAGCACAGTATAGAATATTTATATATAACACACTGAAGCACATACCTGAACGTAGAGCATTTCATCACCCCAGGCTTCATGATTTCCTGAATTTCTGGACCAAAGTGTACATCTGACACTCTGAGAGTCTTGTCGCCTTGGGAACAGCTTAAGCAGAATGAAAGAACTTTGAAATCCATGTAATGGACTCCCCGAGGATAGAAGTTTGCTACAGTAATGTTCTGAATATTGTTCATGGTGCTGGAAACAATATCTTCATCTTGAACCTCATGCAGGCAATGGAAAACATCCAATGCCTGGCTGTGATCTTTATACTGCTGAAGCCATGCCACGAGGTCGGCTCTTGCGCTGCGAGATATTGTACATCCAAGGTCTTTCTCTACATGTCGCATTTGGTCTTTGCTCATGAGGCCAAACAGGAAACGCACAGTCAGCATGAAATGACCATTCGTATATTGACTGTATTCCGACAATAAATGGTTTACATCTGTCTGAGGATTTAGTGGGCAGGTCTCTGTGCCCATGTCCATGTCAAGGATGTAGAACAAGGCTGCAAAAAACTCCTGAAAGCTGAGGTGGATGAAGCTGTAGGCTGTATAAACATCAATGTCTTGCTGGAAGATGGTCTGAATGAGAAACAGAGACTGGATGTCTGAGACTTCGAGGCCACATTTTCTAAGGTCCTCGTCATCGAAGAGGATTCTCTGCTCAAAGATGCCGTTGAGTGCCAGAGAGCAGAGCTTCTTCAGGCTCCTTTGCATGGTCTGTACAGAAGCACCACTGTGGTCCCTCAACAAAGTGGACAAGAAGAACAAATAGACCGATGTTGTGGTCTTTGAAGAATTCGTAATATCCTGGCCTCTCTCCAGCTGCTGCTTCATGACAGTACATACGATCCAGCAGACGATGGGGAGGAAGCACATGGTATACAGGATGTCATTGCCTTTGACCATAGCAAGGGCTTGGGATGCATGCTCATCATTGCCAAAGAAACCACTGAAGTAAGCTTTCCTGTCCTCTTTTGTAAATCCTATTATCTCAGCACAAAGATTAGCCTTTATGCACTGCCTGAGCCATGCCAGAGCTGTCGGGCGTGTGGTGATGATCATGGAGCACCCCGGCAGGATATTTCTTCTCAACAGGTTACTCAGAGTGACTTCCACAGGATTCTTCTGACATGGATCACTGCAGTGCTGGTCCTCCTTCAAGTCGAGAGAAAACTTCAGCTCATCAAAGCCATCAAGGATGAACAGTATCTTGTTGGGATCAGCGGGCAGCGCACTCATTGGTATGTTCCTGTCAGGGCAACTGGCTGCAATCACATCAATTACACTTTTGTGGCTTCTGACTTGGTTGATTTCTCTGCAGCTGAGGTAGAACACGTAATCAAACAGTTCCTGGTAGAGCTCTCCTAGAGCCCAGTCCAGCATGATTTTTCGGGCTGTCATGGTCTTCCCAATGCCCGCTGGCCCCTGCAACACTACAGTCCTGGGTCTGTGCCCATCCGCCGCGGTAGCGAAGAGAGCATCTAAATCAGTGTAGTGCGTAGAATGGGCCAGGCTGTCCATGATATCAGTGTGCTTCTTTCCATAGGACATGATCTCATGCTGACGATCCTGCTCGTAGCGATACTTCTGGACAATCAGCAGCTTTGTATATCTGTTCTGCAGTGGGACCATCTCAGCCATCCGGGCGTTTCTGTCTTCAATCAGTCTGTACTGCTCTACAATAAGCTTCATGTATCTCCTCCTGAAATCTGAGCATAAGAACATGGTCAATATTGCTAGCTCTTGTACCTTTAAATTCAGAAAGGGGAACAACACTAAGTCTTGTTGCAAAATTATATTACAGTAAAGCTGTATTTAAATAGTTGCAAAGCACAAACTGCTGCCTCAAAGGCTTTGAGGTGATAATCAAAGGGTAGACCCCAATAAGTCACTAGGACCTGGGTATCAAACAGTACAGTAGTAAGTGGTCCCAGTGGGCATAAACTAGGAACGAGTGCAAATTGAAAACAATTTAAACAAAATAACACTGATACTTTAGGAGGAAATTGGTTCAATGTTATTTAATTACATTGAACAGTTGTAGGTACTGGTTGGTCAACAAATGATTCCAAACAATTTGCACAAGTGCTCCACAGCAGTGGGAGAAAGGAAAGGGGAGGTAAAAGTGCATTAAGTGAGGGTCAGAAAGGTGAAAGAAAAAGATGGTGACATCGTCATAATCACAAAATTAGTTACAATAAAAATGGCTTGTTTAAGCCACAAAAAGTGATGGTCTGTCTAACATTGGCATAACAAGAAAAAGTATCACAGTTACAAATCATTGTTGATAGTGGTTGGCATAGAACGACAACACAGTCGACGTTTCGACCCCAAATAGAGTGTAGGCTTTTAAATTCCTTACGGCGGGGTCTTCATTAGGACTAGAACAAAGGGGCACCTGGGAAGAATGAGAAACAACGCTAAGTCTAAAGTTTAGTGGCACTGTTTGTTAATGAGCAAAAAGTGGTGTAAAAAGCTTAATAATATTACCATGAGACACCCTTAACTGTGGGTGGTGGAGTTGAAATGGGGCCCGTAGGCTCCTCTTGAAGGATGCAGCTTTTACCGAGAGTGACAATCAATAGCTTAGAGTAATTAACAATAGCATGTTTGCAGATGGAAACGCCACAGGAGTCACTGCAGGATTAAACTAGAAGAGATGAAACAAATGGTAAAATCAAGGAAAGGCCAGTTTTCAGACACTCACCCATAGTCACAGATCAGGGTTGAATCCATCATCATTCTTTAGCTCACTTTGCCATCTCAATTCAGACCCAGCTATATGCAAATCAGTCTTGACCCTCTGCCTCATGGGTACAGTCCAGCCCGAACTGCCAAGTCAGGTCTTCCTTGAACCGGAAAAAAACATCCTGGGACTGGTTTCGAGGTAACACCCCTCATCAGCCAGGCTAGCTTGAATCCAGTGGCAAAGTGAGCATGGGACCGACGTCTGGGCATACCCTGCCAACTTAATGCAAACAAAGCAAACACAAGGAGATGGTGGACGGAGCGCTGAAACTTTTCAGACACTCACCCATAGTCACAGATCTGGGTTGAAACCATCATCATTCTTTAGCTGACTTTGCCTCCTCAGATCAGACCCAGCAATATGCAAATCAGTCTTGACCCTGTGCCTCAAGGGAACAGTCCAGCCCGGACTGCCAAGCCAAGTCCTCCCTGAACCGGAAACAAACATCCTTGGACCAGTTTCGGGGTAACACCCCTCATCAACCAGGCTAGCTTGAATCCAGTGGCAAAGTGAGCATGGGAGCACATCTGGGCATACCTTGCCAACTTAGGGCGGACGAAGCACACACAAGGAGATGATGGAAGGAGCACTGAAACTTTTCAGACACTCACCCCCAGTAACAGATGTGGGTTGAATCCATCATCATTCTTTAGCTGACTTTGCTTCCTCAGTTCAGACCCAGCTATAAGCGACTCAGTCTTGACCCTGTGCTTCATGGAAACATTCCAGCCCTATATGCCAAGTCAGGTCTTCCCTGAACCGGAAACAAGCATCCTGGACCGGTTTCGGGGTAACACCCCTCATCAGCCAGGCTAGCTTGAATCCAGTGGCAAAGTGAGCAAGGGACCTATGTCTGGGCATACTCTGCCAACTTAGGGTGAACAAAGCAAACACAAGGAGATGATGGACGAAGCGCTGAAACATTTCAGACACTTACCCCCAGTCACAGATCTGGGTCAAATCTATCATCATTCTTTAGCTCACTTCAGACCCAGCTATATGAAAATCAGTCTTGACCCTGTGCCTCATGGGAACAGTCGAGCTCGAACTGCCAAGCCAGGTCTTCCCTGAACTGGAAACAAGCATCCTGGGACCAGTTTTGGGGTAACACCCCTCATGAGCCAGGCTAGCTTGAATCCAGTGACAAAGTGAGCAAGGGATCTATGTCTGGACATACCCTGCCAACCTAGGGCGAAAAAAGCAAACACAAGGAGATGACGGACGGAGCACTGAAACTTTTCAGACACTCACCCCCAGTCACAGACCTTGGTTGAATCCGTCATCATTCTTGAGCTCACTTCGAAACCTTAGTTCAGACCCAGCTATATGCAAATCAGTGTTGACCTTGTGCCTCATGGGAAAGTCCAGGCCAAACTGCCAGGTCAGGTCTTCCCTGAACTAGCAATAAGCATCCTGGTACCGGTTTTGGGGTAACACCCCTCATCAGTCAGGCTAGCTTGAATCCAGTTGCAAAGTTAGAAAGGGACCCACATTTGGGAATACCCTGCCAATTTAGGGAGAACAAAGCAAACACAAGGAGATGATGGACAGAGCGCTGAAACTTTTCAGGCACTCACCCCCAGTCACAGTTCTGAGTTGAATCCATCACCATTCTTTAGCTCACTTCGCCACCTTAGTTCAGACCCAGGAATATGCAAATCAGTCTTGACCCTGTGCCTCAAGGGAACAGTCTACCCCGAACTGCCAAGCCAGGTATTCCCTGAACCGGAAACAAACACCCTTGGACCAGTTTCAGGGTAATACCCCTCATCAGCCAGGCTAGCTTGAATCCAGTGGCAAAGTGAGCATGGGACCACATCTGGGCATACCTTGCCAACTTAGGGCGAACAGAGCAAACACAAGGAGATAATGGAAGGAGCGCTGAAACATTTCACACACTCACCCCCAGTCACAGATGTGGGTTGAATCTATCATCATTCTTTAGCTCACTTCGCCACCTCAGTTCAGACCCAGCTATATGCAAATCAGTCTTTACCCTGTGCCTCATGGGTCCAGTCCAGCCCGAAATGTCAAGTCAGGTCTTCCCTGAACCAGACAAAAGCATCCTAGGACTGGTTTCGGGGTACCACACCTCATCAGCCAGGCTAGCTTGAAACCACTGGCAAAGTGAGCAAGGGACCTGGGTATACCCTGCAAACTTAGGGCAAACAAAGCAAACACAAGGAGATGATGGACGGAGCGCTGAAACTTTTCAGACACTCACCCCCAGTCACAGATCTGGGTCAAAACCATCATCATTCTTTAGCTAACTTCAGACCCAGCTATATGCAAATCAGTCTTGACCCTGTGCCTCATGGGTACAGTCCAGCCCGAACTGCCAAGTCAGATATTCCCTGAACAGTACAAAAGCATCCTAGGACTGGTTTCGGGGTATCACACCTCATCAGCCAGGCTAGCTTGAATCCAGTGGCAAAGTGAGCATGGGACCACATCTGGGCATACCTTGCCAACTTAGGGCGAACAAATCAAACACAAGGAGATAATGGAAGGAGCGCTGAAACTTTTCAGACACTCACCCCCAGTCACAGATGTGGATTTTATCCATCATCATTCTTTAGCTCACTTCGCCACCTCAGTTCAGACCCAGCTATATGCAAATCAGTCTTTACCCTGTGCCTCATGGGTCCAGTCCAGCCAGAACTGTCAAGTCAGGTCTTCCCTGAACCAGACAAAAGCATCCTAGGACTGGTTTTGGGGTACCACACCTCATCAGCCAGGCTAGCTTGAAACCACTGGAAAAGTGAGCAAGGGACCCACGTCTGGGTATACCCTGCAAACTTAGGGCAAACACAAGGAGATGATGGACGGAGCGCTGAAACTTTTCAGAAACTCACCCCCAGTGACAGATCTGGGTCAAATCCATCATCATTCTTTAGCTAACTTCAGACCCAGCTATATGCAAATCAGTCTTGACCCTGTGCCTCATAGGTACAGTCCAGCCCGAACTGCCAAGTCAGGTATTCCCTGAACAGTACAAAAGCATCCTAGGACTGGTTTCGGGGTATCACACCTCATCAACCAGGCTAGCTTGAATCCAGTGGCAAAGTGATCATGGGAGCACATCTGGGCATACCTTGCCAACTTAGGGCGGACAAAGCAAACACAAGGAGATGATGGAAGGAGCACTGAAACTTTTCAGACACTCACCCCCAGTAACAGATGTGGGTTGAATCCATCATCATTCTTTAGCTGACTTTGCTTCCTCAGTTCAGACCCAGCTATATGCGACTCAGTCTTGACCCTGTGCCTCATGGAAACATTCCAGCCCTAACTGCCAAGTCAGGTCTTCCCTGAACCGGAAACAAGCATCCTGGACCGGTTTCGGGGTAACACCCCTCACCAGCCAGGCTAGCTTGAATCCAGTCGCAAAGTGAGCAAGGGACCTATGTCTGGGCATACTCTGCCAACTTAGGGTGAACAAAGCAAACACAAGTAGATAATGGACGAAGCGCTGAAACATTTCAGACACTCACCCCCAGTCACAGATCTGGGTCAAATCTATCATCATTCTTTAGCTCACTTCAGACCCAGCTATATGAAAATCAGTCTTGACCCTGTGCCTCATGGGAACAGTCGAGCTCGAACTGCCAAGCCAGGTCTTCCCTGAACTGGAAACAAGCATCCTGGGACCAGTTTTGGGGTAACACCCCTCATGAGCCAGGCTAGCTTGAATCCAGTGACAAAGTGAGCAAGGGATCCATGGCTGGACATACCCTGCCAACCTAGGGCGAACAAAGCAAACACAAGGAGATGACGGACGGAGCACTGAAACTTTTCAGACACTCACCCCCAGTCACAGACCTTGGTTGAATCCGTCATCATTCTTGAGCTCACTTCGAAACCTTAGTTCAGACCCAGCTATATGCAAATCAGTGTTGACCTTGTGCCTCATGGGAAAGTCCAGGTCAAACTGCCAGGTCAGGTCTTCCCTGAACCAGCAATAAGCATCCTGGTACCGGTTTCGGGGTAATGTGGAAATGTGGATTTTCCTGGTCAGTTATGTCCCCTATCTTGGACCCCAACGGTTCTATGTGCATGTCACAAGTACATGTATGTTCCCTCCAGTTCCAGTTTTGATGACGCAAACACATGTGCGTCCACCGTCAACATGTCCTCTGTCAGATCCGCCATGAATGGGCTGGATATTCGCTTCCTAAGTATGAAAAGCCACCGACATTATATGGCTCAGTTACTCCATTTTTACAGTTCAGGCGAGTAGGCCCGATTCTGTCCTCAAGCCTTTCCCTGCTCTCTGCCTCTGACAGCTTCAACTTGAGCTCGCATCTGTATCCATGAACTTTGTCCTACTCCCTGTGCGGCTAACGGTGCCTGCCTCGGCCAGTTTCGCCTGCCTGCCAAGAAGCTGTATTTCACCTTCGAATTATCTACTTTGCTCTTCAGCCGATGCATTCCTGTCTAGTAGTTTAGGTAAACATTTCCTTTAGCTCCCAAGCAAAGGGTTTGGCTTCTCTGTTCTCATGCAAGTAATTCATAGCCCTGTTGCCATGGAAAGTTTTCTGCCCCTTGCATCTCATATAGACACTTAGACGCTTGTACACGCACTCAGTCAGTATAGAATAGATTTTGTCCGAGAGCCCTTCCCTTGTGGATAACACAGTTCTTTAAACATAGGATATTAGATATGATTTGGGATTAGGTTGACATAACCCCAGACTTTTGTCTCCACATGTAGAGCTAAATGTCAAGTCCCTTTCTCCCTCTAGTTGCACGTCTATCACACGTCATGCTGCTGCGCGCGCATCTCTGCCAAGTATTTCTGCTGACATTGCGAAATCATTTCCAGGTATCCACCCACACATGACAATTTACCCATTATCATCAAGTGGACGCCCACATGGACGCCCACCTTCACGCCTACTTACACGCCCACATGCTCTTATCTCATTCTCTCTTGCTCTCTTGCATACGTACAATTGAGAAATGTATATATACTGTACTCTGTGAATAATGTTTTGAGAATATTGAGAATACCTTTCAGCCCCGTCCAGATCCTTTTTTGGTGATGGTGATATTCTCCCTTTGACTCGAGTTATTGGAATAAAGACCTTTATGAATCTGATACCACAGACTCAGCCTCTTGCTTTATGCATGATCTTATTGATATCTGAAAAATTATGACAGCGTGATATTTTATTTACCACAGAATGGCGCCCGAATAGTTTAATCTCTTTCCCCACACGCCGGAGATGAAGGTCCAGTTTTGCTCCCTTCCATAGCCGTGATGGACTTCAAGCGTGCACGTCGCGGGTTTTCCCGCCAACTCCCTCAGGCCACCGAAGGGGACAGACTGCGACCAGGCATCCATACGAGGCGGTGAGGAACGCAGATTGTCTACCCAGAGCCCACCTGCGAGAGAGCTGTGTCCGAGGTATACAGAGGCCCACCAGGTTTTCGAAGTCCCGATGTCCAGAGGGTCCGATGTCCGCAGTCGTCGAGTCCAGTCCATTCTCCGAGGCCTTCCGTTTCAAGGAGCTACCCGGTGAGTACCATCGCCGGGGAGGCGTGTTGACGCGCACATAGGTTGTGCCGGTCAAGACGGATTTGGGTACACAAATCCGGTCTGCACTGTTTAGCAGTGTATATGTACTGTTTAGCAGTATATCAAGTATTCCGAAGTATCTAGTTATTGTCAAGAATTCTGCTTGGTGATTAGTTATGCAGACTGTCATCATTGTTGGTCATTTTTAAAGGTTAAAATGTTTAATGTTTAATGTTTAATGTGTTAAAATGTCCTGCATGTTGTGGTATGAATGACTGTTCATTATTGTGCCTTTTGTACCAAGTGTGTTCAAGACAAAGTGTTCAAGATTAAGTATCAGATCAGTTGTCAATATGCCGCTCTTTTCGAAATTAAGACAGATCACTACTAGAAAAGGGGTACTTGAAGAAGCAGTCCCTATTCCTCCTAGGGACACTCCAGGGCACTTCATGTACCACAAACATGGCTTAGATGCCATACTATTTCTTGATTTATGGGTGGACTACACCAAAGAGTTACCAGGAAGTCAGAGGTGGCCCGTAGCTGGGACCTGGGATGCAGAATGCATTATGAAAGTAGAAGAAGAGTTATGGAAAAGGACAGCTAGACAGTAACAAAAATATGTCATTGAATTATGGCATAAAGAATTGCATAGACGCACAGAGAAAGCGCTCAGAAAAATAGAGAAAAAGTAGGGAGGATTCAGACAAAGCCCGAGAAAACGTGTTAGTTGAGGAAGGTATCTGAGTAAAAGCAGAACAAGTAGACAGACAACGAAACACTCTTATGAAAGAGGAAATGTAGACCAGCTTGGAAGGATGCCATTGAGTTTTTGGCGCAAGGAGTGACATAGAAGGACAGAGTAAGTGTTTCACGAAGCAGAGAGAAGTGGACTGGAGTCTGGAAAAGCCAAGGATGAGATGTTACAGGAGGAATTTGAGCTGGTAAAATGAGCGCAGGCTGACAGAAAAAGAAATACTGACGTTGCTGGTATTTATCCCGTCCTTTCAGAGGACCTAGCAAGAGTGGCCCCAGTAAAAAGACCAGTTATAATACATATATTAATTACATAGTAGCCCAAAGGTTCTTGAGCCCCCCACCAAATGAACAGCGCATAGCTGGTGTTTACATGGTCCAACATTTGACTACGTTGTCAATAGGAAATTGAGAGGGGTGCAGCTAGAGAAGGAGCAACTCCTGTGATTTGATGACACCCCTAATGTACAAAGTGTTAACGAAAAATAATTAGTGACAAGTTTAGCTTGGAAAAAGAATTGTGGGTATTTCGAATTTGCAAATTTTTCATGAATACAGGTTTGTGTTCTTGATGGTCCAGTGAGCCAATGTGCTGGGTCAAGTCGGTAAGATTATGACCCCCTGAGTGCAAATTGTATGTAAAAATAATTTTTCAATTGAGCGAATTATTGCAGTTTTTATGGAATTGAGTAGTCTTTTTGTCTTTGACAGCTTCAGAGTGAGGAGAAGGTGGGGGCCGTGTAGAGCAGAATGTGATACAGAAATCGGAGACAGATTCTGACCTTGTAGCCAGTGTAGGTGGGGGCCGATGAGAGGAGCAGAACAGGGCACTGCTTAGAAGGCTTCTCTGACATCGCATCTGTGTAATGCCTGCAGCTGGAGAGCCTTGGGGCCAGGAGTAGGAAAAACAAACAAAAGATGGCTGGCAGCCCAGGCTCAGGCCGCGCTGAGGGGCTATTTTTAACTTCTCTGATAAGACAGGGCAGCTGAGAAATGTAAGTCGAGAAAGATTCCCTTGTTCTATTCTGTGCAAAACAAGTGCCCCGAGGAAATGTCTATGGAGAAGATTTGTTTTATTTTTTAGCAATTGTTATATTGCTTCTGGTCAGAAAGTAAAATGTTGCTCTTGCTTGGAATTTTAAGGGCTATGTGCCTATATAAAAACGATTTTCAAATTCAGACATTTTTGAATTGTGGCCACAAGCTGCCACCAGTTGCATTGGATAAATGATCCAGTGGTTACGGGTCTGTGAGGAAAGATGTGGGATGCATCTTCGACTAGGACATGAGGGTACATTGTGTACAAAGATGCATAGCTCATTTTTATAAAAAAAAAAAAAAAAAAAAAGAGAGACAGGTTTGTGTGTTCGTCATTTTTTGATTATTGTTGCTGATCCTGTGTGTCAGACTTGACGCGGTCATCATTGGGATGACCCACTGCCAGATGGGGTTGTATAGGGCAGGTAAATAAGTTATTGATTATAAGCCTGACAAATTAAGCAGGCCAGAATGTTCGCATCTGAGCTGTAGGTACTGTAATTGCGCATCGCTGCTCATTTATATATGTTAGTGTAATTATCTATGCTTTCTGTGCCCGGTATACTGATGGCTTGGCACAATTACTAAATTTCACAGACATGATATTACCATTATCATGCTGTCAAAATAGCAGACAACACGTTATCAGTGTATGTCTAATTGGTGTTGGAGATGAATGAAACAAAAGAAAAGGGCTATGCAAGACTAAAATATTTTTCACATAACTGCCTTTCTCTTATAGACAGGCAGCCTCGGTCATATGTTTCCAGATTGGACATTAAGGAACAATTATGATCTGTGCACTCGCATTTTAACTCTTGAAAGGCCTGTTTTAAATAAGGACTGCCACCACAGAGTGACAAATAAGGCTCGGTATTTAGGGTAATGAGAAAATATCTGACAGGATTTCCTTTTTAAAGTTTGCTTTAGTAAGCTCATTCTTGTGAGTGGTGGCCCCAAAAGTTGACTTGTTTTTAAATTAGGCTGTTTATTGTATAGGTGGAAATTATTGCAGAATTACTGATTTTTTTTTTAGCAGATGAATTATTTATTATCAACTTTAACAACTGTTCTTAAACTTGGTTTTCCGAATATTTAGGTAATTTAGCATTCCTATTAGGGCCTCCTAGCATTGATATTGACTTCAGGTTGGTGTAGGTTCATGTACTAGGGACATTTGCATATGAGATGTCATTTGGCTAGCTTATGAGCTAACACAATGAGGTTTGTACATTAATTTGAAGGATTTCTCGCCGTTTCACATACGCTGTGTATCTCCTATAATTTTGCTTACGCCCAGTAGCTACACACAGGGATTAATAGGGTTGACAAGACACAGGGTTTGATAGTGTTTGACAGCAGTGAAATCTGTTTCAGATTTCCTCCTGTCAAAAAGGGGGGGAAGGAGGAGAATATTGGCTTTCTGCTGGCCCCTGAGGAGGTTCGCTTCCCGCTAGCCCCTTAAGAAATTAAGCCCCTTAGAAATTAGCCCCCTTAGAAATTAAGCCAAGGAAATAGGTATGGTGTTTTCCCCTTTTTCTCATGTTTTATTGTGATCTTTCAGGGGAATTAGTTGTGGGCACCGGAACGTATTCAATTGATTTCTGGTTTTTCACAGCCCAAGACACAAAAAGACTAAAGTCCTCAGGAACACACTGTGGCATTTGAAGAATTAAAGAGAGTTTTATGCCAAGCACCAGTTTTAGCAAACCCTGATTACAACAAATCGTTTATGTTTTTGTGACAGAGCGGGATGGAACAGCACTATCTGTCCTAACACAAGATCATGCAGGAAAACACGAGCCCTGTGCTTATCTTTCTAGTACATTAGACCCAGTAGCACAGGCTTTGCCTGCGTGCCTAAATCAGTTGCAGTAACGGCCTTAGCCATAAGACAAAGTGACTCGATAGTGCTGGGCCACCCTCTGACAGTACAAGTACCACACGCAGTAGAGGTTCTCTTGAACCGGACACAAACACAACACCTGACTGTAGCTAGACTGACGGATTATGAGCCAACGTTATTTCAACCACACATAGAGATCAGACGATGCAACATACTGAATCCTGCTACCCTTTTGCCCTCCAGTACAGAAAGCGTTTCACCACACAACTGTGTTGAAGTAATACATACCGTGACTAAACCAAGACAAGACTTGACAGATGTTGCACTCCCAGACCCCGACCTAACACTATATGTTGACGGCTCATGCATGAGGACAGGGGCGGGAGAATTAGTGGCAGCATATGCAGTGACTGCTGATACTGTAATAATAGAGACTAAAAGAATAGACATATTGTCAGCACAAGCAGCAGAGCTCATCGCCCTGACACAAGCGTGCATAAGAGCTAAGCACCTGAGAGTAAACATTTACACCGATTTTGTGGAGAGAAAGAGGTTTCTTGACCTCTCATGGGGCCAAGATACAGCATGGCCCCCTTATTCAAGCCCTACTGGAAGCAATACATTTACCAACAGCCATAGCTATCCTAAAATGTAAAGCACATACTAGAGCCACAGATACCATTTCCCAAGGCAATGATCTGGCAGACCGAACTGCTAAACAGACAGCTCAGACCCCACTAGACATGACAAAATCACAGATACTATCACTGTCCAAAGCCATGACAGTTAGGGATCCTTCCAAGGATGTACAAGACATACAGACACATGCTACTATGGACGAATTAAAGAAATGGTCGGAACAAGGAGGGGTACTGACTGATCAGGGTTGGATGAATAAGGGCAAATTCGATGGTACAAGTGATTATAAATACCGCACATAGTCCTGCACACTTAGGAGAGAAAGCAATGATAGATAGCTTACAGAATATATGGTTCAACAAGCACCTGCGTGCAGCAGCGAAACAAAAGGTCAGAACATGTATGATCCACCTGACCACCCTTTTGAAGTGCTCCAAATGGATTATATCCAAATAAACAGATGTAGAGGTTACAAATATGTCCTGGTACTAATGAAGCAGGTGTCCCTTCTGTTAGGGTATACCTGGAAATTCCATTGTGTGCGACATCCTGAAGCAGCAGGCCTTGTAGAAAGACATAATCAGACATTAAAATTTTGCGCAGACAAAGGTATAGACTGGATGGTAGCCCTGCCGGTTGCCCTCTTTTACATGCGAATGGTAGCTCATTCTAGAACAGGCTTATCTCCCTATGAAGTGGTCTTTGGTAGACCACCAAAATATGTGGGCACTACAATGCCTAAAAGATTACTTATGTTGACAGTAACATGCTGACAGATTACCTGGCTTCCTTGATGTCTGCACTACTCTCTTGTTGTTCGCAGGTTGCTGCCGCCTTCCCTGACAACACCCAGGTCAAAGAATACTCCATCGCTCCTGGATGACAGGCGCCAAAGTCAGTGCTCTGGACCACGGGGACGGCCGTTAAAGTCAAAGTGCACCTTCACCACTCTTTTACAAAGGAAAAAAAAACTTTGAACTTGGATTTTGAACAACATTTTCTAGAGGAGAATGCCCAGAAGTTTCCACAAAGCTAAACCTTGATTCAAAAAGTCAGAACCCGTTTGATCAATTAAGTCCACTAGGTGGTGAAGCGGTTGAACATGTATTCTGGCTCGCATAAGATCTTGGACAATAACAAAGCAAAAATAAGAGAGCTAGATAAGAAGCAAATAGATGTATAGTGACTGTAATTTTTCAATCTCTTATGTGCATCATGATAATATGTATCAGCTTAATACTACATGCTATTTTTCCTCCTATTGCCTCACTCTTATACTCCTCCACTAATGATACCATAAAGCACACATTTAGTGATCTGCCATCCTATGAGCTATCATATCGACTTGCCTTACGCAACAATACCTTTATTCAGATGCTGCACCATTCACATCAGACTGGCAATGCTACAGACTGCTGGGTCTGTGGCCGACTCCCCCCCTATCAGAATTATAAGGGAGTTTTTGCCCCTTTATTCTCTATCCGTTCACACACAATGGCTCCTGTGGAGCATGGTTTAGTTTGATTAATTCCCTAGATTCGAATTCCGCAGTTTATCAAGACAACTGGGTATGGGGAAACCTGAACTTAGTTTTGCTTAAAGTCTGCTACCCTAACAAGGAGGGACTTCCCAAAAGAACAGGAACTGATCTAAGAAATGAAGTATATGGATTAGGTAATTTTACACTTAACCTCATGATCCTGAACGTTGAATCTGAAACTACACCAATCTTGCCCGCCATGTCCGTATTCCCAGTAAAAGAGGAATTATGTATAAGAAAGAATGGCTCCATACACATGGGCCATAGTAAATGCACCACTGTAATAAAATTCAGTGATCAAGGCAAGTCTACATTTAGAGCTTCTCGTCATTCCTACTTTATATGTGGCCAGACCGCATATATACGCCTACCTCTAGATAGGGATGGTACCTGTTACATAGCATTCCTCCTACCACCTGTTTTCCTAGCTCCTCCTGATTATCATAAAAATACTCATTTAGTACACAATAGACAGCAGAGAGATCTCCCAATTGTCGATTACACTGAAGCAGCATGGGAAAAATACACAGATTTCAATAAAGGTTTCTTTCCCTATATAGGTACAGTTACCAATAGTAAACTGATACGTAGATTAACCAGAACCCTTGAAGCAGTAGTGAACGAAACTATTTCCGCCTTAGGCAATTTAACAGAAGAGCAGTCTGCTATGCGGATTGTTGTGCTTCAAAATATTCTTGTCCTTGACGTTATCCTGGCCGATAGGGGCGGAGCTTGTAGGGTCATCGGATCAAGCTATTGCATTTTTCATACCAGAAAATTCGCCATCTGTATATAAAGCCATAACTCGCCTTCATAAGATTGTAAGCCAGATACACCAGAACCCAGGCACTTGGACTTGGTCCAGTTGGTTTTGGAGTGTGATATCAGCCTGGGGATGGAGAGTTTTATCCTTCCTAGGTATTGGCCTTCTCATACTATTCAGTTGCTGTCTATGTCTACAATGTGGACCAGCGATCTGTGGTCTGTGTGCCACATCGTGTATTCCACCACCAAGATTTCATTCAAGATCACGGAAGAAGAAAGAAGAACAAATGATGCTATATGAACAGATCAATGGATTGATGAAGATTGATATCTCTTGAAGGGCAAGTAGGGGACAAGGAGGGAATGTGGAAATGTGGATTTTCCTGGTCAGTTATGTCCCCTATCTTGGACCCCAACGGTTCTATGTGCATGTCACAAGTACATGTATGTTCCCTCCAGTTCCAGTTTTGATGACGCAAACACATGTGCGTCCACCGTCAACATGTCCTCTGTCAGATCCGCCATGAATGGGCTGGATATTCGCTTCCTAAGTATGAAAAGCCACCGACTTTATATGGCTCAGTTACTCCATTTTTACAGTTCAGGCGAGTAGGCCCGATTCTGTCCTCAAGCCTTTCCCTGCTCTCTGCCTCTGACAGCTTCAACTTGAGCTCGCATCTGTATCCATGAACTTTGTCCTACTCCCTGTGCGGCTAACGGTGCCTGCCTCGGCCAGTTTCGCCTGCCTGCCAAGAAGCTGTATTTCACCTTCGAATTATCTACTTTGCTCTTCAGCCGATGCATTCCTGTCTAGTAGTTTAGGTAAACATTTCCTTTAGCTCCCAAGCAAAGGGTTTGGCTTCTCTGTTCTCATGCAAGTAATTCATAGCCCTGTTGCCATGGAAAGTTTTCTGCCCCTTGCATCTCATATAGACACTTAGACGCTTGTACACGCACTCAGTCAGTATAGAATAGATTTTGTCCGAGAGCCCTTCCCTTGTGGATAACACAGTTCTTTAAACATAGGATATTAGATATGATTTGGGATTAGGTTGACATAACCCCAGACTTTTGTCTCCACATGTAGAGCTAAATGTCAAGTCCCTTTCTCCCTCTAGTTGCACGTCTATCACACGTCATGCTGCTGCGCGCGCATCTCTGCCAAGTATTTCTGCTGACATTGCGAAATCATTTCCAGGTATCCACCCACACATGACAATTTACCCATTATCATCAAGTGGACGCCCACATGGACGCCCACCTTCACGCCTACTTACACGCCCACATGCTCTTATCTCATTCTCTCTTGCTCTCTTGCTTACGTACAATTGAGAAATGTATATATACTGTACTCTGTGAATAATGTTTTGAGAATATTGAGAATACCTTTCAGCCCCGTCCAGATCCTTTTTTGGTGATGGTGATATTCTCCCTTTGACTCGAGTTATTGGAATAAAGCCCTTTATGAATCTGATACCACAGACTCAGCCTCTTGCTTTATGCATGATCTTATTGATATCTGAAAAATTATGACAGCGTGATATTTTATTTACCACAGTAACACCCCTCATCAGTCAGGCTAGCTTGAATACAGTTGCAAAGTTAGCAAGGGACCCACATTTGGGCATACCCTGCCAATTTAGGGAGAACAAAGCAAACACAAGGAGATGATGGACAGAGCGCTGAAACTTTTCAGGCACTCACCCCCAGTCACAGTTCTGAGTTGAATCCATCACCATTCTTTAGCTCACTTCGCCACCTGAGTTCAGACCCAGGAATATGCAAATCAGTCTTGACCCTGTGCCTCAAGGGAACAGTCTACCCCGAACTGACAAGCCAGGTATTCCCTGAACCGGAAACAAACACCCTTGGACCAGTTTCAGGGTAACACCCCTCATCAGCCAGGCTAGCTTGAATCCAGTGGCAAAGTGAGCTTGGGACCACATCTGGGCATACCTTGCCAACTTAGGGCGAACAAAGCAAACACAAGGAGATAATGGAAGGAGCGCTGAAACTTTTCAGACACTCACCCCCAGTCACAGATGTAGGTTGAATCCATCATCATTCTTTAGCTCACTTTGCCACCTCAGTTCAGACCCAGCTATATAAAAATCAGTCTTTACCCTGTGTCTCATGGGTCCAGTCCAGCCCGAAATGTCAAGTCAGGTCTTCCCTGAACCAGATAAAAGCATCCTAGGACTGGTTTCGGGGTACCACACCTCAATCAATCAATCAATAGTTCTTTATTCGATGGTTAAAAATCATCATAAAAGATTCCACATATATACAGTTAAAACAGTATTAAATCAGTTTACAGAACATTTGAATGATAATATAAATGTGCAAATAAATCATTAGTCTCATACAATCCTCAAAAATGGGTTACCTAAAGCTAGCAAGCTGCCAATTCTACAGTCTTCCTGATTGATGCTACCCTCTAGAAACTCTAAGTCTAAATGCAAATTTTAAAAAACTTATCACTGCACATAGAGTCAATGGGTCACTAGCCCTTTGTAGAAAAATCAATGCCTCCTTGGCCCGAGTAAACCTTTCCTTTTTCAAGATGCCTATCAAAAATCTACGTCTAGGGAGGCTATAAATAGGACATAAAAGTACAAAATGAAGGGTGTCCTGCGGAGACCTATTGTCGCAGCCGCAGGCGCCCTTCTGCTCAATTGACCTACTAAAACCAGCTGGTTCTGCTAATAAATAAGGTAAAAAATTGAGCCTAAAACGTGCCATTAAAAACCTCTCTTGGGCATTATGGAGGACACACAAGTATGGTTCCAACCCCCTAGTTGTTACCAGCCTGCTGTGGGCGCTCACCGAGGGTTTAGTCTCTTCTAGTGTGCTCCTGTCCACTGCTCTTAGTTCCAGGAAGCTTCTCTTTAATTTTGATTTATCCTGTACTATAATCGATAGAGGGTTGAGAAACATCTCTAGGTGACCCATATTTTCCAAAGTATTCTTGACATAGCTAATCCATGGGATTTTCAGATAATTGTCTCTTCCCCGGCAATCTTGCATGATCATCCTACTCAGTGCTGCTTCAGGATTCGTCCATAATTTAAGCCAGGCCAAAATGGGTCTGAACTTGATCAAATCCTCTATGTAGGGTCTTCCCAGTTCTTTATGGGCAATAACAGCTGGCGTGCAATTGGGAACGTTCAATATTGAACGCAATATTTTATTTTCTTCCCTTTGTATACTATCCAAATTTATAAAACCCCATACTTCTGAACCATACATAGTTTTTGGGCAGCACATTGAGCCATACAGGTTTATTGTTTGTTCAGGGCTCCACCGGCCGACTTTTCTCCCATAACCGGAAATTGCACCAAAAGATGCCACCAGTTTTCCACTTCTTTCTTGTGCAAGGGGTGTGAATTTTAGCGATTCGTCGAATAGCACCCCTAAATATGAGAATGTTTGCACCCTTTCAAGAATATGGGTGCCAATCCTATAGGTGAAACCGGTCAGTGGCCTATGGCCTGCTGTCATTATGTATGATTTTTTTAAGTTGACAGACAGGTCAATTGTCTCCATGAATTTAACAAACCCGTCGATGAGGATCTGCAGGCTATTGGGGGTCCGTGCCAACAGTACCGCGTCGTCTGCATACAGCAGCACTGGGATATTATGGGTCCCGACCCTTGGGCAATCTGCTTTCAGGTTAATGAGGAATTGTTCCAGATTATTAATGTACAGTGAGAACAAAAAAGGGGCTAAGATGCATCCCTGCCTCACTCCACTTGTGCATCCAAAAGATTCTGTCAAACCCCCATCTTTATTATACCGTACCCTAGCCGAAGTTTCGCTATGTAATTCCCTCAATATATGGATTAACCCGGGGTCAATTCCCAACTGACTCATTATTGTCCATAACTTATTCCTGTTGACATGGTCAAATGCAGCGGCCAAGTCCATGAACCCCAAATACATAGCTTCATTGCTGGTCTTGGTGTACTTTGCTACCAGCACATATAGGTTCAGGCATTGGTCGCTAGTTGACCTGCCAGTCCGGAATCCGTACTGGGCATCTGAAATTATACTATTATCATCAGCCCACTCAGTCAGTCTGGTCAAAATTACCCTGCCCAAGATTTTAGCAGTGACATCTATCAAAGAGATGGGCCGGTAACATTGGGGATCATCTTTACTCCCTTTCTTGAAAATAGGGACTATAATTGCCGTTGACCAGGATCGTGGCAAAGCGGTCATTATAGCAGCGTTTATCACTCTAGTTACAAAAGGGGCCCAGAGATCTACTTGACTCAGGAATAAATCTGGAGGGGTCCCATCTGGGCCCAGGGCTTTGTTCTTAGTGAGTCCCTCAATACCCAATCTAATCTCTTCCAAAGAGAAAACCACTTCATTGCTCATAATGCTTGTCCCCTTTTCCTTTAATAGAGTCTCCTTCCCATAATTATATAGCCCCTCGAAATGGGAGATCCATTGTTCGGGGAGGATATTTGAGGCAATCTCCGGGGCGTTATTGTCTTGAAAACAAGGGGAGTTTATGAGTCTCCAAAATTCAGTCATATCCCTGTTTTCAGATGCCTCCCTCAGGGCCACCCATGCTTCCACCTGTAGTGTGTCTTTCCGCCTTTTTAGCTCCTTCTTGTAAGCTGACCTGCAGGTTTTTACTACGGCCTGGTCCCTCGGGTTGCCACTCAGGGCCATTTTTAGGTTCTTCAGTGCTCGTGTGCAACCCCTATCAAACCATTTTGGTGAATCTGGATGAGGTTTCTTAGAGGCCTTGGCCGACAATAATTCGTTCACCAGGCACGTTATTTGGTCGAACGCTTTTATAAGGCAAGCCCCAGCCACCGATGGGTCAAAGCACTCATCAATGAGAGACTTGCCTTTTTCCATCAAGGTTTTATAAAATCTTGGCCCATCTATTTTTGCCCACTTAAGCCTTCTGCCCTGTGCCATCACACATTCCATAGTAGTGCCATCCACTAACTTAGTTTTTTGTTTTCCTTGGTACAGGAGCTCCATGACCAAAGGGTTATGGTCGCTAAATGGGCTCCACTCGATGTCTACCTTGGTAATGCGATTTTTTAGGCCTCTCGAGGCAAGTATGTAATCTATATAGGACGAGCACCCTCTCCCCTTAAAAGTGGGGGGGAGAGTGCTGTCCGATCCCAAAGTGATCATGTCAACTGTGTGCTCAAGGTCGTAAGAATGAATCAGCCTGCCCCATTCCGTACCACTTGGAGAGTGGCTGAAATGGGGACCCTTTTCTATGGGACAATTGGACCAGTTAGCACTGAGGGGAAACAGCGCCGGGCACAAGTGGCAATTCAAGTCTCCCATAACTAATAACATAGGGGCCAAAGCACCCTGGACTGGGGAGAGTTCATGTTTCAACCTGGTATCCAACTCCTTCAGAGTAGACAAATCATTATCCGGGGCGGTGGCATTATCCACATTGAACAAAACAAGACCCAACCCTTTGTTTCTGAACCTAACGGCCTGTATGTTCCATGTGGACCAATCCACCTTGGACCATTTGCCTTCTATATTAAGATCAACATATGTTAGCAGGCCACCCTTGGCCCTGCCAGAGGAGGTTTTCTGGGCGGGTACAAAAAAACATTTGTAACCAGCTATTTGGAAGTGGGTATTATCCGTGGCCCAGGTTTCTTGCAGACAGATGATATGGAAAGGGGTCATAAACTGTTGCCATTCCTTGTTGTTAAATTTTCCTGCAATACCTGCTATATTCCACGATATAATTCTCATACCCTCTTTATCAATGATGACGAGCCCTGCCACTTCCAGTTCTTGGCTGATCGTAAATTGCCCCCCATTATCCTTTCCAGGGGGTTGTATCTTTGTGCCACTATCCTGTTTTCTATGCTTAGTAGCTATAGTGACTGCCTCGGGGGATGTTTGTACATAACCCACACCAGGAGTAACTGAAGCTCCTAAAGTTTTTTCTAGAGACCTGGGCCTGTCCCCCCCAGGTGCTGGCCGCCCTTCTTCAGTGGATAAGCCATATCCCAAAAAGGCTTCATCCAACAGGCCTACCTGGTCGGATATTAGAAGGTCCATATCGGCCTGTACTAAAGAAGAGTGAGAGACCAGTGGTCAATCAGTCTCCTCTAGTGACCTTAAAGGGGCGAACCTGTTTGCCCAGGACGCATGTCCTCCCTCCCATACCCCCATAGCTTGTTTGGAGAAATTCAGACCTCTATTTAAGCCGGGATATCGTCCCCCCACCTGTCTCCAAGCATGTTGCTGTCCCTCATTTGATACTTGATGCCTTGAATAAAAGAAACTAAGTGGCAGGGGCCTTATATTTGTCATACTTCCAGTAGGTCCCGAGCTCAAAATATGCTCAACCACCCTGCTGTCCGTGAAATTTGCAATGATACAGTTTCCCTCGATATTTTTTGGGCTCCTCCCTATCCAGTTCACTCGTCTAACCAGGAGGATTTCCCCATCCTGGTTGTTGGCAATAGGTTTATTCTGATTAAGCCAAAAGATGAGTTTATTTTTTAACTCCTCGTGGGATTCTTTCTGTGCTTCTTTAACCCCTTGTGTGCCACACCCTTTCCCCGCCCTGTGCCGGGCGTTGCATTAGCGGGCGGGGTTCATGACGAGCTGCACTCATCATGGGCACAGCGCAACCGCGGCCCATGACGAGTCCAGCTCGTCATGGGCACAGAAGGGGTTAAGTTCTGGAACCCCTGCAAACACAACAACCAGCGGGCATGCCTCAGGGGGAAGATTTATCGTGGGAAGTTGCTTGTGTATAGTGGGGGGCCTCTCTTCGTGGGCAACTACATCAATTATTGGACCAGCCAGGGGCTGAGACTGTGCATCCATGTTCTGTTTCCCTGAACCTTTGTCAGAGCACCGTATACTCTCACTAGAGGTGTCTTTGCTAGCCACTTGTCCATGCGGAGTTGGCAGGCCATGAATTTGTGCTAAAATTGTATGTGTGTTCCTGCTATCGTTGGTATTGCTCACCCTTTTGGGGACTAAGTTGGTCACTAAGGGGCTAATATGAGTACTTGGTGCACCTATCAAGGGGTCTTTAGACACTCTATTCTTTATCTCGCTTAATATTTTATCTAGTCTGCTTGTGACCGGCTTTAATTGATTAATAATAAATAATTCTACCTGGGTCTGAAGATCTGACATGATCTTATTTAGCCAGATTGGAGCATCTGTCGGTG
Source organism: Triturus cristatus (assembly GCF_964204655.1). Taxonomy (NCBI): domain Eukaryota; kingdom Metazoa; phylum Chordata; class Amphibia; order Caudata; family Salamandridae; genus Triturus; species Triturus cristatus. Next base: position 1,920,942,491 of record NC_140589.1, read on the forward strand.
GATTTGTCTGAGTAGCACGGTCAATCCCACAGGTATTTCTATTGATTGGATTGGTAAAAGGGGCTGCGCTATTCGTAATCATTCGCTTTTTGGGAGCGCATTTCTTTTTTGTGCGTGTAGTGATACGTTTAGTATAACCAGCCTCCTTTTTTTACTAATAAACGTAGATTGAGCACATGAGATGTCCCTCTCGCTGGTTTCTAGGGTGCTGGGGGGTGAAATAAGCAGAATCTCCTGCTCCTGGACAAGGTCAAGGTCAGGAGTTAAAGAGAGACGTCTCTCAGTGCGCTCAATTTCACTAGATACAGCCCCTAGCGGTCAATCGCTGTAGGCTGCCTAATAACAGGAAAAACCGGGCTATTAACTTCATTCTGTCCCTGGGAAGCTTCGACAATACAACGCTTAGGTCTTGATGATCGAGTCTGTGTTTTGCCGGCCATGCTTCCCCCAACAACAAGTCAATATCTATACGGGTATCGTAGGTTATTATATTCACCCGCCTTCTGCAACATAAACACTGTGCCTCGTTTAAAGATAACAACCCCAACTTCCACGCCCAGGGCACTGATTAGGTCACAAACATAAAGGTTATATTATACCAACGATGTTCACGGAGTCTCAACTGGCGTTACTCACAATGGGATGTCCAAGTCACGTGGTCAATAGAGTGGCCCAGCCCTGCCTCTGTCTGCCCCAGACGGCCACAGACGGCCCGCCCTCTGCCCGGGCTCAGCCCGGCGACGCCCGCGTGCGTCCCGCGACGCGGGGGGATCCTCGATTGAAGTAGCGCCTCCGGGCGCGCTTTCCGCCGGATGTGGGCGGGACACAGGGTGGCTGCTGGGGGCTGTAGTCCTCCTCCACGGCGGCCTCGGTGCAACAGACAAAAGTATCCTAGGACTGGTTTCGGGGTACCACACCTCATCAGCCAGGCTAGCTTGAAACCACTGGCAAAGTGAGCAAGGGACCCACGTCTGGGTATACCCTGCAAACTTAGGGCAAACAAAGCAAACACAAGGAGATGATGGACGGAGCGCTGAAACTTTTCAGACACTCACCCCCAGTCACAGATCTGGGTCAAATCCATCATCATTCTTTAGCTAACTTCAGACCCAGCTATATGCAAATCAGTCTTGACCCTGTGCCTCATGGGTACAGTCCAGCCCGAACTGCCAAGTCAGGTATTCCCTGAACAGTACAAAAGCATCCTAGGACTGGTTTCAGGGTATCACACCTCATCAGCCAGGCTAGCTTGAATCCAGTGGCAAAGTGAGCATGAACCACATCTGTGCATACCTTGCCAACTTAGGGCGAACAAAGCAAACACAAGGAGATAATGGAAGGAGCGCTGAAACTTTTCAGACACTCACCCCCAGTCACAGATGTGGGTTGAATCCATTATCATTCTTTAGCTCACTTCGCCACCTCAGTTCAGACCCAGCTATATGCAAATCAGTCTTTACCCTGTGCCTCATGGGTCCAGTCCAGCCCGAACTGTCAATTCAGGTCTTCCCTCAACCAGACAAAAGCATCCTAGGACTGGTTTCGGGGTACCACACCTCATCAGCCAGGCTAGCTTGAAACCACTGGCAAAGTGAGCAACGGACCCACGTCTGGGTATACCCTGCAAACTTAGGGCAAACAAAGCAAACACAAGGAGATGATGGACGGAGCACTGAAACTTTTCAGACACTCACCCCCAGTCACAGATCTGGATCAAATCCATCATCATTCTTTAGCTAACTTCAGACCCAGCTATATGCAAATCAGTCTTGACCCTGTGCCTCATGGGTACAGTCCAGCCCGAACTGCCAAGTCAGGTATTCCCTGAACAGTACAAAAGCATCCTAGGACTGGTTTCGGGGTATCACACCTCATCAACCAGGCTAGCTTGAATCCAGTGGCAAAGTGAGCATGGGAGCACATCTGGGCATACCTTGCCAACTTAGGGCGGACAAAGCAAACACAAGGAGATGATGGAAGGAGCACTGAAACTTTTCAGACACTCACCCCCAGTAACAGATGTGGGTTGAATCCATTATCATTCTTTAGCTGACTTTGCTTCCTCAGTTCAGACCCAGCTATATGCGACTCAGTCTTGACCCTGTGCCTCATGGAAACATTCCAGCCCTATATGCCAAGTCAGGTCTTCCCTGAACCGGAAACAAGCATCCTGGACCGGTTTCGGGGTAACACCCCTCATCAGCCAGGCTAGCTTGAATCCAGTGGCAAAGTGAGCAAGGGACCTATGTCTGGGCATACTCTGCCAACTTAGGGTGAACAAAGCAAACACAAGGAGATGATGGACGAAGCGCTGAAACATTTCAGACACTCACCCCCAGTCACAGATCTGGGTCAAATCTATCATCATTCTTTAGCTCACTTCAGACCCAGCTATATGAAAATCAGTCTTGACCCTGTGCCTCATGGCAACAGTCGAGCTCGAACTGCCAAGCCAGGTCTTCCCTGAACTGGAAACAAGCATCCTGGGACCAGTTTTGGGGTAACACCCCTCATGAGCCAGGCTAGCTTGAATCCAGTGACAAAGTGAGCAAGGGATCCATGTCTGGACATACCCTGCCAACCTAGGGCGAACAAAGCAAACACAAGGAGATGACGGACGGAGCACTGAAACTTTTCAGACACTCACCCCCAGTCACAGACCTTGGTTGAATCCGTCATCATTCTTGAGCTCACTTCGAAACCTTAGTTCAGACCCAGCTATATGCAAATCAGTGTTGACCTTGTGCCTTATGGGAAAGTCCAGGCCAATCTGCCAGGTCAGGTCTTCCCTGAACCAGCAATAAGCATCCTGGTACCGGTTTCGGGGTAACACCCCTCATCAGTCAGGCTAGCTTGAATCCAGTTGCAAAGTTAGCAAGGGACCCACATTTGGGCATACCCTGCCAATTTAGGGAGAACAAAGCAAACACAAGGAGATGATGGACAGAGCGCTGAAACTTTTCGGGCACTCACCCCCAGTCACAGTTCTGAGTTGAATCCATCACCATTCTTTAGCTCACTTCGCCACCTTAGTTCAGAGTCAGACCCAGGAATATGCAAATCAGCCTTGACCCTGTGCCTCAAGGGAACAGTCTACCCCGAACTGCCAAGCCAGGTATTCCCTGAACCGGAAACAAACATCCTTGGACCAGTTTCAGGGTAATACCCCTCATCAGCCAGGCTAGCTTGAATCCAGTGGCAAAGTGAGCATGGGAGCACATCTGGGCATACCTTGCCAACTTAGGGCGGACAAAGCAAACACAAGGAGATAATGGAAGGAGCGCTGAAACTTTTCAGACACTCACCCCCAGTCACAGATATGGGTTGAATCCATCATCATTCTTTAGCTCACTTCGCCACCTCAGTTCAGACCCAGCTATATGCAAATCAGTCTTTACCCTGAGCCTCATGGGTCCAGTCCACCCCGAAATGTCAAGTCAGGTCTTCCCTGAACCAGACAAAAGCATCCTAGGACTGGTTTTGGGGTACCACACCTCATCAGCCAGGCTAGCTTGAAACCACTGGCAAAGTGAGCAAGGGACCCACGTCTGGGTATACCCTGCAAACTTAGGGCAAACAAAGCAAACACAAGGAGATGATGGACGGAGCGCTGAAACTTTTCAGACACTCACCCCCAGTCACAGATCTGGGTCAAATCCATCATCATTTTTTAGCTAACCTCAGACCCAGCTATATGCAAATCAGTCTTGACCCTGTGCCTCATGGGTACAGTCCAGCCCGAACTGCCAAGTCAGGTATTCCCTGAACAGTACAAAAGCATCCTAGGACTGGTTTCGGGGTATCACACCTCATCAACCAGGCTAGCTTGAATCCAGTGGCAAAGTGAGCATGGGAGCACATCTGGGCATACCTTGCCAACTTAGGGCGGACAAAGCAAACACAAGGAGATAATGGAAGGAGCACTGAAACTTTTCAGACACTCACCCCCAGTAACAGATGTGGGTTGAATCCATCATCATTCTTTAGCTGACTTTGCTTCCTCAGTTCAGACCCAGCTATATGCGACTCAGTCTTGACCCTGTGCTTCATGGAAACATTCCAGCCCTAACTGCCAAGTCAGGTCTTCCCTGAACCGGAAACAAGCATCCTGGACCGGTTTCGGGGTAACACCCCTCATCAGCCAGGCTAGCTTGAATCCAGTGGCAAAGTGAGCAAGGGACCTATGTCTGGGCATACTCTGCCAACTTAGGGTGAACAAAGCAAACACAAGGAGATGATGGACGAAGCGCTGAAACATTTCAGACACTCACCCCCAGTCACAGATCTGGGTCAAATCTATCATCATTCTTTAGCTCACTTCAGACCCAGCTATATGAAAATCAGTCTTGACCCTGTGCCTCATGGGAACAGTCGAGCTCGAACTGCCAAGCCAGGTCTTCCCTGAACTGGAAACAAGCATCCTGGGACCAGTTTTGGGGTAACACCCCTCATGAGCCAGGCTAGCTTGAATCCAGTGGCAAAGTGAGCAAGGGATCCATGTCTGGACATACCCTGCCAACCTAGGGCGAACAAAGCAAACACAAGGAGATGACGGACGGAGCACTGAAACTTTTCAGACACTCACCCCCAGTCACAGACCTTGGTTGAATCCGTCATCATTCTTGAGCTCACTTCGAAACCTTAGTTCAGACCCAGCTATATGCAAATCAGTGTTGACCTTGTGCCTCATGGGAAAGTCCAGGCCAAACTGCCAGGTCAGGTCTTCCCTGAACCAGCAATAAGCATCCTGGTACCGGTTTCGGGGTAACACCCCTCATCAGTCAGGCTAGATGGAAACCAGTTGCAAAGGCAGCAAGGGACTCACATTTGGGCATATCCTGCCAATTTAGGGAGAACAAAGCAAACACAAGGAGATGATGGACAGAGCGCTGAAACTTTTCAGGCACTCACTCCCAGTCACAGTTCTGAGTTGAATCCATCACCATTCTTTAGCTCACTTCGCCACCTTAGTTCAGACCCAGGAATATGCAAATCAGTCTTGACCCTGTGCCTCAAGAGAACAGTCTACCTCGAACTGCCAAGCCAGGTATTCCCTGAACCGGAAAAAAACATCCTTGGACCAGTTTCAGGGTAATACCCCTCATCAGCCAGGCTAGCTTGAATCCAGTGGCAAAGTGAGCATGGGACCACATCTGGGCATACCTTGCCAACTTAGGGCGAACAAAGCAAACACAAGGAGATAATGGAAGGAGCGCTGAAACATTTCAGACACTCACCCCCAGTCACAGATGTGGGTTGAATCCATCATCATTCTTTAGCTCACTTCGCCACCTCAGTTCAGACCCAGCTATATGCAAATCAGTCTTTACCCTGTGCCTCATGGGTCCAGTCCAGCCCGAAATGTCAAGTCAGGTCTTCCCTGAACCAGACAAAAGCATCCTAGGACTGGTTTCGGGGTACCACACCTCATCAGCCAGGCTAGCTTGAAACCACTGGCAAAGTGAGCAAGGGACCCACGTCTGGGTATACCCTGCAAACTTAGGGCAAACAAAGCAAACACAAGGAGATGATGGACGGAGCGCTGAAACTTTTCAGACACTCACCCCCAGTCACAGATCTGGGTCAAATCCATCATCATTCTTTAGCTAACTTCAGACCCAGCTATATGCAAATCAGTCTTGACCCTGTGCCTCATGGGTACAGTCCAGCCCGAACTGCCAAGTCAGGTATTCCCTGAACAGTACAAAAGCATCCTAGGACTGGTTTCGGGGTATCACACCTCATCAGCCAGGCTAGCTTGAATCCAGTGGCAAAGTGAGCATGAGACCACATCTGGGCATACCTTGCTAACTTAGGGCGAACAAAGCAAACACAAGGAGATAATGGAAGGAGCGCTGAAACTTTTCAGACACTCACCCCCAGTCACAGATGTGGGTTGAATCCATCATCATTCTTCAGCTCACTTCGCCACCTCAGTTCAGACCCAGCTATATGCAAATCAGTCTTTACCCTGTGCCTCATGGGTCCAGTCCAGCCCGAACTGTCAAGTCAGGTCTTCCCTGAACCAGAAAAAAGCATCCTAGGACTGGTTTCGGGGTACCACACCTCATCAGCCAGGCTAGCTTGAAACCACTGGCAAAGTGAGCAAGGGACCCCATCTGGGTATACCCTGCAAACTTTGGGCAAACAAAGCAAACACAAGGAGATGATGGACGGAGCGCTGAAACTTTTCAGACACTCACCCCCAGTCACAGATCTGGGTCAAATCCATCATCATTCTTTAGCTAACTTCAGACCCAGCTATATGCAAATCAGTCTTGACCCTGTGCCTCATGGGTACAGTCCAGCCCGAACTGCCAAGTCAGGTATTCCCTGAACAGTACAAAAGCATCCTAGGACTGGTTTCGGGGTATCACACCTCATCAACCAGGCTAGCTTGAATCCAGTCGCAAAGTGAGCATGGGAGCACATCTGGGCATACCTTGCCAACTTAGGGCGGACAAAGCAAACACAAGGAGATGATGGAAGGAGCACTGAAACTTTTCAGACAATCACCCCCAGTAACAGATGTGGGTTGAATCCATCATCATTCTTTAGCTGACTTTGCTTCCTCAGTTCAGACCCAGCTATAAGCGACTCAGTCTTGACCCTGTGCCTCATGGAAACATTCCAGCCCTATATGCCAAGTCAGGTCTTCCCTGAACCGGAAACAAGCATCCTGGACCGGTTTCGGGGTAACACCCCTCATCAGCCAGGCTAGCTTGAATCCAGTGGCAAAGTGAGCAAGGGACCTATGTCTGGGCATACTCTGCCAACTTAGGGTGAACAAAGCAAACACAAGGAGATGATGGACGAAGCGCTGAAACATTTCAGACACTCACCCCCAGTCACAGATCTGGGTCAAATCTATCATCATTCTTTAGCTCACTTCAGACCCAGCTATATGAAAATCAGTCTTGACCCTGTGCCTCATGGGAACAGTCGAGCTCGAACTGCCAAGCCAGGTCTTCCCTGAACTGGAAACAAGCATCCTGGGACCAGTTTTGGGGTAACACCCCTCATGAGAAAGGCTAGCTTGAATCTAGTGACAAAGTGAGCAAGGGATCCATGTCTGGACATACCCTGCCAAACTAGGGCGAACAAAGCAAACACAAGGAGATGACGGACGGAGCACTGAAACTTTTCAGACACTCACCCCCAGTCACAGACCTTGGTTGAATCCGTCATCATTCTTGAGCTCACTTCGAAACCTTAGTTCAGACCCAGCTATATGCAAATCAGTGTTGACCGTGTGCCTCATGGGAAAGTCCAGGCCAAACTGCCAGGTCAGGTCTTCCCTGAACCAGCAATAAGCATCCTGGTACCGGTTTCGGGGTAACACCCCTCATCAGTCAGGCTAGCTTGAATCCAGTTGCAAAGTTAGCAAGGGACCCACATTTGGGCATACCCTGCCAATTTAGGGAGAACAAAGCAAACACAAGGAGATGATGGACAGAGCGCTGAAAATTTCCGGCACTCACCCCCAGTCACAGTTCTGAGTTGAATCCATCACCATTCTTTAGCTCACTTCGCCACCTTAGTTCAGACCCAGGAATATGCAAATCAGTCTTGACCCTGTGCGTCAAGGGAACAGTCTACCCCAAACTGCCAAGCCAGGTATTCCCTGAACCGGAAACAAACACCCTTGGACCAGTTTCAGGGTAATACCCCTCATCAGCCAGGCTAGCTTGAATCCAGTGGCAAAGTGAGCATGGGACCACATCTGGGCATACCTTGCCAACTTAGGGCGAACAAAGCAAACACAAGGAGATAATGGAAGGAGCGCTGAAACTTTTCAGACACTCACCCCCAGTCACAGATGTGGGTTGAATCCATCATCATTCTTTAGCTCACTTCGCCACCTCAGTTCAGACCCAGCTATATGCAAATCAGTCTTTACCCTGTGCCTCATGGGTCCAGTCCAGCCCGAAATGTCAAGTCAGGTCTTCCCTGAACCAGACAAAAGCATCCTAGGACTGGTTTCGGGGTACCACACCTCATCAGCCAGGCTAGCTTGAAACCACTGGTAAAGTGAGCAAGGGACCCACGTCTGGGTATACCCTGCAAACTTAGGGCAAACAAAGCATACACAAGGAGATGACGGACGGAGCACTGAAACTTTTCAGACACTCACCCCCAGTCACAGACCTTGGTTGAATCCGTCATCATTCTTGAGCTCACTTCGAAACCTTAGTTCAGACCCAGCTATATGCAAATCAGTGTTGACCGTGTGCCTCATGGGAAAGTCCAGGCCAAACTGCCAGGTCAGGTCTTCCCTGAACCAGCAATAAGCATCCTGGTACCGGTTTCGGGGTAACACCCCTCATCAGTCAGGCTAGCTTGAATCCAGTTGCAAAGTTAGCAAGGGACCCACATTTGGGCATACCCTGCCAATTTAGGGAGAACAAAGCAAACACAAGGAGATGATGGACAGAGCGCTGAAACTTTTCAGGCACTCACCCCCAGTCACAGTTCTGAGTTGAATCCATCACCATTCTTTAGCTCACTTCGCCACCTTAGTTCAGACCCAGGAATATGCAAATCAGTCTTGACCCTGTGCGTCAAGGGAACAGTCTACCCCAAACTGCCAAGCCAGGTATTCCCTGAACCGGAAACAAACACCCTTGGACCAGTTTCAGGGTAATACCCCTCATCAGCCAGGCTAGCTTGAATCCAGTGGCAAAGTGAGCATGGGACCACATCTGGGCATACCTTGCCAACTTAGGGCGAACAAAGCAAACACAAGGAGATAATGGAAGGAGCGCTGAAACTTTTCAGACACTCACCCCCAGTCACAGATCTGGGTCAAATCCATCATCATTCTTTAGCTAACTTCAGACCCAGCTATATGCAAATCAGTCTTTACCCTGTGCCTCATGGGTCCAGTCCAGCCCGAAATGTCAAGTCAGGTCTTCCCTGAACCAGACAAAAGTATCCTAGGACTGGTTTCGGGGTACCACACCTCATCAGCCAGGCTAGCTTGAAACCACTGGCAAAGTGAGCAAGGGACCCATGTCTGGGTATACCCTGCAAACTTAGGGCAAACAAAGCAAACACAAGGAGATGATGGACGGAGCGCTGAAACTTTTCAGACACTCACCCCCAGTCACAGATCTGGGTCAAATCCATCATCATTCTTTAGCTAACTTCAGACCCAGCTATATGCAAATCAGTCTTGACCCTGTGCCTCATGGGTACAGTCCAGCCCGAACTGCCAAGTCAGGTATTCCCTGAACAGTACAAAAGCATCATAGGACTGGTTTTGGGGTATCACACCTCATCAGCCAGGCTAGCTTGAATCCAGTGGCAAAGTGAGCATGGGACCACATCTGGGCATACCTTGCCAACTTAGGGCGAACAAAGCAAACACAAGGAGATAATGGAAGGAGCGCTGAAACTTTTCAGACACTCACCCCCAGTCACAGATGTGGGTTGAATCCATCATCATTCTTTAGCTCACTTCGCCACCTCAGTTCAGACCCAGCTATATGCAAATCAGTCTTTACCCTGTGCCTCATGGGTCCAGTCCAGCCCGAAATGTCAAGTCAGGTCTTCCCTGAACCAGACAAAAGCATCCTAGGACTGGTTTTGGGGTATCACACCTCATCAGCCAGGCTAGCTTGAATCCAGTGGCAAAGTGAGCATGGGACCACATCTGGGCATACCTTGCCAACTTAGGGCGAACAAAGCAAACACAAGGAGATAATGGAAGGAGCGCTGAAACTTTTCAGACACTCACCCCCAGTCACAGATGTGGGTTGAATCCATCATCATTCTTTAGCTCACTTCGCCACCTCAGTTCAGACCCAGCTATATGCAAATCAGTCTTTACCCTGTGCCTCATGGGTCCAGTCCAGCCCGAAATGTCAAGTCAGGTCTTCCCTGAACCAGACAAAAGTATCCTAGGACTGGTTTCGGGGTACCACACCTCATCAGCCAGGCTAGCTTGAAACCACTGGCAAAGTGAGCAAGGGACCCACGTCTGGGTATACCCTGCAAACTTAGGGCAAACAAAGCAAACAACAGGAGATGATGGACGGAGCGCTGAAACTTTTCAGACACTCACCCCCAGTCACAGATCTGGGTCAAATCCATCATCATTCTTTAGCTAACTTCAGACCCAGCTATATGCAAATCAGTCTTGACCCTGTGCCTCATGGGTACAGTCCAGCCCGAACTGCCAAGTCAGGTATTCCCTGAACAGTACAAAAGCATCCTAGGACTGGTTTTGGGGTATCACACCTCATCAGCCAGGCTAGCTTGAATCCAGTGGCAAAGTGAGCATGGGACCACATCTGGGCATACCTTGCCAACTTAGGGCGAACAAAGCAAACACAAGGAGATAATGGAAGGAGCGCTGAAACTTTTCAGACACTCACCCCCAGTCACAGATGTGGGTTGAATCCATCATCATTCTTTAGCTCACTTCGCCACCTCAGTTCAGACCCAGCTATATGCAAATCAGTCTTTACCCTGTGCCTCATGGGTCCAGTCCAGCCCGAACTGTCAAGTCAGGTCTTCCCTGAACCAGACAAAAGCATCCTAGGACTGGTTTTGGGGTACCACACCTCATCAGCCAGGCTAGCTTGAAACCACTGGCAAAGTGAGCAAGGGACCCACGTCTGGGTATACCCTGCAAACTTAGGGCAAACAAAGCAAACACAAGGAGATGATGGACGGAGCGCTGAAACTTTTCAGACACTCACCCCCAGTCACAGATCTGGGTCAAATCCATCATCATTCTTTAGCTAACTTCAGACCCAGCTATATGCAAATCAGTCTTGACCCTGTGCCTCATGGGTACAGCCCAGCCCGAACTGCCAAGTCAGGTATTCCCTGAACAGTACAAAAGCATCCTAGGACTGGTTTCGGGGTATCACACCTCATCAACCAGGCTAGCTTTAATCCAGTGGCAAAGTGATCATGGGAGCACATCTGGGCATACCTCGCCAACTTAGGGCGGACAAAGCAAACACAAGGAGATGATGGAAGGAGCACTGAAACTTTTCAGACACTCACCCCCAGTAACAGATGTGGGTTGAATCCATCATCATTCTTTAGCTGACTTTGCTTCCTCAGTTCAGACCCAGCTATATGCAACTCAGTCTTGACCCTGTGCCTCATGGAATCATTCCAGCCCTAACTGCCAAGTCAGGTCTTCCCTGAACCGGAAACAAGCATCCTGGACCGGTTTCGGGGTAACACCCCTCACCAGCCAGGCTAGCTTGAATCCAGTGGCAAAGTGAGCAAGGGACCTATGTGTGGGCATACTCTGCCAACTTAGGGTGAACAAAGCAAACAACAGGAGATGATGGACGAAGCGCTGAAACATTTCAGACACTCACCCCCAGTCACAGATCTGGGTCAAATCTATCATCATTCTTTAGCTCACTTCAGACTCAGCTATATGAAAATCAGTCTTGACCCTGTGTCTCATGGGAACAGTCGAGCTCGAACTGCCAAGCCAGGTCTTCCCTGAACTGGAAACAAGCATCCTGGGACCAGTTTTGGGGTAACACCCCTCATGAGCCAGGCTAGCTTGAATCCAGTGACAAAGTGAGCAAGGGATCCATGTCTGGACATACCCTGCCAACCTAGGGCGAACAAAGCAAACACAAGGAGATGACGGACGGAGCACTGAAACTTTTCAGACACTCACCCCCAGTCACAGACCTTGGTTGAATCCGTCATCATTCTTGAGCTCACTTCGAAACCTTAGTTCAGACCCAGCTATATGCAAATCAGTGTTGACCTTGTGCCTCATGGGAAAGTCCAGGCCAAACTGCCAGGTCAGGTCTTCCCTGAACCAACAATAAGCACCCTGGTACCGGTTTCGGGGTAATACCCCTCATCAGTCAGGCTAGCTTGAATCCAGTTGCAAAGTTAGCAAGGGACCCACATTTGGGCATACCCTGCCAATTTAGGGAGAACAAAGCAAACACAAGGAGATGATGGACAGAGCGCTGAAACTTTTCAGGCACTCACCCCCAGTCACAGTTCTCAGTTGAATCCATCACCATTCTTTAGCTCACTTCGCCACCTTAGTTCAGACCCAGGAATATGCAAATCAGTCTTGACCCTGTGCGTCAAGGGAACAGTCTACCCCGAACTGCCAAGCCAGGTATTCCCTGAACCGGAAACAAACACCCTTGGACCAGTTTCAGGGTAATACCCCTCATCAGCCAGGCTAGCTTGAATCCAGTGGCAAAGTGAGCATGGGACCACATCTGGGCATACCTTGCCAACTTAGGGCGAACAAAGCAAACACAAGGAGATAATGGAAGGAGCGCTGAAACTTTTCAGACACTCACCCCCAGTCACAGATGTAGGTTGAATCCATCATCATTCTTTAGCTCACTTCGCCACCTCAGTTCAGACCCAGCAATATGCAAATCAGTCTTTACCCTGAGTCTCATGGGTACAGTCCAGCCCGAACTGCCAAGTCAGGTATTCCCTGAACAGTACAAAAGCATCCTAGGACTGGTTTCGGGGTATCACACCTCATCAGCCAGGCTAGCTTGAATCCAGTGGCAAAGTGAGCATGGGACCACATCTGTGCATACCGTGCCAACTTAGGGCGAACAATGCAAACACAAGGAGATAATGGCAGGAGCGCTGAAACTTTTCAGACACTCACCCCCAGTCACAGATGTGGGTTGAATCCATCATCATTCTTTAGCTCACTTCGCCACCTCAGTTCAGACCCAGCTATATGCAAATCAGTCTTTACCCTGTGCCTCATGGGTCGAGTCCAGCCCGAACTGTCAATTCAGGTCTTCCCTGAACCAGACAAAAGCATCCTAGGACTGGTTTCGGGGTACCACACCTCATCAGCCAGGCTAGCTTGAAACCACTGGCAAAGTGAGCAAGGGACCCACGTCTGGGTATACCCTGCAAACTTAGGGCAAACAAAGCAAACACAAGGAGATGATGGACGGAGCACTGAATCTTTTCAGACACTCACCCCCAGTCACAGATCTGGATCAAATCCATCATCATTCTTTAGCTAACTTCAGACCCAGCTATATGCAAATCAGTCTTGACCCTGTGCCTCATGGGTACAGTCCAGCCCGAACTGCCAAGTCAGGTATTCCCTGAACAGTACAAAAGCATCCTAGGACTGGTTTCGATGTATCACACCTCTTCAACTAGGGTAGCTTGAATGCAGTGGCAAAGTGAGCATGGGAGCACATCTGGGCATACCTTGCCAACTTAGGGCGGACAAAGCAAAGACAAGGAGATGATGGAAGGAGCACTGAAACTTTTCAGACACTCACCCCCAGTAACAGATGTGGGTTGAATCCATCATCATTCTTTAGCTGACTTTGCTTCCTCAGTTCAGACCCAGCTATAAGCGACTCAGTCTTGACCCTGTGCCTCATGGACACATTCCAGCCCTATATGCCAAGTCAGGTCTTCCCTGAACCGGAAACAAGCATCCTGGACCGGTTTCGGGGTAACACCCCTCATCAGCCAGGCTAGCTTGAATCCAGTGGCAAAGTGAGCAAGGGACCTATGTCTGGGCATACTCTGCCAACTTAGGGTGAACAAAGCAAACACAAGGAGATGATGGACGAAGCGCTGAAACATTTCAGACACTCACCCCCAGTCACAGATCTGGGTCAAATCTATCATCATTCTTTAGCTCACTTCAGACCCAGCTATATGAAAATCAGTTTTGACCCTGTGCCTCAAGGGAACAGTCGAGCTCGAACTGCCAAGCCAGGTCTTCCCTGAACTGGAAACAAGCATCCTGGGACCAGTTTTGGGGTAACACCCCTCATGAGCCAGGCTAGCTTGAATCCAGTGACAAAGTGAGCAAGGGATCCATGTCTGGACATACCCTGCCAACCTAGGGCGAACAAAGCAAACACAAGGAGATGACGGACGGAGCACTGAAACTTTTCAGACACTCACCCCCAGTCACAGACCTTGGTTGAATCCGTCATCATTCTTGAGCTCACTTCGAAACCTTAGTTCAGACCCAGCTATATGCAAATCAGTGTTGACCTTGTGCCTCATGGGAAAGTCCAGGCCAAACTGCCAGGTCAGGTCTTCCCTGAACCAGCAATAAGCATCCTGGTACTGGTTTCGGGGTAACACCCCTCATCAGTCAGGCTAGCTTGAATCCAGTTGCAAAGTTAGCAAGGGACCCACATTTGGGCATACCCTGCCAATTTAGGGAGAACAAAGCAAACACAAGGAGATGATGGACAGAGCGCTGAAACTTTTCAGGCACTCACCCCCAGTCACAGTTCTGAGTTGAATCCATCACCATTCTTTAGCTCACTTCGCCACCTTAGTTCAGACCCAGGAATATGCAAATCAGTCTTGACCCTGTGCCTCAAGGGAACAGTCTACCCCGAACTGCCAAGCCAGGTATTCCCTGAACCGGAAACAAACACCCTTGGACCAGTTTCAGGGTAATACCCCTCATCAGCCAGGCTAGCTTGAATCCAGTGGCAAAGTGAGCATGGGACCACATCTGGGCATACCTTGCCAACTTAGGGCGAACAAAGCAAACACAAGGAGATAATGGAAGGAGCGCTGAAACTTTTCAGACACTCACCCCCAGTCACAGATGTGGGTTGAATCCATCATCATTCTTTAGCTCACTTCGCCACCTCAGTTCAGACCCAGCTATATGCAAATCAGTCTTTACCCTGTGCCTCATGGGTCCAGTCCAGCCCGAAATGTCAAGTCAGGTCTTCCCTGAACCAGACAAAAGTATCCTAGGACTGGTTTCGGGGTACCACACCTCATCAGCCAGGCTAGCTTGAAACCACTGGCAAAGTGAGCAAGGGACCCACGTCTGGGTATACCCTGCAAACTTAGGGCAAACAAAGCAAACACAAGGAGATGATGGACGGAGCGCTGAAACTTTTCAGACACTCACCCCCAGTCACAGATCTGGGTCAAATCCATCATCATTCTTTAGCTAACTTCAGACCCAGCTATATGCAAATCAGTCTTGACCCTGTGCCTCATGGGTACAGTCCAGCCCGAACTGCCAAGTCAGGTATTCCCTGAACAGTACAAAAGCATCCTAGGACTGGTTTCGGGGTATCACACCTCATCAGCCAGGCTAGCTTGAATCCAGTGGCAAAGTGAGCATGGGACCACATCTGGGCATACCTTGCCAACTTAGGGCGAACAAAGCAAACACAAGGAGATAATGGAAGGAGCGCTGAAACTTTTCAGACACTCACCCCCAGTCATAGATGTGGGTTGAATCCATCATCATTCTTTAGCTCACTTCGCCACCTCAGTTCAGACCCAGCTATATGCAAATCAGTCTTTACCCTGTGCCTCATGTGTCCAGTCCAGCCCGAACTGTCAAGTCAGGTCTTCCCTGAACCAGACAAAAGTATCCTAGGACTGGTTTTGGGGTACCACACCTCATCAGTCAGGCTAGCTTGAAACCACTGGCAAAGTGAGCAAGGGACCCACGTCTGGGTATACCCTGCAAACTTAGGGCAAACAAAGCAAACACAAGGAGATGATGGACGGAGCGCTGAAACTTTTCAGACACTCACCCCCAGTCACAGATCTGGGTCAAATCCATCATCATTCTTTAGCTAACTTCAGACCCAGCTATATGCAAATCAGTCTTGACCCTGTGCCTCATGGGTACAGTCCAGCCCGAACTGCCAAGTCAGGTATTCCCTGAACAGTACAAAAGCATCCTAGGACTGGTTTCGGGGTATCACACCTCATCAACCAGGCTAGCTTGAATCCAGTGGCAAAGTGATCATGGGAGCACATCTGGGCATACCTTGCCAACTTAGGGCGGACAAAGCAAACACAAGGAGATGATGGAAGGAGCACTGAAACTTTTCAGACACTCACCCCCAGTAACAGATGTGGGTTGAATCCATCATCATTCTTTAGCTGACTTTGCTTCCTAAGTTCAGACCCAGCTATATGCAACTCAGTCTTGACCCTGTGCCTCATGGAAACATTCCAGCCCTAACTGCCAAGTCAGGTCTTCCCTGAACCGGAAACAAGCATCCTGGACCGGTTTCGGGGTAACACCCCTCACCAGCCAGGGTAGCTTGAATCCAGTGGCAAAGTGAGCAAGGGACCTATGTCTGGGCATACTCTGCCAGTTTAGGGTGAACAAAGCAAACACAAGGAGATGATGGACGAAGCGCTGAAACATTTCAGACACTCACCCCCAGTCACAGATCTGGGTCAAATCTATCATCATTCTTTAGCTCACTTCAGACCCAGCTATATGAAAATCAGTCTTGACCCTGTGCCTCATGGGAACAGTCGAGCTCGAACTGCCAAGCCAGGTCTTCCCTGAACTGGAAAAAAGCATCCTGGGACCAGTTTTGGGGTAACACCCCTCATGAGCCAGGCTAGCTTGAATCCAGTGACAAAGTGAGCAAGGGATCCATGTCTGGACATACCCTGCCAACCTAGGGCGAACAAAGCAAACACAAGGAGATGACGGACGGAGCACTGAAACTTTTCAGACACTCACCCCCAGTCACAGACCTTGGTTGAATCCGTCATCATTCTTGAGCTCACTTCGAAACCTTAGTTCAGACCCAGCTATATGCAAATCAGTGTTGACCTTGTGCCTCATGGGAAAGTCCAGGCCAAACTGCCAGGTCAGGTCTTCCCTGAACCAGCAATAAGCATCCTGGTACCGGTTTCGGGGTAATACCCCTCATCAGTCAGGCTAGCTTGAATCCAGTTGCAAAGTTAGCAAGGGATCCACATTTGGGCATACCCTGCCAATTTAGGGAGAACAAAGCAAACACAAGGAGATGATGGACAGAGCGCTGAAACTTTTCAGGCACTCACCCCCAGTCACAGTTCTGAGTTAAATCATCACCATTCTTTAGCTCACTTCGCCACCTTAGTTCAGACCCAGGAATATGCAAATCAGTCTTGACCCTGTGCCTCAAGGGAACAGTCTACCCCGAACTGCCAAGCCAGGTATTCCCTGAACCGGAAACAAACACCCTTGGACCAGTTTCAGGGTAATACCCCTCATCAGCCAGGCTAGCTTGAATCCAGTGGCACAGTGAGCATGGGACCACATCTGGGCATACCTTGCCAACTTAGGGCGAACAAAGCAAACACAAGGAGATAATGGAAGGAGCGCTGAAACTTTTCAGACACTCACCCCCAGTCACAGATGTAGGTTGAATCCATCATCATTCGTTAGCTCACTTCGCCACCTCAGTTCAGACCCAGCTATATACAAATCAGTCTTTACCCTGTGTCTCATGGGTCCAGTCCAACCCGAAATGTCAAGTCAGGTCTTCCCTGAACCAGACAAAAGCATCCTAGGACTGGTTTCGGGGTACCACACCTCATCAGCCAGGCTAGCTTGAAACCACTGGCAAAGTGAGCAAGGGACCCACGTCTGGGTATACCCTGCAAACATAGGGCAAACAAAGCAAACACAAGGAGATGATGGACGGAGCGCTGAAACTTTTCAGACACTCACCCCCAGTCACAGATCTGGGTCAAATCCATCATCATTCTTTAGCTAACTTCAGACCCAGCTATATGCAAATCAGTCTTGACCCTGTGCCTCATGGGTACAGTCCAGCCCGAACTGCCAAGTCAGGTATTCCCTGAACAGTACAAAAGCATCCTAGGACTGGTTTCGGGGTATCACACCTCATCAGCCAGGCTAGCTTGAATCCAGTGGCAAAGTGAGCATGGGACCACATCTGTGCATACCTTGCCAACTTAGGGCGAACAAAGCAAACACAAGGAGATAATGGAAGGAGCGCTGAAACTTTTCAGACACTCACCCCCAGTCACAGATGTGGGTTGAATCCATCATCATTCTTTAGCTCACTTCGCCACCTCAGTTCAGACCCAGCTATATGCAAATCAGTCTTTACCCTGTGCCTCATGGGTCGAGTCCAGCCCGAACTGTCAATTCAGGTCTTCCCTGAACCAGACAAAAGCATCCTAGGACTGGTTTCGGGGTACCACACCTCATCAGCCAGGCTAGCTTGAAACCACTGGCAAAGTGAGCAAGGGACCCAAGTCTGGGTATACCCTGCAAACTTAGGGCAAACAAAGCAAACACAAGGAGATGATGGACGGAGCACTGAAACTTTTCAGACACTCACCCCCAGTCACAGATCTGAATCAAATCCATCATCATTCTTTAGCTAACTTCAGACCCAGCTATATGCAAATCAGTCTTGACCCTGTGCCTCATGGGTACAGTCCAGCCCGAACTGCCAAGTCAGGTATTCCCTGAACAGTACAAAAGCATCCTAGGACTGGTTTCGGGGTATCACACCTCTTCAACTAGGCTAGCTTGAATCCAGTGGCAAAGTGAGCATGGGAGCACATCTGGGCATACCTTGCCAACTTAGGGCGGACAAAGCAAACACAAGGAGATGATGGAAGGAGCACTGAAACTTTTCAGACACTCACCCCCAGTAACAGATGTGGGTTGAATCCATCATCATTCTTTTGCTGACTTTGCTTCCTCAGTTCAGACCCAGCTATATGCGACTCAGTCTTGACCCTGTGCCTCATGGAAACATTCCAGCCCTATATGCCAAGTCAGGTCTTCCCTGAACCGGAAACAAGCATCCTGTACCGGTTTCGGGGTAACACCCCTCATCAGCCAGGCTAGCTCGAATCCAGTGGCAAAGTGAGCAAGGGACCTATGTCTGGGCATATTCTGCCAACTTAGGGTGAACAAAGCAAACACAAGGAGATGATGGACGAAGCGCTGAAACATTTCAGACACTCACCCCCAGTCACAGATCTGGGTCAAATCTATCATCATTCTTTAGCTCACTTCAGACCCAGCTATATGAAAATCAGTCTTGACCCTATGCCTCATGGGAACAGTCGAGCTCGAACTGCCAAGCCAGGTCTTCCCTGAACTGGAAACAAGCATCCTGGGTACAGTTTTGGGGTAACACCCCTCATGAGCCAGGCTAGCTTGAATCCAGTGACAAAGTGAGCAAGGGATCCATGTCTGGACATACCCTGCCAACCTAGGGCGAACAAAGCAAACACAAGGAGATGACGGACGGAGCACTGAAACTTTTCAGACACTCACCCCCAGTCACAGACCTTGGTTGAATCCGTCATCATTCTTGAGCTCACTTCGAAACCTTAGTTCAGACCCAGCTATATGCAAATCAGTGTTGACCTTGTGCCTTATGGGAAAGTCCAGGCCAAACTGCCAGGTCAGGTCTTCCCTGAACCAGCAATAAGCATCCTGGTACCGGTTTCGGGGTAATACCCCTCATCAGTCAGGCTAGCTTGAATCTAGTTGCAAAGTTAGCAAGGGACCCACATTTGGGCATACCCTGCCAATTTAGGGAGAACAAAGCAAACACAAGGAGATGATGGACAGAGCGCTGAAACTTTTCGGGCACTCACCCCCAGTCACAGTTCTGAGTTGAATCCATCACCATTCTTTAGCTCACTTCGCCACCTTAGTTCAGACCCAGGAATATGCAAATCAGCCTTGACCCTGTGCCTCAAGGGAACAGTCTACCCCGAACTGCCAAGCCAGGTATTCCCTGAACCGGAAACAAACATCCTTGGACCAATTTCAGGGTAATACCCCTCATCAGCCAGGCTAGCTTGAATCCAGTGGCAAAGTGAGCATGGGACCACATCTGGGCATACCTTGCCAACTTAGGGCGAACAAAGCAAACACAAGGAGATAATGGAAGGATCGCTGAAACTTTTCAGACACTCACCCCCAGTCACAGATATGGGTTGAATCCATCATCATTCTTTAGCTCACTTCGCCACCTCAGTTCAGACCCAGCTATATGCAAATCAGTCTTTACCCTGAGCCTTCTGGGTCCCGTCCAGCCCGAAATGTCAAGTCAGGTCTTCCCTGAACCAGACAAAAGCATCTTAGGACTGGTTTCGGGGTACCACACCTCATCAGCCAGGCTAGCTTGAAACCACTGGCAAAGTGAGCAAGAGACCCACGTCTGGGTATACCCTGCAAACTTAGGGCAAACAAAGCAAACACATGGAGATGATGGACGGAGCGCTGAAACTTTTCAGACACTCACCCCCAGTCACAGATCTGGGTCAAATCCATCATCATTCTTTAGCTAACTTCAGACCCAGCTATATGCAAATCAGTCTTGACCCTGTGCCTCATGGGTACAGTCCAGCCCGAACTGCCAAGTCAGGTATTCCCTGAACAGTACAAAAGCATCCTAGGACTGGTTTCGGGGTATCACACCTCATCAACCAGGCTAGCTTGAATCCAGTGGCAAAGTGAGCATGGGAGCACATCTGGGCATACCTTGCCAACTTAGGGCGGACAAAGCAAACACAAGGAGATGATGGAAGGAGCACTGAAACTTTTCAGACACTCACCCTCAGTAACAGATGTGGGTTGAATCCATCATCATTCTTTAGCTCTTTGCTTCCTCAGTTCAGACCCAGCTATATGCAACTCAGTCTTGACCCTGTGCCTCATGGAAACATTCCAGCCCTAACTGCCAAGTCAGGTCTTCCCTGAACCGGAAACAAGCATCCTGGACCGGTTTCGGGGTAACACCCCTCATCAGCCAGGCTAGCTTGAATCCAGTGGCAAAGTGAGCAAGGGACCTATGTCTGGGCATACTCTGCCAACTTAGGGTGAACAAAGCAAACACAAGGAGATGATGGACGAAGCGCTGAAACTTTTCAGACACTCACCCCCAGTCACAGATCTGGGTCAAATCTATCATCATTCTTTAGCTCACTTCAGACCCAGCTATATGAAAATCAGTCTCGGCCCTGTGCCTCATGGGAACAGTCGAGCTCGAACTGCCAAGCCAGGTCTTCCCTGAACTGGAAACAAGCATCCTGGGACCAGTTTTGGGGTAACACCCCTCATGAGCCAGGCTAGCTTGAATCCAGTGACAAAGTGAGCAAGGGATCCATGTCTGGGCATACCCTGCCAACCTAGGGTGAACAAACCTAACACAAGGAGATGACGGACGGAGCACTGAAACTTTTCAGACACTCACCCCCATTCACAGACCTTGGTTGAATCCGTCATCATTCTTGAGCTCACTTCGAAACCTTAGTTCAGACCCAGCTATATGCAAATCAGTGTTGACCTTGTGCCTCATGGGAAAGTCCAGGCCAAACTGCCAGGTCAGGTCTTCCCTGAACC
Organism: Triturus cristatus; assembly: GCF_964204655.1. Taxonomy (NCBI): domain Eukaryota; kingdom Metazoa; phylum Chordata; class Amphibia; order Caudata; family Salamandridae; genus Triturus; species Triturus cristatus. Next base: position 1,920,963,630 of record NC_140589.1, read on the forward strand.
AGCAATAAGCATCCTGGTACCGGTTTCGGGATAACACCCCTCATCAGTCAGGCTAGCTTGAATCCAGTTGCAAAGTTAGCAAGGGACCCACATTTGGGCATACCCTGCCAATTTAGGGAGAACAAAGCAAACACAAGGAGATGATGGACAGAGCGCTGAAACTTTTCAGGCACTCACCCCCAGTCACAGTTCTGAGTTGAATCCATCACCATTCTTTAGCTCACTTCGCCACCTTAGTTCAGACCCAGGAATATGCAAATCAGTCTTGACCCTGTGCCTCAAGGGAACAGTCTACCCCGAATGCCAAGCCAGGTATTCCCTGAACCGGAAACAAACATCCTTGGACCAGTTTCAGGGTAATACCCCTCATCAGCCAGGCTAGCTTGAATCCAGTGGCAAAGTGAGCATGGGACCACATCTGGGAATACCTTGCCAACTTAGGGCGAACAAAGCAAACACAAGGAGATAATGGAAGGAGCGCTGAAACTTTTCAGACACTCACCCCCAGTCACAGATGTGGGTTGAATCCATCATCATTCTTTAGCTCACTTCGCCACCTCAGTTCAGACCCAGCTATATGCAAATCAATCTTTACCCTGTGCCTCATGGGTCCAGTCCAGCCCGAACTGTCAAGTCAGGTCTTCCCTGAACCAGACAAAAGCATCCTAGGACTGGTTTCGGGGTACCACACCTCATCAGCCAGGCTAGCTTGAAACCACTGGTAAAGTGAGCAAGGGACCCACGTCTGGGTATACCCTGCAAACTTAGGGCAAACAAAGCAAACACAAGGAGATGATGGATGGAGCGCTGAAACTTTTCAGACACTCACCCCCAGTCACAGATCTGGGTCAAATCCATCATCATTCTTTAGCTAACTTCATACCCAGCTATATGCAAATCAGTCTTGACCCTGTGCCTCATGGGTACAGTCAAGCCCGAACTGCCAAGTCAGGTATTCCCTGAACAGTACAAAAGCATCCTAGGACTGGTTTCGGGGTATCACACCTCATCAGCCAGGCTAGCTTGAATCCAGTGACAAATTGGGCAAGGGACCCACATCTGGGCATACCCCGCCAAATTAGGGCGAACAAAGCAAACACAAGGAGATGATGGACGGAGCGCTGAAACTTTTGAGACACTCACCCCTAGTCACAGATTTAGGTTGAATCCATCATCATTCTTTAGCTCACTTCGCCACCACAGTTCAGACCCAGCTATATGCAAATCAGTCTTTACCCTGAGCCTCATGGGTCCAGTCCAGACTGAACTGTCAAGTCAGGTCTTCCCTGAACCAGACAAAAGCATCCTGGACCGGTTTCGGGGTAACACCCCTCATCAGCCAGGCTAGCTTGAATCCAGTGACAAAGTGAGCAAGGGATCCATGTCTGGACATATCCTGCCAACCTAGGGCGAACAAAGCAAACACAAGGAGATGACAGACGGAGCACTGAAACTTTTCAGACACAAAACCCCAGTCACAGATCTTGGTTGAATCCATCATCATTCTTGAGCTCACTTCGCCACCTCAGTTCAGACCCAGCTATTTGCAAATCAGTGTTGACCTTGTGCCTCATGGGAACAGTCCAGCCCAAACTGCCAGGCCAGGTCTTCCCTGAACCAGCAACAAGCATCCTGGTACAGGTTTCGGGGTAACACCCCTCATCAGTCAGGCTAGCTTGAATCCAGTTACAAAGTTAGCAAGGAATCCACATCTGGGCATACCCTGCCAGCTTAGGGAGAACAAAGCAAACACAAGGAGATGATGGATGGGGAACTGAAAATTTTCAGGCACTCACCCCCAGTCACACATCTGGGTTGAATCCATCATTATTCTTTAGCTCATATCGCCACCTTAGTTCAGACCCAGCTATATGCAAATCAATCTTGAACCTGTGCCTCATGGGAACAGTCCAGCATGAACTGTCAAGCCAGGTCTTCCCTGAATTGGAAACAAGCAACCTTGGACCAATTTCGGGGTAACACCCATCATCAGCCAGGCTAGCTTGAATCCAGTGGCAAAGTGAGCAAGAGACACACGTCTGGGCATACCCTGCCAATTTAGGGCAAACAAAGCAAACACAAGGATATGATGGACGGAGCGCTGAAACTTTTGAGACACTCACCTCTAGTCACAGATCTGGGTTGAATCCATCATTATTCTTTAGCTCACTTCGCCACCTCAGTTCAGACCCAGCTATATGCAAATTAGGGGTGGGCGGAATTTGCGGAATTAACCTTCGCAAATTATCGCGAGAATGTTTAAAATTATCGCAAACAAGCAGAAATATCGCGAAGATGCGGAAGTTTTTTTCCGGCATGTTCGCGAGATTTTCTGCATGGTTGCGGGTCGCCAACTTACCCATGTGGTTGCTTGCGGGCGCGGCCATCTTGTTTTGAGTTGTTCTCGCGGTGCATGATCGCGAGAAGAAAGACGTGATCGCGCGACGCATGACGTCACTGCGGGCGCGAACTGTCGCGAGACAGCGCAAATGGCTAAAAACAATACAACATCTCATGGAGAACGCGACCGGATCAAGAAAACTTGTCGGCGAACGCAGGGATTCAGGTAAGGCGATCGCGCGCGCGCGAGAATGTATCATTTTACAGCGCGAGCAAGAAACAAATTATCGCCAAGCTGCGGAAACCGGAATTTTTGACATTTTCGCGCTCTCCGCGGAACGCAAAAATGTCAAATTATCGCAATTTCCGCGAACGGAACGAAATTTTTGCCCAGGCCTAATGCAAATCAGTCTTGACCCTGTGCCTCATGTGAACAGTCAAGCCCGAACTGCCTAGCCAGGTTTTACCTGAACCGGAAATAAGCATCCTGGGAGCAGTTTCGGGTTAACACCCCTCATCAGCCAGGCTAGCTTGAATTCAGTAGCAAAATGAGCAAGGGACCCATGTCTGGGCGTACCCTGGCAACTTAGGGCGAAAAAGCAAACACAAGGAGATGATGGACGGACACTGAAACTTTAAAGACACTCACCCCAGTCACAGATCTGGGTTGAATCCATCATCATTCTTTAGCTCACTTCGCCACCTCAGTTCAGACCCAGCTATTTGCAAATCAGTGTTGGCCTTGTGCCTCATGGGAACAGTCCAGCCCAAACTGCAAGGCCAGGTCTTCCCTGAACCAGCAACAAGCATCCTGGTACAGGTTTCGGGGTAACACCCCTCATCAGTCAGGCTAGCTTGAATCCAGTTACAAAGTTAGCAAGGATCCCACATCTGGGCATACCCTGCCAGCTTAGGGAGAACAAAGCAAACACAAGGAGATGATGGACGGAGCGCTGAAACTTTTGAGACACTCACCCCTAGTCACAGATCTAGGTTGAATCAATCATCATTCTTTAGCTCACTTCGCCACCTCAGTTCAGATCCAGCTGTATGCGAATCAGTCTTGACCCTGTGTCTCATGGAAAAAGTCCAGCCCAAACTGCCAAGTCAAGTATTCCCTGAACCGGACAAAAGCATCCTGGGACTGGTTTCGGGGTATCACACCTCATCAGCCAGGCTAGCTTGAATCCAGTGGCAAAGTGGGCAAGGGACCCACATCTGCGCATACCCCACCAAATTAGGACGAACAAAGCAAACACAAAGAGATGATGGACGGAGCGCTGAAACCTTTCAGCAACTCTCCCACAGTTACAGATCTGGGTTTAATCCATTATCATTCTTTAACTCACTTCACCACCTCAGTTCAGAACCTGATATATGCAAATCAGTATTGTCTTTGTGCCTCATGGGAACAGTCCAGCCCGAACTGCCAAGCCAGGTCTTCCTTGAAGTGGAAATAAGCATCCTGGGACCAGTTTTGGGGTAACAACCCTCATCAGCCAGGCTAGCTTGAATCCAGTGACAAAGTGAGCAAGGGATCCATGTCTGGACATACCCTGCCAACCTAGGGTGAACAAAGCAAACACAAGGAGATGACGGAGGGAGCACTGAAACTTTTCAGGCACTCACCCCCAGTCACAGATCTGGGTTGAATCCATTCTTATTCTTTAGCTCACTTTGCCACCTTAGTTCAGACCCAGCTCTATGGAAATCAATCTTGAACCTGTGCCTTATGGGAACAGTCTAAAACCAAAGGGGATGATGGACGGAGTGTTGAAAATTGCAAGCACTCACCCCCAGTCAACTGATCTGGGTTTAATCCATCATCATTCTTTAGCTCACTCCGCCACTCCAGTTCAGACATGGCAATATGCAAATCAGTCTGACCCTGTGCCTCATGGGAACAGTCCAGCCCGAACTGCTAAGCCATGTCTTCCCTGTACCAGAAACAAGCATCCTGGGACCAGTTTCGGGTTCATAACCCTCATCAGCCAGGCTATCTTGAATCCAGTGGCAAAGTGAGCAAGGGACCCACGTCTGGGCATACCCTGCCAACTTAGGGAGAACAAAGCAAAGCCAAAGGGGATGATGGACAGAGCGCTGAAACTTTTCAGACACTCACCCCCAGACACAGATTTGGGTTGAAGCCATCATCATTCTTTAGCTCACTTCGCCACCTCAGTTCAGACCCAGCTAAATGCAAATCAGTCTTGGCCCTGTGCCTCATGTGAACAGTCCAGCCCGAACTGCCTAGCCAGGTTTTACCTGCACCGGAAATAAACATCCTGGGACCAGTTTAAGGGTAACACCCCTCATCAGCCAGGCTAGCTTGAATCCAGTAACAAAATGAGCAAGGGACCCATGTCTGGGCATACCCTGCCAACTTAGGGCGAAAAAGCAAACACAAGAAGATAATGGACGGAGCACTGAAACTTTAAAGACACTCACCTCCAGTCACAGATCTCGGTCAAATCCATCATCATTCTTTAGCTCACTTCAGACCCAGCTATATGCAAATCAGTCTTGTATTTGTGCCTCATGGGAACAGTCCAGCCCAAACTGTCAAGCCAGGTCTTCCCTGAACTGGAAACAAGCATCCTGGGACCAGTTTTGGGGTAACACCCCTCATCAGCCAGGCTAGCTTGAATCCAGTGACAAAGTGAGCAAGGGATCCATGTCTGGACATACCCTGCCAACCTTGGGCGAACAAAGCAAACACAAGGAGATGACGGACGGAGCACTGAAACTTTTCAGACACTCACCCCCAGTCACAGATCTGGTTTGAATCCATCATCATTCTTGAGCTCACTTCGCCACCTCAGTTCAGACCCAGCTATATGCAAATACCCCGCCAAATTAGTGTTGACCTAGTGCCTTATCGGAACAGTCCAACCCAAACTGCCAGGCCCAGTCTTCCCTGAACCAGCAACAAGCATCCTGGTACCGGTTTCGGGGTAACACCCCTCATCAGTCAGGCTAGCTTGAATCCAGTTGGAAAGTTAGCAATGGACCCACATCTGGGCATACCCTGCCAACTTAGGGAGAACAAAGCAAACACAAGGAGATGATGGACGGAGTGCTGAAACATTTCAGACACTCACGCCTAGTCACAGATCTGGGTTGAATCCATCATTATTCTTTAGCTCATTTCGCCACTTTAGTTCAGACCCAGCTATATGCAAATCAATCTTCAACCTGTGCCTCATGGGAACAGTCCAGCATGAACTGCCAAGCCAGGTCTTCCCTGAACTGGAAACAAGCATCCTTGGACCGTTTTCAGGGTAACACCCCTCATCAGCCACGCTAGCTTAAATCCAGTGGCAAAGTGAGCAAGGGACACATGTCTGGGCATACCCTGCCAATTTAAGGCAAACAAAACAAACACAAGGAGATGATGGACGGAGCACTGAAACTTTTCAAACACTCACCCCCAGTCACAGATCTGGGTTAAATCCATCATCATTCTTTAGCTCACTTCGCCACCTCAGTTCAGACCCAGCTATATGCAAATCAGTCTTGACCGTGTACCTCATGTGAACAGTCCAGCCCGAACTGCCTAGCCAGGTTTTACCTGAACCGGAAATAATCATCCTGGGACCAGTTTAGGGGTAACACCCCTCATCATCCAGGCTAGCTTGAATCCAGTAGCAAAATGAGCAAGGGACCCATGTCTGGGCATACCCTGCCAACTTAGGGCGAAAATGAAAACACAAGGAGATGATGGACGGAGCACTGAAACTTTAAAGACTTCACCCCCAGTCACAGACCTGGGTTGAAGCCATCATCATTCTTTAGCTCACTTCGCCACCTCAGTTCAGACCCAGCTATTTGCAAATCAGTCTTGACCCAGTGCCTCATGGGTACAGACCAGCCCGAACTGCCAAGTCATGTTTTCCCTGAACCAGACAAAAGCATCCTGGGTCTGGTTTCAGGGTATCACTCCTCATCACCCAGGCTAGCTTGAATCCAGTGGCAAAGTGGGCAAGGGACCCACATCTGGGCATACCCCGCCAAATTAGGGCGAACAAAGCAAACACAAGGAGATGATGGACGGAGCGCTGAAACTTTTGAGACACTCACCCCTAGTCACAGATCGAGGTTGAATCCATCATCATTCTTTAGCTCACTTCACCACCTCAGTTCAGACCCAGCTATATGCGAATCAGTCTTGATCCTGTGCCTCATGTGAACAGTCCTGCCCGAACTGCCTAGCCAGGTCTTACCTGAACGGGACATAAACATCCTGGAACCAGTTTAGGGGTAACAACCCTCATCAGCCAGGCTAGCTTGAATCCAGTGCCAAAATTAGCAAGGGACCCATGTCTGGGCATTCCCTGCCAACTTAGGGTGAACAAAGCAAACACAAGGAGATGATGGATGGAGCACTGAAAAGTTTCAGACACTCATCCCCAGTCACAGATATGGGTTGAATCCATCATAATTATTTAGCTCACTTCACCACCTCAGTTCAGACCCAGCTATATGCAAATCAGTCTTGCCCCTGTGCCTCATGGGAACAGTCCAGCCCAACTGCCAAGCCAGGTCTTCCCTGAACTGGAAACAAGCATCCTGTGACCGGTTTCGAGGTAACACCCCTCACCAGCCAGGCTAGCTTGAATCCAGATGCAAAGTGAACAAGGGAGCTAAGTCTCGGCATACCCTGCCAACTGCCGGCTTAGCAGTTCGGGCTGGACTGTTCCCATGAGGCACTGGGTCAAGACTGATTTGCATTTAGCTGTGTCTGAACTGGGGTGGCGAAGTGTGCAAAAGAACGATGATGGATTCAACCCAGATTCTTGACTGGTGGTGAGTGTCTGAAAAGTTTCAACGCACTGACAATCTTCTCCTTCTGTTTGCTTTGTTTGCCCTAAGTTGGCACGATATGTCCAGACGTGGGTCCCTTGCTCACTTTGCGGTACAAAAGGGGGTGGTGATGGACGGAGCATCAGAACCAATCAAACACTCACACCCAGTCAACAGGCTAGGTCCTCTCTGGACCGGAAAGAAGCATCCTGGGACCGGTTTCAGGGTATATCACCCTTCTTCAGCCAGGCTAGCTTGAATCCAGTGGCACAGTGAGCAAGGGACCCACATCTGGGCATACCTATCCCACTTAGGGCGAAAAGTGTTACAGCAAACAAATGATGGACGGAATGCTGACAATGCAAACATATTGACGGGTATGCTCAGACGTGAGTTCCGTGCTCTCCATGCCACTGGAATCAAGCTATCCTGGCTGAAGAGTGGTGAAACCCCGAAACCGGTCCTAGGATGCTTGTTTCCAGTCCAAGGAGGACCTGGCCTGGCAGTTCGGACTGGACTGTTCCCATTGGGCACAGGGTCAAGACTGATTTGCATATGGCTGGGTCCAAACTGGAATGGCATGGTGAGCAAAAAAAAACGATGGATTTAGGCCCAGATCTCTGTACTGGGGTGAGTGTATGACATTGTTTTGCATTCTGTCCATCAATAGTTCTTTTTGCATTTGTCACCCCGAGTGTGACTGGTATGCTCAGACGTGAGTCCCGTGCTCTCCAGGTCTTCCCTGAACTGGAAACAAGCATCCTGTGACCGGTTTCGAGGTAACACCCCTCACCAGCCAGGCTAGCTTGAATCCAGATGCAAAGTGAACAAGGGAGCTAAGTCTCGGCATACCCTGCCAACTGCCGACTTAGCAGTTCGGGCTGGACTGTTCCCATGAGGCACTGGGTCAAGACTGATTTGCATTTACTGGACTGGGGTGGCGAAGTGTGCAAAAAAACGATGATGGATTCAACCCAGATTCTTGACTGGTGGTGAGTGTCTGAAAAGTTTCAACGCACTGACAATCATCTCCTTCTGTTTGCTTTGTTCGCCTAAGTTGGCACGATATGTCCAGACGTGGGTCCCTTGCTCACTTTGCCACTGGATTCAAGATAACCTGGCTGATGAGGGCTGTTAGCCTGAAACCGGTCCCAGACTGCTTGTTTCCAGTCCAGGGAAAACATGGCCTGGCAGTTCGGGTTGGACTGTGCCCAAGAGGCATAGGGTCAAGACCGATATGCATATAGTTGTGTCTGAACTGGGGTGGCGAAGTGAGCTAAAAAACTATGATGGATTCAACCCAGATCTGGGAGTGAGTATCTGAACAGTTTCAGTGCTCCGTCCATCATCTCCTTGTGTTTGTTTTGTTCGCCCTAAGTTGGCAGGGTATGCCCAGAAATGGGTCCCATGCTCACTTTGCCACTGGATTCAAGCTAGCCTGGCTGATGAGGGCTGTTAGCCCGAAACCGGTCCAAGGACGCTTGTTTCCAGTCCAGGAAAGACATGGCTTGGCAGTTCAGGCTGGACTGTTCCCATGAGGCACAGTTTCAAGATTGATTTTCATACAGCTGGGTCTGAACTGGGGTGGCGAAGTGAGCTAAAGAACGGTGATGGATTCAACCCAGATCTGTGACTGGGCGTGAGTGTCTGAAAAGTTTCAGCGCTCCGTCCATCATCTTCTTGTGTTTGCTTTGTCAGCTGTCCCCACACCTTAGATTATATATGGTATTTCTACACCATAGGTGCATTTTGCTCTTCTCCCTGGAAAGGTCCTTCTCCAACCGTGTCTCACCTAAGTATGCATCCCCATAATATCAAAGTACGAGTTTCCAGCAGCAGCTGCATTGGTATATTTTTTCTATGTGCTAGGGCCTGACCAGAACAGAACAACAAGGGGCACTGTTTATCGACCTTGCTTATAATGTTTAGACTAAACTCCAGGAACAGGCAGAGAACAAACACAGTAGACAGTTCTCATGTGAAAGGCATAAACAGAGTCTTTCAAAAATAAAGTCATGTAGTAACATGCGCAAAAGCTGCATCATTGGTGCGGGGCTCATGCTAACTTAGTGATGTCTACAACATACCCATCGGCCAGGCCACAACAGGAGTCCCTTGCTCCACTCTGGGCTGAACGCTTCTTTGAGAGACAGCCTCCTGGGAAACTTCAGGATGCAAAATTCTGACAATGCATGTTCTCACCAGTGGCACTGAGAATGAGCCAGGGTCATCTCCATTGTTAAAGGATGCCCTGTGCCACCTCTGGTTTTAACTGCCATTTGTGATTATCTACGTGTTGTTGACTGAGTTTATCCACAAAGGTAATTAAAAATCCTGCAAGGTGGAGCATGAGCAGGTAAATGCCCAGATGATTCAGCCAGTTGCTGAAGCACAAAACCCATGGCACAGGGCCTGGGATGCAACTCCACCCTATTTATTTCAATAGTTCATGGCAGTGGTGCAGTCTCTGAAAACCTGAACCAGCCTTCCATTGATGGACCAGTTAACAAATGATGGACGGAATGCTGACAATGCAAACATTCTCCCCCAGTCAAAAGATCTGGGTTAAATCCATTGTTCTTTTGCCCACTACGCCACCCCAGTTTGGACCCAGCCATTTGCAAATCAGTCTTGACCCTGTGCCCCATGGGAACAGTTCAGACCGAACTGCCAGGCTAGGTCCACCCTGGACCGGAAACAAGCATCCTGGGACCGGTTTCAGGGTATGTCACCCTTCTTCAGCCAGGCTAGCTTGAATCCAGTGGCACAGTGAGCAAGAGACCCACGTCTGGGCATACCCATCCCACTTAGGGCGAAAAGTGTTACAGAAAGCAAATGATGGACGGAATTCTGACAATGCAAACATTCTGCCCCAGTCAACAGATCTGGGTTAAATCCATCATTCTTTTGCCCACTACGCCACCCCAGTTTGGGCCCAGCCATTTGCAAATCAGTCTTGACCCTGTGCCCCATGGGAACAGTCCAGACCGAACTGCCAGGGTAGGTCCTCCCTGGACCGGAAACAAGCATCCTGGGACCGGTTTCAGGGTATGTCACCCTTCTTCAGTTAGGCTAGCTTGAATCCAGTGGCACAGTGAGCAAGGGACCCATGTCTGGGCATACCCGTCCCACTTAGGGCGAAAAGTGTTACAGCAAACAAATGATGGATGGAATGCTGACAATGCAAATGTTCTCCCCAGTCACAAGATCTGGGTTAAATCCATCGTTCTTTTGCCCACTACGCCACCCCAGTTTGGACCCAGCCGTTTGCAAATCAGTCTTGACCCTGTGCCCCATGGGAACAGTCAAGACAGAACTGCCAGGCTACGTCCTCCCTGGACCAGAAAGAATCATCCTAGGACCGGTTTCAGGGTATATCACCCTTCTTCAGCCAGGCTAGCTTGAATCCAGTGGCACAGTGAGCAAGGGACCCACGTCTGGGCATACCCATCCCACTTAGGGTGAAAAGTGTTACAGCAAACAAATGATGGTCGGAATGCTGACAATGCAAACATTCTCCCCCAGTCAAAAGATCTGGGTTAAATCCATCGTTCTTTTGCCCACTACTCCACCCCAGTTTGGACCCAGCCGTTTGCAAATCAGTCTTGAACCTGTGCCCCATGGGAATAGTCAAGACAGAACTGCCAGGCTAGGTTCTCCCTGGACCGGAAACAAGCATCCGGGGACCGGTTTCAGGGTATGTCACCCTTCTTCAGCCAGGCTAGCTTGAATCCAGTGGCACAGTGAGCAAGGGACCCACGTCTGGGCATGCCCATCCCACTTAGGGCGAAAAGTGTTACAGCAAACAAATGATGGTCGGAATGCTGACAATGCAAACATTCTCCCCCAGTCAAAAGATCTGGGTTAAATCCATCATTCTTTTGCCCACTACGCCACCCCAGTTTGGACCCACTCGTTTGCAAATCAGTCTTGACCCTGTGCCCCATGGGAACAGTCCTGACCGAACTGCCAGGCTAGGTCCTCCCTGGATCGGAAACCAGCATCCTGGGACCAGTTATAGGGTATGTCACCCTTCTTCAGCCAGGCTAGGATGAATCCAGTGGCACAGTGAGCAAGGGACCCACGACTGGGCATACCCATTCCACTTAGGGCGAAACGTGTTACTGCAAATAAATGATGGACGGAATGCTGACAATGCAAACGACCTCCCCCAGTCAAAAGATCTGGGTTAAATCCATTGTTCTTTTGCCCACAACGCCACCCCAGTTTGGACCCAGCCATTTGCAAATCAGTCTTGACCCTGTGCTCCATGGGAACAGTCCAGACCGAACTGCCAGGATAGGTCCTCCCTGGACCGGTAACAAGCATCCTGGGACCGGTTTCAGGGTATGTCACCCTTCTTCAGCCAGGCTAGCTTGAATCTAGTGGCACAGTGAGCAAGGGACCCACGTCTGGGCATACCCATCCCACTTAGGGCGAAAAGTGTTACAACAAACAAATGATGGACGGAATGCTGACAATGCAAACATTCTCCCCCAGTCAAAAGATCTGGGTTGAATCCATCGTTCTTTTGCCCACAACGCCACCCCAGTTTGGACCCAGCCATTTGCAAATCAGTTTTGATCCTGTGCTCCATGGGAACAGTCCAGACCGAACTGCCAGGATAGGTCCTCCCTGGACCGGTAACAAGCATCCTGGGACCGGTTTCAGGGTATGTCACCCTTCTTCAGCCAGGCTAGCTTGAATCCAGTGGCACAGTGAGCAAGGGACCCACGTCTGGGCATACCCATCCCACTTAGGGCGAAAAGTGTTACAGCAAACAAATGATGGACGGAATGCTGACAATGCAAATATTCTCCCCCAGTCACAAGATCTGGGTTAAATCCATCGTTCTTTTGCCCACTACGCCACCCCAGTTTGGACCCAGCCGTTTGCAAATCAGTCTTGACCCTGTGCCCCATGGGAACAGTCAAGACAGAACTGCCAGGCTAGGTCCACCCTGGACCGTAAAGAAGCATCCTGGGACCGGTTTCAGGGTATATCACCCTTCTTCAGCCAGGCTAGCTTGAATCCAGTGGCACAGTGAGCAAGGGACCCACGTCTGGGCATACCCATCCCACTTAGGGTGAAAAGTGTTACAGCAAACAAATGATGGTCGGAATGCTGACAATGCAAACATTCTCCCCCAGTCAAAAGATCTGGTTTAAATCCATCGTTCTCTTGCCCACTACTCCACCCCAGTTTGGACCCAGCCGTTTGCAAATCAGTCTTGACCCTGTGCCCCATGGGAATAGTCAAGACAGAACTGCCAGGCTAGGTTCTCCCTGGACCGGAAACAAGCATCCGGGGACCGGTTTCAGGGTATGTCACCCTTCTTCAGCCAGGCTATCTTGAATCCAGTGGCACAGTGAGCAAGGGACCCACGTCTGGGCATGCCCATCCCACTTAGGGCGAAACGTGTTACAGCAAACAAATGAGGGTCGGAATGCTGACAATGCAAACATTCTCCCCCAGTCAAAAGATCTGGGTTAAATCCATCATTCTTTTGCCCACTACGCCACCCCAGTTTGGACCCAGTCGTTTGCAAATCAGTCTTGACCCTGTGCCCCATGGGAACAGTCCTGACCGAACTGCCAGACTAGGTCCTCCCTGGATTGGAAACCAGCATCCTGGGACCGGTTTCAGGGTATGTCACCCTTCTTCAGCCAGGCTAGGATGAATCCAGTGGCACAGTGAGCAAGGGACCCACGACTGGGCATACCCATTCCACTTAGGGCGAAACGTGTTACTGCAAATAAATGATGGACGGAATGCTGACAATGCAAACGACCTCCCCCAGTCAAAAGATCTGGGTTAAATCCATTGTTCTTTTGCCCACAACGCCACCCCAGTTTGGACCCAGCCATTTGCAAATCAGTCTTGACCCTGTGCTCCATGGGAACAGTCCAGACCGAACTGCCAGGATAGGTCCTCCCTGGACCGGTAACAAGCATCCTGGGACCGGTTTCAGGGTATGTCACCCTTCTTCAGCCAGGCTAGCTTGAATCCAGTGGCACAGTGAGCAAGGGACCCACGTCTGGGCATACCCATCCCACTTAGGGCGAAAAGTGTTACAGCAAACAAATGATGGACGGAATGCTGACAATGCAAATATTCTCCCCCAGTCACAAGATCTGGGTTAAATCCATTGTTCTTTTGCCCACTACGCCACCCCAGTTTGGACCCAGCCATTTGCAAATCAGTCTTGACCCTGTGCTCCATGGGAACAGTCCAGACCGAACTGCCAGGATAGGTCCTCCCTGGACCGGTAACAAGCATCCTGGGACCGGTTTCAGGGTATGTCACCCTTCTTCAGCCAGGCTAGCTTGAATCTAGTGGCACAGTGAGCAAGGGACCCACGTCTGGGCATACCCATCCCACTTAGGGCGAAAAGTGTTACAACAAACAAATGATGGACGGAATGATGACAATGCAAACATTCTCCCCCAGTCAAAAGATCTGGGTTAAATCCATCGTTCTTTTGCCCACGACGCCACCCCAGTTTGGACCCAGCCATTTGCAAATGAGTTTTGATCCTGTGCTCCATGGGAACAGTCCAAACCGAACTGCCAGGATAGGTCCTCCCTGGACCGGTAACAAGCATCCTGGGACCGGTTTCAGGGTATGTCACCCTTCTTCAGCCAGGCTAGCTTGAATCCAGTGGCACAGTGAGCAAGGGACCCACGTCTGGGCATACCCATCCCACTTAGGGCGAAAAGTGTTACAGCAAACAAATGATGGACGGAATGCTGACAATGCAAATATTCTCCCCCAGTCACAAGATCTGGGTTAAATCCATCGTTCTTTTGCCCACTACGCCACCCCAGTTTGGACCCAGCCGTTTGGAAATCAGTCTTGACCCTGTGCCCCATGGGAACAGTCAAGACAGAACTGCCAGGCTAGGTCCTCCCTGGATCGGAAAGAAGCATCCTGGGACCGGTTTCAGGGTATATCACCCTTCTTCAGCCAGGCTAGCTTAAATCCAGTGGCACAGTGAGCAAGGGACCCACGTCTGGGCATACCCATTCCACTTAGGGCGAAACGTGTTACTGCAAATAAATGATGGACGGAATGCTGACAATGCAAACTACCTCCCCCAGTCAAAAGATCTGGGTTAAATCCATTGTTCTTTTGCCCACAACGCCACCCCAGTTTGGACCCAGTCATTTGCAAATCAGTCTTGACCCTGTGCTCCATGGGAACAGTCCAGACCGAACTGCCAGGATAGATCCTCCCTGGACCGGTAACAAGCATCCTGGGACCGGTTTCAGGGTATGTCACCCTTCTTCAGCCAGGCTAGCTTGAATCTAGTGGCACAGTGAGCAAGGGACCCACGTCTGGGCATACCCATCCCACTTAGGGCGAAAAGTGATACAACAAACAAATGATGGACGGAATGCTGACAATGCAAACATTCTCCCCCAGTCAAAAGATCTGGGTTAAATCCATCATTCTTTTGCCCACTATGCCACCCCAGTTTGGACCCAGTCGTTTGCAAATCAGTCTTGACCCTGTGCCCCATGGGAACAGTCCTGACCGAACTGCCAGGCTAGGTCCTCCCTGGATCGGAAACCAGCATTCTGGGACCGGTTTCAGGGTATGTCACCCTTCTTCAGCCAGGCTAGGATGAATCCAGTGGCACAGTGAGCAAGGGACCCACGACTGGGCATACCCATTCCACTTAGGGCGAAACGTGTTACTGCAAATAAATGATGGACGGAATGCTGACAATGCAAACGACCTCCCCCAGTCAAAAGATCTGGGTTAAATCCATCGTTCTTTTGCCCACAATGCCACCCCAGTTTGGACCCAGCCATTGGGAAATCAGTCTTGACCCTGTGCTCCATGGGAACAGTCCAGACCGAACTGCCAGGATAGGTCCCCCCTGGACCGGTAACAAGCATCCTGGGACCGGTTTCAGGGTATGTCACCCTTCTTCAGCCAGGCTAGCTTGAATCTAGTGGCACAGTGAGCAAGGGACCCACGTCATGGCATACCCATCCCACTTAGGGCGAAAAGTGTTACAGCAAACAAATGATGGACGGAATGCTGACAATGCAAATATTCTCCCCCAGTCACAAGATCTGGGTTAAATCCATCGTTCTTTTGCCCACTATGCCACCCCTGTTTGGACCCAGCCGTTTGCAAATCAGTCTTGACCCTGTGCCCCATGGGAACAGTCAAGACAGAACTGCCAGGCTAGGTCCTCCCTGGACCGGAAAGAAGCATCCTGGACCGGTTTCAGGGTATATCACCCTTCTTCAGCCAGGCTAGCTTGAATCCAGTGGCACAGTGAGCAAGGGACCCACGTCTGGGCATACCCATCCCACTTAGGGTGAAAAGTGTTACAGCAAACAAATGATGGTCGGAATGCTGACAATGCAAACATTCTCCCCCAGTCAAAAGATCTGGGTTAAATCCATCGTTCTTTTGCCCACTACTCCACCCCAGTTTGTACCCAGCCGTTTGCAAATCAGTCTTGACCCTGTGCCCCATGGGAATAGTCAAGACAGAACTGCCAGGCTAGGTTCTCCCTGGACCGGAAACAAGCATCCGGGGACCGGTTTCAGGGTATGTCACCCTTCTTCAGCCAGGCTATCTTGAATCCAGTGGCACAGTGAGCAAGGGACCCAGGTCTGGGCATGCCCATCCCACTTAGGGCGAAACGTGTTACAGCAAACAAATGAGGGTCGGAATGCTGACAATGCAAACATTCTCCCCCAGTCAAAAGATCTGGGTTAAATCCATCATTCTTTTGCCCACTACGCCACCCCAGTTTGGACCCAGTCGTTTGCAAATCAGTCTTGACCCTGTGCCCCATGGGAACAGTCCTGACCGAACTGCCAGACTAGGTCCTCCCTGGATTGGAAACCAGCATCCTGGGACCGGTTTCAGGGTATGTCACCCTTCTTCAGCCAGGCTAGGATGAATCCAGTGGCACAGTGAGCAAGGGACCCACGACTGGGCATACCCATTCCACTTAGGGCGAAACGTGTTACTGCAAATAAATGATGGACGGAATGCTGACAATGCAAACGACCTCCCCCAGTCAAAAGATCTGGGTTAAATCCATTGTTCTTTTGCCCACAACGCCACCCCAGTTTGGACCCAGCCATTTGCAAATCAGTCTTGACCCTGTGCTCCATGGGAACAGTCCAGACCGAACTGCCAGGATAGGTCCTCCCTGGACCGGTAACAAGCATCCTGGGACCGGTTTCAGGGTATGTCACCCTTCTTCAGCCAGGCTAGCTTGAATCTAGTGGCACAGTGAGCAAGGGACCCACGTCTGGGCATACCCATCCCACTTAGGGCGAAAAGTGTTACAACAAACAAATGATGGACGGAATGCTGACAATGCAAACATTCTCCCCCAGTCAAAAGATCTGGGTTAAATCCATCGTTCTTTTGCCCACAACGCCACCCCAGTTTGGACCCAGCCATTTGCAAATCAGTTTTGATCCTGTGCTCCATGGGAACAGTCCAGACCGAACTGCCAGGATAGGTCCTCCCTGGACCGGTAACAAGCATCCTGGGACCGGTTTCAGGGTATGTCACCCTTCTTCAGCCAGGCTAGCTTGAATCCAGTGGCACAGTGAGCAAGGGACCCACGTCTGGGCATACCCATCCCACTTAGGGCGAAAAGTGTTACAGCAAACAAATGATGGACGGAATGCTGACAATGCAAATATTCTCCCCCAGTCACAAGATCTGGGTTAAATCCATCGTTCTTTTGCCCACTACGCCACCCCAGTTTGGACCCAGCCGTTTGCAAATCAGTCTTGACCCTGTGCCCCATGGGAACAGTCAAGACAGAACTGCCAGGCTAGGTCCTCCCTGGACCGGAAAGAAGCATCCTGGGACCGGTTTCAGGGTATATCACCCTTCTTCAGCCAGGCTAGCTTAAATCCAGTGGCACAGTGAGCAAGGGACCCACGTCTGGGCATACCCATCCCACTTAGGGTGAAAAGTGTTACAGCAAACAAATGATGGTCGGAATGCTGACAATGCAAACATTCTCCCCCAGTCAAAAGATCTGGGTTAAATCCATCGTTCTTTTGCCCACTACTCCACCCCAGTTTGGACCCAGCCGTTTGCAAATCAGTCTTGACCCTGTGCCCCATGGGAATAGTCTAGACAGAACTGCCAGGCTAGGTTCTCCCTGGACCGGAAACAAGCATCCGGGGACCGGTTTCAGGGTATGTCACCCTTCTTCAGCCAGGTTAGCTTGAATCCAGTGGCACAGTGAGCAAGGGACCCACGTCTGGGCATGCCCATCCCACTTAGGGCGAAACGTGTTACAGCAAACAAATGATGGTCGGAATGCTGACAATGCAAACATTCTCCCCCAGTCAAAAGATCTGGGTTAAATCCATCATTCTTTTGCCCACTACGCCACCCCAGTTTGGACCCAGTCGTTTGCAAATCAGTCTTGACCCTGTGCCCCATGGGAACAGTCCTGACCGAACTGCCAGGCTAGGTCCTCCCTGGATCGGAAACCAGCATCCTGGGACCGGTTTCAGGGTATGTCACCCTTCTTCAGCCAGGCTAGGATGAATCCAGTGGCACAGTGAGCAAGGGACCCACGACTGGGCATACCCATTCCACTTAGGGCGAAACGTGTTACTGCAAATAAATGATGGACGGAATGCTGACAATGCAAACGACCTCCCCCAGTCAAAAGATCTGGGTTAAATCCATTGTTCTTTTGCCCACAACGCCACCCCAGTTTGGACCCAGTCATTTGCAAATCAGTCTTGACCCTGTGCTCCATGGGAACAGTCCAGACCGAACTGCCAGGATAGATCCTCCCTGGACCGGTAACAAGCATCCTGGGACCGGTTTCAGGGTATGTCACCCTTCTTCAGCCAGGCTAGCTTGAATCTAGTGGCACAGTGAGCAAGGGACCCACGTCTGGGCATACCCATCCCACTTAGGGCGAAAAGTGATACAACAAACAAATGATGGACGGAATGCTGACAATGCAAACATTCTCCCCCAGTCAAAAGATCTGGGTTAAATCCATTGTTCTTTTGCCCACTACGCCACCCCAGTTTGGACCCAGCCATTTGCAAATTAGTCTTGACCCTGTACCCCATGGGAACAGTCCAGACCGAAATGCAAGGCTAGGTCCTCTCTGGACCAAAAAGAAGCATCCTGAGACTGGTTTCAGGGTATGTCACCCTTCTTCAGCCAGGCTAGCTTGAATCCAGTGGCACAGTGAGCAAGGGACCCACGTCTGGGCATACCTATCCCACTTAGGGCGAAAAGTGTTACAGCAAACAAATGATGGACGGAATGCTGACAATGCAAACATATTGACGGGTATGCTCAGACGTGAGTTCCGTGCTCTCCATGCCACTGGAATCAAGCTATCCTGGCTGAAGAGTGGTGAAACCCCGAAACCGGTCCTAGGATGCTTGTTTCCAGTCCAGGGAGGACCTGGCCTGGCAGTTCGGGCTGGACTGTTCCCATTGGGCACAGGGTCAAGACTGATTTGCATATGGCTGGGTCCAAACTGGAATGGCATGGTGAGCAAAAAAAATGATGGATTTAGGCCCAGATCTCTGTACTGGGGTGAGTGTATGACATTGTTTTGCATTCTGTCCATCAATAGTTCTTTTTGCATTTGTCACCCCGAGTGTGACTGGTATGCTCAGATGTGAGTCCCGTGCTCTCCATGCCACCGGAATCAAGCTATCCTGGCTATAGATGGGTGAAACCCCGAAACCGGTCCTAGGATGCTTGTTAACAGTCCATGGAGGACCTGGCCTGGCAGTTCGAGCTGGACTGTTCCCATTGGGCACAGGGTCAAGACTGATTTGCATATGGCTGGGTCCAAACTGGAATGGCATGGTGAGCAAAAAATGATGGATTTAGGCCCAGATCTCTGTACTGGGGTGAATGTATGACATTGTTCTGCATTCTGTCCATCAATAGTTCTTTTTGCATTTGTCACCCCGAGTGTGACGGGTATGCTCAGATCTGAGTCCCGTGCTCTCCATGCCACTGGAATCAAGCTATCCTGGATGAAGAGGGGTGAAACCCCAAAACCGGTCCTAGGATGCTTTTTTCCAGTCCAGGGAGGACCTGGCCGGGCAGTTCGGGCTGGACTGTTCCCATTGGGCACAGGGTCAAGACTGATTTGCATATGGCTGAGTCCAAACTGGAATGGCATGGTGAGCAAAAAAACGATGGATTTAGGCCCAGATCTCTGTACTGGGGTGAATGTATGACATTGTTCTGCATTCTGTCCATCAATAGTTCTTTTTGCATTTGTCACCCCGCATGGGACGGGTATGCTCAAACGTGAGTCCCGTGCTCTCCATGCCACTGGAATCAAGCTATCCTGGCTGAAGAGGGGTGAAACACCGAAACCGGTCCTAGGATGCTTGTTTCCAGTCCAGGGAGGACCTGGCCTGGCAGTTCGGGCTTGTAGGAGAGGAGGATCTGCTTCACATGGGTACCCCCACTTTTTGCTGGTGTTTCACTGTTTTTCGACTTTAGTCTGGCTGTGGCCCTGCTAATCAGGACCACAGTCTAGCTGCTTCCTCTCTAAAATGGTTTCCATGTACATTAGGTACATATCTAATTGGATTCTGGAGTGCCTTATAAGCCCCTAGTATATGGTATACTATGTACCTAGGGCATAGGTACCTCAGAGGCCTACCAGGGGCTGCAGCATGTATTATGCCACCCCTGGGAAGCACTCCAAAATGACACCACAGGTCTGCTGCTGCAACCTGGGTAAGGGTGTGCTTGCACCCCTTACTGTGGTATAGGCTACCTATATCACTACCTTATACAGACACATATAAACCTATAAGCCACTCCTATGGCAGGCCTTGACTATCCTGAAGGCAGAGTGCTTGGTTTTATGTGAGAGGGTGCCCAAGCATGAGCTGAGCCCCTCTGCAGCATTCAGAAATACTTCATTATGCCTGTTCTGTGATACAGCCATACCATATACTCTTAAGTGAATTATAACCTCGCGGTAAATGCCAACTTTGGAATGGCTGCATCAAAACATGTCGTGGAGAGGGAGAGACATGTTCACACTGGCTAAACCCGGTTAAATCCTATCTAAGCCCTGGCATCACAAAATGGATGCCACTGCCACAGACACGGGTCTAGCCTCCTGCTGCTGGGGTAAACTCCGGCAGGGGAGGCCTGGACAATAGGTTTCCTGTCACAGGGAGGTGTAACCACCTCCCCAGACAGGTTGATGTGTATTGGGGCAGGGTGGGAGCATTCTGTGAATGCTTTTGAGACACTGCCTGGGGCACACAAGGTGTCCCTGTGCATAACCCGGTTCAAACTGGTTGCAGGGGCACTCAGCCCCTGCTCTGGCACGAAACTGGACAAAGGGGAAACCACCCCCACCCCAGGCCCACCCATAGGTGGAGCCTTAGAGGTAGTCCATCCCCTAAACTTATTATAAGAAACCAGTTCCTAGGACTTTAGATTACCCTGGACGAACTTCTGAAATAAATATCCTGGACCTTCGACTTTCTATGACGACTAGAAGATGGAAGAAATCTCCTTTGGGGTCAAGGAGTGACTCCCCTGCTTGGCAGGCACCAAAGAAGCAACTGACCAGTCTGCATTGCTGAAGATCCTGCCGGATGCCGAAGTCTCTTTCCACAAGACTTGCCGTTGCCAAGGCTTGTTGGGTCCATTCTAGTCACCGACACTGCAGCACTCGACAGACTTTGTGGGACAGCTCGAATTCGGCTGGTGGACTTCGTCGACCTCTCCTGGACCTCGTGGCTGAAGAGTCAAGACACCTATCAACTCACCTGAAGCACCCATCATCTGTGGACATTGGTCCATCCTGCCCTAGGTCACTGGCAAGTGACCCAGACTCTGTCCCCTCTGCTTTCAGGTTCCTTCC
Organism: Triturus cristatus; assembly: GCF_964204655.1. Taxonomy (NCBI): domain Eukaryota; kingdom Metazoa; phylum Chordata; class Amphibia; order Caudata; family Salamandridae; genus Triturus; species Triturus cristatus. Next base: position 1,920,984,664 of record NC_140589.1, read on the forward strand.
ATCCTAGATCCAGGCTTGGATCTCTTTGGACACTTCTACCCTTCACGGCAGCAGCAGTTCTTTGCAGGCTTCCACTGAAATCGACGACGCGACCCGACACCAAAAGACACCTATGGACCCGGCTTCCCTGGGTGAGGTAACTCGAGTACTCCGGTGCTCCCATGGGTGCTAGCCATAGAACTTCTTAAGTCCAAAAGGGTTTGGTCTTGACCCGATTAGAAGCGTCCTTAATCTTTAAATTTCCAACCACGACATTGCCCATAGAAGATAACGGGAACACGCGGTTGTGTTTACACACTGCATACCGCCCCCGTGGGTCCCCTGTGTCACTACCTTGGGTGGTTCCTTGGGTTCCCAGCAATTCTACAGGCTCTAGGCCTTGTGGCTATTTAAGTTGTGGTTCTTATACCACTTTTTTGGTATATGGTTTGGTATGCCCCTAGGGCCCAAACGTGTATTTGTGCTATTAAAAGTGATGTATAGAATTTATTGTCATTATTTTTCATAAAATATAATGTTACATTATGTTTTAAATAAAAAATAGGTTATTAAGTATTTTATAAATGCCTACCTTTTTTATACTTTGGTTTAACATTAATTTAGATTTATTCATATTTCTTAGTATTTGAAATTAGGTAATTTAATTTAACATTATTTCTTATAATTCTTTTTAAGGTCACTAACTCCATTATTTTCTGTGAGAGAGTGTTGCAGCCCCATGGTTGGCCATATGCATTTACTGGACTTACCACAAAAGTGTAAGTTAGTACAAAGGTGTGAGTTAAACACGTAAGTTACTACAAAAGTGTATATGACTCCAAAAGTTTAAAAAGTGTTAGTTACGGCAAAAAGTGCAGTTTGTGGATACCAAAATGTTGTAAACTTGCTCTTGAGCATAAATGTTATCAAAAGTGTAAGTTATCTTTGTGAATCAGGCCCAGAATATCGAATCCTGTCAATCTCTGCTCTTCCATCCTCCTATGTATTCCAGCAGCCAAGGTATCATTTTTAATTATTTTCAATTTCAACCACAAACGTGAAACACACTTGAATACAAATGCCCGAGGCATCCAAAATTACTAACTTCCACAAAGAAGCCCCTCCAATTCAGGGCCATCTCAACCGGCTGCATCCTCAAACCTGGAGAATTAAGACTTTGAATAAACTCCCTCAGCTCATCGCCAGCCTCCACCACCTTCAGCAACATCGGCATGGACAAACCCAGCCTCCACACCCTTCAGCAACTTCGACACACACAAACCCAGCCTCCACCCCTTCAGCATCAGCGGCATGCACAAACCCAGCCTCCACCCCCTTCAGCATCATCGGCATGCACAAACCCAGCCTCCACCCCCTTCAGCATCATCGGCATGCACAAACCCAGCCTCCACCCCCTTCAGCATCATCGGCATGCACAAACCCAGCCTCCATATCCTTCAGCATCATCGACATGCACAAACCCAGCCTCCACCCCCTTCAGCATCATCGGCATGCACAAACCCAGCCTCCATATCCTTCAGCAGGATGTATGTCGTTACAACGCACACTTTTACAACGCATGCACTTACAACGCATTTTTTACAACGCACAATCCATTACAACGCATGACATTACAACGCAGGACACTACAACGCATTTTTAAAAACTACCTTTACAACGCATTTCCATTACAACGCATACTACCTTTACAACGCATACCATTACAACGCATATTATTAAATTGCATTTAAGGTATTAGATAGTATAGGGGTAAAAATTACTATTCTAACTCCAGGGGGTGCAACAGTAGGGTAAGTGTTGGATAGTATAGGGTTAAAAATTACTATTCTAACTCCAGGGGGTGCAACAGTAGGGTAAATGTTGGATAGTATAGGGGTAAAAATTACTATTCTAACTCCAAGGGGTGCAACAGTAGGGTAAGTGTTGGATAGTATAGGGGTAAAAATTACTATTCTAACTCCAGGGGGTGCAACAGTAGGGTAAGTGTTGGATAGTATAGGGGTAAAAATTACTATTCTAACTCCAGGGGGTGCAACAGTAGGGTAAGTGTTGGATAGTATAGGGGTAAAAATTACTATTCTAACTCCAGGGGGTGCAACAGTAGGGTAAGTGTTGGATAGTATAGGGGTAAAAATTACTATTCTAACTCCAGGGGGTGCAACAGTAGGGTAAGTGTTGGATAGTATAGGGGTAAAAATTACTATTCTAACTCCAGGGGGTGCAACAGTAGGGTAAGTGTTGGATAGTATAGGGGTAAAAATTACTATTCTAACTCCAGGGGGTGCAACAGTAGGGTAAGTGTTGGATAGTATAGGGGTAAAAATTACTATTCTAACTCCAGGGGGTGCAATAGTAGGGTAAGTGTTGGATAGTATAGGGGTAAAAATTACTATATTATGCGTTGTAATGGTATGCGTTGTAATGGTAGTATGCGTTGTAATGGAATGCGTTGTAAAGGTAGTTTTTAAAAATGCGTTGTAGTGTCATGCGTTGTAATGTCATGCGTTGTAATGGATTGTGCGTTGTAAAAAATGCGTTGTAAGTGTAGTGCGTTGTAAAAGTTGCGTTGTAAAGGTTGTTCCCCCCTTCAGCATCATCGACATGCACAAACCCAGCCTCCACCCCCTTCAGCATCATCGGCATGCACAAATCCAGCCTCCACCCTCTTTAGCATCATCGGCATGCACAAACCCAGCCCCGACCCCCTTCAGCATCATTGGCATGCACAAACCCAGTCTCCACCCCCTTCAGCATCATCGGCATGCACAAACCCAGCCCCGACCCCCTTCAGCATCATCGGCATGCACAAACCCAGTCTCCACCCCCTTCAGCATCATCGGCATGCACAAACCCAGCCTCCACCCCCTTCAGCATCATCGACATGCACACGTGTAGCCTCTGGCCCACAGCAGCCACCCGGCGGTGTGTGCATTTGATGCTCCACCACAAAGCCCAGGTCCCAACTAAGAGAGAGCTCTTTTCTCTGGGTTCTAAATCCTATTTATCACCTGTGTCGAAACATTACATACCTGAAGTATCTCCTGGAACTGCTTGGCTTTTATGAGGATCCAACACTGAAAAATAAATGAAAGCTTGTTAATCTCAAGACTACCACTGACAGTAGAGTAATACAGAATCAGTGTGAACTTTTACATCATGATTTATTCTTAGGCCAACTCTATTGTGGGATAGTAACATCCACAAAAATCTTAAACAGAATGTTCAAGAACAGCCTGAAGAACGTACCATAGATTATTAGTCAGAAATTGATCATGATGGGCTCAAGGCTTCAACCATTAATTGAACATGGGAGGGGAGTCAGGGGTTGGGCTCTCAAGCAGCCTAAACTAATTGGACAATCAATAGCTGGTCTTCCACCAGTGAAGGGAAGAAGGTCCACCTTCAGAGAGATACCACACTAATCCTATGGGACACGACATGACAGAGGATGGCATTCTGGACCACCATGAAAAAGATGCTGAATATGCAGCTGGGTTACAGTATGATTGACCACAACCTATCAATGAGCAATGCTGGCAAAGTGCCAGCTCTAGAGAAACCAGGTGAAGAACAGCTGCTGAAGGATCATCTGAGCTTTGTGCTTTCTAGAAACATTCTGGAACAAGACCTATCACTTTTTTAGTGTGTCACAGCACGGTCCCTGGACCACCCACTCTCAGACATCAGGGTCATTCAGATTTGTGCGTAACGGGAACTTGGCCATAAATGGTGAGATTCCAATGCTCTGAAATCTCAGTTTTGGAAACCCTTCACCCGTGGCCCATTATTATAACTATCATGCTTATTCCGTTCAGTCATCTGCCTTTTCAGAATATATATGTTAGTTTTTGGAATATATTAACTATAAATGATGATTTTAAAATTCACATTTATTCATGTCACTATTCATTGCAGTGTGATAATCAAGTTTGCTTGATTATACCAGCATGTAATTCATTTCTAATAATTGTTATAAAATTGTAAACAAGGTTTCACTCCAGCTAGTAATTTCACTTCTCGTTCATTATATCAGCCTGATTTCACAGAATGCAAGTGAGTAGAGGTTACCAAGCCCTTTTTCTGCTAACCTTTATTTAAAAATATTTTTAAATGATCAGTTATAATATAAAAGTTAAGACCAGGTTGTGAGAAATAGAGAGGAAGTTTGAACCAGAGACCCGGGACCTGTCCCTGGGACCCGACCCTCAGCAGCAGCAACCCCCCTCGTGCCTTGTTACCCTCCCAGGTGATAAGGAGCTCTATACAAATCCTGTTTGATTGATTGAAGGCCATACTGAGCTATATCACCTCTATTTTGCTGAAGGTTAACAGGAAGCACACTTAGTGATACAATGCCGGGAGTGGGGGGGACAGGAGAGTTGCAGAAGTTGGATTTCTTTGGAAACAAGCATCCTGGGACCGGTTTCGGGGTAACACCCCATCTCAGCCAGGCTAGCTTGAATCCAATGGCAAAGTGAGCAAATGACCCACATCTAGGCATACCCTGCCAACTTAGGGTGAACAAGTAAACACAAGGAGATGATGGACGGAGCGCTGAAACTTTTCAGACACTCACCCCAAGTCACATATCTGGGTTGAATCCATCATTGTTCTTTAGCTCACTTCGCCACCCCAGTTCAGACCCAGCCATATGCAAATCAGTCTTGACCCTATGCCTCATGTGAACAGTCCAGCCCGAACTGTCAAGGCAGTATTGGCATGGAAAGCTATGTAGGTGGCCAGAGTTATCAAATTGTGTACCGGCTGTTTTGTCGTTGCCCGTCTCAAGTGTCAATGTTGAGAGGGCCTTTTCACAAATAAAGGTTTACAAGGGAAGGAAAAAGCAATCACGCATGACCAAAGACTCAATGAAGAAGTATTGTATTGTGTAGTACAGAAGGTTTGATTTGTAAAAATGTATTTGGCCCTCATATACACTGTACGTACACTGTCCATATACATTGCACTATAGTGCAGTGAGCAAGCATTAATAAAAGCAAAACTTCCATAAACACCGGAAAAACACTGTTTCTGTTGTTTTTAATGGCGCTGAAATGTGTAACCACTGATAACCACTGTTTTTTTTAAGGTATTGAAATCAAAGAAAATAAATCACCAGAATTTACCAAAAATAGAAACTGAAACCAGGAAAGCCAATTTATATTAAAGGTTTGGGCATGTAAGTTTAGTTCCTTATAGTGGTCTTTACCACTAAACTACACTACATGTGATAGGCTCTCCATGAGATAACATGGGCTTGCACTTGGGCATAAATGCATTCAATAGCTCCATTATGGTTCCCCCTAATTATGTCGAATTTGGTGTCAAATAACATGCCTTCTCACCCCTGACATGAATCTCGGGTGCATGCACCCAGGTGGCTACCTTAGAAGTTGCCCACCTGGTTGCCCCAGCTTCCCTGTGCCCTGGCTGGCAGCCTGCTGTTGCTGCCACTTAGCAGAACTGTGACCTCCTATCAGGCAGTCTGAACAATCCCAGGAGTCAGGAGCAGAAGTCTGGGCAGGAAGGAGGTCACACCTCCTCCCTCCCTGGAAGGCTAGTAAAGTGGCACATCAAGGCGGGGAACTTCAAAGGCTACACTGTCTATAATATGCATCATGGCTTACTCCTTAAGGAGAAAATAGTCCTCCCCCTTCCCCAGAAACATTTGCTTCTGGACAGGCGGGAAATTAGCTTTGCAGAAGCTGTACAACTCCTAAAATGCCATCCACACATCTAGGGTGGTCTGCCAGCTCTGTACAGCTGATGAAGACTTCTGCCATTTTTAAAGGTGATAGAAATAGTGGATTCTGGGTAGAAAAGGTGACTTCACCCCTTGATGTAGTCACCCCTAGGGTGGATTCGCCGTTGCGTCTAGTAGCCCATTGGTCCCTTGCACCCACACCCCTAAAGCTCTATATCTAGGATTTAAAGGCTATCCCTGCCACCAAACCAAAAGAGGGATACTCTGTCCCTGTGGCAACACTCTTGAAACTGCCTGATCGAGACTCGTCCTAGACAAACTCTCTGCTTCCCCAGACAGAGGGATCTCTATGAGAGCCTGAAGCACCATCAGACTCCCCATGTCAAGTAGCACTAGTGCCCTCAAACTGCAGGTAAAACAATGTCTGGATCAGAAGATTCGCTGGCCATTGGGGCCAAATCCAGATGGTCTAGTGCATTGTGGGAACTGTAGTCCTGCCTTCCATGAAGTTACAGGCAGCTACCACGTTCCCGTGGACATCCGGACATTGAAGAATCCATCTTCTTCTCGTACCACTGCCAAGGCCTGTTGATTACCAGTCCGGGAAGCGACTCCTGCATTCGAAGTTCCACCTAGAGGCAACTCCATCCAACCTTGGACTGACATCAGCAACAAACCTGTTGTGTTTTTCTATCGTGTTTCCTGTAGCACTGTGTAAGTGGTAAAAGCAGCTCTCCCATGGCTCCCATTCTGCATCAGGTTCAGCCAGGATAACTCTGCACTTGGGCTCCACGAGCCTCGTAAAATTGGACTGACTGTTGTGGCCTGGTCAAGGGACCCACACAACCTTTACCCTGCAAGGGTACAATGCAACTCCACATGCAAGTGACCAATTGTCACTGGTAGTTTTCTCCTTTGACCCCAGTGATAATGTTTTACTGCATTTTACTGCACTGGTTTTATATTGCTTCTAAAATCTATAACTCCAGTTATATGTATGCTATTCTGTTCATTTTGGTGTCTAAATTTAGATAACGTTACACTATATTTTTATAGATTGGCGTCGGATTTTTAGCGAGTCGTGCCAATTACTTATCATCCATGTTGGTACTATGAAATGCTTAGTACATGTTCCTCTAGTAAACCCTGACTGCTCCTTGCCACTCTATCAGGACTGAGCTAAGGATTTACTGGTGTGAATCCAAGGACAAGGATTGTGGTATTGTGATAATTTTACATGGCAAAGCCTCAGCACATAATATTCCACTTTCCTACAGCAGTTCAGATTGCTGTCATAGCTGAAATTACACGTCCTCATACAAGAGTGGATGACGACATCATGGCGTGCCATTACCTAAAAACTTCCAGCAAAATACTCCTACCTACTCAGTGCCCAAAACATACCTTTTTATCACACAATAAAGATTTATTATTATTACACTTGTTCTCATATTTCACAAGTGGGGGATAGAGTGATACCAATTTCAGGCCTCAGGCTAGGATTGATAACAGCTGCTCATGAGGGGTTAGCTTCTGCCCAGGCAGGTGTGGTGGCTAGTGTTTCACTGCTGCAGCAACGCTATTGGTATGGTCTCTACAAACAGATAAAACAATGTGTCTTTAGTTGGGACATTTGTCAACAAATAAAGCTTTTAACGCAGCATGTCCACTGCAGACACCTCTCCTAGTCTCAAACAAACCATTGGCTTGTGTTTATCTCGACCACTGCAGACCTCTGAACTTAGATGCCTCCTTTAAATTCATTCTGTTAGCAGTGGATTCATGTTCTATATTCCTATAGGTGTGGCCACAGCGATCAGCTGACGCTCAAACTGTTATAAAAGATTTGCAGTTCTTTATTGGGACAGTTGCATTCCACTCGGACCAGGGACCAGAGTTTGTCTCTAGAGATTAGTAGGCCTGGGCTAAAATTTCGTTCCGTTCGCGGAAATTGCGATAATTTGACATTTTCGCGTTCCGCGGAAAGCGCGAAAATGTCAAAATTTCCGCATTCCGCAGCTTGGCGATAATTTGTTTCTTGCTCGCGCTGTAAAATAATACATTCTCGCGCGCGCGCGATTGCCTTACCTGAATCCCTGCGTTCGCCGACAAGTTTACTTGATCCGGTCGCGTTCTCCATGAGATGTTGTATTGTTTTTAGCCATTTGCGCTGTCTCGCGCCCGCAGTGACGTCATGCGTCGTGCGATCACGTCTTTCTTCTCGCGATCATGCACCGCGAGACAACTGAAAACAAGATGGCCGCGCCCGCGAGCAACCAGATGGGTAAGTTGGTGAGCCGCAACCATGCAGAAAATCTTGCGAACATGCAGGAAAAAAACTTCCGCATCTTCGCGATATTTCCGCGTGTTTGCGATAATTTTTAACATTTTCGCGATAATTTGCGAAAGTGGATTTCGCAAATTCCGCCCACCCCTAGAGATTAGCAAGATACCATGGGTGTGGCTGTGCATTATTCATCCCCCTATCATCCTGAGGGAAATTTGATAGTGGAGAGGAAACACTGTGATTTAAAGCAGTCTTTAACAGATAGGGTACTAGGTTCAGGTCGTAGTTGGATACATCATCAGTCCAGAGAGTTTGAAATAATCTTCCTAGAATATCCCTGGGCGGCCGAACTCCCTATGAAGTCCTGTTTGACGTCCAGATGTACATTCCAGATCTTGATTATCCTGGCGCAGTGGTGACAGATATGCCTTTTGACATCAGTGAATGTGTTGTTGTGTTACAGAAAATCCAAAACTTCTGAGATTAGCGATCCACTGAAAAAAGTAAACATACTGCTACTGAAGAAGTGAAGGTGCAACAAGTGACTCCTGTCTGTATTTCAAATATCGGTGATCTAGTTCGATAAAACATTGTTGACAAGAAGGATTTTGGCCCATCATACAGAGCACTGGTGTTAGTCCTGGCAGTTCAAGGAAGCAGAACAGTAATTTTGCCATCTCCTGGCTGGCTCTAGAAACAAACAATGTGTCTCAATAGATCTCAACAAACCACACCATGTGGCCAGTCCTACACAGTAGGCCACAAGGGCTACCTGTCTCCTCTCACTGCCAAACAGGAAATACCTCAGCAAGCAATAAATAATACAGAAATTACTGATCCTCGATGGGAGATAGCAGATACTGAACTTTTACTACTTACTGTTACTATTGCTAACACCATAACCTCACAATATGTAAACTCACAGTCTTCGACTACCATTCCTAACAACAAAGTTGTTTATTATGATCCACCTTTGGAGGTGCCTACCAGTTCTACTTTGCCCTGCAAGGTACCTATTTTTGCACCTACTGCCTCTGGCTATTTTGCCGAAATTGATGACTTGTCCTGGGATTTGTCAAACACACCTTTGCATGACTTTTTGCATTTATGTTTTGGCTAAAAAGGACTTACATGGTTCCATCTTAGATATATATTTTGATTGCCATTTCACTGCTCTTGCATTTCATTTGGATTGGATTTGTCACAGTTATCTTTTTGCTCCTCAATGGACATTATCTTCCAGAATGCTCTGCTGTCGAAATTGTATCCAAAGTAATAAAGATTCATTCTTGATAACATAAAGTGTGAAGAGACCCGTGTCTTGTTAATATTTCAGCATTTCCTGTCCCAGATTGAATTGTTTAGGCTAAGGGCCCATTTGATAATTTTGGTCCCACAGAAACATTGCAAATTCCTCACGTATTTAAAATAAGTATGCATGATGTTATTATTCCTGACAGTTGGTCTGCTGATTAGGTTTGATATGACCATGGTTGTTCTGTTGAACTTGCAGTTTGAGGCACAATAGAGACATCGTCTGGGGTAGCTGGTTCCTTCATGGATCCTACTGACTCTTGGAACATGGAACACATTTCAGGAGCCTCCAGAATTTTAATTCGGCATCTTGATTTTATTTTTAAATTGATTTTATTCATTCATTCATTGCTTTTCTTTAAATACCATTTTCTATGCAGTTTGGCTTTCATTCAATGTTATTATTAAAGTGTATTATTGCATTGGTTTTATCATTTTAAGCTTACATATATGTTAAGTTTGATTTTAGGATATGCTTTTAAGTTTAGCTTGAAGTGAAAGTCTCCTTCCAGCCAAGGATTGGGTGTTGTAAGGTTCAACAGGGCTCCTGAACAAAAGCCTTAATTTTGAACTACATGACTTTTTACATGCTTTGCACATACATGATAACTTACTCCGAAAGAATTCTGCTTTTTCGTAAGCATTTTATCATGACACTTGCACACACTGTCCAAGGTTGAGGAAGACTGAGGATGTTGTCCTTGCTTTTTGTTGTCTGTTTGGAGATAGCTCTGAATCATAAAGAAAAACAATCACATCAGCATTGCCTCCGAGGCAGTGTGAATGGAACCGGACTTTGATTTTATAGACCGCCTGTGAGCTAAGTTTCTCCGAAGAGCACTTCTACGGATTATCATGGAACATTCACCTGTTAATTAGATGCAGCCCTGCTGACTCAAATCTCTATCCTGCAAAGGACGTTGGACTGTTCAATACCAGATTGGCTTCATGATGCATTTTACACAGGTTTGGGGAGTTGGGTTGTGCCAAGCAATCTGGCAGAGATTACTCTCACTATGCTCTAGATAGAGTAGGTAGTATTTGGTAGGAGTATAAGTATGACATATTCTCATTTATTCATATATGCACTGTAACATTATAATAGTTGAACTGTTAATCTTTTTCACCATTCTTGTAATGCTGGTAACAATGCTTGGTTTCCTTCTGCAAATAATTGCAGCTCTTGTTTTTTACACACGAATACAATTGCTTTAATACATGCTTGAAAAGCCAATTCTTATATTTCTTGTGTCTTCCTTTGGGCATGCCTACGTTGTAACGAAAGGGTAGATCTGTTTCCACAGTTTGGGGTACATAAAGTGGTAATGTTCTGAGGTTGTAGATACCATCCGGTACCCTGTAAGGTTAGGGTTTCCGATGGCGCACTGTGAGCTAGTTGGGAATTTAGCCAACATTCTCTGGTGATATGAGTGGACTCAGTGCCCACATTCAGACGTACATATTGTTCAGAGACACAGTCCTTCTTGATTGGTAAGAACAGTACGTCAAGAGTCAAGTCTGCTTTTGAGCTATTTCTCACTCCTGGAAACTGTGTTAATAAAGAAAATTGCACCAGAATTGGAAAGTAAAGGACTGTTGTGGTTGTTTTCTCTCCAATCAGAATCTCTTTGAAGGTATTAATATCATCAAAGGGAGAAATCATGGGTAGATGAAAATCGGTCAAACTCAGTGAACATGTTCTAGCACATATTCTGGAGTATGAGGAAAAAGATTAGGATATTCATATATTTTATTTTCTTGGAGCCTGAGGCCTCCTGGAGTACCTGGACAGTGTGAATGAAAAGATTGGTATCTAGACAAGTGCTTGAACCATGTATCAAAAACTCTAACCTAGAAGCCTTAGATCATCTTGGCATAACTCTCTCAGAAGTAGTGCATGGCCTTGGCAGTGGAACTAGTTGTGTGATCACAGGTGCTGGAATGGTTGGTGTAGAGCTGGCATCATATGTTTTATCCCCACCACCAGGGTTGGCTGTTGTAGTGATTGGGGCCTTGGCAAACATAACCCAGTATTTCCATCATATACATTACCTCCCTGGTGAAAAAGTATGCTCTCAAAGAGCCATGAGTAGCAGAAATCCTTCTGGTCTTGAGTTGACAGGTGAATTGAGGCATACAACTCTGTGGGCTTCACGGATTAATGCCAGTGTCGCCTCAATTTTGAACGCTTTTTTGATAGTGAACCAACACTGGATGGTGAGCATTTTGATAATGAACCTGCTCTTCGCATTATGAACTTCAGGAATTACTGTGTCTCCATGAAGCTGCCTCTTCTTCAATATCCCCCTGCAGGATTTCTCAGAGACGTTGGTAGAAGCTCAGTTAGAAGGGACAACTCTTACTCTTCTGATCTTCCTGAGAGCGTTTCCGGGTTCCCCTATTCATCCTATTAGGAGACCATGGAGCCGAACCTTCACTTTTACCTTCAAGGGAAGCAACAAATTTCACACAGAACTGGCATTTCTGAGGGCAAAGGGTGTGTGGAAGGTACACAAAGCTCAAATCGAGAGGATCTGACTGAGATTTTTCTAAAGAGGAGCACTTAACTAAAAAAGGATGGTATGTTTGTGACAAAAGAAAACAGTTTTCTGTCAGAAAATGACAGTAGCACCTTAATCCTCAAACAATGAAAACATTTCATGTAGTTTTGGAAAGATTTACAAATAAAAAAAACACAAAAAAGGCAATGGTCCATGTTTTGTTTCTGTGAGCCAGATAAAAGACCGGGAGGAACTGCCTCTAATGGGGCAGGAAGGGATAGGAGATTCTATGAAGGTGCTATGTCAGTTGTCCAGAAAGCAAAAGGCATCTGCCACATTACTTTTGCTTCATTTTCTTATACAGAGTTTATTTATTACCTTTCACTAGTGACTTTTTGGAATTTACATTTTTGTTTTTTTAACAGAAACTATTACATTTGGCCAAAACAGGCTTCAGATAGGCTTCCATAATATACTTTTAATTTATATACTAGCTTTTTATTATTTTTAAAGAGAAAAATAAGCATATTTTTCAAAGTGCCGCAGGACCGGGTCCTTGGGCAGGACAATTCAGTGCTTTTAGCTATCAATGGAAATGCCCAGAAGCAGAATCTGTTGTATCTGTAACAACACATCAGAGATGTGGGTGTGCCATTCTACCTGCCTTGAATACATTGTGTGCTTTTCTACCTGCCTTGCGATACATTGTATGAGCCTTCTACCTGCTTTGCAGTACATTGTGTGCCATTCTACCTGCCTAGCAATACACTGTGTGTGCCAGTCTACCTGCCCTCCAAATACATCGTGTGTGCCATTCTACATGCCTTGTAATACATTATGTGTGTAATTCTACCTGCCTTGCAATACATTTTATGTTCCATTCTACCAGACTTGCAATACATTGTGTGGGCCAGTCTACCTGCCTTGCAAATAAATTGTGTGTGCCATTCTACCTGCCTTGTAATACATTATGTGTGTCAATCTACATGCCTTGCAATACATCGTGTGTGTCATTCTACCTGCCTTGCAAAACATTGCGTGTGCAATTCTACGTGCCTTGCGATACATTGTGTGTGCCTTTTTACCTACCTTGTAATGCATTGTGTGTGCCATTCTACTTGCCTTTCAATGCATTGTGTGTGCCATTCTACCTGCCTTGGTTGTAATACATTGTGTGTCATTCCCCCTGCCTTGAAATACATTGTGTGTGCAATTCTACCTGCCATGTAATACATTTTGTGTGTCATTCCAACTGCATTGAAATACATTGTGTGTACCATTCTACTTGCCTTGCAGTACAATGTGTTACAACAAACAAATGATGGACGGAATGCTGACAATGCAGACATTCTCCCCCAGTCAAGAGATCTGGGTTAAATCCATCGTTCTTTTGCCCACTACACCACCCCAGTTTAGACATGGCCATATGCAAATCAGTCTTGACCCTGTGCCTCATGGGAACAGTCCAGCCCGAACTGCCAAGCCATGTCTTCACTGGACCTGAATCAAGCATCCTAGGACCGGTTTCTGGCTATCAGCCGTCATCAGCCAGGATAGCTTGACTCCAGTAGCGTAGTGAGCACGGGTCCCACGTCTGGGAATACCCATCCCACTTAGGGCGAAAAGCGTTACAACAAACAAATGATGGACGGAATGCTGACAATGCAGACATTCTCCCCCAGTCAAGAGATCTGGGTTAAATCCATCGTTCTTTTGCCCACTACACCACCCCAGTTTAGACATGGCCATATGCAAATCAGTCTTGACCCTGTGCCTCATGGGAACAGTCCAGCCCGAACTGCCAAGCCATGTCTTCACTGGACCGGAATCAAGCATCCTAGGACCGGTTTCTGGCTATCCTGGCTGGATAGTCAAGGATGGAGTTCTCTTCGATGAATTTTGTTAGTTGGATGTTGACGGTCTTGTCGGTGACTTTGGCCGTGAAGGGGAGGAGGGAGATGGGTCGGTAGTTCTTGAGGTCTGTGGGGTCTGCTGAAGGCTTCTTGAGTAGGGGCCTGACTTCTGTGCGTTTCCAGTCATCGGGGAAGGTGCCGGTTTCGAAGGTGGTGTTGATGGTTTGTTGTAGTTCCGGTACGATGGGGCTCTGTGGAAAATGTGCGGGGGCAGGGGTCTGTGGGGGCTCCTGAGTGAATGCGTTTCATGGTCGATGTGGTTTCTTCAGTGGTGATTGGAGTCCAGGAGGAGATGGTGGGCTGGCTAGCATTGCTGGAGGAGGTAATGGTTTCCGGGTTAGGTGTCTGGTCATTTAAGTCATCGTAGATGCACTTGATCTTCAGATGGCAGAAGAGCCAAGCTTCCTGGGAGGGCGTGATGTCCGTGGTTTTGCTGGGGGTTTGGTGAATTCCTGGATGATGCTGAAGAGTTCCTTTGAGTTGCTGGAGTTGGCCAGGATTTTTTCTTGGATGAAAGTCCTTTTGGTGGATCTGATGCATTGGTGGTATTCTGTCATGGCGTTCTTGTAGGTGGTGCGGTCTTCCGAGGATTTTCTGTTTCTCCATTTCTTCTCGAGCCATCTGCAGGTGCATCTGGATTCTTGGAGTTCTGGGTGAACCAAGTGGCTTTTTTGGACCGCTGTCTGTTGGTGTTACATAGGGGAGTGAGCACTTTTGCGCAGTTGGTGATCCATCTGTGAAGTTCTTTGGCTGCAAGGTTGGCGTAGGTCGAGGTGGAGGGGGCATCGCGGGTGAGAGTGGAGTTGAGCTGCTCCTCGGTTACCTTGCTCCAGTTCTTTCATGGAGGGCGGGGTGCAGGTTTGGGGGCGGAGGGTTTGTCGACGTGTACGCAGTGGTGGTCCACCCAAGGGGGTTGCGAGGTGTGGCTGAGGTGGGTGTTGTTACCTCCTGCGAAGATAGGGTCGAAGGTGTGTCCTGCCTTGTGGGTGGGGGTGGTGACGAGTTGTTTCAATCTGAGGTTGGCGAAGTTGTCCAGAAGGGTGGCGGAGTTGGGGTCGCTGAGGTTGTCGACGTGGAAGTTAAGGTCTCCGATGAGTTTGCAGTCCATGGAGGCAATGGCGTGGGGTGCGATGAGGTCGGCGATGACCGTGGTGAACGCGGTTCGTGGTCTGGGAGGTCTGTAGGCTAGGGTGCTTCATAGGGTCGTTCTGGGACTGGTCTGGATCAGGAAATGGAGGTGTTTGGTGGTGGGTGGGCTGTCGCTCGAGCTGGAGGTGATGAGTCAGAGGGAGCTCATATGTGTCATTGGCCAGACCTCCTCATGGGCAGTTGGGGCGGTCCTTCCTCTGGATCTTGTATCTGTCGGGGATTGCGGTGGCGATGTCGGGGCGGAGGTGGAATTGGTCCAAGTTTCTGTGAAGAAGGCAACGTCTGGCGAGACGGTGTTGAGGAGGTCCCAGATCTCTACAGCGTGTCTGTGCAGGGAGCGCACGTTGAGGAGGATGCATCTCAGGGCTTCGGGGTGCTGGTGTCTGGCGTGGGGGCAGCAGCCATGGTGGTACGGAGGGTGGTGAAGGTTTGGCGGCAGTGATGGCAGGCGAATTGGCCGTGGGTGGTGTTTGGCATAGAAAGCTGGCAGTTGTTGTTCCTTCCGGGGTTGAGTGCGAGGAGGGCAGCTGAGTCGTATCAGTGGGTGGTCGGAGATCCAGGGATTCTGGTGTTGGTAAATGTTGGGTCGTGGACGGTAGCAGGCAGGCTTGCCTTTGGCACACCAGCGGCGTGGCCTCACAGCAGCCACCATTAAATAGGGAAGGGGGAGGGAAGCACAGCTGGGACGCAGGAAGCGGGAACAGCAGGGGAGAGAGGGCGCGGGGGAGCGGCAGTGGAAAAAGGGCAGTGAAAGTGGGCAAAGAGGAAAAATCAAGGGCACA
The DNA here is from genome assembly GCF_964204655.1 of Triturus cristatus. Taxonomy (NCBI): domain Eukaryota; kingdom Metazoa; phylum Chordata; class Amphibia; order Caudata; family Salamandridae; genus Triturus; species Triturus cristatus. Next base: position 1,921,000,314 of record NC_140589.1, read on the forward strand.
ACAAGCAAAAAAGGGCAAAAATGATTGGGTCAGAAGAATCGCAAACAGAATCACAAACAGCAGGCACAATCAAAACAAACAGCAGGCACTATCAATACGGGAGACAGACAAAAAAGACAAAGTGGGAACAGCACGCAGACCAACAACAGTGGGACAGCAAGCCTTGAACTCCTACAAGGAGAGAGGTGTCAGGGCCAGCGGCAGGCGACGTTACAGCGGAGCTGCTGGGCGGGGGGGAGAGCGGGACTCTGGCCAGGAGGTCAGAGGTCATACCATTCTACCTGCTTTGCAATAGATTGTGTATACTATTCGACCTGCCTTGCAGTACATTGTGTGTGCCATTCTACCTGCTTTGTAATACATTGTGTGCCATTCTACCTGTCTTGCAGTACATTGTGTGCCATTTTACCTGCCTTGCAGTACATTGTGTTTGCCTTCATACTTGCCTTGCAATATATTGTGTGTGTCTTTCTACCTGCTTTGTAATACATTGTGTGTGCCATTCTACCTGCCTTGTAATACATTGTGCGTGTCATTCCACCTGCCTTGAAATACATTGTGTGTGAAATTCTACCTGCCTTGCAATACATTGTGTGTGTCATTCTACATGCCTTGCAATACATTGTGTGTGTCATTCTACCTGCATTGCAATACAGTGTGTGTCATTCTACCTACCTTGCAATACACTGTGTGTGCCTTCCTACCTGTCTTGCAATACATTGTGTGTGAAATTCTACCTGCCTTGTAATACATTGTGTGTGCTTTCCATCTGATTTGCAGTACATTGTCCTCCTTAGCTGCAGAACCCTTCCAAAACATGTATATGAAATTAACGTATTCCTGAATGAAGAACAGCCCAGTGTTCTGTTCCTAACAGAAACGTGGCTCCAGAAAGATTCGGAGCCAGACTTGGTGCAAGCATTGCCCCCTGTGTATTACATCTTAAGGAAAGATAGGGAATTGAGAAAAGGAGGAGGCATTGCTATTATTTTGAAAGAGCACTTGAAGGGGCGTATGGGGGCAGATACGATATCAGACTGCGAAAGTATGCCCTTCTTGATCTCCTTTGCACCAACCATCACCTTATCAGGAATTCTTATCTACCGCCCCCAGGGCCCATGCGGGTTATTTGTAAAATCATTGACAGATACTGCCGCTAGACTAGTAAGCACTGCACCTAATATTACCCTATTAGGTGATTTTAACCTCCACTTAGAGAATCCTCTCAAGGCTGAAGCCTCAGATCTTACGCAAAATGTATTGGCTATTCAACTAACACAAAAAGTGATGAATCCAACACACAACAAGGGTCACATTCTGGACCCAGACTTCTCAAATAATGAACAATTCTTAGCAGGCTACCCCATCTCGGTACCATGATCAGACCACCTCCTAATTCCAATTCTTTGGAATATCCCACATCCGACTGTGAGCACACAAGCTGTCAAGAGCTGGGAACGCCCCTGGGCAAAACTCTCTCCAGAGGCATAGACCTCAGCCTTGTTGGACTCCAAACCATTGGGGGACATCAATCCTAATATAGCGTCAGACTACTAAAATTATTGGATTGTATCCTCTCTGGACACTATGATCCCACATAAATGGAGCCAAAAAAACCCAAGACGAAACAGACACCGTGGTACTCACCTAAACTGAGGGAGCTGAAACAAAACTATAAAAGACTAGAGAGAGCCTGGAGGAAATAATACAATGTGGGCAAAAAATAGATATACAGAGAGTCTATCAAAACCTATCAATTAGAAATAAAGAGAGCACAAGCTCTATACTTCGAGGAAAACATTACATTGGCCGCAAACGCGCCCAGAAAGATATTCCAAATAGCAAAAAAGCTTACAAAATGCCCTACACCTGAGCTATCATTAGACTCTTCTCAGTTACGATGCAGTGTTTTTCAAATTTTATTTTTAGACATATGTATAATACTTTCCCTCAGGCCATATGTGGAGACAGCTTGGGCCAGGAAGTGGACACACCAAGGGGTAGCATCCCCTGACTGGAGGACCTCCCAACCATGGACCGGTCCACCCTATCACAACTTTTTGCCCAGGTCAAATCCGGATCCCCTCTAGATCGGGCCCCTCTCCACAAAATCCACAAGGTAGAGGAAGCCGTAGTTTCTGTTCTTCTGGAGGTGCTAAACCCCTCTATATCCAGTTGTCAGGTGCCTCTATCATGGAAACATGCCATGAGAAGAGCACTCCTAAAAAAACCAACCTCGACCCTGAGTTATGGGGTAATTATCGTCCAGTCTCACTCTAGTGGGACCAGTAAAATTCTGGAGAAATATGTTAACAAGATTCTCTCAGAATACTTAGAAACCCACTCCCTACTGCATACTTCTCAGACTGGTTTCTGTCCTAACCATGGCACGGAGACAGCTCTATTAGCAGTAGTAGAGGAATCAAGGAAAATCCTTGACCAAGGAGGTGTAGTGGTGGTCATCCTACTTGATCTGAGCTGCGCATTCGATACTGTCAATTACAACACCTTATTTGACAGGCTTAGAATGGTGGGAGTCTTAGGCAAGGTTTTGGCATGGATCAAGTCTTTCCTGAAGGATAGAGCATTCCAGGTATTCGAGGGTAATTGTACCTCTAAGCGCGTGCTACTAACGTGCGGAATCCCACAAGGCTCATCATTAAGTCCCACCCTATTTAATGTTTATCTAAAACCTCTTTCCGAGCTAGTCCTCCCATATGGGATTCAGATCATTACCTATGCAGATGACACACAGCTAGATGTAGCGCTAAAACACCCAAACAATATGCCACTCAACCTAGAAGCCTGTATGGAAACTGTGGCCACATGGATGGGACAGTCATGTCTCAAGCTCAATGGAGACAAGACTGAACTAATGATTTTGGGTAACTACCCAATCGCCACAGCTAGAATGAACTGGCCCAACGGTCTTGGCCCGCCACCAGCCCCCAAAGATCAAAGGTTTGGGAGTCTCATTGGATAAGTCCCTTAATTTCAACTGCCAAGCAGTCAAGTTAGCGGCCTCCTGCTTCGGTATCATTAGAATGCTGCAAAAAATCCTCCCACTCCTCCCCACACCAGCTGGAAGAGTGATGGACAAGGCGCTTGTACTCTCCCACCTGGACTACGGGAATTCCCTCTACATTGACACCATAAAGTCCACCACAAGGAAATTGCAGGTTGTACAGAACTGCCCAGCTAGGCTGCTTCTTCACACCCCTTACTCGCATTCGGCCAAGCCAGCACTAAAAAAACTGCACTGGCTCCCAATAAACAAACGGATAAGGTTTAAATCATTGTGCATAGCACATAAAACGTTCTGGGGGATCGGCCCAAAGGTAAACCACTCTCTCATTGCCTTTCACCGCCCTTCAAGATGCCTCCGGTCAGCCAGCATGTTTTTTGCAGCATTACCTAAAATTAAGAGAGCATGTTCAGGGGGCCGCACTTTCTCTAATAATGCCGCCAGACTATGGAACATCCAGTTGCGCTCAGCTGCTCACCATCTCTCATTATGGAAGCAGTTGAAGACTTGTCTCTTCCTGAATCTACCTTAACTATCTAGCCTTCTTCCCCTTGTTGTTGCTAGCGCGGGGATGCCTAAGGGCAGCCTTGCGCTTAACAAATGCTAATTAACAATAATAATAATAATTTCTTCCCACCTGCCTTGCTGTACATTGTGTGCGCCTTTCTACCTGCTTTCCAATACACTGTGTGTGCCTTTCTACCTGCTTTGCAATACACTGTGTGTGCCTTTCTACCTGCTTTCCAGTACACTGTGTGCGCCTTTCTACCTGCTTTCCAATACACTGTGTGTGCCTTTCTACCTGCTTTGCAATACATTGTGTGTGTCATTCTACCTGCCTTACAGTATATTGTGTGTGCCTTCCTACCTGCCTTGAAACACATTGTGTCATTCTACCAGCTTTGCCATTCATTGTGTGTGCCATTGTACCTGCCCTGCAATAAATTGTGTGCACTATTCTACCTGCGTTGCCATACATTGTGTGTGTCATTCTACCTGCCTTGCAGTACACTGTGTGTGCCAGTCTACCTGCCCTGCAATACACGGTGTGTGCCATTCTACGTGCCTTGCAACACATTGTGTCCTTCTACCTGTTTTGCAATATATTGTGTGTGACTTTCTACCTGTTTTGCAATACATTTTATGTGCCATTCTACCTGCCTTGCAATACACTGTGTGTGCCTTCCTACTTGCCTTGCAATACACTGTGTGTGCCTTTCTACCTGCCTTGCAACCTGCTTTTCAGTACACTGTGTGTGTGTTATACCTGCCTTGTAATACAGTGTGTGCCTTTCAACCTGCCTTGCAGCTCATCGCGTGTCATTCTTTCTATCTTGCAGTACATTGTGTGTGCCAATCGCCCTATTTTACAGTATATTGTAGGAGACAGTCTACCTGCTTTGGAATACACTGTGTGTCATTCTACATGCTTTGGAATACATTGTGTGTCATTCTACCTACCTTGCAGTACATTGCGTGTGCCAATCTACCTGCCTTGCAGGAGAACAACCTGGGGTGGGAAGAGCTTTTCAGGACTAAAGCCCTGATCTGGAATAGACTACCTTAGGAACTCAAAGCTGCTCCCTCGCTATCTACCTTTAGAAAGGCCTTGAAAACCTGGCTCTTCTCTCAGGATTAGGCAATATTAGAGTATCTGCAAGGATTTCCATTTTGGTAGCTGTATCGGTCTTTATAGCGCTAAAACACCCATAGGCAGGAGTATGAGTATGAGCTTTATAAATCGTCGGCGTTCGGCGGGAGCACCAACAAGCCTTTGCAGCGGCAACCCACAAGGAAGGTCAAGAAAGGTTACGGTCTGGCCCAGAAATGACCAGGAGACTCACCACAGCAAGGGGAGTCAGGGCAGGCCTGGGGCAACCAGGGGAGCCCAGAAAATCAGAGTTGTCCCTCAAATGGGCCCACAGGCTAGAGGCACAGGAGTCGCGAGAGTGTGGAATCGTACCTCCCACACCGGTTACCGGTACGGAGGTATGATTCCAAGATGTTTGATACCAAACACAACATGTTTTGTTTCAGCCGTTTTCGAGATAGCATTTACTGCGAGGTTATAATGTTCCTCTACCTATATGTCTGGCTGGGTCACAGACAACCCGGGAGAATGGTCTCCGAAGACTGCAGGGGGCTCTGCTCATGCAGTGGAACCCTCTCATGTAAAAACCCAGCACCCTGCCTTCAGGATTATCAAGGCCTGCTAGAGGGGTGACTGATAGGTTTTAAGTGTAGTGACCTATAGATATAGTAAGCCTATATCTTTCGTAAGTGGTGCGAGCACCAGCTTACACAGGCTGCAAAGGTAGACATGTAGTTCCATTTTGTATGGTCTCTCATGGGAGGCATAATACATGCTGCAGCCCATGGGAGGCCGCTGAGGTACCTATGCCCTGAGTACATGGGTACCATATACTAGAGACTTATAAGGGTACCTCAGTATCCAATCTGGGGTGTACTTAGTACATATCATAACAGTTATACAGAACGATGTGGGTTGTCTTGAGATTCCACCTTATGTTGTCACTCTCAAGCCCAATGTTGAATTACCGCGCATCCCACAGTATAGAATCTCTACTGAAGGTGAGAAAGCACTTTTGGGAATCATTCATGACTTGATTCAGAAGGGTGTGGTCGAAGAAACAAGAGGTAACACATGCAATAGTCCTATTCTTCCTCTTCTTAAACGCACTGATCCTTCTCAGCCTCCTGTGTATCGTTTCGTAATTGATTTGCGGGAGGTAAACAAAATTGTTGTCCCACAATTTCCTGTTGTTCCAGATATCACTGCTCTGTTGACGATGATACCTTCCACAGCGACTTGGTTCTCTGTTATTGATTTAAAGAATACCTTCTTTAGTATTCCCATTGCAGAAGAGAGTAGGGACATTTTTGGTTTCTCCCTTGGAGGCCGAAGCTTCCGGTTTAAGCGCGCACCTCAAGGCTATTGTGAAAGTCCCTCTATTTACAGCCAAGCTTTAAAATGTCATCTTGATACTTTTCATTTCCCGTCTGGTGCTGCTCTCATCCAGTATATGGATGACTTGTTAGTCGCCGCTGATTCGGAAGATATCTGCAAAGATGTCACTGTTGCATTGTTACACCATTTATTTTATCTGAATCACAAGGTTTCACCTTCCAAACTACAATATGTTTGTCGAGAGGTTACTTACTTGGGTCATCTCCTATCAAAGGAGGGACGACGATTGACACCAGAACGAATCCAGGCGATTGCACGAATGTCTGTACCATCCACACAAAGGGAGGTACTTGCCTTTCTGGGTATTACTTCTTATTGTAGACAGTGGATCCCTAACTTCTCTCTAATAGCCAAACCTTTATTGGCACTCACTTTAAAAGATACGCCTCAGCCCCTTCCTTGGACTGATGAGTGCCAAAAGAGTTTCACTGATTTACGTACCGCTCTCTGTTCTGCTCCTGTACTAGGCACCCCAGATTACACTAAGCCTTTTACGCTCTATGTTCATGAAAGAGAAGGTTGTGCATTATCAGTTTTGACACAGCAACTTGGAGACAAACAGCGGCCATGTGCCTATTTTTCGGCTACGTTAGATCCTGTAGCTAAAGCATTGCCCAGTTGTCTCAAAGCGACAGCAGCAGCAGCAATTTCTATTCGACAGTCTGCTGGAGTGGTGTTGGATAACACTCTCATTGTCATGGTGCCACATGCAGTAGATACTTTACTAAACAGAACGAAAACGCAGCATCTTACGAGTGCTCGTCTAACTGGATACGAGCTGACACTTTTGTCTAGTCACGTACACATCAACAGATGTAATACCCTGAATCAAGCTACTTTGTTGCCCCTTCCAGATGAGGAAAGTGTTGAAGAGCGGCATGATTGTTTCTTCCGTACTGAGGAAGAGACAAAAGGAAGAATTGACCTGAGAGACACACCGCTAGAGAATCCGGACGGAACTCTATGGGTAGACGGTTCTTGTTTTAAAATGTCTAATGGAGATACAGTTTCAGCCTATGCTGTAACTACTTTACATACAGTTGTGGAAACTGCACGCATTAGACACAATTCAGCGCAAGCAGCAGAATTGATAGCATTAACGAGAGCGTGTGTATTGTCAAAAGAGAAAAGAGTGAACGTATACACTGACAGCCAATACGCTTTTGGTGTAGCGTTCAACTTTGGGCGTCTCTGGAAGGAAAGGGGTTTTCTCACTTCACATGGCACCAAAATACAACATGGTCAGCTAGTGACTAATCTTCTCGAATCACTTGCCTTACCCACCCAAATAGCGATCGTGAAGTGTAGTGCACACAAAAAGATTACGGATGATGTTGGTCGAGGAAATGCATTTGCAGACAAAATAGCGAAAAAGACAGCGAGAGATTCAACAAGTCGAATGTATGTGGCAGATCCTGCGAATTGGGTCGGAGAGAGAGGAATGTATGAGAATACAGTGGAAAGTGTAAAAGCGATTCAGAAAGAGGCTTCAGCAAGGGAGATAAGCAAGTGGAAAGAAAGTACGGGAATGTTAGATGAGATGGGTTGTTGGGTGGAATTATCTGAACATCAACGTTGGCTGTTACCAGATGCCTATGTTCTCCCAGTGGTTACTATGGCACATGGTCCAGCCCACTTAAGTGCGAAAGGTATTTGTAAACTTCTGGCTCCAGTGTGGCAGAATGAAGGTATCTCAAAATGTGCAGACAATGTAGTAAAACACTGTATTGTTTGTTTAATGTACAACCCAGGAAAGGGAACCCCAACTCCAGCGGGTCACTTTGCTCCTCCAACATATCCATTTGAGGTGTTGCAGATCGATTATATTCATATGGAGCGATGCAACAACCTCAAATATGTTCTGGTGGTAGTATGCGCCTTTTCAAGATGGATAGAAGCATACCCTCTAAAAGATAACACAGCCTTATCCACAGCTAAAATCCTTCTAAAAGATGGTTTGCCGGCATTGTCTGGAGTGACAATGGGAGCGAATTTGTTGGCCAAGTCATGCAAAAAGTTTGTGCAGGTCTTGGTATCAAGCAAAAGTTTCATGCGGCAAATCATCCACAGTCAGCGGGTTTAGTAGAATGTTACAACGGTACCTTGAAGTTGAAATTAGCAAAGGTTCAAGCGAGTACAGGACTCAATTGGCACGATGCTTTGCCATTAGCTTTGCTATCCACCAGAACTGCAGTACACTCTCGTTTGGGACTTAGCCCTTACGAAGTGATTTTTGGTCGTCCAGCTAATGTATGGGGAGTCCCTCGCCCTAAGAAATACGCAGACTTGCCATATCCAATGTTGATTGACTTTCTGCATGATCTTACGACTAAATTGCGTGTTCTCCATCAACAGGTTCAAAGTGCTCTGCCGGAGGCTTCCAGAGACCCAGGTCATTCCATCCGACCAGGTGACTGGGTATGTGTGAAGAATTTTCCGAGGACAAGCAATTTGGAACCCAGATGGCGAGAGCCCCGGATGGTCTTGCTGACCACGAGAACAGCAGTTAAAGTCGAAGGAAAGAAAAATTGGATTCACGGTGTGCATTGTAAGAAAGTGCCTTTGCCTTTGCCCTACGATCAATGGGTACGCAGGGGTACTGGTGACTGTGAGAGTGAAAAGATACCACGATTCGTGCCTTTTAGCGATGCACACCTGAATGGGACACTGTCTGAGAAAGAGGACGACGACATTTTACAAGAAGCAATTCCATCGCATCGTCGATTAGATACAACCAATCCACGAACATTGTTCCAAGACCAGAGTGTTCCGGGGAAGGAACGATACGACTTAAGACCTAGACTAAAGAACACTTAAAAGACTTTTCTCTTGTGTAGTATTCTATCCCGGTTGCAGGGTCACGGTAGGAGTCTGATTCACGACCTGAGTAGTGGCAATAGGCCTGCAGGACCTACAGTGTCATAAGACGGTAGACAATCGTGATTTAGCGATTGAGGAAGTTTGCCGTGAGCATCCATTAGTAAGAGGGAAACTACACTAGGCAAAAGAGAGAGAAAAGAAGAAATGAAGAAAGCATCCTGTAAAATAATGTACAGTCGTTTCAGCATAACTTTATGTATCATTATATCATTGTGTATTGTTTTGGCATTTGTTGGTTGGATTATTTATGCTTTGCAGCCAAAAGTTGTCTCCCCTTCTTCCTCTTTGTCTTCTCCTACTATCTCTCCACATCTCTTTTATACTCTTCCTCCACATGAACTCATTAGAAGAACTGAATATTATAACAATTCCTTTATCCAGTTATTACACCAGCACCAGTTAGTGGTCAATACGACTGACTGTTGGGTGTGTGGACTTATGCCACATACCACAGAGAAAGGAATTCCATATTTAGTTCTCCCGTTTTCTTATGAGGGTTTCGTTTGGGCTTACTTCGTCATTTTCTCCAATGCTTATCAAAACAAATTCAGACGATCTGTTAGTTCACATGTTAGCGATCCGGATTTTAGTCATAGTTCTTTGATTAAGGGAATGGTAGCTATGGCTAAAATCATGGAAAACAGTAAAATCTCCATTGATGAAAGAAAAGCGTACACTAACTGGAACGTCACCCAATATATGTCTAGTCTTAGAAGTAAAGTTAGAAAAGGAAAGTCCTCACCGATTTGGACTATACCACATCAGGGCAACTTCTGCTTACAGATAAACGATCGCTCTTCTGACTCTATACAAAGTAATAACTGCTCCCACACGTACGTTTATTCCTCTCAGAACTCGCCTCCTCTAGTACCGTCTCAAGGCACCTATTTCATCTGCTATAATAGAGCTTATACTTGGTTACCAACGGTTTTCTCTGGTACTTGTTTTATAGCCTTTCTTCTTCCCCCTACTTACACCGCTTCCGCAAATCATCATCGAACCAGATACGGCAGAGGGATTATTGATTCAAAGGACACAGCAGGACAAGAGGGAGGAGATTTCCTTAAAGGATTTCTTCCCTTCTGGGGTCCACTGGCTAGCAGCAGAAATATAAGGCAACTAGTCCGTGTCGTAGAGACTACAATAGACATCACTGTAGGAGCCTTAAGTAACATCACGGCAGAACTACAGGCGGATCGTCTTATGACATTACAAAAATCGAGTTGCCTTAGACTTTGTTCTCGCAGATCGTGGTGGAGTATGCAAATTGATCGGGTCAAGTTGCTGTATTTTCATACCTAATGACGCTCCGACAAGATACCAAGCTATCTCCAAGTTGCACATAATCTCTGAGTCTATTCATCAGGACGAAGGAGATTGGTCTTTTACAGAGTGGTTTTGGGGACTACTGTCCAAATGGGGTTGGAAAGCATTGACGTTTCTTGGTATAATCTTGACCATTATTTTCTTCTGTTGCCTTTGTATGCACTGTGGTCCCGCTATCTGTGACCTCTGTGCTACTATGTGCATCCCAAAACCCAAACCACAAGTAACCGAGAACATAAGAATGATGTTGCAGCAACAGCTCGATGACCTCATGGCTATCGACATTGACTCAGATTAGCATGAGTCTATCTTGCCTGAGTTCTGGCACAAGGAGGGTCTGAGGAACTTCGATTTTCGATCACGATCGAATCGACCCGCCATTTTGTGGCCCGCCGCCATTTTGTGTTGCCATCACTCAGGCAGCACGGCGAACAAAGTCTATTCTGCTTTTTCTGTAGCCTGGTGTCGAAATACGCCTTCTGCCTCTATTTACAAAGCTGGTGGTGGAACTAGCCGAGTACACTAATCCCTGTCTGGCTTTTCTAATCCCCGTCTCAACTATCTGTTGATTCACACTATTCTTTCCTGACCGTATCTTATCGACTGGCCTTCACTGTCTCCTGCTAGCATTCTCTTGTTTCACAACTGTCCTCCAACACACACAAACGTATCTCGCCACCTGCAAGTTAGTTATGAGTCTGTTAATAAATTAGATTGAGGGTGGGGTGACAAACATAATTGGAGGAGAGGTCTCTTGAGTCATCCGACACTTTTGTTTTCAAACCTTTCCTATTGGTTCTATCTTGTTTTCTAACTTTTCTTATTGGCTCTTTCTGTGTGTTTTGGGAGTGCTTTTGGAAAAAATATACAAACTCTATACAGTAAAAAACCCTGTGCGCCACAGAGTGAAGTGGCAGTCTCCTGAGAACCTACTTTGTGTACTTCTAGGATAACTATACTAGCTGCAGCTAAATAAATCTGATCTTCTAACGCCAACAGAGTGTCCCGTGTCTCTGTGTAGCTAAGCAGGTGAACTCCGGAGACTTGGGCGTACCCTGCGCCGCCAGACCCAAAAGGTTCTGGTTCTTCAGCTCAAACTTTCGCAAATGCGAGACCTATTGCATTGCAAATGATTGTTTTGCTTATTGGATGGTTCTCCTTCACACTTTTGTTGTTGGCACCCTTGTACTTTTCTTGTGTTTGCCTGTCCAGCTTGCATGATTCTGGTACTTTGGTTTGTTGGTAGTTTGGTGTTGGCGTGTGGGTTGTGTTGTGATAAGAAGGGAGATGGTGCATGAGTGTTTGTACTTGTGCTCCTGTGTTTTTTTCTATCTACTTTATTCTTTCTGCATGAATCGCCACCTTTAATTTTCATGCTACTTTTCAGAACTATGTTATGTTATTTATTTCTTGCATTTGTTCTGATACCGTTCAGAGAGTTTTTGTATTCCCTTGTAAAGGAAGGAGATGTGTTGTTATACTGCTGCTCAGGCTGGGTGACTGTGTGAGAGAATGTTGGTGAGTGGAATGATCATGTGTGTGAGAGTCAGTTGGTGGATGGGCGGAGCAGCAGTGAGGCTGCTCCTGGTGGGGCTCTCTTATGTAACATCCTACCTGAATAAAGATACCTGAAGAAATCTACATGGATGGACTATTTGCAACAGTAGTCCAGAACACTCCATATCAGATACAAGAGACATTCTTTCGGGCTATCAAGTCCGAGCACAGACCATTGCTATGGGGGATGGCAGCCCCATAATTGCACTTAAGAAACTCCAGAAAGGAGTGTATGATGGGGACTGGCTGTTCCAGATCTTCGGAAACATTATTGGACCTCTCAACCTATAAATATTAATGGGTGGATATTTTCCCCGCTCGAGGAACCGGCATACAGGGTTAACTGACGGGCGATGGGTAAAGGCAGTTACTTGATGGAGCTATACCGGAAGAGGAGAAATATTATGCACCTCCTGGTGCACACACGCACAGTGGTTGAAGCATGGCCTAAGGCAACTACAATGACAGGCTGAGAGGCTAAACTCACGGAACAGACACCTCTGAGGGTGGGAGATCACTTTGGAGAACTGAACCGCTTAGAGGGCTTTCAGAAGTGGAGCCTTATAGGAATCAACTTGCTGGGGGACATCTGGAAGGGAGGCAAGATGGTCGAATTCGATAGCTTGTCGGAGGAGTTCCAGTTGGGGGAAGGGGAGTGTCTCTGGTACCGGCAACTACGACATGTGCTACACCACCATCTGAAGGAGGGAACTTCGATACCGGAGTAGTCATCGCTCGAGGACAGACTCCTCCTAGATCCCATGATTGATAAGGCGATTTCCCTCACCTATCGAAAGCTTGTGAACATCTCCCCGCACTGTATGGGACCCCTGAGAGAGGACTGGGAATCACATGTTGGTCTACTCGGGGATGATGATTGGGTTGAGGCCCTACAGAGCCCCAGAGAAATAGCTATAAGGGCACGCCTTTGACATGTCCAGCTCCGCATTCTTCATAGATCCTATGCCTCGCGAATGATCCAATTCCGTATTGGTAATTTTGTGCCAAAGTGTGAGAAGTTGGCCTGGCATATGCTGTCCTCTAGTTATAGGGGACACCTTGCACCAGTCCAATTCGACTCTTATGGTGATAGGTTAAAGACAACCTTTAAAGAAAGCTATCCTAGTGGTAGCTGTGGAGAGCAGCCTTCAGGCAAGTCTTGAAGGAGTGTTAAGCTTATTGTTTTACCATAGATAACCTCTTGGATAACCAAATGAGAGAGTAGTCCACACAGGTATATATATAAAATATATGTATTTATTCTAAGAATAATCCCACTAGTCTCTTTATTAGGCTAGAGGTAAAGATACAATTCAATAAAGCATTAATAGTTACAATAAATAGAACCGGTTTGAGGCAGTGTATGCAGAAGTAGGCACCGGAGAAGCCTACGTGCAGGTCTGAAAAACATCCTATGGTGCACCTACCCAGTTCCAATCCACATAGTCTGTCTGGGGAGGTGGGAGCACCTCCCTGCAACAAGATCCCTATTGTCCAGCTGCCGTGGCTGGAGTTCTGCCCAGCAACTGCAGCCAGAGTCGTGTGGGTGGCGGGTCGCATCCATTTTGTAATACGTGTGCACTTTTAAATTGGTGTCTTAATTCTGCCGCTTTTCCCATATCGCCCCTCTAGCAGGGGGGAATCATGCCCTCACTCCCATGGCTGGATTGGGGGTATGATTCCTACATGTTTTGACACCAAACACGATATGGTTCTGTGTAGCCATTCTCAAGTTATCACGCTATCAAGATTATTTATAATGCGGTTAAGAGTATATGGTATGGCTACACTACAAACAACCCAGCAATAGTTTTACGAAGGTTGCAGAAGGGGCCTGCTCAGGTAGGGGTTCCCCCTCACACATATCTCAGCACCCTGCCTTGTAGGATTAGCAAGGCCTGCCTTGGGGGTGACCTATGAGGATATATGTGTTGTATTAAGTGGGATACAGGATACCTATATCCCTGTAAGGGGTGCAAGCACCACCTTACCCAGACTACAGTAGTGGTCTGGTGGTGTCATTTGGTATGACTGTCCTAGGGGTGGCACAATAAGTGCTGCAGCCCCTGGTAGGCCTCTGAGGGACCCATGCCCTGGGTACCTAGGGTACCATCTACAAGGGGCTGACAGGGTGTTCTCAGTATCCAATTGGTAGGTACCTAGGGTACTCACATCAGTTTAGAGAAGAAGAAGATAGGCTGGGGTCCTGGATAGCAGGGCCACAGCCTGGCTAGTGTCATAAAACAGTCAAAACATCAGCAAAAAGTTGGGGGCAACTATGCAGTCGATGCCACTCTCCTACACCGAGGAATGCACAAGGGGATGTGGGGAGAGAGGGTCTTTCTTCAACATACTGTGGGCCTGCCCCAAAATCCAGACGTACTGGGAAGGCCTGTCCCGAGTAATGGCTGAAGTGGTGGGAGAGCCGGGTTTGATTGGCGCCGAGGTGGCACATTCTAGGAGTAACAGGAGAGATCACATGGCCACAGTGGGCCAAGACCTGGTTGGCATTGGCAGGGGGGGTGGCCAAGAGGAACATTGCCCGTGCATGGGGAGCAGGAAATGCCCCGCCAGTGGAATCCTGGAAAAGGGACATGGATTGGTGTCACAGAGCGGAACAATCAGTCTACCAGAGCAGGGGCTGCCCGTACAAATGGGAAAAGATATGTGGAGCGTGGGCAAAGTATAGGGGCCATTGGGCAGAGGATTGAGGATTGTTCCAAAGTCTTCCAAGAGAGAATAGGCAAGTAATACTTCCCTGGAGGGCAATGGTGGCAACAGCGAACCAATTGGAAACGATGTACGATGCGATATGGGGTACAGGTAACACATGTAAACTCATGGGACTCTATGATTTTATGTATGATGTATATCTGAAGATTGTAACATGTTTAATAAAAAGAAGTTTTAAAAAAATTAATATGTATTTAGTGCGTGCCAAGGGATATCATCGTTGAAGCCTGCGCTCTGAGTAGAAAGGAGGAGTATCCAGCGCTGCTCCATTCCCCATTTCAAAGAGTTTTTGCTTGTGCCAGGAGGTATTGGTTTCAAGTACGTACAGCTCCTTTATCTGCCGTGTGATGGTGATCGATAAAGTGTGCACTCATTTTGGATGTGTTTCTTTGACACCGGATGTTGCGTCGGTGGTCAATAATGCGAGTCTTGACAGCTCGGGTGGTCATACCAACGTACATCAGTTGACATGGACATTAAATCAGGTAAATACAATTCTTGGTATTGCAATTGGTGTCCAGTCCTGGTTATTTTTTAGACCTACTTCTTTCGTATGTTTTGTCAGGTGACACACTCCAAATTGGCCCCAAGGATTGCCCTTTGACTGGAGTCAAATTCCAGAGTGTGCTTTCTGTTTGTTGTTGCTTGGTAGGTGGACGGGAGTGAACCAGCATATCCCATAGGTTGCTCATGCGATTCAAGGCAAAACGTGGCATAGGGATGTTCAGGATACCACATTGTATGATCCTTCAGTGTTTTCTTATCACCTTCTGTATCCTGTTGGAATTAGCTCTGTATGTCCTTACACAGATGATAAGATCTCCCTCCTCTCTTCGTCTGGGTTCCAGCAGTGCCTCTCGTTGTTATTATGAGCTCTCTTGTGGGAATTCTTTATCACGGATGCAGGGTAGTTGTGGGCTTCCAGGTTTTTACTCAGTAGGGAAGCTTTGTTCTTGAAGTTAGCAATGGAGTTGCAAGTTCTGCGCAATCGTAAAAACTGGCCGAAGGCAAGGTTATCCCGAAGTGCCTTGGGAGGATGACTGTTGTAGCGCAATAAATTGCTGCAATCTGTGGGCTTCTTGAAGGTATTGGTCGACAGCTCGCAATTCATCAATGTAATGGTGAGGTCCAGGAAATGGATCTCTGTGGGAGAGACTGTGCGTGTGTACCTTAAGAATGGGCTCAGTGTATTTATCCATTCGTAGATGGAGTTGAAGGTTTCTTCATCTCCCTTCCAGAAGATGAGAATGTTGTCTATGTAGCGACGCCGTATCAGGATGTTCCTAGAATACGGGTTGTTGTTATGAATCTTGGTGCACTCAAATTCAGCCACATACAGGCATGCCAGGCTGGGGCTAAAGTACTCCCCATTGAGGTCCCCTGGATCTGGTGGTACAAGGTGTTTTGAAACAAGAAGAAGTTCTCTTTCATTGCTATAGTAGCACAATCCATGATGAAGCTAATCGGGGTCTGTGAGCTTCAATTCTCAGCTAACAGGCACGCCTCCACAACAGTCAGAGTTGCTTCTTGGAGGATGTTGGTGTACAACGCTTCCACGTCTAAGGTCATCAGAAAGCTGATCTTGTCGCTTCTCTCTGTCTTCGCAATCAAATTCAGAACATCTCTGTTACCTTGAAGGTATGAGGGAATTGTCTTCATGAGGGGTTGCAAGAAGTGATCACAAAATTTACTTAGAGGTTCCAGAAGGTAACCTATGCCAGAAACAATGGTGTGAACCGGGGCCGGGACGATCCCCTTGTGAATTTTCGGAAGGAAGTAAGGGTCCTGGGTTCCATGTTGATAAGGAATTCTGCTTCATTCTTTGAAATCCATCCTTGTGCTGCAGCTGAATTTACAAGTGACCTAATCCTAGTGGAAAGGGAGTTGGTTGGATCGGTGGTAATGCGTTTGTAGTATTTTTCTTCGGATAGTTGACGCAAGCATTTGTTGTTGTAGTCTGTCGTCTCGAGAAGGACGATTGTTCCTGCTTTATCTGCTGGCTTTATTATGATGGAGTCATCATTCGTCAGTTGTTTGATGGCTTTTCTTTCTTGGAATGAGATGTTGTTGAAGTGTTTTCTTGTGTTCATGGAACCAACATCCTTGATGACAGCTTGTTTGAAGATCTTGTGTGGCGTCATGCCTTCATGGGGGGTAAATCTGGAAGGGGCTCTTAGGCCCGTGTCCGCCTTGATGCATGGTTCTTTGTCCTGGAAATAGGCCCTCAATCTCAATTTCCTGAAGAACCCATGAAGTTCTTTGTGAAGTCGTAAATGATCTTCTTGGGGAGTTGGTACGAATCCAAGTCCTTTCTCTAGTACTTTTTGTTCAATAGGGGTCAGCTTTGTTTGTTGTTCTTGCTTCTGAGTTCCATTTGTTATAGTGATTGTGGTACTGGTTGGTCTTACCACTGGATATGTTTGTGTCCTACTCTTCTTGTGCCTCTGCCACTGCCCCAGCCTCATCCTAAAAAAGGTTGCTGATTTGGGTTGTATTGGAACATGGGAGATAAATGTGGTTGGGGCAGTTGAAACAATGGGTTCCATGGTGGTTGCTGTCCAAAATAGGGGCCCATTGGGTATTCAAATATCGGTTGTGGTGGGTAGCCTCTGTTGTTCCTTTAGTACTTCAAGACCACATGATAGCACCACTGTTTTAAATTCCCTATAAAGATTTTTTTTTAGGTTACCAGAGCCTGTTTTAGCTATACGGCATCTCCAAATGAAAAGATTTAGAATAAAGAAGCCCCCAGGCCCGTCAGGCATTACAGTGCTGGCGAGACAAGGAGCACCCATGATGAAGCATGACACCCTAAAAGGGTTTTCAGATCTTTCTGCGACACATATAAAAGTCATCTGGTTCAACTATCCGTGACCACTTGGAAGAGGAGGAAATACTCCAAGCTTAATAAATAGCAAACTATCCCTGTCATCAGACATTCATCTGCTCCATACATTGTGGGTGTGATAACTGTGTTCTGTGGAGGGCATGGACAAGCTTCGCATCACTAAATTGGAGCCAAGCCTTGAAGCTACTCGTCAAAGCTAATCTGGAGAATCAGAGAGTTTGGCAGCCAACTCTCCATCTTGGAGCAAGAACCCAGCATCCTGGTCAGTAAGGAGCACGTGTCATCTCATCTTTAATAATGGTCGGTGGTCAGTATCACTTCATAGATCTGGGAAAAGCACTGACAGCGTGTGAGGGTTTCCCCATTACAACTGGCCACATATGATCGTACAGCTTACCCCATCTATAACTCTACGGAATCTTCTCACAATACTAGTTTGTTCACGCACCAGCACTGTGTAGTTAGTGGCAGTGCCGAGGAGCAGCTTCACATACCAAATACTAACGCAAACTACCACAACAAACTGTGCACTCCACTCACAGGAGGAGACTCAGCGACACATCATGGTTAACATAAAATATGATTGATACCAGACCAAGAGGACCTCAATGTGCATTGCACCGAACGGGTGGCTTTGAAAAGTAATTTCTATTATTCTAAAAATGAGAAAAACATCGTAAATGTTTCAATTTGGCCAACAAATTGGACCTTGGGGTGTGATCTTGAAGGATCATGCCCCTCTTACCTCGCTGTTGCTCCTCTCTGAGTCTGGCTGCCGGCTCCATCAGACTGACCTTGGAGAAGACTTCGATGGTCACATCAATTGCTGAGTCCTTGTCGTAGAACTTTACAGGAAGGTTCTTGGTATCAATCCGGTCTGCTTTCTCCAGCTTTCCTCGTGGGATGTTTCTCAGCCCTTTGACGTCGATATCTGATAATTTATCCTTAAACCTTTTGAAGTCAGCTTCGGTGAGATCCTCCAGGGCGTGGAGCAGGATGTCACCACATTTGCTGCCTCTGTTCCCCATGGCTCATGTGAGGATACACCTGAAAAAAAATGTTGGGTTGTAAAAATAAGGTCTGTTCACATAGCCGTGGGCCATGGAAGTCAGGTAAATGATCACATTCTCCTCACACCTGTACACTATGTTTGAATGAATTAATGAAACCCACTCAATATAGCATAACTGTTTGCCAACTAGGGCGTCCTGGCCTACTGTTCGAAATAACAAAGTTTCACTCAGAGGTACAGGAAAGTATAGAGTAGACTGTAACTCCTGAAGGCTGCATCGATGCCAGATTTCCAGGATGTCCAGATGAGAGAAATACATGGAGCTTATTGAAGTCCCCCACATGCCATACCAAGGTGATTGAACATGGCTTTGGCAATGAGGAGCCAGTGGAGATGTTTCAGCTGGCTTGTGAGGGAGGAGCTTCAGTTGCGTTCACTCCATCCTTATTTGGCTCACTGTGCCACTCCGGACGGGAAGCAGGAGTATGTTACTTTTGGTCCTACTCCAGCAGACACAATCCAAGCCTTACTGCTAGGCCGCGTCCAACCCAGACTTGTGCCCGCTTCATTGGGTCTCATCAGTGAGGTGCCCTTCATTTACAGAGAAGCCACATGTTTGGATCGGGATAACAAGAGAGTAGCAATCTCCTGAATCTCCTCGAATGACAACTTAAATTGACTACATCCCCTGCGCATGAGCATGCCCTAAGACACTTTATGATAGACCCAACACAGAGCTGGCATTTGCAAGTACCTGTAACTTTAGACGATCGCTAGGTGCAGCTCAGGATGCTGGTGGCTTGCAAGACAAAAGGGGAATATACTTGACAACATTGATATAGAGCTATAGTTTTGCTTTCAGGCATACTTAAAGGCAACACGTGTGCAGGATAGTTACCACCAGGATTTTTACCGAAAGAAAATTGCAAGAGAACGTTTTGAGATAGTGAGCCAGCTCTGGAGGTAATAGCTTCTAGACTCGAGAACCTAGAGGGAGATTTTACAAAAAGAAAACACCTCCCAGTCCAGCCAATGAATAGTGTCTCTTCTTTCTCACATCCTGTCTTTTCTGCAGTGATCCAACTTCAATTCACCCACCAGCAGCATGTGTCCAGGGAACCAGTTCTGCCAAATGTGCATCCAGCAGTCACCCATCCATTCCTCCAGATCCTCACAACTGAGGCAGCATGACTGTCCCCACCTAGAGAACACCAGCCAAACAGAAGAGCGACACATCATGGCAGGAAACCCAAGTTTGGTAGGGTCATGATACGAAGGGCTAAATCCAGTAGAGAGGTCACCAGTGCAGGTTTCTCCACAACACCTCATTCATGGAAGGAATCCCACTGAAGGAGCCTCCTCAGAACTTCTTGAACACATTAACAGATGTTCAATTAACACTCAATTCTAAATATCAATCAACTGACAAAATCATATGCAAAAAGAGTTTACGACATGGCTGTGCAGGCTGGCACAAGCTCCAAAGAGCCATGGTCTTCTTGGAGCAATGAAAAAGGTTCCCTCAAGGGTGTCCCTGGAACGGACTCTGCAAATGAAAGCTCCAAACACAGGACACATTTCATGTCAAACTGCCCAGTGCTTGAGAGCCTTCTAGGACCTATCAGAATGCGTCCCTTGGAGGGTAAGGGAATCCTAGTCTCAGTGCATCCACAGTCACTGGCTTAAACCTGGGGCCAGGCTGAAGCTGAGCCTTTCGAGGTTCCTCCAGATTCAGCCATGAGGTCCCCGCTTTGGAGACTGTGAGTGCACACGTCATGGTTCCTGCAAGATATCATGTCAGTGAGGCATCACCTTCCTTCCACCTCACACCTCAGCCCTCACCCCTCACACTCTCTACTGACTGCTACAGGACAGCAGAAGGGAATGGAAGGGAAGAGGTGGAACCAAGGAGGGCCCATATGAAATCCAAACCTCCAGGGCCAAACACAACAGATCCTGGCAGTCAGAAGGATGAAAGTCATTCTGGAGGTTTAATGTTCAATAAATCATACTGCAGACCGTCAATGATCAATGAAAGAGCCACAAATGCACAATCAGCAGCCCGGGGGATTCAATGTATCGTGTATGTAGAGTGTCATGCCATTATACATACCGTGTTGGTGCCATTTCTTAAGCTTGTACTAATGTTCAGTGTAAGCGTTCAAACTTTGCATAAGTGTATATCTTCTCATCCCCATGTGCCTTGCCACGAGCCATCTTCCGTGATCGACCTTGCGTCGCGGTGTTCTGGTTCTAGGGTACCTCTGTGGTTGACAGTAGGAGTCCAGGAACCGGGGCGCCTGGAAGCCTCATGGTGACCCCTTAGGGGCTCTACCTATACATGTCTTCATACTTACCTGTGCTGTGGTCTGGGGTTTTCTGTTCAGCCTTTGGAAGGCATCACACTGAGCCTGCACTCAAGAGGTGAGTCATTCCCTGGCAGAAGACAACGTTCACTGAATGGACAGGCCAGGTCCTCGTGGGGAAGACTTTCCCCAGAGCTTATAAGAGTTATTATTCTGAACATGTCATATTCAAGGTCTAAAGTATCCACAGGTGAGATGCTCCCGCAAACACAGAGGCTCTATAGGTGAGTTGCTCCAGCAGGAAGAGGCTCCCAGGAGAGCTGCTTCAGAAGGCAAGCAGGCACGGTACCAAGATGAACTGCTCCAGCAGGCACACAGGCTTGCAAGATCCCCAGGTGGGCTCCTCTATCCGGTAGACAGGGTTCCCAGGTGACCTGCTCCAGAAGGCAGGTATATTGGGTCCCCGTGGGGCTGCTCCAGCAGGCAGGCTGAGCCCTTTGGTGAGCTGCTTCAGCAGGAAGGATGGGTTATCAGATGAGCAGCTCCAGCAGGCAGGCAGAGTTCCATGGAAGGCTGCTCCAACAAGCAGGCAAGACTCCGAGGTGGGCTGCTCTGGCAAGCAGGTAGAGGTCTTCAGGCGAGCTCCACCAGCAGGCAGATAGGCAAGGTCTCAAGCTGAGCTGCTGTAGCAGGCAGATAGGCTAGGTCCCAGGTGGACTGCATGAACAGGTAGGCAGGTTCCTTAGGTGAGCTGTTCCAACAGCCATGCAAGATCTCCAGGTGGGCTACTCTATCAGGTAGGCAGGGGTCCCCAGGTGAGCTGCAACATTAGGCAGACAGGCAAGGTCCCCACAGGAGCTGCTCCAGCAGGCAGGCAGAGTTCCATGGAAGGCTGCTCCAACAAGCAGGCAAGACTCCGAGGTAGGCTGCCTTGGCAGGCAGAGGTCTACAGGAGAGCTCCACCAGCAAGCAGACAAGCAAAGTCCCCAGATGGGCTGCTCTAGCAGGCAGGTAGGGTCCCCAGGTGAGCTTCTTCAGCAGACAGGCAAGGTACACACGAAAGTGGTGTACTTAGGTGAGCTGCTCCAGCAGACAGGCTGGGTCCCTGGGTGAGCTGCTCCAGCAGGCAGGCCGGGTCCCTGGGTGAGCTGCTCCAGCAGGCAGGCTGGGTCCCTGGGTGGGCTGCTCCAGTATGTAGGAAGGGAGGGTCCTAAGGTGAGCTGCTCCAGCAGGCAGGCTGGGTCGCTGGGTGAGCTGCTCCAGCAGGCAGGCAGGGTCCCTGGGTGAGCTGCTCCAGCAGGCAGGCTGGGTCCCTGGGTGAGCTGCTCCAGCAGGCATGCAGGGTTCCCTCGTCAGCTGCTCTAGTAGGCAGGCTGGGTCCCTGGGTGAGCTGCTCCAGCAGGCAGGCTGGGTCCCTGGGTGAGTTGCTCCAGCAGGCAGGCTGGGTCCCTGGGTGAGCTGCTCCAGCAGGCAGGCTGGGTCCCTGGGTGAGCTGCTCCAGCAGGCAGGCAGGGTTCCCTCGTCAGCTCCTCTAGCAGGCAGGCTGGGCCCTGGGTGAGCTGCTCCAGCAGGCAGGCTGGGTCCCTGGGTGAGCTGCTCCAGCAGGCAGGCAAGGTTCCCTCGTCAGCTGCTCTAGCAGGCAGGCTGGGTCCCTGGGTGAGCTGCTCCAGCAGGCAGGCTGGGTCCCTGGGTGACCTGCTCCAGCAGGCAGGCTGGGTCCCTGGGTGAGCTGCTCAAGCAGGCAGGCTGGATCCCTGGGTGAGCTGCTCCAGCAGGCAGGCAGGGTTCCCTCGTCATCTGCTCTAGCAGGCAGGCAGGACCACAGGCATTTAGCTCCAGCAATTGCACTTAAAAGTGCATTCTAGTGTCTCCCCACGTGTATGTATTTATTTATAAATACAGCCCACAACCCATCCCATGGATATCTGAAGACACCTGTACAGGTTCCTCCAAACACCAACCATGTCCCCCAAGTTCCCCTGAAATCTCTGTGACTGACACCCCCTGGCACAATTTGTAGGATGAAACATTTGCTGTGTTTTCAAAGACAGATGTCATATGTCTGTCTAGTCTTCTGACAAATTGCTGCTTATTCTTTTAACATGGAGACTGCTGTTTACTTTTCTTTCGCTTGCTGCAGTCTGTGGATTTTCTAAAGTGGACTATTTGAAAATCTTGCCAGTTTGAAATAAAAGGATGTCATTTTCATCTTACACACAACAAAATGTAACTATCTATAAATGAACTGCACACATATTGTAAAATTAATAAACAGGAAAGCACAAATGAGTGGTTTTTATCTAATGCTAAAGTGAGATAGAAAAAAGATTTTAATAGGGTCACATCAAGACACCTTACCTGGTGATGCACAAATGACTAACATGTGCTGACACACATTATTGCTTGTGCACTATGCAATTTTATCAGTAACATTATATATCTGTGTAAATTTCGTGGTCATTTGAATGGAAAATGTACAGTCTGTAAATAACAGTGGCGACCCCCCCCCCATGCTTCAGTAATATATTTGTGATAGTATGTTCCTAAATGCCACACCATCCACATACTACACACATTACCGCTCTCCGGCTCACTAGGTGAAGTTCACTTGCAACACTTGTTTTTTGTGTGATGCTTGGATCTTTCAGAAACCATGAGGTCAGTGATGTACCATTGATGGCAACATTTCTAGCCTGAACATTGTTCCAGCTCCACTGCCTACTAGGGCCACAGACATTCTTACAGCGCTGGGAGCTGCTCTTAGCTCCGTCCGATACCCTCCGCCGCAGGGTCAGGCTCCAAGCAGCAGAATCTACTGAAGGTCCTACGGGCACTGCGAAAGCCTCATTGCACACACTGAACGGCTGAACAGTGCGCATGCTCACTTTTGTAAATGCAGAGGGCGCCATTCGGACATGGCTGCCTCACACCAGCAGACGTCAAAGACGATCTTATGCCTATGTTGCTGGGTGGCCTCCGACAAGTCACAGTAATTACCGTGTTCAGCCTGACGGGTAGAGGGCAGAAGATGGCACTTTGAAAAATACCATGGACAAAGTGCTGGAACGGTGAAATTGAATGATATGAGAGTTGTTTGTTTCATTGTAAGCTAAAAAATGCACAGGTAACTTTAATCAACTTCCTGGAGTTGCTAATGCACAACTCTTTCCGGAAGTAGGAATAGTTATCCTTGTGAGACCCGTGGAAACTGACCAGAATCTGGGAAAACAAGAGTGGTAGTAGTAGAGGTGGGCGAGCCGACAAATTAACAGGGAGAGCCGAGTTAAGAGTCTGTCTTGGCCCTAAGAGCCCGGCTTGGCTTTAAGAGCCCAGGCACAAGCGGAGCCATTGGAACATTGGCATGGAACTCCCGCAACAAATATTGTTAAAAAAGTATGATAAAGTGTCTTCAAAAGTCAATAAAGTATATTTATTTGACAAACTTTTCACCTCAATACATCAGATTATGAATGTCTGACTAAATATCGACAGACAGAAAATCGACCTACCAAAATATCGACACAGAAATATCAAAGTCAAAAATATCGAAGTCCTAGCTACATAAAGTTAAGTACAAAAATATTGGAAAATAAATATCGTGGTCAAAAATATCGATGTTAAAAATATCGTTTTTTTAAATGTATTAATAATAATGTAAAAATAAGTAAATAATACATATAATTTAAAAAAATATATAGATATAAATATTAAACATATTTAAAAAATAATAACTAATACATATAATATTCAAATTAATTAAACATCTACATATAAATTAATATCACAGTCACAGAACAGATGACACGCACTCTCAGGAGATAACGCCAAGTTACAGGTTTAATCGGTAACGCGTTTCGACAGCAACGGCTGTCTTGATCACACAATTTTCAATAAAGTTTTGAAACCATAAATAGCCAAACAATTGACACAAAAGAAAGTTGTTAGCAGCATAATTGCTGGTCTACTGTGACTAACATCGCGGCCATATTGGAATGGTGAAATATATCGTTCGTACTGAATAGTATTACAATGTGTATTCAAAGCATTCCACTGATTAATCGTGTCAATACTCAAATTTCCACAAAGTTTTAGTTCCTCAATACATATAGTGATATGTAATCTTTGCAAACGTAATTTCTCGCACCAATAGTGGTTCATGATAAAGGAATAACTAACATTGATTCAAATATCTGTTCGTTCTCTGCAATGTATTGCTGACAGACAAAAGCTAATATATACATTCAAAACAATTTAATGCACCATAGTGGTTCGTTATGTATAATGTATGTAAGACTTAATAAACTGAGTAGATTTAGTGCACCATGGTGGTTATATGTCTCATCAAGAAATACATGTATCAGAACCGCTAAAGTCTAAAATGTATAACAAAACAGTTTGCACTAAGTTTCTGATAGAAATTAATGTATATAGTTTGAGAATTCATGTACTCGCTAAATCATGAAACAATAGTCATATTTACATATAATATATATATACTGTATGAGGTCACAAATATTCCTCTGCATGGCAGATGTAGTAATAGGTCAAAAATTAATATATATACTAACTCCACATATTGCAACATTAGGGAAAGCGCTGGATAGTGTCAGGGAAAAGAATTACTATTCCCACTCCAGTGAGTGCAACAGTAGGGAAAGCGTTGGATAGCGTAGGGGTAAAAATTACTATTCCAACTCCAGAGAGTGCAACAGTAGGGGAAGCGCTGGATAGCGTAGGGGTGAAAATTACTATTCCCACTCCAGAGAGTGCAACAGTAGGGGAAGCGCTGGATAGCGTAGGGGTTAAATTAACATACTTATCAATTAAATAACTTTTTATAAAAAAAATAACATATTAATAATTTACAAAAGAATTATTGATAAATACCAATAAATTAAATTTAATATTTATTTAAATGACATAAAATTACATCCCTCACTATTCGCCCTTTAACACACAACACACTACACATACAAAAAAACACGATTATTTTAACTATCAACTAATCAATTAATAACAATTAATAATACATTAATTATAATTAATATAATTATAAATTACCTAATTAATATATCTTAATTACAAAATAATATTTAATCACCAATAAATTATTAATTTACAATAAATTAATAATAACAATAAATAAAACATATTAATAAGTAATGGTAATTAATATAATTAATAATAATTAATAATTAACAATTAATTAATAAATACCAATAAATAAAAACAATCTCATTAATTAATTTCATTTAATTACTTCCCACCCTATTCCCCTTTAACCCCACAACCCACTACAAATAAACAATCACATAATTAATGTATTAATTAATTAATCACGTAATAAAAATTAATCAATTAATTATTAATTAACAATACATTAATTAACAATAACAATAAATACAAATTAATAATAAATGTATTATAATTAATATAATTAACTAATCATTAAAACATAATTACCAATTAATAATTAGCAATTTATTAATAATCAATACCAATTAATAAAAACATAATAATTAATTAATTATAATTAAATTACTTCCCACACTATTCCCCTATAAACCCACAATCCGCTCTGATACTAAAACGCAAAATTTACTTTAACAAAATAACTAATTTCTAAACATTTATTTTAAAATGTATGAAAATACATAAAAAAAATGTTTAACATATAAAATACATACTAAAATACATAACACTAAAAAAATATTCGATATTATTGACCCATATTTTTGCTTAAGATATTACTTACTTCGATATTACTTACTTCGACATTTAAAAAAACATATTACTTACCTTGGGGGTCAATATTCTGGTCAACGATATTCTTGACTTCGATATTCTGTCCCTACGATATTAAAAACTCAATATTAATGTAGGTCGATCTTTAAAATTCGATATTTTGACTGACCACCTCAGATTATATCACTGCATTCAAAGGCATTTATTAAAAGTGATCGTTTTTTAAACATTCATGTCTACAGCCCCCGCTCCAACGACAACAGCATTAGTGAACTAAGAGACAAGTCAACTGTCGGGTGAACCCTATATGTGGACTACATTCTTCTTTTACATGGAGCAACATTATAGCACATTAAGTCAAACACATGAGAGACTTTTGTTCAGCACACATGCCCACATATTTCAATGTTTTCTCAAATGCAATAATGAAACAAATAGGAGGTACAATAAAATAAAATACTTGTCAAGGATCACACAATTTGGTCCTGTGGCCAAACCTGGATTGAGCATAGGTTTTCTGATCTCACATTGTGTAATTCAGTCACTAGATGGGTATCCCTTTCTTGTTCCTGTTTGACGTCACCATTTATTGCATTGTCTTTCATGCTTGGTGAATGAGGTTAGAGCGTGGGTAGAAGAAGCTACAAGAAAGCTCTGCTCATTATGGGGTTGAGGGCAGAAGATGCCCTTGAGCTGGACCAGCGCCTAGACTCGTGCTTGAGCCTTCCGTGGCTCACCGATTTCTATGAATTACTCTGAGGATTCTGTGCCTGAAATAAGCTTAGATGCTGCTGCCTGTGTGATAACTGTTTTGTATGTGAGGATATCTTAGCTTGCACTGCTGATGACCATCTTGTACCTGTGCTGCGTGTGAGGGGGGCTTTAAGTCCTGCCAAATGCTGCACAGTGTATGTGTGATGATGCCCTTCTTCTGTGCATATGAGGGAAGCTTGCATTGTTTCTAACCAGATTGGTATGTGTTCTATGGGCATGCGGGAAGTACCACACTTGTCCCATGTGTTAGAAGGAAGCTTGCACTGGCCCTGCAGTGCCACACTTCTTCCATGTCTTAGAAGGAAGCTTGCACTAGCCCCGCAGCACCACACTTGTCCCATGTGTTAGAAGGAAGCTTGCACTGGTCCTGCAGTGCCATACGTGTTCCATGTCTTTGAATGAAGCTTGTACTGGTACTGCAGTACCACCCTTGTTCCATGTGTTTGAATGAAGCTTGCACTGGTCCTGCAGTACCACACTTGTTCCATATCTTTGAATGAAGCTTGCACTGGTCCGGCAGTGCCACACTTGTTCTAAGTCTTTGAATGAAGCTTGCACAGGCCCTGCAGTGCCACACTTGTTCCATGTCTTTGAAGGAAGCTTGCACTGGTCCTGCAGTGCCACCCTTGTTCCATGTCTTTGAATGACGCTTGCACTGGTCCTGCAGTGCCACAATTGTTCCAAGTCTTTGAATGAAGCTTACTCAAGCCCTGCAGTGCCACACTTGTTCCATGTCTTTGAAAGAAGCTTGCATTTGTCCTGCAGTGGCACACTTGCTCCATGCATTTGAATAAAGCTTGCACTGGTCCTGCAGTGCCACACTTGTTCCATGTCTTTGAATGAAGCCTGTACTGGTACTGCAGTGCCACACTTGTTCCATGTCTTTGAAGGAAGCTTGCACTGGTCCAGCAGTGCCACACTTGTTCCAAGTCGTTGAAAGAAGCTTGCACTTGTCCTGCAGTGCCACACATGCTCCATGCATTTGAATAAAGCTTGCAATGGTCCTGCAGTGCCACACTTGTTCCATGTCTTTAAATGAAACTTGCACTGGTTCTGCAGTGCCACACTTGTTCCATGTCTTTAAATGAAGCTAGCACTGGTCCTGCAGTGCCACACTTGTTCCATTCATTTGAAGGGAGCTTGCACTGGTCCTGCAGTGCCACACGTGTTCCATGTCTTTAAATGAAGCTAGCACTGGTCCTGCAGTGCCACCCTTGTTCCATTCATTTGAAGGAAGCTTGCACTGGTCTTGCAGTGCCACATTTGTTCCATTCATTTGAATAAAGCTTGCACTGGTCCTGCAGTGCCACACTTGTTCCATGTCTTTCAATGAAGCTTACACTGGTCCTGCAGCGCCACACTTGTTCCATGTCTTTAAATGAAGCTAGCACTGGTCCTGCAGTGCCACCCTTGTTCCATTCATTTGAAGGAAGCTTGCACTGGTCCTGCAGTGCCATACTTGTTCCAGGTCTTTGAATGAAGATTGCACTGGTCCTGCAGTGCCACACTTGTTTCATGTCTTTGAATGAAGATTGCACTGGTCCTGCAGTGCCACACTTGTTCCATGTCTTTGAATGAAGCTTGCACTGGACCTGTATTGCCACACTTGTGCCATATCTTTTAATGAAGCTTGCACTGGTCCTGCACTGCCACACTTGTGCCATGTCTTTGAAGGAAGATTGCACTGGTCCTGCAGTGCCACACTTGTTCCATGTCTTTGAAGGAAGCTTGCACTGGTCCTGCAGGGCCACACTTGTTCAATGTCTGTGAAAGAAGGTTGCACTGGTACTGCAGTGCCACACTTGTTCCATGTCTTAGAAGGAAGCTTGCTCTGGCTCTGCAGTTCAACAATTGTTCCATGTCTTTGAAGGAAGCTTGCACTCGCCCCACAGTACCACACTTGTCCCATGTGTTAGAAGGAAGCTTGCACTGGTCCTGCAGTGCCACACCTGTTCCATGTCTTTGAAGGAAGCTTGCACTGGTCCTGCAGTGCCACACTTGTATCATATCTTTGAAGGAAGCTTGCACTCGCCCTGCAGTACCACACTTGTACCATGTGTTAGAAGGAAGCTTGCACTGGCCCTGCAGTGCCACATTTGTTCCATGTCTTTGAATGAAGCTTGCACTGGTCCTGCAGTGCCACACTTGTTCCATGTCTTTGAATGAAGCTTGTACTGGTCCTGCACTGCCACACGTGTTCCATGTCTTTCAAGGAAGCTTGCACTCGCTCCGCAGTACAACACTTTTACCATGTGTTAGAAGGAAGCTTGCACTGGCCCTGCAGTGCTAAACTTGTTCCATGTCTTTGAAGGAAGCTTGCACTGGCCTTGCCATGCCACACTTGTTCCATGTCTTTGAAAGGAAGCTTGCACTGGCCTTCAAGTGCCACACTTGTTCCATGTCTTTGAAGGAAGCCTGAACTTGTCCTGCAGTGCTACACTTGTTCCATGTCTTTGAAGGAAGCTTCCACTGGTCCTGCAGTGCCACACTTGTTCCATGTCTTTGAAGGAAGCTTGCACTCGCCAACAGTACCACACTTGTCCCATGTGTTAGAAGGAAGCTTGCACTGGCCCTGCAGTGCCACACTTCTTCCATGTCTTAGAAGGAAGCTTGCACTAGCCCCGCAGCACCACACTTGTCCCATGTGTTAGAAGGAAGCTTGCACTGGTCCTGCAGTGCCACACTTGTTCCATGTCTTTGAAGGAAGCCTGAACTGGTCCTGCAGTGTCACACTTGTCCCATGTGTTAGAAGGAAGCTTGCACTGGTCCTGCAGTGCCACACTTGTTCCATGTCTTTGAATGAAGCTTGCACTGGTCCTGCAAGTGAGAAGGTGGCCTGATATATTCTGTCCACTAGTTCTAGTGGGCACCTTGTATCAGTCCAAACAACCCCTTATGGTGAATGGTTAAAGACAACCTTATATGAAAGCTATCCTAGTGGCAGCTATGGAGAGCAGCCTTCAGGCTAAGTCTTGAAGGAATGTAAAGCAGCTTGTTTTACCAGCCTACAATTTCTTGAAGGATCAAATGAAAAGACAACCACACCAGATATATATTCAAAATATATGTATTTAAGGTTAAACACACCCCTCTAGTCTCTTTATGAGACTGGAGTTCGAAGTACTAAAGTTACAAGTCATCAAGCATCAGTAAAAGCACAAATACACGTTTGAGCCCGAGGGACGTACCAAACCATATACTAAAAAAGTGGTATAAGAACCACGACTGGAATAGGCACTAGGTCTATTGCCTCTAGAATCACTGGGATCCCAAGGAACCACCCAAGGTAGTGACACAGGGGACCCACGGGAACTGTATGCAGTGTGGAAACACAACCGCGGGTTCCTATTATCTTCAATGGAGAATGTCGCGGTCGGAATTTTAAAGATTAGGGACACTTCTAATCGAGTCAGGACCAAACCCTCTTGGACTTAGGTAGCTCTAGGGCTATCACCCACGAGAGTACCGGAGTACTCGAATTACCTCACCCAGGGAATAGGTGTCTTTTGGTGTCGGGTCGCGTCGTCGATTCCAATGGAAGCCTGCAAAGAACTGCTGCTGCTGTGAAGAGGAGAAGTGTCTGGAGAGATCCAAGCCTGGATCTAGGAGGTAAGGAACCTGAAAGCAGAGGTGACAGAGTCTAGGTCCCTTGCCAGTGACCTAGGGCAGGAAGGACCAATTCCCACAGATGTCAGGTGCTTCAGGTGAGTTGATTGGTGTCTTGACTCTTCAGCCACGAGGTCCAGGAGGCGTCGACAAAGTACACAAGTCGGATTCGAGCTGTCCCACGAAGTCTGTCGAGTGCTGCGGTGTCGGCGACCAGAAAGGACCCAACAAGGCTTGGCAACGGCAAGTCACAGGAATGCAGAGGAAGGACTGCGGTGCAGACCAGCAAGGTCTGAGGGACTCACCCAGCGAGGGTAAGTAAGAGCAAGTCTGAAGCAACGAGAAAAGCCAAAGCAGAAGTGGAGTTGTCTTTGTGGGGACCTGCTAGACAACAGGCTAGTGACCACGAAGGAGGCTCGAGCGGTCGCACTTGAAGCTGGCCCACAGGTCACTCGTGGAGTGGAGGCCAACAACCTTCGGTGCAGGAGGTGCTCAAGGCTGGGGCTACTCACAGCCCAAAGCACAACTTCAAGGATGACCAGGAAGGTATTGTTGCTGCAAAAGTTCACGGTGTCCAGGGGTCACGGTTCCACGTCACCCACGATAGCCATGGGCCTCAGCTTTGCTGTGGACTCAGGGTAGCCTCGGGGAAGTCTGGAAATCTTCCTCTGGGAATGCAGAGACTTCGGCGTCTGGCGGGAGCTTCAGAATTGCAGACCTGTCAGTTGCTTCTTTGGTGCCTGCCAAGCAGGGGAGTCACTCCTTGACCCCAAGGGAGATTTCTTCCGTCTTCTAGTCATGATAGAAAGTCGAAGGTCCAGGATATATGTTGCAGAGGTTCGTTCAGGGTAATCTAAGTGGAGTGGACCCCACACTATTGTTGAACAGAAAGGGGAGGTTACCTACTTGGTAGACCTGGGAACCCCTAGGAGTTCCCATAGGGTTCTCCATGTCAACAGGCTGAAGCCATATGTGGACAGGGTTGACACGGGCTTGCTCATGGCAACTGATGAGGGACAGGAGGAAGAGAGTGACCCACTCCCTGACCTCCTCTCACAGAACCCTGATGATGGGTCAGTAGATGGTATAGCCTTGGCAGGCAGCCTCACTGCCCAGCAGCAAGCTGATTGCAGACAGGTTCTCAATCAGTTCAGACATATGTTTTCACTGTCTCCAAGTCAGACTACCTGGTGCACTCATGAAGTGGACACTGGGGACAGTCTGCCTATTAAAAATAAGATTTATAGGCAACCCGACCATGTCAGGGACTGTATCAGGACAGAAGTCCAGAAAATGTTGGATCTGGGTGTGATTGAGTCCTCAGATAGCCCTTGGGCTAGTCCAGTGGTCCTTGTGCCAAAACCTCACACCAGTGGTGGAAAAAGAGAGATGAGGTTTTGTGTGGACTACAGAGGCCTCAATGCAGTCACCAGGACTCATGCCCATCCAATACCAAGGGCAGATGAGCTTATAGATACTTTGACCTAAGCCAAGTACCTTAGCACATTTGACTTGACAGCTGGCTACTGGCAGATCAGGCTAGCTGATGATGCAAAGCCAAAAACAGCATTTTCTACCCCTAGTGTGCATTATCAATTTGTGGTAATGCCCTTTGGTTTGAAGAATGCACCTGCCACTTTCCAAAGGTTGGTGAATACAGTTCTCACAGGCCTGGAAGCCTTTAGTGCAGCATATCTAGATGATATTGCTGTCTTTAGCTCCACCTTGGAGGATCACCTGGTCCACCTAAGGAATGTTTTGGAGGCCCTGCAAAAAGCAGGACTAACTATCAAGGCTACTAAGTGCCAGATAGGGCAGAGTCAGGTTGTGTACCTGGGCCACCTTGTAGGTGGAGGCCAGGTTCAACCATTGCAGAGCAAAATCCAGACCATAATGGACTGGGTTGCTCCAACTACCCAGACTCAGGTGAGAGCCTTCTTAGGCCTGACTGGGTACTATAGGAGATTTGTCAAAGGGTATGGATCAATACTGATACCCTTGAATGACTTAACTTCTAAGAAAATGCCCAAAAAGGTTCAGTGGACAGCTAGCTGTCAAAAGGCATTTGATGACCTGAAGCAGGCCATGTGTACTGCTCCCATTCTGCAGAGTCCTGACTACTCCAAAAAGTTAATTGTTCAAACTGAAATCAATGGAGTTTCCCTCAGCAGCAGGAGGCCAGACTGTGGCAGTGGCATCCATTTTGTGATGCCAGGGCTTTGGAAAGTTTTAACCGGGTTTAGCCAGTGTGAACATGTCTCTCCTTCTAGAAGGATGGAATGCTACCCCCGGGATAGTATTCCACAGCTTTTGACACCAAACACGACATCTTTTGATGCAGCCATTCCAAAGTTAGCATTTACCGCGAGGTTATAATGCACTTAAGAGTATATGGTATGGCTGTATCACAGAACAGTCATAAGGAAGCATTTACAAATGCTGCAGAGGGGCTCAGCTCATGCTTGGGCACCCTCTCACATAAAACCAAGCACTCTGCCTTCAGGATTGTCAAGGCCTGCCATAGGAGTGGCTTATAGGTTTATATGTGTCTGTATAAGGTAGTGATATAGGTAGCCTATACCACAGTAAGGGGTGCAAGCACACCCTTACCCAGGCTGCAGTAGCAGACCTGTGGTGTCATTTTGGAGTGCTTCCCAGGGGTGGCATAATACATGCTGCAGCCCCTGGTAGGCCTCTGAGGTACCTATGCCCTAGGTACATAGTATACCATATACTAGGGGCTTATAAGGCACTCCAGAATCCAATTAGATATGTACCTAATGTACAGGGAAACCTTTTTAGAGAGGAAGCAGCTAGGCTGTGGTCCTGATTAGCAGGGCCACAGCCAGACTAAGGTCGAAAAACAGTGAAACACCAGCAAAAAGTGGGGGTACCCCTGTGAAGCAGATCCTACTCTCCTACACAACCCCCCCCCCAAACGCAGGGACATTAAACTAACCTTGACCAGTTGAGTCTTCATGTACATAAACATTCACTATTATCCGATTGAGAGAATAAGTTTAATTTCTTTCTGTAATGCTTATTGCTTGTATATGTGGAGAAGGTGTTTACTTCTCTTTGTACTGAGACATTTGACGCCAGCCCTAGAAGGTCCTCCTCATTTACCTGAGAGTACCACTGAAGTATGAAGTCATTGAAATTCTGAGACTGGGTAGGGTTCTCAAACCATGTTTCAGAATAAGAGCTTATATGGCTTTGATTAGTAATATCACTATACGAGGCTACAAATCCTGCAGCGTGCCATGATCCCAAAAAGATGGGACCTTGATTGATGTGACTTGATGGTGAGGGGAGCTCTGAATTCCCATATTTGCACCCTGTGTCTTCACTCTAAGGCTGGATTGACAGATGGACTGAGTACAAGGGGAGCTCTGAGTTCCCATATTTGCACCCTGTGTCTTCATTCTAAGGCTGGATTGACAGATGGACTGAGTACAAGGAGAGCTCTGGACTGAGTACAAGGGGAGCTCTGAATTCCCATATTTGCACCTGTGTCTTCATTCTAAGGCTGGATTGACAGATGGACTGAGTACAAGGGGAGCTCTGGACTGAGTACAAGGGGAGCTCTGAGTTCCCATATGTGTACCCTGTGTCTTCATTCTAAGGCTGGATTGACAGATGGACTGAGTACAAGGAGAGCTCTGGACTGAGTACAAGGGGAGCTCTGAATTCCCATATTTGCACCTGTGTCTTCACTCTAAGGCTGGATTGACAGATGGACTGAGTACAAGGAGAGCTCTGGACTGAGTACAAGGGGAGCTCTGAATTCTCATATTAGCACCTGTGTCTTCACTCTAAGGCTGGACTGACAGATGGACTGAGTACAATGGGAGCTCTGAATTCTCATATTTGCACCTGTGTCTTCACTCTAAGGCTGGATTGACAGATGGACTGAGTACAAGGGGAGCTCTGGACTGAGTACAAGGGGAGCTCTGAATTCTCATATTTGCACCTGTGTCTTCACTCTAAGGCTGGACTGAC
Organism: Triturus cristatus; assembly: GCF_964204655.1. Classification (NCBI taxonomy): domain Eukaryota; kingdom Metazoa; phylum Chordata; class Amphibia; order Caudata; family Salamandridae; genus Triturus; species Triturus cristatus. Next base: position 1,921,035,117 of record NC_140589.1, read on the forward strand.
AGATGGACTGAGTACAATGAGAGCTCTGAATTCTCATATTTGCACCTGTGTCTTCACTCTAAGGCTGGATTGACAGATGGACTGAGTACAAGGGGAGCTCTGGACTGAGTACAAGGGGAGCTCTGAATTCTCATATTTGCACCTGTGTCTTCACTCTAAGGCTGGACTGACAGATGGACTGAGTACAATGGGAGCTCTGAATTCTCATATTTGCACCTGTGTCTTCACTCTAAGGCTGGACTGACAGATGGACTGAGGTTAAACACACCCCTCTAGTCTCTTTATGAGACTGGAGTTCGAAGTACTAAAGTTACAAGTCATCAAGCATCAGTAAAAGCACAAATACACGTTTGAGCCCGAGGGACGTACCAAACCATATACTAAAAAAGTGGTATAAGAACCACGACTGGAATAGGCACTAGGTCTATTGCCTCTAGAATCACTGGGATCCCAAGGAACCACCCAAGGTAGTGACACAGGGGACCCACGGGAACTGTATGCAGTGTGGAAACACAACCGCGGGTTCCTATTATCTTCAATGGAGAATGTCGCGGTCGGAATTTTAAAGATTAGGGACACTTCTAATCGAGTCAGGACCAAACCCTCTTGGACTTAGGTAGCTCTAGGGCTATCACCCACGAGAGTACCGGAGTACTCGAATTACCTCACCCAGGGAATAGGTGTCTTTTGGTGTCGGGTCGCGTCGTCGATTCCAATGGAAGCCTGCAAAGAACTGCTGCTGCTGTGAAGAGGAGAAGTGTCTGGAGAGATCCAAGCCTGGATCTAGGAGGTAAGGAACCTGAAAGCAGAGGTGACAGAGTCTAGGTCCCTTGCCAGTGACCTAGGGCAGGAAGGACCAATTCCCACAGATGTCAGGTGCTTCAGGTGAGTTGATTGGTGTCTTGACTCTTCAGCCACGAGGTCCAGGAGGCGTCGACAAAGTACACAAGTCGGATTCGAGCTGTCCCACGAAGTCTGTCGAGTGCTGCGGTGTCGGCGACCAGAAAGGACCCAACAAGGCTTGGCAACGGCAAGTCACAGGAATGCAGAGGAAGGACTGCGGTGCAGACCAGCAAGGTCTGAGGGACTCACCCAGCGAAGGTAAGTAAGAGCAAGTCTGAAGCAACGAGAAAAGCCAAAGCAGAAGTGGAGTTGTCTTTGTGGGGACCTGCTAGACAACAGGCTAGTGACCACGAAGGAGGCTCGAGCGGTCGCACTTGAAGCTGGCCCACAGGTCACTCGTGGAGTGGAGGCCAACAACCTTCGGTGCAGGAGGTGCTCAAGGCTGGGGCTACTCACAGCCCAAAGCACAACTTCAAGGATGACCAGGAAGGTATTGTTGCTGCAAAAGTTCACGGTGTCCAGGGGTCACGGTTCCACGTCACCCACGATAGCCATGGGCCTCAGCTTTGCTGTGGACTCAGGGTAGCCTCGGGGAAGTCTGGAAATCTTCCTCTGGGAATGCAGAGACTTCGGCGTCTGGCGGGAGCTTCAGAATTGCAGACCTGTCAGTTGCTTCTTTGGTGCCTGCCAAGCAGGGGAGTCACTCCTTGACCCCAAGGGAGATTTCTTCCGTCTTCTAGTCATGATAGAAAGTCGAAGGTCCAGGATATATGTTGCAGAGGTTCGTTCAGGGTAATCTAAGTGGAGTGGACCCCACACTATTGTTGAACAGAAAGGGGAGGTTACCTACTTGGTAGACCTGGGAACCCCTAGGAGTTCCCATAGGGTTCTCCATGTCAACAGGCTGAAGCCATATGTGGACAGGGTTGACATGGGCTTGCTCATGGCAACTGATGAGGGACAGGAGGAAGAGAGTGACCCACTCCCTGACCTCCTCTCACAGAACCCTGATGATGGGTCAGTAGATGGTATAGCCTTGGCAGGCAGCCTCACTGCCCAGCAGCAAGCTGATTGCAGACAGGTTCTCAATCAGTTCAGACATATGTTTTCACTGTCTCCAAGTCAGACTACCTGGTGCACTCATGAAGTGGACACTGGGGACAGTCTGCCTATTAAAAATAAGATTTATAGGCAACCCGACCATGTCAGGGACTGTATCAGGACAGAAGTCCAGAAAATGTTGGATCTGGGTGTGATTGAGTCCTCAGATAGCCCTTGGGCTAGTCCAGTGGTCCTTGTGCCAAAACCTCACACCAGTGGTGGAAAAAGAGAGATGAGGTTTTGTGTGGACTACAGAGGCCTCAATGCAGTCACCAGGACTCATGCCCATCCAATACCAAGGGCAGATGAGCTTATAGATACTTTGACCTAAGCCAAGTACCTTAGCACATTTGACTTGACAGCTGGCTACTGGCAGATCAGGCTAGCTGATGATGCAAAGCCAAAAACAGCATTTTCTACCCCTAGTGTGCATTATCAATTTGTGGTAATGCCCTTTGGTTTGAAGAATGCACCTGCCACTTTCCAAAGGTTGGTGAATACAGTTCTCACAGGCCTGGAAGCCTTTAGTGCAGCATATCTAGATGATATTGCTGTCTTTAGCTCCACCTTGGAGGATCACCTGGTCCACCTAAGGAATGTTTTGGAGGCCCTGCAAAAAGCAGGACTAACTATCAAGGCTACTAAGTGCCAGATAGGGCAGAGTCAGGTTGTGTACCTGGGCCACCTTGTAGGTGGAGGCCAGGTTCAACCATTGCAGAGCAAAATCCAGACCATAATGGACTGGGTTGCTCCAACTACCCAGACTCAGGTGAGAGCCTTCTTAGGCCTGACTGGGTACTATAGGAGATTTGTCAAAGGGTATGGATCAATACTGATACCCTTGAATGACTTAACTTCTAAGAAAATGCCCAAAAAGGTTCAGTGGACAGCTAGCTGTCAAAAGGCATTTGATGACCTGAAGCAGGCCATGTGTACTGCTCCCATTCTGCAGAGTCCTGACTACTCCAAAAAGTTAATTGTTCAAACTGAAATCAATGGAGTTTCCCTCAGCAGCAGGAGGCCAGACTGTGGCAGTGACATCCATTTTGTGATGCCAGGGCTTTGGAAAGTTTTAACCGGGTTTAGCCAGTGTGAACATGTCTCTCCTTCTAGAAGGATGGAATGCTACCCCCGGGATAGTATTCCACAGCTTTTGACACCAAACACGACATCTTTTGATGCAGCCATTCCAAAGTTAGCATTTACCGCGAGGTTATAATGCACTTAAGAGTATATGGTATGGCTGTATCACAGAACAGTCATAAGGAAGCATTTCCAAATGCTGCAGAGGGGCTCAGCTCATGCTTGGGCACCCTCTCACATAAAACCAAGCACTCTGCCTTCAGGATTGTCAAGGCCTGCCATAGGAGTGGCTTATAGGTTTATATGTGTCTGTATAAGGTAGTGATATAGGTAGCCTATACCACAGTAAGGGGTGCAAGCACACCCTTACCCAGGCTGCAGTAGCAGACCTGTGGTGTCATTTTGGAGTGCTTCCCAGGGGTGGCATAATACATGCTGCAGCCCCTGGTAGGCCTCTGAGGTACCTATGCCCTAGGTACATAGTATACCATATACTAGGGGCTTATAAGGCACTCCAGAATCCAATTAGATATGTAACCTAATGTACAGGGAAACCTTTTTAGAGAGGAAGCAGCTAGGCTGTGGTCCTGATTAGCAGGGCCACAGCCAGACTAAGGTCGAAAAACAGTGAAACACCAGCAAAAAGTGGGGGTACCCCTGTGAAGCAGATCCTACTCTCCTACACAACCCCCCCCCCCCCAAACGCAGGGACATTAAACTAACCTTGACCAGTTGAGTCTTCATGTACATAAACATTCACTATTATCCGATTGAGAGAATAAGTTTAATTTCTTTCTGTAATGCTTATTGCTTGTATATGTGGAGAAGGTGTTTACTTCTCTTTGTACTGAGACATTTGACGCCAGCCCTAGAAGGTCCTCCTCATTTACCTGAGAGTACCACTGAAGTATGAAGTCATTGAAATTCTGAGACTGGGTAGGGTTCTCAAACCATGTTTCAGAATAAGAGCTTATATGGCTTTGATTAGTAATATCACTATACGAGGCTACAAATCCTGCAGCGTGCCATGATCCCAAAAAGATGGGACCTTGATTGATGTGACTTGATGGTGAGGGGAGCTCTGAATTCCCATATTTGCACCCTGTGTCTTCACTCTAAGGCTGGATTGACAGATGGACTGAGTACAAGGGGAGCTCTGAGTTCCCATATTTGCACCCTGTGTCTTCATTCTAAGGCTGGATTGACAGATGGACTGAGTACAAGGAGAGCTCTGGACTGAGTACAAGGGGAGCTCTGAATTCCCATATTTGCACCTGTGTCTTCATTCTAAGGCTGGATTGACAGATGGACTGAGTACAAGGGGAGCTCTGGACTGAGTACAAGGGGAGCTCTGAGTTCCCATATTTGTACCCTGTGTCTTCATTCTAAGGCTGGATTGACAGATGGACTGAGTACAAGGAGAGCTCTGGACTGAGTACAAGGGGAGCTCTGAATTCCCATATTTGCACCTGTGTCTTCACTCTAAGGCTGGATTGACAGATGGACTGAGTACAAGGAGAGCTCTGGACTGAGTACAAGGGGAGCTCTGAATTCTCATATTAGCACCTGTGTCTTCACTCTAAGGCTGGACTGACAGATGGACTGAGTACAATGGGAGCTCTGAATTCTCATATTTGCACCTGTGTCTTCACTCTAAGGCTGGATTGACAGATGGACTGAGTACAAGGGGAGCTCTGGACTGAGTACAAGGGGAGCTCTGAATTCTCATATTTGCACCTGTGTCTTCACTCTAAGGCTGGACTGACAGATGGACTGAGTACAATGGGAGCTCTGAATTCTCATATTTGCACCTGTGTCTTCACTCTAAGGCTGGATTGACAGATGGACTGAGTACAAGGGGAGCTCTGGACTGAGTACAAGGGGAGCTCTGAATTCTCATATTTGCACCTGTGTCTTCACTCTAAGGCTGGACTGACAGATGGACTGAGTACAATGGGAGCTCTGAATTCTCATATTTGCACCTGTGTCTTCACTCTAAGGCTGGACTGACAGATGGACTGAGTACGAGGGGAGCTCTGAGTTCCCATATTTGCACCTATGTCTTCACTCTAAGGCTGGATTGACAGATGGACTGAGTACAAGGGGAGCTCTGAATTCTCATATTTGCACCTGTGTCTTCACTCTACGGCTGGACTGACAGATGGACTGAGTACAATGGGAGCTCTGAATTCTCATATTTGCACCTGTGTCTTCACTCTAAGGCTGGACTGACAGATGGACTGAGTACGAGGGGAGCTCTGAGTTCCCATATTTGCACCTGTGTCTTCACTCTAAGGCTGGATTGACAGATGGACTGAGTACAAGGGGAGCTCTGAATTCTCATATTTGCACCTGTGTCTTCACTCTAAGGCTGGACTGACAGATGGACTGAGTACAATGGGAGCTCTGAATTCTCATATTTGCACCTGTGTCTTCACTCTAAGGCTGGACTGACAGATGGACTGAGTACAATGGGAGCTCTGAATTCTTATATTTGCACCTGTGTCTTCACTCTAAGGCTGGACTGACAGATGGACTGAGTACGAGGGGAGCTCTGAGTTCCCATATTTGCACCTGTGTCTTCACTCTAAGGCTGGACTGACAGATGGACTGAGTACGAGGGGAGCTCTGAGTTCCCATATTTGCACCTGTGTCTTCACTCTAAGGCTGGATTGACTGAGTACAATGGGAGGCTGTCCTGCACCTGTGGATATTGCGCAAACCTTAAACTCATATCTATGAGGCCACGCAGAGCCACTTTGCGTGAGTTCTATGGGTGGTGCGGAGGGTGTTTTCACACATCACCCATGGATTTTGCTGCATCCCCGGATTCACAAGATCTTGTAAACCTGGGGATGCACCAAAACCTTACTGCTCCCCAGGGGAGGTGCAACGAGGAGTAATATCTTTATTTTTCCTCGTGCAGCACACATAGAAAGAGGAAAACTCCTCATTGATTGTTTTTGTGCAGGAAGGTGCCCCTTCCTTCACAAACACAATCCTGCCTACAACGCAGACACCTTTGCAACATGGTGCCAGAGTGCCTGCGCTGGCGCTGGACCCAGAGTGCCTGCGTTGGCGCTGGTGCCAGAGTGCCTGCGTTTGCGCTGGTGCCAGAGTGCCTGCGCTGGAGCCAGAGTGCCTGCGCAGGCGCTGGTGCCAGAGTGCCTGCGTTGGCGCTGGTGCCAGAGTGCCTGCGTTGGCGCTAGGCTGATGAAACGGCAGCAGCGCAGGGGGAATGGACGGGAATGTGCTGGAAGCTAGAAATATGGCTCATTCCCCTTTGATGCAGGGTCCCTGCACTGAGCTTCAAGGGGTTCATTCCCCTTTGATGCAGGGTCCCTGCACTGAGCTTCAAGGGGTTCATTCCCCTTTGATGCAGGGTCCCTGCACTGAGCTTCAAGGGGATCATTCCCCTTTGATGCAGGGTCCCTGCACTGAGCTTCAAGGGGTTCATTCCCCTTTGATGCAGGGTCCCTGCACTGAGCTTCAAGGGGCTCATTCCCCTTTGATGCAGGGTCCCTGCGCTGAGCTTCAAGGGGCTCATTCCCCTTTGATGCAGGGTCCCTGCGCTGAGCTTCAAGGGGCTCATTCCCCTTTGATGCAGGGTCCCTGCACTGAGCTTCAAGGGGCTCATTCCCCTTTGATGCAGGGTCCCTGCGCTGAGCTTCAAGGGGCTCATTCCCCTTTGATGCAGGGCACTGTGCTGAGCTTCAAGGGGCTCATTCCCCTTTGATGCAGGGCACTGTGCTGAGCTTCAAGGGGTTCATTCCCCTTTGATGCAGGGTCCCTGCGCTGAGCTTCAAGGGGTTCATTCCCCTTTGATGCAGGGTCCCTGCACTGAGCTTCAAGGGGCTCATTCCCCTTTGATGCAGGGTCCCTGCACTGAGCTTCAAGGGGTTCATTCCCCTTTGATGCAGGGCACTGTGCTGAGCTTCAAGGGGTTCATTCCTCTTTGATGCAGGGTCCCTGCACTGAGCTGCAAGGGGTTCATTCCCCTTTTATGCAGGGTCCCTGCACTGAGCTTCAAGGGGTTCATTCCCCTTTGATGCAGGGTCCCTGCACTGAGCTTCAAGGGACTCATTCCCCTTTGATGCAGGGTCCCTGCACTGAGCTTCAAGGGGCTCATTCCCCTTTGATGCAGGGTCCCTGCACTGAGCTTCAAGGGGCTCATTCCTCTTTGATGCAGGGTCCCTGCACTGAGCTTCAAGGGGCTCATTCCCCTTTGATGCAGGGCACTGTGCTGAGCTTCAAGGGGTTCATTCCCCTTTGATGCAGGGTCCCTGCGCTGAGCTTCAAGGGGCTCATTCCCCTTTGATGCAGGGTCCCTGCACTGAGCTTCAAGGGGCTCATTCCCCTTTGATGCAGGGTCCCTGCACTGAGCTTCAAGGGGTTCATTCCCCTTTGATGCAGGGCACTGTGCTGAGCTTCAAGGGGTTCATTCCTCTTTGATGCAGGGTCCCTGCACTGAGCTGCAAGGGGTTCATTCCCCTTTGATGCAGGGTCCCTGCACTGAGCTTCAAGGGGTTCATTCCCCTTTGATGCAGGGTCCCTGCACTGAGCTTCAAGGGACTCATTCCCCTTTGATGCAGGGTCCCTGCACTGAGCTTCAAGGGGCTCATTCCCCTTTGATGCAGGGTCCCTGCACTGAGCTTCAAGGGGTTGCAGATAGTGGATGGTCAGTCTTGGCTAGCTTCCTTTTGCAGGAGCGTTGCTCTGTGCAGACTCTTTGGGGGTCTTGATGGAATCCGTTACTGACAGATCTGGCTGGTTTTGATCATCTGATTGTTGTGATCCAGTGGCAGATGAATATGTTCTATATTTGAGGCTACATTAAACAACAGCGTTCCCTGCACCTGTGGATACCGCGCCCTGTCTGTCCTGCACCTGTGGATACCGCGCCCTGTCTGCCCTGCACCTGTGGATACTGCGCCCTGTCTGCCCTGCACCTGTGGATACTGCGGCCTGTCTGTCCTACACACGTGGACACTGCGCCCTGTCTGTCCTGCACCTGTGGATACCGCGCCCTGTCTGCCCTGCACCTGTGGATACTGCACCCTGTCTGTCCTACACCCGTGGACACTGCGCCCTGTCTGCCCAGCACCTGTGGATACTGTACCCTGTCTGCCCTGCACCTAGGGATACTGCGCCCAGTCTGCCCTGCACCTGTGGATACTGCGGCCTGTCTGTCCTACACCTGTGGATACCGCATCCTGACTGTCCTGCACCTGTGGATACTGCACTCTGACTGTCCTGCACCTGTGGATACTGTGCCCTGACTGTCCTGCACCTGTGGATACAGCACCCTGTCTGCTCTGCACCTGTGGATACCGCGCCCTGTCTGCCCTGCACCTAGGGATACTGCGCCCTGTCTGCCCTGCACCTGTGGATACTGCGGCCTGTCTGTCCTACACCTGTGGATACCGCACCCTGACTGTCCTGCACCTGTGAATACTGCACTCTGACTGTCCTGCACCTGTGGATACGGCACCCTGTCTGCCCTGCACCTGTGGATACTGCGGCCTGTCTGTCCTACACCTGTGGATACCGCACCCTGACTGTCCTGCACCTGAGGATACTGTGCCCTGACTGTCCTGGACCTGTGGATACCGCACCCTGTCTGCTCTGCACCTGTGAATACCGCGCCCTGTCTGCTCTGCACCTGTGGATACTGCGCCCTGTCTGCCCTGCACCTGTGGATACTGCGGCCTGTCTGTCCTACACCTGTGGATACCGCACCCTGACTGTCCTGCACTTGTGTATACTGCACTCTGTCTGCCCTGCGCCTGTGGATACTGCGCCCTATCAGTTCTACCCTATTCAAGCCATAAGCATCCATGTTAACCTGTGGGTATATTACCTCGTCTGTTCACACCTCTTCACATTGCACCCTGTCTGTTCACACCTCTTTACAGTGCACCCTGTCTTAAGTACACCTGTTGTTTGTGCATCATGTTTCATGCACCCTGTCTGTTTACACATCTTTAGACTGCACTCTGTCTTTAATGCACCTGTTGTTTCTGCGCCATGTTTCCTGCTCCCTGTCTGTTCACACCTCTTTACAGTGCACTCTGTCTTTAAAACACCTGTTGTTTGTGCATCATGTTTCATGCACCTTGTCTGTTCACATCTCTTTACGCTGCACCCTGTCTGTTCACACCTCTTTACAGTGCACCCTGTCTTTAATACCCCTGTTGTTTTTGTATCATAATTTATGCACCCTGTCTGTTCACACCTCTTTACACTGCACTCTGTCTTTAATGCACCTGTTGTTTCTGCACCATGTTTGCTGCACCCCGTCTGTTCACACCTCTTTACACTGCACCCTGTCTTTAATGCATCTGTTGTTTCTTCACCATGTTTGCTGCACCCCGTCTGTTCACACCTCTTTACACTGCACCCTGTCTTTAATGGACCTGTTGTTTCTGCACCATGTTTGCTGCACCCCGTCTGTTCACACCTCTTTACAATGAACCCTGTCTTTAATGCACCTGGTGTTTCTGCACCATGTTTGCTGCACCCTGTCTGATCACACCTCTTTACAGTGCGCCCTGTCTGTCCACACCTCTTTGCAGTGCACCCTGTCTGTTCACACCTATTTACAGTGCACCCTGTCTGTCCACACCTCTTTGCAGTGCACCCTGTCTGTTCACACCTCTATACAGTGCACCCTGTCTGTTCACACCTCTATACAGTGCACCCTGTCTTTAATGCACCTGTTGTTTCTTTACCATGTTTGCTGCACCCTATCTGTTCACACCCCTTTGCAGTGCACCCTGTCTGTCCACACCTCTTCGCAGTGCACTCTGTCTGTGCACACCTCTATACAGTGCACCCTGTCTTTAATGCACCTGTTGTTCCTGCACCATGTTTGCTGCACCCTGTCTGTTCACACCCCTTTGCAGTGCACCCTGTCTGTTCACACCTCTTTACACTGCACCCTGTCTTTTCACACCTCTTTGCAGTGCACCCTGTCTGTCCACACCTCTTTACAGTGCACCCTGTCTGTCCACACCTCTTTGCAGTGCACCCTGTCTGTTCACACCTCTTTACAGTGCACCCTGTCTGTCCACACCTCTTTGCAGTGCACCCTGTCTGTTCACACCTCTTTACAGTGCACCCTGTCTTAAATACACCTGTTGTTTGTGCATCATGTTTCATGCACCCTGTCTGTTTACACATCTTTAGACTGCACTCTGTCTTTAATGCACCTGTTGTTTCTGCACCCTATTTCCTGCTCCCTGTCTGTTCACACCTCTATACAGTGCACTCTGTCTTTAATACACCTGTTGTTTTTGCATCATGTTTCATGCACCTTGTCTGTTCACATCTCTTTACGCTGCACCCTGTCTGTTCACACCTCTTTACAGTGCACCCTGTCTTTAATACCCCTGTTGTTTTTGCATCATAATTTATGCACCCTGTCTGTTCACACCTCTTTACACTGCACTCTGTCTTTAATGCACCTGTTGTTTCTGCACCATGTTTGCTGCACCCCGTCTGTTCACACCTCTTTACACTGCACTCTGTCTTTAATGCATCTGTTGTTTCTTCACCATGTTTGCTGCACCCCGTCTGTTCACACTTCTTTACACTGCACCCTGTCTTTAATGGACCTGTTGTTTCTGCACCATGTTTGCTGCACCCCGTCTGTTCACACCTCTTTACAGTGAACCCTGTCTTTAATGCACCTGGTGTTTCTGCGCCATGTTTGCTGCACCCTGTCTGATCACACCTCTTTACAGTGCGCCCTGTCTGTCCACACCTCTTTGCAGTGCACCCTGTCTGTTCACACCTCTTTACAGTGCACCCTGTCTGTCCACACCTCTTTGCAGTGTACCCTGTCTGTTCACACCTCTATACAGTGCACCCTGTCTGTTCACACCTCTATACAGTGCACCCTGTCTTTAATGCAACTGTTGTTTCTTTACCATGTTTGCTGCACCCTATCTGTTCACACCCCTTTGCAGTGCACCCTGTCTGTCCACACCTTTTCGCAGTGCACTCTGTCTGTGCACACCTCTATACAGTGCACCCTGTCTTTAATGCACCTGTTGTTTCTGCACCATGTTTGCTGCACCCTGTCTGTTCACACCCCTTTGCAGTGCACCCTGTCTGTTCACACCTCTTTACAGTGCACCCTGTCTGTCCACACCTCTTTGCAGTGCACCCTGTCTGTTCACACCTCTTTACAGTGCACCCTGTCTTAAATGCACCTGTTGTTTGTGCATCATGTTTCATGCACCCTGTCTGTTTACACATCTTTAGACTGCACTCTGTCTTTAATGCACCTGTTGTTTCTGCACCCTATTTCCTGCTCCCTGTCTGTTCACACCTCTATACAGTGCACTCTGTCTTTAATACACCTGTTGTTTTTGCATCATGTTTCATGCACCTTGTCTGTTCATATCTCTTTACGCTGCACCCTGTCTGTTCACACCTCTTTACAGTGCACCCTGTCTTTAATACCCCTGTTGTTTTTGCATCATAATTTATGCACCCTGTCTGTTCACACCTCTTTAGACTGCACTCTGTCTTTAATGCACCTGTTGTTTCTGCACCATGTTTGCTGCACCCCGTCTGTTCACACCTCTTTACACTGCACCCTGTCTTTAATGCATCTGTTGTTTCTTCACCATGTTTGCTTCACCCCGTCTGTTCACACCTCTTTACACTGCACCCTGTCTTTAATGGACCTGTTGTTTCTGCACCATGTTTGCTGCACCCCGTCTGTTCACACCTCTTTACAGTGAACCCTGTCTTTAATGCACCTGGTGTTTCTGCACCATGTTTGCTGCACCCTGTCTGATCACACCTCTTTACAGTGCGCCCTGTCTGTCCACACCTCTTTGCAGTGCACCCTGTCTGTTCACACCTCTTTACAGTGCACCCTGTCTGTCCACACCTCTTTGCAGTGTACCCTGTCTGTTCACACCTCTATACAGTGCACCCTGTCTGTTCACACCTCTATACAGTGCACCCTGTCTTTAATGCAACTGTTGTTTCTTTACCATGTTTGCTGCACCCTATCTGTTCACACCCCTTTGCAGTGCACCCTGTCTGTCCACACCTTTTCGCAGTGCACTCTGTCTGTGCACACCTCTATACAGTGCACCCTGTCTTTAATGCACCTGTTGTTTCTGCACCATGTTTGCTGCACCCTGTCTGTTCACACCCCTTTGCAGTGCAACTTGTCTGTTCACACCTCTTTACACTGCACCCTGTCTTTTCACACCTCTTTGCAGTGCACCCTGTCTGTCCACACCTCTTTGCAGTGCACCCTGTCTGTTCACACCTCTTTACAGTGCGCCTTGTCTGTCCACACCTCTTTGCAGTGCACCCTGTCTGTTCACACCTCTTTACAGTGCACCCTGTCTGTCCACACCTCTTTGCAGTGCACCCTGTCTGTTCACACCTCTATACAGTGCACCCTGTCTTTAATACCCCTGTTGTTTTTGCATCATAATTTATGCACCCTGTCTGTTCACACCTCTTTACACTGCACTCTGTATTTAATGCACCTGTTGTTTCTGCACCATGTTTGCTGCACCCCGTCTGTTCCCACCTCTTTACACTGCACCCTGTCTTTAATGCATCTGTTGTTTCTTCACCATGTTTGCTGCACCCCGTCTGTTCACACCTCTTTACACTGCACCCTGTCTTTAATGGACCTGTTGTTTCTGCACCATGTTTGCTGCACCCCGTCTGTTCACACCTCTTTACAGTGAACCCTGTCTTTAATGCACCTGGTGTTTCTGCACCATGTTTGCTGCACCCTGTCTGATCACACCTCTTTACAGTGAACCCTGTCTGTCCACACCTCTTTGCAGTGCACCCTGTCTGTTCACACCTCTTTACAGTGCACCCTGTCTGTCCACACCTCTTTGCAGTGCACCCTGTCTGTTCACACCTCTTTGCAGTGCATCCTGTCTGTTCACACCTCTTTACAGTGCACCCTGTCTGTTCACACCTCTCTACACTGCACCCTGTATTTCCACACCTCTTTGAGTGCACCCTGTCTGTCCACACATCTTTACAGTGCACCCTGTCTTTCCACACCCTTTACAGTGCACCCTGTCTGTCCACACCTCTTTACAGTGCACCCTGTCTGTCCACACCTCTTTACAGTGCACCATGTCTTTAATGCACCTGTTGTTTCTGCACCATGTTTGCTGCACCCGGTCTGTTCACACCCCTTTGCAGTGCACACTCTCTGTCCACACCTCTTTGCAGTGCACCCTGTCTGTTCACACCTCTTTACAGTGCACCCTGTCTGTTCACACCTCTTTACACTGCACCCTGTCTTTCCACACCTCTTTGCAGTGCACCCTGTCTTTCCACACCTCTTTGCAGTGCACCCTGTCTGTCCACACCTCTTTGCAGTGCACCCTGTCTGTACAAACCTCTTTACAGTGCACCCTGTCTGTTATTTATTTCTTTATTATTTATTTATTAAGCGCCAGAATCGACCCCCGAAGGGGTATCTCTGCGCTTGGACAGGCGGTTTGAGACAGTGGTCCATTATAGACTAGAAACAGAAAAGAAAAGTCTTAAGCTGCTTCCTAAAGAGGAGATGGTCCATACACTGCCTCAGCTGTAAAGGAAGAGAATTCCAATGACGAGGGCCCAAGTTAGAAAGGGACTTGCCCCCCAGGCGGGACCTTCTAATTCTCAGAGCCTCAAGTAGGAATTTGGATTCAGAACGGAGGGACCTCCAGGGTTTATAAAGAGTGAATCTGTCCACAAGGTAAGTGGGGCCAGAATTAACCAAAGCCTTGTGTACAATACAACAGACCTTGAACTTCACACGCTCCCGTATAGGGAGCCAATGTAGCTTATAAAGCAAAGGACGGGAAGCAGTCCTTGGGGGGGCGTTGACAACCAGGCGTGCCGCAGTATTCTGGACAACCTGCAATCTGTCAAAAGCGCCCTCATTAGCAGAGGCCAGCAGGCCGTTACAGTAGTCCAAGCGGCTTAAAACAAAAGCCTGTGTCAATGTTTTCCGGGTCGAATCAGGAAGCAGAGGGAGGATGTGGCGCAACAGACCCGGCGCTTGCAAACATAGGCCAGCTGTCAGGGCGGCATGTTCCTTCATTGTGAGAGTCTGTTCAATACGGACGCTGAGATTTTTAACACAAGTCTTCGGAAAGGGAGGGGAGCCAAAGTCTGTTGGCTACCAGCTGGGGGTCCACAGTAACTGGGCTTCCCCGAAAAGCAGAATCTCCGTCTTTCCAACATTACACTGAAGGAAGTTACTCCTCATCCATTGAGAAATAGTTCTCATTCCCGAGGAGGTTTCCTGCACTGATGGAGTAAACTCTGCAAAAGGAAAGAGCAGCTGAGTATCGTCAGCATAGGAGATGGGGATAAACCCACAACTCCTTAACAGATTGGCCAAGGTCGGGTTCAAACAAGAGCCCTGTGGTACACCCTTGGTCAATTCTGTAGGTGCTGAACGATATGGTCCAAGAGTGACAGTCTGCGAACGAGAAGAAAGAAAACTCGTCATCCACTGAAGGGCCAAATCTCTAAATCCAATCCCCTCCAACCTCCTGAGCAATATTTGATGGGATATTGTGTCAAACGCGGCGGAGAGATCCAACAGCACTAGGATAGTTGAATGACCCCTGTCTAGGGTCATCCTGATGTTATCGGTGACCACTAGCAGGGCTAATTCTGTGCTACGGTTAGGTCGAAAACCTTACTGAGAAGGGTCAAGACTACCCGTCCGTTCGACATAGTTGGAAAGATGTGTATTTATATGCTTCTCTAAAAGCTTGCTCATGAAAGGGAGGAGAGAGATATGGCGGAGATTGGAAAACTCTGTCAGCGGAACCTTGGTGTTCTTGCGAATGGGCATAACCTGTGCAGCTTTCCACTCTAAAGGAACGTAACCCTCTCTGAAGGAAAGATTGAGGAGATGCGTAATGGAAGGGGACAAAAATCCAGCAAGAGAGGAAATAATCTTAGCCGGGATAATGTCCAGGGGGGATCCAGATTTAATGGTGTGCATCAATAACTCTACCTCTACCTGTGTAACCGGAGGAAAACTCTCCAATAGTTGAGTAGCTATCTGTACGGGTGTCTTAAGTGGTGAAGTGACTAAAGGATGCTTCCCTGATAAAACTATTTTATCGTAGATAAGCTCTATTTTCTGTGTAAAGACGGTTCCGATGTCGTCGCACAATTTTTGCGTGGGGGCTACTAGGCTCTCACAGGCTATAGGATTGATAAAAGTTTGAAGGATACGGAAAAGCACTTTAGGGTCATTGTGTGCCTGGTCCAATTGTAGTACTATATGGGCTTTACGTGCTGCCCTGATTTCCCTATGATAATTGGCCAGGGAGGCGTAAAATCGATCTCTGTCCCTTTCATCATGAGTACGGCGCCACCGTTTCTCATGTTTCCTACAAAGACGTTTCAGTACTCGTAACTGAAGAGAATACCAAGCATGCTGGGGCCGTTTAGGGATGGTAGAAAAAGATTTCTGAGGTGCCAACTGGTCAATGGCACTTGAAACAGCCAGATTGTATATAGTGAGGGCATCTTCTATGTTACTTGATTCTGAGACCCGAGGTTCTACAAAAACCGTTTGGAAGCCCTCCGGGGTAACTCCCTTCCATTGGCGACGACTATGGTAGGTGACATGACTAGAGCTGCTTGTCTTCCTAGGGGCACGAATGAAAAATTCAATTAACGTGTGATCAGACCAAGGCAATACCTGTGGAGATTCACAAAAAACATTGGAGGAATTGGAGAAAATAATATCCAATGTATGGCCAGCTGAATGTGTAGGGCCCTCATTGAGCTTGAGTAACCCTAATGTGGCTAGGTCCGCAAGGAGTGTCATAGCACCCCGTCTGTTCACACCTCTTTACAGTGCACCCTGTCTGTTCACACCTCTTTACAGTGCACCCTGTCTGTTCACACCTCTTTACAGTGCACCCTGTCTGTCCACACCTCTTTACAGTGCACCCTCTCTGTCCACACCTCTTTGCAGCGCACTCTCTCTTTCCACGCCTCTTTGCAGTGCGCCCTGTCTGTTCACACCTCTTTACAGTGCACTCTGTCTGTTCACACCTCTTTACAGTGCACCCCGTCTGTTCACACCTCTTTACAGTGCACCCTGTCTGTTCACACCTCTTTACAGTGCACCCTGTCTGTTCACACCTCTTTACAGTGCACCCTGTCTGTCCACACCTCTTTGCAGTGCACTCTGTCTGTTCACAACTCTTTACAGTGCACCCTGTCTGTCCACACCTCTTTGCAGTGCACCCTGTCTGTTCACACCTCTTTACAGTGCACCCTGTCTGTCCACACCTCTTTGCAGTGCACCCTGTCTGTTCACACCTCTTTGCAGTGCACCCTGTCTGTTCACACCTCTTTACAGTGCACCCTGTCTTTCCACACCTCTTTGCACTGCACTCTGTCTGTTCACACCTCTTTACAGTGCACCCTGTCTTTCTACACCTCTTTGCAGTGCACCCTGTCTGTTCACACCTCTTTACAGTGCACCCTGTCTGTCCACACCTCTTTGCAGTGCACTCTGTCTGTTCACACCTCTTTACAGTGCACCCTGTCTGTCCACACCTCTTTGCAGTGCACCCTGTCTGTTCACACCTCTTTACAGTGCACCCTGTCTGTCCACACCTCTTTGCAGTGCACCCTGTCTGTTCACACCTCTTTGCAGTGCACTCTGTCTGTTCACACCTCTTTACAGTGCACCCTGTCTTTCCACACCTCTTTGCACTGCACTCTGTCTGTTCACACCTCTTTACAGTGCACCCTGTCTTTCTACACCTCTTTGCAGTGCACCCTGTCTGTTCACACCTCTTTACAGTGCACCCTGTCTGTCCACACCTCTTTACAGTGCACCCGGTCTGTTCACACCTCTTTACAGTGCACCCTGTCTGTTCACACCTCTTTACAGTGCACCCTGTCTGTCCACACCTCTTTGCACTGCACCCTGTTTTTCCACACCTCTTTGCAGTGCACTCTGTCTGTTCACACCTCTTTACAGTGCATCCTGTCTGTTCACACCTCTTTACAGTGCACCCTGTCTGTCCACACCTCTTTGCAGTGCACTCTGTCTGTTCACACCTCTTTACAGTGCACCCTGTCTTTCTACACCTCTTTGCAGTGCACCCTGTCTGTTCACACCTCTTTACAGTGCACCCCGTCTGTCCACACCCCTTTGCACTGCACCCTGTCTTTCTACACCTCTTTGCAGTGCACCCTGTCTGTTCACACCTCTTTACAGTGCACCCCGTCTGTCCACACCTCTTTGCACTGCACCGTCTTTCCACACCTCTTTGCACTGCACTCTGTCTGTTCACACCTCTTTACAGTGCACCCTGTCTTTCTACACCTCTTTGCAGTGCACCCTGTCTGTTCACACCTCTTTACAGTGCACCCCGTCTGTCCACACCTCTTTGCACTGCACCGTCTTTCCACACCTCTTTGCACTGCACTCTGTCTGTTCACACCTCTTTGCAGTGCACCCTGTCTGTTCACACCTCTTTACAGTGCTCTCTGTCTGTTCACACCTCTTTACAGTGCACCCTGTATTTCTACACCTCTTTGCAGTGCACCCTGTCTGTTCACACCTCTTTACAGTGCACCCCGTCTGTCCACACCTCTTTGCACTGCACCATCTTTCCACACCTCTTTGCACTGCACTCTGTCTGTTCACACCCCTTTGCAGTGCACCCTGTCTGTTCACACCTCTTTGCACTGTACTCTGTCTGTTCACACCTCTTTGCAGTGCACCCTGTCTGTTCACACCCCTTTGCAGTGCACCCTGTCTGTTCACACCTCTTTACAGTGCACTCTGTCTGTTCACACCCCTTTGCAGTGCACCCTGTCTTTCCACACCTCTTTGCACTGCACTCTGTCTGTTCACACCTCTTTGCAGTGCACCCTGTCTGTTCACACCTCTTTACAGTGCACTCTGTCTGTTCACACCCCTTTGCAGTGCACCCTGTCTGTTCACACCTCTTTGCACTGCACTCTGTCTGTTCACACCTCTTTACAGTGCACCCCGTCTGTCCACACCTCTTTGCACTGCACCGTCTTTCCACACCTCTTTGCACTGCACTCTGTCTGTTCACACCTCTTTGCAGTGCACCCTGTCTGTTCACACCTCTTTACAGTGCACCCCGTCTGTCCACACCTCTTTGCACTGCACCGTCTTTCCACACCTCTTTGCACTGCACTCTGTCTGTTCACACCTCTTTGCAGTGCACCCTGTCTGTTCACACCTCTTTACAGTGCTCTCTGTCTGTTCACACCTCTTTACAGTGCACCCTGTCTTTCTACACCTCTTTGCAGTGCACCCTGTCTGTTCACACCTCTTTACAGTGCACCCCGTCTGTCCACACCTCTTTGCACTGCACCGTCTTTCCACACCTCTTTGCACTGCACTCTGTCTGTTCACACCTCTTTGCAGTGCACCCTGTCTGTTCACACCTCTTTACAGTGCACTCTGTCTGTTCACACCCCTTTGCAGTGCACCCTGTCTGTTCACACCTCTTTGCACTGCACTCTGTCTGTTCACACCTCTTTACAGTGCACCCTGTCTTTCCACACCTCTTTGCACTGCACTCTGTCTGTTCACACCTCTTTACAGTGCACCCTGTCTTTCCACACCTCTTTGCACTGCACCCTGTCTGTTCACACCTCTTTACAGTGCACTCTGTCTGTTCACACCTCTTTGCAGTGCACCCTGTCTGTTCACACCTCTTTACAGGGCACCCTGTCTGTTCACACCTCTTTACAGTGCACCCTGTCTGTCCACACCACTTTGCAGTGCACCCTGTCTGTTCACACCTCTTTACAGGGCACCCTGTCTGTTCACACCTCTTTACAGTGCTCCCTGTCTGTTCACACCTCTTTGCAGCGCACTCTCTCTTTCCACACCACTTTGCAGTGCACCCTGTCTGTTCACACCTCTTTACAGTGCTCTCTGTCTGCTCCTCACTCCCCCGCACTATAATCTTAGATGGATTGGTGCAATAACCACTAAGCATCCTGCATCCCCCTGAGGGCCTGGGATGGAGCTCGGCCGGATGTTGGTGAGCACGAGCCGCAGAAGGCACTTCCTGGTCTAAAGAGAAGTAAGAGACGGAGCAAGAGAGTGCAATGGAAGCTGAGAGACAGCACAAGAGACGGCACAGGAGACTGCAAGGACAGATCAGAGACAGAGCAAGAGACGGCGCAGGAGACAGCAAGGGTAGATCAGAGACAGAGCAAGAGACGGCAAAGGCTGCTAAGTGACAGCTCAAGAGACTACAATTGAAGATGAGAGACAGCATAAGAGACGGCACAGGAGACTGCAAGGGCAGATCAGAGACAGAGTAAGAGACGGCAAATGCTGATAAGAGACAGCTCAAGAGACTACAATGGAAGATAAGAGAAAGCAAGAGATGGCAATGGAAACTGAGACGCAGCACAAGAGACTGCAATGGAAGCTGTAAGACAGTACAAGAGACGGCACGGGAGACAGCAAGGGCAGATCAGGGACAGAGCAAGAGACGGCAAAGGCACATAAGAGACAGGTATGAGAGGCAGCACAGGAGACATCAATGGAAGCTGAGAGACAGCACAAGAGACAGTGCATGAGACAGCAAGGCAGGCAAGCTAGTAGAAAGAGCAAAGAGAGCAGGGACTGTGTAAGAGACAGTGCATGAGACAGCAAGGGCAGGTAGGAGACAGAATAAGAGATGGCAGAGGCACCTAAGAGACTGTGTTAGAGACAGAGCAGGAATCAACAAGGCTAGCTAAGAGGCTGTACAGGAGACAGCAAGGGCAGGCCAGAGACAGACCAAGAGACGACAGAGGCCGCTAAAAGACTGTGTAAGAGACCGCACAGAAGACAGCAAGGGAAAGGAAGGGACAGTAAGAGAGGGAGACATACCTGGGGGTTTGAGTCCAGGGCCCCCTCCTGGACCGGCCCCAGCTCACAGTCACTGCACAGTGGAAGGACCCTAGCGCCGGGGAGCCTGAAAGGGCAGACATACCTAGGTGGGCCTGGGGGTCCTGGGCCCGAGTCAAACGGGTGAGGGGGGAGGCAGGGGCCGATGAAAGGGCAAACGTGCAAGGGGGGTTCGAGGGCCCCTGAAAGGGCAGACATACCTGGGGAGTCCTGTGGGTGACGGGGGTCCCGGGGCTCAAAGTCCAGGGTCTCCTCCGGGAGTGGCCCCTGCTCACACTGAGTGCACAGTGGAAACCCTCTAGCGCCGGGGCCCCAGGGTGTCGGAGTTCAGGCTCCCTCCGGGAGTGGCCCCTGCACACGGTTACTGCACAGTAGAAGACATCTAGCGCCGGGGCCCCTGGGGGTCCGAGTCCAGGCTCCCCCCGGGAGTGGCCGCTGCTCACTGTGCGTGCAGAGAGCATCAAACCTCGCACTTCCGCATATTTCTCTTGCACAATGACTTCTGCGCCGACCAGTTCTGGCTGTTACTGAAGATCAACGTGAGAAGGCACTGGGGGCCCCAGGACCACTGGGGGCCCGAGAACCTCTCGGAGGAGAGACCCGCGTTCACTCGCGCCTCTGAAACTGACAGGCTGCAGCGAGCGCCTAGAGGCGCTTCAGGCGTGTGATACACAACAGTGAACACTGGGGGGGGGGGGGAGGGGGGCGCTGCATGGCATTGTGTGAACGCACGTGGGGGGGGGGGTGCTGCATGGCAGTGTGTGAACGCACGTGGGGGGGGGGGGTGCTGCATAGCAGTGTGTGAACGCACGTGCGGGGCGCTGTATGGGGCCCGGAGACCCGAAGAATGACAATAATACCCCACAAGAGTCGGCTATTTGGATTCTAGTAATAAAGAATAGTTTACTTAGCGCTTCGAACTGCACTTTTCGGTTGCTATGCCCTATAAATAACAGCTGCTGCTTTTAGCTATCTTATCGACCTGGGAAAGATTAAAGGCCGAGTAGGCCGTGCAAGGATCCAACCTCATGACCTGTGGGTCCAACAGAAAGTTTATCTTGTTTCCCATCGTGTGTGGCCCCCCAGGGTTGTTATAACTATGCAGTGTTTTAAATAGGAAAAAATAAGTGCAGGTACTCATTAAAATGAGCTAAAGGTGTAGTGAGTGGGCGGGGCTAGGGGCGGGGCTAAGGGCAAGACATAATGATACTTAACAACTTCCATAATAGTTGCAGCACACACCAAAACACATGATAAATGTGTTTATATAAACAAAGCAGGTTAGCTCATTACATAAAATTAAAGAGAAATGCGATAATATGTTAACATATCCTTTTTTTTACAATAGTTGCACCTTCTTAATGCCATACTGTTAATTGATGTTGTTTGGAACAATACTTTATATTTTTGAGCACGTGAGTAGGAAGAAACTGAAAATACCCGCACTTCAATCCAAAGCTCTTATGGCACCAAGCAAATGAAGCAAATCATCATGACCCCCCCCCCAGAAGATATCTCTTCCATCGATCTATCTATTCATCCTTTCATCCTACCATTTACCTGCTGACGTCCACCATTTACCCTTTACATTCTATCGTCTATTCAGTTTTTCATCCATCATTCAGTTTTTCACCATTCCGCCTGTCCACCCCAGTGGAGAGGTGTGGCTCACTGGTTAGAGGCGGCAGATCCGCAAGCAGAGACTCGCCCAGGGACCAGGGTTCAATTCCCGACGCGGCAGGGTCGTGGACCAGGGTCAAAACGGACTCGATAATTCTTGCCTCGGTACCTACTCTAACCAGGAACACACTCGGCAACTCTGGGCATTAGCTTGCTTCATCTCCACAACGGCCCCCCACATTCGCCGGGGATGCCTGGTTTCACCTTGGAGATACCCTGGAGGTACCATCTCACAGGGATAGCCAGGACGGGTTCCCCAGCGGTCTACAGCGCCAGGACGCCTCAGGGCAGCAGTGCGCTTTACAAGACATTTACATTTACATATCCAAACCTATCCATCCATCCATCTTTGAACCTATCCATTCATCCTTTCACTCATCCATCTCTTTATCCACCCTTTCACTCATCCATCAATCCTTTTGCTCATCTATCCACCAACCCTATCACTCCTTTATACCATCCACCCTTTCATTCCATCCACCCTTTCACTCAGTCCCTCCTTTCACTCATCCATCCTCCCTCCCTTTCCTTCATCCATCCAATCTTTCACTTATCCACCCATCATCTGCCCTTTTATCCAATCGTCCACCCTCTTTCACCCATACATTCATTCACTCATCCATCCAGTCACTCATCCATCCATTCATCCATCTATACATCCACCCTTTCTCACTCATCCATCCACTAACTCACCCACCAATCCTCCCTACTACGTTATTCATGAACCTTTGTCGCCGCAGACATGTACACACAAAGTGCCACCCATTTTCTTTAAAATACCTCCTGAGAGTGTCTTGATTCTCTCTCTTGCTTTTTTCTTACAAAAAACAGGCATACAAATGCAGGCAAACACACAAACATAAGCACACACAAAAGACTCTGATATGTTAAAAGCCATGTTATACTCTTCACCATGGCTTTTTTAATTGCCACTGCCAGGGGACTGCCATGATTCCTGTGTTTGCGCAAATGCAGAGGATATTGTGAATGTGGTTGACAGCAGAGGGCCTGAATGGACCCCATAGCTGCCAAGTTTTCAGATTGCTATGTGTGACATTTTCATGTTTTCATTGTAATTATGAGTGACATTTCAACGACTATGAGTGACACTTTCCTGCGAGCAAAATTAAGCAATGAAGACGAGGGAATCATATAAATATCAGAAATGGCACTCATTTGAGTTTAGCTGCTAATGTTTTTAGATTGCTAATGTGTGACATTTTCATAGATTCAGTGGATTTACGAGAGTCGGGCAACAAGTAGCTGTGTAACACTTAGAGTGGCACTTTCTTGCAACCAAAATCGTGGAATGAAGTCAATGGAAATAGACAAATATCAGAAATCACACTCATTTGAGCAACAAGGAAGTCAAACTCTGCAGCAGGTGCCTTTAAAGCTATTTTTTTTTTTTTTTTTTTAAATCAGCACCCTCCACTACAACCTCAGCTTCAGGTGCGGCTAAACCACACGTAACAAAGGGATCTCTGTAACAAAAACAGCAACTCACTGAGCTATCCACATACGATACAGTACAATACAATATGCTTTTTTGAAGGAGGCACATTAACCCTCTATGCTACTTAATGATGAGAGTGAAAACTGCCAGGAGAGAAAATTCTGACCTCTCTACAGAGGGAACAATAATCACATGACTTATCTCTGACTTAGCGAGTCTAACTGTGCCGGTACTCAGTACCGGTGAGTACCGGCCCATTTAAAGCACTGTAACTATGAAACAGTAGCCGGGCAGGCTGTGTAAAATGCCCCCTCCTTCGAATATAGGTGTATTTGAAATCTTAACTCCTCCCAGACATGCAAATGACCCCACCCCGATCCGCCTACGGCCTTGCCCAGGCACCAACCTACCTGGGCTTTGTGTAATCAATTTCAGAGTCCGAGCTGGTGCATAACGGCCGCGGTTTATTTTGAAACATGAATCATAAACATGCATTTCTTGCCTTGGTTCCTAGCTTCTTCCAGCACAGACACCCCCTTGTTAGATGCCCCCCTTTTTGGTGTCTCGCGCTTGCGGCCTCCATAGTGCCAATATCGGCAACAGTTGCTTCACACGCCCCCCCCCCGTGAGGGGTGGGCGTAGCATACATGGCAGCCCCCGGTTGCTCAGACCCACAACCGCCTGTCGGCTAACGGGGCGCCGTTGTTCTTCCAGGGGACAACGCTAAAACATCCCTGGGTATCCTGGCTTAGCACCCCGCGGTGCTGCTGCATGATGTACCCCTTGGTATGTGCAGACCCTGGATCGCCCTGTAACTCCTCCTGCAACACAAAGTAACATGTTAGAAAACCTAAGCCCCCCCTTTGTACCTCCGGACGCTGGGTAAGCGGAGGGGCGGGCAAGGCGAACGAGAGGGACAAGAGGGCGAGGAAGGGGCGGAGACCATATAAATACCCCTGTCCCCTCCCCGCCCCCGCCGGAAGTCGCCATCTGCTGGGGTCTCCCCTGACGGACCCAGGGACTAGACCTCTTACCCCTGTGGCACTAAGGCGGCCGCCCTTTTAGGGGGGGGCTGCTGCGCAACCCCCCCCCGGGCAGCCTTACATAGTTCCAATATCGGCAACAGTTGTCACAAAAGCTATTTTTTTTTTTTTTTTTTAAATCAGCACCCTCCACCCCAACCTCAGCTTCAGGTGCGGCTAAACCACACGTAACAAAGGGATCTCTGTAACAAAAACAGCAACTCACTGAGCTATCCACATACGATACAGTACAATACAATATGCTTTTTTGAAGGAGGCACATTAACCCTCTATGCTACTTAATGATGAGAGTGAAAACTGCCAGGAGAGAAAATTCTGACCTCTCTACAGAGGGAACAATAATCACATGACTTATCTCTGACTTAGCGAGTCTAACTGTGCTGAGAAATAAAGGCTGCTGCTTCATAGTGTCGCTATCAAGCAGGGATGTTAAACACTTTGCGCTACTAATAAATCAGCAAGACTGCTAGTTTAGACAGGACATAGCGCATTTTCAGCGCAGACAGACCACTCTAGTTTGCCCATTTGCAAGGCTCTCTGCTGTGCTGGAGCCCCCTAATCAGTTCCGTAACAAACATTTTAAATGTCAGCAGCAGGAAATTATTAAATTAATATCTGATTTAGCTGAATCTCTTTAGAGCTGTCAGAGCGATCCACCGAGGAGCTGCTGGCCGGCACCGCGGGGCTCTCTAGCCTGTCTCTTCTTCAGAGTCAGACAGCGAGCCGTGCTGCAGTGTCTCGTCAAGAAAGCCTCTGTACAGACAGGGTCATTGAGGCTTTTGGCGTTAGGAAGTAGGTGCCAGTGCAGAAAGCACTTGGATTAGCGCTCCAGGGGCCTCTTCGATCGCATTGTCTGGGCATTAACCCTCTGATCGAGAGAAAGTGCGGGAGGTGTGAGAATCCGCCGCCCTTGCCCCTGATAACATTTTTATGATTAAAGTATTACCCTGCACTGACTTTTCACTACCTGAAGTGCTGCGCTTTGAACATCACACGCGCAAACCAGCAGGTAAAATGAATTTCGACCCTGCTGTGTCAGGCACAGGGTGACGGTGAGCACCGGACATTATTCAAATGAGCCCTGCTGAATATCTCAGCAGGGGCTCAGATCGGGGCTACAGAAGCGGCGCCTTGGCTGCCAGACAGTTCCACTCCTAATCATTAGCACCCTCAGCCAGTGAGCCTACCTCTCATGAGTACCGGTACTCTCCTGGGCAGTAGAGAAGTGCCGGTACTCAGAGTGACAAATCTAAGAAGTGCCGGTACTCAGTACCGGTGAGTACCGGCCCATTTAAAGCACTGTAACTATGAAACAGTAGCCGGGCAGGCTGTGTAAAATGCCCCCTCCTTCGAATATAGGTGTATTTGAAATCTTAACTCCTCCCAGACATGCAAATGACCCCACCCCGATCCGCCTACGGCCTTGCCCAGGCACCAACCTACCTGGGCTTTGTGTAATCAATTTCAGAGTCCGAGCTGGTGCATAACGGCCGCGGTTTATTTTGAAACATGAATCATAAACATGCATTTCTTGCCTTGGTTCCTAGCTTCTTCCAGCACGAACACCCCCTTGTTAGATGCCCCCCTTTTTGGTGTCTCGCGCTTGCGGCCTCCATAGTGCCAATATCGGCAACAGTTGCTTCACACGCCCCCCCCCCCCGTGAGGGGTGGGCGTAGCATACATGGCAGCCCCCGGTTGCTCAGACCCACAACCGCCTGTCGGCTAACGGGGCGCCGTCGTTCTTCCAGGGGACACGCTAAAACATCCCTGGGTATCCTGGCTTAGCACCCCGCGGTGCTGCTGCATGATGTACCCCTTGGTATGTGCAGACCCTGGATCGCCCTGTAACTCCTCCTGCAACACAAAGTAACATGTTAGAAAACCTCCGGACGCTGGGTAAGCGGAGGGGCGGGCAAGGCGAACGAGAGGGACAAGAGGGCGAGGAAGGGGCGGAGACCGTATAAATACCCCTGTCCCCTCCCCGCTCCCGCCGGAAGTCGCCATCTGCTGGGGTCTCCCCTGACGGACCCAGGGACTAGACCTCTCACCCCTGTGCCTTCCTGTGGCACTAAGGCGGCCGCCCTTTTAGTGGGGGGGCTGCTGCGCAACCCCCCCCCGGGCAGCCTTACATAGTGCCAATATCGGCAACAGTTGTCACAAAACACATAAGTACATAAATAAATCACACGACACTGTATTGTAGGTGGAGAAATATTGCTGCAGGTTTATTAGCATAACCCATATGCAAACATGGTGGGTTATCTTACGGGCGATCCCAGGGCAGGCCAGCCCCTATGCCGCCTGCCCGTCTGATAAGCCTAAAGTCACCATGGCAACGCCAAATGGTGTATACCAAATATTGGGAGGGGCCACCCCTCCCATCCGTGGACCCCCAGTCCACTTGCTTCACATGCCACCCCCGTGAAAGGTGGGCGGAGCATACATGGCAGCCCCCGGTTGCTCAGACCCACAACCGCCTGTCGGCTAACGGGGCGCCGTCGTTCTTCCAGGGGACAACGCTAAAACATCCCTGGGTATCCTGGCTTAGCACCCCGCGGTGCTGCTGCATGATGTACCCCTTGGTATGTGCAGACCCTGGATCGTGTAACTCCTCCACAGCCTTGGGAGTGGCCACCGTCACTACCAGGGCCCCCCACCAAGGTAGACCT
This sequence comes from Triturus cristatus, assembly GCF_964204655.1. Taxonomy (NCBI): domain Eukaryota; kingdom Metazoa; phylum Chordata; class Amphibia; order Caudata; family Salamandridae; genus Triturus; species Triturus cristatus. The sequence goes on from NC_140589.1 coordinate 1,921,061,926, forward strand.
AATTACTTACAACCTGCTGCAGCCAAAGCTTCCCCTAGGTCCAGTAGGAAAAGATCCATGCCTAAACTAGAGAGGTGCACCCCATCTCCCTCCAGGCACCCTGTGGACTTGGCGTGCATAAGACCATGCCTGATGAAGCCAAGACCTCTTTGTTCTGCGCAACTGCGCACGGCCCCAGGTAGGCCTTTTTACCTCCCAGGTCCAGCCAAAACAAGTCTACGCCCAACCGGACCGGCGGCCAGCATGCACCATCAGGACAGGTGCCCCCATCCTTTCTAAACTCCCCCGTGGATTTTTGACTGAAATGACCTTAAACCTATAACTAGGCGTTGGTCCAATGTTGCCTTTGCATGGCTGAAAAACAATCCCTTTGACAAGACACTCCTGCCTGACAGTGCCAATGCGGGAGGAGGTGGGAGTTGAGAAGCCCGCCTTACTTCCTCTTTCACTCAGTTGGAGTATGTCCATCGCATTCCAACAGTCACCACCATTCTAAACTCCCCATGGATTTATGACTGAATTAACCTGCCTAAGAATAGGCGATGGTCCAATGATACCTTTGCCTGGCTGAAGAACAAAACCTATTCCAAGCCACTCCTGCCAGGAGGTGCCAATGTGAGTGAGTTAAGAGATGACAAGGTTTATATCTCCTCTTTCCTCAGTTATCTGAGTCTAGCACTAGTCGGAGTGTGCCATCACCTTCCGACAGTCACCACCCTATGTGAAGCCTTGCCCTCCCAACTTTCGGCTAGTATACCAGGGAGCAGACAAGGCAGCGTGACCCGGGGGGAACCAAAGCATAAGTACCTCTCTATGTTGAATATTGGGAAAGCCAATAGTTCTCCTGCTACTTTGTAGCCCAAATATGTTTCCCAGGAGTTTCCCCCAATCATATGGACCAAGTCGCCCCTGTTGGAAGGCCACTTCCACAACCTGCATAGCTGCCAGCCAGTGCTGGAGGGCGGGAGAAGTTGCCCGTTACCGTTACTCACATCAATGGTACCTGTTTCGCCGAACTCAAGGACGGGCTACTAAGTGAGCTTACCAGGCTCCGCCCTTGAACCAGAGGTCAGACCCAAGCCCCTCTAAGTTCTGCTGCCTCACCTGCCCGTTAACACAAATAACTGGAGCAACTGAACCACTTATCGCCGTGCTACATGTCCTCTTGGACAGGTGCTGTCCAAGCATCCAAACGCAACCAGAAAGTCGAACCGTACCCAGAACGGTAACCCCCAACTGGCCTGGAAGCGAGACAGACAATACTACTGCCTCAACAAGGTATGTCCTTTGCCTATTCCATGTCTGGCTGTAAGAGTTAGACATTGCCAGTCCCAGTCCCGAGTGAAAATAGGAGCTCTACAGCTGCTGGTGCTAATGATGGAACATGTGGCCTGATGAAGCAGACTGTAATTCCCTTGCTACTGTTGTGCACGAACCCACAACCATTGGCTCTCCATGGTACAATACCTTCATGCTAATCATGGTTTCCTAGGAGGAGGTTGACAAGTCTATGTTCAAGAAGTCTAACCGTGTCCTGAACAGTAACCCCCAACTGGCCCTGATGTGAGACAAACCATGCCAAGGCACATAGGTGATTTTAATGGGGAACAACCTTTACAACGCAACTTTTACAACGCACTACCTTTACAACGCATTTTTTACAACGCATAATCCATTACAACGCATGACATTACAACGCATGACACTACAACGCATTTTTAAAAACTACCTTTACAACGCATTCCATTACAACGCATACTACCATTACAACGCATACCATTACAACGCATAATATTACACTACACTATCCAACACTTACCCTACTGTTGCACCCCCTGGAGTTAGAATAGTAATTTTTACCCCTATACTATCCAACACTTACCCTACTGTTGCACCCCCTGGAGTTAGAATAGTAATTTTTACCCCTATACTATCCAACACTTGCCCTACTGTTGCACCCCCTGGAGTTAGAATAGTAATTTTTACCCCTATACTATCCAACACTTGCCCTACTGTTGCACCCCCTGGAGTTAGAATAGTAATTTTTACCCCTATACTATCCAACACTTGCCCTACTGTTGCACCCCCTGGAGTTAGAATAGTAATTTTTACCCCTATACTATCCAACACTTACCCTACTGTTGCACCCCCTGGAGTTAGAATAGTAATTTTTACCCCTATACTATCCAACACTTACCCTACTGTTGCACCCCCTGGAGTTAGAATAGTAATTTTTACCCCTATACTATCCAACACTTACCCTACTGTTGCACCCCCTGGAGTTAGAATAGTAATTTTTACCCCTATACTATCCAACACTTACCCTACTGTTGTACCCCCTGGAGTTAGAATAGTAATTTTTACCCCTATACTATCCAACACTTACCCTTCTGTTGCACCCCCTGGAGTTAGAATAGTAATTTTTACCCCTATACTATCCAACACTTACCCTACTGTTGCACCCCCTGGAGTTAGAAAAGTAACTTTTACCCCTATACTATCTAATACTTACCTTAAATGCAATTTAATATTATGCGTTGTAATGGTATGCGTTGTAAAGGTAGTATGCGTTGTAATGGAAATGCGTTGTAAAGGTAGTTTTTAAAAATGCGTTGTAGTGTCATGCGTTTTAATGTCATGCGTTGTAGTGGATTATGCGTTGTAAAAAATGCGTTGTAAGTGCATGCGTTGTAAAAGTGTGCGTTGTAACGACATACATCCATTTTAATAGCTAAGAGCCGGTCTAACAGCGTCAACAGGCATCCTAAGCTTAAAATAGGAGTGTTGGAGTACGGGTATCCAGTGCGAATAAAGACGACAGCCTCCCATCTGACCAACCGTGGCGGGAACCACTCCTGTAAATTCTAGTACAAATGGTCCCTGTTGACCTGTCACTGCCTGATGTACGTGACCTCGGTACATGGTCCCTTTGCATGGCGGCATGCCATTGAGACAAACATCCAATCCCCGATAAGTACCACTACCTGCCTACGCTACAATCTTGCCTGGCATTCCTCCATGCCCAGATATACCATGCGATGATTGCTCTACTCCGTCACTTGACCCGACCATACTTCGAAGAACAAACACAGCGTGAAGAAGCGGCCTGTGACCTGCCCCAAACTCAACGGAATCATCCTATGAGCCGAATGATGTGCGAGCTCGCCGCCAACCTCTGTCAAAGCCTGCCAACCCCACCAGTATTTGGACCCCTATTGCTCCAAAATTGGGGGGGGGGGGAGAGGGGGCAGTGAGGGGCAGTCCTGTCTGGAGATGTGTGTAATGGAGGATATGTGTCCTAGAGTACCTATTGTTTGGGTGCAAATATCAGTACCACAAATACCTGGTGTGTTCAATACTAAGAACAGTACTAACAACTCAATCATCGTCTTAAAACCGTGTGTGACAAACCGCGAGATTAAAGGCAGGCAGTGTGACACGGAAAGACCCACCACGCGGCTGTGCCCCAAAATCCACCATTCCGCATCAAACAGACCCGATGGAAATACAACAAGAGCCTAACGCTCTACACCTGCGGATAACCCAGGAAATAACCAATAACACTCGAGTAAATAACAACGGACGTCCTTTCAACGTGTAACATGTGTCCCGAATGTACAATATACGCGAAGGTGTGCAGGCGTGTAGGAATCAAAACCTAACATTGACTGTGCATAGGAACTAGTATTCAAACTGCGACCTATAGAATATGCGTGGTGCTGTGCAGCACAGCTTGGCCCATCTGATCCACTTCACAAACCTTGGAAGCAAGCCTTTGCTGGTTACCCTCAGATCCTAGCCGTGCACACCTAACCCAGGGGGGTTCCCTTACTAACGAAGCATTAGTCCTAATGCTAGCAAGCTTACCGCTCAGTGTCCCAGGACATAAAATGCTAAATCCACCACATGATCAAAATTGCAAGCAGCACTTGTCTGGAGACATTCAACATCTGTCATGAAGCGCAGCAACGTGGCAATCAAGCTTGGGGAGCTGACACGCCTCTATTTCCCTTGAACTCCAAGAAGCCAAAAGAGGCAAAACCGCCCCCCACCCCTCCCAAGGCTAGGAGGATAGCTTCGGCAGGAGGAAAGCTAAATGTAACCGATGAGCCAACTCCTACCACATGGGAGCACACCGTTACTGCGAAAATGGGTACTCCTACCTTCAACAGGATCCAACAAAAGACCGTCATGATAGCCCTAGTGGTATAGGTTCCACTGCCTCACTCATGAAATTACCGGGCACCCAAAGTGAACGGCTAATATAACGACACCAACGGAGCAGAGGGAGCCCTGCGCAGGGTTCAAGGATCGTGTAACAGTTAACTAATCTGCAGGGCTAAACAGCTCGCTCTGGCGATCCCCCCTGGCAAGCAGACCGGCCACCAGCACACCGCGTCGTTACTAGGTGTTCCGCACCTGAAATCCTGACTGATCACTATTCATGGCGAATCTCCGCGCACTGAGACACCACGCAATGTAGAAATGTAAATGATGTGACGCCGGAGTAGAAACGTGAAACTAGAGCTCCCCGATACATGGGATACTGAGCACATGTCATGCGTCCCTATCTTCAATGCAAAATAAGCACTCCCTACAACCAGCCCATCTGTTGGCTAACCAGCTGACCAACAGAAGCGTATGAAAACTGGGTCAAACGTGCACGTGCCGTGGGCCCACTGGAAGGCAACAGCCTTAAGGCGCCTGACAGGTGTTCCGCTCCGTGGGCGCCTGCCTGATCACCCTTCATAGCGTTACTCTAATGCGCATAGAGAGATACAATTTCCTTATACAATTGTCTGTGTATGTGAGCGCAAGGTTGTTGAAACGAAAAACATGAGCTCCGGTACCCGACACCTGCGCAAATATCATCGCCTCCCTGAATTTACTACGCGAGGAGCACTACCTACCCAAGCCCATCTATCGGCTGATCAGTGCTTTTAATTGCATATAGTGAAAGAATTCCTCATCATAGCTCAGTTGCAAGGCCCACCGAGAGCTATTCTACATCATGTCAGCCTGCCTGCGAATACGACAGCTGGGCTGTCTCCCCACACCAGTAAACAGCCAATTTTCGCTGAAGGACACCAACCGCACCGAGTGAGCCATGCGCAAGCTTCAAGTATTGAATAAGAGATTAAAACTGGTCTGCAGGGCCCCCAACTAACTCAGGCAATGACTATGGCATGCAGCCCGGCCACGAGCCAGCGTGCATTTGCAAGGTGACCCGCTCGATGCAAGGCCTGGCTGATCACCCCTCCATGCCTGGGCGACCCTGAATCACCGGTTTCCCAACACCACCAAGTTCCAGGCCGGCTGTGCGTTACTGCACACCATATATATATCGCGCCAACTCAGCCCGGAATATTTGGAGCACTATACATCGCTAATTAGATTACACACTCCTTCACGGGGGGATTAAGTGATTTGCCCAGACTCACAGGGTGTGGACGCAAGCTCGAGGCTCGCACCCTTGTTTCCTGCACCAGAAGCGGCAATGCCGCCGACGGACCACACCCTCTCCCAAATTCGACCGCCTAATATTAGTCAAAGTAGCGGAGCACTCGAAGGCCTGAGTAATGTTCCTAATGCTCTACAACCTGCACTTATAATAATAGTCAACAGGGCAGCGCTACCTCGCAGTGGCCTGTATAACCTGTCACAAGTCCTATGCTAGACCCACAGGTGAGGAGACTGAACTAGTGTTGATCTTGTGCTGAAGGCGGTCATGGTGAAGGAGGGCGACTCCGCGAGCTTGTGCTCAACACACCATTTAAATAACCATAATAGCTCTACCGGACTTACTACTGCCGAGCGCCGCGTTTACAAGGCAAACTGCCTTGGAGCGCCAAAAATGCCCACACCATAGCTGAGCGCCCGCGTCTCGGGCTATGCTACTCCCGACCGCCACAACCGTCGGCCACCTCCGCTGGTGTGTCACCTCTTCCCCCCAATCTGATGTACCCCCTATTCCATATTGAAAATAAAACGACTTCTCTCGAAAGCGGGACATGCTAACGGCCCAGAAAGCGCTCAACCGTAACAAGTCACTTAAGCCCCAGTTCCACAGCCGCTCTCGGTACCCCCTGTCACAATCTCAAAAAGGTCTCCCCAGGCCCCACGCTGGAGTGACTGAGGGTGGCTGCTGGCGCGCCAGGAACATGCGTGATTTGGCCCCGCCCCGCCAAACATTGGGCCGTTGCCTGTGCAAAATTGCAGCAAGGCAACGACAAACGCGCTTGCCTAGGCCGCAGGCACCGCGCTGCTCGCATTACGTGCTGGAGGGAGGGGGGGGTGGAGGGCAAGGTCGCCTGCGACGAAGTTCGCGCCGCACATGGGCTGGAGGCTCTGCCCGTTATTCGAAACTGCTCCCCCAAGTCCGTGGTCGAAAGTCTCTGCCCCAGGTGATACATAAACGGCGCCTTATCTTCGCCATTACCAGCACATCCTGCCTTACAGCTGCCCGGTCTGCTGGGACAATCTTCCTAACCATTTCTCCTTCTCTCTGACCAACGCACGACACAGCAGACCTGCACCGGAGAACCTGCACTCAGAACAATACCCGGTGAGGCAGGCTGAGTGAACCGCGCCCGCCGGGGCAGCGCACCAGACCCCTCGATAGAGAACCATGTGTACATTGCACCTAAGGCACTGCAATAGTTGGTGATTTGATCAAGGCATGTCTCGCGATTGCCATAGCACCGTAGTAATACTACACGCATGAGTATGCGGAGACTCCATAAAAACATACTTCCTATGCTGATGCGTTTCTGGCATTAACTGTTCAAATAGTCTCAATACAATAGTTTTGTACCCGCAGTTGCATCCGAATACACACCAAAGCTGAAAACTGGAATGGGGGAGAACCTCCCCTAAATTGTCGAAATTGCTTGCACCTGCACCGATCCATGACGGAGAAGGAAATTATATTTATATATTTTTAAAAACAGAAAAAGTGCAGAAGAGAAAGCTGTGGCTACTCAAGATGAGATGCATGCTTCTCTCGGCTTTGAATACACTTTCTGGATGGGGTACTAGTAGTGTCCCCTTGGCATTTCTGCGGCCTGAAAAACGGCGCAGCTGTTCCCCAACTGAAACCATCCCCTTACGGGATAACATTAAAACAAAACAATGACTGACTGCGACATAACTCACACTCGCAGGAACCAGATCGTGCTGCACAGAAAGTGATGCCCCTGCAAGGCTGCGGGGGGGGGGGGGGGGGGGGGGTTGCGTTACACAGATTTGGAGCGCTAAGCATAGGCAACCCAGGGCCTCCTAGGCCAAAGCCCGGTCTGCCAGCCAACCCACCAACCGCGAGCCAGCACATTCCGACCCCGCTGACTCTCCCCACGCTGCACCCGACCGGTGCGACATGCGGGACAGGAGTCGGCACCATCATATCTATAGCGCGAACGCGACCCGAAAGTATTGAAGCGCTGTGCCGGAACAGGCGATAAACATGACACATTCAGGCACGGGGAGAATACGTGATTGACCCAAATCACATGAGAACGCGACCCCCAGGCACGAACCCTGGTTTCCTGCTCCACAGTCGGCAGTAAGCCTTCCCCAGCCCGGGGCTGTTGGGTGCCCCCCACGTGGGCGCCACGTCGACCCGAAGGTATTGGAGCGCTGTGCCGGAGCACCGACTAGCATTACACATTTGGGCAGGGGAGATTATGTGATTAGCCTAAAATCACATGATGTGGACGCGACCCCCAGGCCCGGACCCGTGGCCTGCAGTCGATACCGGACTGCGGAACTCTGCTCACTCTGCGCCCCCTCCCCCGCAACACGCATCATCAAGCCCCCGCGGGCAGGGGCCCTGAACCGGCACTCCATAGTGCATCTAAGCGGAGGGAGATGCGTCCCGACCATGCTCCCCCCCCACCCCAAGAGTTATTTGGGGACCCCGTGGCAATCGTTGCCCCCACCATCCACAACATGACCCATCTGGCCGGGGGCTTGACGGCCCCGCCGTAGAAAGAGCAGCGGAGTGGGGCACCTCGCGACGCTCACTGCCCCCCGCCCCGCACTCACATGTGGCCCACACTGGCCGAGGCCCCTGAGCCAGCTCCGCAACAAGGGGAGGGGCTGTGACCCAGGGGAGGGGGAGGTTGGAGAACCCACGCCAGCAACTGTTTACCCGAGCCCCGCACACAAGGCTCAGAGCACCAACATGGCCAGTAATATATGCCCCCAGAAATCGGAGCGCTGCACTAGAGCCCCGCGTTTAACCTGCGCAAACCGACTCACCGGATGGGATGCGCCCCCTAGGCTCAAACACTTAGGGGCAGATTTATGACGACTGGCGCATCCCTGCATATCAGCAGGGATGCGCCAGTTATTATGCGCCACAGCTGCGCCACCATGGATGCGCCGCATTTATAATGCGGCGCACCATGGGGCAAAAACGGCACAGATGCGTGACGCATCTATGCCGAAAAGTGGCGCATTGCTGGAGTTGCGTCGCAAGTGCGACGCAGCTCCAGCAATGATCTGGGGGGCCCTATCTGTACAATGCTGCGTCAATCCTTACGCCTGCTTCAAGCAGGCGCAGGGTTTTGACGCAGCAGGTTTTGACACAGCATGGGCCTAAAAGTGACTGAGTGAAATCTTGTAGATTTCACTCAGCCACTTTTAGGAGGCGTTCCTGCGCCGGAACGCCCCCACCTGCCCTGGAACGCCTACATGTGGCGCAGGGCTTTACAACGTGATGCATCTGGGAGATGCGTCACGTTTGTAAATGCCCCGCACCATGGCGCAGGATTTGCGCCGCTGCTGCGTCACAAAAGTGACGCAACGGCGGCGCAAAAGTGCCGCAAGTGCAACATAAATCTGCCCCTAGGTTTCCCGCACCGAAATCGGCAGGCCAAGCTGACGTGCCACAGCGCCGGAGTCCGTCAGCCAGGCACTCGTCGCGATACAGTTAAAACCAACCTCGCTGTCCCCAACACAGACAGCGGCGAGAGACTTGGACGACCGGCCAAGGCGAACGAGAGGGACAAGAGGGCGAGGAAGGGGCGGAGACCGTATAAATACCCCTGTCCCCTCCCCGCCCCCGCCGGAAGTCGCCATTTGCTGGGGTCTCCCCTGACGGACCCAGGGACTAGACCTCTCACCCCTGTGCCTTCCTGTGGCACTAAGGCGGCCGCCCTTTTATGGGGGGGCTGCTGCGCAACCCCCCCCGGCAGCCTTACAGACTTCCCTTGCTACCGATATCAGAGTGGGGGGCCGTCAGGCCTGACCCGGGCTGCACGTGCTGTGACCGTCTGTTGCGGACCCCAAGCTAGCTGTACGCCCGCCCCAGCGCCCCCGCCGAATGGCATCCCAAGGACACTGTTTGCGCGGCTCGTCATCCTAGGCTGGGGTGCACTCTAGTCTGTCCACATTGTGCTGTTTCCGCCACGCTGCTCGTGGCTCCCCGACCTCTGGCAGCTCCCCCTTTCTCTTTCCAGCTTGCTGATGAGAACCCCAACTGCTCCAGCTCCCCAACCAAGTTAAGCAGGAGCATGTCCATCCCCACCCCCAGGGCTTTAAGTGGGATATAGAAACTGGAGGATCTCTCAATGGGGCGTGGCCGTTGTATTTAAGGGCGTGGTTTAAAAATACTTAAACTAAAAAAATCTGTGCTTAGCATAGTGTGCCGCCTGACTTGCATTTTGTTGTTTCTGTCATTGCATTGAGATATATGATACAACAAGTAACATCATACCTACAACAAGTCAGGACTATTGGCTTTGTCAATGGTTGTTAGTTGCATAAGATAAATAAGCAGCAACTATGGCTTGTATATAATATTGAAAAAGCTTCCACTTAAAGCCCTGGTGACACCACGACAATGTTGCTGCTCCTGAGTTTCAAAAAGAGAAGGGAAACCCAGAGAGAGAATGACTCTCTTTAAAGGACTTTCCTTCCCCTACAAGACTCACCTGGCATGACGTCATGCTGTAACTTCTCCACTAGTTAGAAGTGAGCAGTGTGAGCAGCGCACACTAGTGAGAAGTGAGCATTGTGAGCACGTGCGCATCCATGTGCCTGCTGTCACTGCAGTCCAGAAAAAATGGACCGCCTGTGCCAGGGCACAAAACAGAGCACGATAGAGACCCGTTTCGAGGCCTCCTTTAAAAAACTGCTGGTGCTCAGACCCGGTGAGACCCGGCCCACTTAAAGCCCTGCCCACCCCCATCAAGTGGGTGCCATCCGCCTCGTAGTACCCTGGTGTCTTTAGATTGATGAGGCCGTACCTCACAAAACCCCACCCGTTGCCCCTGCAGGCCTTTGCCACTGAGATATTCAGCTTTCATCTGAGGTCGTGCGCGCGCTGCCACTCGTGCGCGCGCACGACCTCAGACCATATGACGTCTGCAGGGCGGACCTACCTTGCAAGTGCAGTTAACCCTGATGTCATGGCCCCTAATGAGTCTAGCCTCCCTAAATGTGTCAGGTCATTCCCAGGGTGTACCAGTACTGCGTCTGGTCTCTCATCACGCTCTAGGGCCTCCTGGATAGCTTTTAGCAATTGCGCCCATCGCATGCCGGACTGCCCCAGCCATGTCACGGTCGTGTTTCTTAGCCAAATGCCCTTGTAGTCCTTGCACGCTTCAGCCCACCGCTGCGGCCTTGTGACGTAGGAATGTCCCAGGATCCACACTCTGCGCCCGGCTGCGTGGGGGTCTGCTGTGAGAGAAACATATTCTTAAATCAATATCAGTAATAACACACATTTCCAACTTGCAAGCAGTACTGATCGGCGGATTTCAAAATAACAACATCTCAATCCGTGTTTTGATAATCAACTGCAACGTCAACCCCGCCACTCAGCAGAAAAAGCAAGTACTAAAAACATTGACAAGAGAAATGGACCACCTCATAAATAAATATGCTTCACATTTCCCAATTCTCGTCGGGGACATGAACACCAGGGAGTCGGGGCACGCAACATGGGACCCTCCAAACAATACAGAATCTGCTCCTCTGCATATGGTTCCTTTTCACGCAAAATATGGTTTCCGCCCACACCATCGAAAAAGCCGCGGACCCTCTCTGGCATCCTCTTACTGCCTTCAGGGATAAGTCAACAATTGATTACATCTTTATTTCGGATAACCTGCAAACCTATTTCAACAACTTCGAAGTGGGAAACAGGGACGAGAGTGGCCATAGACCTTTGAGGGTACCCCTTGAGCTAAACGGGAAACCTGCAAAACAACTGGAAACATTGGGTGCTTCAACTGGAGACGAGCACCACGAAGTCTTGAGTAGAATAAAATGGACCACAAATCTAGGTTCAAAGCTCTTGGAGTGGATCATATACAAAGAGTCAAGTCTAACAGACAGAAGCATTGCATCCCCATTGGAGCTCTGGAAAGCGCTCCTTGATGAACTAACAACCGTTCTCGGATGAGTTACTGGAAGCCCTAAAGCACAGGACTCCTATCCACAATGCCTTTCGTTACAATTAAAACCAAGGGCCCTAGCGCAAACCAAGCGGAGCCTTTCAAAGGCCTTGAAGGCAAGAAGAATAGGAGCCACAAGTTCCCACACATCGGAAATAAAAGTGCTTGGTAGGGAACACAGGAAGAAAATATGGGAAATACGATCAAAGAAAATCGAGGCCGAGTGGCTGAACATTTTTAATCTTCTCAAAGAAAAGGGTCACATCCAACTTTAGAGATACATCAAGCAACAGAGCCACACCGGTCAAAGCAAGGAAAACGGGGTGGCAGCCTCCAAGTGGGTCAAATATGCAAAGCAACTGTACACTACCGAGCAGAATACGACTGATATCCAAATACAACAAACTACCCCAGTAACCCATAATAGTGGCAAAATACCTGTCATTACCAAGGTCGCGATCAACAATCTGATTAAAAAAATGAGGTCAGATGGGGCCCCGGGTCCCAATGGAGTCCCAGCAGCAGTGCTTAAAGCCTCCCAAGGATTCTGGGCGGATCAGTTAACACCACTTTTTAAGTACGCGTTTGCCAATTCTACAGTTCCAACCTCGTGGAAAGGTTCAATACTCGTTCCGATTCACAAAAAAGGGGACCGCATGAAACCTGAAAATTATCGGCTGGTCGCTCTATTCGATATAGAAGCAAAAGCATATGCCAGATTACTGTTGAAGGAACTAGAAACCTGGGCAAAAGATGATAACAGCCTTCCTTTCTTCCAATCTGGTTTTAGGCTACAAAGCTCCACCTTAGACAACATTCTAGTATTGGGACACTTGTCATTACGTGCGACCCAGATATCACAACTACCGTTGTTTTGCTGTTTTGTGGATTACAGCGCAGCTTTTGACCAAGTCGATCGCAGCAAGCTATGGGAAAAACGTAGCAACTGGGGCATACCACAAAAGCTTTTAAAGGCAATAATTGCCCTGCATGAGGGGACCTGGGTACGCATCAAAACCAGCCAAATGTCCATAACAGCTAAGGTTCCAACCAACAATGGCCTCAAACAAGGGTGCGTTCTGGCCCCTTTAATTTTTAATATCTATGCAGCCGATCTGGGGAAAGCCCTGGAGGGGGCAAATCTACTAACACCAAGGCTGGGGAATGTGAGGCTCCAAATTCTCCAATGTGCCGACGACATTGTTATTATGGATCACACTAGGACAGGCCTACAGAAAGCCTTAGAAAGTGCTGCACAGATTTAATCACAAGATCAATCTCCTGGTGAATCAGGAGAAGACCAGGATAATAATCTTTGGGAAGTACCATCGAACGAAGACAGCTCTATGGCGCTTAGGAGACCTGCAAATCAGAACTTGAAAAAGCTATAATTATTTGGGTCTCAGGCTATCGGAAGGGGCCAAACCCTCAGCCTATCTGAAATATTTGAGAAGTAAGGGGTCCGGTATTATCTGTAGCCTGAGAAATCTCAATCGAAGACTACACAGCCCGACTGTAGAACCTATCTTGAAAGTTTTAAAAGCAAAAGTAGTGCCAACTACGGCCCCCTAGGCTTCCCTGGTGCCCTCATTAAATTCCTTACGAGCCACCAAATCTCTGTATACAAGAAGGTATTAGTCATCCCACGACCGGCCAGGAAAGCAAGAGTAAGGTTGGAGCTGGGACTTACCCGTCCGGACATTACCTGCTTAGGGGACACTTTAAAATATTACATTAGCACCTTGCGAGCTCCAGCAACATCTCTAAAAACGCAAATTAAAACAATTTTTGAAGAATGTGGATCCCCCTGGCAGGTGCAGTTGATAACAGCCACAAAATTGTTGGAAATAGATGTGCAAAATGTGCACAACCCAAACATTCCAGTTGCTGCTTGGGAAAGATCAGTGAATAGACAAGCCAAGAAAATATCCTATGAGAGAGATCTGGACAGCTTACACCACCAATCCAATCTCTCAGCACTGGACACCTCCTACATTATGGGTAAACCACAGCCTTATTTCGAGCAAGTATTGACAGTCCCGGCCCGGTAAAAAATCACTTACATGAGACTTCTTGCATTGCCCATTGTGGACTTTAACCAAGCCTGGGCCCGGCAGGACAATTTAGTCACATGTCGACTTTGTAATTACCATCGTGAATCCTGGCTCCATCTGCTGTGCTGTTGCCCAAAGTTAGCCAGCGAGAGGCACCGACTAGTTCATCCTCTCTGCAGAGCCCATGGTCTTGTACGATGCAGAGAAGTCTCTGACTTGTGTTTCTCTGTTAAAACAGCTCAGTCGGACGGCTGGGGAAATTTATAGAATTAATCCGAGCCGCTTTGATGCAGAATATAGAGTTACAGAAAGAAACCAGTCGGCTAGCAAGCAAGAGAGACCTTGACAAAATGCTCCTTTAAGTCTGATGGATTTGCACTTTACAATCAGTTTTGGTATTAATTTTAAGGTTTTATGTCCTACCAGTTTGTAATAACATGTGTAGGATTTTAACTCTGTTCTTTTTAATAACGATAGTATATTGTAACGATTTTAAGCAATTGAACAATAAAGCTTAATACAGATATTCTTAAATCGTTGTGGGCCGTATGTAGCCTCTGAAGGCATTTGACGGCCAGCGACCTATCTGCTTCATTCGCTCCTCGCACAGCCTCCCAACCGCCGCAGTGGTCGCTGCCCCTATGCAGAATGAGCGTGACCTGAACTCCTTCCCTGGCAGGCCCGCCTTGCCGATTGCCATTTTTAGCACTGCTGAAAATTGGAAGCGGCTCAAGAAAGACCCGCCCTGATGCACGAACAGCGGTCTCCCATCCCGCCCACCAGGCGCTACGTATCCCTTCATGAGGCATACCGGGCAGCATGCCTTTTCTTCCAGGCAGCCCAGCCTCGAGCTCCTTCCTTTACCTTCTTGATCTGTTTTTGACCGGCGTAACCACTGTCATGTAACCCTTGCGCACGCAGACATCTTCCCACCGCATGTAAGCTGTCCCTTGGTTGCTTTCAGAGGGGGATACCAGCTTGCTTACTCAGAAAGCCCCAAAAATGCCAAGGAGATTGCTGCTCTGAACTGCGCCCCCTCGTGGTCCTGCTCACAGATGTCGGGACCACCCCAACAGTTGTAGAAGTATTTAAAACTCGATTGCCCATCTGTGATCCCTTCGGCTCCGTTGCAACCTTCCCCATCGCTTCATTGCTGCCCTGTAGTAGAAGGAACTCACCGGGTCCACCCTGTGGCCAGCTTTGCATAGTGTGACAATGCACTGAGGTGCGCCTGAGCCCAGGCCTTACTTCTCTGCCCTTGAACGCCCACTCTATGAATCTTGTTGCTTCTTTGTTCGTCACCTAATTGTGCCCCGCTGTGCCTCTCACCCGTTGGAAGACCCCTCAGCACTTACAATATCTTTTTGCTGTCTTGGGCACCATGCGTTCTCCACCAGCATCCTTATGTCTGCTCCACCAGGCCCGATATCTGCCCACGCATGGGCGTCATACTCTGCTCGGCGAGAGAGGCCAGCTCTCAAAGTCTTTGCCATTGAAAACGTGACACCGCATAAGCTATGGAGTCCTCACCACGTGGCACATGCCCAGCCTTAATTGCTATGGTATTTCTCAGCTGGCACCCTACCAAATGCCTTGACGGCCTCACAACCTTGGGGTACTGCATTTTTCCTTAGTTCAATGCCTGCACTACCGCATGGTTGTCCACCCGCAGAGTGATCTGCCTGTTTATCCTTCTATATTGTGAATGCTACAATGATGGGAAAGAGTTTGAGCGGGGTGATGTTTTTGTGATCCTTGCTTTGTACCAAGCTTCAGGCCACTGTGTCACTGTCCAGGCAGTGCCCAGTATTGCCCTAAAGCCTTCACTTCCAGCAGCGTCTGTAAATAGCTCCAATGGTGTGGCTGATACCCATGGCTCACGCCACATCAGAGTCCCATTGAAGTTGGCTAGGACAGCATCCCACTGCCCCAGATCCTCTTTCACCCCCTGAGGTTGCCGCACCCTGTGATGCCTATTTGTCAAACCGTTGTTAGCAACGCCAGGAATCATGCAAAAGGCCGTCCTGCCGGGATCACCCGGTTGGCAAAGTTAAGTTTCCCTGGCAGCTGCTGGATCTCCCCCAGTGTCACCTTCTTCTTTTGGAGTCTCTGTATTATCTTGCGCCGCTCCTCCACCTTCCCTTCGGGGAGCCTACACACCCCTTCTACTGCATCCAGCTCAATTCCCAGAAAGGATAGCTGCGTTGTTGGCCGCTCTGTCTTCGCCTCTGCTAGTGGTACCCCTATTTCTTGTGCCAGCTCAATGGCGGTACTCAGGAGTCCGGTGCAGTCTGCGGTGCCTGGCTTCCCAATGATCAAGATATCGTCCAAGTTATGTATTTGCCCCCGCTGGATGTTGAGCCCCTACCTCCCACGAGGTAACTGCTGAATGCCTCAAAGTATGCGCAGGAGATGGTGCACCCCATGGGGAGGCATTTCTCAAAGTAGTATGCGTTGTTTAGTTGGAACACCCGCAAGTGGTAGCTGTCAGGATGTACTGGTAGGAGGCGAAATGCGGCCTTGATGTCCGTGTTTGCTAGCAACGCTCCTTTGTCCATTGCTTTGACTATGTCCACTGCCTGTCTAGTGTGGCATAAGAAACCGAACCACTCCCTGGGTCCAACCCATCGTTAACTGACTCACCCCGTGGGTATGACAGATGATGGATGAGGCTGTATTTTCCCACCTCCTTTTTGGGAATTATATCCAATGGGGAGACCACAAAATGTTCAAGTGCTGGCTCTGCAAATGGCCGGCCTGCTAGCCGGCCCAGTCTGAGCTCCTTCTCTGTTTTCTGTCTCGCTATCTCTGGATTTTCCGTCACTGACTTCAAATTCCAGCTGAGCCGGCTGACCTCAGGTCCTATATATGAGATCTGACACCCTGCTGTGAACCCCTTAACTAGTAACTGCCCCCCTTTTTGATTGGTATATTTGTTCAGCAACCAGAACATTGACTCTCTTTTAATAGGGGTGGGGAGGGGAGCCGCTGGGTTCGGTACTTGCTCTTTTCCCTCCTAGATCGTTGTTGTTTATGGCCTCTGTGGGATGGACACTGCCTGCGCTAGGCCCCTCCGGTTGGCTCTGTATTACGGTGTTCAACACACCCACCTGTGTCCAATAATTCACCATGCCTGTCACCCTCCTGTGGCCTCACTGCATTGTATGCCCCGGCTTTTGGACCACCTTGTCGAGCTTCTCGCCTGCTCACCATGTGCTCCTTTTCTGTCCATCTCGGACGCTCTTTCTTAACTGCTGTGTGGACTTCCACTGTCTCTTTGTGACCTCCAGTCCTCTTCCTCACTCTACTCAGTGCTGTCCTCTTTGCTGCTGGACATCACCTTACAGAACCCCTGTGCCACCTTGCGACCTCTGTTCCTCGGTATCTCTCGGTTGATTCTTGGCTCTTTTATTCCTGCTTTTTGAGAAGCTGCCATTTTGGCTCCAAGCCTCCCTTTCCTTTGCCCCTGTTTATTTCCTGCTTCTCCTCCTGTGAGCTGGGAAGCCTTCGATGTCCTGGGTCGCCTAGCGGACCCGCCCTCCAGCTGCTCTATCACATGCTCGCGCCCCTAGCTCGAAACCAGGCGCGCATTCTCTCTAGCAACATTTGCAAATCCTCATCAAGCTCCAAGTTATCGTCTCTGTACTGGGTTGAATGTATGACATTGTTCTGCATTCTGTCCATCAACTGTTGTTTTTGCATCTGTCACACCTAGTGGGTCGGGTATGCCCAGACATGGGTCCTGTGCTCTCCATGCCACTGGAATCACGCTATCCTGGCTGAAGAGGGGTGAAACTCCGAAACCGGTCCTAGGATGCTTGTTTCCTGTTCAGGGAGGACCTGGCTTGGCAGTTCGGGCTAGACTGTTCCCATGAGGCACAGGGTCAAGACTGATTTGCATAATGCAAGGTCTAAACTGGGGTGGCATTGTGAGCAAAAGAATGATGGATTTAACCCAGATCTCTTGACTGGGGGTGAATGTTTTGATTTGTTCTGCATTCCATCCATCAATTGTGTGTCTTTTATTTTACAGGCAAGCATTTACATTTTAATACATATATGCAAATCAGGCCTCACTAATACATATTCCAATCTACCACCCCCACGCCCGTAAACAATTCCCCACAACAAACTTCCCCAACATTGTTCTAGCTAATCCTCCTCCCCAACATCTATCTACGTCTCCTGCCTACATCTTGCCTCATTCCTCTCTCCCGTTTCCCTCTGTCCGAAGCTATTCATAATGCCCCCAACCCTTCCTGCCTGTCTTGATCTCCTCCAATTCTGCCACCAGGAAAAACCCTGACCCAGGAGTTTTTCCTGTCTCCCCCACTGCACTCGAAAACCAAAAAGTTTTGTTCTGAAGTGTTTTTGTTATCAAAAAAACACACCCTGTCGCCGAACAGGTGACATACTTTATTATTTTTAGATGGATAAATCGATTGCTAATTTTTTGACTAATAAGGCAAGTATTAAAAACCACACACTGTCGCTGAACAGGAAATAACGAACTTTGAACCACAATCATTTTCATGGTTCAGTGAGGGATGGAGGGGGGGAGGGGGGGAGGAGGGAGGGGGGGAGGGAGGGAGAGAGGGAGGGAGGGGGGAGGGGGGGAGGGGAGGGAGGGAGGGAGGGGAGGGAGGGAGGGAGGGATGAGAGGATGGAAAGGGAGCGGCGGGAGATAAGAGAAGTTGACTACGGATATAAATAAAGCTGTCCCCAAACAGCTTAACCATAACACCAGGCTTTTAAGGGCAAGATTTTTGTAATCATTTCTTTTATATTCAGAATATAAATCTCTGTGCCCAAAAAGGAAAGATGCCAAAAGCATTGATAGTCCTCTTTTGTAATATCACTCTGGGCTAACCAATAAATTCCCTTAATTGAACAAAAGCGATGTAATTCCCTGTTCTCTTTTCTCTTTGCTCGTTCTACTGCAGTAAATATCTCCGCCCCCTCCAGACTCTGCGTGGCATCAATGCTGTCAAGATGATTTTTGAGGTGGCCAATATTTTTGCTAACAATTCCATATCAGCCTTCATTTCTATGAGCAACCCCAGACCCGATAGCTACACCAAAATCATTTACCCCCCAGATGAATCAACATAACTTCAGGTTTTTTCTTAAAAGACATTTAACTCATCAAAGGCATTAACTGTCCCCACTTCATGCCACTTTTCCCAACCAAACAACAAAAACTTCATCTGAACGAAAACCCACATTTTTTCCCAAGTGTCTTTCTTTCCCGCTTGCTTTGCAGCCCGCTTAACAAATGAATGGTCAACTATCATGCATGCTTTAGCCACAATGAGAAGCCCGCCGCCAAACCTGAAAAGAAATAACAATTATTCTGCTTGTTCACGTACGGCAGCATCTACATTTCTAATGTATCTTAGGCAACAGCCTGACGACCAGCGCCCCAATTTCTTTACACCTGGCGGCTTCTGAAGCCGCACCAATTCTAAATGAATGGGTACCAGAGTCGAACGGGTTTACACCTAAATTCTTAAGAGTCTTTCTCAGAATTGACAGCAATTGAGAAGCATTGAGAGAGGAGCCTCCTTGATGCTTAAATACAAATTGAAAAGCAGCACCTCCCACCTCTAGAAATTCTAACCAAGCTTTTAGGGGGCATAATGGTCCTTTTATTCTATGTAAAAGTATTTTGGCACCCTTACCAACTTGATCTGTTTTGGAACTTTCGAGAAAAATACCTATAGAATTTTCACAAGAAGAAACATTTTTTACTTGAGGTCATCATTTTTTGCTTTACCTAACAATTCAGATATTCTGAACGTGTCAAAAAAGGGCCAGATCATGCGTAGCTTGAATAAACGATATTCAAAATCATAGAAACAATTAAATTGTCAACCTTTTGTTATGTTATAGAAACGTTTCAGACAGATTGGCTCTTGCTTAAATTGTCCTCTCTTTTTTATTTTTGGCCCAACCTCAGAGTATTCTCCTGCCCTTTTTTCCCGCTGATGGTCTGTATCCCCAAAAGAACTACCCATAAAAGGACACACCGGCTAATTGTCCTGCTATTGTTGTAGAAGAAACATTCTTTTCTACGATGCTCATAATGAATTTTAATTACGTCATCCCTACGCTCCTTATCCTTTTGATGGTATTAGCTCTATAAGAGGCACCTGAATCTAAGAGCTCCAGGCGCATCTGCAACGTTATTGTCAGCTCCAGGTATATGTCTTACCTTGAACACTATGTTAAACACTAAGCAGCCCAACATGAATCTTTGTAAAAGTTTCGATAAATGTTTGTCGTTGGCCCACTGACCAATTACCAAATCTACTACTGTTCTATTATCTACTTGAAACAACACTGTCCTGTTCGCTAGACTCTTCCCCCAAACTGCCAAAGTAACTATTAAAGGGAAAAATTCCAGAAATACAATGCTTTTCTTTTCTGAAATCTATTAAGCTGACCACTGTTCCGCGCACCATTTTCCGTCCCAGAAAGGACCAGATGCGTGAGCGCCAGAAGCATCTGAAAATAGTTGCATCTGCTAGACAAAATCCTCATCTAAAGACATATTGTGACTCCGTTAAATGCTCTCAAGAACAATAGCCATACTTCGAAGTCTGCTCTCATGCTAGCCGTTATCCTGATCCTGCGATGGGGGAGCTTCACGCCTGACATGGAAACCAAGCCATCTACAGAACGATCTGCCTGCCCTCACCGCTCGGCAAGCATTGAACCTCCGACAGCGTCAACTTATAAGACTATCTTGCATGCTCTAACATACATGTCATCTCCAGTATTTCATTGTTCGGAAGTCTCGCTTCCATTTTTATTGTATCTGTCACAATGCCCAGATATGTTAAACAACATTTAGGACTTTCAGTTTTTTCCTCTGCTAGTGGCACCCCCAACACTTTCGCCACCAATTTGAAATCTCTTAATGCTTTTTCAAACTGCTGGGAGCCCATGGCCCCCAAAATTAAAAAGTCATCTAGATAATGTGTCACATCCGTGTGTCCAGTTCGGAATGAAAAGCACCATTGCAAAGAGGTGCTAAAAATTTAAAACATTTGCAAGAGATTGCACAACCCATGGGAAGCGCTTTATCCACGAAAAACTTTCCCTCAAATTGGATACCTAGCAAAGAGAAGACTGGTGGGTGCACTGGTAATCGCCGAAATGCGGATTTGATGTCGCATTAGCAAGTTCAGTATTGGCCCCCATTTCCTTATCATGCCCAACGCTGTGTCAACTGAAGCAAATTTTACCATGGAATCCTCTTTGGTGATAAAATCAATGACAGAGGGACCTTGAGGCCAAGATAATTTTTGTATCATTCTAAATTCCCCTTGAGTATTCTTGGAAATTACACCTAAGGTAGAAACGATGAGGTCTTGTAAAGGCCAAGAATCAAAAGGACCTGTTATCCACCCTTCTTTTACTTCCGTCAATAGCTACTTTCCTACAAGTTGAGGGAATTCGTTTACAGATTTTCAATTTCTAGGGAATCTGCGGCATCTAGACCCTTGATAATCCAGCCTAAACCATTCTCCGAACCCCCAATCAAACATTATTGCTTCATTTGTCTCGGTAAAATTTCAACCAGTGGCACAAAGCGACCACATTAATTGGTGTAAAAGCCCTTGTTACTAGGGTGAAATGCGAAGCCTCTCCATCTATTCTGGTTAAAACCTCCCCAACTTGACTGATCTCCCAAGCATTGCAGAATGGCATGTTTCCCTCCACACCTGGAGCACTCATGCTTCTATTTGCACGAGTTTTTCTGACAATAGCCCCTGTTAATGTTCCAGCAGGCACCGGACACGAATGTCTGAGGTTTGTTCCAAATTCCCACCCCTCCTGAGGTGGGTCTGCTCTGAAAAAGCAAATTAGGAACCGCCCGGCCACTTGCTGTGTGCATAGACGGTGGAGAACTCTGATGGTACATCCATTGAACCCATAGCTCGCTATCTTTCCCCCCCCCCCCCCCCCCCAGGCTTTTCAGGAATTAAAACTACTCTAGCTCAAAACTCCTCACCATAATGGAGCCAGGCATACCCTCTAAATTCAGAATACGCTTTCCTTATTGTATCTAAGTATTTCAATATCGCTGTCCATAAAATCAATGTTAGTTGGGACCCTTGGCCTCTTGGC
Organism: Triturus cristatus; assembly: GCF_964204655.1. NCBI lineage: Eukaryota > Metazoa > Chordata > Amphibia > Caudata > Salamandridae > Triturus > Triturus cristatus. Next base: position 1,921,083,518 of record NC_140589.1, read on the forward strand.
CAGTTCCTAAGCTTCCTCTTCTTGAACCTTCTTTGGACTGCATTTCTCTATGAAGAAGTTTGAAAACATCTACAAATTTTCCCTTCCAATTTTCTCTTTGGTGGCCTTATTTAAATGTGACCCTAAAGGCGTTGACAGCCCCATGTACGGTAAACGTTTTAAACTCAATGAACCTTTCATGTCTTCTTTCAACATTATCCTTAACAACATTATTCTCACCTTCATTACCCACCTGCTTAGCTGTAATCATAGAAGAAAGTTCATTTTTACTTCTTTGTTCGGTTCCCACATTTTTGTCAATACATAACTTTTTATTACTAATCCCCTTCTGAACCTCACCTGTTCCAATAGACACATCCGCCTTGTATGACTGTCTTTTCTTCTTGTCCCAGTCCTGATGTGTGGTACTGTAAATTTCGGAACCATGTTGGTGTTATGGTCCTACTCTGCCGATTTTGGTATCAGCGAACCGCAAATGACTAATGCGGTATGTATGAGTGTTTTCGTCATATGTCACCGATGAATTCACCGTGTATATGATACAACATGTCGAACCCTTTGGTTCCATTTTACAAGGGTAACCATTTTGTGGTTGCCCTCACATAGGCTGCGCTTCGAGGCCATGCCTAGGCCTAAAGGACACGCAATCTTTCTTTGACTTCTTTGTAACCTATGCAAACTGACTCCACTGCCCGAGGTCAATCCTGCCCGGCCGGTTCCTTTTACTGCGGCCTTATGGGATTAGCATCAGGGCCCAACACATCATAAAGTCGTGTATCCTACGCGACTTCTGACTAATCCCTTTCACACCTGACTATGTTTCCTACTTTATGGCTTGTTTTACGAGGAAGAGGTGTCCATTTTATTGGGGTCTGCTGATATCTGATGAGGGTTCTGAGCCTCGCTGGGTAAATAATTATGTGCTGACCGAGCTGAAATGTGGGATTATCATCATGACTGTGCTCTTTCTTTGAAGCGAAAATATGTGAACGACCACTTGTAAAAGAGGGGCGGTGTTGCCCAGATCGTAATATTCTGTATATAAGAAAAGACTGGTTTTTGGTTGGGAGCAGTCTCCTGAGAACATACACCGTATTGTACTTCTCGGATACCTGTGATTGGTCTGCAGCCAATAAATACGATCTTTGACTTCACCTAGAAGACTCTGTGTTTCTATGGTCCGAAACAGGAAGAACTCGAAGTCTTCGGGTGTGTCCCCTGGTACCACTGGGTTGGTTCTGAAAAACCCAGTACTTCAGTTGGCGCCCAACGTAGGGCGATTTCAGCGGTACCGGTCCAAGCCAGAGGTTCGTGAGGAGCTTTGTGTGAAAATTCTGGAGGAAGGCCGCCACTTCATCGACCCCTGCATGTCGACGTGGTCCGAAAGTCTTTACTGCGAGGTTCCCCGCGTCCCGGCGGCTAAAAAGGACTGCTGCCTTGACTATCGCCCTGTCTTGGACCCTTGATGATTTGGTAGAGCGAAACGATTTAACGAGTCTTCTGGTGACGTCATCGATACCTCAGCGATACCTCAGTTAAGTATAAGTGGAGCGTCTCCCTGTCTTTAGTTTGGTTTGGTATCCCTTCGGGATCGCTTTGATTTGGAACTTGCAAGTGCCAAAGCCGAAGGACTCGTGCATTCACGAGACTATCGTATTCGATAATCCTTTGAAGTTTGAAACTAGACTAGTGAGCGACGATGCCTGGTTCTAGTATATTTGGAAATTTGCTTTGTTTGGGTTGTAATAGGGACTCCCGATTAGAGGATTCGTGTCCGGTTCCTCCAATTGGAACTCCAACGTATGAGCTTTATGTGAAACATGGCGTGGGCCCCATTGCGTATAATGAAGTATGGATGCGATACACCAGGAAGGATGGTGTTTTAAAATGGCCCCAAAATGGTAGTTTCGACACAGAAATCCTAGATAACTTAGAGGTTAAATTATTTAAAAAGAAAGCCCGGCCGGCGATGTTTGATTCTTTCTGCCTATGGCGAATGGAAGCCAAGCAGAAAGAAATCAAATTAACCAAGAAAAATAAAAGAGAGAAAGGTATGTCGATAATGCAAGCAGCCTTGCAGTTCAAAGATAATGAAAAAGAACGGATGAATGAGCAGCTGCACAGGCAACGTAAATTAGTGATTGATAAATGGTACCCAGTTTTGCCCCCCCTTCAGCAAGGTGCGTCAGAAGAAAAGGAGAAAGATCCCCTAATGTCACATTTGCTGAGTTCGCCACCCCCGTATGCGCAGAGTGCTACAGCGCCTCCGCAGCCTTTAAATGTACAGCCTCTAGTTAACTTGCCGCAAGCTTTCCCGCAGCCGCCAGCTCCTCCTCAGCTGGCTCCTATGCCTACGGCGCAGCCCTCTCACGGGCCGCCGGTTTCGCTGCCTATCTCTTCTGCGCTTCCTGCGACTTTACCTAGTACATCAGCTGCCTCCCTCGACGCTCTCCCTGATACGACCCCTGTATCTGTATCTGCACCCATTTTTCTTCCCTCTGTCTTTCCCCCTGTTCTTGCCTCAACCTCTCCTTCTACATGACAACGAATAGCTAGTGCGGTCACTAGTTTTATATCGCCTCTCTTTGGGTCATCTAGTACGACCCCTGGTTCACAACGTACGCAGTTGCGTAGTCAGCTGCCAGGTTCTGAAGAGAAAGAGGTATTAGACCGCATGGCATATAAATGGATTGTTTTTCCTTCAAGATATGATGTAGAGTCTGTTGTAAATGTTTTTCGTCAATGGGAAGCACCAAAACAGAGATACATTTTTGAGAAAATGTGTGAATTCCTCTGTGAGGAATTGGAAGATCATGGTTTGGACTTAAGCCCGCAGGAATTGTGTCATGTACGGTTTGAATTTGGAAAAGGTACGATTGTGGGTCCCGATGTTGGGAAAGCAGTGGCGACATTATTGTCTTTCAGGATCGAGGATCCTTCTCAGTCACTGTTTAAACGTGACTCCTCTGATAGGAAGGTTAGACAATACCCTATGAGAGAAGTCCCTTCGGTATGGAAGGACGCTGTTGCGGCTGACGCCGTCAACGGCATTGCTGCTATGCCAGCTCATTTCCAGCGTGTTTGGGTACATGTTCCTTGGAAGCGATCAGAAGTTTTAGCCCTTAAGCAGACATTGCCTGACCCCCGTAAAAACCCCGCAGGATATTATAAGGAGTTATCACAGACTGCAGAATCGTGTGTCATGAACCTAGCTGACATAGATATGTTGTTCGGGAATGTCGTTCCGCAGCCTTTGTGGGGGTTGATTCGTAATGCAGATCATGCTGCAGAACTAGGTGACACATGGGCTAATATCACTGCTACAGACACTAGACAAGTTGGTGGTGCGAAACCTGAGCTCCTAGTAGCAGAACTCCCTGGTAGAATTATTACCTACATGAAGGCCTTAATGCCAGCGATGCGTGTGAATTGGGATAAATTATCCGCATGCAAACAAAAGAAAGACGAAACAGTGTCTGATTTCTTCACCAGGTTTGAAGAAACATTTATCGACCACAGTGGTGAAGACATGAGTACGGAAGGTGGTCAACGGTTATTTGTTGATAAATTTGTGCATAATTTGCAGATTCAGAGAGTTCATGGGCTGTTTCCTCATCAGCGCAAATACTGGCTACTGCACAGTATTATGAAAATAGGGATAAAGATGAGAAGGATAGAACAGACAAGAAAACAAAAGAATTAAAGACGAAGGTTCTTTTACAGCAGGCTTACCCGCCACGTGGAGATCAGAATAACTATAAGCAAGGTCAGGGTATCTATCAACAACCCCAACAGTTTCAGAGTAACTCGCAAAGGTTCGGGTATTCCCAACCGCGTGTTCCTGTGGGTCCCAATCAGTGTTCGTATTGCAAACAAGAAGGGCATTTTAAGTATAGTTGTCCTATATTGTTGCAGCGCATGAATAATGCTTATGGCGCGAGAGGTAGAGGTGGTCAGCAAGCTCCTAGTGGTAGAGGGCGTGGGAATGTTCCCCAGAACGCGCGTCCTCTTCCGCCTCAAAATACGATGAACAGTTTTGATCAGCAGGCCAATGCAACTGGTAGGACAGCTCAGTACTATAACGATGACTATTATGCGGAAGATGGAAATGCGGAAGGTAATGATTACTAGGACGACCGTAGACAAAGGGAGGGAGTTGTTTCAGTACCAGTGGATCAGAGCGGACCGTATGTTAAGGTGACTACAGCGGGTGTGTCAGAGGATTTTCTATTGGATACTATTGGAGAAGTAAGAGACAGAGCAAGAGAGTGCAATGGAAGCTGAGAGACAGCACAAGAGACGGCACAGGAGACTGCAAGGACAGATCAGAGACAGCGCAAGAGACGGCGCAGGAGACAGCAAGGGTAGATCAGAGACAGAGCAAGAGACGGCAAAGGCTGCTAAGTGACAGCTCAAGAGACTACAATGGAAGATGAGAGATCGCATAAGAGACGGTACAGGAGACTGCAAGGGCAGATCAGAGACAGAGTAAGAGACGGCAAATGCTGATAAGAGACAGCTCAAGAGACTACAATGGAAGATAAGAGAAAGCAAGAGATGGCAATGGAAACTGAAACGCAGCACAAGAGACTGCAATGGAAGCTGTAAGACAGTACAAGAGACGGCACAGGAGACAGGAAGGGCAGATCAGGGACAGAGCAAGAGACGGCAAAGGCACCTAAGAGACAGGTATGAGACGCAGCACAGGAGACAGCAATGGAAGCTGAGAGACAGCAGAAGAGACAGTGCGAGAGACAGCAATGCAGGCAAGCTAGTAGAAAGAGCAAAGAGAGCAGGGACTGTGTAAGAGACAGTGCATGAGACAGCAAGGGCAGGTAGGAGACAGAATAAGAGATGGCAGAGGCACCTAAGAGACTGTGTTAGAGACAGAGCAGGAATCAACAAGGCTAGCTAAGAGGCTGTGCAGGAGACAGCAAGGGCAGGCCAGAGACAGACCAAGAGACGACAGAGGCCGCTAAAAGACTGTGTAAGAGACCGCACAGAAGACAGCAAGGGAAAGGAAGGGACAGTAAGAGAGGGAGACATACCTGGGGGTTTGAGTCCAGGGCCCCCTCCTGGACTGGCCCCAGCTCACAGTCACTGAACAGTGGAAGGACCCTAGCGCCGGGGAGCCTGAAAGGGCAGACATACCTAGGTGGGCCTGGGGGTCCGGGGCCCGAGTCAAACGGGTGAGGGGGGAGGCAGGGGCCAATGAAAGGGCAAACGTGCAAGGGGGTTTCGAGGGCCCCTGAAAGGGCAGACATACCTGGGGAGTCCTGTGGGTGACGGGGGTCCCGGGATGCAAAGTCCAGGGTCCCCTCCGGGAGTGGCCCCTGCTCGCACTGAGTGCACAGTGGAAACCCTCTAGCGCCGGGGCCCCTGGGGGTCCGAGTCCAGGCTCCCCCCGGGAGTGGCCGCTGCTCACTGTGAGTGTACAGTGGAAACCCTCTAGCGCCGGGGCCCCTGGGGGTCCGAGTCCAGGCTCCCCCCGGGAGTGGCCGCTGCTCACTGTGAGTGCACAGTAGAAGACATCTAGCGCCGGGGCCCCTGGGGGTCCGAGTCCAGGCTCCCCCCGGGAGTGGCCGCTGCTCACTGTGCGTGCAGGAGCATCAAACCTCGCACTTCCGCATATTTCTCTTGCACAATGACTTCTGCACCGACCAGTTCTGGCTGTTATTGAAGATCAACGTGAGAAGGCACTGGGGGCCCCAGGACCACTGGGGGCCCGAGAACCTCTCGGGGGGGAAGACCCGCGTTCACTCGCGCCTCTGAAACACAACACTGAACACTGGGGGTAGGGTGACCAACTGGCATTGGTGCAAATTCAGGACGGTGAGTGTAAAAATTCAGGACAAAGGGTCAAAATTCAGGACACAAATTCAGGACAATAGGTAAGTTTTACAGACACATCAGAGGAGGTTGCACAATAGTATATAAGTAAGCCCAGCCATATTCAAACATATTCAACCATTTGCAAACCTATCCATCATGTATACTTCCATCTATCATTTCACTCATCCATCCCTTCATCCATCCTTTCACTCATCCATCCATTATCCATCCATCCACCTACCCTTTCACCCTATCCATCTGTACACTCATCCATCCACTCTTCTACCCATCCATCCACTCATCCATCCAGCCATTTACCCTTTCACCCATCCAGCCACCCACCCTTTCACCCATCCAGCTTCCTTTCACTTACTCATCCATCCATCCATCCATCCACCCAGTCACTCATCCTTCCACCCATCCACCCTTTCAGTCATCCATCCATCCTCCCTTTCTCTCTCCATCGACCCTTTCACTTAGCCATCCTTCCTTCCATCCATCCATCCACCCACCCATCCATCCATCTACTCATCCCCTCATGAATCCATCCATTGACCCTATCCCTCATCCATCCTTTCTCTCATCCTTTTATCCTTTCAGTCCTTCACTCATCTATTCATCCTTTTGTCCACCTACCCTCCCTTTCACTCACTCATCCATCCTTACATCCACCCTTTCACTCATCCGTCCATCCATTCACCCTTGCACTTATCAATCCATCCATCATTTCACTCATCCATCCACCCACTCATCATCCACCTTTTCACTCATCCATCCTTTCACTCATCCATCCACCCTTTTACCCATCCAGCTACCCTTCCACCCATACTGCCAGCTATTTACCTTTTCTCTCATCCATCCTTCCACTCACTCATCAATCCATCCATCCTCTATCATTATCCATCTATTCAATCTTTCATTCACCCTTTCACTAATTCATCCAGCCATCCACCCATCCTTTCACTTACTCACTCGCTCACCTTTTCATATTAATTTTGAGCTGAGCCATTTTGAGAAGAGGCCCATCAAGTACTTCACCCTCGCTGCAGGAGCCATTCCAGGACTGGGACAGAAGCCACCCAGGGCGGAGACAGGAATCACCACAGGCAGGGCCGGACTGGCCGTAGCGGGCACCGGGCAATCCTCCAGTGCGCCGCACGGGTGAGGGCTGGTTTTTGTTACAGGGTCGTTTTTGAAGCATAGATGCAAAATCGGCCTTGTAACAAAATTGGCCGAAAACCGGCCCTGGCAAAGAGCTCAGCGGCACTCCCAACCTCCCGCGGGGGTGAGGGAAGGGGTGCAGCTAAGCACTTTGCCAGGGCCGGTTTTGGTTCCCAGTCCAGCCCTGACCACAGGGGGAAGGGAGGAGGGGGGGACAGGAGCCATCACTGGGGTGGGGGGCAGGAGCTATCACAGGAGAGGGAACAGGATCCACCAGGGTGGGCACAGGGGTGGGCATGCAGTATTCTAGTATCATCTTGGTCTTTTCCAAGGTGGGGTAGGGCTCCTCACCCCCCTCCTGGAGAGGACACCTAGACGACAGGCTCTCTTTCTAAAATGTTAGTTTTGCCATCCCCCACTGTGATGTACAGTACTTAAAGGAGATAGCCCAAGAGAACTGATTTAATCGATTGTCCTCCATACTTTGTTAATCAGTGTGGGTGCGATTGTGCCATTTCTTTTTTTTTAATTACATTATAGACTGCATGTTTGAAGAACCTGGGTCTGCTTACAATTTAGTGACAGTAATTAAGCTCTGTGCAGAGAACCACGTGCTGCCTCAGTGTAATCAGGGCCGGTTCAATGATGTTTGGGGCCCTGGGCAGAAAGGGAATGTGTGAGGCGCCTCTAAATTGCAGAGACATGACGCATTCAGGGCTGTTTGCATCTGAATAGATGCCCCTGCTCCTGAAGCTGCAGCCCCTCCCTCTCAGTCACCTTCAAGCTCATCTTAACAGCTCATCAAGGGCGGAAGGTGTGAGGGTCGCCATCCTGCTGTGCCTCTCCAATGCTGCTGGGTATCTGAGCTTTACTACTGCATCGGAGTCTGTTACACCCGACCCCAACAGCATTGGAGTCAAGAAGGGAGGTGGGTGGAAGCTGTGCCGGCTTTAGGGTGGTGTGATCGGTGCCCGGCTAAAATTACGGACAAATGGCGTCCGTTAAAGAATCCTTCACGGAAGACGGACACACGGCCGAAATTACGGACTGTCCGTGAAATTTACGGACGGTTGGTCACCCTAACTGGGGGGAAGGGGGGCGCTGCATGGCAGTGTGTGATCACACGTGCGGGGGCACTGCATGGCAGTTTGTGAACGCACGTGCGGGGGCGCTGTATGGGGGCCCGGACTCCGGAGACCCGAAGAATGACAATAATACCCCACAAGAGCCGGCTATTTGGATTTTAGTAATAAAGAATAGTTTACTTAGCGCTTCGAACTGCACTTTTCGGTTGCTATGCCCTATAAATAACAGCTGCTGCTTTTAGCTATCTTATCGACCTGGGAAAGATTAAAGGCCGAGTAGGCCGTGCAAGGATCCAACCTCATGACCTGTGGGTCCAACAGGAAGTTTATCTTGTTTCCCATCGTGTGTGGCCCCCCAGGGTTGTTATAACTATGAAACAGTAGCCGGGCAGGCTGTGTAAAATGCCCCCTCCTTCGAATATAGGTGTATTTGAAATCTTAACTCCTCCCAGACATGCAAATGACCCCACCCCGATCCGCCTTCGGCCTTGCCCAGGCACCAACCTACCTGGGCTTTGTGTAATCAATTTCAGAGTCCGAGCTGGTGCATAACGGCCGCGGTTTATTTTGAAACATGAATCATAAACATGCATTTCTTGTCATCCATATGCTGCATGATTTCAGTCAACGTCACATCCATAAAATATCACATTCTGATGCCTTGGTTCCTAGCTTCTTCCAGCACAGACACCCCCTTGTTAGATGCCCCCCTTTTTGGTGTCTCGCGCTTGCGGCCTCCAGACTTCCCTTGCTACCGATATCATAGTGGGGGGCCGTCAGGCCTGACCCGGGCTGCACGTGCCGTGACCGTCTGTTGCGGACCCCAAGCTAGCTGTACGCTCGCTCCCCCCAGCGCCCCCGCCGAAAGGCATCCCAAGGACACTGTTTGCGCGGCTCGTCATCCTAGGCTGGGGTGCACTCCAGTCTGTCCACATTGTGCTGTTCCCGCCACGCTGCTCGTGGCTCCCCGACCTCTGGCAGCCCCCCCTTTCTCTTTCCCGCTTGCTGATGAGAACCCCAACTGCTCCAGCTCCCCAACCAAGTTTAGCAGGAGCGTGTCCATCCCCACCCCCAGGGCTTTAAGTGGGATATAGAAACTGGAGGATCTCTCAAAGGGGCGTGGCCGATGTATTTAAGGGCGTGGTTTAAAAATACTTAAACTAAAAAAATCTGTGCTTAGCATAGTGTGCCGCCTGACTTGCATTTTGTTGTTTCTGTCATTGCATTTAGATATATGATACAACAAGTAACATCATACCTACAACAAGTCAGGACTATTGGCTTTGTCAATGGTTGTTAGTTGCATAATCTAACTAAGCAGCAACTATGACTAGTATATAATATTGAAAAAGCTGCCACTTACAGCCCTGGTGACACCACGACAATGCTGCTGCTCCTGAGTTTCAAAAAGAGAAGGGAAACCCAGAGAGAGAATGACTCTCTTTAAAGGACTTCCCTTCCCATACAAGACTCACCTGGCATGACGTCATGCCGTCACTTCTCCACTAGTGAGAAGTGACCAGTGTGAGCACGCGCACAACGATGTGCAATGCTCACCTGGCATGACGTCATGCTGTAACTTCTCCACTAGTGAGTGTGAGCAGCGCACACTAGCGAGAAGTGACCATTGTGAGCACGTGCGCATCCATGTGCCTGCTGTCACTGCAGTCCGGAAAAAATGGACCGCCTGTTCCAGGGCACAAAACAGAGCCCGATAGAGACCCGTTTCGAGGCCTCCTTTAAAAAACTGCTGGTGCTCAGACCCGGTGAGACCCGGCCCACTTAAAGCCCTGCCCACCCCCATCAAGTGGGTGCCATCCGCCTCGTAGTACCCTGGTGTCTTTAGATTGATGAGGCCGTACCTCACAAAACCCCACCCGTTGCCCCGGCAGGCCTTTGCCACTGAGATATTCAGCTTTCATCTGAGGTCGTGCGCGTGCTGCCACTCGTGCGCGCGCACGACCTCAGACCATATGACGTCTGCAGGGCGGACCTACCTTGCAAGTGCAGTTAACCCTGATGTCATGGCCCCTAATGAGTCTAGCCTCCCTAAATGTGTCAGGTCATTTCCAGGGTGTACCAGTACTGCGTCTGGTCTCTCATCACGCTCTAGGGCCTCCTGGATAGGTTTTAGCAATTGCGCCCATCGCATGCCGGACTGCCCCAGCCATGTCACGGTCGTGTTTCTTAGCCAAATGCCCTTGTAGTCCTTGCACGCTTCAGCCCACCGCTGCGCCCTTGTGACGTACGAATGTTCCAGGATCCACACTCTGTGCCCGGCTGCGTGGGGGTCTGCTGTGAGAGAAACATATTCTTAAATCAATATCAGTAATAACACACATTTCCAACTTGATAGCAGTACTGATCGGCGGATTTAAAAATAACAACATCTGAATCCGCCTTTTGAGAATCAACTGCTACGTCAACCCCGCCACTCAGCAAAAAAAGCAAGTCCTAAAAACATTGACAAGAGAAATGGACCACCTAATAAATATGCTTCACATTTCCCAATTCTCGTCGGGGACATGAACACCTGAAGAACCAGAACCAATGGGGCCTGGCGGCGCAGGGTACGCCTTAATCTCCTGTGTTCTCCTGCTTCAGCTAACAGAGACACGGGGACACTCTGTCGGCGTAAAAGATCAGATTTTATTAGCTGCAGCTAGTACAGTTGTCCTAGAAGTACACACGGTATGTTCTCCGTGGCGCACAATCTTTTATAGTACATAGGTGACATATACATTAACGAAGGACACACCTAAAACATACATGAAAAACCAATAGGAATAGTCTAAAGGTAAGTCAGAGCCAATAGAAAAAGTTGGAAAACAGAAGTATCGAGTTACTCGAAGAAGCCTCTCCTCCAACTGTGTTTGCCACCCCTCCCACAGGTTAAGGTATTAACATGTCTGTAACTGACTTGCAGGTGGCGAGATACGTTCGTGTGTTTTGGAGGACAGTTGTGAAACGAGAGAATACGAACCGAGGACAGCGAAGGCCAGAAGATGAGATAAAGTCAAAAGAGAATAGTGTGAACCAATAGATAGTTAAGACAGGGATTAGAAAAACCAGACAGGGATTAGTGTACTCGGCCAGTCTCTAACACCAGCTTTGTAAACAGAGGCACAAGGCTATTTTGACACAATATTGCAGGAAAAGCAGAAAAGACTTCGTTCGTCGTGCTGCCTGAGTGAGGGCAACACAAAATGGCGGCGGAGCACACAATGGCGGCTCAATACGATCGTGATCGAAAATCGAATTTCCTCAGACCCTCCTTTTGCCAGAACTCAGGCAAGATACACAGACTCACGTCAATCTGAGTCGATGTCGATGGCCATGAGGTCATCAAGCTGTTGCCGTAACATCATTCTAATATCCTCTGTTCTTTGTGTCTTAGGTTTTGGGATGCACATAGTAGCACAAAGGTCGCAGATGGCGGGACCACAGTGCATACAAAGACAACAAGAGAAAACAATGGCTAAAACCATACCAAGGAATGTTAGTATTTTCCAACCCCATTTGGAGAGTAGCCCCAAAACCACTCCAATAATGACCAATCTCCCTCGTCTTGATGAATCGACTAGGAGATTATATGTAATTTAGAGATGGCTTGGTATACTGAAGGAGCATCATCAGGTATATAAATGCAGCAACTTGATTTGATCAATTTGCAGACTCCGCCACGATCTGCAAGAATAACATCTAAGGCAACTCGGTTCTGTAAAGTCATAAAACGATCCGCCTGTAGTTCCGATGTAATATTACTTAAAGCTCCTACAGTGATGTCTATGGTACTCTCTACAACACTAACCAGTTGTCTCATATTCCTGCTGTTTGCCATAGGACCCCAAAAAGGAAGAAATCCTTTTAGGAAGTCTCCTCCCTCTTGACCTGCTGTGTCTTTGCAATCAATAATTCCTCTGCCATATCTGTTTTTATGGAAATTTGAAGAGGCAGTGTATGTAGGGGGAAGAAGAAAAGCTATATTGCAAGTTCCAGAAAAATCAGTCGGCAACCACGTATAGGCTCTATCATGACAGATGAAACACGTGCCCTGAGATGGCACTAACGGCGGCGAATTCTGAGATGAGTGGATGTAAGTATGGGAACAAAAGCTTTTTCTCTGTTCCGGGTCAGTAGTTTGGCCTTGATGAGGTACAGTCCAAATTGGTGGAGATTTTCCCTGTTTAACCTTATCACTAAGGCTAGTGATATAATGAGTGACGTTCCAATTAGTATATGCTTTTCTCTCGTCAGCAGAAATTCTACTATTTTCCATGATTTTAGCCATAGCTACCATTCCCTTTATCAATGAACTATGACTGAAATCTGGTCCACCAATATAGGAACTGACAGGTCGTTTGAATCGGCTTTGATAGGCGTTAGAGAAAATTACAAAATAAGCCCAAGCAGAACCTTCATAAGAGAATGGAAGGACTAAACATGGCATCCCTTTTTCTGTGGTATGAGGCATTAGTCCACACACCCAACAATCGGTTGTATTAATTACTAATTGGTGTTGGTGTAATAACTGGATAAATGAATTATTGTAATATTCAGTTCTTCTAACGAGTTCATGTTGAGGAAGTGTATGAAATAGATGCGGAGAGACAGTAGAATAAGAAGGCACAGTAATAGAAGAAGGGACAACTTTTTGCTGCAAAGCATAAACAATCCAAACTATACATGCCAATAAAATACATAATAATATGAAAACACATAAAGTTATACCACAACGACTGTACATTATTTTACAATGGTTGTTTTTCATTTTGTTCTTTCTCTCTCTTTCGCCTAATGTAGTCTCCATCTTCTAAATGGATGCTCACGGCAATCTTCCTTAATCACTTGGTCACGATTGTCTGCCGTCCTATGACACTGCAAGTCCTGCAGGCCTATTGCCACTACTCAGGTCACAACCAAGACTCCTACCGTGACCCTGCAACCGGGATAGAAACTACATGGAAGAGAGAATCTCAAGTTTTCTTCTTCAGTCTGGGTCTTAAATCGTAGTGAGCCTTATCAGGTACAGTCTGATCCTGAAATAATGTTCGTGGATTTGTGGTTTTCAGACGAAAATGTGATGGTACAGCTTCTTGGAGAATGTCGTCGTTTTCTTTTTCTGACAGTGTTCCATTCAAGCGTGCATCACTAAAAGGTATGAATCGTGGAATCTTCTCGCTTTCAGAGTCACTTATGCCCTTGCGGACCCACTGATCAAAGGGTAAAGGCAAAGGAACCTTCTTGCAGTGCACGCCGTGAATCCAGTTCTTCTTTCCTTCTACCTTCACTGCTGTACGAGTAGTCAGGAGAACCTGACGGGGCTCTCTCCAGCGAGGCTCCAAATTCTTCGTTCTTTGGAATTCTTCACACAAACCCAGTCACTTGGTTGGATGGAATGACCTGCGTCTGTGGAGGCCTCTGGCAAAGCGCTCTGAACCTGTTGATGGAGAACACGCAATTTAGTTGTGAGGTCGTGCAAATAATCAATCAACATCGGGTATGGTATATCAGAGTACTTTTTAGGGTGAGGGACTCCCCATATATTAGCTGGGCGTCCGAAAACTATCTCATAAGGGCTAAGTACCAAGCGAGAATGCACAGCCGTTCTGGTGGATAGAAGAGCCAAAGGTAGTGCATCGGGCCAATTAAGACCTGTACTGGCCTGTACTTTAGCAAGCTTAAGCTTTAAAGTATCATTGTAGCATTCCACTAGACCCGCTGACTGTGGATGGTTTGCCGCATGGAACTTTTGTCTTATACCAAGACCTGCACAAACTTTTTGCATGACTTGGCCCACAAATTCGCTCCCATTGTCACTCCAGACTATGCGCGGCAAACCAAATCTAGGGAAAAATTCTTTTAGAAGTACTTTGGCTGTAGATAAAGCAGTATTGTCTTTCAGGTGGTAAGCCTCTATCCATCGGGAAAAGGCAGATACCACCACTAGAACATATTTGAGATTGTTGCATCGTTCCATGTGAATGTAATCAATTTTCAACACCTCAAATGGATAGGTCGGAGGAACAAAATGACCTGCTGGAGTTGGGGTTCCCTTTCCCGGATTGTACATTAAGCAAATAATGCAATGTTTCACTACATTGTCTGCACACTCGGTATTCCTTCGTTTTGCCATACAGGAGCCAGAAGCTTGCATATTCCTTTCGCACTTAGGTGGGCTGGACCATGCGCCATAGTAACTACAGGTAGTACATAGGCATCTGGTAACAGCCAACGCTGGTGCTCGGACAATTCTACCCAACATCCCATCTCATCTAACATTCCTGTACTTTCTTTCCACCTACTCAATTTTTTCTCTGTAGCCTCTTCTTGAATCGATCTCACACTTTCTACTGTATCCTCATATATTCCTCTTTCTCTGACCCAATTTGCAGGGCCTGCAACATACATGCGACTTGTAGCATCTCTGGCTGTCTTTTTCGCTACCTCATCCGCAAATGCATTCCCGCGACCAACAACGTCAGTAATCTTCTTATGCGCACTACACTTCACAATTGCTATCTCGGTAGGCAAAGCAAGTGACTCAAGAAGGTCAGTCACCAACTGACCATGTTGTATCTTAGTGCCGTGGGAAGTATGGAATCCCCTTTCTTTCCACAGACGTCCAAAATTGAACGCCACACCAAAAGCGTACTGCTATCGGTATACACGTTCACTCTTTTTCCTTTGGATAACACACACGCTCTGGTTAAGGCTATCAGTTCGGCCGCCTGAGCTGAATTATGTCTGATGCGTGCTGTTTCCATGACTGTATGCAAGGTAGTAACAGCATAGGCTGAAGGTGTCTCTCCATTAGGAAGCTTAAAACAAGAACCATCCACCCATAGCGTTCCATCCGGATTCACTAATGGCGTATCTGTTAAGTCAATTCTACCTTTTGTCTCTTCCTCAGTACGGAGGAAACAATCATGTTGTTCTTGAACACCTTTCTCTTCTGGAAGAGGCAACAAAGTAGCTGGATTTAAAGTGTTACATCGTTTGATGTGTACATGACTTGCCAAGAGCGTCTGCTCATATCCAGACAAACGAGCACTCGTAAGATGCTGTGTTTTTGTTCTGTTTAGCAAAGTATCCACTGCATGTGGCACCATAACAATGAGAGTATTATCTAGCACCACTCCAGCAGACTGTCGAATAGAAATTGCTGCTGCTGCTGTCGCTTTAATACAACTAGGCAATGCTTTAGCTACTGGATCTAACGTAGCCGAAAAATAGGCACATGGCCGCTGTTTATCTCCAAATCGTTGTGTTAAGACTGACAACGCACAACCTTCTCTTTCATGAACATAGAGCGTAAAAGGCTTACTGTAATCAGAAGTACCTAGTACAGGAGCAGAACACAGAGTAGCACGTAAGTCAGTAAAACTCCTCTGACATTCGTCAGTCCATGGAAAGGGCTGAGGCGTATCTTTCAAAGTGAGTGCCAACAAAGGTTTGGCCAACAGAGAGAAGTTAGGGATCCACTGCCTACAATAGGAAGTGATGCCCAGAAAGGCACGCACCTCTCTTTGTGTGGATGGCACAGACATTTGTGCAATTGCTTGGATACGTTCTGGGGTTAATCGTCTTCCCTTCTTTGATAAGAGATGACCCAAGTAGGTAACCTCTCGGCGAACATATTGTAGCTTAGAAGGTGAAACCTTATGATTAAGATTGGATAAGTGTCGCAACAATGCAACCATCACATTCTTACATATATCCTCTGAATCAGCAGCGATTAACAAGTCGTCCATGTATTGAACGAGAGCGGCACCAGACGACAAGGAAAAAGCATCAAGATGACATTTCAGAGCTTGATTATAAATAGAGGGACTTTGACAATAGCCTTGAGGTGCGTGCTTGAACCGGAAGCTTCGGCCTCCAAGAGAGAAGCCAAAAATATCCCTACTCTCTTCGGCGATGGGAATACTAAAGAAAGCATTTTTCAGATCGATAACAGAAAACCAAACCGCTGTAGAAGGTATCATTGTCAACAGCGCAGTGATATCTGGGACAACAGGAAACTGTGGTACAACAATTTTGTTTACCTCCCGAAGATCAATTACAAAGCGATAAACAGGAGGCTGAGAAGGATCAGTGTGTTTAAGAACAGGAAGAATAGGGCTATAACATATGTTACCTCTCGTTTCCTCAACCACATCCTTCTGAATCAAGTCATGAATGATTTCCAAAAGCGCTCTTTCACCTTCAGTGGAAATTCTATATTGAGGAACACGTGGCAATTCAGCATTGGGTTTGAGAGTAACAACATATGGTGGAATTTCAAGACAACCAACATCATTTGGACCCGTTGCCCAAAGCGTTGTAAGAAGAGAGAGCAATTCAGGTGGGAATTGATCTTTATACAAATACATTGGAGAAGTCAGTTTCTGTCCTAAAGTAAGATATACACCAGAAGGAGAACAAGATATTGTGGCATATAAATTTTTTTCAATATATCCAAGCCCAATAGATTCTCGCCGCAACCATTCGTTAAGAGAAGCGGGACTTCTAAATCATAAGGGCCAATTAAAATAGGCAAAGGGCAAGAAACCGCATTATGAACTGGGGCGCCAGAAAAACCTACAGATACATTAGTTAAGCCAGACAAAGGTGCCCCAGGGAGTTTTGAATGAATGATAGAACTTCTCATCGCACCAGTATCTAAAAGAAATGGCTCTGAAACACCCATTGTAGTGGCATTAACATAAGGTCCATTCTGATCTACTGGAATCGACGCAACTCCCTTACTTTGTCCATGGCTGTCCTAGTTAGCATAAAGACTTTCATTCCCCGCCTTCAACATAACAATCCTCATTGTAATACTGTGTAGACCGAGCGTTTTGCTGATCAAAGTAATTCACGGAATTAGAAGGAGGAAGGGAACGCTGTTCTTGGGTTAACATACCTCGACCTCTACCTCTGTTTGCTGACTGGAGGCCATCACGACCTCGTGAAGCAGATAGTGTCCCATTGCACTGCAATAAAACCGGACAACTATTCTTAAAATGACCTTCCTCTCTACAATAGGCACATTGATTAGGACCTAACAAAGGTCGCAGAATATATGGCTCAGGCTTTTGATACACTCTCTGAAACTGTGGAGGTTGTTGAAACTGGGGCTGAGCATAACGAGGTGGATAAGCCTGTTGCAAGAGAACCTTAGTTTTCAATTCTTTAGTCTTTTTCTCTTGCTTATCTTTTTCTTCTTTATCTCTATTTTCATAATATTGAGCAGTAGCCAATATCTGGGCTGAAGAGGAAACAGCCCATGAACTCTCGGAGTCTTTCAGCTTTTGCGACAGCTCAGGAAGCAAATTAAATACGAACTTATCTACAAATAATCGCTGTCCACCCTCCGTAGTCATGTCCTGACCACTGTGATCAATGAATGTCTCCTCGAAACGAGTGAAGAAATCGGAGACACTCTCATCTTTCTTCTGTTTACACGCGGCTAGTTTATCCCAGTTAACTCTCAAGGCAGGCATCATCGTTTTCATTAATGTAATAATCCTACCAGGGAGTTCTGAAATATAAGCATCGGGCTTCGCACCACCCACTTGGTCTCTATCTGCGGCAATTATAGCATCCCAGTTTCCACCTAATTCTTGGGCGTGATTCTCTTTACGAATCCTAGCCCATAACGCTTGTGGGACTACATTCCCCATTAACATATCGATATCTGCTAAATTCATGATGCAAGCATCAACAGTCTGTGACAATTCTTTATAATAACCTGCAGGGTTCTTACGAGGATCCGGTAGAGACTGTTTAAGGGCCAAAACTTCAGATCTTTTCCAGGGGACATGTACCCATATTCGCTGGAAGTGAGCAGGAATAGCTGGGTTAGCACCTACTGCTGCAACCTCTTCTCTCCATACCGGAGGAACCTCTCTCATTGGGTAATTTTTCAGTGTCAACCTAACTGAGGGATCGGAATCAAGAAAAGTCTGTGAGGTAAATAAGGTTCTAAAGGTAACAAGTGTCTTTACAGCGTCCTCAACCTTAGAACCCACAATGAGTCCCTTATCAAAATTAGCCTGAATATCCAACAGACCCTGAGGAACCGAACCCAAGTCCATATCCTCCCATCCTTTAACAAGAGTATCACACATAACATTGAAAACATATCTCTGCGTAGGCGCATTCCACTGTGAGAAGGTAGGCATAATGTCGGGTACACTATACTGAGGACCCTTCTCGATCCATTTGCGAGCGAGAGAGTCCAACTTTTCTCGTTCTTCGGAAGCTGGGAACTGACTACGAGACTGTCTTCGAGAAAATGCCGGAGACACATTTAAAGCCTCAAAGAAAGGAGATAAAAGACCAGAGACCGTATCTGTGAGTCGTTTACGCATAGACGGAGAATTGGACATAAGGATAGGGGACAAGGTATTAGGCGAACTAACTAAAGAGGAATCAGTAATTACCGGGGGAGCAGAGGGCAAAGAAGATGAAGGTAAAGGAGTCGAAGGCAAAGCTGGCAGAGGCGGCAATACTTGAGGGGGCAAATGTGGAAGAGCCGGAGCAAGCGGAGGCGCAACTGGCGGCTGAACAGGCTGTAACAACGGGGGTGCATTAGCACCTTGTACATAGGGCAGAGGCAATCTTAATAAGTGAGACATCAAGGGATCTTCCTCTAAATCCTTTCTTTTATCAGAAGGGGAAGCTGGCAACATCGGATAGCATTTATCTATTGCCATACGATGCTGTCTCTCTAAATTTCCATCGCATTATCAACTTCATTATCTTTCAGTTGCTGAGCAGCCTGTATAATTGTCATACCCTGTGCTTTCCTATCTCGTTTTTCTTGCTTAATTTTTCTCTGTTTGGCTTCCTTACGCCGACCGGGCTTTTCTTTGAAATAAAATATTTTCCAAATTATCTAGTATGTCGGGCTCAAAGCTACCATTTTCTGGCCATTTTAAAACACCATCATTCTTCGTGTATCGGATCCATGCCTCGTTAAAGGCAATGGGGCCAACACCATGTTTAGAATAGAGCTCATAAGTGGGAGTTCCAACCGAAGGAATCGGTCAAGAGTCCTCCAGCCGGGAATCCCTATTATAACCAAAGCAACAAAGTTTCCTAAACTTAGTCAGACCAGGCATCGTTATTTCACTGGACTGTTCACAAACATCAAGGGGGTTAAATCAATTAACACAGCACAAATGTACTTACCCCATGGCTTTGGTTATTGCAATACCCGAATCAAAGACCCAAAGAACCTAAGAACCAAAGAACCAAAGAACCAAAGAACCAAAGAACCAAATGTGGGAGCGACCCACTAATATTTAACTAAGATGTCTTCTTACACCAACAGAGGCCCGTCTATCGTCTCGCTTTACCATACATCACCAAAAGAGGGCCAAGGCAGGGCGGCAGTCAGGGCAGCAGTCGTCAGTAGCCGTCAGGAAGGAGTAACCACGCTGCAAAAGACCTTCGGACCACTTTCGACATACAGGGGTCGCTTGACGTGGCTCGCGATTCCTCCAGAATTTTCTTGCGGGGTTCCTCACGACCTTCAGGCAGAACCACTACCTCTGAACCCGCCCGACTTTGGGCGCAAGTTGAAGAAGAAGAACCAGAAAAAATTGGGCCTGGCGGCGCAGGGTACGCCTTAATCTCCTGTGTTCTCCTGCTTCAGCTAACAGAGACACGGGGACACTCTGTCGGCGTAAAAGATCAGATTTTATTAGCTGCAGCTAGTACAGTTGTCCTAGAAGTACACACGGTATGTTCTCAGGAGACTGCCACTTCACTCCATGGCGCACAATCTTTTATAGTACATAGGTGACATATACATTAACGAAGGACACACCTAAAACATACCTGAAAAACCAATAGGAATAGTCTAAAGGTAAGTCAGAGCCAATAGAAAAAGTTGGAAAACAGAAGTATCGAGTAACTCGAAGAAGCCTCTCCTCCAAATGTGTTTGCCACCCCTCCCACAGGTTAAGGTATTAACATATCTGTAACTGACTTGCAGGTGGCGAGATACGTCCGTGTGTTTTTGAGGACAGTTGTGAAACGAGAGAATACGAGCCGAGGACAGCGAAGGCCAGAAGATGAGATAAAGTCAGAAGAGAATAGTGTGAACCAATAGATAGTTAAGAAAGGGATTAGAAAAACCAGACAGGAATTAGTGTACTCGGCCAGTCTCCAACACTAGCTGTGTAAACAGAGGCACAAGGCTATTTTGACACAATATTGCAGGAAAAGCAGAAAAGACTTTGTTCTTCGTGCTGCCTGAGTGAGGGCAACACAAAATGGCGGCGGAGCACAAAATGGCGGCTCAAGGCGATCGTGATCGAAAATCGAATTTCCTTACACCAGGGAGTTGGGGCACGCAACATGGGACCCTCCAAACAATACAGAATCGGCTCCTCTGCATATGGTTCCTTTTCACGCAAAATATTGTTTCCGCCCACATCATCGAAAAAGCTGCGGACCCTCTCTGGCATCCTCTTCCCGCCTTCAGTGGGAAACAGGGACGAGAGTGGCCATAGACCTTTGAGGGTATCCCTTGAGCTAAACGGGAAACCTGCCAAACAACTGGAAACATTGGGTGCTTCAACTGGAGACGAGCACCACGAAGTCTTGAGTAGAATAAAATGGACCACAAATCTAGGTCCAAAGCTCTTGGAGTGGATCATATACAAAGAGTCAAGTCTAACAGACAGAAGCATTGCATCCCCATTGGAACTCTGGAAAGCACTCCTTGATGAACTAACAACCGTTCTCGGACGAGTTACTGGAAGCCCTAAAGCACAGGACTCCTATCCACAATGCCTTTCGTCACAATTAAAACCAAGGGCCCTGGCGCAAACCAAGCGGAGCCTTTCAAAGGCCTTGAAGGCAAGAAGAATAGGAGCCACAAGTTCCCATACATCGGAAATAAAAGTGCTTGGTAGGGAACACAGGAAGAAAATATGGGAAATACGATCAACGAAAATCGAGGCCGAGTGGCTGAACATTTTTAATCTTCTCAAAGAAAAGGGTCACATCCAACTTTGGAGATACATCAAACAACAGAGCCACACCGGTCAAAGCAAGGAAAACGGGGTGGCAGCCTTCAAGTGGGTCAAATATGCAAAGCAACTGTACACTACCGAGCAGAATACGACTGATATCCAAATACAACAAACTACCCCAGTAACCCATAATAGTGGCAAAATACCTGTTATTACCAAGGTCGCGATCAACAATCTGATTAAAAAAATGAGGTCAGATGGGGCCCCGGGTCCCAATGGAGTCCCAGCAGTGGTGCTTAAAGCCTCCCAAGGATTCTGGGCGGATCAGTTAACACCACTTGTTAAGTATGCGTTTGCCAATTCTACAGTTCCAACCTCGTGGAAAGGCTCAATACTCGTTCCAATTCACAAAAAAGGGGACCGCATGAAACCTGAAAATTATTGGCTCGTCGCTCTATTCGATATAGAAGCAAAAGCATATGCCAGATTACTGTTGAAGGAACTAGAAACCTGGGCAAAAGATCAAAACAGCCTTCCTTTCTTCCAATCTGGTTTTAGGCTACAAAGCTCCACCATAGACAACATTCTAGTATTGGGACACTTGTCATTACGTGCGACCCAGATATCACAACTACCGTTGTTTTGCTGTTTTGTGGATTACAGCGCAGCTTTTGACCGAGTCAATGGCGGCAAGCTATGGGAAAAACTTAGCAACTGGGGCATACCTCAAAAGCTTTTAAAGGCAATAATTGCCCTGCATGAGGGGACCTGGGTACGCATCAAAACCAGCCAAATGTCCATAACAACTAAGGTTCCAACCAACAATGGCCTCAAACAAGGGTGCCTTCTGGCCCCTTTAATTTTAATATCTATACAGCCAATCTGGGGAAAGCCCTGGAGAGGGCAAATCTACTAACACCAAGGCTGGGGAATGTGAGGCTCCAAATTCTCCAATGTGCCGACGACATTGTTATTATGGATCACACTAGGACAGGCCTACGGAAAGCCTTAGAAGCGCTGCACAGATTTAATCAAAAGAACAATCTCCTGGTGAATCAGGAGAAGACCAGGATAATAATCTTTGGGAAGTACCATCGAAAGAAGACAGCTCTATGGCGCTTAGGAGACCTGCAAATCAGAACTTGAAAAAGCTATAATTATTTGGGTCTCAGGCTATCGGAAGGGGCCAAACCCTCAGCCTATCTGAAATATTTGAGAAGTAAGGGGTCCGGTATTATCTGTAGCCTGAGAAATCTCAATCGAAGACTACACAGCCCGACTGTAGAACCTATCTTGAAAGTTTTAAAAGCAAAAGTAGTGCCAACTACGGCCCCCTATGCTTCCCTGGTGCCCTCATTAAATTCCTTACGAGCCACCAAATCTCTGTATACAAGAAGGTATTAGTCATCCCACGACCGGCCAGGAAAGCAAGAGTAAGGTTGGATCTGGGACTTACCCGTCCGGACATTACCTGCTTAGGGGACACTTTAAAATATTACATTAGCACCTTGCGAGCTCCAGGAACATCTCTAAAAACGCAAATTAAAACAATTTTTGAAGAATGTGGATCCCCCTGGCAGGTGCAGTTGATAGCAGCCACAAAATTGTTGGAAATAGATGTGCAAAATTTGCACAATCCAAACATTCCAGTTGCTGCTTGGAAATGTTCAGTGAATAGACAAGCCAAGAAAATATCCTATGAAAGAGATCTGGACAGCTTACACCATCAATCCAATCTCTCAGCACTGGACACCTCCTACATAGTGGGTAAACCACAGCCGTATTTTGAGCAAGTATTGACAGTCCCGGCCCGGAAAAAAGTAACTTACATGAGACTTCTGGCATTGCCCATTGTGGACTTTAACCAAGCCTGGGCCCGGCAGGACAATTTAGTCACATGTCGACTTTGTAATTACCATCGTGAATCCTGGCTCCATCTGCTGTGCTGTTGCCCTAAGTTAGCCAGCGAGAGGCACCGACTAGTTCATCCTATCTGCAGAGCCCATGGTCTTGTACGATGCAGAGAAGTCTCTGACTTGTGTTTCTCTGTTAAAACAGCTCAGTCGGACGGCTGGGGAAATTTATAGAATTAATCCGAGCCGCTTTGATGCAGAATATAGAGTTACAGAAAGAAACCAGTCGGCTAGCAAGCAAGAGAGACCTTGACAAAATGTTCCTTTAAGTCTAATGGATTTGCACTTTACAGCAGTTTTGATATTAATTTTAGGGTTTTATGTCCTACCAGTTTGTAATAACATGTGTAGGATTTTAACTCTGCTCTTTTTAATAACGATAGTATATTGTAACGATTTTAAGCAATTGAACAATAAAGCTTAATACAGATATTCTTAAATCATTGTGGGCCGTATGTAGCCTCTGAAGGCATTTGACGGCCAGCGACCTATTTGCTTCATTCGCTCCTCGCTCAGCCTCCCAACCGCCGCAGTGGTCGCTGCCCCTATGCAGAATGAGCGTGACCTGAACTCCTTCCCTGACAGGCCCGCTTTGCTGATTGCCATTTTTAGCACTGCTGAAAATTGGAAGCGGCTCAAGAAAGACCCGTCCTGATGCATGAACAGCGGTCTCCCATCCCGCCCCCAATCCCTACGTATCCCTTCATGAGGCATACCGGGCAGCATGCCTTTTCTTCCAGGCAGCCCAGCCTCGAGCTGCTTCCTTTACCTTCTTGATCTGTTTTTGACCGGCGTAACCACTGTCATGTAACCCTTGCGCACGCAGACATCTTCCTACCGCATGTAAGCTGTCCTTTGGTTGCTTTCAGAGGGGGATACCAGCTTGCTTACTCAGAAAGCCCCAAAAATGCCAAGGAGATTGCTGCTCTGAACTGCGCCACCTCGTGGTCCTGCTCACAGATGTCGGGACCACCCCAACAGTTGTAGAAGTATTTAAAACTCGATTGCCCGTCTGTGATCCATTCGGCTCCATTGCA
This sequence comes from Triturus cristatus, assembly GCF_964204655.1. Lineage (NCBI taxonomy): Eukaryota > Metazoa > Chordata > Amphibia > Caudata > Salamandridae > Triturus > Triturus cristatus. The sequence goes on from NC_140589.1 coordinate 1,921,107,520, forward strand.
ACCTTCCCCATCGCTTCATTGCTGCCCTGTAGTGGAAGGAACTCACCGGGTCCACCCTGTGGCCAGCTTTGCATAGTGTGACAATGCACTGAGGTGCGCCTGATCCCAGGCCTTACTTCTCTGCCCTTGAACGCCCACTCTATGAATCTTGTTGCTTCTTTGTTCGTCACCGAATTGTGCCCCGCTGTGCCTCTCACCCGTTGGAAGACTGTAGTGGCAGAGTGAGGGCGGCGAGACGTATGTGCTGATAAACAACCTTTATTTATTCTGTGCCAAGTATTACGGCCCACGAGGAGCAAGCGGGGAAACAACCGCTCCGAGAGGATTCCGCGCTCATCTCCCGATCCGCCGCGCCCCCCCCTGATGTCACGGCCGACCTCGAAGTGCGATTGGCCATGACGTCAGGAGGCCCAGCAAACAGGGAGGAAAGACTGCGCGTATCTCAGCGGCGCTAGTCCGCTAACATCATGTACGACATCTCCCTTATTAACAGAAAAAACAAGTAAAACACTTTTTCATCTCATAACAAAGTCATCAAATCTCTTGGGTGCCCTGGCGTGCCGTGTCGGCCTGCTAGGGGTAACATACTGGGTTTGTGCCACCCCACCAGTACCGCATTGGCCCGGGCTCCCCATGCTGCGACTGTCACACCTCACTGGTCTGGAGCCTGTACCCATCTGCCTCTCAGCATCTCCCGTGCCATGCCATGTGCTCCCACTCAGGTGTGCACTTCCGCATCTGGCCCAACCTTGTGCGGGAGAATTACCCACAACCTCATCATCGCACACACTTCCGCCAGTGACCTCATTGTCTTGCCATTCAAGCACATTACCATCGCTCTCGGACTCACGCATGTGACTACTTTTCATGATGATTTCCTCTTGCCCAGCTTTGAGCTTGACTATGTCATCCTTGCTGCGCCATCCCCCACCCTCCAGACACACTGCCCCTTTGGTCGCTCCGTGCACCCGCAAGGGGGTTTGAAATACAGATTCTCCCTTTGTTACTTTGTAGGGCTTCTTCACCAGTACCCAATCTCCCTGCGCAATTTCCTTCGGTTTGGCTCTGTTAACCATGTCAGCATACAGTGTATTGCTCTCTTGCTTAGCCACTATTCGCTCCTTGACTCTCAACCCCTCTTCTTGTATATCCTCAGTTTCGTCCCTCATGTCATACCAATTGTTGAATTTGGGGGTAAGCTCGCTCAAGCACCTTCTCCCTCTCATCAAATAGAACGGCGTGTGTCCAGTGACTTCATTAGGCATGTTATGAAAAGTGTGTACCTTATCAGCCAAAAACGCCTTCACGTTCATCTGAGACGCAACAGCCTGTTGGATACCTTCTTTGAGGAACCTGTTCATCCGCTCGACCTGGCCATTGCTCTTCGGACTGTACAGTGGAGTCTTCTCCTGCTTGATTCCCAGCTTGGCCAGGAAATCCGTCATCTGCCGGGACACCAACTGGGTACCATTGTCGGAAACCATGATCTTCGGCTGCCCCTCCGTCGCGAAGATTTTCTTCAGCACCTTGATCACCCGGTCAGTAGTAACCTCCCTAACGAACTTGTAGTGGATCCACTTGGAGAAGTAGTCCGTGAGAACGATGAGATGCCTGCAGTCGTCCGGTAGTATGGTAAACGGGCCTGCGAAATCTATGGCAATCTTGCACCATGGACCGACCGGAATGTCCACCATCTGCAGTTCCCCTTTAGCCGTCTTCCAGTGTTTGTCGGCCCTCAAACACGGCCCGCATCTATCAATGAAGCCGCAGACGTCGCTGCACATCCCCGGCCACCAATAGTATTGTTTGAGGATATTTTTGGTGGCAGTACTCCCCGGGTGGCCCCTGTGAGCAATCCTGATTAGCTTGTCCCTCAGACCTTCCGGGGGCACAAACAGTTCATGCCTTTTCAGGAAACCATCTTCAATCGTAAGTTCAGCGCTTATTTGCTGGAAACATCTGAGTGCCCCGTGCAAGTTCCGGACCGGAGGCCACTGAGTCGTCATGTGGTCCACTACCCTTCGGATGGTCACGTCCTTTCCCTGGGCAGCCAGCCATTCTTCCTCAGAGATAGATCCCTCGCAGATGGCCGTCGCGTCTACCATCGCCACCACGCACTCCGTGTCGTCCAGGGAACCCTCTTCCTCGCCGGCGATTGGCAAGCGCGAGAGGCAATCTGCCCTGCTATTGAGGCCACCCTTGATGTGTCTGATGGTGAAGTGGTATTCTTGCAATTTGGACAGCAAGCGCAGGAGTCTCGAGCTGGCTTTTCCATTCCCGCGGACTTCGCCGTCCATCATGTAAATCAACGGTTTGTGATCCGTGACTAGCTCGAACTCCTTGCCCCACAGATAGTTCTTCAGTTTCTCCACTGCCCAGACGCACGCAAGCGTTTCCCGCTCAATGGTGCTATAATGTTTCTCGGCGTTGCTCAGCGACCGGGATATGAACGCAATGGTGCTCTCCTTCTTCCCTTGGAATTGGCAAAACACTGCGCCGATACCCTTGGCGCTGGCATCAACAGTGATGACATTCCGGAGATCCTTGTTGTATGGCTGTAACACTGGAGCCGCAACAATGGCCAGCTTGACAGATTCAAAGGCAGCGCGTTGTTCCTGCGCCCATACGAACTTTTCGTTCTTCCGCAGCAGTTTCCTAAGCGGCTCCACCGTGAGTGCGTAACCCTGTATGAACTTCGAGTAATACTCGCTGAGTCCCAGGAATGACCGTAAGGCGTCCTTATCTCCGGGACATGGGGCATCTCGAATGGCCTTCACCAGGTCCTCCTTGGGCGCAATACCATCCGGAGTCAGAACGTGCCCCAGATAGTCTATCCTGCCCTCCATAAACTTGCACTTGTCTTTGGAGACCGTCATCCCTTTCACCCGCAGAATCTCCAGCACCGTGCCCAGCAGCTCCAGGTGCCCCTTCTCATCCTCCGTGTGGATCAGGATGTCATCCTGGAATGCTTCGACGCCCTTCATGTCGCAGAAGAGCAAGTCCATCAACTTCTGGAAGACACCCGACGCCGATGCAAGGCCGAAGGGGAGACGGACGTACCTGTACGCTCCGAACGGGGTGATGAAGGTGGTCAGTTTTTTGGACTCCTCCGTGAGGCATACCTGGTGGTAGGCTGATTTCAGATCTATCAGAGTGAAGAACTTGGACCCTGATGTGGATGACAGAATTTCTTGGATGTTGGGCAGCGGATGGCAGTTCACTAGTATGTTTTTATTCAAGGACCGCGGGTCCACACATAGACGAATGTCCGTTGTCCTCTTTTTCTTGGACACCACAATCGCGGACACCCATTCTGATGCGCCTGCCTCCTCTATCACTCCTTCCTGCTTCAGCTTATCGAGGACCCCCTTCAGCTCCGCTCTGACGGAGAGAGGGACCGTTCTGACCTTATGCTTTATCGGCACTGCCCCTTCTTTCAACTGTATGGCATGTACAAATCCTCTCACACGCCCCACCTCATTTTTAAAAACGGACTTAAAGTTGCCAATGACCTCAGCCAATCCCCCATGCACTTCGCCTGGTTGTATGTAGCTGACCCAGTCATCGCGCAGAACTATGGGATCGTCAGCCCCCGGAACTAGCATCACACCTAGCTTCGCCAGGTCCTTCCACCCCACAAGGCTTCTCCCTTTCTCAGCCACATAGATCTTTGTCATCACAGAGCGCCCTCGAAAGGTGAGTGTATCGCAGAAAAACCCTTTCATCACTATATCCTGTTCCCCAAAAGCCTTGGGATTCACATCAGCCTCACGCAACCGCACACCCTGCCATTTCGCATCAAACGTGGTGTCAGATATCAGGGTTATCGGTGAACCGGAATCAGCCGTAAACTGCAGTTCCACAGCACCAATCATAACGGAGCCAATAGGCCCCTTCACTCTGCCGTCCTCGGCGTCAATGGACAACACTATGTCCGCACTCGCCTCCGCATCACTATCGCTCACCGAGCTCACTTTCATACCCCCCCCCCTGGTCTCCTTGTTTTGCACACAGCTGCAAAGTGGCCCACCTTCCTGCATTTCGTGCAGCTCTTGGTCAGAGCCGGGCAAGACCTGCTGTCCGCCAAGTGGTCCCGTGCCCCACATCTAAAGCAAGCGAACGGCTTCCTGCCACCCCCTCTATCACTCGCTGCTTTGTCATGAGTCTCAGACACACTTTTACATTTGTCCTACACGTAGCACACTGTCGAAGCCTGACTTGTGCAGGCAAGCTCCCTAGTGGACACCATGGAACGTTCAATGGCCTTCGCAATGGCCACCACATCCTTCAGGGAAGGGTTCCTACAGGACAGCAATCTCTCCTGCACCTTCTTAGAGTGGCAGTAGAACACCACCTGATCTCTGATGTAAGTATCGGTCATCTCCGCAAATTCACAGTCTTGCGCCAGAACGCGTAAACAGGCAATGTACTCCTCGATAGTCTCTCCTTCTTCCTGTCTCCGCAAAGCAAACTTATGGCGCCCCACCATGATGTTACCTTCCTCAGAATACTGCAGTTCAAGGCGTTTAACTGCCTCCTGATACGCATCCAAAGGAGCAGGAGCCCCAGGGGGGTCCACGAACACTGGCAGACTGTCGAAAACTTCCTGGCCGGCCTTCCCCAGCAGTCCGAACAAGAGCGCCTTCTTGCGCGCGGGGCTATACCCTTCACCGTCTATGGAAACGATATAGTTCTCAAAAGCGCGTAGCCACCCCTTCCATTTCATGCACGGCTTACCAGGAGAATCGAGGAACAGGGGAGGCACGCAGATGTTGACAGGCTGCGCCATCGCCGGAGATCAGGGACCACAGCCGGAGGACGACGACCGCAAGAACAGCCACCAACCAGGCACAGCCGACAGCACGACCTGGAACCTCAGCACGCAGAACTGGACCACGCCAGCAGATGCACCTGCCCGTAGGGCCCCACACCCACCGGAGCACACTGGGTGGGATAGGGAAAGCCGATCCTCACAGCACACCACCTGGGCACGTAAGACAGCAAGGTCCAACACTCCAGCCCCCTCAGCAAGCAGCAGAATGAAAAACCGGGGCTCGGAGGAGACATACAGCACCCATCCAGCAGCAGGACGGACTAAACGACATCAGGAGTCCCACGGGGCTGCAAGAGGACCAGCAGAGGGCAGCACCGCAGCAGTGGAGGAGCGCGAGGGGCTCAGGGCACTGGATTCCACTCGTGGGCCGCACAGCAGCAATTAACCCTCGTCGCCATTTGTAGTGGCAGAGTGAGGGAGGCGAGACGTATGTGCTGATAAACAACCTTTATTTATTCTGTGCCAAGTATTACGGCCCACGAGGAGCAAGCGGGGAAACAACCGCTCCGAGAGGATTCCGCGCTCATCTCCCGATCCGCCGCGCCCCCCCCTGACGTCACGGCCGACCTCGAAGTGCGATTGGCCATGACGTCAGGAGGCCCAGCAAACAGGGAGGAAAGACTGCGCGTATCTCAGCGGCGCTAGTCCGCTAACATCATGTACGACAAAGACCCCTTAGCACTTACAATATCTTTTTGCTGTCTTGGGCACCATGCGTTCTCCACCAGCATCCATATGTCTGCTCCACCAGGGCCGATATCTGCCCACGCATGGGCGTCATACTCTGCTCGGCGTGAGATGCCAGCTCTCAAAGTCTCTGCCATTGAAAACGTGACACCGCATAAGCTATGGAGTCCTCACCACGTGGCACATGCCCAGCCTTAATTGCTATGGTATTTCTCAGCTGGCACCCTACCAAATGCCTTGACGGCCTCACAACCTTGGGGTACTGCATTTTTCCTTAGTTCAATGTCTGCACTACCGCAGGGTTGTCCACCCGCAGAGTGATCTGCCTGTTTATCCTTCTATATTGTGAATGCTACAATGATGGGAAAGAGTTTGAGCGGGGTGATGTTTTTGTGATCCTTGCTTTGTACCAAGCTTCAGGCCACTGTGCCACTGTCCAGGCAGTGCCCAGTATAGCCCCAAAGCCTTCACTTCCAGCAGCGTCTGTAAATAGCTCCAATGGTGTGGCCGATACCCATGGCTCACGCCACATCAGAGTCCCATTGAAGTTGGCTAGGACAGCATCCCACTGCCCCAGGTCCTCTTTTACCCCCTGAGGTTGCCGCACCCAGTGATGCTTCTATGTCAAACCTTTGTTAGCAATGCCAGGAATCATGCAAAAGGCCGTCCTGCCGGGATCACCTGGTGGGCAAAGTTAAGTTTCCCTGGCAGCTGCTGGATCTCCCCCAGTGTCACCTTCTTCTTTTGGAGTCTCTGTATTATCTTGCGCCGCTCCTCCACCTTCCCTTCGGGGAGCCTACACACCCCTTCTACTGCATCCAGCTCAATTCCCAGAAAGGATAGCTGCGTTGTTGGTCGCTCTGTCTTCACCTCTGTTAGTGGTACCCCTATTTCTTGTGCCAGCTCAATGGCGGTACTCAGGAGTCCAAATTATGAATTTGCCCCCGCTGGATGTTGAGCCCCTACCTCCCACTCGAGGTAACTGCTGAATGCCTCAAAGTATGCGCAGGAGATGGTGCACCCCATGGGTAGGCATTTGTCAAAGTAGTATACGTTGTTTAGTTGGAACCCCCGCAAGTGGTAGCTGTCAGGATGTACTGTCAGGAGGCGAAATGCGGCCTTGATGTCCGTGTTTGCTAGCAACGCTCCTTTGTCCATTGCTTTGACTATGTCCACTGCCTCAACTAGTGTGGTATAAGAAACCGAACCACTCCCTGGGTCCAACCCATCGTTGACTGACTCACCCCGTGGGTATGACAGATGATGGTTGATCCTGTATTTTTCCACCTCCTCTTTGGGAATTATCTCCAATGGGGAGACCACAAAATGTTCAAGTGCTGGCTCTGCAAATGGCATGCTAGCCGGCCCAGTCTGAGCTCCTTCCCTGGTTTCTGTCTCGCTATCTCTGGATTTTCCATCACTGACTTCAAATTCCAGCTGAGCCAGCTGACCTCAGGTCCTATATATGGGATCTGACACCTTGCTGTGAACCCCTTCGCTAGTAACTGCCCCCCGTTTTAATTGGTATATTTGTTCAGCAACCAGAACATTGACTCTCTTTTAATGGGGGTGGGGAGGGGAGCCGCTGGGTTCGGTACTTGCTCTTTTCCCAGCGCCCACCCAGTTCGCTACTTCTTGGTGTCCCTGTTTTCCCCTGCCCCTTTGTCCTTTCTGCACTCATTGGCTGGGTGGGCCCCGCCACAGTTCCCCCAAGTGAGCCTGAATCTGCAAGCATGCCCCCATTTGCAGTCATCATTATCATATTTCCAGCATGCTGCAGCCCGCCCTTTCTGTACTTAGCCCCTGGGCATCCTTTTTTGCACCCATGCTGGGGTCCTTCATCTGGCCCTTTGTTATGTGTATTGCTAAAGGAATGATCGCACAAGTTTACGCCCTCCCTTGCCGCCACCACGTGATTGGTAAAACCTTCCACATCCTGCTGGTCCCACTCTATCACTGGCCAGGTTTGCATTTTTTCCCTGAAACATTCATCATAGCGGAGCCGAGCGTCCCCTTGATACTTCAGCTGCGCTTCATGTACCTTTTGCTCATGTAGGAACAGCGCCCCAGCGCTCTGCAGGAATTTCTCTGCAAACACGCTTCCCAAAGTTCTGAATGCTCTTAACCAATTCTCCATCGACCGCTCTACCCTTGGTCTTCGCCTATCCTTCCTGTCCTCATCCTTTTTATCTTGGTTGGTAAGTTCCAGCCCCACCGGCGCAACTTTAGTAGCGAGAAGATATCAAGATATCAATGTATTCTTTGCGCCAAATCCTCTTCTTCACTCCTAAGGGGATGAAGCTGGCTAAGCCGGTCTCCCGTGCTGTGATGGGAGGGTACCGGGGGAAGGCCTTATGTACTCACTTGCCGGCTTCCCTCGCCAGATTCCAGTGGTCCCCCCAACCAGGCCTTCATGTGGTCAGTCCCCCCTGCTGCTGCCATGGGGGGAAAAACCAAAGGAAATGATGGACGGAGTGTTGAACATTGCAAACACTCACCCCCAGTCAACTGATCTGGGTTTAATCCATCACCGTTCTTTAGCCCACTCTGCCACCCCAGTTCAGACATGGCCATATGCATATCAGTCTCACCCTGTGCCTCATGGGAACAGTCCAGCCTGAACTGCCAAGCCATGTCTTCCCTGGACCGGAAACAAGCTTCCTAGGACCGGTTTCTGGCATTTCAGCCGTCTTCAGCCAGGCTTGCTTGAATCCAGTGGCAAAGTGAGCAAGGGACTCACGTCTGAGCATACCCTGCCAACTTATGGCGAACAAAGCAAAAACCAAAGGAAATGATGGACGGAGTGTTGAACATTGCAAGCACTCACCCCCAGTCAACTGATCTGGGTTTAATCCATCACCGTTCTTTAGCCCACTCTGCCACCCCAGTTCAGACATGGCCATATGCAAATCAGTCTGACCCTGTGCCTCATGGGAACAGTCCAGCCCGAACTGCCAAGCCATGTCTTCCCTGGACCGGAAACAAGCTTCCTAGAACTGGTTTCTGGCATTTCAGCCGTCTTCAGCCAGGCTTGCTTGAATCCAGTGGCAAAGTGAGCAAGGGACTCACGTCTGAGCATACCCTGCCAACTTATGGCGAACAAAGCAAAAACCAAAGGAAATGATGGACGGAGTGTTGAACATTGCAAGCACTCACCCCCAGTCAACTGATCTGGGTTTAATCCATCACCGTTCTTTAGCCCACTCTGCCACCCCAGTTCAGACATGGCCATATGCAAATCAGTCTGACCCTGTGCCTCATGGGAACAGTTCAGCCCGAACTGCCAAGCCATGTCTTCCCTGGACCGGAAACAAGCTTCCTAGGACCGGTTTCTGGCATTTCAGCCGTCTTCAGCCAGGCTTGCTTGAATCCAGTGGCAAAGTGAGCAAGGGACTCACGTCTGAGCATACCCTGCCAACTTATGGCGAACAAAGCAAAAACCAGAGGAAATGATGGACGAAGTGTTGAACATTGCAAGCACTCACCCCCAGTCAACTGATCTGGGTTTGATCCGTCACCATTCTTTAGCCCACTCTGCCACCCCAGTTCAGACATGGCCATATGGTTTTTGGGGGTTGCTGCCATGGGGGGGGCACCTCCTTGGTTCCCACCCCCTGGCTTGTCGTTGAGCCTGCTTCCTCTTTACCTTGGCCGCTTTTGGGGCTGTCACCCTGGGGTACCATTGCTAAACATGCCCCCTCGGCCCTGCTTGTTTCCCCACTGCCAGCCTTAGGCTGCTCTTGGGGCTTGGGTGCTGCTGCGCTCCCACTGTGCCCCGCCCCAGCCACCTCACTGCGTGAGCCTACTTCCAGGTCTTCTCCTGGTTTTGACAGGGGGACATGCTAGGCCAGCCTGGGTAGCCTGGGGGGAAGGGGCCTCTGGCCCCTGGCCATTGTTACCAAGGTGTACCCATGTGTGGGCCCATGAGTGGGGTTGGGTAGCTTGCCTGTGCCCCACTAACTGCTAGCCCCGTTGAACTTTTCGCCCCTCCTGGATCGTTGTTGTTTGAGGCCTCTGTGGGATGGACACCGCCTGCGCTAGGCCCCTCCGGTTGGCTCCGTATTACGGTGTTCAACACACCCACCTATGTCTAATAATTCACCATGCCTGTCACCCTCCCGTGGCCTAACTGCATTATATGCCACGACTTTTGGACCACCTTGTCGAGCTTCTCGCCTGCTCACCATGTGCTCCTTTTCTGTCCATCTCGGACGCTCTTTCTTAACTGCTGTGTGGACTTCCACTGTCTCTTTGTGACCTCCACTCCTCTCCCTCACTCTACTCAGTGGTGTCCTCTTTGCTGCTGGACATTACCTTACAGAACCCCTGTGCCACCTTGCGACCTCTGTTCCTCAGTATCTCTCGGTTCTTTCTTGGCTCTTTTATTCCTGCTTTTTGAGAAGCTGCCATTTTGGCTCAAAGCCTCCCTTTCTTTTGCCCCTGTTTATTTCCTGCTTCTCCTCCTGTGAGCTGGGAAGCCTTCGATGTCCTGGGTCTCCTAGCGGACCCGCCCTCCAGCTGCTCTATCACATGCTCGCGCCCCTAGCTCGAAACCAGGCGCGCATTCTCTCTAGCAACATTTGCAAATCCTCATCAAGCTCCAAGTTATCGTCTCTGTACTGGGGTGAATTTATGACATTTTTCTGCATTCTGTCCATCAACTGTTGTTTTTGCATTTGTCACCCCGAGTGGGACGGGTATGCCCAGATGTGGGTCCTGGGCTCACTGTGTCACTGGAATCAAGCTATCCTGGCTGATGAGGGGTGAAACCCCGAAACCGTTCCTAGGAGGCATGTTTCCGGTCCAGAGAGGACCTGGCTTTGCAGTTCGGGCTGGACTGCTCCCATTGGGCGCAGGGTCAAGATTGATTTGCATATGGCCAGGTCTAAACTGAGGTGGCATGGTGAGCAAAAGAATGATGGATTTAACCCAGATCTCTTGACTGGGGGTGAATGTTTTAATTTGTTCTGCATTCCGTCCATCAATTGTGTGTTAATGTTATTGTTAATGTTAATAATATTTAATAGAGCGCACATACACCGGTTCGCTTCATGGCGCTGTAAGGCACAATCTGCTGGAATGAATTTAGTTAATTGAAGGCTTGAGAGAATATATAATGTCTTTAATTTTACAGGTAAGCATTTGCATTTTAATACATATATGCAAATCAGGCCTCACTAATACATATTCCAATCTATCACCCCCCGCCCGTAAACAATTCCCCACAACAAACTTCCCCAACATTGTTCTAACTAATCCTCCTCCCCATCCCCTATCTACGTCTCCTGCCTACCTCTGGCCTCATTCCTCTCTTCCCTGTTTCCCTCTGTCCGAAGCTATTCATAATGCCCCCAACCCTTCCTGCCTGTCTTGATCTCCTCCAATTCTGCCACCAGGAAAAACCCTGACCCAGGAGATTTTCCTGTCCCCCCCTGCACTTGAAAACCAAAACGTTTTGTTCTGAAGTGTTTTTGTTATCAAAAAAACACACCCTGTTGCCGATCAGGTGACATACTTTATTATTTTTAGATGGATAAATCGATTGCACATTTTTTGACTAATAAGGCAAGTATTAAAACCCGCACACTGTCGCTGAACAGAAAATAACGAACTTTGAACCAAGAATCATTTTCATGGTTCAGTGAGGGGGGGAGGGAGGGAGGGAGGGAGGGAGGGAGGGAGGGATGAGAGGATGGAAAGGGAGCGGCGGGAGATAAGAGAAGTTGACTACGGATTTAAATAAAGCCGACCCTAAACAGCTTAACCATAACACCAGGCTTTTAAGTGCAAGATTTTTTAAATCATTTCTTTTATATTCAGAATATAAATCTCGTTGCCCAAAAAGGAAAGATGCCAAAAGCATTGATAGTCCTCTTTTGTAATATCACTCTGGGCTAACCAATAAATTCCCTTAATTGAACAAAAGCGATGTAATTCCCTGTTCTCTTTTCTCTTTGCTCGTTCTACTGCCGTAAATATCTCCGCCCCCTCCAGACTCTGCGTGGCATCAATGCTGTCAAGATGATTTTTGAGGTGGCCAATATTTTTGCTAACAATTCCATACTAGCCTTCATTTCTATGAGCAACCCCAGACCCGATAGCTACACCAAAATCATTTACCCCCCAGATGAATCAACATAACTTCAGGTTTTTTCTTAAAAGACATTTAACTCATCAAAGGCATTAACTGTCCCCACTTCATGCCACTTTTCCCAACCAAACAACAAAAACTTCATCTGAACGAAAACCCACATTTTTTCCCAAGTGTCTTTCTTTCCCGCTTGCTTTGCAGCCCGCTTAACAAATGAATGGTCAACTATCATGCATGCTTTAGCCACAATGAGAAGCCCGCCGCCAAACCTGAAAAGAAATAACAATTATTCTGCTTGTTCACGTACGGCAGCATCTACATCTCTAATGTATCTTAGGCAACAGCCTGACGACCAGCGCCCCAATTTCTTTACACCTGGCGGCTTCTGAAGCCGCACCAATTCTAAATGAATGGGTACCAGAGTCGAACGGGTTTACACCTAAATTCTTAAGAGTCTTTCTCAGAATTGACAGCAATTGAGAAGCATTGAGAGAGGAGCCTCCTTGATGCTTAAATACAAATTGAAAAGCAGCACCTCCCACCTCTAGAAATTCTAACCAAGCTTTTAGGGGGCATAATGGTCCTTTTATTCTATGTAAAAGTATTTTGGCACCCTTACCAACTTGATCTGTTTTGGAACTTTCGAGAAAAATACCTATAGAATTTTCACAAGAAGAAACATTTTTTACTTGAGGTCATCATTTTTTGCTTTACCTAACAATTCAGATATTCTGAACGTGTCAAAAAAGGGCCAGATCATGCGTAGCTTGAATAAACGATATTCAAAATCATAGAAACAATTAAATTGTCAACCTTTTGTTATGTTATAGAAACGTTTCAGACAGATTGGCTCTTGCTTAAATTGTCCTCTCTTTTTTATTTTTGGCCCAACCTCAGAGTATTCTCCTGCCCATTTTTCCCGCTGATGGTCTGTATCCCCAAAAGAACTACCCATAAAAGGACACACCGGCTAATTGTCCTGCTATTGTTGTAGAAGAAACATTCTTTTCTACGATGCTCATAATGAATTTTAATTACGTCATCCCTACGCTCCTTATCCTTTTGATGGTATTAGCTCTATAAGAGGCACCTGAATCTAAGAGCTCCAGGCGCATCTGCAACGTTATTGTCAGCTCCAGGTATATGTCTTACCTTGAACACTATGTTAAACACTAAGCAGCCCAACATGAATCTTTGTAAAAGTTTTGATAAATGTTTGTCGTTGGCCCACTGACCAATTACCAAATCTACTACTGTTCTATTATCTACTTGAAACAACACTGTCCTGTTCGCTAGACTCTTCCCCCAAACTGCCAAAGTAACTATTAAAGGGAAAAATTCCAGAAATACAATGCTTTTCTTTTCTGAAATCTATTAAGCTGACCACTGTTCCGCGCACCATTTTCCGTCCCAGAAAGGACCAGATCCGTGAGCGCCAGAAGCATCTTAAAATAGTTACATCTGCTAGACAAAATCCTCATCTAAAGACATATTGTGACTCCGTTAAATGCTCTCAAGAACAATAGCCATACTTTGAAGTCTGCTCTCATGATAGCCGTTATCCTGATCCTGCAATGGGGGAGCTTCATGCCTGACATGGAAACCAAGCCATCTACAGAATGATCTGCCTGCCCTCACTGCTCGGCAAGTGAAATTTAGATGACCTAATAAGCATTGAACCTCCGACAGCGTCAACTTATAAGACTATCTTGCATGCTCTAACATACATGTCATCTCCAGTATTTCCTTGTTCGGAAGTCTAGCTTCCATTTTTATCGTATCTGTCACAATGCGCAGATATGTTAAACAACATTTAGGACTTTCAGTTTTTTCCTCTGCTAGTGGCACCCCCAACACTTTCGCCACCAATTTGAAATCTCTTAATGCTTTTTCAAACTGCTGGGAGCCCATGGCCCCCAAAATTAAAAAGTCATCTAGATAATGTGTCACATCCGTGTGTCCAGTTCGGAATGAAAAGCACCATTGCAAAGAGGTGCTAAAAATTTCAAAAATTTGCAAGAGATTGCACAACCCATGGGAAGCGCTTTATCCACGAAAAACTTTCCCTCAAAATGGATACCTAGCAAAGAGAAGACTGGTGGGTGCACAGGTAATCGCCGAAATGCGGATTTGATGTCGCATTAGCAAGTTCAGTATTGGCCCCCATTTCCTTATCATGCCCAACGCTGTGTCAACTGAAGCAAATTTTACCATGGAATCCTCTTTGGCGATAAAATCAATGACAGAGGGACCTTGAGGCCAAGATAATTGTTGTATCATTCTAAATTCCCATTGAGTATTCTTGGAAATTACACCTTAGGTAGAAACGATGAGGTCTTGTAAAGGCCAAGAATCAAAAGGACCTGTTATCCTCCCTTCTTTTACTTCCGTCAATAGCTACTTTCCCACAAGTTGAGGGAATTTGTTTACAGATTTTCAATTTCTAGGGAATCTGCGGCATCTAGACCCTTGATAATCCAGCCTAAACCATTCTCCGAACCCCCAATCAAACATTATTGCTTCATTTGTCTCAGGGTAAAATTTCAACCAGTGGCACAAAGCGACCACATTAATTGGTGTAAAAGCCCTTGTTACCAGGGTGAAATGCGAAGCCTCTCCATCTATTCTGGTTAAAACCTCCCCAACTTGACTGATCTCCCAAGCATTGCAGAATGGCATGTTTCCCTCCACACCTGGAGCACTCATGCTTCTATTTGCACGAGTTTTTCTAACAATAGCCCCTGTTAATGTTCCAGCAGGCACCGGACACGAATGTCTGAGGTTTATTCCAAATTCCCACCCCTCCTGAGGAGAGTCTGCTCTGAAAAAGCAAATTAGGGACCGCCCGGCCACTTGCTGTGTGCATAGACGGTGGAGGCCTCTGATGGTACATCCATTGAACCCATAGCTCGCTATCTACCCCCCCCAAGGCTTTTCAGGAATTAAAACTACTCTAGCTCGAAACTCCTCACCATAATGGAGCCAGGCGTACCCTCCAAATTCAGAATACGCTTTCCTTATTGTATCTAAGTATTTCAATATCGCTGTCCATAAAATCAATGTTAGTTGGGACCCTTGGCCTCTTGGCCAGTTCCTAAGCTTCCTCTTCTTGAACCTTCTTTGGACTGCATTTCTCTATGAAGAAGGTTGAAAACATCTACAAATTTTCCCTTCCAATTTTCTCTTTGGTAGCCTTATTTAAATGCGACCCTAAAGGCATTGACAGCCCCATGTACGGTAAACGTTTTAAACTCAATGAACCTTTCATGTCTTCTTTCAACATTATCCTTAACAACATTATTCTCACCTTCATTACCCACCTGCTTAGCTGAAATCATAGAAGAAAGTTCATTTTTACTTCTTTGTTCGGTTCCCACATTTTTGTCAATACATAACTTTTTATTAATAATCCCCTTCTGAACCTCACCTGTTCCAATAGACACATCCGCCTTGTATGACTGTCTTTTCTTCTTGTCCCAGTCCTGATGTGTGGTACTGTAAATTTCGGAACCATGTTGGTGTTATGGTCCTACTCTGCCGATTTTGGTATCAGCGAACCGCAAATGACTAATGCGGTATGTATGAGTGTTTTCGTAATATGTCACCGATGAATTCACCGTGTATATGACAACATGTCGAACCCTCTGGTTCCATTTTACAAGGGTAACCATTTTGTGGTTGCCCTCACATAGGCTGCGCTTCGAGGCCATGCCTAGGCCTAAAGGACACGCAATCTTTCTTTGACCTCTTTGTGACCTATGCAAACTGACTCCACTGCCCGAGGTCAATCCTGCCCGGCCGGTTCCTTTTACTGCGGCCTTATGGGATTAGCATCAGGGCCCAACACATCATAAAGTCGTGTATCCCACGCGACTTCTGACTAATCCCTTTCACACCTGACTCTGTTTCCTACTTTATGGCTTGTTTTACGAGGAAGAGGTGTCCGTTTTATTGGGGTCTGCTGATATCTGATGAGGGTTCTGAGCCTCGCTGGGTAAATAATTATGTGCTGACCGAGCTGAAATGTGGGATTATCATCATGACTGTGCTCTTTCTTTGAAGCGAAAATATGTGAACGACCACTTGTAAAAGAGGGGCGGTGTTGCCCAGAGCGTAATATTCTGTATATAAGAAAAGACTGGTTTTTGGTTGGGAGCAGTCTCCTGAGAACATACACCGTATTGTACTTTTCGGATACCTCTGATTGGTCTGCAGCCAATAAATACGATCTTTGACTTCACCTAGAAGACTCTGTGTTTCTGTGGTCCGAAACAGGAAGAACTCGAAGTCTTCGGGTGTGTCCCCTGGCACCGCTGGGTTGGTTCTGAAAAACCCAGTACTTCAGTTGGCGCCCAACCATGGGCGATTTCAGCGGTACCGGTCCAAGCCAGAGGTTCGTGAGGAGCTTCGTGTGAAAATTCTGAAGGAAGGCCGCCACTTCATCGACCCCTGCATGTCGACATGGTCCGAAAGTCTTTACTGCGAGGTTCCTCGCTTCCCGACGGCTACAAAGGACTGCTGCCCTGACTATCGCCCTGTCTTGGACCCTTGATGATTTGGTAGAGCGAAACGATTTAACGAGTCTTCTGGTGACGTCATCGATACCTCAGCGATACCTCAGTTAAGTATAAGTGGAGCGTCTCCCAGTCTTTAGTTTGGTTTGGTATCCCTTCGGAATCGCTTTGATTTGGAACTTGCAAGTGCCAAAGCCGAAGGACTCGTGTATTCACGAGACTATCGTATTCGATAATCCTTTGAAGTTTGAAACTAGACTAGTGAGCGACGATGCCTGGTTCTAGTATATTTGGAAATTTGCTTTGTTTGGGTTGTAATAGGGACTCCCGATTAGAGGATTCGTGTCCGGTTCCTCCAATTGGAACTCCAACGTATGAGCTTTATGTGAAACATGGCGTGGGCCCCATTGCGTATAATGAAGTATGGATCCGATACACCAGGAAGGATGGTGTTTTAAAATGGCCCCAAAATGGTAGTTTCGACACAGAAATCCTAGATAACTTAGAGGTTAAATTATTTAAAAAGAAAGCCCGGCCGGCGATGTTTGATTCTTTCTGCCTATGGCGAAAGGAAGCCAAGCAGAAAGAAATCAAATTAACCAAGAAAAATAAAAGAGAGAAAGGTATGTCGATAATGCAAGCAGCCTTGCAGTTCAAAGATAATGAAGAAGAACGGATGAATGAGCAGCTGCACAGGCAACGTAAATTAGTGATTGATAAATGGTACCCAGTTTTGCCCCCCCTTCAGCAAGGTGCGTCAGAAGAAAAGGAGAAAGATCCCCTAATGTCACATTTGCTGAGTTCGCCACCCCCGTATGCGCAGAGTGCTACAGCGCCTCCGCAGCCTTTAAATGTACAGCCTCTAGTTAACTTGCCGCAAGCTTTCCCGCAGCCGCCAGCTCCTCCTCAGCTGGCTCCTATGCCTACGGCGCAGCCCTCTCACGGGCCGCCGGTTTCGCTGCCTATCTCTTCTGCGCTTCCTGCGACTTTACCTAGTACATCAGCTGCCTCCCTCGACGCTCTCCCTGATACGACCCCTGTACCTGTATCTGCACCCATTTTTCTTCCCTCTGTCTTTCCCCCTGTTCTTGCCTCAACCTCTCCTTCTACACGACAACGAATAGCTAGTGCGGTCACTAGTTTTATATCGCCTCTCTTTGGGTCATCTAGTACGACCCCTGGTTCACAACGTACGCAGTTGCGTAGTCAGCTGCCAGGTTCTGAAGAGAAAGAGGTATTAGACCGCATGGCATATAAATGGATTGTTTTTCCTGTAGAGTCTGTTGTAAATGTTTTTCGTCAATGGGAAGCACCAAAACAGAGATACGTTTTTGAGAAAATGTGTGAATTCCTCTGTGAGGAATTGGAAGATCATGGTTTGGACTTAAGCCCGCAGGAATTGTGTCATGTACGGTTTGAATTTGGAAAAGGTACGATTGTGGGTCCCGATGTTGGGAAAGCAGTGGCGACATTATTGTCTTTCAGGATCGAGGATCCTTCTCAGTCACTGTTTAAACGCGACTCCTCTGATAGGAAGGTTAGACAATACCCTATGAGAGAAGTCCCACCGGTATGGAAGGACGCGGTTGCGGCTGACGCCGTCAACGGTATTGCTGCTATGCCAGCTCATTTCCAGCGTGTTTGGGTACATGTTCCTTGGAAGCGATCAGAAGTTTTAGCCCTTAAGCAGACATTGCCTGACTCCCGTAAAAACCCCGCAGGATATTATAAGGAGTTATCACAGACTGCAGAATCGTGTGTCATGAACCTAGCTGACATAGATATGTTGTCCGGGAATGTCGTTCCGCAGCCTTTGTGGGGGTTGATTCGTAATGCAGATCATGCTGCAGAACTAGGTGACACATGGGCTAATATCACTGCTACAGACACTAGACAAGTTGGTGGTGCGAAACCTGAGCCCTTAGTAGCAGAACTCCCTGGTAGAATTATTACCTACATGAAGACCTTAATGCCAGCGATGCGTGTGAATTGGGATAAATTATCCGCATGCAAACAAAAGAAAGATGAAACAGTGTCTGATTTCTTCACCAGGTTTGAAGAAACATTTATCAACCACAGTGGTCAAGACATGAGTACGGAAGGTGGTCAACGGTCATTTGTTGATAAATTTGTGCATAATTTGCTTCCCGAGTTGTGTAAGAAATTAAAAGATTCAGAGAGTTCGTGGGCTGTTTCCTCATCAGCGCAAACACTGCCTACTGCACTGTATTACGAAAATAGGGATAAAGATGAGAAGGATAGAACAGACAAGAAAACAAAAGAATTAAAGACAAAGGTTCTTTTACAGCAGGCTTACCCGCCACGTGGAGATCAGAATAACTATAAGCAAGGTCAGAGTAACTATCAACAACCCCAACAGTTTCAGAGTAACTCGCAAAGGTTCGGGTATTCCCAACCGCGTGTTCCTGTGGGTCCCAATCAGTGTTCGTATTGCAAACAAGAAGGTCATTTTAAGTATAGTTGTCCTATATTGTTGCAGCGCACGAATAATGCTTATGGCGCGAGAGGTAGAGGTGGTCAGCAAGCTCCTAGAGGTAGAGGGCGTGGGAATGTTCCCCAGAACGCGCGTCCTCTTCCGCCTCAAAATACGATGAACAGTTTTGATCAGCAGGCCAAAGTAACTAGTGGGACAGCTCAGCACTATAATAACGACTATTATGCAGAAGATGGAAATGCGGAAGGTAATGATTACTAGGACAGCCGTAGACAAAGAGAGGGAGTTGTTATAGTGCCAGTGGATCAGAGTGGACCGTATGTTAAGGTGACTACAGCGGGTGTGACAGAGCCTTTTCTATTGGATACTGGTGCTGCAAAGAGTTCAATTATGCACTCAAAACTCCCTGGCGCGCCTTTGTCTGGCGAAATGAATGTTTCAGTAGGTTTTTCTGGCGCCCCGGTTAGGAACCCGATCTCTAGTCCTATGCCCCTTTCTGTTGGACCTTGTGAGCTGAAAGCACCCCTTATCCTAACGACAGGTTGTGGTGAAAACCTGTTAGGATTAGATTTGTTAAAGAGATTACATGCAACATTATATTGTTCCCCCTCAGGAGTACAACTTACACTGGGTAGGGAAGTGATTTCTCCAATGTATTTGTCGAAGAATAAACTGCCAGCTGAATTGTCGTCTCTTCCGGATGTCCTTTGGGCTAGTGGTCCTAATGAAATGGGTCTCTTGGAAATATCGCCATATGTGGTCACTTTGAAAGCCAATGTTAAATTGCCACGCATTCCCCAGTACAAGATCTCTAATGAAGGTGAGAAAGCGTTGTTAGCGATCATCTATGACTTGATTGAAAAGGATGTAATTGAAGAGACACGAGGCAACGTTTGCAATAGCCCGGTTCTGCCTGTTTTAAAACGTACTGACCCTTCTCAGCCACCTGTTTACAGATTTGTGATCGATCTTAGAGAGGTCAATAAGATAGTTGTGCCACAGTTTCCGGTTGTCCCTGATATAACTGCCTTGTTAACTATGATCCCAGCTTCCGCTGCTTGGTTCTCAGTGATTGATTTAAAGAATGCTTTCTTTAGCATTCCGATTGCAGAGGAGAGCAGGGATATTTTTGGTTTCAGTCTAGGAGGTCGCAGCTTTCGCTTTAAACGCGCTCCGCAGGGCTACTGTGAAAGTCCATCAATATACAGTCAGGCTTTAAAGGCGCAGATTGATACAATTGTCTTACCTAGTGGTGCTACCCTTATTCAGTATGTTGACGATTTACTAATCGCCGCGGATACTGAGGAGATTTGTAAAGAAGCTACATCGTCATTGTTGCGTCATTTGTCTGCCTTTCATCTCTTGTCGAAGGAGGGAAGGAAACTGACCCCAGGAAGAATTCAGGCCATTGCACAATTGAGCGTGCCAAGAACACAGAGAGAAGTGCGTGCTTTCTTGGGTATTACTTCATACTGTAGGCAGTGGATCCCGAGTTTTTCTTTGCTGGCAAAACCTTTGATAGCATTAACATGCAAAGATACACCGAATCCCGTCCCATGGTCTGAAGAGTGTCAGAAAAGTTTTTCAGAATTACGTAAGGCATTATGTTCGGCTCCTGTATTGGGTACCCCCGACTACAGTAAACCTTTTACATTGTATGTTCACGAGAAAGAAGGTTGTGCGTTGTCAGTGCTGACACAGTCTTTTGGAGACAGACAGCGTCCATGCGCGTATTTTTCGTCAACTTTGGATCCGGTAGCCAAGGCATTGCCAAGTTGTTTGAGAGCCACAGCGGCAGCAGCTGTTTCTATTCGACAGTCTGCTGGGTTAGTAATGAACAACACATTGATTGTGATGGTGCCACACGCAGTGGACACGTTATTAAACAGGACCAAGACACAGCACTTAACTAGTGCTCGATTGTCAGGGTACGAGTTGACACTGCTAGCGAGTCATGTGCACATAAAGAGGTGCAATACGTTGAATCCAGCTACTTTATTACCGATTTCAACAGACACAGATGAGATTGAACAGCATGATTGTCTGTTCAGAACAGAAGAAGAAACAAAAGGGAGAGTGGATCTTAAAGATACTCCCCTGGTTGAGTGTGATGGTACCTTATGGGTGGATGGTTCGTGCTTCAAGCTTCCGAATGGCGATACGACTGCTGCATATGCTGTCACGACTTTGCACACGATTGTTGAAACTGCACGTATACCACATAATTCGGCTCAAGCAGCAGAATTAATTGCACTTACAAGAGCATGCGTATTGTCGAAAGGAATGAAAGTGAACATATATACTGACAGTCAGTATGCCTTTGGCGTGGCCCATAGTTTTGGGCGCTTGTGGAAAGAACGTGGGTTCCTGACTTCGCATGGAACTAAGATTCAGAATGGTCAGTTGGTGAATGATCTCCTTGAGTCGTTGACCTTGCCATTACAAGTTGCGATTGTGAAATGCAGTGCACACAAGAAGGTTATTGATGATGTTGGTCGTGGTAATGCGTTTGCTGACGAAATCGCGAAAGAAACAGCAAAAGATGTGACGAATCGAATGTATGTTGCAGGCCCTGCAAGATGGGTTTGGAGATGTTGGAATGTGTGAAGACACGAGAGAGAGTGTGAAGTCCCTTCAAGCTGAAGCCACAGAGAAAGAATTGAGCATGTGGAAAGAAAGTAAGGGTAAATTGGATGAAAATGGTTGTTGGATTGATTTGTCAGAACACCGGCGATGGTTGTTACCTGATGCATATGTGCTTCCAGTGGTCACGATGGCACATGGAATGGCGCATATCAGCATGAAAGGGATTTGTAAGTTGTTGGCTCCAGTATGGCAGAATGCTGGAATTCCCAAGTGTGCAGAGAATGTGGTCAAAAATTGCATGATATGTTTGAAATACAATCCTGGTAGGGGAACCCCAACTCCAGCTGGTCATTTTGCGCCTCCAACTTATCCGTTTGAGGTTTTGCAGCTAGATTTCATCCACATGGAAAGGTGCAACAATTTGAAATATGTACTTGTTGTTGTCTGCGCTTTTTCAAGGTGGATAGAAGCATATCCCCTAAAAGACAATACTGCCTTATCCACAGCTAAAGCCCTTGTCAAAGAATTCTTCCCTAGGTTTGGAATGCCAAGAATGGTATGGAGTGATAATGGGAGTGAATTTGTGGGACGAGTGATGAAGAATGTATGTGAGGGACTAGGTATGAAGCAGAAATTCCACGCTGCAAATCACCCCCAATCAGCTGGACTAGTAGAGTGTTACAATAGCACATTGAAGCTCAAATTAGCCAAGATCCAAGCAAGTTCTGGTCTTAAATGGCCTGACGCTCTGCCCTTAGCACTCCTATCAACAAGAACGACTGCATTCACGAGTGTGACTTAGTCCCTACGAAATCGTGTTTGGCCGCCCGGCCAATATATGGGGAGTGCCAAGACCTACAAAATTCAGTGAGATTGAACACCCCGTACTGCTTGATTATTTGTATGAATTGACGGCTAAATTGCGTGTTTTACACCAACAGGTACATGATACTCTGCCTCAGGTCTCTGAAGCCCCAGGACATCCTATCAATCCTGGATCATGGGTGCTGGTCAAAAACTTCAAAAGGACAAAAAATGACAAGCCCCGTTGGACCGGCCCCCATCTCGTCCTTCTTTCCACGAGATCAGCTGTTAGAGTAAAAGGGAAAAAGAACTGGATACACGGCGTTCACTGTAAGAGGGTCCCTTTGCCTTTGCCTTACGACCAGTGGGTCCAGAAAGGGATCGCTGATTCAGAGACTGAGACTGTGCCTCGTTTTCTGCCGTTTAGCGATGCACGAGTAAAAGGAACGCTTTCTCAGAAGGAAAGCGATGACATCTTGCAAGAAACTGTGCCACCGTCAATTTGATTGGACACTACAGAGGCTGAACTCTTGTTTCAAGACCAAACAGTACCTACAAGAAGTCGCTACAATCTGAGGCCGAGAACTATGGACAAATAAAAATTCTTTTTCTTTGATATTTTTTGAGAAGTGCAGCTCTCTCTTCCATCTGAAAAACTTTCTTATTTTTGCTTTTTCGAACCGGCATCCGGGTTCAGCTGCAGGGTCGCTGTGCCAAGACTTTGGGGTACAAGCCGGAGATGTTAGGTCAATGGTCTGGTTGGTCTAGGGCGTTCCCTGGACTGACAGGTGTACTCCTTAGCAGAAGACACTCACCTGCCGCGAACAGCACGGTTAGAGGATGGAGTTTTTCGAGATGAAGTGACCCGCTGAGGAAATACATTTTAAGAGCAGAATATGTAAAGCAATGAATAGCAAACGTTTTGTAATATTATGTCTGTTTGTCCTATTTAGCATGATGATGTTTTCTGTAGGTTATGTATTATTGTCTTTTCAAGTGCCGTTTGCACCCACTATACAGCCCATACCTCCTCCTACTGTTTCCTCACACTCTTTCCACCCTCTGCCTGAACACGAACAAGCTAGACGTTCTGAGTTCGTAAACAATTCGTTTATTCAACTCCTGCACCAACACCAACTAGTTATGAACACAAAAAATTGCTGGGTGTGTGGTCTGATGCCGCGTACCATTGATAAGGGTATCCCGTATCTAGTGCTGCCGTTTAGCTACAATGGGTCATCATGGGCATTCCAGACTATGTTTCTTTTTGCACTTAAGACCTATTCCCCACGACCACTGCGTTCAATTGGACCTAGCACGAACAATAAAGCTTTGATGAGAGGAGTTGCTGATATGAGTAGAGATATCGATGCATATTCATCTATTCCCAAGGATGAGTTGCGAGCTTATGTGGGTTGGAACGCGACGGGGTATAGCATTAGTCTGGGCGAGAAACAGCGTAAAAGTTCATCCCCGATTTGGGTCGTACCCCACATAGGTCGGTTCTGTTTACAGGGTAATGATCAGAATCCAAGAGCTCAATTAGGGTAGAGTGACTGTGCTGAAACGTACATTTTCTCATCACAGTTCTCCCCTGCGTTTTTGGCTGCCAAGGGTACATACTTTGTTTGTAATGATCGAGCATACACATGGTTGCCCCCTGATTTCTCTGGCACTTGTTATGTTGCAAATTTGCTACCGCCGACATTTACTGCCGCCTCTGATTATCACAAGACCAGAGTTGTGAGAGGCGTTGTTAGTAAGGAGGATACTGCCGGTCAGGAAGCGGGAGACTTTTTCCTGGGTTTCCTGCCGTTTTGGGGACCAATGGTCAATAGTAGGAACCTGAGACAACTGACTCGTGTAGTTGAAACCACTGTTAATGTAACTGCTGGTGCCCTTGGTAACTTGACAGCTGAGCTCCAAGCGGATCGCCTCATGACGTTGCAGAACCGTATGGTTCTAGATGTCGTACTTGCAGACCGTGGTGGGGTATGTAAGGTTATCCAATCAAGCTGTTGTATTTTCATACCAGATACCGCTCCGACAGTCCATCAAGCCATCTCCAAACTGCATAAGATTTCCGAATCCATCCATGTGGATAAAGGAGATTGGTCGATGACGGGGTGGTTCTGGGGACTGATATCAGCTTGGGGATGGAAGATTCTAATAGTCACTGGGACGATCTTAGCCATTCTTTTCCTGTTCTGTCTATGTGTACAGTGTGCTCCTGTAATGTGTAGCCTCTGTGTTACATCATGTGTAAGGAGACCTGTATCAAGGGACGAACTAAGCAATAGGATGATGCTACAGCAACATCTTCATGACTTTATGAATATAGACCTGGACTCAGATTAGTATGAGTATAGTTATTGCCTATGTAAGGGCAAAAGGAGGGTCTGTGGTACTGTAAATTTCGGAACCATGTTTGTGTTATGGTCCTACCCTGCCGATTTTGGTATCAGTGAACCGCAAATGACTAATGCGGTATGTATGAGTGTTTTCATCATATGTCACCGATGAATTCACCGTGTATATGATACAACATGTCGAACCCTCGGGTTCCATTTTACAAGGGTAACCATTTTGTGGTTGCCCTCACATAGGCTGCGCTTCGAGGCCATGCCTAGGCCTAAAGGACACGCAATCTTTCTTTGACTTCTTTGTGACCTATGCAAACTGACTCCACTGCCCGAGGTCAATCCTTCCCGGCCGGTTCCTTTTACTGCGGCCTTATGGGATTAGCATCAGGGCCCAACACATCATAAAGTCGTGTATCCCACGCGACTTCTGACTAATCCCTTTCACACCTGACTCTGTTTCCTACTTTATGGCTTGTTTTACGAGGAAGAGGTGTCCGTTTTATTGGGGTCTGCTGATATCTGATGAGGGTTCTGAGCCTCGCTGGGTAAATAATTATGTGCTCACCGAGCTGAAATGTGGGATTATCATCATGACTGTGCTCTTTCTTTGAAGCGAAAATATGTGAACGACCACTTGTAAAAGAGGGGCGGTGTTGCCCAGAGCGTAATATTCTGTATATAAGAAAAGACTGGTTTTTGGTTGGGAGCAGTCTCCTGAGAACATACACCGCATTGTACTTCTCGGATACCTGTGATTGGTCTGCAGCCAATAAATACGATCTTTGACTTCACCTAGAAGACTCTGTGTTTCTGTGGTCCGAAACAGGAAGAACTCGAAGTCTTCGGGTGTGTCCCCTGGCACAGCTGGGTTGGTTCTGAAAAACCCAGTACTTCAGATGCCTTGCAAATAACTTGCCATGCAATCTTTCATTTTCTTTAGCCTGTGAAAAATAAACTCTGGAGACATTTTTAGTATTACAACTCTCGTGCTGATTTAAAATGTTTCCACATCGTCCTCAATTTCACCTTCTTCAAGACTCGAAATCATCTTCACCCCATACCTCGCCTACCACCCCATAACCTTCCCCCTGCCTCCCTCCCCACTTCCACCCGTACATTCCCCATCTCCGACCCCCCCCAACAAATACTTTCCAGTTTATGGCTTTAGCGTAGTACTCCGCTCCCTTCGAATCCAACGGTGTGGGAAAAATTTGCTGGAAAATTCTCCCCCTCGTTAGTGTTGTTGCAGGACACTAAAGATCTGTCAAAAACTTCTTTACTGCCCTTCATTAGATCTCGCGCCTAGCGTTGCACTACGTAGCAGTGCTCACGCAGCGCAAGACATTTAGTAGGTGAAAAACGGGGTTTTAGCACTGACCTAGGAATCGCACGCGCTCGTGCGTGTGCTTTTCCTTTTGTGCTACCCCATTGGCCATTGTGTGTGTCTTTTTATAAAAGACTGCACGCAATTGGCCACAGGCGGGCACATTGCTCCGCGCATGGCCTATTGGTGTCTATTACGCGCTTGATGCACGTAATACACACCAATAGGCCATGTGGTTTCAATTATCGTGCCCAGACACGGGCGCGATAATTGAAAGCACATGGCTCGCAGTGGCGCACGCGCGCACCACTCGCGGGCTTCTGCTTTTTTTTCTAGTTAATAACAAGATACCACTCGACCCCCTGGGTCCATGAGGATGCTGCAGAGAGCTGTCTCTGTGTTGTACGTCAGAGGCTGGAGTAAGGCGTTGGGGTCTCGGTATATAGGGGCACACACCAGTAAGGTCAGGTAATGAAAGCTGGGCGGGGGGTCGTGAGAAACTTATTTTGTTTGGCAGCATCACTCCCCCGAAAGACTGCAAAACGCCTGAAGAAGCAGCCTCAGGAACTCTTCTGCTCTTCAAACTCGATAATATTTTTTCATTATTAATTTCTTTTGGGACCCAAACCCTATTCCCTTCTAATTCTGACTCGCTCTCCCTACTAACCTCAACTGCGCTTTTATTTGTGCATTTCTTTACTAAAAGGTCTTTGTCCGTATCTAAACCTCTCAACACTGAACTCTTAGTGAAGTGGAATTTGCTACTTTAGATGGTGTAGGCGCGGTCTGCTCTATTCTGTCGCCAGCCTCGCTAGACACCATTGGGGACAAGCTCCTTTCTGTTGCTAAAGGTAGATTTAATTTAATTGCATTTGCTGTTCCCTGCCAAATGTGAAAATCTTTCTTAAATTCACCTCTTTGGCTTAGCTGCTATGCAACTCATTTACTTGCCCCAACCTGCCACTATATGGTAGTATCAAAACTAACAAAGTTGACGGACTTAAAATGGTAGCACTTCACTTCCAATATGCTGCTGCCTTATCTGGCTGTTAGTGCACAAAATCTCCAGCACCATTCACCTAGTGATGCCTCAGAAGGGAAATTCTGACAAACAATTTACATTAAATGGAGGTGCACTGAACATAGAAAAGAAGTCCAAAAATGTTTTCTATTTTTCTTTGTTTAATATTTATTTCAGATAGATAGATACACAACCACAGCCAACGCGTTTCGTTCCTTAAAGATACAATTTCTTAACGGAACTTCTTCAGGGCTGCAATAAGAATAGAAAAATATAGATATAATACAATCATTAAAACAGACGGACGTACACATGTATTTACAAACATTAAAAACAGATTTTGTGTCTATTTTTTGTTTTAGGATCATTCCAGTTGTACAAAAATAGAATTGATATTTACAAAGAATACCCTAAGATTATATACATTTTTCTTCATTCTTATACACGTCTACCTACACTATATAAACACCGAATTTGCAAAAATTTATAGTGAAATAATGAAAAAAGAGAGAACTCTGATCCACCAATAAAGTATTTCAAAATTGCCTAATTACAGTTTTTATGAATTACAGACAATCTATCGCTTTGAGTCTATTTACCCAAAACTACAACTCATGATGTGCAGGCCATCATCTTAATCAGAGAATTTATCAACTGTAAAACCTGTTTTGTAGTTTACATATTGGGCTGTAAATGCAATCAAATATATGTAGGGAGCACAACGAGAAACCTAAAATTGAGAATACAGGAGCACAGAAGAGCAATAGTGGCAGGAGATCCAAAGTATCCCATGGCGGAGCATTTTAAACAAATTCATCCAAATGATAATGCATTTTGGTTCTTTGGCATTGAACATGTGGCGGCATGTAATAGAGGTGGAGATAGAGCCCTTATGCTAAGACAACGTGAGGCGAAATGGATCTGTAGATTACAAGCAATTAAGTTTGGCCATAATACCGATAACGAATTCCATTATTTCTTGAATTAGGACAGTTATCAATGGTCTAAATCTTTGCAAATTCGGTGTTTATATAGTGTAGGTAGACGTGTATAAGAATGAAGAAAAATGTATATAATCTTAGGGTATTCTTTGTAAATATCAATTCTATTTTTGTACAACTGGAATGATCCTAAAACAAAAAATAGACACAAAATCTGTTTTGAATGTTTGTAAATACATGTGTACGTCCGTCTGTTTTAATGATTGTATTATATCTATATTTTTCTATTCTTATTGCAGCCCTGAAGAAGTTCCGTTAAGAAATTGTATCTTTAAGGAACGAAACGCGTTGGCTGTGGTTGTGTATCTATCTATCTGAAATAAATATTAAACAAAGAAAAATAGAAAACATTTTTGGACTTCTTTTCTATGTTCAGTGCACCTCCATTTAATGTAAATTGTTTGTCAGAATTTCCCTTCTGAGGCATCACTAGGTGAATGGTGCTGGAGATTTTGTGCACTAACAGCCAGATAAGGCAGCAGCATATTGGAAGTGAAGTGCTACCATTTTAAGTCCGTCACCTTTGTTAGTTTTGATACTGTCATTTTCTGGACTGGCTTGCACTCACTGCTGCTCTATATAGATTTTGAATATGTCACGTTTTAATGACGGACGGGAGGAATTAGCGCAGGACCTTTTTGGCAAAAGTGCCACCCCAATATCCACTGCACCCACCACCACGGAGAAACAAGGATTACGAGCCCTATTTTTAAAATTAGAACGTTTAAAAAAACAAGAACTGGCACGATGGTGGGATGGAGTTACACTCCAACAGTACATAGACAACAAGAAAGTCCCAAGAGGACTTCGTATTCTAATTTTCCCCACATTTGAAGATCTGAGTGCGGATCTACTCAAAGAATGGGAAGTGAATTTGGAAAACGCGTCATTAGTTATGATGCAAATTTTGATAAGACATGCGATTGACAAAGGGGCAAAATTGCTATCGGAGATTCAAAAGGTAGAATCAGAGATTGAGACATTAGAGACCAAAGATTTAATTGAGAAGAATTATGAGATTCTAAAAAAGGTAATTCTGAGCCATCAACAGTATCTCAAAGATAAAAAAATGAGAAAAATTCGAAGAGATGATTGTGACTATAAGGAAGGGCGAATATACACTTTTGCAAAAAAGTATGACTCAATGCAGACCACTGACATTAAGAAAAGAGGAAGGGAAGAAGTTGAAGATACACGATCAATAAGCAGTACCTCAGTATCTTCACGAAGCAGTATGGCTTCAGGTAGTAATCAAGATGAGGCCCCTTTGGGGGAGAGTATCACATCATTCCAAAAAGAACTGGCCACACTCCGGATAAGCAGCAATCAGCGGAAAAAACAAATTCCAAGACGAGAAGAGGAGGGAGGAGAGGTAAAGGAAAAGGAAAAGGCAGCAAAAGGCAGACAGCTAGAGCAGGAGAAAATGACACTGAGACCCAAGAAACCATGAGTGCAACCCAAGAAGGAAGTGACAATATCATAACTCCATCTGTTGATACTTTAGAGAATACAAAGTTGGAAATTATCAATCTGTCTGATAGATCTATTGATGTTGATGAACGAAGTCTGTTATGTAAAGGCCTTGGATTTTGTCCCACACAGTCGGGAGACTTATCAGATGTACATGTTGACTTGTTCAAATTCACAAGAAAATTGAAATTAAAAGAGTACTTCAAAGATCGAAATTGTGGTGTGTTTGTTGAGGGAAGAAGTACAGAACTTATCACACATAGTATTGAGGATATCCGGAATATACAATGTCTCCTTTCTATTGAGGAAGGTGAAGATTTGGAGATGGAATCTCTTCTACATGATTTAGACATTGTAGAAAACGTCAATATAGACAGTGGGTTAAGACCAAAGTCCAAGTTTGTTCCTAATCAGGGATACCATCCAAACATCGATAAATTTCATAAAAAAGTAACGGAAGAATTATATAAGCTAGAAAAATCTGAAAAATACTTGAAACACGAAAAACAAAATCTGACCAGAGGTGAAAGAGAGGCATTAAACAGGTTAGAGAATGACAGCTCTATAGTCATCAGGAAAGCCGATAAAGGCAATAATGTGGTAATGATGAATAAGGTGGACTATATGGGTGAAATAGACCGACAATTAAGCGATAAAATCTGCTATGAAGTACTGAAAGGTAACCCCATAATTGAACTTACCTCCCGAATAAATCTTATGTTGGGAGAATGGAAAGAAATATGTCTCCTAAACGACTTAGAGTACAGATTCTTGAAAGTGAACAATCCACGTTATCCATGCATCTATATACTTCCGAAAACACATAAAAAAGCTAAATTTCCACCAGGAAGGCCAATAATATCGGGAGTAGGATCACCTACTGAGAAAATGTCTGAGTTTGTAGATCACAAACTACAAAAGTATATGTTTAACCTTCCGTCCTTTCTAAAAGATAGTAAGGATGTCTTGTCCAAACTGAAAGACTTTGCCTGGTCAGATGAACTCTTCTTTGTCACGTGGGACGTTGTTAGCCTCTATACATGCATTGAGCATAAATTCGGTCTTTTGGCAACACAGTCCTTCCTAGACAAAGACAAAGCTGATACTTTTGAACATAACAGGATGATTTTAAAGATGATGGAACTGATTCTTACAACGAATGGGTTTCTCCATGATGGAAAATGGTATCGCCAACTTTGCGGTACAGCAATGGGCACTAAATTTGCTCCCTCATATGCATGCCTATTCATGGGATGGTATGAGGCGCTTCATGCATGGGGCAGAGAGGCCTCCCCTTGGACACAGCACATAGTGTTCTGGGGGAGGTTTATCGACGACATAATTTGCATATGGTCTGGGTCTGAAATCTGTTTACATGATTATTTCAATCATCTAAATAACAATCCTTATAATGTGACATTAACAATGAATTATAACAAAACAAAAATAGACTTCTTAGATCTACATCTATATGTCAAAGATGGAATGATACAGAGTGCTCTGTATAGAAAAGAGACATCCTGCAATGGAGTACTCCATGCCACGAGTGCCCATTCTAGATCAGTTATTAAGAATATTCCTTACGGGGAGTTAGTGAGGGTGAGAAGAAACTGTTCAGAAACAAACATTTTTGAGAGAAATGTATCAGAGACAGGAAACAAATTTCTGGAAAGAGGTTATGAAGAGAGAGATGTAAAAACAGCCATCTCAAGAGTACATCAAATAAGTAGAGAATCAACGTTGGAGAACAGCACTAAAAAGATGAGAACTAATAATGACAAACCTAGATTCATCACAAAATACACTTCGCATAGTCAAAAGATTTTTAGTATCCTGAAAAACAACTGGCATATGCTACTAGAAATACCAGCCTTCGGAACGACTCTGACTAAAAATCCGAGTATCTCTTACAAGAAGGGTACGACTTTAAAAGAAAGACTGTGCCCAAGTTATGTGACTTCATCAAGAAAAGCTCAAACATGGCTACCTACGAAACCGGTTGGTTTCTTCACATGCAGCTCCTGCAATATGTGTGTCTTCGGAAAAAACAAAACTAAGGAATTTATGTACAACAACCAGAAACAATATAAAATCAGAGAATTTATCAACTGTAAAACCTGTTTTGTAGTTTACATATTGGGCTATAAATGCAATCAAATATATGTAGGGAGCACAACGAGAAACCTAAAATTGAGAATACAGGAGCACAGAAGAGCAATAGTGGCAGGAGATCCAAAGTATCCCATGGCGGAGCATTTTAAACAAATTCATCCAAATGATAATGCATTTTGGTTCTTTGGCATTGAACATGTGGCGGCATGTAATAGAGGTGGAGATAGAGCCCTTATGCTAAGACAACGTGAGGCGAAATGGATCTGTAGATTACAAGCAATTAAGTTTGGCCATAATACCGATAACGAATTCCATTATTTCTTGAATTAGGACAGTTATCAATGGTCTAAATCTTGTATGTAGTCAAATCAATGAACTGTGAGTTGTGACATTAAAATTTCCTATCATTTGTGTTGAGAAGCCGTCCAACTAACCGAATGTTACAGATGTGATGCTATTTATATAATAGGACGATAAGAAATATCAGTAACAATATACCTTGTATTGATTTTTGTCTTACTCGAAGTGACAGCAACGTTAGCCATGCAGTCACCCTAGCAACATGGGAATTTCTTTTCATTTAGTATCGCTTATATATTCTATTTTTCTCTTCCAGACGTCACTCTCTGCATATCATCTTTCGCAAGAGGTTTGTCACCATATATTGAAACCATTAACATTTCCAATACGGTTGATTTTGCTTCAGCTTCACTTATATTGACCAAATGAGATGGTTTAATATATAAAAAATGCCATAGTACTTTTTAATCTGATCTGGCAGAACTTGGTCACCTCCTCTGCCTTCATCCGATCATATTAGATAAATGTCTCTATTTCGAATTATCAAATTTTGAAATATATGTGTACCAGAAATCCCATATATTTAACATTCTGGAACTTAATGATATTCAAAGATGCCCGTAAATTCAGTGTCAGAAATAGGACTTAATCTGGCTGTCATTTCTGTAATTAACAGACAATATATATCAGCAAATTCATATTATCATGTTGGAATCAATGATTTCCACAATTGTACACGTAATTGTCATCCCATCTAATCAACTTCCTAAATTTACTGACATTCTAAGATGGCCGAAATTTTTGGAGCTTTTGAAGCCTCAATTTAATATTGCCGCTATAATATCTCTTCTTGCCGGTTAAATTTTATAACTGGTCGTCTTTAATTTCAACACCTTACAGCTAATGGGACACAGTCTGATGATAAAACAATTTGCAGTAATTAGATAATTAGAAGGAGTATTCCCGCACACTTGTCGTAAACTGAATGAATTGTATTGAGAAAAACATGGCCGCTGTGTAAATCATAAAGGAGTCGATTTCCATTCCTCTTCTTTTCAAATAACTAAATCTGAATCGTTTACGTACCAACCCTACATAGAATAATCCCCACACTCCCAGCAAACCGCAACAATTTGGCCATTTAAAGATGGCGGAACGATTTGTGTTAGTTCATCACACTCGAGTTGGCGCTTGTGCGGACGTCGAGTAATTACGACGTCTTCGAATAGGCATCAGATCAGGTGTTCCTGATCTGGATTAATCTAACAAAGTATTTAAACACAGCCAATGGGACACAGTCTGATGATAAAACAATTTGCGGTAATTAGATAAGTAGAAGGAGTTTTCCTTCACACTTGTTGTAAATTGTATAAATTGTATTGAAAAATAACGTGGCCACCGTGTAAATCATTAAGGAGTGGACTTCCATTCCTCTTTTTGTCAAATAACCAATTCTGATTCATTTACGCACCAACCCTACACAGAATAATCCCCGCATTCCCTGCAAACCGCATAAAATTGGCCATTTCAAAATGGCGGAACGATTTGTGCTAGTCCATCGCACTCGGGTTGGCGCTTGTGCTGACGTCGCGTAATTACGACGTCATTGAATATGCGCCAGATCAGGTGTTCCTGATCTAGATTAACCAAACAAAGTATTTAAACACGAGAATAGTAGGGTGAAAACGGTCGGAGAATCGGGATACGAACGGAGAACGCTTAATAAGGTACTCGTAATGGAAATCATTATTTTGACTTCCACCACGTGGTTCTGACATAGGGGTTAATTGGTGGTTTAAGATGCTACAACATGCATCTTTGTGTTTTACATACTAGATTGGATTAATAACTTTGTTGAATTAGTGGGTTTTTGTGAATTTGGTGGTCACAAGAGATTGTGACTTTGGAGATATATTTAGTTGTGTGTATACTTTGTTAATATACCAAGTTTGATGGAAGATGATTGCTTTGGTAAAGAAACTCCAAAGAATAATTCACTTAACTTGTATAATATCCAATTTTGGGTTTTACTAATTCTTTCTCTCCTTCTTTTTCGTTCTTTTAAAAACATAACGGTCATTTGCATTCTATTAAAGGATTTGACATTTTTTGAATTTTGAATGGTCGTGTTTAGAATGCCTGCATAGATGATGTCAATTAAATTACAGAATATTAATAAGTTTCGTGTCAAGTCATTAATGCATTTCACATATTCCCCATTAGGTGTTTAATCAATAGTATGTTGACAATAGACTGAGCATCTACTTTTGATGTCGTTTGACAATCTTCCTCAGGAATTGAACTGAAGGAACAGTACAGGTGAGATCAACCTAAGCGCTCTCTCTTGATTATTATATCTTCCAAAGTTGCAGATTGTTATTTTTGAGGTCATCTCAACTTAAATTATCTTTTTGAGGGACAAATGACAATACTGTGGAGTTTGTTATGTTCTTCATAAACACAATAAACAAAAGTACTTTTTCTCGATCATCATATTGTTCATAATAGCAGATTGTTATTCTTTGAGGTCTTCTTGAATTAGAAACCTTTTAAATTCTCCTTCTGAAAATAAGGGCAAAAACTGTCGAGTCTGTTATGTACTTAGAAAATATTGTTTGGAAGTAATGTATCCTTATCACTTTTAATCAAAAGTGACCGAATATTTTTTCATCTTGTTTCAGATTCTCATTAAGAATCTTTGTCAATCATCATTCAAATGGATCCTAATACTTTAAACTTCAACTACTGGTTCTTTAGCTTTAGTTAGACCCTCTACGACCAATTTGGTGAGACACATGATTATATCCATCCCTTGTTTCCCTTCCACTTCTTAAACATCATAATAATCAGTTCAGGTTGTTCTAATTTGGTCTCCTTGTCACATAATTTCTTTTAGAATATCTTCTGATCTCTGGATAGTTCCATTATCAAGTGGGATATACTGTTCATTCGTCATTCTTCAATTTTTGAAATCTAAAGCCTGCATTTAATTTGCTGTCACTTTGAGGTAAGATGATGGCCTGCACATCATGAGTTGTAGCTTTGGTTAAATAGACTCAAAGCGATAGATTGTCTGTAATTCATAAAAACTGTAATTAGGCAATTTTGAAATACTTTATAGGTGGATCAGAGTTCTCTCTTTTTTCATTATTTCACTATAAATTTTTGCAAATTCGGTGTTTATATAGTGTAGGTAGACGTGTATAAGAATGAAGAAAAATGTATATAATCTTAGGGTATTCTTTGTAAATATCAATTCTATTTTTGTACAACTGGAATGATCCTAAAACAAAAAATAGACACAAAATCTGTTTTTAATGTTTGTAAATACATGTGTACGTCCGTCTGTTTTAATGATTGTATTATATCTATATTTTTCTATTCTTATTGCAGCCCTGAAGAAGTTCCGTTAAGAAATTGTATCTTTAAGGAACGAAACGCGTTGGCTGTGGTTGTGTATCTATCTATCTGAAATAAATATTAAACAAAGAAAAATAGAAAACATTTTTGGACTTCTTTTCTATGTTCAGTGCACCTCCATTTAATGTACACTATATGGTAGTATTGAGCTATTAATGAGATTACTGCCCTCTCTTTAAAATGTCTTGGATCCCTTACCGAGCCTTTTTCTTGAAAGAGCAGAGCTCTGCCCCTCCCTCTCTTTGAGAAGAAAACTTGGCCGGATACAGCAGAGATAAGAGAGCCTGCCGACTCATAATTAGCATTTTCAGTAGAAGTAGAAGTAGTGAGCCCTCACTTGATTTACAAGCAGCCACGGCAGCTGACACGACGCTCGCTGCTGTTCTTTTGTGTTTAAAAAGGCCACCCCCGCTAGGGATAACATGCCGGCTTCACATAACCCCATCAAAGCTTCACTAACAGTCGCTGCTGGTTCCGCCATAGCACCAACGCACTGAACAATTACATAAAGGTGGCAAAATGCATCAGGTACCAAAAATTTGACCCTACCTCATGGCTCGCTCCTCAACTAATTGCGCAGTTGATAATTTGTACTCTTGGCAGCTCGCGCTAAGCACCAGCCAATCAGGACTGCCTACCTGTCCTGGGCTGCGCCAACTGCCCGAAGCTGCCCGGGGGTGGACATTCGAGAATGCCACCCCCAGGAGCCCTCATTTATATATTGTGAACTTTCTTTACTACTTATATCCTAAGTTTTTATTGATTTTAACTGTGAGCCTTACAGAGCCACTACTCATTTGCTTAGCCAAATTGCACGCAGCACTTTACTTTGTACGATTATTCTCCTACTCCTTAAATCCCGCTGCTACCTCAGTCTCGGCTGGGTTTACTTACAGGGAGGCTTCTTGGGAGATCAAAAGCCGGTTCCAGGCCTGGTCTGCTGTGGCTAGTGCCAATTGTGTGGAGAGTGTGTTCCTCTGGCTTCCGATTCTCCCTCACTTCCGGGGCAGGCAGGAACTTCCGGGCGGTGCATGGGCTACTACTTAGCCTGATGCCGGTGCGGACGAGCAGTGGACGCACGCAGCGGGTGCACCGCTTGCACACGAAGGCACGCCAAAGGCAAGCCTGTCTGCGCCCGTACACGCCTGGACCACACCCAGCGCTAGAACCCCTGTGCGTTTTCACCTTGAAGCAAGATCTAATATTAAATACCCCCGGGAGGAACTGCTCAGCCTAAATAAGGCGGATTTAAAACCCTCCTGCCCTCTAATAGGCCTGCAAAGTGAGCCTAAGCAGTGCCAGCACTGTGAACTGCACCTTAGCTTCACTAAAGTTAAGGTTACAACCTCCCAGCACAAGCAATCACAACAAGGAACCACAAAGGTATTCCAGGGTATGCTGATCAACACACGGTCCCTACCAACACATCACACTGATTTTGCAGAAATGGTGGCTCATATAAACTCGACCTGGCATTTGTTACAGAAACATGGGCGGATGAATCCTCCACCCTGAACTTGCTTTAGGAATCCCAGCAGGATATTCTATCATTAGAACTGACAAAGCAAACAAGCGCGGGGGGATTAGCAATTATCTTTAGAGACAATTTGCAAGTTGCAGTAACCTCAACTGGAAGCTCCCCAGACTGTGAAACACTATCCTTTCAGATCTCGCTAAGTAAAACCCATGCACTAAAGGGCCTTCTTTTATATTGGCCTCCTAGGGCAAGAACCTCCTTTGTGAATGCCATTAGCCCTTATTTAGAATCCAGTTTAGATGGGCCTGATTTTACAATACTATCACTTAGAAAAACAGGGGGATCATGA
Source organism: Triturus cristatus (assembly GCF_964204655.1). Classification (NCBI taxonomy): domain Eukaryota; kingdom Metazoa; phylum Chordata; class Amphibia; order Caudata; family Salamandridae; genus Triturus; species Triturus cristatus. The sequence continues at coordinate 1,921,144,328 of NC_140589.1, forward strand.
TACAGCCTCACTAGTCAACACGATGGCTAGCTTTTCCTTGACACAGATCATCAAGCACGATACTCATGTCGCAGGGCACACCCTAGATGGTATTTGTACGTCAAATCCATCTCTAAAAGTTTCAGAAGTGTTACTCGTCCCATGGTCAGACCCCAAAGCCATAATGTTTACACTAAGTACGGATCAGCACAGTCCAAGATCTTCAAACTCACCAGTCTCAGTCAACTGCCGGAACTGGGCTAATATCAACCCCCTCTCTCAACAAGCGTCCCTACTCCGCACAAAGCCAGACCTCGCCACCGCCACTAACACTGCTGTTCACAGGCTTTCCACTCGGATCAAAACAGCAGTAGATCTTCTAGCCCCAATGAAGAGCTCCCTCTTCAGGCTGAAAAATTCATCAGAACCATGGTTCTCTGATAAACTAAGAGTACAAAAACAAACCTGTAGAAGGGCGGAAAGACAGTGGAGAGCAAACTACGACCCCATAGACAAAACTAAATATGCACAATCTTTGTCAGACTATAAGAAACTGACATTGGAAGAAAAAAGTAAATACTTTCCATCAAAAATGCTTCAGGCAAGAAATTCTAGGAAGGAGCTCTTTTCAACAGTTAAAAGATTAGTTAAATTATCAGAGACACCTAGGACAAAAAGAAGTGCTGAATTCTAATACATACTTGGACAGTCATTCAGGGACAAAGTCGAGACCGTGTATAAATCCTTTAGGGACAGCGTTGACTCCATCCCTGAGAACACTACAGCATTTACGGATTCTATTTCTTCCAATTCGCCTCTCTCTTTTTTCCCCTACACTAGAACAGATCATTCAGGCGGCAGAAACATCTAAATCTGGGGCCTCTGCGTACCCATGTCCTCCAAATGTACTGCGCCTGATTCCTGAAATATTAAGTGAACAATTAGGTGTAGTATTCAATGGGATAATTCAGTCAGGCATGTTCCCAGACACCCGAAAAATAGCATCAATCCTTCCACTCTTAAACCGAATCTTGGCCCTACTGATCCCAGCAGCTATCGACCCATCTCCAGGCTACCATTTCCGACCAAGGTGCTGGAGAAAATACTAAATGCACAGCTCACGGCATTTATTACCTCCAGGAACCTCCTTGATCCCTCCCAGTACGGGTTCCGGGAGGGGCATGGAACTGAGACAGCTCTGGTCATGGCTGCAGAAGAACTAAGAGCAATATTGGACATGGAGGGCAAGGCCGCCTTGATTTTGTTAGATCTATCAGCAGACTGCGACGCTGTGAACCACAAATATTAACCAGTGGGCTACCTGAGCTGGGGATCAGAGACACCGCCCTTACGCTGCTGACATCTTTTCTTGCCGATAGGACCTTTTCAGGACAAACCAAAGCCTTTTCCTCCGTGCCTTTTAAACTTCCTTGCGGTGTGCCACAGGGCTCGTCCTTGATCCCCGCCCTCTTCAATGCATATGTGGCCCCACTGGCCTCAGTCATCAGGCAGCTTGGTTTCTCAATGGTCTCTCGTGCTGACGACACCCAGTTAGTGGTGTCAGTCTCAAGTAACATTGATGAGACAGCTGACCGTTTCAACAGCTGCATGACACAGGTAAACCTATGGATGCGGTCCAACTGCCTAAAACTGAACAGCGGGAAGACAGAGGTCTTGCTTTTGGGCTCTGATTCATCCTTTTGGTCACCTGGATGGTGGCCCGCCAGTCTGGACGACTGCCCAGCCCCAGTGCCTAAGCTCAAAAATCTAGGATTTATCTTTGACGATAAGCTGACATTCAATAGTTAGGTCAACACCCTCTCCTCAACCATTTGGTTCATTTTAGAAATGATCAGGAAAATCTGCCCTTTCATCCCACCTGATTCCCTAAAAGCACTGGTTGCAGCATTAGGCTTGTCCAGGTTGGTACTACGGCAACGCTCTGTACATGGGGATCCAATCTCAGCATCTACAAAGGTTGCAGCATCTTCAAACGCGGCAGCCAGATTAGTATTGGATAGCCCTAGGTCCCAGCCAGTCTCACACTGTTTAAGAGCCCTTCACTGTCTCCCAGTGGACAAGTTTAAATCCCAATGCCTAGCCTTCAAAGCACTACATGGCGCCGGGCCTCAACTCCTGAGGACTTATTTGAAATGGTATGCGCCGTCTAGAAGTCTAAGATCCGCACACAGCAAACGTCTGCAAACACCCAGGTTCAAGAACGCACGCTGGGGCGGGAGAAGCTTTCTGTTAGGGACAGTCAAGATATGGAACCTGCTCGTGGTCGCCATAAAGAGCAGCCTTACACCGCTATCCTTCAGAAGGGCGCTACAAACGTGGCTCTTTTCCAATTAACATGATTTGCACACCATACTGGCAACCTTCCACGGGCCACCTGTCTGTAGCGCCCTGGGCATTCGTGCGCTTTATAAATGTATAAATCAAATCGAATGTTGATGGGGTGAGTGAAGCTCACTTGGAGTGAGAGTGTAGGGTCGCACCTTCACTTGGAGTGCGAGCGTAGGGTCGCACCTTCACTTGGAGTGTGAGTGTAGGGTCGCACCTTCACTTTGAGTGTGAGTGTAGGGTCACACCTTCACTTGGAGTGTGAGTGTAGGGTCACACCTTCACTTTGAGTGTGAGTGTAGGGTCGCACCTTCACTTTGAGTGTGAGTGTAGGGTCGCACCTTCACTTTGAGTGTGAGTGTAGGGTCGCACCTTCACTTGGAGTGCGAGCGTAGGGTCGCACCTTCACTTAGAGTGTGAGTGTAGGGTCGCACATTCCAGGCTCCTTTGAAGCGTTGTGCTGTCCTGCTTCTCATTTTGTCATTCTACCTCATCCAGCATGTTTTCCTGTGCAGGAGACTTGTGTGACGAGGCCCCTGGCAGGTCTTCGGCAGGACTGTGGATGCTACTCATGAACAGAGCTAGTCTAGACTCTGTTGGGTGATTAGCTTACACCCTAAACTGGCGGTACTCCTTTTATCAAGAGGGAACGCGCCCCTAGGGCCAGGCCTTAATTACAACAGTTGGTGGCAGCTGATGTATGGTCGTTGCCACCACACTACAGGGGGGAGGAGTCACACTACTGGTTCTCCCATGACGGGGCCTGAGCCCCACCTCCCTCAGTGTAAGAGCTGTGTGTGTGAGCAGTAGCTGGATGCATGAATGTTGGAAAACCTTGAGTTGAGGCCCTCCTGGGAACCCCTTGGGCTCTAGCGTCCTTCATGAGTTTAGTGATGGTCATAGCTGCTTCCCCTGTCCCTCCCACCCCCTCCCTTGTTATGGTGCATCCTTTGTAAAATCTGGTGTGTTTGGTTAGGATTCACAAAACTTTCAATGGAGCAGGAAGAGGTCTCAGAGTCAAGCTTCCCTCGATGAGGCCACCACAGCGGGTCAGCTGGTGCCCTGGGGGTGCAAGACCTGCACACAGGACCATGGACGAGGGCATGAGTACTGCTGTGTCCTTCCACAGAAGAGGGGGCAACCAGTGCCCCTGGGGCACAAGACCTGCACAGAGGCCGAAGCCCAGGGCATGAGTACTGCTGTTCCCCCCCCCACAGAGGAGAGTGTCAACCTGTGCACCCGGGTACAAGACCTGCACTAAGGGCCATACCAGAGGATGTGAGTACTGCTGTGTCCTACCACAGAGGAGAGGGTCAGCCGGTGCCTCCCGGGGTACAAGACCTGCACGAAGAGCCATAGCCGAGGGCATGAGTACTGCTGTGTCCTACCACAGAGGAGAGGGTCAGTCGGTGCTCCTGGGGTGCAAGACCTGCACACAGGCCGAGGGCATGAGTACTGCTGTGTCCTTCCACAGAGGAGAGGGTCAGCCAGTGCCCCAGGGGTACAAGACCTGCAGAAAGGACCGTGGCCGAGGGCATGAGTACTGCTGCATGTGTGAGGTTCTGTGTATTTGTATAGCGCCAAACTCACCCAGTGGGTATCCTGGCGCTGATACTGAATCCAGTGCACAGACTGGGGTTCTGCATTCTCCCAGGAGAAATGAGTGTGGCCCTTGAGAACTGCTTACTACATCTCTGTTGTGCCCTAGACGCCTTACATGGAAAGCCCCAAGGGCATCCAGGAGGATTTTGTGTTCATCCTGTGCTGCTCATTTCTGACAGCTACATCTAGACTCTATTAATTCGAAACACCTTTGATGAAACATCTGACAATGCAATGGAAACCATCTGTAGAGTGCCGCTTTCATCTGTTAGGGCCTCTTGGCACTAGAAAATAAAAGGAGCTTCACAGTGAAGCAATAGGAAAGGAAGTCTTCAGGGCCTTCCTAAGAGAAAGGTGAACTATGATGGGTTTGGCCTCGCAAGGGAAGAGCATTTCAAAATCTAAGACCACAAAATGAAAGGGCGAGCTTCCCTCCCTGGATCTCCCACCTTATGCAAGACATACAAGAGCCGCAACGTGACATTGTGTCTGAGTTGTGAAGCTTAAAGCACAAAGTAAGGGGAAATTCTAAGTGTGTGAGGTGCAGGCCTTGAACACAGTTCTTTCCTTGACCAGGAGCCAATGTAGTCCAAAGTGTGAGTCACATGATCTACCTTGATGCTGTGAGTCTACCTTGATGCTGTGAGTCTAACTTGATGCTGTGAGTCTACCTTGATGCTGTGAGTCTAACTTGATGCTGTGAGTCTACCTTGATGCTGTGAGTCTACCTTGATGCTGTGAGTCTACCTTGATGCTGTGAGTCTAACTTGATGCTGTGAGTCTACCTTGATGCTGTGAGTCTACCTTGATGCTGTGAGTCTACCTTGATGCTGTGAGTCTAACTTGATGCTGTGAGTCTACCTTGATGCTGTGAGTCTAACTTGATGCTGTGAGTCAAGGACTCGATGTTGACAATAAGTTGCATTATGTTTTTTAAAGGAAATATTATACGCTGTGTTTGGAATGAACTGTAATGTATCGTTTCAATTATTCTAAGATACAGTAATGTATTTCCCAAGCTCAGAATCAGTGCTAGTCTGCTTTTAATACTCACTATGACCGGAACAAGCTCCGCCAAGCAGGCCCCAAGCCCAGCTGCGAAAGGAAGAGGGTTGTGCATGGGGCTAGCTACCCAACCATATAAAAATGTCCTAGCTACAGAAACGTCGACCAAGGCCATCACCATCGGGCACAGAACATAAGGACCGTGTACGAGACAGACAAGACAGCCCAAGTGGCAGCGGAGCTGAAAAATACAACCTTGCCCTGCTTGGCATCAGCGAGATCAGATGGACATAGTCCAGGCAGAAAAGACTGACACCAGGAGGAATGCTGCTGTGTTCTGGACACGAGGAAGAGAATGCCCCGCATACCGAGGAAGTAGCACTGATGCTTACTCCAGCAGCCAACAGAGCTCTGATTGGATGGGAAGCCGACAGTCAAAGAATCATTACAGCGACCTTGTGCATAAAGAAAAAGAGGATAAACATGTATGTTATTCAGTGCTATGTACCTACAAATGACAGCAAAGAAGTGGAACACAACAGTTTTACAACCAACTCTCGTCCATCCTGGAGAAGTACCTTGAGAGGGACATCACCACACTGATGGGGGACCTCAATGCTAGGATTAGAAGCAACAACACTTGGTACGAAGAAGTCATGCGCAACCATGGTGACATAACGAAGAATGGTGAAAGGCTTGCTGATCTCTGAGCCCTGAACAGTTTGGTGATAGGAGGTAGCATTTTCCCACATAAAAGAATACATAAGCAAACGTTGGTGTCACCAATCCATTCAACAAAGAATGGCGATTCTCTAATTAACATACAGAGAGAATCTTGATTTCATTACTGTAGGAAGGTGGATATCTGACTATGGTTACCCCAAAATTTTTGCCTAGTGTCTAGCTGGTTTTTCGACTTAGTTGGCCTGAGATCCTGCCATTCAGGATCTCAGCCTGGCTGTTCTCTCTTTAAAATGGACTCCATGTACCCTAGGTACATACCCAATTGGTTTGGTTGGATCACCCTATGAGCCCCTGTACCAGTGTACACTAGGTACCCAGGGCATTGGTGTATCTAAGGCCTGCCAGGGGCTGAAGCATGTATTATGCCACCCCAGGCTTGGCCTAACAAATTTGACACAACTGGCTGATCACTCAGCTGGGGTAAGTTGGTGTAACCACCTCTTACTTAGGTGTAGTATACCTATACCTAACCTTAAATGGGACACATGTTAACCTATCAGTCACTCCTATGGCAGGCCTTAACAATCCTGAAGGCAGAGTGCTTGGTTCCATGTGAGATGGTGCTCTGGCATGAGCTGAGCCTGTCTGCAGTGGTCGGAACAACTTCCTTCTACTGCTTCCAGATATCGTCATACCATATACTCTTAAGTGCATTATGAACCTCGCGGTTAAATGCTATCTTTGGTTTGGCTTTATCAAAACATGTCGAGTAAGGTGTCATACGAATTGGAATACTAACCCCTCGCCAATTCTGGTGACGGGGTTAGCATTCCACCCTTCTAGAGGAACACGACATGTACCGTACCTGAAACCCGGGTAAAATCAGACATAGCCTCAGCTCCACAAAATGGATGCTGCCACCACAGACACAAGTCTGCCCTCCTGCTGCTGGGAGTCCTTCCAGCTTGGGAGGTGTGGACAAAGGGTTTCCTGCCAGGGGAGGTGCGTGCACCACCCCAGACAGGATTTTGTGTATTGGTCAGGTAGGGCTTGAAAGAAACCAGACATGCCTGAGGCTCACAAGGAGCCTCGGTGCATATGCCAGTTCAATCCGGTCCTGGGGCACACCAGTCCCGGGCCTGGGGCGAGCTGGACAAAGGATTGGGGGTGTTACCACCCCCCTTCCTGGTCCCACCCTTAGGGAGGGACCTAGCAGGTAGTCCGGCCCCTAGAATCCGCTTAAAGGTAGGAGCTGTGTCCTAAGACTTCAGACATCCTGGAATCCACTTAACTACAAGAAGAAGACGGGAACTTCGACGCTCTGCTGCACAGAGGACTGAAGGAAATCTCCCCTGTGGTCAGGGAGTGACCACCTTGCTAACGCAAGCACCATCCAGCGAATCGACGTCTGCTTTGCCGCCGCCTCCCGCCGGAGCCCGAGCCCAGAGACTGACAAGACCTGGACTCCAGACCTCTCACCGCCCGATCCACAGTCCCTGAAAAGAAGGAACCCGTGGAGGCACCGAGACACGTGGAGCCAGCCATCTTGAAAAGACTACGACAAGCTGCAAGCGCAACAACCGAGGCTCCCTCCAAGTTGTGCTTTGGGATCTGAGAAGCCCAACACCCGAGCAGCATCTGCACCAAAGGTGAGCCCTCCAGCATCTCCACGATCTGCGTGGGGCCCTTCTGCATTTTGCCACTCGACGCGCCTAACCGGTTGCTGGCCCGCTGGCTAGTGGCCATCCTGGCGATGAACTTCAAGAACTACACCACTGGTCTGGTTGCTCCAGACTGGCCCTGGCTCCCCTCCAAAGGAGCAATCCCTCTGACCTTGCTGGTCAGAACCATCAGCTTATTTTGTTTTCCACAACAATTGCTTTTGCTAAGGCTTGTTTGCTTCGATCAAGTCGCCGACACCGTCGACAGCGAGAGCCTGCGTGGGACAGCTCGTGAACTGACTCCTGGACGTCGTCGACCTTCAGGGATCACGTGGCTGCAGAGACAAGCTGCACCTTTCCTCCTGTTTGCACCCGACATCGCCTGGTACCCACCTGGTGCCACGCTGGTCACTGGCTAGTGACTGTGAACACTGTCCCCTCTGCTTACAGGTTTTCTACAACTCCGATCCACCCTTGGATCCACCGCATCTCTTCCGGACCGACCGCCTGCAGCATCTTTGTCTTCAGGCTCCATTGAACATATAGAAGAAACCCGACGCACTTCGAGACCTATGCACCTGCTTCCTGTGGGTGAGGTAAAGCTGGCACTCCAGTGCCCAAGTGTAGAGTAACATCTCTAGTGTCTGTGTTTCCAATCTTGAGTTCATAGTCCATCCGGAAGATCCTTTTTGCAGTACCTTTGTAACTTTTACGCACCCATTGAAAACCTATGGGAGCCCGCGTGTGACTATTTGCTCTGCACACGCGACCCGTGGACCTCTTGGTCACTAACTAAAGTTAGCTCCTTGTAGGCCCAGCGATTCTAGAGGCCCTAGGCCCTTTCCCTTTTCTGTTCGTGGTACTTATACCACTATTTTAGTATATGGTTCGAGTGGCCACCAGGGCCTATCCATATAAAGTGTAACTTCTGTGTATTCTAACGTATTCTTGTTTAACGATTTGTGCTCCTGTGCTCATAAAGAGTCTAGGGGATACTTTGAGAAATAAATACATATACATTTTGAATATATATCTGTGTGGTGTCCTTTCATTGGTATAAAAGGGGGTTACATTTGGTAAAACAGCCTGCTTAACACGCTTTAACGAGTTTAGCCTCAAAGGCTGCTTAGCCTACGCTACCACTAGAGCAGCTAGTCCGAAAAGGTTGACTTACAACCACACCATAAGGGTTGCTTGGCATGGTACAAGGTGGTCACTTTAACTAGTGAACATCATATACCAGGCCAACTTCTCACATTTACCGACAACTGAGGCTACCATTATGCAATAACCTTTATTGCTGCCCCAACATGCACCCTTTAAAGAACATGTATTGCATCATAAGTAAACACATTTGTGGTGTCATCCTTCTCCTCTGTTATGGATGAGTTGTGGGTCTTCAGGATTTCAATTTTGGAGTAGAACATCTCCCTGGTGTAGATAACGTTTCAGCTCATTGTCTGTCTCGTTTGGTTTGTGATGCAGGAGAAGAACAGTTTGTGGAGGACTTCTTGGAAGAGGAAGTTAGTGTTTGTGAAATAACCTCAGGTGTTATAAAAGAGAATGAGTGGAAAGAAGTTCAAAAAGATAGTGAGTTTTTGAAAGTTATGAACATGATACAAACAAAGGTTTTACATGATGATTCCTTGCCAAAAATTTGGCGAACAGTTGTTGATGAGTTATCTGTAGACAAAGACATTTTGCTGAGAGGGACTAGACTGGTTCCTCCTTCCTCTCTAAGGAAAACATTAATGGAGGAGGCACATAAGGGTCACTTAGGAATTTGGAAGACAACGGAAAGATTGAGAGCTTGTTTCTGGTGGCCTGCCATGGATTTGGAAATTGAGCGTGAAGTTAGAGAGCGTTTGCAATGTAAAATCAGTGATAAGGTCCTTACTCCTCACACTGCACCCATGGTTTGTCATAGACTTCCCGATGGCTCTTGGGAAGATATTGCCATTGATATTGTTGGTCCCTTAAATGGTGAACATCGTACACCTTATTTAATTGTTTTGATTGATCTTTATTCAAGATGGGTTGAGATCTCGTGTGTATCAGATGTTACCTCTAGTTGTGTCATTTCTTTTTTACAAGATGTCTTTAAGAGAGAAGGATTTCCAAAAACTCTTTTATCAGACAATGGCCCACAGTTCTGCTCTGGACAAATGATTGACATTCTTTTATCATGTGGTATTATTCATAAAAAATGTTCTGTTTATCATCCAGAAGGTAATGGGGCAGTTGAACGATTTAATAGGGTTATAAAAGAAAATATCCAACTATCCAGGATCAATTCCTTGAATTGGAAGGATGAGTTACAAAAATGCATACTGGCTCATCGTTTCACTCCTCACACCTCTACTAGGAAACCATCTTTTGAGCTATTTAAAGGAAGAACTCCTAACACAAGACTGTGTCCTGGTTGGATGACTTGGGGTAAAGGTGTGAAAGATAATAGCATTGGTGTTTGGAGAAAAAGAGAGGAGAATCTACAGCTTAAAAACAAATTTTATTTTGATGAAAGGAAAAAAGTTAAGCAAGTATTTGTAAAGGTGGGTGTTCTAGTACGTGTAAAGGCTCCTGTAAGAGCATTGTCATGGTCAAAGTTTACTGCTCCCATGCGAGTAATAAAATGTTTAAGAAATGCTGTTAAATTGGAAAATGGTAAGATCTGGAATATAAGTAGAATTGTAATTGTCAAATCCGATTCTGAAATGAATAAGTTGTGCATTAATTTGCCTAGTGGTTCAGATGAGTTGTCTAAGTCTTGTCTGAGACGTAGTGGTCGGAAGACTTCGGTACCTGTTTATATGAAAGTCTATGTTAATTAGAAGTTATGTTGATTCATGATTTTCTTTTGGTAAAACATCATCTGTATCTCATATTGCATTTTATGTTCACTCCATTACTGGGGGGGAGATGAGTGGTGTCATCCTTCTCCTCTGTCTTGGGATCTAAGTTCTATGGAACAAAGAACTTGGAATCCATATCATGCCTCAGGAGTCAGTTACTCCTGGGTGGCTGATGGATGAGGTGTTAAGAATAAACCTCTAAGTTATCTACAACTTGTGTTCCTGTTTTATTCAAGAACATTACAACATTCCATTAAGAACTCTGGAAAACAACATAACTATGCGTCCTGTGTATACAAAAATGCCAGAGCCACGGACCGACGTATTCCATGCTGGAAGTTCCATAGGTAGGCAGGTGGGCGTACCTGCTTGATGAAGTAAGTACATTCTGCCCGCTGCCACTTGGTTTTTTCCTACCAACGATGACTGGCAGGTTTTGGGACACAATGGCATGCTTTTTCTTTCTTCCATTTGATCTACAGGGTTTTACAATAGACTACACCCCCGCCGTTTCCATGGGGTTTGACCACTTTGGGTCATATGTAAGCAGGGGACGGCTGTTCCCTTTTTTCTCTCCTCCATGTTTGTCTTGTTTGTACATATGCACAAGTACAGCTGTACTTTGAAAGTGTGTGGTTTACAATAATGTCACATGCTCTCCGGACCCATGTATGCTCACTATTTGATGCGTACACTGACACCCACACGTTAAATAAGAGTATGTGGGTAGGATATTTAGTGCGGATCTAGCAGTACCCCCATATAGTGTGATTCACCACGATTCCATCATGTGAGCTGGGTGCACAGTATGTATGTACTTTAAGAACACCCTCCACCATAGTGGTGAGAACTTTCTGCATGTCGGTGAGAATACGGATGAGAATCTGAGTTTTTTTGTGCATGTCTAGTAACCACATAGCACACTGTATAAAAACTACCACGTCGGATGACTTTACGCATTTGTTTTCCAGATGAGTGTACCTTTCACAGAATGCTGAAAGGATAACCATAAGTAGGCGATTGTGTGTGTGTGACTCTGAGACGGGTTCACCTTAGCTTGCGCACACCCCTCCTGTCAATATTGTGGTCCTGATGAAAGCCTCGCACTGATGCACTGAGGCTGAAACATGTAGGCCTTATTTTCTTTCACTATTGACACTTTTGTGGATGTCACGGGTCAATCTAACCTGTGTAGGCATCCCCTTCTATTTTAAATCTTGTCCTATTGCTTCATTATAAAAATTTTAAGGAACAATAAAGACAATTTTATTCACTTCTCTTTCACGCACTTACACTTTATCACCAAACATTAACCCGCTCCGCTGTAATCAGGCGTTAAAGCACACCCGAGTGGCATTCGGCTGCTTGGGTGGAAACCCGATGATGAAGCAAGTCACCAACTAGGTTGGTGAGTGAGGGTTCTTTTAAAAGAAAAATCATTTTTCTTTCTCTTTTTCTCTTCTTTCGTACTCCTTGCCTAAATGTTGGGATAACTCCTTTTGATTAGTACAATGCCTACGAGTCCCTGCACAACTAAGGACCAGCATACATCAACAAACGCCTGACAGTACCCCAACCGACCCGGCACCTTCGATCAGCATCTATTTCCCTCGCCGACACCCCACGGATCTGTAAAGCCAACTGCAGAGGACGCTTCTCACACCTGGCAGCCAAGGCTTGGCACAACCTCCCCCTGCACCTCAGGACCTCACTGTCGGTCTAGCAATTCAGAACAGAATTAAAGACCTGGATGTTTGAATGAGCAAACCTCCAGGCAGCAGCAAACAGCTCCAGTGCTTCAAGACCCTCACTGGTGATTTGCCACGCTGTATAAATGTTTAACTGATTGAAGGGTGAATTAAGCACACAGCAGAGGAACTTTTAACTGAGTGGGGCAGTAGGCCCCATTCTCATGACCCAGGTAACAAGGACTGGTCACACTATTGGTCATTGTCACTGTATGCTGCCACCACCGTGTTCATGCAAGTTAACTCCTGCTGAAGGCAACAGCCTTTCACCAAACAATGTTAACACTTTGGGCGCCATCTCCGGTCTAAGAAGACCACAATCTGTGAGACAGGCCTAAGTCGTGGTGCACACGCATGACCAAAAACCATGATAAATTTGCAGCTAATCACTCAGGGCAGGGGTACAAGTCCATCACCATGCGAGGGACTTTTCCATCCAAACACCGGAACTCAAAGACTCAGGCAAAAATTTTCAAGCTCAGTTTTGTAGATTTATTCAAATATCAAACGTATTATTACTGAAAGTAAAAAGTTAGTTAGAATTAGAAATCAATTCAATATAGATATAACAGAATACAAGCAAGCTGAACAAGCAAAAAGTTTGCAGAATAGAAAATCCTCAAAGAAAGTCTAGGAAAGTCTGTAACAAGTATCACAGGGACTAATCCTCTATAATGTTTTGGATGATAAAGCACACTGATTCACTGGCACGCCACTTCACACGGAAGTGGAACTAAAATGTGACTTGCATAGAAAACCATTCAAACTATGAGTTTCCAAATCACCACAAACAGAAACTTAAAACATTTTCAGTGGTCATTAGTCGCATGAATTGTAACATGAAGGAAATCATACTGGCAATACAGTGGACTGTACTATGCAGCCACAACAATGGACATAGCAACGGAGGCTTAGCTGAATAATCTTGAAATGTTTCAGATGCATCCTGTCGACCAAGGAAGCTAGAGAAAGGATACTTTGCACATACAGAGACAAACCATGGCTGAGAATGAATTTCTAACATTTTCTGAAAGAATTAATGAAGATATTGCTCATGCAGAACATATAGGCATTTCTCTGTAATGTGGACTAGTTATGGTAACTGAACCATCCCTACATTAAGCATATTTATTCTAATAAAATAATCACCTTTCAGTCATGTTGAAATGTACTTTGGTCATTGCTCGCAGCAACTTAGCGGACCATGTCTAGCCCTATATTGTCAAAAAAGGACGTAGGAGAAGATGGCATCCACTGTAGGTACATGTTGTTAAATATTGTGATCACCGTTTCTGCCCCTTCCTTGACCGTCCCAGCTGAGAGATCTTCAATAGACCACATTGCAGGTGTTAGCATCCATCTAAGAGCCTGAACACGTTCTCACTGCTGTTCAGTGTTAAAGTGCAAGTGCTCCTTCTGTAAATTATGTTATAGATTAATGTTTTCATGATTGGCTTATTTGATTTACTGGTAAGCCCCTAGTATAGTGCACTGTGTGCCCAGGGCCTGTAAATCAAATGCTACAAGTGGGCCTGCAGCACTAATTGTGCCACCAACGAGTAGATCGGTAAATGTATCTCAGACCTGCCACTGCAGTGTCTGCGCAGTTTCGTACTGACATGTCGACCTGGCAAGTGCCCCCTCTTGCCAGGCCCAAAACGTCCCTCTTGCTACATGTAAGGAACCCTTCAGGTAGGCCCAAGCACGCCAAGAAGGCATCGCCACCCACCAGTGGGCAGTTCAAAGTGTTGGCAAGTGTAGAGCTCAGGGAGGAGGGGTACGGAGAGGAGGGTGGGGATCCCGCAGAAATGACCCTTATCTCACTAGGAGACAGTGAGATGGTGCCATGAAACCAGGTGCCTACAAAGACTAAGAAATAGAGCGCCTGGGTGACCAACAACGGGAGAAGTGTGACCTTGGTCCGGTGTCACCTGGTCTCTGAAGAGCAAGTAGTCCCCAGGGCATTCCACCAAGTACTTGCTGTAGACAACTCAGAGCGCCGGTATAAGGCGGTACAGGTTCCCTTTGATTGGGGGAGACTCAGGTCCCTTGAGAGTGGTTGTGAGCCCTACCAGGCCTGCAGATTGTCTGCTAGGTAACCACCTGGAGCAGTCCGTGTGGAAGGATATGGAGCTCCGGTCTCATTGGAGATGCTTGGGTTGCCAGAGTAGGCATGCGTGACCACTCGGTCCATGGCAGCCAGGAAAGGTGATCAGAAGGACCTGGAGCCTGAAACAGTGGCCCAGGTCCCTTCAAAGAGAAAGAGCAGGAGGCGCGGGAAACCCACCCCTGAAGTTTCCCCAGTCTGGGAAGAGGCTAACCTTGAGGAGGACGCCCAAGCACCTACAGGGGAGCAAGTGTCTGAACTGGGGGACTTATTTGAGCTGACCCATTGACAGCAAGAAGGTGGTTCCCACCGGGAAGAATTCTGCAGGGAGCAGAAAGAATGCCCTTCTCTAGAGGGTTTGCAGCAGCAGGCTGCAAACCAGGCAGCTGGTGATCAGTCTGGATCACACTGGATCTACTGAGAGAATGGTCTACTATACATGGGAGTCAGCACGTGTGCTGGTGGTACCCCAGTGCTTCAGGACCTTCCTACTGGGTCTGGCTCAAGATGCACCTTTGGCAGGACATTTGCGGCAGAACAAGACCTGTGACAGGATTGACTTCTACTTCTTTTGGCCCCAAATTCAAAGGCAGTCAGATGCACACTGCAGGTCTTGCCAAACTTGCCAGGCAAGTGGTAAGAGTGGGAGGAAGTGTAAGGCTCCTCTTCAACCTTGGTAACTGGGATGCTGGGTTTTTAGGAATGTGCAGGAAGAATGGCGCTCAGACAACTATGCGTTTCAGGGTTAGTGTGCAGTTAATGTAAAACGGTGCCGCCAGGTCGGGGGAACTACCCATTAACCCCCGTTGTTTTGTGAGTCAGGAACCCACAATAGTTAGATTTGCACAGTCCTGGGCACACGTGGTGAGGATAAGAAAAAAAAGAAGGAGCCAGCCATGGAGAACAGGTAAATCCTTGTCTTGGTGGACCATGCCACTTGGCTCCAGGAGGCAATCCCTCTCAGGACAACAACAGCGCCAGTGGTGGCCGAGTGTTAATGGGGATCTTCTCCCGCGTGGGGTTCCCCAGAGAGGTGGTATCTGACTGGGGCATCAATTTTATATCTAAGTATATGACAACCCTATGAGAGGAGAGCAATGTAACTTACAAGTTCACCACTCCTTACCATCCCCAAGGTAATGGGTTGGTAGAAAGGTCCAACCAAACCTTAAGAGGCATGATCAAGGTTCTAACGGAACCCATGAGGCTTAAGTGGGACAACCTCTAACAATGCCTTCTCTTTGCATACAGGGAGGTACCACCAAAGTCATTAGGGTTCAGTCCCTTTGACCCTCTGTATGGGCACCCTGTGAGAGGTCCTCTCAGTTTTGTCAAGGAAGGATGGGAGACAGCTCCCAGGAATACTCCCCAGGATGTATTTAGCTACATGCTGGCCTTCAGGAACCAAACTTTGCGCTTCAGGAAACTCACTCAGGCGAACCTAGAAGCCAACCAGGAGGAGATGAAATGCTGGTGTCCAGAATGCCACTCTAGTAGAGTTCCAGCCTGGCCAGAAAGTGTGGGTTATGGCCAAAGAAGAACTTTCTGCCTTTTGAGGTGGTGGAGCGGAAAGGTAATGTCACCTACCTTATGGATTTTCGGACTCCCCAGAACCCCTTGAGGGTCCTCCATGTGAACCGCCTAAAACCTCTTTTTGAGAGGTCTGTAGTGAGCATGTTCTTGGCGACAGATGATGGGGTCAAGGAGGAGAGTGAACCTCTTCCTGACCTTCTGTCTACCAAGGAGCACGATGGGTCAGAGGACGGCGTAATCCTCTTCCCTACACTGACCCCAGAGCAGCAGAGTGACTGCTGCCAATTGTTGGAGAAGCTTGCCACCCTGTTCTCCCTGAACCCAGGTGTCACTCACTGGTGGTACCCATGAAGTGGAAACTGGTAACATTCCTCCTGTGAAGCACAACATTTACAGGCTGATTGACAGGGCAGAGCAGGCATCAAAGAGGTTTCTAAGATGTTGGCATTCGGGGTGATAGAGCCCTCCAACAGTCCTTGTGCCAGCCCAGTGGTCTTGGTCCCAAAGGCTGCTGTACCCAGTGCCACTATGGTTCTGCGTGGACTACCATGGGCTCGATGCCATCACCGGGACTGACGAGCACCCCCATCCCCAGAGCTGATGAGCTCATTGATCGGTTGGGGGCTGCCAAGTTCCTCAGCATGTTTGATTTAATGTCTGGGTACTGGCAGATTGCCTTAACTGATGGGGCTAAGGAGAGGTTAGCATTCTCAACTCCAGTGGGGCACTACCAGTTCCGGGTGATGCCCTTTGGGTTGAAGAATGACCCTGCCACCTTTCAGAGGTTAGTCAACCAGGTGTTAGCTGGGGTGGAGAATTTCAGTGCCGCCTACCTAGATGACATTACAGTGTTCCAGCCGGGAAGAACATCTGGACCACCTCTGAGAAGTGTTGAAGGCTCTGCGGATGGCAGGCCTCACAATCAAAGCTAGTAAGTGCCAGATCAGGCAAGGAAAGGTGGTGTACTTAGGGCACCAGGTAGGAAGCGGCCAGTTGGCGCCCCTACAGCCCAAGATTGACACTATTCTGGCTTGGGTGCCACCTAAGACCCAGACAGAGGTGAGAGCTTTCTTGGGTCTCACAGGCTACTATAGGAGATTTTTAAAGGGCTATGGCACCATTGTTGCCCCCATGACAGAGCTAACTTCCAAGAAGCAGCCCAGGGAGGTGATCGGGACTGATGCCTGCTAGACAGCCCTGCAGGAAGCCATGAGCACGGCACCCGTGCTCAAGGCACCCAACTTCAAGGAATTTGTAGTGCAGACTGATGCTTCAGAGCATGGCGTGGGAGCGTTACTCTCACAGCTAAATGAAGAGGGCCTACCATGGACTCTAGTCTTCCTTAGCAGGAGACTACTCCCCAGGGAACAGAGGTGGAGCGCCATAGAGTGAGAAGCTTTCGCTGTGGTCTAGGCACTGAAGAAACTAATACCCTATCTGTTTGGGACTCATTTCCGAGTTCAGACAGACCAGAGGCCCCTCAGATGGTTAATGCAGATGAAGGATGAGAACCCAAAGCTGTTGAGGTGGTCCATATCACTACAGGAAATAGACTTTACGGTGGAACTCCGCCATGGCACAGAACACATTTTTTTTTAATCTTCTGTCTAAAAGCTCCTACTGTATATTATGTTATGGATTGGTGTTTCCATGATTCACTTATTTGATTTACTGGTACACCCCTAGTACACTGCATTGTGTGTACCAAGGGACTGTAAATCAAATGCTACTAGTGGACCTGCAGCACTAATTGTGCCACCCACGAGTAGCCCGGTAAATGTATCTCAGACCTGCCACTGCAGTGTCTGTGCGCAGTTTGGTACTGACATGTCGACCTGGTAAGTGCCCCCTCTTGCCAGGCTCCAAACGTCCCCCTTGCTACATGTAAGGAACCCTTCAGGTAGGCCCAAGGTACCCCCATGGGCAGGGTGCAGTGTATGTGAAAGGTAGGACATGTACTGGTGTTTGTGACATGTCCTAATAGTGAATTGCCGTGTATGTCGTTTTTCACTATTGAAAGGCCACTGTCCCATAGGATAGAATGGGAAGATACTTTGTAACATCTTACAAGTATAACTTCCCACTGGGACAAGATGGAAAGAGAAAGTTTAGTATCTCTGAACTCAGAATTTAATAACACATATTTTAGTAAAGATGGTTTTTAAACTGTGTGTTTGAAAATGCCACTTTTAGAAAGCATGCATTTTCTTACTTAACCATCCTGTGTGCCTCTGCTGGTTGGTGGATTGACTGCCTGGCATTGGAGTGACAGGGCCTGAAAATGTGCATTCACTGTAGACAGCCACTGGGAGGAGTGAGGGGTGTCCTGCCTTTCCAGGATGAGTCAGGGCTGGTCTGGGCTGAAAAGACCTGGACTGCATTTAGAGTGGTGGGGGGAGATTTCCCTGCACCTGAATAGGCCTGGTCTGCCTTGGACAATGCTTCTCCACCTCCTGCCAGGAAGATGGGCCAGAGAGGACAGAAGTGGTTCGGACCAAGCACAGAGACTTTCTACCACAAGGAAACAAAGGAAAATGTGGTATAAATATTGAGACCCAGACCCGAGAACTTTAGAACTCTTTTGGATTCAGAAGCCAGCCAAGAAGAAGAGCTGGAGAAGCTGTGAGGAGGAACTATCACTTTGCTGTGTTGGCCTGCAGTGGCTGCTTCTGTCCTAGGCAATGAAAGGACTGGACTGAACTTCCATCAACTTCTTTGTGCAAGTTTCTCCAAGGGCTTGAGGTAGAGCTTGCCACCTGTTCAGGAAGTCTCAGGAACAGCAAAGACTTCAACTTCATCTGCTATCAGCACTGGAACCTGTGTGTTTTATGCTGCAACAGAAGAAAAAGTAACCCGACGCCGTCCACGACGCCGCTGCCGGCTCCATGTCCTGAAGGCACTGCCGCACTTCGCAACACAACCTTGGTCTTACCGACGATGCCACCGAGCCGCTGCATGGATCGTGATCTGTGAGTACCACACTTCGCACTGCTTTGCTTCACACCGCTGTCCTGGTATCCCTGACGAAGACGCCGACCTCGACGCAGCTATTTGCACCATGGTCGAGGGCACCGCTCGTAAGTTACATGACGCACTGCCTTCATCCCACACCGCAACCTTGGCCTGCCGGTGCCATCGAATCCAGTTCGTCAGCCGACGACAGCACCTCTGCAACGACAACACTGCTGCCTGCACCGTGACCTTCTATTACTGCATCACGTTGTACTGCAGCAAGGGTTTCACTGATGCCACTGGACGACCATCACCGAGCCGCTGTCTGCACCGACACCTGAGGGCACAGTACGCCGCACTACTGCAGTTTGCACACCAGCCCAGATGCCCATCTATGCCGGGTTCGAGACTTCAGCAGCCGCACTGAGTTCAACCTGCAATGCGTGACTTCAAGGGCCCGACGACTACTGCACCGCTCTCCGGTAAATGTATCTCAGACCTGCCACTGCAGTGTCTGTGCGCAGTTTGGTACTGACATGTCGACCTGGTAAGTGCCCCCTCTTGCCAGGCTCCAAACGTCCCCCTTGCTACATGTAAGGAACCCTTCAGGTAGGCCCAAGGTACCCCCATGGGCAGGGTGCAGTGTATGTGAAAGGTAGGACATGTACTGGTGTTTGTGACATGTCCTAATAGTGAATTGTCGTGTATGTCGTTTTTCACTATTGAAAGGCCACTGTCCCATAGGATAGAATGGGAAGATACTTTGTAACATCTTACAAGTATAACTTCCCACTGGGACAAGATGGAAAGAGAAAGTTTAGTATCTCTGAACTCAGAATTTAATAACACATATTTTAGTAAAGATGGTTTTTAAACTGTGTGTTTGAAAATGCCACTTTTAGAAAGCATGCATTTTCTTACTTAACCATCCTGTGTGCCTCTGCTGGTTGGTGGATTGACTGCCTGGCATTGGAGTGACAGGGCCTGACAATGTGCATTCACTGTAGACAGCCACTGGGAGGAGTGAGGGGTGTCCTGCCTTTCCAGGATGAGTCAGGGCTGGTCTGGGCTGAAAAGACCTGGACTGCATTTAGAGTGGTGGGAGGAGATTTCCCTGCACCTGAATAGGCCTGGTCTGCCTTGGACAATGCTTCTCCACCTCCTGCCAGGAAGATGGGCCAGAGAGGACAGAAGTGGTTCGGACCAAGCACAGAGACTTTCTACCACAAGGAAACAAAGGAAAATGTGGTATAAATATTGAGACCCAGACCCGAGAACTTTAGAACTCTTTTGGACTCAGAAGCCTGCCAAGAAGAAGAGCTGGAGAAGCTGTGAGGAGGAACTATCCCTTTGCTGTGTTGGCCTGCAGTGGCTGCTTCTGTCCTAGGCAATGAAAGGACTGGACTGAACTTCCATCAACTTCTTTGTGCAAGTTTCTCCAAGGGCTTGAGGTAGAGCTTGCCACCTGTTCAGGAAGTCTCAGGAACAGCAAAGACTTCAACTTCATCTGCTATCAGCACTGGAACCTGTGTGTTTTATGCTGCAACAGAAGAAAAAGTAACCCGACGCCGTCCACGACGCCGCTGCCGGCTCCATGTCCTGAAGGCACTGCCGCACTTCGCAACACAACCTTGGTCTTACCGACGATGCCACCGAGCCGCTGCATGGATCGTGATCTGTGAGTACCACACTTCGCACTGCTTTGCTTCACACCGCTGTCCTGGTATCCCTGACGATGACGCCGACCTCGACGCAGCTATTTGCACCATGGTCGAGGGCACCGCTCGTAAGTTACATGACGCACTGCCTTCATCCCACACCGCAACCTTGGCCTGCCGGTGCCATCGAATCCAGTTCGTCAGCCGACGACAGCACCTCTGCAACGACAACACTGCTGCCTGCACCGTGACCTTCTATTACTGCATCACGTTGTACTGCAGCAAGGGTTTCACTGATGCCACTGGACGACCATCACCGAGCCGCTGTCTGCACCGCCACCTGAGGGCACAGTACGCCGCACTACTGCAGTTTGCACACCAGCCCAGATGCCCATCTATGCCGGGTTCGAGACTTCAGCAGCCGCACTGAGTTCAACCTGCAATGCGTGACTTCAAGGGCCCGACGACTACTGCACCGCTCTCCGGTAAATGTATCTCAGACATGCCACTGCAGTGTCTGTGCGCAGTTTGGTACTGACATGTCGACCTGGTAAGTGCCCCCTCTTGCCAGGCTCCAAACGTCCCCCTTGCTACATGTAAGGAACCCTTCAGGTAGGCCCAAGGTACCCCCATGGGCAGGGTGCAGTGTATGTGAAAGGTAGGACATGTACTGGTGTTTGTGACATGTCCTAATAGTGAATTGCCGTGTATGTCGTTTTTCACTATTGAAAGGCCACTGTCCCATAGGATAGAATGGGAAGATACTTTGTAACATCTTACAAGTATAACTTCCCACTGGGACAAGATGGAAAGAGAAAGTTTAGTATCTCTGAACTCAGAATTTAATAACACATATTTTAGTAAAGATGGTTTTTAAACTGTGTGTTTGAAAATGCCACTTTTAGAAAGCATGCATTTTCTTACTTAACCATCCTGTGTGCCTCTGCTGGTTGGTGGATTGACTGCCTGGCATTGGAGTGACAGGGCCTGAAAATGTGCATTCACTGTAGACAGCCACCGGGAGGAGTGAGGGGTGTACTGCCTTTCCAGGATGAGTCAGGGCTGGTCTGGGCTGAATAGACCTGGACTGCATTTAGAGTGGTGGGAGGAGATTTCCCTGCACCTGAATAGGCCTGGTCTGCCTTGGACAATGCTTCTCCACCTCCTGCCAGGAAGATGGGCCAGAGAGGACAGAAGTGGTTTGGACCAAGCACAGAGACTTTCTACCACAAGGAAACAAAGGAAAATGTGGTATAAATATTGAGACCCAGACCCGAGAACTTTAGAACTCTTTTGGACTCAGAAGCCTGCCAAGAAGAAGAGCTGGAGAAGCTGTGAGGAGGAACTATCACTTTGCTGTGTTGGCCTGCAGTGGCTGCTTCTGTCCTAGGCAATGAAAGGACTGGACTGAACTTCCATCAACTTCTTTGTGCAAGTTTCTCCAAGGGCTTGAGGTAGAGCTTGCCACCTGTTCATGAAGTCTCAGGAACAGCAAAGGTTTCAACTTCATCTGCTATCAGCACTGGAACCTGTGTGTTTTATGCTGCAACAGAAGAAAAAGTAACCCGACGCCGTCCACGACGCCGCTGCCGGCTCCATGTCCTGAAGGCACTGCCGCACTTCGCAACACAACCTTGGTCTTACCGACGATGCCACCGAGCCGCTGCATGGATCGTGATCTGTGAGTACCACACTTCGCACTGCTTTGCTTCACACCGCTGTCCTGGTATCCCTGACGATGACGCCGACCTCGACGCAGCTATTTGCACCATGGTCGAGGGCACCGCTCGTAAGTTACATGACGCACTGCCTTCATCCCACACCGCAACCTTGGCCTGCCGGTGCCATCGAATCCAGTTCGTCAGCCGTCGACAGCACCTCTGCAACGACAACACTGCTGCCTGCACCGTGACCTTCTATTACTGCATCACGTTGTACTGCAGCAAGGGTTTCACTGATGCCACTGGACGACCATCACCGAGCCGCTGTCTGCACCGCCACCTGAGGGCACAGTACGCCGCACTACTGCAGTTTGCACACCAGCCCAGATGCCCATCTATGCCGGGTTCGAGACTTCAGCAGCCGCACTGAGTTCAACCTGCAATGCGTGACTTCAAGGGCCCGACGACTACTGCACCGCTCTCCGGTAAATGTATCTCAGACATGCCACTGCAGTGTCTGTGCGCAGTTTGGTACTGACATGTCGACCTGGTAAGTGCCCCCTCTTGCCAGGCTCCAAACGTCCCCCTTGCTACATGTAAGGAACCCTTCAGGTAGGCCCAAGGTACCCCCATGGGCAGGGTGCAGTGTATGTGAAAGGTAGGACATGTACTGGTGTTTGTGACATGTCCTAATAGTGAATTGCCGTGTATGTCGTTTTTCACTATTGAAAGGCCACTGTCCCATAGGATAGAATGGGAAGATACTTTGTAACATCTTACAAGTATAACTTCCCACTGGGACAAGATGGAAAGAGAAAGTTTAGTATCTCTGAACTCAGAATTTAATAACACATATTTTAGTAAAGATGGTTTTTAAACTGTGTGTTTGAAAATGCCACTTTTAGAAAGCATGCATTTTCTTACTTAACCATCCTGTGTGCCTCTGCTGGTTGGTGGATTGACTGCCTGGCATTGGAGTGACAGGGCCTGACAATGTGCATTCACTGTAGACAGCCACTGGGAGGAGTGAGGGGTGTCCTGCCTTTCCAGGATGAGTCAGGGCTGGTCTGGGCTGAAAAGACCTGGACTGCATTTAGAGTGGTGGGAGGAGATTTCCCTGCACCTGAATAGGCCTGGTCTGCCTTGGACAATGCTTCTCCACCTCCTGCCAGGAAGATGGGCCAGAGAGGACAGAAGTGGTTCGGACCAAGCACAGAGACTTTCTACCACAAGGAAACAAAGGAAAATGTGGTATAAATATTGAGACCCAGACCCGAGAACTTTAGAACTCTTTTGGACTCAGAAGCCTGCCAAGAAGAAGAGCTGGAGAAGCTGTGAGGAGGAACTATCCCTTTGCTGTGTTGGCCTGCAGTGGCTGCTTCTGTCCTAGGCAATGAAAGGACTGGACTGAACTTCCATCAACTTCTTTGTGCAAGTTTCTCCAAGGGCTTGAGGTAGAGCTTGCCCCCTGTTCAGGAAGTCTCAGGAACAGCAAAGACTTCAACTTCATCTGCTATCAGCACTGGAACCTGTGTGTTTTATGCTGCAACAGAAGAAAAAGTAACCCGACGCCGTCCACGACGCCGCTGCCGGCTCCATGTCCTGAAGGCACTGCCGCACTTCGCAACACAACCTTGGTCTTACCGACGATGCCACCGAGCCGCTGCATGGATCGTGATCTGTGAGTACCACACTTCGCACTGCTTTGCTTCACACCGCTGTCCTGGTATCCCTGACGATGACGCCGACCTCGACGCAGCTATTTGCACCATGGTCGAGGGCACCGCTCGTAAGTTACATGACGCACTGCCTTCATCCCACACCGCAACCTTGGCCTGCCGGTGCCATCGAATCCAGTTCGTCAGCCGACGACAGCACCTCTGCAACGACAACACTGCTGCCTGCACCGTGACCTTCTATTACTGCATCACGTTGTACTGCAGCAAGGGTTTCACTGATGCCACTGGACGACCATCACCGAGCCGCTGTCTGCACCGCCACCTGAGGGCACAGTACGCCGCACTACTGCAGTTTGCACACCAGCCCAGATGCCCATCTATGCCGGGTTCGAGACTTCAGCAGCCGCACTGAGTTCAACCTGCAATGCGTGACTTCAAGGGCCCGACGACTACTGCACCGCTCTCCGGTAAATGTATCTCAGACATGCCACTGCAGTGTCTGTGCGCAGTTTGGTACTGACATGTCGACCTGGTAAGTGCCCCCTCTTGCCAGGCTCCAAACGTCCCCCTTGCTACATGTAAGGAACCCTTCAGGTAGGCCCAAGGTACCCCCATGGGCAGGGTGCAGTGTATGTGAAAGGTAGGACATGTACTGGTGTTTGTGACATGTCCTAATAGTGAATTGCCGTGTATGTCGTTTTTCACTATTGAAAGGCCACTGTCCCATAGGATAGAATGGGAAGATACTTTGTAACATCTTACAAGTATAACTTCCCACTGGGACAAGATGGAAAGAGAAAGTTTAGTATCTCTGAACTCAGAATTTAATAACACATATTTTAGTAAAGATGGTTTTTAAACTGTGTGTTTGAAAATGCCACTTTTAGAAAGCATGCATTTTCTTACTTAACCATCCTGTGTGCCTCTGCTGGTTGGTGGATTGACTGCCTGGCATTGGAGTGACAGGGCCTGAAAATGTGCATTCACTGTAGACAGCCACCGGGAGGAGTGAGGGGTGTACTGCCTTTCCAGGATGAGTCAGGGCTGGTCTGGGCTGAATAGACCTGGACTGCATTTAGAGTGGTGGGAGGAGATTTCCCTGCACCTGAATAGGCCTGGTCTGCCTTGGACAATGCTTCTCCACCTCCTGCCAGGAAGATGGGCCAGAGAGGACAGAAGTGGTTTGGACCAAGCACAGAGACTTTCTACCACAAGGAAACAAAGGAAAATGTGGTATAAATATTGAGACCCAGACCCGAGAACTTTAGAACTCTTTTGGACTCAGAAGCCTGCCAAGAAGAAGAGCTGGAGAAGCTGTGAGGAGGAACTATCACTTTGCTGTGTTGGCCTGCAGTGGCTGCTTCTGTCCTAGGCAATGAAAGGACTGGACTGAACTTCCATCAACTTCTTTGTGCAAGTTTCTCCAAGGGCTTGAGGTAGAGCTTGCCACCTGTTCATGAAGTCTCAGGAACAGCAAAGGTTTCAACTTCATCTGCTATCAGCACTGGAACCTGTGTGTTTTATGCTGCAACAGAAGAAAAAGTAACCCGACGCCGTCCACGACGCCGCTGCCGGCTCCATGTCCTGAAGGCACTGCCGCACTTCGCAACACAACCTTGGTCTTACCGACGATGCCACCGAGCCGCTGCATGGATCGTGATCTGTGAGTACCACACTTCGCACTGCTTTGCTTCACACCGCTGTCCTGGTATCCCTGACGATGACGCCGACCTCGACGCAGCTATTTGCACCATGGTCGAGGGCACCGCTCGTAAGTTACATGACGCACTGCCTTCATCCCACACCGCAACCTTGGCCTGCCGGTGCCATCGAATCCAGTTCGTCAGCCGTCGACAGCACCTCTGCAACGACAACACTGCTGCCTGCACCGTGACCTTCTATTACTGCATCACGTTGTACTGCAGCAAGGGTTTCACTGATGCCACTGGACGACCATCACCGAGCCGCTGTCTGCACCGCCACCTGAGGGCACAGTACGCCGCACTACTGCAGTTTGCACACCAGCCCAGATGCCCATCTATGCCGGGTTCGAGACTTCAGCAGCCGCACTGAGTTCAACCTGCAATGCGTGACTTCAAGGGCCCGACGACTACTGCACCGCTCTCCGGTAAATGTATCTCAGACATGCCACTGCAGTGTCTGTGCGCAGTTTGGTACTGACATGTCGACCTGGTAAGTGCCCCCTCTTGCCAGGCTCCAAACGTCCCCCTTGCTACATGTAAGGAACCCTTCAGGTAGGCCCAAGGTACCCCCATGGGCAGGGTGCAGTGTATGTGAAAGGTAGGACATGTACTGGTGTTTGTGACATGTCCTAATAGTGAATTGCCGTGTATGTCGTTTTTCACTATTGAAAGGCCACTGTCCCATAGGATAGAATGGGAAGATACTTTGTAACATCTTACAAGTATAACTTCCCACTGGGACCAGATGGAAAGAGAAAGTTTAGTATCTCTGAACTCAGAATTTAATAACACATATTTTAGTAAAGATGGTTTTTAAACTGTGTGTTTGAAAATGCCACTTTTAGAAAGCATGCATTTTCTTACTTAACCATCCTGTGTGCCTCTGCTGGTTGGTGGATTGACTGCCTGGCATTGGAGTGACAGGGCCTGAAAATGTGCATTCACTGTAGACAGCCACTGGGAGGAGTGAGGGGTGTCCTGCCTTTCCAGGATGAGTCAGGGCTGGTCTGGGCTGAATAGACCTGGACTGCATTTAGAGTGGTGGGAGGAGATTTCCCTGCACCTGAATAGGCCTGGTCTGCCTTGGACAATGCTTCTCCACCTCCTGCCAGGAAGATGGGCCAGAGAGGACAGAAGTGGTTTGGACCAAGCACAGAGACTTTCTACCACAAGGAAACAAAGGAAAATGTGGTATAAATATTGAGACCCAGACCCGAGAACTTTAGAACTCTTTTGGACTCAGAAGCCTGCCAAGAAGAAGAGCTGGAGAAGCTGTGAGGAGGAACTATCACTTTGCTGTGTTGGCCTGCAGTGGCTGCTTCTGTCCTAGCCAATGAAAGGACTGGACTGAACTTCCATCAACTTCTTTGTGCAAGTTTCTCCAAGGGCTTGAGGTAGAGCTTGCCACCTGTTCATGAAGTCTCAGGAACAGCAAAGGTTTCAACTTCATCTGCTATCAGCACTGGAACCTGTGTGTTTTAAGCTGCAACAGAAGAAAAAGTAACCCGACGCCGTCCACGACGCCGCTGCCGGCTCCATGTCCTGAAGGCACTGCCGCACTTCGCAACACAACCTTGGTCTTACCGACGATACCACCGAGCCGCTGCATGGATCGTGATCTGTGAGTACCACACTTCGCACTGCTTTGCTTCACACCGCTGTCCTGGTATCCCTGACGATGACGCTGACCTCGACGCAGCTATTTGCACCATGGTCGAGGGCACCGCTCGTAAGTTACATGACGCACTGCCTTCATCCCACACCGCAACCTTGGCCTGCCGGTGCCATCGAATCCAGTTCGTCAGCCGACGACAGCACCTCTGCAACGACAACACTGCTGCCTGCACCGTGACCTTCTATTACTGCATCACGTTGTACTGCAGCAAGGGTTTCACTGATGCCACTGGACGACCATCACCGAGCCGCTGTCTGCACCGCCACCTGAGGGCACAGTACGCCGCACTACTGCAGTTTGCACACCAGCCCAGATGCCCATCTATGCCGGGTTCGAGACTTCAGCAGCCGCACTGAGTTCAACCTGCAATGCGTGACTTCAAGGGCCCGACGACTACTGCACCGCTCTCCGGTAAATGTATCTCAGACCTGCCACTGCAGTGTCTGTGCGCAGTTTGGTACTGACATGTCGACCTGGTAAGTGCCCCCTCTTGCCAGGCTCCAAACGTCCCCCTTGCTACATGTAAGGAACCCTTCAGGTAGGCCCAAGGTACCCCCATGGGCAGGGTGCAGTGTATGTGAAAGGTAGGACATGTACTGGTGTTTGTGACATGTCCTAATAGTGAATTGCCGTGTATGTCGTTTTTCACTATTGAAAGGCCACTGTCCCATAGGATAGAATGGGAAGTTACTTTGTAACATCTTACAAGTATAACTTCCCACTGGGACAAGATGGAAAGAGAAAGTTTAGTATCTCTGAACTCAGAATTTAATAACACATATTTTAGTAAAGATGGTTTTTAAACTGTGTGTTTGAAAATGCCACTTTTAGAAAGCATGCATTTTCTTACTTAACCATCCTGTGTGCCTCTGCTGGTTGGTGGATTGACTGCCTGGCATTGGAGTGACAGGGCCTGAAAATGTGCATTCACTGTAGACAGCCACTGGGAGGAGTGAGGGGTGTCCTGCCTTTCCAGGATGAGTCAGGGCTGGTCTGGGCTGAAAAGACCTGGACTGCATTTAGAGTGGTTGGAGGAGATTTCCCTGCACCTGAATAGGCCTGGTCTGCCTTGGACAATGCTTCTCCACCTCCTGCCAGGAAGATGGGCCAGAGAGGACAGAAGTGGTTCGGACCAAGCACAGAGACTTTCTACCACAAGGAAACAAAGGAAAATGTGGTATAAATATTGAGACCCAGACCCGAGAACTTTAGAACTCTTTTGGACTCAGAAGCCTGCCAAGAAGAAGAGCTGGAGAAGCTGTGAGGAGGAACTATCACTTTGCTGTGTTGGCCTGCAGTGGCTGCTTCTGTCCTAGGCAATGAAAGGACTCGACTGAACTTCCATCAACTTCTTTGTGCAAGTTTCTCCAAGGGCTTGAGGTAGAGCTTGCCACCTGTTCAGGAAGTCTCAGGAACAGCAAAGACTTCAACTTCATCTGCTATCAGCACTGGAACCTGTGTGTTTTATGCTGCAACAGAAGAAAAAGTAACCCGACGCCGTCCACGACGCCGCTGCCGGCTCCATGTCCTGAAGGCACTGCCGCACTTCGCAACACAACCTTGGTCTTACCGACGATGCCACCGAGCCGCTGCATGGATCGTGATCTGTGAGTACCACACTTCGCACTGCTTTGCTTCACACCGCTGTCCTGGTATCCCTGACGATGACGCCGACCTCGACGCAGCTATTTGCACCATGGTCGAGGGCACCGCTCGTAAGTTACATGACGCACTGCCTTCATCCCACACCGCAACCTTGGCCTGCCGGTGCCATCGAATCCAGTTCGTCAGCCGACGACAGCACCTCTGCAACGACAACACTGCTGCCTGCACCGTGACCTTCTAGTACTGCATCACGTTGTACTGCAGCAAGGGTTTCACTGATGCCACTGGACGACCATCACCGAGCCGCTGTCTGCACCGCCACCTGAGGGCACAGTACGCCGCACTACTGCAGTTTGCACACCAGCCCAGATGCCCATCTATGCCGGGTTCGAGACTTCAGCAGCCGCACTGAGTTCAACCTGCAATGCGTGACTTCAAGGGCCCGACGACTACTGCACGGCTCTCCGGTAAATGTATCTCAGACATGCCACTGCAGTGTCTGTGCGCAGTTTGGTACTGACATGTCGACCTGGTAAGTGCCCCCTCTTGCCAGGCTCCAAACGTCCCCCTTGCTACATGTAAGGAACCCTTCAGGTAGGCCCAAGGTACCCCCATGGGCAGGGTGCAGTGTATGTGAAAGGTAGGACATGTACTGGTGTTTGTGACATGTCCTAATAGTGAATTGCCGTGTATGTCGTTTTTCACTATTGAAAGGCCACTGTCCCATAGGATAGAATGGGAAGATACTTTGTAACATCTTACAAGTATAACTTCCCACTGGGACAAGATGGAAAGAGAAAGTTTAGTATCTCTGAACTCAGAATTTAATAACACATATTTTAGTAAAGATGGTTTTTAAACTGTGTGTTTGAAAATGCCACTTTTAGAAAGCATGCATTTTCTTACTTAACCATCCTGTGTGCCTTTGCTGGTTGGTGGATTGACTGCCTGGCATTGGAGTGACAGGGCCTGAAAATGTGCATTCACTGTAGACAGCCACTGGGAGGAGTGAGGGGTGTACTGCCTTTCCAGGATGAGTCAGGGCTGGTCTGGGCTGAATAGACCTGGACTGCATTTAGAGTGGTGGGAGGAGATTTCCCTGCACCTGAATAGGCCTGGTCTGCCTTGGACAATGCTTCTCCACCTCCTGCCAGGAAGATGGGCCAGAGAGGACAGAAGTGGTTTGGACCAAGCACAGAGACTTTCTACCACAAGGAAACAAAGGAAAATGTGGTATAAATATTGAGACCCAGACCCGAGAACTTTAGAACTCTTTTGGACTCAGAAGCCTGCCAAGAAGAAGAGCTGGAGAAGCTGTGAGGAGGAACTATCACTTTGCTGTGTTGGCCTGCAGTGGCTGCTTCTGTCCTAGGCAATGAAAGGACTGGACTGAACTTCCATCAACTTCTTTGTGCAAGTTTCTCCAAGGGCTTGAGGTAGAGCTTGCCACCTGTTCATGAAGTCTCAGGAACAGCAAAGGTTTCAACTTCATCTGCTATCAGCACTGGGACCTGTGTGTTTTGTGCTGCAACAGAAGAAAAAGTAACCCGACGCCGTCCACGACGCCGCTGCCGGCTCCATGTCCTGAAGGCACCGCCGCACTTCGCAACACAACCTTGGTCTTACCGATGATGCCACCGAGCCGCTGCATGGATCGTGATCTGTGAGTACCACACTTCGCACTGCTTTGCTTCACACCGCTGTCCTGGTATCCCTGACGATGACGCCGACCTCGACGCAGCTATTTGCACCATGGTCGAGGGCACCGCTCGTAAGTTACATGATGCACTGCCTTCATCCCACACCGCAACCTTGGCCTGCCGGTGCCATTGAATCCAGTTCGTCAGCCGACGACAGCACCTCTGCAACGACAACACTGCTGCCTGCACCGTGACCTTCTAGTACTGCATCACGTTGTACTGCAGCAAGGGTTTCACTGATGCCACTGGACGACCATCACCGAGCCGCTGTCTGCACCGCCACCTGAGGGCACAGTACGCCGCACTACTGCAGTTTGCACACCAGCCCAGATGCCCATCTATGCCAGGTTCGAGACTTCAGCAGCCGCACTGAGTTCAACCTGCAATGCGTGACTTCAAGGGCACGACGACTACTGCACCGCTCTCAGGAACTCACGTATGTCGCCGCCGGCTCTTTGAAGCTCAACAAGAGGTCACCAACACCCTGCATATCTAAAGTCACTGTTTTGCGGGTCTACCAGACACCGTAACGGGACTGTGACACCGCAGTCAGCCAGAACTGTTTGGATTTGGTGTTCATGATGCCGTGATAGCCCCAGACGGAGCTATTGACTTCAAGGAACTGTAATTTAAGTCTATTTTTGAGTATTTAGATTTCTGAGAACTGTATGGTGGATTCCTATTGTTTTTGGTCTTGTTTGCACAAATAAAATATTGGTTATTTTTCTAAAACTGGTGCGGTGACCTTTTGTATTGGTTTCACTGTATTAGTGTGTGTAATGTGCAAATGCTTTACACATTGCCTCGGAGATAAGCCTGACTGCTGGTGCCAAGCTACCAAGGGAGTGACTAGGGGTTATTTTAGAAGTTATCCTAACTAGAAGATAGGGTCCCTATTTGGACAAAGGTGCAAACCATTGCCAACTAGAGACCCAATTTCTAACATACATGTTGTAATGTAGTCACCATTACTTTCAGCACCTCAGACTATAGTAAGCCATAGATCCCCCATAGAGGATATGACAGGACATCCATCTTAGGTCAGAACATGTTGTAATGTACAATGACCATTGCCCTCTGTGCCACCACTGGTCATTAAAAGCCATGTCCCTCACAGAGACGTGGTTTGGCATCCATCTTAGTTGGGTCCATGTTGTAATGCACTGCGATTATTACTCTCAGCATCTTCCCTGATCGTGGACATATCCCCACGGAGGACCTGAGAGTGGATGGTATCCATCCTAGTTACATACAGTGGGAAACATGGTTTCAGTCCTTGAATAAGAACTCAAACTTGCTTCCAGCTAGCACCGGATCAATATTGCACTGTTTTTTGTGATTGCAGCCAGCAGAATACCCTGGCTTACCTGGCAAAAGGTATCACCACACTCAACATTTCTGGACGGGCTGGAATACCTGGCTTTGGTAGAATTCCTTTAACCTTCTTGAGCGCCTTCGTGCTACTGCAGATCACAACCAGTACACTTGCCTTATTGATTAGCATCTGAACGGGACTGCCCATGCTTTAATCTCTTATCCTGAGGTGACTGAACTTGTTTTCTACCTAAGACCATGACACAATGCTATGAAACAAGAACTGGCCTCTCCTCTTCATTCCTTCAACAAGTAAATCTGTTCCATCCATTATTTCAACTAGACTTTCTATCAGAGGACTGGCCCATCTCCCATGATCTCTTATTTGTCCAATTTACAAAATGCATCTTTGACCGCCATCACACCACTAGTTACCAGTGTAAGCAGCGTTGTGTTGAAAACCAGTGTATTTGTACATAGAGAACTGCGTACCAAAGGCACAACTTTTGTACTAACTGCCTGACCTTTTGTGACAAGATAGACCTTCCTCCTCTGTCGCCACTTCTTTCACCTGCACTCCCAGGTTATCCCATCTGTGCGCTCCTTTAATCTCTGCACTCGTAAGATATCCTCTTTTTGCTCTCGATTGTTAATGTATTATCCATCTCCTCTTTCCTGCCCTCCTGGTTTACTGCAGAGAAGCATGCTCAAATCCAGCAGGTGGACTGTAAACACGCCTGGAACAATGATGCTAGTGAAATGAGTAAGTGTTTACAGTCAGGGCACAGAACGTATAAAGAGCATCTGGAGTCCATGAGATCTCCTTTGCCTTCCTCGTCCCATCCATTACTAATGAGTGAGTGTGATCACTAGAAGACATGTACTCAAAGCAATCTTCTGTAAAGATTTTTCTCTCTGTGCTATAAATGATAACCCTTTCCTCCTGGATTTGACATCCTCTTTGACCTTAGAAACTACCTGCAATATTAAGCGAATCAGGACACTGGCTCTGCAGTGCTGTGCTGCATTTGGTGTACTTTATTCTGGTTATTCCAGCAGTATTGCACTGAGAACTGCTCAGACAAATCACAACAGAAATTACTCTATGAACTGGGACATTAAGGCACTTCTATTGAAGACCAGTTCAGGCAGAAGCAGTGGACTAGTTACTGAACCACGTTCTTTAGCTTATTTTTGTTTCTAAGGATATGGTCACCCCCGAAAGAAACAGGGCATTGGCTGATAAACTTCAATACAACAATCATAATCTTCTAAGAAAATACAAAATAAGAAAACCACAATCAAATTGCTGGTGGGTTTCCAAGAATCAATATACATATATTAATAAACAAATGCAATTTCAGAGCAATGTTTTTAGAACCCAATACATTGAAAGTCATGCAGGCTGGTAGAGAATGTGAGCTGTTAGAGAGTGGAGCGCCAGAGCATAAGCAGAAATAGAAAGAGTGAATCTTCGGTTGTCCAGGCATCTCAGTTCTTTACTCCTCTAGGCACTCGGGAGTTCTGCAACCTGGAGGTCACCTGCAAAGTAATTCCCCTTCATCAGGAGTTCAATTTGTTACGGATCATACTGCACTGCGAGATCAGATCCTCTGGCTGGTCAAAATGTAATATGGGATTTGAGAAGGTATGCGGCATCTGGGGAAAGTAAAGGGGCTAGATAATCACTTTCCTCTTGCCCGATCGGTCAGAGTGCCTGATGAATGTTCCTGCGGGGTCAGTAATCACGACTGCTTCACCTGTAGGAGAGCATCATTGCATGAACTGATACTGATCTATTAATCGTTGATTGCACAGGCTCCTGCCCGCACACTCAACTTCACAGTTGTCTCAACTTCTTTGGGGGTATGGTTTGTCTCAAATTGGGGATTCAAGACCTATTCTGTGTGGCTTCAACTCCTTTCATACTCTCCATAACACCTTGTGTGCATGAACAGCAACATGTGCATACCAGGACTGGAACACTGGTTTAATGGAAAATAAATTTAGAGCGGGTCTGAATTTAGGGGAATCAGTGTTACAGGATACTTGTTTTTATAACATGGGCTTAACACAATTTATTTTTAGTTTGTGTTGTGCCTGCCACTGAACAAAAACATAAATCAAACAATTTAAAGGGGCAGTTAAAATTCAAGTCAGTGAAATATAGAAGAACAAATAAATGCTGCATAAGAAAGCTCAGCCTTTCTGCAGCACCTCACAGGGTGACCAGATGTTCCATCTTTGCTGAGAAAGTCTGTTTTCTTCACCATCTGTCCTGACAGACTTTGATAATTTAGTATGTGCGGGTTTCTGAGGTGGGGGGGGAGCGCAAAGGAATACATTTTTCTGTGCCCCAGTGCAGAATCAGTTAGAAAGCTCAAACAGATAACAATTAGCATAACATATAATATTGAGTGTAAAGCCTGCATTTGATTCCTCATATACCCTCAATTCTGCGATTTCTATGCGGACGAGTGCTGTCAATTAAGCTATTCTGGGGCTCGTTGGCACCTGCAAAACTGTTAGCTCTACTTATATGTTTGTGGCATATCCCCATTTTCGGTTTCAATAATTGGGTCACCCTACCCTTCAGCTATTGTGTGGTCGGAGATGACCCACTAGAGTGCAATTTGTAGTAAATACATTCTCACATTCAGTTCATTCTTCTGGTTTCTGTCAGATGTGAACTTTCATGTTTCATTTTCTATTCCTTCCTACTGAATGTCTTGTTACAGTCAGAAAATTCATGTTTTCTAACCAGTTTGGACTCTGAGCCTTCTCACATTCAATAACATTCATACGGTTTCTCTCTAGTGTGGGCATCCTGATATACCAGTAAGTTTACTTTTGCAATGAAATCTGTATCACATTCGGCTTCTCCCCAGTGTTGGTGTTCCTTCTACTAATTACATTGTCACATTCAGCATGTTCAGATGGTTCCTTCCACGAATGGAGATTCAAATTTGTATTTCGTGAGGAGTTTGTGATGAACATTTTTTCACATTGAGTAAATCAGGGTTCTCATCATTGTCGGATTTTGAATGATATAGTAGTCCAATCTATGAAACTGTATGCCTTGTCACATTCTGTACACTGATGTGGCTTCTCCCGGTGGAAAATTTCAGATGAGCAAACAGTCTTTCTTTTTGTGAATGAATGCTTTGTCACATTCTACTTTTGACAGCACATTGGATCTCTCTTTGTAATGAATGCCTAGACTCATTCCGATCAGTGGTGTAGTTTCCACACCGTATGAACCTACCAATGTAAATATTGTCCTCACTTTTCAACAAATGCCTTGTCATATTGGGCACATTGATATAATTTTGCCCCGGTGTGAATTCATATGGTTTCTCTCCTGTGTGGATCCTCCGATGTTGTAGTATGTGTTTTTTCTAAAAAAATGTCCTGCCACACCGTTTACAAGCATACGGTTACTTCCCGGTGTGGATTTTCTGATGTAGAACTAATAGGTGCTTTAAAGCGAATGCCTTGTCCTATTCAGTATATTCATAGGGATTTCCCCCAGTGTTGACTTTCTGATGCTGTGTTAGTTAGGATGTTCTTTGCAACAAATGCCTCGTCACATCAAGTGTATTCATATTGTTTCTCCCCAGCGTGGAGTTTCAGATGTAGCATGAGGCAGTCCTTAGAAAGAAACCCCTTCTCACATTCACACCAACCATATGGTTTCTCTTCAGTGTGGATTTTCAGATGCTATACTAGGTTGTGCTTTAGAGAGAATGCCCTGTTATACTCAGTGCATTCATATGGTTTCTGTCCTGGTAGACCTTTAGATGTTGCATTCGGCAGTGCTTTGAAAGAAACGTCTGCTCACATTCACTACAATCGTGTGGTTTCTCGCCAGGATGGATTTTCTGATGGCGTACTAGCATGTGCTATAGAGTGAATCACCGGTCACATTCGGCGCATTCATATGGTTTCTCTCCAGTGTGGGTTTTCTGATGTTGTACTAACTTGTGCTTTAGAGCGAATGCCTTTTCGCGTTCAGTACATTCATATGGTTTGATTCCTATGTGGACGTTCAGATGATGCATTAGGTGGGTCTTTCTCCTAAATGCCTCGTTACATTCAGTGCATTCATATGGTCTCTCCCCTGTGTGGGTTTTCTGATGTACCATTAAGTGCTGTTTTCTAAAGAATGCTTTGTCACACTCACTACGGGCCCGATTCACAGAACAAACTTAAGACTAAATCCTAAACTTACTACCATTTTGGTATTCACAGAATGCACCTACTACTACTGGTATTCACAGAGTGAACTTACTACTTTTGCTATTCACAAAATGAACTTAGGACTTTTGCTATTCACAGAATCCATTTACGACCACTAAACTTACGTCCGCACTCGGGCCAGAATTTCCTCCTCCGGAGCGCACTTTCCGGGTCCGGCGCGGACTATCCGGGTCCGGAGCGGACTTTCCGGGTCCGGAGCAGGAAGACCGCTTCGGAGGCGGAAATTCCGGTCACGGGCCGGAAAGTCCGCATGCAGGCCGGAAAGTCCGCTCACGGACCGGAACTTCCGATTTGGCAAGACTACATTAACTGTGGCCATTGATCATTTGAGCCAAGGGTAAACACCTGTCCAAGTCCCTACCATCCCCCAGCTGACAAACTCCAGCCAATCCCAGGTCGGCAGCACGTATAACTGCAGAGCAGACACACACACAAACCCTTACAACATGTCACTGAATGTGTTTGTTGCACTGCCCCTTGCCATGCGGCAAAACCACTTGAGGAGGAGGAGGAGGAGGAGGAGGAGAGCAGAGTGGATCTTCAGGCAGAGGATCAACCTATTTGGACTTTCCAGCCAAGATGTAAGGGCCAGTGTAGGAGAGTAGGGTCTGCTATCCTATGGTCACCCCAAATTTTTGCTTTTTGCTTCACTGGTTTTTGACATACTGAGGCTGTGGGCCTGCTAATCAGACCCCCAGCCTGCTGTTCTCTCTACTAAATTGACACTATGCACTTTAGGTGCATAACCCATTGGGACTGGATCACCCTGTGAGCCCCGGTAGTAGTGTACCCTAGGTACCCAGGGCATTGGTGTATCTGAGGCCTACCAGGGGCTGAAGCATGTATTGTGCCACCCCTGGCCTGGCCTAGCAATTTGACACAACTGGCTGATCACTCAGATGGGGTAAGTTGGTGTAACCACCTCTTACTTAGGTGTAGTATACCTATACCTAACTTTAAATGGGACACATGTTAACCTATAAGTCACTCCTATGGCAGGCCTTGACAATCCTGAAGGCAGAGTGCTTGGTTCCATGTGAGATGGTGCTCTGGCATGAGCTGAGCCGGTCTGCAGTGGTCGGAACAACTTCCTTCTACCGTTTCCAGATATCGTCATACCATATACTCTTAAGTGCATTATGAACCTCGCGGTTAAATGCTATCTTTGGTTTGGCTTTATCAAAACATGTCGAGTAAGGTGTCATAGGAATTGGAATACTAACCCCTCGCCAATTCTGGCGACGGGGTTAGCATTCCACCCTCCTAGAGGGCACGACATGTACAGAACCTGAAACCCGGGTAAAATCAGACATAGCCTCAGCTCCACAAAATGGACGCTGCCACCACAGACACAAGTCTGCCCTCCTGCTGCTGGGAGTCCTTCCAGCTTGGGAGACGTGGACAAAGGGTTTCCTGCCAGGGGAGGTGCGAGCACCACCCCAGACAGGATTTTGTGTATTGGTCAGGTAGGGCTTGAATAGAAACAGACATGCCTGAGGCTCACAAGGAGCCTCGGTGCATATGCCAGCTCAAACCGGTCCTGGGGCACACCAGCCCCAGACCTATGGCGAACTGGACAAAGGATTGGGGTGTTACCACCCCCCTTCCTGGTCCCACCTTTAGGGAGGGACCTAGCAGGTAGTCCGGCCCCTAGAATCCACTTAAAGGTAGGAGCTGTGTCCTAAGACTTCAGACATCCTGGAATCAACTTGAAACTAAGAAGAAGACGGGAACTTTGACGTTCTGCTGCACAGAAGACTGAAGGAAATCTCCCCTATGGTCAGGGAGCGACCATCTTGCTAACGCAAGCACCATCCAGCGAATCGACCTCTGCTTTGCCGCCGCCTCCCGCCGGAGAACGAGCCCAGAGACCGACAAGAACTGGACCTCCAGACCTCTCACTGCCCGATCCACAGTCCCTGCAAAGAAGGAACCCGTGGAGGCACCGAGACCCGTGGAGCCAGCCATCTTGAAAGACACTCGACTAGCTGAAAGCGCGACAACAGAGGCTCCCTCCAAGTTGTGCTTTGGGTCCTGAGAAGCCCAACATCCGAGCAGCATCTGTACCAAAGGTGAGCCCTCCAGCATCTCCACGATCTGCGTGGGCCCCTCTGCACTTCGCAACTCGACGCGCCTAGCCGGTTACTGGTCCGTTGACTAGTGGCCATCTTGGCGACCATCTTGAAAAACTACGATGCTGGTCTGGTTGCTCCAGACTGGCCCCTGCTTCCCTCCAAAGGAGCAGCCCCTCTGACCTTGCTGGTCAGAGCTAACAGCTTTCTTCGATTCTTGCGACTTCTGCTTTTGCCAAGGCTTGTTTGCTTCTTCTGAGTCGTCAACACCGCCGACTGCGAGAGCCTGCGTGGGACAGCTCGTGAACCGACTCCTGGACGTCGTCGACGTTCAGGGACCACGTGGCTGTAGAGACAAGCTACACCTCTTCACCTGTTTGCACCCGACATCGCCTGGTACCTACCTGGTGCCACGCCGATCACTGGCTAGTGACTGTGAACACTGTCCCCTCTGCTTACAGGTCTTCTACACTTCCGATCCATCCTTGGATCCACCGCATCTCTTCTGGACCGACCGCCTGCAGCATCTTTGTCATCAGGCTCCATTGAACAGATAGACGAAACCCGACGCACTTCGAGACCTATGCACCCGCTTCCTGTGGGTGAGGTAAAGCTGGCACCCCGGTGCAC
Source organism: Triturus cristatus (assembly GCF_964204655.1). Taxonomy (NCBI): domain Eukaryota; kingdom Metazoa; phylum Chordata; class Amphibia; order Caudata; family Salamandridae; genus Triturus; species Triturus cristatus. The sequence continues at coordinate 1,921,182,754 of NC_140589.1, forward strand.
AAGTGTAGAGTAACATCTCTAGTGTCTAGGTTTGAAGTCTTGATTTCGTAGTCCAACCAGAAGACCCTTCTAGCAGTAACTTTTGAACTTTTACGCACCCATTGAAAACCTATGGGAGCCCGCGTGTAACTTTCCTCACTGCACACGCGACCCGTGGACCTCCTGGTCACTAACTAAAGTTAGCTCCTTGTAGGCCCAGCGATTCTAGAGGCCCTAGGCCTTCTCCCTTTCCCGTTCGTGGTACTTATACCACTATTTTAGTATATGGTTTGAGCGGCCACCAGGGCCTATCCATATAAAGTGCAACTTCTGTATATTGTGATACTTTCTTGTTTAACGATTTGTGCTCCTGTGCTCATAAAGAGTCTAGGGGATACTTTGAGTAACAAATACATATATATTTTGAATATATATCTGTGTGGTGTCCTTTCATTGGTATAAAGGGGGGTTACATATGGTAAAACAGCTTGCTTTACATGCCTAAACGAGTTTAGCCTCAAAGACTGCTTAGCCTACGCTACCACTAGGGCAGCTGGTCCGAAAAGGTTGACTTACAACCACACCATAAGGGTTGCTTGGCATGGTACAAGGTGGTCACTTTAATTAGTGAACATCATATACCAGGCTAACTTCTCACAGCCAGGTACCGTTTCCCTCCAGAAGTCATCTTGGATATGGTATGTGAGTGGGAGCAGGAACTTGACTCTGTGACCTGCTGCTCCCATGCAATCCCAGCATATCTCAGGATCCTCTCTGCGCTCCATTTCTTTGCTACTGGCTCTTTCCAAAGGGTCTCCAGTGACCATGTGGGCATATCCCAGGCGAGCCAGTTGCGGTGCCTGCATCAGGTACTGAGATGCATCACTGCAAGATCCCACAACCACATACAAATGCCACGTACAGTGGCCCTGAGACAAAGGGCAGCACGAGATTTCTATCTCATTGCACAATTCTCACGTGTGCTGGGTGCAATTGATTGTACCCATGTGGCCCTTCAGCCACCCCGCCACATTGCACACATCTTCTGCAACAGACACCGATGGCATTCCATCAACGTGCAAGCTGTCTGTGATGCCAGGGGGAGATTCATCAATGTGCATGCGGTGTTCCCAGGCAGTACCCATGACAGCTTCATATTCCGCATGTCACCTCTTGCCCGGCGGATAGCTGCGGGAGAATTTGACAACATGTGGCTACTGGGTAAGTACCAAGCGTTAGAAATGAGGGAAATGTGTTTTGTTAATGTATGAATGCCCCCCAACATAAACCATTGTACAATAAGAATCATAAAGCTACATACATGGCCCAACAGATACTGCATGTAATACAGTACAGATCATGTCCTGTGCAAGTCAAAGAGGGAAATGTAACCAACTGCCCTTTCCCCTCTCCCCAGGTGACGCTGGGTATGCACTCACCCCACATCTCCTCACCCCTTACAGGCGTGCAAACACTGTACCACAGCGTAGGTACAATCGGGCACACATACGGACTCGAGCCATCATAGAGTGCACCTTTGGTCTGTTGAAGTCGCGATTCAGATGTCTCGACCGTACAGGGGGGGTTCTGCAGTACTCCCCAGAAGTCGTGTGCAAGATCATATTAGCCTGTTGTGTCTTGCACAACATTGCCTTAGCGCATGGCTTACACATACCGCTGGAACCTCGGCTAGCTCTGAATCTGAGAAACCGTCCCATGGCACATAACCGAGGTCAGGGCATGCAAGTCCGTGAGCAGCTCGTTGCCACATTTTTCACATGAGCAACCTGTAGTGGAATGGACTAAATGTGGATTGCTGTCTGTTGCCAATGATGAAACTTGGATATACACGACTGTGTCAATAAATTCCTTCCTGAGACAACTTTGCAAGCCACACTAACTGCATGTTCATCACAGCTGGTGACAGTAGTCTAAAGGTTGAGCGTGCTGCAGCTCATGTGCCCATGTCAGCGATCAGTGTAGTGGATGTCCCGAAAGAATCTATTGACGCTGATGGAAAATGATACATGTACTGAGAGACACAGCCGGACCTCATGAGGATGGGTCACTGAATCAGAAAATCCCATAACCATAGCATTGGCGGGCCTGTGCCATCAACAGATGTGACTCACCCCCAAAAGATGCGCCTACGACGTGAGTGATGTCATGGGTGAATCACACACCATGGGGCAGATGAATACGCCCCGTGCACCCCTTTTGCGCCCCCGTTGCGTCACTTAAGTGACGCAACAGCGGCGCCGACACAGCACCATGCTGCTTGCTATTTACAACGTGACGCATCTAGGGAGATGCGTCACGTTGTCAAGCTTGCGCCACATGTGGGCGTACCTGCACAGGGGGGGGGGCCTCTGGCACAGGAATGCCTCCGAAAAGTGGCTGATTGAAATCCACAAGATTTCAAGCTGACACATTTCAGGCCATGCTGCGTCAAAGCCCTGCGCCTGCTTGAAGCAGGCTTAAGGATTGACGCAGCATGTCAGGGATAGGGGCACCCCGAGCCGTGCTGGAGCTGTGTGGCGGTTGAGACGCAACTCCAGCAATGCGCCAACCTTACGCCGGCCAGATGCGTCACGCATCTGCTTGTCCTTGCGCCACAATGCACGGCATTGTGAATGTGGCGCTTCTGCGGTGGTGCAAGGGAACACTTGCGTGACGCATCTCCCATGGTGCATCCCTGCTGATCTGCAGGGATGTGCCAGGGAACATAAATCTGCCCCCATATGTCTGTGATATATCCACACTTCTCCACCCCAATGTTACGTAACACATCACACAACTCTGCTACTGAGCACCCAATATGGACTACATGTACCATGATGCAAAGCATGAGAAAGTGAAACAGGGGTTTCATGTTGTGTCAGCCCCCCCGCCCATTAGTGCAGAAATGTCTTTAAATGGTCTCTTCCCCCTCTTGTTACATTTTAATAATTCACACATGCACTGTCTTTTCTTTTTTATCCACAACAGAACAGCAGGATGGCAGTAGATTACATTCATGATTGGGGATGGATATGGATGAATACAAAATGGCTGCCAACTATTTCCTGTGATGTATTTCCTGCCTCCCACTCCCTGTCAAACATATCCTGTATTGAAAAATCAGTTCTGGGACATTTTCGGAGTTTACGGCACAAAAGCGGAAGTCCCGATCACGGAGCGTACGGCGCGTGCGCGGACCCTCCGCTCCGGAATCGGAAACTGCGCTCGCGGGCCGTAAACTCCGAAAATGACCCGGAACACATTATTTCAGTCAGGAAATGTTTTACAGGAAGTTGGAGGCAGGAAATACATCACAGGAAATAGTTGGCAGCCATTTTGTGTTCATTCTGAGTCATCCTCACTAACAGATCAGATCCTCTGACAGCCTGCTGCTCCCATCATACTTATTATCCCCATAATGACTGAGGGTTACGAAGAGAAGGCACCCCCTTTCACTGAAAGGGAGTTAGACATCTTGGCTGAGGGGTTGCTGGCCAAATATCCTCAGCTATATGGGGACCCTGAACACCAGCTGAGCAATGCAGCCCGGGCCAGGCTGTGGGCCAACATCGGGGAGCGCTGCAGTGCAGTGGGAGTCCACACCAGGAGTGCGAGGGCATGCCGCAAGCGCTGGGAGGACCTGAAACGGTGGTCCCGGCACAAGGCTGAGGAGATGGTGGGCCGGTCCTCCCAGCACCATGTGCATCGTCCTCGCCTATCCCCACTGTACAGGAGGGTCCTGCGAGCAGCTTGGCCGACCCTCCATGCTCAGCTGGAGGAGCATGAGCAGCAGGGACATGGTAAGTGCATCATAAGCCAAATGTGTCTGGGAGTATGATGTGAGTGAAACAGTGCTGTACCATTGTGTGTCCGATGCTTCCATTCACTGATTCTGTGTCCATGCAGCAGTCACCAAGCATAAAAAGGCACACTGTGGCATATGGACTGTACAGGGCAGAGTGCATTTTGGAAGTTGAAGTTTCGTCATGACAACTGGCCAAATGGATCTGACAGCTAGGGGTATACCCAACTATTACACCATCCATTATCTGGCTAAAGTGAACACAATATATGAAGAAACGTGGTATGGAGGAAAAGATATAACAATATTTGTGAACAAGGACACATTTCATGATCCTTTCACATGTGATTGAATTCACTTCTCATTTTCTTTGTATTTGTGCTGAGCATATACAAAAACATATATTTACAAAACATAACCTCTGCACATATAACACAAGTACGCTACTGTCCTAAACATTATTTTTCTATTGTGGCTCCCACCTTCAATAGTGTGGACAACCCCAGAGGGCATATACATTGCATGAGAAGTATCAATGTCCCCATAAATTCAAAGGCAATGCAATGCAATGCTAAGGCTACGCAAGTTTGTTCAGGAGAGCACTGTCTGCAGCATACGCTGCAGATAGTGCTCTCCTGAACAAACTCGCGTAGCGAGAGTTAGCACCGATAGATGCGGAAGAGCTATCAAGGAGAGGCTAGAGAAGCAAGCGTGTAATCACGACGGAAGAAATCTTGACTTTAGAACACGAACAGGGGGCCCAGCTGACTTTTCAATAAACAGATGGAATAGGGCGTGGATCCCCTGCGTCCCCCTCCGGGCTATTGTACAGTACTTACGCTTGGTATGCTGAGTAGAGGGACCAGCCTAAGATTGCTGCGGTTATCCTTGTCCTGAAGAGGCCGAAAGGAATTGATTGGCTGAAACGCGCCCGCGTCGACATTTTGGTTTTACAGAGGGACCCATAAGAATTTGATTGTGTTGGGATTCAACAACCTTGCATTGCCTTAGAATTTATGGGGACATTGATACTTCTCATGCAATGTATATGCCCTCTGGGGTTGTCCACACTATTGAAGGGGGGAGCCACTATTGAAAATTAATGTTTAGGACAGTAGCGTAGTTTTGTTATATGTACAGAGGTTTGGTTTTGTAAATATATGTGTTTGTATATGCTCAGCACAAATACAAAGAAAATTAGAAGTGAATTTAATCACATGTGAATGGATAATTAAAAGTGTCCTTGTTCGAATATATTTGTATATCCTTTCCTCCATACCACGTATCTTTAGAAACTGGCTAAATGAGCCATAATAGTGCATTAATACTGAAATCTGCTCCTCCCGCACCAATACAATTGGCACTAAGAAATCATGTGTGCATTGGATGAGCAATGGCATAGACACTGTCCAGTGTGAGCATGGCAGGCCAAAGGGCATTGGATGCTATGACTTGCATTGCATTTGTAGAGTTTGGGTTTAAATTGTGACAAATCTTCATGTGCCATGGAGTCAAGACAGACTTTGACATCCTTGCATCACTCCTAAGCGCTTCTAAATTTGCAAGGGGTGTCCACTGACAGACGTCTCACCCTCAGTGGGCTTTTTGACATTTCACATGTACAGGTAGCTGTCACAACAATCCCCCACTGTTCAGCGGTGTACTGCATTACCATATCCGTCACCAAAGACAATATGTGCCACTGGCTAGTCAGATCATGTGTGGGGACAGCCCAAGGCTAGACTCACAATGTAGCTACACAAATAGCCCAGAGCCTCAGTGGATGTGTGACCCCCATTCCCCACTTGTCTTGTCCCATACAATGACACAAAGCAGATGACACTTGTCCAGACCTTAAATAGCTGCGACTCCCTAGGAATGGCCAAAATCCGAGAAATCAGGACTCTTCATGTTCTCCATTGGTGGACTGCTTTTGGAACCTGCACATGTAGCAGTGGCAGGACACACAGATCACCAGAATGCCAGGTTGAGGGTTGGGCAATACAGTTGTGTAAGCCACAAACATCCACGTGAGATGGCCATGTCAGACTAAATCCAGTAAATGACAGTGAACATACACGTAATGTCAGCTCATAGACAGTGACAACTATAGAGTGTGATCAGAGGAAAATAAGTCTGAGCTTGGCTCCTCTATGTATGTGTCTCGTCCTGCATGACACAACCATGACATTAGGACTTTGCTTACATTTCTGCAGGCACAGCTGGCGACACGGAAGGGCAGCAGGACCAGGTCCGTAGCAAGAGGCCACCAGTGCGGCGGCGGCTACACCCTCTTTCCACCAGCGAGGAAGAGGAGGATGAGGAGGGACCCTCTACATCAAGAGGCAAGGGGATTGCGCCCACCCGGACTGACAAGGGACACCCTGATGCTGGTGCTACATCCCGGGTGGAGGCTGAAGACATTGAAGGGGGGGGGGGGTGAACCCGACACCTCGGACCATGATGTGTTGGGAGGCTACTCTCCCCATGACAATTCACCTGTGGGCCCTGAAGAGGTGTCCTTGGGGCAGGCCAACACACAACCTGGGCCTGCCATCAGCCCCTCCCTACCTCTAGAGTCCCCCATGCCATCAGGGGCTCCAGCTGAATCCCCTGCAACAAGTCCCCCTCATCGTCGCCGCCAGTCCCACAACATCATTGGCTCCGGACCTCAGGCACCACATCCCTCCTGTCCCCCCCAGGCCCCTCCCAGTGTTGTTCCTCCTGTGGCTGTGCCAGCGGACTTGATGTGGATGTGTGAGGGTCAGCCAGACATGTCCGCTCGCATCCAGCTACAAGTGTGCATGGAGGTACGCATGATGCGAGAGAACATGCTCCGATGTATGGCTACCCTCGCCACCAGCATCAATTCACTGACCACAGCCATGTCGTCTGTTGTCTCCCCAATCCCTTCCCATACCACCGTCAATGTCTCCCCCTGTCCGTTGCCCCACACTGTTACCCCCCGTACTCCTCGTGTGTCACGAACACATGTGGTGCCTGTTACTGCACCTGCCAGACTTGTGCCTGCCTCGGACTCAGAGGATCTGGACATTGTGGTCCTAGAGGATGACCAGAAGGACACTTGACTTTTGACGGAGACATTGACGTGAACAATTATTTCAGTTTCCCCTTGTAAATAGACTGTTTTCCCTGACGCTCCCTGACGTGTTATATTTTTGTTGCCCCACCCCAATTCAGGTTCCCTTCTACCTCTGCATCAAGACCATCATTTGTTTTCCTTCCTCCCTTCCAAACGGACGGTTGTTCTGTTGATGCCTAAATATATTTGAGGAATCCTAATTACTTCTACTTGTTTGACTTCATTTCGAATGTCGGGTTCTGAATCAGGACACATATTTGGTGAGTCATCTGCTATGCACATAATGGCTTTTTGCAATGAAGGGTTACACTTGTAACTGTGTCACACACACACATACCTTCTCACATCTCGAGGCCACCTACATCGTTACACAGGACATGAGACACAACAGAGTTCTTTATTTTGAGGTCTTTATTTGGTGAACACACAATCACGTGGTTACATAGTCCTGGGTTCCTGTCACCGGGGATCGAGCTTGCGACGTCGCAATTTGGGGGGGGGGAGGACCGCTCGGAGTGCTCAGCTCTGGCTCGCCGCCTACGTGGAGGTGGGTACTGTCCAAGGGACTGTCCAGGGTCATCTACATGTGCTGGTGCAGGTGGTGTGTGCACACTTGATGGTTGTGCCTGGACAAGGGCCGGTTGTGCAAGTGGTGGGAGTGCCTGTACAGGGGGTGGTGGTGGTTGTGCAGGTGGTGGGAGTGCCTGTACAGGGGGTGGTGGTGGTTGTGCAGGTGGTGGGAGTGCCTGTACAGGGGGTGGTTTTGGTTGTGCAGGTGGTGGGAGTGCCTGTACAGGGGTTGTTGGTGGTTGTGCAGGTGGTGGGAGTGCCTGTACAGGGGGTGGGTTTGGTTGTGCAGGTGGTGGGAGTGCCTGTACAGGGGTTGTTGGTGGTTGTGCAGGTGGGGGCAGTGCCTGTACAGGTGTTGATGGTGGTTGTGCAGGTGGCGGGAGTGCCTGTACAGGGGTTGGTGGTGGTTGTGCAGGTGGTGGGAGTGCCTGTACAGGGGGTGGTGTTGGGAGTGCCAGTTCAGGCCGCTGGTGTGGATGTCTCCCTTTGCTCTGTTGGTGTGCAGTTGGTACAGGTGTGGGGATGTGCTGTCCTGTGGGCAGATATGATGGCTCCCCTCCCTGCGTTGACCGTGAAGGGAAAGGTTGGCTCACTCTCAATATGCCCTCCATCATCTTCATGGCCAAGGCATGGTGTCTTGCACTCTCTTCCCTTTGGATGGATAGCATGTCTCGCATATTTCTGGACATGTCCTGCCAAGTCCTATCCATCCTATCCAACACTTGGCTCAGCCTCTCCACCGCCTGAGGGAAGTGGACCATGTCCTGCAGGGAGTCCGACATGTCGGACAGGGTAGCCCCTATGGCACTAATGTCCTGCCTCACATCGCTCTGCTGTTGGTAGCAGTCCTGCTCCCACTGGCCATCACAGCCAGGTGCAGGCCCTCTCTGCAGCTGTCTGCCATGGATGGGATGAGCAGGTCCTACAGCAGGGGGGGGGTGGCAGGTGGGAGCCTGTGGGCAGGTGAATGGTGCCCAGGGGATTCCGGTAGCACAACAGGGCTGGTACTACCCCCAGATGGTGGAGAGGATGGCAGGGATACACTGTCCAGGGAAGAGTGGGTAGGGGAACCACCATGTTGGTCCTGGACGTGAGGACTGTGAGGGAGTGATGTCTGTGTTGTGATGCGTGGGTGCTGTGGCTGGTTTGCTCGAGTCTGGGGACAGGCCATGGTATGCTTGGGAGGAGGCTGACGGACGTTGCTTGGCAGAGGAGTTGATGCCCTGACCGATTTAGCCAATCTGGCACGATAGCGCGCATTGGCATCTTCATCGTCATCAGACATGTAGTCCTCATCATCCACCAATTAGACGTCCTCAGGAAATTCATCCTCCTCCTCCTGAACAGTGCTTGCAGCCGACATCACAGCTTGGAGGATCAGGGGATTCTCCCCTCTGATTCCCCGTCGGCCCGCACTGGTCATAGGCCTGTCATCCTCGTCCTCAGCATCCCCTGGAACAGAGGTTGCAACCGTATTAGGGATTGACCTGGTATAACATGTGGTGCAACACAAGGGTTTGTATTAACTGTACTTTGCATAAACAGATGAGGATCATGTGACCTGTGTAGGCTACCACCACAAATGACAGCTCACACCATAGCACTGAGGTGTTACACAGATACAGGCAAACTCACCAGCTCCAGCCACAACTCTCTGTCCCTTGGTGTTCCCCCCCTAGTGTCACCTGCTGGACCTGTCTCCTCACGGCTTTTGTAGGCCTAGCTGTCCCTGAACCAGCAGCTGTAGAGGGAAGTGACAACATTCTCAATTATCTGCATCACCAATTGTCAGACAGGCACATGACACTCCTGATTTGTATTTCACTTTGTACACAACAACTGCTGATTACATGCAGAGGGGAATCAGGATCTCTGTCATGGCTTTGGAGTCGAAGCCAGTGACACACCTCATACCAGAATTACCTGAAGGACAGGTGCGCGAGGGTTTCAACGCTGCAGCCAGGCTGTCATTCAGTCCCCGGGATGGTGCACGCTGCTGTGGTGTAATCCGGTCAGCAGCTGTGATAAGACATACAGGTCTATATTTTGCAACCACAGATGGTAGCTCTGAGCCAACATGTCATTCTCAATGACCATTTGGGGGTAATCCAGAACTATGTGCAGCATGTTTAGCTCCTGAACTTTACATTTGGGCACCTGCTCACATGCAGCAGTTGCCAGCCGTTTCCTCCACACAGCAGTGACATCAATAAGATGACACATCAACAGACACCTCATGCTAGAATTACCTGAAGGACGGGTCCGCGAGGGTTGAACTGCTGCAGCCAGGATATCATTCATTCCCCGGGATGGTGCACGCTGCTGTGGTGTCATCCGGTCAGCAGCTGTGATAAGACATACAGGTCTATAAGTTTGTTCTGTGAATCGGGCCCTACAACTATAGGGTTTCTTCCCATTGTGAATTTCCTGATGTTGTACTAGCTGGTGCTTTAGAAAGTATGCCTTGTCAAATTCAATACATTTATATGGTGTCACTCCTGAGTGGACTTTCTGATGCCGTGTTAGGCTTCCCTTTGCAAAAAATGCCTGGTCACATTTATTGCATTTATATGGTCCCTTCCCAATGTGGGTTTCTTGATGTTGCATTAACCGCTGTTTTGTAATAAATGTCTTCTCACATTCACTGCAACCATATGGTTTCTTTCCGGTGTGTCTTTTCTGATGTAGTATAAGGGTGTGCTTTGCAGTGAATGCCTTGCCACAGTCAGTGCAATGATATGGTTTCTCTCCAGTGTGAGTTTTTTGGTGTCGCTTTAATTCCCCTTTTGTAACAAACGCCTTCTCGCATTCTCTACAACCATATGGTTTCTCTCCAGAGTGAAATGTCTGATGTATCTTTAATTGCACTTTTGTAACAAACGCCTTCTCGCATTCTCTACAACCATATGGTTTCCCCCCGGTGTGGAATTTCTGATGCCGCAAGAGACTGTTTTTTTCAACGAATGCCTTGTCACATTCACTACAACCATATGGTTTCTCGCCAGTGTGGATTTTATGATGTTGCAAGAGATGTTTTTTTTGTAATGAACGCCTTGTCACATTCAGTGCATGCATATGGTTTTTCGCCAGTATGGAATCTCTGATGGGGTATCAGTTGTCCCTTTGTCATGAATGCCTTGTCACATTCACTACAAATATATGGCTTCTCCCCGGTGTGGATTTTCTGATGTTGTAAGAGATATCTTTCTGTAAAGAATGCCCCGTCACATTCAGTGCATTTATAAGGTTTCTCCCCAGTATGGAATTTCTGATGTACTATAAGGGCTCCCTTTGTAATGAATGCCTTGTCACATTCCGTGCATTTATATGGTTTCTCCCCAGTGTGCACTCTCTGATGTCGTATTAGGGATGCACTAGTATTAAAAGCCTTGTCACATTCCGTGCATTCATATGGTTTCTCTCCAGTGTGGACTCTCTGATGTCGAATTAGTTCTCTGTTAGTAATGAATGCCTTCTCACATTCACTACAACCGTAGGGTTTCTCTCCAGTGTGGATTTTCTGATGTTGCTTTAACAGTGCTTTTGTAAAGAATGCCTTATCACATTCAGCACATTCATAAGGTTTCTCCCCACTGTGGACTGTATGATGTCGTATTACAGTTTCCTTTTCAACAAATGCCTTGTCACATTCAGTACACTTGTATGGCTTCTCTTCAGTATGCATTTTCTGATGTCGCATTAGGGGTGTTTTTCCAACAAATGCCTTGTCACATTCTGTAAATTTGAATGGTTTCTCCCCTGTGTGGATTTTCAGATGTTGCATTAGGTTTGTCTTTGCAGTGAATGACCGGTCACTTCCACTACAATGAAAGGGTTTCACTCTTGTATGGAATTCCTAATGTTGCTTCAACAGCTCTTTTCTATGGAATGCCTTGTTACATTCAGTACATTTATATGGTTTCTCCCCTGTGTGGACTGTATGATGTCGGATTAGCTCTTTCTTTGTAATGAATGCCTTGTCACATTCTGTACATTTATATGGTTTCTCCCCACTGTGGATTTTCTGATGTCGCATTACAGTTTCCTTTTCAACAAATGCCTTGTCACATTCAGTACACTTGTATGGCTTCTCTTCAGTATGCATTTTCTGATGTCGCATTAGGGATGTTTTTCCAACAAATGCCTTGTCACATTCCGTACATTTGAATGGTTTCTCCCCTGTGTGGATTTTCAGATGTTGCATTAGGTTTGTCTTTGCAACGAATGACCGGTCACATTCACTTCAATGAAAGGGCTTCCCTCCTGTATGGAATTCCTAATGTTGCTTCAACAGCTCTTTTCTAAGGAATGCCTTGTCACATTCCGTACATTTATATGGCGTCTCTCCAGTGCGTATTTTCAGAAGTCGCAATAGGTTTGCCTTTGCAACAAACACCTTTACACATCCTCTACATTCATGTGGCTTTTGCCCCAGAGTGGATGTGTTGCTGTTGAATTAGCTCTGCCTTTGGAATGACTGCTGGATTACATTCAGTTAGTTTAAAAGGTTTTCCCTCCCGATGGACAGTCTGATATGCCTGCAAGTTTCCCCTTGTAATGAATGTGTTTTCCTCAGCAGGGCATGCCTGATCTATCAGCAGGTGTCCTTTTGCATGCAATGCCTTCTGGCATTCAGTACATTCATATAACTTCTTCCCGGTATCAAGACTCTTTTGATTGAATGTCTGCCCATATTACTTACATTTATATGTTCTGAGTCTTGCGTGGGGGACCTTGCGTAACTTTAGAAGGCCTGTGTCCCTGAATGTTTTATCACATTCAGGACATTTATAAAGTCTTTCCATTGTGTGTGCTTTATGTTCATACCCTAGTCACATTAAATACATATTAATTGTCTTCTATGCTGACTTCATATGCTCCTTATATAATTCGATAAGAAATTGCTTTGAGGGCTTTAGTGCATTTAGAAGTTTCTTTATTCCCTAGTGTCTCTCTGGTTAGTCATTGAGTCGAGTATTTTTTTTTCACGCTGCTTGAGTGTGTATATTAAGATATCTTAATGATTATGAACGGGTGTTCATGGGATTAAGTTTCAATGCCCAACTTTGCAGGCTTCGGCTTCAACAAAATAGCCTCATGCCCTTTCCATCTTCCATTCTTAAAGCATTTCTTTCACCTGTAATAAAAAAAAGAAACACTAATGAAGAAACGTTAATTATGATCTAATGTTATCCCGAAAGACAAACTTCACATTTATAACAGAGTGAAAGAAACTCTGCAATACACTTAGTCGTTCCCATTTTCAGTTATTATCTGATGTGAACTGTAGAGGGGATTTGTCAGTATAACAAAAAAGTCAGTGGTTATCAGTGTTTAGATGTTTTTAAGCTGCACAAATTCATTGTCATAGTTTCTATCTAGCGCTTTCAGAGACTTTTGCTTTTATTACGGTTTGCTTTGTGCATGGACATTGCAGGATAAACGGTGCATTTGAGGTTCCCCATATTGTGGGTACTCAACGGAACAATACTAGTCATTTGGATTACTTGTGCCCAGGAGCACCCTTGATCAAAAGGGAAACCAGGAGATTCTCTGACTACTACAGAATATGCTTGCAGCAGCACATGACCAGCTCCTCACCAAGACCTTCCCTTCTGAAGAAAACAAAGGTGAAACATATATCAAGGGCGACCAAGCACTGGGCTGAATTTTATCATGAATGCAACCACTTAACAGTGAGTGAAAAATGTGTTTGTGGATGTGTACCACCATGCATTGGGAAGGACTAGGAATTTCCTGCCAGTGCGCAACTGCACCCCCTGCCAATCTTTTGAGCACATGGTGCTTATGGTTTGTTCTACGTCAGTCATTACAATCTGGCACTGGGTTAGTGTTCTAAATCCAGAGGGATATCCTTTGTTTTTAGTTTTAAGCCTTGTATTCTATATGATCCCACATTTCTGCTGAAACATTTTTTTAAAAATACAGACAACCCATAAAGGTAAACCATTCTAAAAGTAGTAGGCATATTGAATTTTGTATGGAGTCATTTCTGTATATCAGTGATTCTTAACCCCTTCAGTGTTAGGTGTTTTGACCTCCCTCACCCCCATTTCACCCCCACCCGGTGCAAAGGTTTTTTTTTGGCTATTTGATTTGGGGTTGTTTGCGCTCAGGTCCCTATAACGTTTTGTTCCTTTAAGGTATCCACACAAAATTAGAATCCCTTTTTCCAACATCGTGGGATTCTAAAGGTACCAGGGATTTGTGGATTCCCCTTGAGGGGACTGAGAAATTAGCCAAAATACAGCTACATTTTGGATGTTTTGGGAAAAATGGGGGAAAAAGTGCTGCAGAAGAAAGCATCTGTTTTTACCCTGCAAATGGCATCAATGAATGGTTTGTGGTGCTCAAATCACTCTCTTCTCAGCTTCCAGCTTCAGACTAAATTGAATTAAAAAATCTGATTTTTCAACACTGTTTTGGCATTTTATTGAGATATAGCTCATTTTTCCTATTTTTTTGTGCTTTCAACCGCCTTCCAGTTAGTGGTAGAAATGGGCGTGAAATCCAGGGTGGATCTCGGAAAGCTATACATTAGTGTAAAGTAGTCACAATTCTGAATTCAGTAAGGGGTCACTTGTGAGGATCCTTCAAGGTTTTGTTATAGAAAGTAACAGTTGAAATAAACAAATTTTGAAATGGAGTTAAAGAAATCCTGCCATTTGTGCCTATGTTTTCATCTGTAACTTCTTCCAAGTATGCCAAAGTTTTTAAAGCAATATACCATTACGTTCACTGGACCATTCTGGTTGCGGGGCTATACAGGGTTTGTAGGTTCACCAAGAATCCACGGTACCCAGAGCCAATAACTGAGCTGCACATTGCAATGGTTTTCCATCGTGTACCAGGTATAAAATTCATTTGGTAAAATATAAAGAGTGCAAAAATGGAATCAAGGAAACCTATGTATTTCTGAAATGGGCACAGGATGTGGAGTTGAGAAGCAGTGTTATTTGCACATCTGTAAATTTGTGGGTACTCATATTAGCAAGTGAATTGGAGGGAATTTCTCAAATTGACTTCTTTCTTACACACTGTCCTACATTTGGAAGGCGTAAATGCAGAGAAAGACAATTGGTAATAGCACGTGTTCTACTACTTTTTGTTTTTTTCCATAAGTCTAAAAATGGTACCTCACTTGTTTTGCTAGGCCTAGTGCCCGCAACAGGAAACTGGCCAAACCAAAACATGAACACATCACATGTTTCCATTGAAAACTGACCTTTTTGGCAAAGTGCCTAGCTGTAGATTTTGGGCCCTAACTCAGCCGGCACCTAGAGAAACCTAGCAAACCTGTAATTTTTTTAAACTAGACACGTAGGGGGTTCCAGGATGAGGTGACTTGTCTGGCTTTCACCAGGTTCTGTTACCCAAAAACCCCTGCAAACCTCAAAATTGATCTAAAATAAAATTTTAGTCACATTTCTGTGATGGAAAGTTCTGGACTCTGAGGCGAGCTACTAACCTCCTTCCACCCAGCATTCCCCCAAGTCTATGGGTAAAATTGTACCTCACATGTGTGGGTAGGCTTAGTGCCCACGTCAGGAAATGGCGCAAAACACAACGTGGAAACATCACATTTTTCTAAAGAAAACTGACCCCTTTTTTTACAATGTGCCTAGCTGTGGATTTTGGCCCCTAGCTCAGCCGGAACCTAGGGAAATCTAGGAAAAATGTACATTTTTGTAAACTAGATACCAAGGGGAATCCAGGATGGGTCACTTGTGTGGCTCTCACCAGGTTGTGTTACCCACACTGATTTGCAAACCTCAAAATATGTCTCAAAAACATATTTTCCTCACATTACAGTGATGGAAAGTTCTGGAATCTGCAGAAAGCCACAAACTTTCTTCCAACCGACATTTGCCCCAAGTCTCCCGATAAAAATGGTACCTCACTTGTCGAGGTGGGACTAGTGCCTGCGACAAGGAAGGGCCCAAAACGTATTGTAGAGACATTAAAATTATCTATCACAAAACAACCTAATTTTTCAAGGGGTGCACCTGTGTTTTTGGTCCTTGGCTCGGTGCTCATTTAGAGAAACCTACCAAACCCAGACATTTCTGAAAACTAGACTAGAGGCCAAGGAGGTGTGGCTTGCGTGGATCCACCGCCAACATTTTCTTACCCAGAATCCCCTGCAAACCTCAAATTTAGCTAACAAATATTACATTTTGCTCATGTTTCTGTATGGGATCATCGCGCTGGCATAAATATCCTACCACCCAGCAGCTTTTCCCTCGGTCTCCCAATCAAAATGATACCTCACTTGTGTGGGTGGGGCAAGTGCCTGCACCAGAGAAGGGCCAAAACGTGTAGAGATTGAGGGGGAATCAAAGAGGGTACAAAATGGCAGTTTTAAAAAGACGTTTTTAGGCTGACTCTGCTTTAGGCACTCACACAAGTAAGGTATAATTTTTTATTGGGAGACTGAGGGGGAATGCTGGTTGATAGAAAATTTGTGCCAGCGCAATGATCCCACACAGAAATGTGAGGAAAATGTGTTTTTTTTAAGCTAAATTTGAGGTTTGCAGGGGATTCTGTGAAAGGAAGAATTGGGGGATTCATACAAAGCACACCTCACTTGACCCCCCAGGTGTCTAGTTTTCAGAAATGTCTGGGATTGGTAGGTTTCCCTAGAAGGCTGCCGAGCCCAGGACAAAAAAAGCAGGTGCCCCCCCCTTCCAAACACAGATTGTTCTGTGATAGATCATGTTGATGCCTCCACAATACATTTTGGGCTTTTCCCCGTCACGGTCACTTGACCCACCCACACAAGCGAGGTAGCATTTATTTATTTTTTTGGTTCTCCCATGCTATTTTTATTATGCATTGTAGTTGAACAGTTTGGTCGTTTTAGGCCACCTCGGTACTATGAAGTAAAACTTCTTGTAGGGCTTGACAAACAGTCTTGAATCACTGTTTTAACACACATTAAGGATTCACACAAGAGAGAGACAGCTACGAAAGCAGAAAATGTTATGTGCCAAATATTCTTAACCACACACAGAACTAGTGTTGGACTGGGAATTTAAGGTTCACCACACTTATTGCATACACAATAGTCAATAGATCTCGCCTACAACAAACTTTAGCTGTTATTTGTCGCAAATACTTAATGCGTAGTGTACCAGAATGTACAGCGGGCGTCCATCCAGGACATTGCTTACCATTGGTTTTTAATCTCATTTGCTTGCTTCTTGTTTGATGGCTTTTTCCTCCTCTTGTGCTCATCCTTCCAGTGGAGCATAGCCGCTTTAGCACCCTTTTGTTTGTTTGAGTTGTATTTTTCCACGGTTTTAATTCTTGGAAACTACTTGTTTCCTCTTGCTTTTAGCACTCCATGGGGGTGCAGGGGTTTTCTTTCTCCTGCCCCCTCGCCACTGTATGTTGCTTCCTCATACTTACCCACACCGCCTGTGTTCTCCCGTTTCTTTTCCTCCCCCAGCTCATCAATTTCTTCCTGTTGCTACAGGGACCCTCTTTTCTGAAAAAGTGCTGTTGTGCACATTTTTACTTGACAAGGCAGGTGTCTGCAAGACCTATTGTTTTTTTTTTTTTGCTGCAGATTTTATACAGCGCGAACTCGACCCGAAGGTACTGGAGCACTTTACATGAGCACCAGTTACGTTACACAAGGACACATTCATATTTTGGTAGGCTCGGGGAGAGTAAGTGATTTGCCCAGAATCACAGGATGTTGAGCCGACGCCGAGGCTCAAACCTGGTTCCCCAGCTCCAAAGTCGGCAGCTCTGGCCGTAAGGCTACATCCTCTCTCTATTTGCAATGCAATAGGTCTCGCATTTATGCAAGTTTGAGCTATTGGCATTGTAAATGCAAATGCCTTTTATTTATGTTTTGCTTTTTAAAACATAAATGAAACGCATTGTCATTTACAACGCCAATAGCTTAAACTCTCCACAATGCGAGACCTATTGCATTGCAAATGCTTATTATTTTATTTTACTCATTCTTTACATAACTGCTTTGGATTTTCGATAATTTGCAGTTGACGCACCCAGGAGCCGCGTAACGTTTTACAAAATTATTTAGACTATCTTGCCACTTTTAGCCTACACTAAACGTTCTGCTCATTGGGCATGGAATGGCTATGCTAACCAATTTTTTCCTGGAGCACCGAGACCCCCTTACAGAGCAATTGAAATTCTCATTGGTTGTTGGCAGTATCAGTCTGCATAATTGTAAGTAAACTAAAATGTTCTAGACCGGGCGACACTGTTCAACAAGCATTTGCAAGGCAATAGGTCTCGCATTTACGCGAGTTTAAGCTATTGGCATTGCAAATGACAATGTCTTTTATTTATGTTTTAAAAACCAAAACATAAATAAAAGGCATTGTCATTGACAATGCCAATAGCTCAAACCTGTGTAAATGCAAGACCTATTGCATTGCAAATGCTTGTTCGTGTTATAATTAATGTTCCCCCTTGACTCAATCCCTTCATTTCGTACGTCCACCAGCATCTGTCTCCACACCACCAAGTCATTTTCCAATCTGTCACTTGCATCCCATCTCGCATGTTTCATCCTTACTTCTTCGACCACTGCCCACTCAGACATATCTCACCGCCACTCTACATAGCTGGGTGTGTGTGCGTTCATCCATTTAATGGCAATCAGCCCTTTTGCCAACACCAGCCCTCGCATCAGGAATTTGCGACTAAGCTTTTTTGCAAGGGTTGGGATCAAGCCCAGCAATATCTCGCCAGGGGTGCCTACAATCTCCCATCCGACTGCTACTTTCAAATTTCATAAAACATCCCTCCAAAAAGAACTCCATAACCGTACAAATCCATACTACATGTAGAAAATCTGTCCCTGGTGTACCACAGCGCGGGCGCCTGTCTGACCAGGAAGGACAAAAAGCATGTAGGGTTTTAGGAGAGAGGTATGTCTGGTGTACAAAATTGTGCTGTACGAGTTTAAAGCGTGCACTTGAGCTCATGCGCATCTCCATGTGTATCTTGTGCCATTCCTGTGACGATAGCTCATCTTCCAACACCTTCTCCCCTCTACGGGGTGCCTTTGGGGTTATTTCCATAAAGTCCTCTCGCAACGCCCTATAAATATGCGCTATAAGTCATTCTTCTAGCCAGATCTAGCAGCCTGTTCAGTGTATGTGAGGGTAATGGTTCTTCTGGAAAACTGGAAGAGATCTTGCATGTTGTGGTTGATATCTTGCTGTATTGTAAGTACTGTCCATGTCCTAACACGAACGAGTCGACCGTGTCATCCCCTGGATAAATTGCCCCCCCAGACACAGGCCACCCAGGAAATCACAACCCCCCTCTTGCCATTTCTGTATCGACCTTACTTTCGCGATGTCCACAAATGGTTTGAGAACCCATATCGGCATGTCTGGTGCATAAGGCGCAAAACAAAGTATCCTGGTAGCCACCTGCGCCCAGATGTGTCACATCTGTCGAATCAAGAATGGGTACATTCTGGAAATCCGCGCACCGTGCATGAGCAGCTCCGGAGGGTGTACCTCAAGCACGAGCCTCTCCGCACCCTCTTGTCCCCACTGTCCTCCTTATCAAACCAATGGAGAGCATATTGGAGGTGGGCGGCCATATAATGAAGTTCGAGATTGGGGAAGTTCGATGTCTCCTCGCTCCCACGTTTATTTTAACATAGTCAGCACTATTCCCTTCCATTTTGTGGCCCATAGGAGTGATGTCAGGGGATCTCCTTAGCGTGCCCTGAAGCACATAGAGACACTGAGGCAGCATCACAATTTATACTAGGGCCGCCCTTCCCATCAGTGTAAGGGGGGATCCCTCCAGAACCGGATCGAGGTTCGTAGCCCAGGTTGGCACCAAACAGGAGCTCTTATTTTAACAAAATCACCAACGTTTACCGCCTGGAACTGAGCACACTTCTTTTCATCAACATAAGATTTTCTCAAGGACTGTTTCTCTATCTCTCTGTCCATCCAATCTCCTATTTGATTATTAACAAAACCCTTGTTCAATTGCATCCAACCGGGACATGACAAAGTATTGGGGATCCTCCCTTTAAAGAGTTCAAAGGGAGATCTTCCAGTGGTTGAATGGGGAGACACACGGTAAGCCGAGATTCTGTCTTGAAGTGATTCTTTCCAATTCAGACCACTGGCTCTCGCCAGTTGAATACTTTCTTTAATAGTTTTATTGGCCCTTTCAATTGCACCATTCATTTCAGGATGATAAATCGCACACTTTTTATGACGTATACCACATTTGTCAAGGAAATTTTTAAATTCATTCAAAGTAAATTTTGGTCCATTATCAGAAAGAATGCTGTTGGGAAAGCTCTCTCTCTTAAAGAGGTCTTGTAAGAATCTAATAACACATGCAGTGGAAACATCTCTAGCAGCGAAAACTTCTATCCACCTGGAGTAGAGATCCAAAACCACCACCAAGTATGGAGTATCACACACACCATGTAATGGACCAATATTGTCAATTGAAATCTCATCCAAAGGATGATCAGGTAACTTTCTGCACACCATGGGAGTTTGTTTTGTCTTCAAGATCTTGTCACTAGCACAGCATTCAGCACATTCACAAACCAACCTCTCAATCTCCATATCCATGCCAGGCCACCAAAACTGCAATCTTAACAATTCTTTGGTCCTAACAATTCCAAGATGGCCAACATGGGCAAAGCTGAGTAACCTCTTTCTTATACCCAACGGCGGAACCAACTTTGTGCCCCTAGTAAGCATGCCATCAACCACTGATAGTTCATCAGAAACCAAGCTCCATGGCTTCTCCAAACGTTTATTCTCTCCCAACATCTCAATTACTCTTCTAATCTCTTCATCCTTGTTGATTTCCACTTTCCAATCATCCTGAGTGACAGTACCGTCAGTGATCTCACATACATTAACAACCTCACCGTCAGAAACAACATCATCCTCATTATTCCCACTGAGATCAACCAACCTAGAAAGACAGTCGGCCGATTTATTGATGACACCTGGAATATAATCCACATCAAAATTAAATTCTTGAAGAGAAATAATCCATTTCTTTATTCTACATGAAATGGAGTCAAGGTCTTTCTTAGAAAACACCTCCTTTAAAGGCTTATGGTCAGACAAAACATTAACCTTCGTTCCCCAAACCAAATTTTTAAACTTCCTTAAGGCCCAAAATATGGCTAGAGACTCCTTCTCTATAACTGAGTAATTTCTTTCAGACCCTCTGAGACATCTTGAGGCGCAAGCAATCAGACAATTCAGACCATTTTTCTTCTGAACCAGCACAGCACCCAACCCTTTTTCACTAGCATCAGTCATAATGAAAGTAGGGTCACCAGGCACAAATGCATGAAGGGCAGGAGCTTTACTCAGTTCCTCCTTGATTGAACTGAACTCCTTCTCACACTCACTCGACCAAAGAAACATTGCATTCTTTACGGTAAGTTTCCTCAAATTGTGGGTTTTACCAGCATAGTCTGGGGGTGAACGACCTAAATATCGATTCCAAAATATCGAATGGACAGAATATCGACTCCAAAATATAGATAGGTCAGAATATCGAAAAGCAAAATATAGATAGGTCAGAATATCGAAAATGGGGTACGAAATATCGATTTCCATAATATAGAATGTAAAAATATAGAATTCCATAATATCGACTTTAAAAATATAGAATTCCATAATATCGATTTTTTTTTAGTGTTATGTATGGTAGTATATGTGTTAAAATTATGTATTATTTTTGTAATGTATGTTTAATTTTTTTAAACTAATGAATGTTATGTAATTTAATTTTTGCGTAATTTAATTCCGTAGCGGGTTGTGGGTTTATAGGGGAATAGGGTGGGAAGTAATTTAATTATGGTAAATTAAATATTAATTATATTTATATGTTTTGATAATTAATTGATTGACAATTCATTATTAATTGGTCATTAATTTTTATTAATTGATAATTCATTTATATTAATTGATTAATTGATAATTATGTTAGTTTTAATTTTGATTATTAGCAGCGGGTTGTGGGTTTATAGGGGAATTGGGTGGGAAGTAATTTAATTGTAATAAAGTAAATATTAATTCTTTAATTTATGTGTATTTATAATTAATTGATAATTAATTATTAATTGGTAATTTATTTGTGTTAATGGGTAATTAATTTGTATGAATTGCTAATTAATTGTTATTTATTGCTAAATAATGTTTATTAATTGATTAATTGATAATAATGTAAATTGTATTTTTTAGTATTGTGAATGGGTTGTGGGTTTATAGGGGAATTGGGTGGGAAGTAAATTAATTGTAATAAAGTAAATTTTACATTTTTTAATTTATGTGTATTGATAATTAATTGATAATTAATTATTAATTGTAATTAATTTTTATTAATTGGTAATTATTTTTATACCAATGGTAATTAATTTTTAATAAATTTAATTAATTGTAATTAACTTTTTATTGGTATTGATAATTAATGTAATCTTATTTTAAAATTAAAGCATTACTTTCCCTACTGTTGCACTCTCAGGAGTGGGAATAGTTTTTTTACCCTCCCTCTATCCAACTCTTTCCCTACTGTTGCAGTCACTGGAGTGGGAATAGTAATTTTTACCCTCCTGCTATCCAACACTTTCCCTACTGTTGCACTCACTGGAGTGAGAATAGTAATTTTTAACTTCCAGCTATCCAATGCTTTCCCTACTGTTACAGTCTTTGGAGTGGGAATAGTAATTTTTACCCCCCCCCCGCTATCCAACGCATTCCCTACTGTTACAGTCTTTCGAGTGGGAATAGTAATTTTTCCACCTACACTATCCAACACTTTCCCTACTGTTGCACTCTCAGGAGTGGGAATAGTTTTTTTACTCTCCTGCTATCCAACTCTTTCCCTACTGTTGCAGTCACTGGAGTGGGAATAGTAATTTTTACCCTCCCGCTATCCAACACTTTCCCTACTGTTGCACTCACTGGAGTGAGAATAGTAATTTTTACCTTACCGCTATCCAATGCTTTCCCTACTGTTGCACTCTCTGGAGTGGGAATAGTAACTTTTACCCTCCCGCTATCCAACGCTTTTCCTACTGTTGCACTCACTGGAGTGGGAATAATAATTTTTACCCTCCCGCTATCCAACGCTTTTCCTACTGTTGCACTCACTGGAGTGGGAATAGTAAGTTTTTACCCTCCCGCTATCCAATGCTTTCCCTACTGTTACACTCTTTGGAGTGGGAATAGTAATTTTTCCACCTACACTATCCAACGCTTTCCCTACTGTTGCACTCTCTGGAGTGGGAATAGTAATTTTTACCCTCCCGCTATCCAACGTTTTCCCTACTGTTGCACTCTTTGGAGTGGGAATAGTAATTTTTACCCCTACGCTATCCAATGTTTTCCCTGCTGTTGCACTCTGAGGAGTGGGAATAGTATTTTGTATCCTCCCCCTATCCAACTCTTTCCCTACTGTTGCAGTTACTGGAGTGGGAATAGTAATTTTTACCCTCCCGCTATCCATCACTTTCCCTACTGTTGCACTCACTGGAGTGAGAATAGTAATTCTTACCTTCCCGCTATCCAATGCTTTCCCTACTGTTGCACTCTCTGGAGTGGGAATAGTAACTTTTACCCTACCGCTATCCAACGCTTTCCCTACTGTTGCACTCAGTGGAGTGGGATTAATAATTTTTACTCTCCCGCTATCCAACACTTTCCCTACTGTTGCACTCATTCGAGTGGGAATATTAACTTTTACCCTCCCGCTATACAAAGCTTTCTCTACTGTTACACTCTTTGGAGTGGGAATAGTAATATTTCCACCTACACTATCCAACGTTTTCACTACTGTTGCACTGTCTGGAGTGGGAATAGTAATGTTTACCCTCCCGCTATCCAACGCTTTGCCTACTGTTGCACACTTTGGAGTGGAAATAGTAATGTTTACCTGTACGCTATCCAACGTTTTCCCTACTGTTGCACTCACTGGAGTGTGAATAGTAATTTTTATCCCTACGCTATCCAACGCTTTCTCTACTGTTGCACTCATTGGAGTGGGAATCATAATCTTTCTCTTTCCGTTATACAATGCTTTCCGTACTGTTGCACTCTCTGGAGTGGGAATAGTAATTTTTACCCCTACGCTATCCAATGCTTTCGCTACTGTTGGAGTCAGTGGAGTGGGAATAGTAATTTGCCCTTACTGCTATCCAACGATTTCCTTACTGTTGCACTCTCTGGAGTGGGAATAGTAATTTTTACTCTCCCGCTATTCAATGCTTTCCCTACTGTTGCACTCTTTGGACTGGGAATAGTAATGATTACCCCTACGCTATCCAACGCTTTCCCTACTGTTGCACTCACTCAAGTGGGAATAGTAATTTTTACCTTCCCGCTATCCAACGCTTTCCCTACTGTTGAACTCTTTGGAGTGGGAATAGTAATTTTTACCCCTACGCTACCCAACGTTTTCCCTACTGTTGCAATTACTGAAGTGGGAATAGTAATTTTTACGCTCTCACTATCCAACAAAATCTCAACTTTTTTTTACATTTTTTTTTATTATGTTTACATTTTAAGCTTTTTTATATTATATTATGTATGTTTTATTTAATTGTTTTTAATATTTAATTAATTTTATATTATTTTTAATACATTTAAAAAATTTGATATTTTGGCTAACTATATTTTAACATTCTATATTTTGGAATCGATATTTTAGTACTTACCTGTTTGTAGATAGGGAGTCGATATTCTGGTCTTCGATTTTTTGGTGTCGATATTTTCTAGAGAAGAGTCATCTAATTCAACCTGGTGATAGGCTGATGCCAAGTCCAGAGTAGAAAAGTACTTTGCTCCACCCAATGTACTAACTATCTCATCTATGTTGGGTAACGGAAACCTATCAACAATGACTTCTTTATTCAATGCTCGTAAGTCAATGCATAGGCGAAGCTCACCACTGGCCTTCTTGGCTACGACTATGGGAGTCAACCATTCAGTGGCTTCAACTGGTACTATTATACCTGCATTTACCAATTTATCAATTTCCCTCTGTACGCCAGCCTGTTCATTTTACGGAATTCTTCTTACTTTGGCCACCACAGGTACTGCCCCATTTTTTATCTTGATGTGGTGTTTATACCCCTTAAGACACCCCAGAGTGTCCTTAAATATGTCAGAAAACTGATCCAAGAATGTGAGAGAAGAATCTTCAACCGCTTGTACCTGAACCTGTGGAGAGGCATTAGGGTTCAAACGCACCCCAAGTACACGTTGGTGAGGCCAACCCATAAGAGAATCACCTTGCTTAGCAACATATACTTTCCCAGCGATCATCCTCCCACAGAGTTCAATGGTAGCTACAAAGTATCCAGACATTTTTATAGGTAAACCACCATAACCCACGGGGAAGAGATCATTCCTAAAAAGTTTGACATTGTTAGCAAAGTGTTGCAGGAAGACATCATCCCCAATCATTGTCAAATGTGAACATGAGTCAAATTTGAAATCAAGAGATACACCTTCTATATTCACAATATGAGAGGGATGATCACTCTTACTTACATCAACCTGGAAGGTGACAACTTTTACTTCAGGTTGATATTTAGTAGACGGACAGTTATCTCTATTACTTTTGCAACATTCTGCGAAATGCCCTTTCCGACCACAAGTGTTGCAAATAGCACGCAGACCAGGACAATAAGGTGAATTTGCAAAATGTCCAGATCGACCACACCTAAAACAAACAGGCTTGCCACCAGTTGAGGAGTTAGCTACATTAATAGTTGTAGGGAAACTCGTATCTTTTCCCTTCACCTCTTTCTTTTGTACTTGACACACCACCTCTTCTACTTTAGTTTCAGTTAAGGCAATTTTACTCTTCTCACCACTCAGTTCGTCAACACACTTCATCATGTGCTCAACTTGCTTAGCAATCGTTATAACTTCTTCTAGTGGAGGTTCATCCTTTATCCAGAGTTCTTTTCTGATATTATAATGTGCACATTTCAAAACAAACTGATCCCTGATCCTCTCCTCTACAGCAGGACCAAATTTGCATGAAGATGCAAGTTTCCTCAGAGCTGCAACAAAGTCTTCCACCGATTCATCCTTCTTCCGTTCCCTTAGGCCAAAATGATACCTTTCCATTATAGTACTCAACCTTGGTAAGTAATGTCGATCTAATTGTAAGATACATATTTCATATTCATTCAGGTTTCTTTGTTCAGAAGCACTTAGATCCGGTAAGTGTTCTAAAACCTCTTGCCTCTCACCCCCAAGGCAATGCAACAATAGTGAATGTTTACGTTCCGCACTTAGGTTCGTACCACATACCCTCGCATAATTTAGAAATATTTTCTTCCATTTTTGCCACTTCACACTAGGTTCTCCTGGGCTCGTCAGAAAGAAAGGAGGCTGTGTTACATTCTGCATGTCGGAATTACCTGTTGAGTAAAAATGTTATTTATAAGTACAATGAACAAACTAGCTAAAAACACCTAAGTACCTAAGCTTGTTAAAGAACTATCTCAAAGATTAAACGCTGATTCAATTAGATGTAACTGGCTCTTTCATTTTCTTCTCTTCCATTTTACAAAAAAAAAAATGGGCCAGTCACCGAAATCCAGGAATAGAATAGTGTACTTAACCAGTCTGTTATTTGGCAAAACCAACAAAAATTACCTCTTCGCCTCACTTTGGAATGAAATCCTAATATCACGTCTCAAGTCATAGCTGTGTACCTGTACATTTCCATGGAAATACAATTGTCACCTGTTACTTCTAAAACAATATTTCCTTCACCTTTCCCCTTTTTTTTTTTTTGTTTTTATCTGTACCATAGACAGTGGCACCTGCACGCGTTCAAGCTCACTTCTTTTAAAACAAAAAAAAAAGAAGAAGATCTCCTGATGTGCACGCGTTCAAGTTTATTATGCTTTGCCCAAAAGAGATGAAGATCTACCGATGGTCTCTCATGAAACGCTCCAGCTTACTTTACGTACAGTAACTTAGTCGTGTGTGTGTCTTCCCAATCACACAAAATGGCTGCCAGTTATGACGTTGTCATTCCCAATTGGACAGATTCAAGCTTCGTCTTGAATTCTTAGCGCGCACGCTCAGATCCCTTGCGCTCTTAAGTGAGTGGTTCTCGCGTCAGTCTCGCGCATGCAAGGCCGAAATATCCTTCACCACGACTCTTCTCTTTTTAAAAAATAATTTCCATCCAAAAGCGCACCGGTCCACACAAAACGTGACTTGACTCACGATACCTCCAGATGAGATTTGTAGCTCGACTTCTCTCCTGCTAGATGAGTCGTCAACCACTTCGAGACTGTCATCAGAAGACTTGCGCTTGGATAAAGAACAGAATCCGATTGGTGTTGAGGTGCCCTTTCGCCCGATCATCGCCAAATAAATGTGGTGTTCTCCAGGGGTTGAATAATCAGGAACACCAAAGTACATTGAGAAGGTAGGTTTATTTACACCTCAACCACCAACAGTCGTCTCCCAACTGCTCTCCCTTAGAATCCCCTTCTCCACGCTCTTCTAATTCTCAAATAGAATTAGCACATCATTCTAACTTCCAATTCTAGGTTATACATACATGGGAGGAAGGAAGATACACACCATCACAGGGGGATCCCTGCAGAACCGGATCGAGGCTCGAAGCCCGGCAACCACTCTGTCTATATTGAAATCTCATAAGCTATCCTGATCCCCAGATAACGCACGCCCTCCGGACTCCATGGTAGCCCAACCGCAGGGAGTATCGTGGTGTCCATAACTTCTAGACATCTGCGCGACAGCAAGCAAGATTTCTGGGCGTTAACAAAGTCCAGAGAGCCCTTTAAACTCCACCAGGGCAGTCAGCACTGGGACAGACTCCGCTGAATACCATAAATATACTAGTGCATCGTCAGCGTATAGTGAGATCTTATGTGTGGTGTCTCCCACCCGGAACCCCCAGAGTTCTAATCACTGTCACAATAGCACTTCCAGTGGCCCCATCATCAGCTCGAACAACAATGGCGGCAGAGGGCACCTGTCTTATGCTACTGTGCAGTGGGAAGTCTGCCGAAACTAAGCCGCCGGTCCGAACCTTAGCCCTTGGATCAGCATAGAGCGCCCTGAGCCACAATATGTAGTTGGGCTCAAAACCTATTCTGTGCAAGACCTGCCACAGATACCCCCATGCAACCAAATCAGATGCCTGCCCTATGTCAAGGAATGCTAGAGCATAGGAACCCTCCCGCCGACCAGGGGCAAAGATAACGTGGAACAGTCTGTGCAACCTCTCGTCCTTCCAGGACTCTGGACAGAACTGGGTTCAGCACATGTGCCCTATGTTGAAATGGTAATCCGGAGCCACCCAAATCATCACACCTCATACAAACCCGGAGTATGATGTAGCAAATGATTGTCCCCTCCAACGTCTAAGCAAACTGGGAAGCAATCCCCCAAACATGCGTCCCCTGTAAAAAGGCAACAGAGACATAATATTATTTAAGGTTCGCATAAAATCTCGCCTTTTCTCAAGTTGGACTAGTCCCCTGTCATTCCATATCAGGAATTCAAATATTGTCTCAGCCATCATGCATGTCATACAGGGTCTGCACAGGACTCGGACATAGCAACAGACACTGCCATGTCACATTTCGCAACATCCAACCACATGAGCTCCCATATAGCCTGTGAAACGGTAACAAACAGAACTACCCCATTCCTCAACTCTCCCCACCCTATGGGCAGTACGGCAAACTCATCCCGCCTTACAACTAGCAACTCTTAAACCTGCAGGCCCGCCCCATACCCGATGCCTTATTTGTGATCGAACCAGGAATACAAACATGGAACAACTAATATGCTATGCTATGCTATGCTATGCTATGCTAGGGATTTGTACTTTTCGACAGTCACAGGGGGAAAATACCCCCAACACCACCGTAGCCTCTAGACGTCTGGTCCCTACATCTTTAGGCTATCAGCCTTGTCCCATCCAGATAAGTAAGAAACAATCATACACTGCATTCACAATTACATTACCCGAAATATTAGCCATGACATGTATACTTCGAGTTTGTATCTTGTGAGAAACACAGTCAACACCAGCTACAATATGAGTTCGGAAATTACAACAATTTTGCAGCCATTGAAAGGATTTAAAAATACACAGGTCTGAGCAGGGGCCCCAGAGGAGGCCCCAATGGGTCCCCCATCGAGCTTCTCATCTCCTTAGTACTCACTGTGTACCATATAAGGTCAATTCATGGCAGGCCCCCGTCTGTACTATCCGTACCATACTCAGGGCCATTTTGTCCATCCAATCAGTAGTCATTCATTGCTGGCACAATCTCCATATCACGTAGTGCACCATCTGAGGACACCACAATACGGCCCGTCCGGGAGTGAGCACTCACACTTCCTCCAGCTTGTCTCTGCAGTCGCGACGACTTTTCTTTCACCACTCGAGTCAATGTTCCAATTCACTCCGACCCCTGAGAAGGAGATTCTGCCAAGGTGTCCACCCAATCAATGGCCTCAGATGCTTTGAAAAAGAAGTGCACCTTTCCCTGGTAGACTACTCGGAGTGTCGCAGGGAACATCCGGCTGTACCACAAATTAAGGTTGCATAGTCCTAGTGTGACTGCCAAATAGGATTTTTGTTGATTTTGGACCCCTGTCCCTCTAATTAAAAATATGGGCAGTAAGGGCTCTTAATTATTGAAACTGTTCCAATTGTCACTCTATATGTATTCCGAGAAAAGTAAGCACGAGTGACTGAGCGAAAGATACTGTATTGTTTACACGATACCCAAGGAATAAGGGTTGTCATGTTCAGTGGTTGCCAGAAACTACCTGCACCGCTGTAGAATACAGGGGGGTGGTAGTGGCACTGTGGAGCTAGCTGGTCTAACGGCTGACTCATCCTGTGGGGGTGTCCAGAGTCTGTCTGCACACAAAGCCCTCAGTTTAGGTCATCCAAAACGATCAGGCCGGGGGGAGGGGGGGGGGGGGTCCTAGGAACTACACGACAAGAGGTCTCAGCAAAGAGGCCAGTCCCTTCTTCACACACTACTATGCATGTTTGTCATCTTGTGGTGGCATGTTACCAGACAGTGAGTCCATCTATACTCTCTTCTATGTAAACCTGTGAATGAAGAGAGGTCTCAGTGCAGAGGTCCGTTCCTTTCACACTGTTTTACACATACTTGTCACCCAAGAGAGAGGACTCAGCAGAGAAGCCAGTACCTCCCTACACCGTACTATGTACACCTGTTATCCAGCGAAGAGGCCACTCTCTCCCATAGCCTACTAAGTGCACCTGTTCGAGAGAGAGAGAGGTGTCTGCGGAGAGACCAGTCCTCCATCAGACTCTACTATGCACACCTGTCATCCAAGAGACAGGTCTTACATAAGAGGCCAGTTTCTTCCCCTAGTGTACTACGCACTCCCCTCATCCAAAGCAGAGGTCTCAGGGAACAGGGCACACCCTTGCCACGTCATACTAAACACAGCCGTTATCCAAGAGAGGTATGTGCCGAGAGGATAGTCCCTCCCCATAACCTATTATGCATATGTGTCATGCAAGTAACAGGTCTTAGAGCAGAGGTCAGTTCCTCTCACTCTCTTTAATGCACATTTCTCCAAGAGAGAGGTCTCAGTGGAGATGCTAGTCCCCCCCCACCCACACCATTACACACGGGTACTCTCACCAAAAACTGGAAAGGCAGAGATGTAAACTGCTTTGCAACACACTGTTCCTTCCTCCTCCGATCCCCACTGAGAACGTAGTGGGCTATGAGGGATCAATATCCGACTTGATTATGGGAGCTAGCGAGATTCATGCTCCCCTTCGAAAAATAAAGCCTACCCGACGCCAGAAGCTTCCAAATGGTTTTCGTCAGAGCTGAAAGCCGTAAAGCTAGAACTCTGGCAGGTGGAACAGAAATAGCGTAATATATTATATATATCACAAAAAGAGGGGGGGATCTAGGAGCTAAAAAAGGTCCAGTGTCCATGCTCCCTAAATTCGATATCTAACACCAGGAGGACAAAGTTCCTATGGGCGGGTGCACAAAGTCACCAAGCCCTAAAAAAGAGAAAAAGGAAGAAAAGCAGAGTATGAACATTTCCTAGATTGGAAACCCACTCAAGAAACTGGAAGACCACTCTTTGTCCTCTATTGCCCTCACACACCCCGAAGGGTGTCATGCTTCATCATCGGGCGGTTGCTCCTCGTAGGGCCGGTGCTGCAATTCCCTACGGGCCCCGCGAAGGGTCTCTTTATCGGAGATCTTTTGAGGACCGCCGGATGGTGCATGTGGGTATGTGGGGAGTGGGTTGTTGATGGAGGGTAAATGAAGTGCGTGCTAGATGGTGTGAAAAATATGTAAAAAAAGGGTCATCATGCAGCCAATTTTATTAGATGTACCCTTAGCAGGCTTTGGACTGCTGGAAAATTATGACCCTAGATGAACGCTATGCCCAGGGGTCATAGGTCATAGGTCAGTCATAGGTCAACATGTTTCGCGCTTTTACCGCCTATAAGAGGTCGATGTCGCTTAGTCAGGACCAAAATGTTAAAATTAAGTGCACGTGAAAGTTGGTGAATCATAATAAAATACCCTCAATACCGCTCTGGGCCACAAACTGTGTTCCTCAGTGTGGTCACAGGTTAATGATGAAGAATAGGCACATAGGACTGGGTAGCGAAGGTTTCTCTGTGCCGAGTAGTTATTTTTACGGGTGAGGTTCGCTGCCGATGTTAGTGTTCTACACTCTAAGTTAGATTCCCTCACACTAGCCCAGCTGATAGGAATTCAATTACCACTTACATTATGGGTGCTGTGAGGTGAAGAATTGTGCAAGATGCCATGTACGGTTGTGATGCCCACATATATATTACGGATTTGAGTGCTTGCTTTAACGTGGGTAAGATGTGCACACGACTGTGGCACACATATGTTGTATCAAGTTTTACTGATAGACATCCCTACTGCTGTTTCTTTTTCGTTTTCCTAGATACTGACCTGGAGCCTATTCTTCATCATTAACCTGTGACCACACTGAGGAACGCAGTTTGTGGCCCAGAGCGGTATTGAGGGTTTTTTATTATGATTCACCAACTTTCACGTGCACTTAATTTTAACATTTTGGTCCTGACGAAGCGACATCGACCTCTTATAGGCGGTAGAAGCGCGAAACATGTTGACCTATGACTGACCTATGACCTATGACCCCTGGGCATAGCGTTCATCTAGGGTCATAATTTTCCAGCAGTCCAAAGCCTGCTAAGGGTACATCTAATAAAATTTGCTGCATGATGACCCTTTTTTGACATATTTTTCACACCATTTAGCATGCACTTCATTTACCCTCCATCAACAACCCACTCCCCACACACCCACATGCACCATCCGGCGGTCCTCAAAAGATCTCCGACAAAGAGATCCTTCGCGGGGCCCGTATGGAATTGCAGCGCCGGCCCTACGAGGAGCAACCGCCCGATGATGAAGCATGACACCCTTCGGGGTGTGTGAGGGCAATAGAGGACAAAGAGTGGTCTTCCAGTTTCTTGAGTGGGTTTCCAA
Organism: Triturus cristatus; assembly: GCF_964204655.1. Taxonomy (NCBI): domain Eukaryota; kingdom Metazoa; phylum Chordata; class Amphibia; order Caudata; family Salamandridae; genus Triturus; species Triturus cristatus. The sequence goes on from NC_140589.1 coordinate 1,921,214,806, forward strand.
TCTAGGAAATTTTCATACTCTGCTTTTCTTCCTTTTTCTCTTTTTTAGGGCTTGGTGACTTTGTGCACCCGCCCATAGGAACTTTGTCCTCCTGGTAATATATTATATGCCTAAAAGTAGGGAAGCTTTCACCCAATGTCTAAAAATTAAAAATAAACGAATTTTAAAAACAAAATCTATTTTCTTTTCATATAAAATTGTGAACTTTGAAAATAAACCCAAGGTAATCTTAGAGAGCTTTCTAATCCTGACAGATTATCTCTACCTGTGGTTCCCACTCAAAATCTATACAATTGAGTTATTTTTCGTAGAGAAAATAAAAGTAATAAATAATAGTATTCCATCTAGTACACACAATTTTGACACCATGCCAGAAGACAAAAATCCTATGTCACTTTCTGCCTTTCTGTTCATCAGTAAGAGCGTCTCTCAGAGTTGATGGCCACAGTGAAAACAGGCTCACTGAACAATATTTGCAACCTCTACATCCAAGAAACAATTTTCTCAAGCTTCCTGGACATAGCCATCTCTCTTCTTAACTTTTCCCTTACCTGGAGCAAGGTCCCTCATTCCTTCAAGGAGGCAGTAGTGCTCCATCTTTTAAAAGAAAACCTAGGACAGGGCAGAGCTTGCGGAACTTCACTCTGTGGAATCCCGAGGAGCTGCCCAAAAACTCCACCAAATTCTGCAGAGTACCGTGAGCCGGCGGGGTAATGCTAGGCCACCCCTAATGAAGTCCCCCTTGAAGCGGAGAGTTGTTGGGGGCCAAGAACCCCTATTGTTGCCAAAAGTAAGTCCCCAACAGCAGGAATGATGAGATAAGGGGTGTGCACGCTGGTTGGTTGGCGGTAGTTTTTGCCAAACTCCGCGTTCCAAGCGGAGCGCTGAGTGGCAAAACTCTGGGTAGCAGAGTTGAATGCCTACCCCTAAAATTTTTTTTTTTTTTAAAACAGGGATGCCCCCGCTATACTAAAGAAGTACAGACCAATCTCTTTGCTTCCTTTCTTAGCTAAACCATCAGAGACCCATGTAGTTCAACATCTCTGTTCTTTCGTGGAGGAGTCAGGATTTCTTGATTGTCATCAGGATGGATTCCGTCCTGGTCATTTGACTGTGTCAGTTTTGCAGGACTGTGTGACACTGCCCTTCAGCTGGCCTCCTTTCTCAAAGATTAGACTCCATCCGACTTTCTTCCCCCCATATCGCACTGCTAGGGTTCAATTAGATTGTGGTGTACTACAGAGATCCTCCTTATCCCCTCACTTGTTTCATTTTTACTTTCACCCTCTAAAACACACTCTCCTCAGGAGCAAAAAAAGAAAATATATAACTATGCTGACAATAGGCTGCTGATTTTCACAATCGACAGCATCATGGAATCTAAGGCATTCTTTCAAAATACCATGCGTTCTATTCGAGACTGGATGAACTTTCACCAGTTGGAACTAAACCGAAGTTGTGGTTACTAAAACAAATTGATTGAAAGGAATCCTTCCTTCTAGCCTCTGAATTGGGTCCACCACCCACGCCCAAGAAAGCAGCGATAAGCCTCGGGATTCTCACTGATGAGAATCTATCCCTCAATCATCAGATAGGGCTGTGTCATCCTCTTGCTTCTTCCAACTTCAGAGAATAAGGAAAATAAGGAGATATTTCATCATGGAAGCGGTCATCCAAATTCTTATCGTGTTCAAGATATCTCGGATTGATTGAGTCAACATGTTCTATTTGGGACTCCCCATCGGCCTAAACAACATGCTGCAATTAGCTCAAAATCAGGCAGCCCGGCTGGTCTTTTGTCAGCCACGACACGGTCATGAGTATAACTCCTCAGCACGTGTCTCGTGCCACTGTCCAAGTACACTCCTCTGCGCTCTAGGGCAATACCAAGAAAGCGACGTTTGGTTCCACAAGCACAGAAACAATGGTAGTATCACTACCTATTGAATGCACAAATGCTTGTTGGCTGATAGACTGTATGTTATACCAATTGAATGCACCAATGCTTGTTGGTAGATAGACTGTGTATATACCAATGCTTGTAGACAGGTAGATTGTGCATGTGAGCAACATGCAGTACTTCATTTGCCCGATTCCAGACTCGTGTAAACTGGCAAATGGAACCACAGGTCTCATTTCCCTAATGATGCATTTGCATAACTGTTCCCTGGGCACACCTTTAGCCCATCTGCTCCCGTATTATTCTGAACATGTGCCATTATGTTAATAACGTTAGCATGTGGCCAATCATGTTAATAACCTCAATGTGTTAAACCACAGGACACGTGCACATGCTTTTCAGCGAGCTTCAGTGGTATTTCAAAGACGCGCTGTCAGGAGGTCAGTGCTTGGCTTCGTTACAGTGCAGCACCGTCAGTGGTTATTTAAAGACGCGCTGTCAGGAGGTCAGTGCTTGGCTTCGTTACAGGGCAGCACCTTCAGTGGTTATTTAAAGACGCGCTGTCAAGAGGTCAGTGCTTGGCTTCGTTACAGGGCAGCACCTTCAGTGGTTATTTAAAGACGCGCTGTCAGGAGGTCAGTGCTTGGCTTCGTTACAGTGCAGCACCTTCAGTGGTTATTTAAAGACGCGCTGTCAGGAGGTCAGTGCTTGGCTTCATTACAGGGCAGCACCTTCAGTGGTTATTTAAAGACGCGCTGTCAGGAGGTCAGTGCTTGGCTTCGTTACAGGGCAGCACCTTCAGTGGTTATTTAAAGACGCTCTGTCAGGAGGTCAGTGCTTGGCCTCGTTACAGGGCGGCAGCACCATCAGTGGTTATTTAAAGACGCGCTGTCACGAGGTCAGTGCTTGGCTTCGTTACAGGGCAGCACCTTCTTACCTGATTCCAGTGTTGACATCTCTCCACCTACAGCTCTTCGCCCTTCAGCTCCCGTCTTCTTTCCCGGCATTTGCCCTCCCTCAGCAGCCTCAAGAGTTGGTTGTGTTCTGGCTCTCTTCTGCAAGGTTGTGAGATCCCGAAGTTCCTGTAATAGAAGAGCACCAGGAACGAGAGAGAAACATTTACGAGTGACTCTCGATTCAGTCACGTAGACGGACAGTATACTGCAGATCAGAAACAGGTCAAACAAATCCTTTTTTTGCATGAGCACACAGAGACTGGAAGTGTTGTGTTTTAAGGCACTTGATTGCTTGTGTACGCTGAGCCTCCCTCGACCCCCCCCGTTGCATGCCGTTACCTGCGTTATGGTGCCGGAGGATAGCGTGGCAGACGTGGACGTGGAAAGCGGCGGAGGCGAGTGAGGGTGCAGTGAGAGGATCAAAGCGGATTTAAACCGCAGCTGCTTTGCCCCCATTGCCCCATTTGCTGAATGCTGGAGCAGTGCGAGGAAGGTCACCGTAATTGTAAGTGCCGGTGTAGGGGCTACGGCTCTGAACGCCACGATACGGTGTTTTGAAAAAAGTGCTGAGTGATTCCTTCTTTTCGTGGAGTTTCCCGGATTTTAAGCAGTGCAGCTGTGATTATTGGTGTAGCAGGGAGAAGTATACTGGAAACGTGGACTTGGAGTCAACGTTAGATTCTGGAGACCCGTAGAGTACTGGTTAGCAATGTGGGGGCTTGGGGAGTGTACCGGATCTCTGTAGAAGCCCGGGACTTCTCTGGACTCACGCTGCAGCCTGTCTGTGCTGAACTCGGAGAGCAGTCAATCTGATTCGCCTCATTTTTCAACCGCTGCGAGGCAATACTGGAAGCTTGTACCTACCTGGGCATTGACAGCTTTAACCGGGACGGCAATGCTGTGGTTCCTCCCTGCCGCCGATCAACATCACTGGCCGCAGTTGAGGGGGACTGCAGCTCCCAGGACACCTTGCGGAATCGCATTACTGCCGCCCATCATTGCGCACGGAGGCGCTGAAAAAGCAGAGACTCCCTCCAGGACGCACGCGGGCGGTGCCGGGGGCAAGGGCGGGGCCATCAGAGGCCGAGGTAGGCCGGGCTGGGCCCCCCCCTTTTGTAAGTGACTGCCTCATACACGGAAAGGATTCTTAATACACTAGTGGAGCTAGTGGAGCTAGTAAGACGCTATAATTGCCCCATCCTGCACTGTGTTATAAACTCTTAATTGGTCGATTTGGAGAGTCTATTGTTATTGACCTAGGGCCCATGAACTAGGCCCCCTTAGCCCCGACTATGACTAGTTTTCATTATTGTTATTGTGATGTCGTCTCTTGTTAGAGATAAGCCTATAATGGCTGGAGGAGTCAATCAAGGTACACTCGATAATTTTGTCATCAGGGCTATCTCGGATATCGACAGGGAAATCATACTTGAAGAGCGACGGGCCGAGAGACGACGCTCTATAGAATTTATTAAGAACAAGCGTTCGTCTCTGGGCCCGATCCAGTTAGCTATCTTGCCTGCCTCGAGCACATATTGTGTAAGGGAGGATTGTGGGTTATCCCCAAGCGACAGTATCCCTTTACTTTTACGAGATAGATCCCCTAGTCTAGTAGAACCCAACGCCCTGATCATGAATGTTTCTGCCTCCTCGAGTAATTTGATTCCACAAGATGCGATTACGATGGATACTCCGTTGCCACCATTAAAGTCTGTCCAAAAAACAAAAAAAAATCTTAAAACCCCTCGCGCCCAACGTCCACCACCGGGGAAAAAGAGAAAGAGGGGGAATGGTCCTCAGAAAAAGTTGCTTAGTCATTCTAACTCTGGGATCCTGCAAAGCCCCTCTCTCAATGTTCCAGCAATACCCGTAGCAGTAACTCCTCCATACGTATCATTGAAAGATGCATCCACTAGCGACCTAATGGGCAGTATGGAACAGCTAATTAGATCACTTATATCTCCGTTAGTAGAGAGGATAAAAAGAATTGCTGTACAATTGGATAGTTTGGAACAGTCTATTTGGGCAAACAAAGGGGCAACCAAGGATCTAAATATGCCATCTCCAGTCCTTTCCGATTCCGCTTCGGGCCACAACTATGTGCCTCAAAAGGAACCAACAACAACTAATGTAGTCAAGACAAAATTGTCGAAAGCAACCCCCTCTAAAACTATAGGGCTAAATGCAAATAGGGAAAACATGGGGGCTCAAGTAGGTGGAATTATAAATCCTCCGAGAACTGTTTTAACATCAAATCTCCGAAAACTGAACGGCTTGAATAAGCCGGCGAGGTCTACTGCACAAAAAAAGCACTCAGTAGAACTGCCCCCGGAATCAGTTCCATATGTGGTGGTTCTTACTGGTGTGCCACCCCTAGAGGAGGGTAGAAGAGAAGCTGTCTGCCAATTGAAAAATAAGACCATATTTTGGCTTAGACAGAATCGCCCTCTACCGCCAAATATAAGCGGCGAAATCCTATATGTCAGGCGTCTCCCATGGTTAGGTCAAAGAAAAAAGGACATAAAAGGGGATATTGTAATAATAAATTTTCGTGACAATAGAGCTGTTAGACACATCACAAACTGGTTCCCCCAAAACGGCAGTAGTGTAATTTCCACCCAGGATTTGACTTATTTTTAACCAAGAGGTTTAGTGGCCCCTGCAATCAATGTTATGCCCCTGTTACAATCCCAGCTCAGCCACACCGGGCCTCCATCTCTAAATCAGGTAGACCATTTTGGGGCACCATTCCAATACCAAGTAGGCCATCCAAGGCACTCTTCCCGTCAGCAGATCGTTCGCTACCCTCATGTTCACAATCGATACGGGGTCCTATCAGGCTTGGAGGGAGTAGATTGACTGCATTCCGGGGGTACAATAAATACTGCCGAGGATAGCTCACAAAAGGTGCCTCTCATAACCACAGAACCCTTACCCAATGGTAGACCACTCATTACGCTTTTAACCCAAACTAGTTTCCAGCATGTAGTGAGCGATTCCTGTCATAGTGGGCCAGGAGAGTTGTCAATTGTCCAACAGGGGCCAAAGGCCAGGATCCTCCCCAAGATATTTAGCAGGGTGGAGGGGGCTGAACATCCAGGCTTGGCAGGCTTTCCTCTGGCAGAAGATGTTGTGGCCAGCCCAGGTGGGAGGAATGAATTAGGAATTGCCATTAATGAGCTAGCAGGAGGTTGTGAACTGCGAAATATTAGTGGCCCAGGGGTCCAGCTGCCAGCCATCGCTGTACTGGGGGGGGGATCCCAGTAGGGCTAGGGGCAGAATAGTATCGTGGAATGTCGCGGGTTTGGGCCCTAGAATGTACTCTCCAGAGTGGGTGTCGTTTATAAACGACTTTGATGTCTGTATCTTCCAGGAGACATGGGCCTGCGAGCCTCTTTTCCTTTTGGGCTTCCTTAAATTTTCTGTTCGGCCGATAAAGGGCAAAAGGGAAGACCAAACGGGTGTTGTTAAATGGTGACCCCAGAGGAGTCAGGGAGGTTACCTGAACACCCTGAGACCTACCCTCGGGGTATCGTAGCCGGGCACTGGCGGGAGACTCCTCAGGGGGAAGAGTCTTGAATCTAGGATCGCACACACGGCACCACACGACAAAGAGACACCACACGGTAGGTTCTTGGGAACAGATCTTTATCTATTCAGCTACGTCAGATCTTTATGATCCCCAAGGTAGATATGTACAAAATAGAGCACGGGCTCAGAGAGTCTCGGTAGGGAAGGGGGTAGCGGGACAGTCTTTGGGGGATCCGGATAGATGCAGGGGCGTACCCAACGCACAGCTCACAATGCTTGAGCCGGGGGATACGCTGTGGTCCAGCCGGACCAGAGGAGTCTTTAGAAGCCGCGAGTCACTCAGCGGGGTTCAAGCACAAGTTTGGAGGTCTTACGATCTTCAGGGGAGCCGCGAGTCACTCAGCAGGGCTCAAGCACAAGTTCGGAGGTCTTACGATCTTCTGGGGAGCAGCGAGTCACTCAGCAGGGCTCAAGCACAAGTTCGGAGGTCTTATGATCTTCAGGGGAGCCACGAGTCACTCAGCAGGGCTCAAGCACAAGTTCGGAGGACTTACGATCTTCAGGGGAGCCGCGAGTCACTCAGCAGGGCTCAAGCACAAGTTCGGAGGTCTTACGATCTTCAGGGGAGCCGCGAGTCACTCAGCAGGGCTCAGAGGTTCCAAGGTTGCAAGGGAGCCGCGACCACGTCAGCAGGGCTCTCGTCGTTCCAGAATCGAATCTGCCAGATAGCCCCAGAGCACCCCTTGTTATAGGTCAGCTCCTCTTTGATGTCCGGGGTCCGTGTGGGCAGGGGTCTTAGCGCCTGGGGGCCGCTCATTGGAGTTTCCTGCCCTGTTGTCCTTTGATCCTTTCAGGGCCGGGTCGGGAGGAGTCACAGACACCCAGCAGGTGTGCAGCCAGCCCTCAGGGAGGCCAAAGGGCCGATCGAAACCCATCTCCCGAGGGGAGGCCAGAGGTGTGATGGAAACTGCTCCTCCCTCTCTCACTTTATGGGGGCGCGATGTTTCCCAGCCGGGGTGGCGCCTCTAGGCCTGGGTTGTGCTGGGGCCGGGCGGCCATCGTAGGTGCATGAAGTGGGCACGCGGGCCCGGTGGTGCTGGGAAGATGGAGGGCACAGACAGGGAAGTCCGGGTCGGTGTGTGTGGGTCCTGGTGGACAGGACCGGCTAGGCCGTGTACTGAGGGACTGAATGAGGTGTACGGGTCAGGGGGTTTGGCCAGGGGTCAGGGATGGCCATGCCACAAGGCTGGGTCTAACACGCGTCCCCCCCAGCTGAAAGCCGGAGAGAACTACCCATCTTCTTGGGGGTTCTCTTCGTTGAGGCGGAAGAACCGGGAGAGGCCGTCAGCGTTGGCGTGGTCAGTACCAGGGCGGTGCTCTACGGTGAAATCCATCCCCTGGAGAGAGATTGACCACCGCAATAGTTTGGGGTTTTCCCCTCGCATCTGCATGAGCCATCGCAGGGGGCGATGGTCGGTTTGAACTTTGAAATGGGTGCCGGACAGATAGGGTCGTAGTTTCTTGAGGGCCCAGACTACGGCGAACGCCTCGCGTTCAATGGTGCTCCACTTCTGTTCTCTGGGTAACAGCCTTCGGCTGAGGAAGGCTACGGGCTGGTCTAGGCCTTGGTCATTCACCTGTGACAGGACTGCCCCAATGCCATGCTCGGAGGCATCAGTTTGTACCACAAACTCCTTGGAGTAGTCGGGGGCCTGGAGCACGGGGGCAGTACACATGGCCGCTTTCAGGGCATCGAACGCCTCCTGGCAGGCAGAGGTCCACTGCACCTTCTTGGGCTGTTTCTTGGACGTGAGTTCCGTGAGGGGACCGACAAGGCTGCCGTACCCCCGGATGAATCTTCGGTAGTAGCCGGTGAGGCCCAAAAAGGCTCGGACCTCCGTTTGGGTAGTGGGTGGTTCCCAGGCTAGGATGGCGTCGATCTTAGGCTGCAGAGGGGCGACCTGCCCGCTTCCGACCTGGTGCCCTAGGTAGACCACCGAACCTTGCCCAATCTGACATTTGCTGGCTTTTACTGTGAGACCTGCCTGGCGCAGGGCCGTTAGTACCCTCCGGAGGTGCTGGAGGTGCTCACTCCATTCGGAACTGAAAACCGCGATATCGTCGAGATATGCGGCGCTGAACTTTTCCAGCCCGGCCAGGACTCTATTTACCAGTCGCTGGAAGGTGGCCGGGGCATTTTTCATCCCGAAGGGCATCACGCGGAAGCGATAGTGCCCATCTGGGGTGGAGAAGGCGGATCGCTCCTTGGCTCCTTCTGTGAGCGCAATTTGCCAGTACCCGCAGGTTAGATCGAATGTGCTGAGGAAATGAGCCGACCCGAGGCGGTCAATGAGCTCGTCTGCTCGGGGAATGGGGTGAGCGTCGGGTCGGGTGACTTCATTGAGTCCCCGGTAGTCCACACAGAATCGGAGTTCTGGGGTGACACCGGGGGCTGCTGCTTTCGGGACCAGTACCACGGGGCTGGCCCAGGGGCTGTCTGAGGGTTCGATCACCCCCAAGGTCAACATCTTCGAGATCTCGGCCTGGATGCAGGACCGGACTCGATCAGGTACTCGGTAGGCTCGTTGCTTCACCGGCGGGCTGTCTCCGGTGTCCACGTCATGGACACACCAGTCGGTGACTTTGGGGACGAGAGAGAATAAGTCAGGGAATTGCCCTAAGAGCTGGCGGCAGTCTTCGCGTTGCTGGGAAGTGAGGGATGGAGAGAGGTTCACTCCTTCCACGGAGCCATCCTTCTCCTCGGTACACAGGAGGTCAGGGAGGGGATCTGACTCCTCCTCGCCCCCGTCATCGGTGGCCAGCAGCAGACTCAGCTCCGTCCGCACGAAGTGGGGCTTGAGGCGGTTCACGTGAAGGACCCGAAGGGGTCCCGAGGGGACTGGACGTCCACCAAGTACGTGACCTGGCTCTTCCGCTCAACGACTTTGAAGGGCCCGGCCCATTTATCCTGGAGGGCGCAAGGTTTCACGGGGGCCATGACCCATACCTGCTGGCCCGGCTGGAACTCGACCAGAGTGGCATTCTGGTCGTACCAGCGTTTCATTTCTTCTTGGCTCGCCTCCAGGTTGGCCTCGGCCATTTCTCGAAACTTCCTAGCCTGGTTTCGGAGGGTCAGAACGTATTGGAACACATCTCGGGGGGGGGCCTCGGGGCGCTGCCTCCCACCCTTCCTTGACCAAGCTGAGGGGCCCCCGGATGGGGTGCCCGTAGAGTAACTCAAAGGGGCTGAACCCCAGGGATTTCTGGGGGACTTCCCGGTAGGTGAACAAAAGGCAGGGGAGCAGGACGTCCCACTTGCACCGGAGGGGCTCTTCCAGGCCCGCGATCATCCCCTTCAGAGTCCGGTTAAACCGCTCTACTAGGCCATTCCCTTGGGGGTGGTACGGTGTGGTGAACTTATAGGACACTCCACATTGTTGCCACAGGGACGTCATGTACTTAGAGATAAAGTTCGTCCCGCGGTCGCTTACGACCTCGCGGGGAAAACCCACACGGGAAAAGATCCCCATCAACGCCTGGCCCACCACGGGGGCGGTGATGGTGCGTAGGGGGATGGCCTCCGGGTATCGGGTGGCATGGTCCACTAGGACGAGGATGAAACGGTGACCTTGGGAGGTCGGGTGTCCAGGGGCCCCACGATGTCGATCCCGACCCGTTCGAACAGGGTATTGACGACAGGGAAGTGTAGGAGGGGAGCCTTGCGCTTTCCTCCACTTTTCCCACTAGCCTGGCACGTGGGACAGGACTTGCAGTGGGTTTCTACATCTGCTTTCATTTTCGGCCAGTAAAAGTGAGTCACTAGGCGACTGTATGTTTTGTCTTGGCCCAAGTGGCCTGCGAAGGGGACATCGTGGGCCAAGCCCAGGAGGAAGTCTCGGAAGCGTAGGGGTACCACCAGCACCCGGGCTGATCCTAGCTCCACCGATTTCTGCTCACTGTACAAAAGGTAATTTTCCCAATATAGCCGGTGTGTTCCAGATTGGTCGCCCGCGGCTTGGGCCTCTGCTTGCTGCCGGGGTCTGACCAGGGAGGGACAGGTAGCTTGCTCTTGGCAGAACTCCTCTCGGGAGGGGCCCCCCTCGTGGCGCCACTGGGCCAACTCGGGCAGAACGCTTAACTCCGTGATCTGTGCGGGGTCAGACGGTAGGGGTTCGTCGTTGGCGACAGATTCTCCACGTGGGGAGATGGGGGGGACCTCGGCTGGGACAATCCTGTCCTCGTTGGCAGGTGCGTCCTCGACTTCCCCAAGGGGGGGCAGTCGGCCCGCCATAGATCGGGTGGTGGCGCACACCCACTTGGGGAGACCCATCATCCCTAGGTGGGCCTTGCGCTCGACTTGCTGCCAGGTGGAACTGTGGAAATATGGATTTTTCTGGTCAGTTATGTCCCCTATCTTGGACCCCAACGGTTCCATGTGCATGTCACAAGTACATGTATGTTCCCTCCAGTTCCAGTTATGAAGACGCAAATACATGTGCGTCCACCGTCAACATGTCCTTTGACAGATCCGCCATGTATAGGCCGGATATCCCATTCCTAAATATGAAAGGCCATCGGCTTTATATGGTTCACTTATGCCACTTTTCAGTCCAGGCAAGTAGGCCCTGATTCTGTCATCAAAACTCCTCTTGCCTTCTGCCTCTGAAAGCTCCAGCCCGAGCCTGCATCTGTGACCATGAACTTTGTCTCATTCTCTGCGCGGCTCACGAAGCCTGACATCAGCTTACTCTCTGCCAAGAACTGTATTTCACCTTCGAATTATCTGCCTCCCCCTCAGCCGATGCATTCCTGCCTAGTAGTTTAAGTAAACATTCTTCCAGTTACCAAGCAAAAAGGCCCATCTTCTCTGTCCTCATGCAAGTAATTCATAGCCCTGTTACCATGGAATATTCCTACCCCCTCGCATTCAGTGTAGACACTTAGACGCTTGTACACGCACGCACAGTCAGTATAGAATAGATTCTGTCCGAGAGTCCCTCTTTTATGGATAACATAGTTCTTTAAACATAGGATGTTAGATATGATTTGGGATTAGGTTGACTTGACCCCCCAGACTTCTCGTCTCCACATATAGAGCTAAATGTCAAGTCCCCGTCACCCCCTAGTTACACGTCAATTACACGTCATACTGCTGCGCGCGCATCAATGCCAAGTATTATCTTATAGATCCACCTATGTATTACATCATAACCAATCATGTTCCTTTTTACTCATTATTACACCCATTTTCGGTTACGCAGACCAAACGTCAATGTCCTTATCAATTGTTACGCCTACTGTATTCACTTCATTATAATGTATGTACTATAAAAGTTACTTCTTGTCAATAAAGTATGTACTTCACTTCCTGAACCCCCGTGGTGATGGAACTTGAAGCATCCGATTATAATCGATTATTGGAATAAAGCCCATTACGAAACTCTAATATCACGGATTCTGCCTCTCATTTTACTGAGCTATTTTATAATGTTTCTGTATCAAATTCAGTCCCGGTAAAGGAATTTTTATTTACCACATGATGGCGCCCGAACAGGGACACTTTCTCATCTCACGCGCCGGCGGTGCGTTGCAGGCCCGGTCTCCTGCCACAGCTGGACGGACAATAACGCGTACCAGCAGGATTTCCTGTATCTCCCTCCGGTCAAGCGGGGGCGACTGAGACTGCGATCAACACCCAGACGAGGCGGTGAGAAGTGCGAAGTATCCCGACCAGAGCCTAGCTGAGAGAGCAAGATCCGAGGTATACAGAGACCCACCAGTCCGAAGTCAAGCCCAGTGTCCGACGAGTCGAGTCGAGTCGAGTCCAGTCCGGTTCAAGTTCAAGTTACTGAGGCCTTCCGTTTCCGAAGCTACCCGGTGAGTACCATTGCTGGGGAGGCATTTCTGACGTGCACATAGGTTGTGCCGGTCAAGACGGGTTTGGGTACACAAATCCGGTCTGCACTGTTTTAGCAGTGTATCTGTACTGTTTAGCAGTATATCAAGTATTCCGAAGTATTCCGAAGTATCTAGTTATTGTCTAGTTATTGTCAAGAATTAAGCTTGGTGATTAGTTATGCAGACGATCATCATTGTTGTTTCAGTTAAAGGTTTAATGTTAAATGTTTAAAGTGTTTAAGTATGTTCTGTATATCGTGGTATGAATGACTGTTCATTATCGTGTTTATTATATTAAGTCTGTTCAAATTCAAGTATCAGGTCAAAATCAAGTATAAGGTCAGTTCTCAATATGCCGCTCTTTTCGAAATTAAGACAGATCACTACCAGAAAAGGGGTTCTCGAAGAAGCCGTCCCTATTCCTCCTAGGGACACTCCAGGGCACTTTATGTATCACAAACATGGCTTAGACGCTATATTATTTCTTGATTTATGGGTAGACTATACCAAGGGATTACCAGAAAGTCAGAGGTGGCCCACAGCGGGGACCTGGGATGCAGAGTGCATCATGAAAGTCGAGGAAGAGTTATGGAAAAGAAAAGTCAGACAGTCACAGAAAGACGCCGTTGAATTATGGCGTAAAGAATCACATAGACGAACAGAAAAAGCACGTAGGCAGGAAGAGAAGAGTAAAGAGAATTCCAATAAAGTTCGAGAGAATCTATTAATTGAGGAAGGTATCCGAGTGAAATCAGAACAAGTAGACAGACAAAGAAATGCCCTTATGAATGGTATGTATCCCCTTCTGGCCGAAGGATTACCTAAGGCTACTCCAGAGATACCGAAAGACTTGCCACCCCCATTATTCCCAATCAAGGTACATCCTAAGGGGCATCCTAGAACCGCAGAAGATGTTTTTCTTTCCTCATATTTAGATGACGCAGCTCCCGAGTATGCTAATTCCGCCCCACGTAGACCGCATACCAGGGAGGTCCAACGCCAAGATCCAGCACCCGTATCCCTGCAGCAACAAATCGAGTCACAAGTTCCGGCAAGCACATCTGTTTCTGCATCTGTTCCTACAAGTACTTCTATAGCTGAGTCCACACCTATAGTTGCTGTGTCACGTTCGACGAATCCTTTCACACCCGACGCCCCAGACGGGGCCACGGGAGGTGCTACCAATATTTTTTCTACGCCACCTAGAATAAATAAACTTATTTTCCAAGAGTCAGCGCATTCACGTACACCCAAATTCGTAAGTGATCGTACGCTTAAGGAACTTCTTATAGATTGTAGATATGACCCGGTGCTCGGTAAAGAGGACGAAATGATCCTGGCATCATTACGTATCAGACAAGCCGCAGGGTATTTAGCGAAGCTACCAGGAATGACTGCGCATCTAGATAAAATATATCATTTTGTTCAAACAGGGCGAGATCCAGAATGTATTAACAGAGCTATGGAATACCAGAAAGTAGAGATACAGGGGGAACTGTTGCGTTTCCTCATAAACTGTGTGATCAGAAATCAAGACCGACCGGGGGTAGATCCGGAAGCAATGAAAATTCTTACAAAATGGAGCCAGAATATATCAGAAGGGAGACACGATAAGCAAAATTGTATAATAGCCATGTGCCGAAAGATCCGTAAAGAAATAGAACGCCTACACGAAGAGAGATTAGAGACAGACGAGTTCGAGCAAAGCGAGGAAGAAGGGTCAGGACTGCCCGCCGGACAGTCAGACACCATAGCCTATGTAGGTAGAGGAAGATCTTGTAATAGGAATCAGACTAGATGTCATACTGACCCAATACGTCCAATATGTCCAGATAATGACAGGAATTTCCAAATACCTATAATTAACATAAGGTCTAACGAGCATTCGTTCCAAACCGCCGACAAACTACTCCGAGAACGAAGGGGTTATCATTTTCTCGATTCTATGGATGAACAAGATTTAGCGAGGGCAGCTGTTCATTGGGTGGACAGTCCCGGAAAATATAGTGATGAGACAGTAGTACGCACATTTTTGAATCTCACCCCAGATGAGCAGAGGTTAGCTGGGATTTATATGATTCAACAACTCATTATACTATATCAGAGTCAGCATTCGGACCCTGGTCCCTTACCTGACATATTGACTGAATTGCTTATGAATAAATGGAGAGGTCCAGGTACCAAATTAATTAAAGAAATTCTAGTATCTAGAAAGCAGTATATTCTTTTTGTATGCTCAGAGCATGTCTCATTGCCTGTCAAGGAAAGAACGACGTATCACCTGGATAGACAGAATCCCTTACGAGAAGTACACCCAATAAAAGGCAAGGACAATCAGTTTAAACGTGTATTTGTATATACGCCTATATCGAAAATAGAATTGTTAGAAATGAAGAAAGTAGTACCCAGTCATGACAAGGACCCAGCGGGTTTTCACCGAGAAATTAAAGACATGTTACTCATGGGAGAGTATACCTACCCCGACATTATGACAATATTAAAGGTGTTGATGCCTGCTGGCATTTATGAGAAACTCAAGGAAAAAGAGTGGGAGGTAGGTGATCAAAAGATAGAATGGTCAGCATTAGAAGCAGAAGAAAGGGCCCGAGGTCCAGGTTCGGGGCTTGGGGACAAAACTAAAGCACTACCAGGTCTACTAGTACAGGTACTGCCACGTTTATTAACTACGAAAAAGGAAGATTGGGGTACAATTTCAGCCTGTAAACAGAAGCAAGATGAAGACACTAGCGATTACTATGCCCGATTCGAGAAATGTTTTGGTATAAATAGTGGCATAAAAGCAAGTAGCGAATCATACCCGCATCTGTTTGTAACAAAATTTGTGGAAAATGCCCTGCCCCCAGTAAAGAATAGAGTATTAAAATTCGAGAGTACCTGGCAAGGTAACACTCCAACACAAATGTTACAAATGTTACAGTACCACCACAATAGAATTAAAGAGGAACAAGAACATGAACACAGACGCATGAAAGACACGAAAATGAAAATGCTAGTTTCCCAGACAGTTCCAGCTGAAGGACATAAAAAGGGTATGACACATTCCGATTCAGCAGGACCTGTAAAAGGGACATGCAATTATTGTAAAAAGCCAGGTCATTACGTACACGATTGTCCAGTGCTAAAACATAATATCGCCATAGGTAAAACACAAGAAAGATCACGGCCACTAAGACAAGATCAGAATGAACAAGGAGCTACGCAGCATGCCCAGGCCATGCCAGCCGCACAACAGCCAATACAGTTTGTGCCAGCTGCACCACCGTTGCCTGTTGCTGCCACACAGACAACAACACGACAAATGTATCAGACTGCACAGTATGAATATCCGGAGTATCAACGTTACGCATGAACTAGCCTAGAGAGGGAAGTTGACTTACCCCTTATCGAGATTCCTGTAGATCAAGAAGGACCTTATGTACATAGTGAATTATTAGGTCAAGATAGAAAATTTTTACTCGATACAGGGGCAAGTCGAACAACTATAAAACAAAGTGAAGTCCCAGGGGCACCCCTCTCAGGCTCACAGAATATTTCCCTTGGTTTTTCAGGAAAACCTATTATTAATGAAGTGTCACAGCCTCTTCCACTTACGATAGGACCTCTGACCCGAACTACAGATTTATTGCTTACTAAATCATGTCCAGAAAACTTGTTAGGAATAAAAACGTTGAAAGCCCTAGGAGCCATAATATGTTGTTCTCCGGAAGGAGTAAGGTTGTTTTTACGTGATTTTAAAGGTCACTATGTATCTAGAGACATGGATCCCCGACTGCAGATTTTACCTACACATCTATGGGCACAAGGCCCTACTGATGTTGGTTGCATGAATATTACACCATATCGAGTCACACTAAAGGCAGGAGTGGTGCTACCACGAATGCGACAATACAAGTTACCACCAGATGCTGTAACGGCTTTACTACAAATCATTGACGAGCTTATTGCCCAAGGAGTAGTTGTAGAAACAGACTCCAATGTATGTAATTCACCGATAATTCCGATTCTTAAACGAACAGATCCTACAGCTCCGCCAGTATATCGATTGGTTATTGATCTGCGCGAGTTAAACAAATGTATTGTGCCACAATTTCCTGTGGTCCCAGATATCTCGTCATTATTGACAGCTATTGATTCCGAAGCAACATTGTTTACTGTAATTGATCTCAAAAATGCCTTTTTCAGCGTCCCAATAGATCCGGAAAGCCAATATTTGTTCGGATTTAGTTTAAATGGGCGTAGCTTTAAATTCACCCGCGCACCTCAAGGATTTACAGAAAGCCCCAGCATCTATAGCCAAGCACTGAAACGAGAACTTGACAGTATCCACATGCCGGTTAACACTGCCCTGCTTCAATATGTCGATGATCTGCTGATCACCGCTAGAAGCGAACCCGAATGTGAGAAAGCATCACTGACAGTTTTACAATTTCTAGCCGAAAAGGGGCACAAGGTGTCCCCTTCTAAGCTGCAATTCTGTGTCCAGCGAGTTATTTATCTTGGTCACTCGCTGTCCAAGGAGGGAAGGCAGCTTACACCCGACCGCATTCAGTTGATAGCTAACATGTCAATACCCAAGACACAGAAGGAGGTGCGGGCTTTCATAGGCCTCACTTCATATTGTAGACAGTGGATCCCTCAGTATGCATTTCTAGCAAAACCACTCATTCAATTGACAACACAGGAGGCAGCCACACCGACTGTTCTCCCTTGGACTCAGGAACACACACAAGCTTTTGAAAGCTTAAAGAAAGCTTTATGTCAAGCACCCGTTTTAGCAACGCCATGTTACAGAAAACAGTTTACACTCTTTGTTACAGAACGCGAAGGTACGGCCTTGTCAGTACTCACACAGGAACAAGCAGGAGCACACAAACCATGTGCTTATTTTTCTAGTACATTAGATCCCGTAGCTCAGGCTTTGCCTGCATGCCTAAAATCAGTAGCAGCAACAGCTTTAGCAATCAGACAAAGCGATGCCATAGTGTTAGGACATCCATTGACAGTTCAAGTACCACATGCAGTAGAGGTTCTTGTAAATAGAACGCAAACACAACACTTGACTGTAGCGCGACTTACAGGATACGAGCTTACATTGTTTCAGCCACATATAGAAATCAGACGCTGTAACACATTGAATCCTGCCACACTTTTACCAGTAGTCGGAACAGACCCACTAGCCCATGACTGTATTGAAGTTATTACAATAACAACAAAACCCAGACAAGACTTAACCGATGTCCCATTGTCAGATCCAGACCTGACCTTGTATGTAGATGGTTCATGCATGAGAACAAGTACAGGAGAGTTAGTAGCCGCCTACGCAGTCACAACAGATACTGAGGTCATTGAAACTAATCGTATAACTACTTTGTCAGCTCAAGCCGCAGAACTTATCGCTCTGACACAAGCCTGTATTCAAGCCATGAATAAAAAAGTCAACATATACACTGACTCACGTTATGCATTCGGAGTTGTACATGACTTCGGCGTGCTGTGGCGAGAGAGAGGTTATTTAACTTCCCACGGTGCCCACATTCAGCACGGACCCCTCATTCATGCATTATTAGATGCAATACATCTACCCACTGAAATATCAATTATGAAATGTAAGGCTCATACGAAGGTTACTGATATCATTTCCCAAGGCAATGATCTAGCCGACAGAACAGCTAAACTGATTGCTCAAACTCAAACCCCCGATATGACAAAGACAATAGTCCCGACACCGACACATTGTATGACAGTTAAAGATCCTACTCTTGACGTTATTGACATACAGACACATGCTACACCAGACGAAATAAAGAAATGGACTGAATTAGGAGGGATCCAAACGGACCAAGGATGGATGATGAAGGAAAGGTCTGTATGGTTCCTTCCTGATTCAATGGTCCAAGTCATAATTAACACTATACATAGCCCAGCACATTTAGGAGAAAAAGCTATGCTAGACAGCATTCAACACATTTGGTTCAATAAACATTTACGAGCAGCAGCAAAACAAAAGGTCCGTACCTGTATGATCTGTTGTCAGTTCAACCCAGGAAAAAGCGTTCCCGTAGAACAGGGTGGATTTCATCCTCCTGATCACCCTTTTGAAGTCCTCCAGATGGATTATATCCAGATGGAACGATGTCGAGGATTCAAATATGTTCTCGTAGTCGTCTGCGCTCTGTCCCGTTGGACGGAGGCATACCCGGTTTCAGATTACACTGCCCCGACTACTGCCAAACAGTTGGTTCGAGAATTCTTCCCACGATACGGTTTACCACGTGCTGTTTACTCAGATAACGGCCAGCCGTTCTCATCCGAATTAATGAAACACGTTTCACTTCTGTTAGGATATCAGTGGAAATTCCACTGTGTCCGACATCCCGAGGCAGCAGGTCTCGTAGAAAGACATAACCAGATACTGAAAATTAGAATGTCCAAAATATGCAGAGAGAAAGGTGTCGACTGGGTAGTAGCGTTACCAGTTGCACTCTTTTACATGAGAATGGTAGCACACTCTCGAACAGGGCTATCCCCGTATGAGGTGATCTTCGGCAGACCACCGAATATGTGGGGGACGCCTATACCACGCAAAATAACTGATATTGACTGTAATATGCTGACAGATTACTTGGCTTCCTTGATGTCTGCACTACAATCTTCTCGTTCACAGGTAGCTGCAGCCTTTCCCGACAACACTGAGGTGAAACCCCATGACGTTGTTCCGGGTAATCTTGTCTTTGTGAGGAATTTCGACCGAAAGACTCAGCTGGAGCCCAGGTGGAAAGCACCCAAGTTGGTCCTGTTGACCACAAGAACAGCCGTGAAGATCGAGGGCCGCAAGGGCTGGATTCATTCAAGCCACATCAAGAAATTTCATGGACTATCTTCGGATATAGACATTGTGCCCTGCACTCCCTCACAGACTGATACAAAACTCCATTTTGTTGAACCTAACAAATCTGAAAATTACAAACTAAAGCTTAGGCCCAACCAGTCGAGCAATTTGATTGTTTAAGTCCTCTCCAAGGTGAAGCGGTTGAATTGTCTCTGACATGTATCCCTTGGACCTGAGTAGAGAAAATACCCGAAAAATGTTGAAACGACAGGCGTATTGTAAATCACTGCGTAGCCACTGCATAGTGACATTATTAATTTTGTTTTTATTGAGTCTTTTAATAATTATTACAAGTATGTTGTTGCACATATATTACCCTATTTCTAGACATGTTTATAATGTTGCTGCTGAACATTCTTTTAGTGACTTACCTCCGCATGAATTGTCTTATAGACTTGCGCTGCGCAATAACACTTTCATTAGTATGTTACATCATTCCCATCAGACTAGTAATGCCACCAATTGTTGGGTGTGTGGCCGACTCCCTCCCTATCAGAATTATTAAGGAGTCCTGCCTTTCTTTCCACATCCATTTACACATAATGGCCTCTGTGGAGCATGGTTTAGCTTAATTAATTCCATAGACTCAGACACAGCAGTTTACCAAGATCATTGGGTATGGGGAAATCTGAACCTAGCTTTACTCAAGGTCTGTTACCCTGATAAGGAGGGTCGCCCCAAAAGAACAGGAACTGATCTAGAAAATGAAGTATATGGATTAGGTAATTTTACACCTAATCTCATGATTCTAAATGTCGTATCTGAAATTGAACTAGTCTTACCCACCATGTCAGTATTCCCAGCGAGGGGTGAATTATGTGTAAGAAAGGTTGGTTCCATACATATGGGCCATAGTAAATGCACTACTATGGTAGAATTCAGTGATCAAGGAAAATCTTCATTTAGAGCTTCTCGCCACTCCTACTTTATATGTGGTCAGACTGCATATATGCGTCTACCTCTAGATTGGGATGGTACCTGCTACATTGCATTCCTTTTGCCACCTGTTTTCCTAGCTCCTCCTGATTATTACAGAAATATTCATTTAGTACACAACAGAGAACGGAGAGATCTCCCCATTGTCGATTACACTGAGACGGCATGGGACAAGTATGTAGATTTTAATAAAGGCATCTTTCCCTATATAGGTACTGTTACTAATAGTAAGCTGATACGTAGATTAACTAGAACCCTTGAAGCAGTAGTGAATGAGACTATTTCCGCCTTAGGCAATTTAACGGAAGAGCAGTCTGCTATGCGGATTGTTGTGCTTCAAAATCGTCTTGTCCTTGACGTCATCCTGGCTGATAGGGGCGGAGCTTGTAGGGTCATCGGATCAAGCTGCTGCGTATTCATACCAGAAAATTCGCCATCTGTATATAAAGCCATCACTCGCCTTCATAAGATTGTAAGCCAGATACACCAGAACCCAGGCACTTGGACTTGGTCCAGTTGGTTTTGGAATGCGGTATCAGCCTGGGGATGGAGAGTTTTATCCTTCCTAGGTATTGGCCTTCTCATACTATTCAGTTGCTGTCTATGTCTACAATGTGGACCAGCAATTTGTGGTCTGTGTGCCACATCGTGCATTCCACATCAAGATTTTCATTCAAGATCCCGGAAGAAGAAAGAAGAACAAATGATGCTATATGAACAGATCAATGGATTGATGAAGATTGATATCTCTTGAAGGGCAAGTAGGGGACAAGGAGGGAATGTGGAAATATGGATTTTTCTGGTCAGTTATGTCCCCTATCTTGGACCCCAACGGTTCCATGTGCATGTCACAAGTACATGTATGTTCCCTCCAGTTCCAGTTATGAAGACGCAAATACATGTGCGTCCACCGTCAACATGTCCTTTGACAGATCCGCCATGTATAGGCCGGATATCCCATTCCTAAATATGAAAGGCCATCGGCTTTATATGGTTCACTTATGCCACTTTTCAGTCCAGGCAAGTAGGCCCTGATTCTGTCATCAAAACTCCTCTTGCCTTCTGCCTCTGAAAGCTCCAGCCCGAGCCTGCATCTGTGACCATGAACTTTGTCTCATTCTCTGCGCGGCTCACGAAGCCTGACATCAGCTTACTCTCTGCCAAGAACTGTATTTCACCTTCGAATTATCTGCCTCCCCCTCAGCCGATGCATTCCTGCCTAGTAGTTTAAGTAAACATTCTTCCAGTTACCAAGCAAAAAGGCCCATCTTCTCTGTCCTCATGCAAGTAATTCATAGCCCTGTTACCATGGAATATTCCTACCCCCTCGCATTCAGTGTAGACACTTAGACGCTTGTACACGCACGCACAGTCAGTATAGAATAGATTCTGTCCGAGAGTCCCTCTTTTATGGATAACATAGTTCTTTAAACATAGGATGTTAGATATGATTTGGGATTAGGTTGACTTGACCCCCCAGACTTCTCGTCTCCACATATAGAGCTAAATGTCAAGTCCCCGTCACCCCCTAGTTACACGTCAATTACACGTCATACTGCTGCGCGCGCATCAATGCCAAGTATTATCTTATAGATCCACCTATGTATTACATCATAACCAATCATGTTCCTTTTTACTCATTATTACACCCATTTTCGGTTACGCAGACCAAACGTCAATGTCCTTATCAATTGTTACGCCTACTGTATTCACTTCATTATAATGTATGTACTATAAAAGTTACTTCTTGTCAATAAAGTATGTACTTCACTTCCTGAACCCCCGTGGTGATGGAACTTGAAGCATCCGATTATAATCGATTATTGGAATAAAGCCCATTCCGAAACTCTAATATCACGGATTCTGCCTCTCATTTTACTGAGCTATTTTATAATGTTTCTGTATCAAATTCAGTCCCGGTAAAGGAATTTTTATTTACCACAGAACTTTCCAGGTCGTTTCCCAGGAGACAGTCGACCGGCTGAGAGATTCTTACGGCTACTTTCAATTTACCGACCACTCCACCCCATTCAAAAGGCACCAGGGCTACCTGACAGAGACTCTCCGTGTTGTCAGCTGCAATTACAGGGCAAAATACATTGGGGAGGATCTGGTCTTTGTGGACTAAGTGGCTGAGGACACCGGTGATGCTCGCCCCGGTGTCACGAAGGGCCTCTACCTGTTGGCCATTGATTGTCACTAGCTGCCCATATTTCTTCGTGTTGGAGGGCAGGAGGCTCCCAGGGACCATTTCTCTGTCTCCTAATGATACCAAGGCCATGGTGGCGGGTTCCCATTCTACAGTCTCCTCAATCTCCTCCCCTAGGGCTACGTTGGCTATCTGTCTGGCGGGGGGGGGTTGTAGTGGGGACGCGCAGGGCCATGGGGCATTCGGGGTCATTGGCGTAATGCCCGGGCTTCTGGCAATGGAAACAAGTGATGGTCACCCGGTGCCCCCGTCTCACGGGTGGACCGGATACAGCTGGTGGGGGTGCCGGGAAGTGCGGAGGTTGGCTTTTCGGAAAACTGGACTGGGATTCCCTCTTCCCTCCCTGGTTCCCCCCCCCTCTCTGGCGGGGTGGTCCCTGACTGGCTCAGGGGTATTCTCCTACAGAGCCCCGGGAGACCCGGGTGTTGGTCCAGCGATCCGCCTCGACAGCCAGCTTCCTCAGATCCGTGAGCTTGCTGTCGAGCAGATGCTGGCGTAGCTCCACAAAGCAGTTCGCCGCCAGGTGTTCCCATAACATGAGGTCGGTTAGTTCGTCCAGGGTGGTTACTTTGCTGCCCTTAATCCACCCGTCGAATGCACGGCTGAAAAAGTTCACATACTCCACCCACGTGGTGCCGGGGATCATCTTGCAGTCCCGGAACCGCTGGCGGTACATCTCCGGGGTGAGGCCTTACCTTGTGAGGAGGGCCTCCTTCATGTGGCTGTAGGAGGTCTGCATGGAGGATGGTAGGTCGAGCAGGGTGTCTCTCCCCTCGCTCAAAAATCGGCCCCACACTCCGGCCCCCCAATCTTTCTGCGGGACTCGGTGGGAGGTCATGGCGACCTCGTAGGCCTTGAACCATTGTTGGATGTCATCGTTCTTGTAATATTCCTTGACCACATCTTTGGGGATGTGGACCTTCTGTTCCGCCTGTGGTGGCGCCCCCCCTGTTCTCCGGGGGTCGATTTTTTTCGCTCCTTGACTTGAGCTCGATTTCTTTCAAGCTTCGTTCGTGCTCCAGTTGAAATCTTCTTCCTTCGTGCTCCCGTTGGAGTTACTTCTCCTCCAGTTCGCCTTGTACTCGCATCTGTTCCACTGCTAGCTTTTTCTCAGCTAATTTCATCTCGCCCTCAATTTTTAGTTTGGCCAGTTCGAGTTCGTGATTACGACTTCTCTCTCTGTCTGCGAGTTCTTCCGGGGATACACCCCCATCTGGTACGAAGCTTCGTACCTGGTTGCTGCTGCTTTCTCTTGGGGAGAGTCCAGCTTCGTCGTGGAGCTCCACCGCTCCTTCTGGGCGGGGGGCTCCGGATTCCACCCAAGCTTTCAGTGCCTTCTGCATATCTTCTTTGGTGTTGAGACCAGTGGTAGCGATTTTTAGTTCTTTGCAGAATTGCTTCAGTTCTTTGTGCGTGTACTCTTCCAGTTGTTCCGCCTGAAACACAGCACTCGCGTTGGTTTCTGTGAGGCTCATGGCGTTTTCTTCTGCCGTTTTTGCCGGTGGTGTGTCCGCTGCTTATGGTACGATCTCTAGATGATGGGCCCGAATCCCGTCGCTTGCCACCAATGTTAGAAGGTGACCCCAGAGGAGTCAGGGAGGTTACCTGAACACCCTGAGACCTACCCTCGGGGTATCGTAGCCGGGCACTGGCGGGAGACTCCTCAGGGGGAAGAGTCTCGTATCTAGGATCGCACACACGGCACCACACGACAAAGAGACACCACACGGTAGGTTCTTGGGAACAGATCTTTATCTATTCAGCTACGTCAGATCTTTATGATCCCCAAGGTAGATATGTACAAAATAGAGCACGGGCTCAGAGAGTCTCGGTAGGGAAGGGGGTAGCGGGACAGACTTTGGGGGATCCGGATAGATGCAGGGGCGTACCCAACGCACAGCTCACAATCCTTGAGCCGGGGGATACGCTGTGGTCCAGCCAGACCAGAGGAGTCTTTAGAAGCCGCGAGTCACTCAGCGGGGCTCAAGCACAAGTTCGGAGGTCTTACGATCTTCAGGGGAGCCGCGAGTCACTCAGCAGGGCTCAAGCACAAGTTCGGAGGTCTTACGATCTTCAGGGGAGCCGCGAGTCACTCAGCAGGGCTCAAGCACAAGTTCGGAGGTCTTACGATCTTCAGGGGAGCCGCGAGTCACTCAGCAGGGCTCAAGCACAAGTTCGGAGGTCTTACGATCTTCAGGGGAGCCGCGAGTCACTCAGCAGGGCTCAGAGGTTCCAAGGTTGCAAGGGAGCCGCGACCACGTCAGCAGGGCTCTCGTCGTTCCAGAGTCGAATCTGCCAGATAGCCCCAGAGCACCCCTTGATATAGGTCAGCTCCTCTTTGATGTCCGGGGTCCGTGTGGGCAGGGGTCTTAGCGCCTGGGGGCCGCTCGTTGGAGTTTCCTGCCCTGTTGTCCTTTGATCCTTTCAGGGCCGGGTCGGGAGGAGTCCCAGACACCCAGCAGGCGTGGAGCCAGCCCTCAGGGAGGCCAGAGGTCCGATCGAAACCCATCTCCCGAGGGGAGGCCAGAGGTGTGATGGAAACTGCTCCTCCCTCTCTCACTCTATGGGAGTGCGATGTTCCCCAGCCGGGGTGGCGCCTCTAGGCCTGGGTTGTGCTGGGGCCGGGCGGCCATCGTAGGTGCATGAAGTGGGCACGCGGGCCCGGTGGTGCTGGGAAGATGGAGGGCATAGACAGGGAAGTCCGGGTCGGGTATGTGTGGGTCCTGGTGGACAGGACCGGCTAGGCCGTTTACTGAGGGACTGAATGAGGTGTACGGGTCAGGGGGTGTGGCCAGGGGTCAGTGATGGCCATGCCACAAGGCCGGGTCTAACAGGGGTTTAACCATTTGGGCTCGGCAGGCTCTCTTCGATAAGATAGCAGAGCTCCCCACAGGCAATAATGACATGCAGCTGATTAGGCTTTGTTTGCCTTCGGGGGAACCCCTATATATTTATATAATCTCTATAGAAGAGGTCATAATGGGGGGAAATCCCAAGTCTTGGCTGCACTCGACCAATTGATCGGTGCTCAGCCAAGCGAGAACAACATTTTAATTGCCAGTGACATGAATATGACCTTTGAGCCCCTTTTAGTAGAAGACTGGCAATCAGGAGATGATGTAGATATCGAATGGGGAATCCCTAAGCTGGACCTAAAACCTGTGAGTAGATGGTCAGCTGAAGTAATACAGTTGAACGCTATATGTAGCGAAAGGGGGCTCAGAGCTTTGAATGGTAGGACATTGAGCGATGGACAAGGGGCTAACACATTTGATAATGGCCGTTGGCAAAGCCGGATTGACTATGTTATTTGTAGCTTAACGATCTGGCACTTGATGAAAGATATGAGGGTGGTTAACAGACAAGAGAGTGATCATAATCCCCTTTGTATCACTCATTCGTTGTGGGGGGGGGGGGGGGACCAGGAGGGGCAAAACATTATAACAGAAGCAATGGCAGAGATCGTCCCAACGAATGACATGAGGCGAGTCAAGTGGCCCCAAATTGTGGCTAACCACGAGGTGCTATTAAGTATTAGCTCAAATCTGAATCTTACTACCTCTGCCATGGAAGTAATTTTGAATACGGGATCGAGGAGCAGATCAGATATGGTTGAGATTACCAACCTGCACTGTGAATTCTTTAGCTCGATAAAGGGTCATTTCTACAGGGCAGTACGCTCACACCCGGGCAAGAAAAGCCGCCCTCATGTGGCGGGGTGGTACAACGCCACATGTAGGGAAGCTAGAACTTCTTTGGGGATGGCCATCAAGTCCAAAGACCCAGCCTCCGTCAGGGAAGCAAGGCGGAAATACAAGTCCAGGGTATCTATAGCCAAGAAACAATGGGGCGAGCAGCACTGGCAAGATCTTAAAGCTGCCCGTTTCCAGCGAAAGACTCCAGATTATTCTGGAATATTGTTAAATGTGGGAGAGGCGGTCTCCCAGAACCACCTTCCAACCATGTTTCACAGAGCAACTGGTTGGATTATTTTGGTCCCCAATATAGGTGCCGACAGGAATGGGGAGTCTGTGCCCTATGTTATATTCCAAGCTCCTCCTTTTAACAACGTGGATGTAGCATTGGCCTTGGATTCAGTTACTCGGGGCAAGGCCCCGGGCCCTGACGGGGTGCCTGCAGATGTATTTCTCTATGAGAAATCATGCTGGGGCAAGTATATTTTGAATTTGGCCAATGCAGTAGCACAAGGGGCTCCGGTACCAAAGTCCTGGCTGGGGGCGGTAATAATCCCTATATATAAAAAAGGGGACAAAACTCTACCAGGGAATTATCGGCCCATCAGCCTTATAGACACAGTTCAGAAGGTCGTATGTAAAATGACCTTGGCAAAAATCATAGCCTGAGAGGAAGAAAATATTGTTCTATCTCCCTTTCAAGCAGGTTTTCGCCAATTGACTAGTACGATAGACCAGATCTTCCGGTTTATGCTACTGCACTGGAAGACAGTAGAGCTGGCGAAGGGCAGTCTTTATGCTGCCTTCATAGATTTACGTGCAGCTTTCGATTTAGTCCCTCGCTCCCTATTATGGAAAGTCTTAGCTGAGATGGGCATGCCACTTGAAATACTATCGCTAGTGATGAGATTGCACGAGTCAAACTCCGCAAGGATCCAGTGGGGGAAACATGGGCAAATATCTGATGAGTTCCCGGTAGAACGGGGGGTACGCCAAGGCTGCGCCATGGCCCCGATGCTCTTCTCGCTTTATATTAACGGAGTAGTGGAGCGTATGTTGTCTGCTTCTGTAGATGCTCCAACACTGGATGGAGTGAAAACGCCAATCCTATTATTTGCAGACGACAAGATCATTCTATTCAAAACTCCCAGCGGCCTGCAGCGTGCCATGAATATCTTCGAGGGCTTTTGTACTGATCGAGGCCTAGAAGTAAATGTAGCCAAAACAAAGTTCATGACATTCAATCCCCACTCCAGCTTTAGAGGGAACTTCTTCATGGATGGCCAAAAGGTAGAAATGGTTTCGGATTTTGTTTATCTGGGCATCCACATAGCCAAGGGCGCAAAGTGGGGGAAACACACAGAAGCGGCGGCTCTTAAATTTCGCCAAAACACTATTGCGCCAGCACTCCAAGTATATGAGGCCAAAGCCATTAGCTCGGCGCTCTATGGCTCAGAGCTTTGGGGCAATGGCAATTTAGCACCATTAACGCTTGCCGAGAATAAATTTCTTCGAAACCTCATCGGCCTTCCCAAAAGTACACCCATGAGGCCTCTGCGTTGAGAGCTAGGCAGGAAAGCCATTTCAGATATGGCTAGACTAAGACCCATTTTATACTGGCGGCGCATTTGGGTCACCCCTGAACTGGCTCACTATGTAGGGATTTAATTAATCATGATAAGTTCCACAAGATAGGTTGGTTGGGGGATTTGCGCAGAATGCTGGGGATTTTAGGCATGAATGAGCTATGGGAGAATTCAGAGGAGGCCTTGTTCCCGACTAAAGCAGTTATAAAAACAAAGTATTGGGAAATGGTAGAACATCAGGATTGGAACAAAGCCGATTCTTCTACCATGGAGGGACTATTTCTTGAAGTAAAAGCTTCCCTCTTCCTTGAGTCCTATTGGGATATTATAACCAAACCCCTGGATAGGAAGCTATATTTCCAGCTTAGAGTGGGGTCTCTCCCAATTAGATCACTAACTGGAAGATGGGCAGAGGGTAGTTCCCAAGCCTGCCCAGTCTGTAAAAAAAGCACTGAGACCACTGCCCACTTACTCTTTGTGTGTGGGGCTTATTCAGTCCCCCGACGTGTCTGGCTGAGGGCTATGTGCAAACAGCTAGGCACGAGAGAGAGCAGCATCGCTCTTAGGATTATTCGCACCAGTCCTTTAACATTCATTGCTGTGGCAGTTGCTAAATTTCTGGGTTGGGCTTGGTCCATTAGAAGGAAGTCTCTTCCCTAATAGTAGGCTAGGTGAAATGAATATTAGTCCATTGCCCTTTCCCCCAGTCAATGAGAATCTAGTCTCTTTGTGTTTATACTGGCTAAATAACTGCATTTGACATGAATTTTAGTTTTCATTGATGAATTTTAATATTATTGATGCCATGATGTTTTATCATTTTAAACATTTTATAAGAGATTGTAAATATGTTATAAATGTTTCATGCTTTTATGAGTTTTTTTATCTCGAATAAAGCAATTAAACCGGAAAACCGGAAACCGCTTGTGTTATCTACAGAGAGACATTGCCTTCCCTCTCAGTGCATTTGACCAGTGGAAAGACATATTTCCTCTATTAGCAGCGTCATTAAGAAAGTGCACATTGAGACTAGGGAACGTGGTTGCTCCTGGAATGTGCAAAGAGACATTGTCGGTGAATTTGAACTTTGGAAAGCCATATTTGTTGTAATTCTATAAAACAAAACTGGGCCCTGGCTCAAAAAAATCAGCTGGACTGAGCCCAATTAACATAAAACAGCAAAACAAACTGTCCAAGCTGAGGATCACTGAAAACAATCTCTTTTATATCTCCTATCATGAGAGATAAAACGTGAAAGGAGGGCTTTATGAATTGCCTTTTATTCAGAAGAACATTTATTATTTATTTCTCATTTGTGCGCTCAACAATTATTCATTGCGCATTTACATTTTACAAAATACATCATAATATATACACAAATACATTAGACAACAGAAAACAATAACCTTGATCCCCTATATGGAGGTTTCAAACTACATTCATTCATCAAACATTCTTGGCCAATTCATTCATACACACAATCAACAAACACTGGACAAAGCGGTCCTAATGACACCTCTCCTTTTAGTGAAATGACTTCCAAACTCTATATATGTCATAACATTTTCTCTTTTGTTACACAATGAAAGTCCATAAGAACGTTTTTACTTAGAGCCTATCAAATGGGTGCAAAAAAGGACCGGTCTGGTCACAATCAACAAACACTGGACAAAGCGGTCCTAATGACACCTCTCCTTTTTAGTGAAATGACTTCCAAACTCTATATATGTCATAACATTTTCTCTTTTGTTACACAATGAAAGTCCATAAGAACGTTTTTACTTAGAGCCTATCAAATGGGTGCAAAAAAGGTCTGGTCGACGCGTTTCGAACCTCTATCTTTTTGAGGTTCTCTTCAGGACCAACCCATTTCTTAGAGAAGTACGTCAATGTGGAACCTTAACTATCCGTAAATCATCCAGCTTAATCTGGGGCCTTCGAAGTGAATCTGTTGCCTTAATGGGACAGCCAGAGTCCCATTTAAGAGACGGCTGTCTCCTAAGCCGGCTCCCTCGGTGGACAAACCTCTTTTCTACCTATGTGAGTTTACTAGAGGTGTGATCATGCCTCGTTGGAGTTCCGTGCCGGCATCGAGAGTTCTCCACTTATACAGCGTTCCGCGGCTCCGTTAGTCTGTCAGTGATGCTTCAACAATGCACTGGAGCGAGAGATTTAGTGAGTGGGGCATTAAAACGCCGACCATCTTTTTCAAAGCACATACTCATGCTTGTGGCATGTGCTTTGAAAATGAGCAGACTGCTCTCCCAAGCTCGCGCTTCTCTCCCGGCCACTCACGTTTTGCTCGTGCTTCTTGTTAAACTTTAAGTGAGAGGCACGCGCGCTTGTGTTTAACTTGTTTTGTTTGTTCTCAATAGTGGCCGGACTCCAAATACTCGTATTTGGAGTCCGGAGCGAGGAGACGGCGACACACCCCCCAATCGATATCCACGGGAAAGTAGCAGAAAGACTTAACGAAATAAATCCGGAATCCGAAATTCCACATGATAACGTGCCGAACCCTCAACAGGGCACCTCCTTGCGTCACAGGATAGTGTGACCCGGAATTATCGTCACACTTTATACCACTATTGAGAACAGTATTCAGCCGTGATCAAGTCGCATGTACTACTTTACGGAGGCGACGAAACACGTGTTGGCTTGATGAACTACTGTTGAAAGAGGAATATTAAAGAAAAGAAACTGCAAAGAAAGAAGCAAAAGACTAACTTATTGTGTCTCATGCCGTAAATGGTTTTGCATTTATGCTAACTGATACTTGACGAGTGCTTGGGTATACCTTTTGAAAACCCTCTGTCCCCTTACCCGACTCTCACACCCTGCTGTTCTCTTGTCATTCTTTGTCACCTCTCCCCCCCCCCTCCGCTTGTGTGGCAGCTGAGGCAGCTTCCCTTCCAGGGCACACACACAGCCCCACCTGAGTACTTCACAGGTCTTTAAGAGACCATTTGCATGATAACGAGGCTTTGTTGTATTTCACCTCTTAGCGCCCCAGCAGCTCCACTCGGACTATCGCTTGAATCCCCGGGCCCCCACAGAGCAGAGTCTGTGTTTGCTGACACTGTTAAAAAAAAAAAAACACCGGTACGATGTCTGCAAGGTCCGCGGGCTGCCAAGAAAGGCTTGCCGGGCCGCTGGCGGCCCGCAGTCCGTACTATGAGTACCCCTGCTCTAGAGGATACCATTCACACTGAATAACTGTATACTGATGACCTTTTACTATACCTTCGGGAAACAGCCACCGACATGGACTCGATTGCTTCAATTTTCCAGTGCTTTGAAGAGGTAGCTGGTCTTAGGGTCAATTTGGGGAAGTCATGCATCTTTCCGCTCCAGCGGGATGCCCCCCATACGACTAGGCCGAGAGCCTTTAACCTGGATGACTGCGGTGGTCAGGTACCTTGGCATTAGATTATATCATTTGCCGCAGGATCTATTTGAGGGCAACTTACAGCGGGTGGTTACGGCCCTCAAGTCTACAATTCTGGCAGCGATTGTCACTCACTCTCACGGGCAAGATGGTACTTTCTCTGGGCGTGGCCAACCGGCAACGAAGATGGACGCAAGTTAGAAGAGCTCCGGTGGCCAATCGCAAAATCCCACACCATCTGTAAACAGATCCGCATAGCAGGGGCCAAGTCATGTGCTAATAACACCTGGTACCCCGCAAGGAAGATACCATCAGCAGAGAAGCCCAGCACCAAGCAGAAAACACAATCCGGCCTATTCGAAAGAATGAGCCAGGTCCCCTAATAAGCAGCACTGCAGGGAAGCAGAACCGGAAGAGAGGCTCCCAGCAACCCTACCTGGTTCGCGGGCAAAGCAGATCATGCGGTGGCCCGGAGCACTCGGATGGGCAGTGTCAGGACAGACCCACTTGGGCAGCAACAAGTCGTGCCTTTCAGCGACACCAAACTGAATATCGTATCGTAACACAGGCTTGGCAGTGATGAAAAAAAGCGACAAGGCGAGAGAGGCGGTAAGCGCATACACTGCCTGAAGGGCAGACACGATCCAAGGGCACATTTGAACTGGAGGGAAGCGGATATGTCACAGGTAACTGTAACTCCCCCCCTTCTTTACACCCTCGGAGGGGCACAGGGCCCCCATACCTCCTTTGTCGGACCGGCAACCTCACCAGTTGAGGTCCAAGGTAACCAGAGTCGAACAGCATTGCGGCTGACAGAGAGGCCAAACAGTGACGGATTCACCTGCGAAAGGCAGAAACAGGCAAAGGGAGCAGCCAAACGAATGACTACACTGTGTGAGTGATTACCTGCTTTGCCAATCACATGTGACCGCTAACTTTCAAGTACTCAGAGCCATAGAAGGCTATACGCTGCAATGAGATATAATAGACAGAGCTCATGCCCCCTCATTGACTCATTAAGTGTGGGGACTTTTTACCACTGTAAACTGAATTCTATTATATAGTAGGACTGATTAGGAGGCACCAACAGGCCACACGGAGACCCAAGTGGGACCCCAGGCAGGAGGCGGGACCTCCCTGCAATACGCTTGTAGGAGAGTAGGATCGGCTTCACATGGGTGCCCCCACTTTTTGCTGGTGTTTCACGGTTTTTCCACCTTAGTCTGGCTGTGGCCATGCTAATCAGGACCACAGCCTAGCTGCTTCCTCTCTAAAATGGTTTGCATGTACATTAGGTACATATCTAATTGGATTCTGGAGTGCCTTATAAGCCTCTAGTATATGGTATACCATGTACCTAGGGTATAGGTACCTTAGAGGCCTACCAGACGCTGCAGCATATATTATGCCACCCCTGGGATGCACTCCAAAATGGCACCACAGGTATGCTACTACAGCCTGGGTAAGGGTGTGCTTGCACCCCTTACTGTGGTATAGGCTACCTATATACACACTTATTTACAGACACATATAAACCTATAAGCCACTCCTATGGCAGGCCTTGACAATCCTGAAGGCAGAGTGCTTGGTTTTATGTGAGAGAGTGCCCAAGCATGAGCTGAGCCCCTCTGCAGCACTTGGAAATACTTCCTTATGGCTGTTCTGTGATACAGCCATACCATATACTCTTAAGTGCATTATAACCTTGCGGTAAATGTTAACTTTGGAATGGCTGCATCAAAACATGTTGTGTTTGGTGTTGAACGCTTTGGAATACTACCCCCCACCAGTTCTGGCGGCGGGGGTCGCATTCCACCCTTCTAGAGGAAGAGACATATTCACACTGGCTAAACCCGGTAGGACTTTCCTGAGCCCTGGCATCACAAAATGGATGCCTCTGCCACAGACACGGGTCTGGCCTCCTGCTGCTGACCGAAACTCCGGCAGGGGAGGCCTGGACAATAGGTTTCCTGTCGAAGGGAGGTGTGATCACCTCCCCAGACATGCTGATGTGTATTGGGGCAGGGCGGGAGCACTCTCTGGTGCTTTGAAGTCCTGCACTGGGGGCACGTTTGCTGTCCCTGTGCATAGCCCAGTTCAAACCGGTTGCAGGGGCTACCTGTCCCTGCTCTGGCACGAAACTGGACAAAGGAAATGGGTGTAACCGCCCCTCTTTCCAGGCCCACCCATAGGTGGGGCTTTAGAGTTAGTCCATCCCCTAAACTTACTATAAGTATAAGAATCCAGTCCCTAGGACTTTAGATGACTCTGGACAAAACTCTGCAACGTACATCCTGGACCTTCGACATTCTATCCTGACTACAAGACTGAAGAGATCTCCCTTGGGGTCAAGGGGTGACTCCCCTGCTTGGCAGGCACCAAAGAAGCAACTGACTGGTCTACATTGCTGACGTACCCGCCAGACGCCGAAGTGTTTGCATCACCAGAGGTGGATTCCCTTCCCCGAGGCTACCCTGAGTCCACAGCAAAGCTGAGGCCCGTGGCTATCATGGGTGACGTCGAACCGTGACCCCTGGACACCATTGACTTTTGCAGCAACACTATCTTCCTGGTCCTCCTCAAAGTTGTGCTTTGGGCTCCCAGTAGCCCGAGCCTTGAGCACCTCCTGCACCGAAGATTGTTGGCCTCCACTCCACGAGTGACCCGTGGGCCAGCTTCAAGTGCGACCGCTTGAGGCTCCTTTGCAATCACTAGCCTGTTGGCTTGCAGGTCCCCACGAAGGCAACTCCTTTTCTGATTGGGCGTTCCTGGTTGCTCCAGACGTGCCCTGACTTACCCTCACTGGGTGAGTCCCTCAGACCTTGCTGGTCTGCACCACAGTCCTTTCTCTGAATTCCAGTGACTTGCCGTTGCCAAGGCTTGTTGGGTCCATTCTGGTCACCGACACCACAGCACTGGACAGACTTCTCGGGACAGCTCGAATCCGGCTCGTGGACTTCGTCGACACCTCCTGGACCTCGTGGCTGAAGAGTCAAGACACCCATCAACTCACCTGTAGCACCCGACATCTGTGGGCATTGGTCCATCCTGCCCTTGGTCACTGGCTAGTGACCCAGACTCTGTCCCCTCTGCTTTCAGGTTCCTTCCATCCTAGATCCAGGCTTGGATCCCTTCGGACACTTCTCTTATTCAAGGCAGCAGCAGTTCTTTGCAGGCTCCCATTGAAATCGACGACGCGACCCGACACCAAAAGACAGCTATGCACCCTGCTTCCCTGGATGAGGTAACTCAAGTACTCCAGCGCTCTCGTGAGTGCTAGCCCTAGAACCTCTTAAGTCCAAAAGGGTTTGGTCCAGACTCAATTAGAAGTGTCCCTAATCCTTAAATTTCCAACTGCGACATTGCCCATAGAAGATAATCGGAACCCGCGGTTGTGTTTTCACACTGCATACAGCTCCTGTGGATCCCCTGTGTCACTACCGTGGGTCATTCCTTGGGGTCGCAGCGATTCTAGAGCCAATAGGCCTAGTGTCTGTGAGAAGTTGGCCTGGTATATGATGTTCACTAGTTAAAGTGACCACCTTGTACCATGCCAAGCAACCCTTATGGTGTGGTTGTAAGTCAACCTTTTCGGACCAGCTGCCCTAGTGGTAGCGTAGGCTAAGCAGTCTTTGAGGCTAAACTCGTTTAGGCATGTGAAGCAAGCTGTTTTACCATATGTAACCCCCTTTTATACCAATGAAAGGACACCACACAGATATATATTCAAAATATATATGTATTTATTACTCAAAGTATCCCCTAGACTCTTTATGAGCACAGGAGCACAAATCGTTAAACAAGAACGCATTACAATATACAGAAGTTGCACTTTATGTGGATAGGCCCTGGTGGCCGCTCAAACCATATACTAAAATAGTGATATAAGTACCACGGACAGGAAAGGGAAAAGGCCTAGGGCCTCTAGAATCGCTGGGCCTACAAGGAGCTAACTTCAGTTAGTGACCAGGAGGTCCACGGGTTGCGTGTGCAGTGAGGAAAGTTACACGCGGGCTCCCGTAGGTTTTCAATGGGTGCGTAAATGTTCAAAAGTTACTGCTAGAAGGGTCTTCTGGTTGGACTACGAATTCAAGACTTCAAACCTAGACATTAGAGATGTTACTCTACACTTGTGCACCGGAGTGCCAGCTTTACCTCACCCACAGGAAGCGGGTGCATAGGTCTCGAAGTGCGTCGGGTTTCGTCTATCTGTTCAATGGAGCCTGACGACAAAGATGCTTCAGGCGGTCGGTCCAGAAGAGATGCGATGGATCCAAGGATGGATCGGAGTTGTAGAAGACCTGAAAGCAGAGGGGACAGTGTTCACAGTCACTAGCCAGTGACCGGCGTGGCACCAGGTAGGTACCAGGCGATGTCGGGTGTAAACAGGTGAAGAGGTGTAGCTTGACTCTGCAGCCACGTGGTCCCTGAAGGTCGACCACGTCCAGCAGTCGGTTCACGAGCTGTCCCACGCAGGCTCTCGCTGTCGGCGGTGTCGGCGACTCAAAGGAAACAAACAAGCCTTGGCAAAAGCAGGAGTCACAGGAATCGAAGAAAGCTGGTAGCTCTGACCAGCAAGGTCAGAGGGGCTGCTCCTTTGGAGGGGAGCAGGGGCCAGTCTGGAGCAACCAGACCAGCATCGTAGTTTTCAAAGAGGTTCACCAAAATGGCCACTAGCCAACGGGCCAGGGACCCGGCAGGCGCGTCGAGTCGCAAAGTGCAGAGGGGCCCCACGCAGATCGTGGAGATGCTGGAGGGCTCACCTTTGGTGCAGATGCTGCTTGGATGTTGGGCTTCTCAGGACCCAAAGCACAACTCGGAGGGAGCCTCTGTTGTCGCGCTTAATTACCTGTACTATTTTTTATGCGGTAAAGTCTAGTAAGAATAACTCAGTAAAAATAAGAGGCAGAATCCGTGGTATTAGAGGTTCTGAAAGGCTTTATTCCTTACAAAGGAATTATGGTTCGAACCATGGCATCAAATTCCATCACCACGAAGGCTCAGGAAGGGAAGGCAATACATTATTGACAGGTAAAGATATTTATATGAAAAGCATTACATTAAGACAGATGCAGGAGACGTAACAGCTGATAATACAGATAAGAATACACATACGTAATGAAAAGAGGCGTAATAGTAGGTGTAGACTAGAAACGTCATTAATCATGATGTCACAAGTGGGTGGATCCATAAGAGAATCCTGCAATGTCAGCAGAAATACTTGGCAGAGATGCGCGCGCAGCCGCATAACGTGTGATTGACGTGCAACTAGAGGGTGAAGGGGACTTGACATTTAGCTCTACATGTGGAGACAGAAGTCTAGGGGGTCAGGTCAACCTAATCCCAAATCATGTCTAATATCTTATGTTTAAAGAACTGTATTATCCAAAAGGAAAGGTCTCTCGGACGGAATCTATTCTATACTGACTGTTAGTGCGTGTACAAGCGTCTAAGTGTCTACATGAGATGCGAGGGGGCAGGAATCTTCCATGGTAACAGGGGCTATGAATTACTTGCATGAGGACAGTGAGGCCGGGCCCTTTGCTCGGTAGCTGGAAGAATGTTTACCTAAACTACTAGACAGGAATGCATTGGATGAGGAGCGGAGCAGATAACTTGAAGGTGAAATACAGTTTTTGGCAGACAACAGGCCGGATCAGGCACCGTTAGCCGCGCAGGGAGTAGGACAAAGTTCATGGATACAGATGCGAGCTCAGACTGGAGTTTTCAGAGGCAGAAGGCAGGAAAAGGCTTGATGGCAGAATTCAGGGCCTACTCGCCTGAACTGTGAAACGTGGAAAGTGAACCACATAAAGTCGGTGGCCTTTCATACTTCGGAACGGAATATCCGACCCATTCATGGCGGATCTGAAAGAGGACATGTTGGCGGTGGACGCATATGTATTTGCGTCTTCATAACTGGAACTGGAGGGAACATACATGTACTTGTAGCATGTACATGGAGCCGTTGGGGTCTAAGATAGGGGACATAACTGATCATAAAATTCATATTTCCTCATTCCCTCCTTGTCCCCTACGGACCCTTCATGAGATATCGATCTTCATCAATCCATCAATCTGTTCATATAGCATCATTTGTTCTTCTTTCTTCTTCCGGGATTTTGAGCGAAAACTTGAAGGCGGGATACACGATGTGGCACACAGACCACAAATCGCTGGCCCACATTGTAGACATAAGCAGCAACTGAATAGTATGAGAAAGCCAATACCTAGGAAGGATAGAATCCTCCATCCCCAGGCTGACAACACGCTCCAGAACCAACCGGACCAAGTCCAGGTGCCTGGATTCTGGTGTATCTGGCTTACAATCTTGTGAAGGCGAGTTATGGCTTTATATACTGACGGCGAGTTTTCTGGAATGAAAACACAGCAACTTGATCCGATGACCCTACAAGCTCCGCCCCTATCGGCCAGGATGACGTCAAGGACAAGACGATTTTGAAGGACGACAATCCGCATCGCAGACTGCTCCTCTGTTAAGTTGCCTAAGGCGGAAGTAGTTTCATTTACTACTGCTTCAAGGGTTCTAGTTAATCTACGTATCAGCTTACTATTAGTGACTGTACCTACATAGGGAAAGAAACCTTTATTGAAATCTGTGTATTGCTCCCATGCCGTTTCGGTGTAATCGACAATCGGGAGATCTCTCTGTTGTCTATTGTGTACTAAATGGGTATTTCTGTGATAATCAGGAGGGGCTAGGAAAACAGGTGGCAGAAGGAATGCAATGTAACAGGTACCATCCCAATCTAGAGGTAAACGTATATATGCGGTCTGGCCACATATGAAGTAGGAATGACGATAAGCTCTGAATGTAGATTTGCCTTGATCACTGAATTCTATTACCGTGGTACATTTACTATGGCCCATGTGTATTGAACCATTCTTTCTTACGCATAATTCACCTTTAACTGGAAATACTGACATAGCTGGCAAGATTGGTGTAGCTTCGGATTCAACATTCAGAATCATGAGGTTAAGTGTAAAGTTACCTAATCCATATACTTCATTTTCTAGGTCAGTTCCTGTTCTTTTGGGAAGTCCCTCCTTGTTAGGGTAGCAGACTTTAAGTAAAACTAGGTTCAGGTTTCCCCATACCCAGTTGTCTTGATAAACTACTGAATTTGAATCTAAGGAATTAATTAAACTAAACCATGCTCCACAGGAGCCATTGTGTGTGAACGGATACGGAAAGAGAGGCAGAACTCCCTTGTAGTTCTGATAGGGAGGGAGTCGGCCACATATCCAACAATTTGTAGCATTGCTGGTCTGATGGGAATGATGTAACATACTAATAAAAGTGTTGTTGCGCAGCGCAAATCTATAAGGCAACTCATGCGGAGGTAATTCGCTAAAAGAATGTTCAGCAGTAGCATTGTAAGCACGTTTAGAAATAGGGTAATACATGTGTAGCAATATACTAACAGCAATTATCAGAAGACTTAGGAAAAACATAATTAATAATGTCACTATGCAGTGACTACGAAGTGATTTACAGTACGCATGTTTCTTAAGCTTTTTCTGTCTTTTTCTCTCTCTATTTCGGTCTAGAGGATACATGTCAGAGACAAATTCAACCGATTCACCTTGGAGAGGACTTAAACAATCAAATTGTCTGACTTGCTAGACCTTAGTTTCAGTTTATAAATGTCACTCTCGGTCTTTTCAACCAAAGGAAGTTTTGAATCAGTCTGTGAGGGAATGCAGGGCTGAGTATTCACGTCTGACGGTAGTCCATAAAATTTCTTTATATGGCTCGAGTGCAACCACCCTTTACGTCCCTCAACCTTCACGGCTGTCCTTGTGGTCAATAAGACGAGTTTCGGCGACTGCCACCGAGGCTCCAGCTGGCTCCTTCTGTCAAAGTTCCTCACTAGCACAAGATCCCCTGGAACCACGTCATGGGGCTTCACCTCAGTGTTATCGGGAAAAGCTGCAGCTACCTGTGAACGACAAGATTGTAGTGCAGACATCAAGGAAGCCAGGTAATCTGTCAGCATAATACAGTCAACATCAGTGATTTTACGAGGTATAGGCGTCCCCCACATATTTGGTGGTCTACCAAAGATCACCTCATACGGGGATAGCCCTGTTCGAGAATGTGCTACCATTCTCATGTAAAAGAGCGCAACTGGTAAGGCTACTATCCAATCAACACCTTTTTCTCTACATACTTTGGACAATCTAATTTTCAGAGTTTGATTATGGCGTTCCACGAGACCTGCTGCCTCGGGATGTCGGACACAGTGGAATTTCCATTGGTAACCTAACAGAAGTGAAACGTGTTTCATTAGCTCGGATGAGAATGGCTGGCCGTTATCTGAGTATACAACACGTGGTAAACCATACCGTGGGAAGAATTCTCGAACTAACTGTTTGGCAGTAGTCGGGGCAGTGTAATCTGAAACCGGGTAGGCTTCTGTCCAACGGGAAAGAGCACAGACAACTACGAGAACATATTTGAATCCTCGACATCGTTCCATCTGGATATAATCCATCTGGAGGACTTCAAAAGGATGATCAGGAGGTTGAAATCCACCTTGCTCTACAGGGATGCTTTTACCTGGGTTGAACTGACAACATATCATACAGGTACGTACTTTTTGTTTAGCTGCTGCTCGCAAATGTTTGTTGAACCAGATGTGTTGAATGCTATCTAGCATAGCTTTTTCTCCTAGGTGCGCTGGACTATGTATTGTGTTAATGATGACTTGAACCATGGAGTCGGGGAGAAACCATATAGATTTTCCCTTCGTCATCCATCCTTGATCCGTTTGGATCCCTCCTAATTCAGTCCATTTCTTTATTTCTTCTGGTGTAGCATGGGTCTGTATGTCAATTACATCAAGGGCGGGATCCTTGACTGTCATGCAGTGTGTCGGTGTCGGAACTATTGTCTTTGTCGTGTCAGTTGTATGAGTCTGGTTCTGAGCAGTCTGTTTAGCTGTTCTGTCAGCTAGGTCGTTACCCTGAGAAACGATATCGGTAACTTTCGTATGGGCTTTGCATTTCATAATAGATATTGCAGTAGGTAGATGAATTGCGTCTAATAGAGCTTGAATGAGGGGTCCGTGTTGGATATGGGTACCGTGAGAAGTTAAATAACCTCTCTCTCGCCACAGCACGCCGAAGTCATGGACGACTCCGAATGCATAACGTGAATCTGTGTATATGTTGACTTTCTTATTTGTGGCTTGAATACAGGCTTGTGTCAGAGCGATGAGCTCTGCTGCTTGAGCTGACAAAGTGTTAATACAATTTGTTTCAATGACTTCAGTGTCTGTTGTGACTGCATAAGCGGCCACTAACTCTCCTGTACTTGTTCTCATGCATGAACCATCTACATACAATGTCAGATCTGGATCTGGTAAGGGAATATCTGTCAAGTCTTGTCTGGGTTTCGTCGTGATAGTAATGACTTCAATACAATCATGTGCTAATGGGTCTGTTCCATTTACTGGCAAAAGTGTGGCAGGATTTAGTGTACTACAACGTCTGATTTCTATGTGTGGCTGGAACAATGTCAATTCATAACCGGTAAGTCTTGCTATAGTCAAGTGTTGTGTTTGTGTTCGGTTCAAGAGAACCTCTACTGCGTGTGGTACTTGTACTGTCAATTGATGTCCTAATACTATGGCATCGCTTTGTCTGATTGCTAAAGCTGTTGCTGCCACTGATTTCAGGCACGCAGGGAGAGCCTGAGCTACGGGATCTAATGTACTAGAAAAATAAGCACATGGTTTGTGTGATCCTGCCTGTTCCTGAGTGAGTACTGACAAGGCAGTACCTTCGCGTTCTGTAACAAAAAGTGTAAAATGTTTACTGTAACATGGTGTTGCTAAAACAGGTGCTTGACATAAAGCTTTCTTTAAGCTTTCAAAGGCATGTGTATGTTCTTGAGTCCAAGGGAGGACAGTCGATGTGGCTGCCTCCTGTGTTGTCAACTGAATGAGTGGTTTTGCTAGAAATGCGTATTGAGGGATCCACTGCCTACAGTACGAAGTGAGGCCTATAAAAGCCCGCACCTCCTTTTGTGTCTTGGGTGGTGGCATGTTAGCAATTAACTGGATGCGGTCGGGTGTAAGCTGTCTTCCCTCCTTGGACAGCAAGTGCCCAAGGTAAACAACTTGCTGGACACAGAATTGCAGCTTAGAAGGGGACACCTTGTGCCCCTTGTCGGCTAGAAATTGTAAAACCGTCAGTGATGCTTTTTCACATTCAGGTTCGCTTCGAGCGGTGATCAGCAGATCATCGACATACTGAAGCAAGGCAGTGTTAACTGGCATGTGGATACTGTCAAGTTCTCGTTTCAGTGCTTGGCTATAGATGCTGGGGCTTTCTGTGAATCCTTGAGGTGCGCGTGTGAATTTAAAACTTCGTCCATTTAAAACTGAATCCGAACAAGTATTGACTTTCCGGATCGATTGGGACGCTAAAAAAGGCGTTCTTGAGATCAATTACAGTAAAGAACGTTGCTTCTGAATCAATGGCTGTTAGTAATGAAGAGATATCAGGTACCACGGGGTATTGTGGCACAATACATTTATTCAATTCGCGCAAATCAATGACTAATCGATATACTGGCGGTGCTTTTGGATCCGTTCTTTTAAGAATAGGAATTATCGGGGAATTACATACATTGGAGTCCGTTTCCACGACCACTCCTTGGGCAATAAGCTCGTCAATGATTTGCAGTAAAGCCACTACAGCATCTGGTGGTAACTTGTATTGTCGCATTCGTGGTAGTACCACTCCTGTTTTGAGTCTGACTCGATATGGTGTAATGTGCATGCAACAAACATCAGTAGGGCCTTGTGCCCATAAATGTGTAGGTAAATTCTGTAACCGGTGATCCATGTCTCTGGACACATAGTGACCTTTGAAGTCACGTAAAAATAATCGTACTCCTTCCGGAGAACAACATATAATGGCTCCTAGAGCTTTCAGTGTTTTTATGCCTAACAAGTTTTCTGGACATGTTTTAGTAAGCAATAAATCTGTAGTTCGTGTCAATGGACCAACCGTAAGTGGAAGAGGTAGTGATACTTCATTAATAATAGGCTTTCCTGAGAATCCAAGGGAAATATTCTGTGAGCCTGAGAGGGGTGCCCCTGGAACTTCACTGCGTCGTATAGTTGTTCTGCTTGCCCCTGTATCAAGTAAAAACTTTCTGTCTTCCCCTAATAGTTCACTATGTACATAAGGTCCCTCTTGATCTACAGGAACCTCGATAAGGGGTAAGCCAACTTCCCTCTCTAGGCTATTTCATGTGTATCGCTGATAATCGGGATAATCTGCTTGTGCATACTGGTACATCTGTTGTGTCGTTGCTTGTGTGGCAGCAATAGGCTGCGGCTGTGATGTTGCTACGGTCTGTTGTTGTGGAACTGGCATAGATTGAGCATGTTGAGGTACTTGTTGTGGGATCTGATCCTGTCTAGGCGGACGTGGTCTCTCCTTGGTCTTACCCGTAGAGATATTATGTTTCAGAACTGCACAATCGTGTATATAATGACCTGGCTGTTTGCAATAGTTGCATGTCCCTTTTACGGGACCTGCTGAATCACTGGACTGTGTCGTACCCTTTCTATGACCGTCAGCTGGAACTGATTGAGCAACAAGCATTTTCATTTTCGTGTCTTTCATACGTCTTTGTTCATGTTCTTGTTCTTCTCTAATTCTATTGTGGTGATATTGTAACATTTGTAACATCTGTGACGGGGTGTTACCTTGCCAGGTACTCTCGAATTTTAATACCCTATTCTTGACTTGGGGCAGGGAATTTTCAACTAATTTTGTCACAAACAGATGTGGATACGACTCACTATTTGCTTTTATGCCACTATTAATACCAAAACATTTTTCAAATTGGGAATAAAAATCACTAGTGTCTTCGTCTTGTTTTTGTTTACAGGCTGAAATTGCACCCCAATCTTCCTTTTTCGTAGTTAACAAGCGTGGCAATACTTGCACTAGTAATCCTGGTAATGCTGTAGTCTTTTCCCCAAGCCCTGAACCTGCAGCTCGGGCCTTTTCTTCGGTTTCTAACGCTGTCCAATCTATCTTCTGATCTCCCACTTCCCAATCCTTTTCTTTGAGTTTCTCGTAAATACCGGCAGGCATTAATACTTTTAATATTTTCATAATGTCAGGGTAGGTATACTCTCCCATGAGTAACATGTCTTTTATCTCACGGTGGAAACCTGCTGGATCTTTATCATGGCTAGGTACTACTTTCTTCATTTCTAATAATTCAATTTTAGTTATGGGCGTGTACACAAACACGCGTTTAAAAGTATTGTCGTCACCCTTTATTGGGTGCACTTCGCGTAAGGGATTCTGTCTATCTATGTGATACATTTTTCTTCCCATAGTGGGAACTGGAACATGTTCTGGGCATACGAAGACAATGTACTGGTTCCGATATTCTAGAATTTCTTTAATTAAATCAGTACCTGAACCTCTCCATTTATTCGTGAGTAATTCTATCAATATGTCAGGTAGGGGACTAGGATCGGAGTGTTGGCTTTGATATAATATAATGAGGTGTTGAATCATGTATATACCAGCTAATCGCTGTTCGTCTGGGTTAAGATTCAAAAACGTGTGTGCTAGCGCATCATCACTGTATTTTCCGGGACTGTCAGCCCATTGTACTGCTGACCTGGCTAATTCTTGTTCATCCATAGAATCGAGCATATGATACCCCCTTCGGTCTCGGAGTAATTTATCAGCAGCTTGAAATAGGTGTTCAGGAGACCTTGTATTTAACATAGGGGCTTGAAAATTTCTGTTACATTCTGGACG
This sequence comes from Triturus cristatus, assembly GCF_964204655.1. Taxonomy (NCBI): domain Eukaryota; kingdom Metazoa; phylum Chordata; class Amphibia; order Caudata; family Salamandridae; genus Triturus; species Triturus cristatus. Next base: position 1,921,258,643 of record NC_140589.1, read on the forward strand.
TATCGGACGTATTGGATCATTGAAGCATCTGGTATTATTAAAAGATCTTCCTTTACCTACATAAGCCATCGTTTCTAATTGTCCTGCGGCCATTTCTGATTCTTCCTCCTCCTCTCCCTCCGATTCAGTTTTGTCTGCTTCTAATCTTTCTTTATGTATTCGTTCTACTTCTTTGCGGATCTTTCGGCACATAGCTACTATACACGTCTGTTTATCATGTCTCCCCTCTGAAATATTCTGACCCCATCTGGTAAGTACTTGCATTTCCTCCTGATCTTTCTCAGCCCTGTCTTCGTTCCTGATCACGCAGTTTATGAAAAAGCGTAACAGTTGCCTCTGTACATCCGCTTTCTGGTATTCCATGGCTTCGTTAATACTTTCAGGGCCTCGCCCCGATTGGACAAAGTGATATATATTGTCTAAATGTGCCGTCATTCCTGGTAGCGTCGCTAAATACCTTGAAGCTCGTCGTATACGTAATGATGACAGCAGCATTCCGTCCCGTCTACCGGGCACAGGATCATATCTACAATCCACTAGATGTTCTTTAAAAATGTCGGAAGTTGCTAGTTGGGGGTGTACGTTGGAGTGCTAAATCTCTAAGAGATAATTTATTTCCTCGCGGCGGCGTGGCAAAAATGTCTGTCGTACCTCCTGTAGCACCGTCTGAGGTGCTGGGCACAAAAGGATTTGTTGGATGTAAGATAGAAACTGTAGATGCGGGAAAAGCGGTAGAAACAGATGGGCCTGTTGGAATGTGCGTAGGAGTTTGTTGTTGCGGAGGTGGGGGCGGATGATCTTGGCGTTGAGCACCATCGGCAGGCGGTGTGTGTGGCGGAGCATTAGCATATTCGGGAGCTACATCGTCTAAATAGGAAGAAAGGAAAATATCTTTAGCAGTCTTGGGATGTGCCTTTGTCGGAAGTAATGGAGGTGGCAGATCTTTCGGTATTTCCGGGGTGGCCTTAGGTAGACCTTCGGCCAGAAGAGGATACATACCATTCTTAAGGGTGTTTCTTTGTCTGTCTACTTGTTCTGCTTTTACTCTGGTACCTTCCTCAATTAATGTATTTTCTCGGGCTTTATTTGAATTTTCCCTACTTTTCTCTTCCTGTCTGAGCGCTTTCTCTGTGCGTCTATATGATTCTTTACGCCATAATTCGATGGCATCTTTCTGTGACTGTCTGGCTTTCTTTTTCCATAATTCTTCTTCTACTCTCATGATGCAATCTGCATCCCATGTCCCAGCTACGGGCCACCTCTGACTTTCTGGTAAATCCTTGGTGTAGTCCACCCATAAATCAAGAAATAATACGGCATCTAGGCCATGCTTATGGTACATAAAGTACCCTGGAGTGTCCCTAGGTGGAATGGGAACAGCTTCTTTGAGTACCCCTTTTCTAGTTTTGATCTGTCTTAATTTTGAAAAGAGCGGCATCTTTAAACCTTGCTACTTAATCTCGAACACAATTAATACAATAAACACAATAATGAACACTCATTCATACCACAATTTTTAAAACATATTAAAACATTTAACATTTAACATTTAACATTTAACGAACAATGATAATCAGAAAAAAACTAGTTACTGACATAATACTAACACTAGGTAATACTGAATTATATACAAGACATACTAGATATACTGCTAAACAGTACAGATACACTGCTGAAACAGTGCAGACCGGATTTGTGTACCCAAACCCGTCTTGACCGGCACAAACTATGTGCACGTCTAAATGCCTCCCCGGCAACGGTACTCACCGGGTAGCACGGAACGGAAGGCCTCGGAACTGAACTGGACTGGACCGGACTGGACTTGACTCGACGCGGAACTTCGGAACCTGGTGGGCCTCTGTATACCTCGGATCTTGCTCTCTCAGCTAGGCTCTGGTCGGGATACTTCGCACTTCTCACCGCCTCGTCTGGGTGTTGATCGCAGCCTCAGTCACCCCCGCTTGGCCGGAGGGAGATACAGGAAATCCTGCGGGTACGCGTTGTTGTCCGTCCAGCTGTGGCAGGAGACCGGGCCTGCAACGCACCTCCGGCGCGTGAGATGAGAAAGTGTCCCTATTCGGGCGCCAATTTATGTGGTAAATATTTTAATTACCTGTACTATTTTTTATGCGGTAAAGTCTAGTAAGAATAACTCAGTAAAAATAAGAGGCAGAATCCGTGGTATTAGAGGTTCTGAAAGGCTTTATTCCTTACAAAGGAATTATGGTTCGAACCATGGCATCAAATTCCATCACCACGAAGGTTCAGGAAGGGAAGGCAATACATTATTGACAGGTAAAGATATTTATATGAAAAGCATTACATTAAGACAGATGCAGGAGGCGTAACAGCTGATAATACAGATAAGAATACACATACGTAATGAAAAGAGGCGTAATAGTAGGTGTAGACTAGAAACGTCATTAATCATGATGTCACAAGTGGGTGGATCCATAAGAGAATCCTGCAATGTCAGCAGAAATACTTGGCAGAGATGCGCGCGCAGCCGCATGACTTGTGATTGACGTGCAACTAGAGGGTGAAGGGGACTTGACATTTAGCTCTACATGTGGAGACAGAAGTCTAGGGGGTCAGGTCAACCTAATCCCAAATCATATCTAATATCTTATGTTTAAAGAACTGTATTATCCAAAAGGAAAGGTCTCTCGGACGGAATCTATTCTATACTGACTGTTAGTGCGTGTACAAGCGTCTAAGTGTCTAGATGAGATGCGAGGGGGCAGGAATCTTCCATGGTAACAGGGGCTATGAATTACTTGCATGAGGACAGTGAGGCCGGGCCCTTTGCTCGGTAGCTGGAAGAATGTTTACCTAAACTACTAGACAGGAATGCATTGGATGAGGAGCGGAGCAGATAACTTGAAGGTGAAATACAGTTTTTGGCAGACAACAGGCCGGATCAGGCACCGTTAGCCGCGCAGGGAGTAGGACAAAGTTCATGGATACAGATGCGAGCTCAGACTGGAGTTTTCAGAGGCAGAAGGCAGGAAAAGGCTTGATGGCAGAATTCAGGGCCTACTCGCCTGAACTGTGAAACGTGGAAAGTGAACCACATAAAGTCGGTGGCCTTTCATACTTAGGAACGGAATATCCGACCCATTCATGGCGGATCTGAAAGAGGACATGTTGGCGGTGGACGCATATGTATTTGCGTCTTCATAACTGGAACTGGAGGGAACATACATGTACTTGTAGCATGTACATGGAGCCGTTGGGGTCTAAGATAGGGGACATAACTGATCATAAAATTCATATTTCCTCAGAGTGTCTTCCAAGATGGCTGGCTCCACGTGTCTCGGTGCCTCCGCGGGTTCCTTCTTTGCAGGGACTGTGGATCGGGCTGTGAGAGGTCTGGAGGTCCAGGTCTTGTCGGTCTCTGGGCTCGGGCTCCGGCGGGAGGCGGCGGCAAAGCAGACGTCGGTTCGCTGGTTGGTGCTTGCGTTAGCAAGATGGTCACTCCCTGACCATAGGGGAGATTTCCTTCAGTCTTCTGTGCAGCAGAACGTCGAAGTTCCCGTCTTCTTCTTAGTGTTAAGTTGATTCCAGGATGTCTGAAGTCTTAGGACACAGCTCCTACCTTTAAGCGGATTCTAGGGGCCGGACTACCTGCTAGGTCCCTCCGTAAGGGTGGGACCAGGAAGGGGGGTGGTTACACCCCCAATCCTTTGTCCAGCTCGCCCCAGGTCTGGGGCTGGTGTGCCCCAAGACCGGTTTGAACTGGCATATGCACCGAGGCTCCTTGTGAGCCTCAGGCATGTCTGATTCCATTCAAGCCCTACCTGACCAATACACAAAATCCTGTCTGGGGTGGTGCACGCACCTCCCCTGGCAGGAAACCCTTTGTCCACGTCTCCCAAGCTGGAAAGACTCCCAGCAGCAGGAGGGCAGACTTGTGTCAGTGGTGGCAGCGTCCATTTTGCGGAGCTGAGGCTATGTCTGATTTTACCCGGGTTTCAGGTTCTGTACATGTCGTGTCCCTCTAGAAGGGTGGAATGCTAACCCCATCGCCAGAATTAGCGAGGGGTTAGTATTCCAATTCGTATGACACCTTACTCGACATGTTTTGATAAAGCCAAACCAAAGATAGCATTTAACTGCGAGGTTCATAATGCACTTAAGAGTATATGGTATGGCGATATCTGGAAACGGTAGAAGGAAGTTGTTCCGACCACTGCAGACAGGCTCAGCTCATGCCAGAGCACCATCTCACATGGAACCAAGCACTCTGCCTTCAGGATTGTTAAGGCCTGCCACAGGAGTGACTTATAGGTTAACATGTGTCCCATTTAAGGTTAGGTATAGGTATACTACACCTAAGTAAGAGGTGGTTACACCAACTTACCCCAGCTGAGTGATCAGCCAGTTGTGTCAAATTGTTTAGGCCAGGGGTGGCACAATACATGCCTCAGCCCCTGGTAGGCCTTAGATACACCAATGCCCTGGGTACCTAGTGTACACTGGTACAGGGGCTCACAGGGTGATCCAGTTCCAATTGGTTATGCACCTAAAGTGCATAGTGTCAATTTAGTAGAGAGAACAGTAGGCTGGGGGTCTGATTAGCAGGCCCACAGCCTCAATATGTCAAAAACCAGTGAAGCAAAAAGCAAAAATTTGGGGTGTCCATAGGATAGCAGACCCTACTCTCCTACAGTGTCTATTCCAGTCGTGGTTCTTATACCACTTTTTTGGTATATGGTTTGGTACGCCCCCAAGGCCCAAACTTGTATTTGTGCTTTTACTGATGCTTGCTCACTTGTAAACTAAGTACTTCGAACTCCAGACTCAAAAAGAGACTAGAGGGGTGTGTTTTATCCTAAATACATATATTTTAAATACGTACCTGGTGTGGTTGTCTTTTCATTTGATCATTCAAGAGATTATAGGCTGGTAAAACAAGCTGCTTTACATTCCTTCAAGACTTAGCCCGAAGATTGCTCTCCATAGCTACCACTAGGATAGCTTTCAATAAAGGTTGTCTTTAACCTATCACCATAAGGGGTTGTTTGGACTGATACAAGGTGTCCACTAGAACTAGTGGACAGCCTATATCAGGCCACCTTCTCACAACGCTCAGCTACAAGTACCCTCCGGAAGCACAAGTGAGAGCAGATAAACATGACGGGAGGGAAATCAGTACGTGACTCCCACCAGAGTAAAATTGACAAATTTGTATGGCAGAAAAATCCAGAGATGGTGAACCACCCACAAGAACAACAACAGGCCACAACATTGCCAGCTGTGGAATCCGAAGACCCTACACTTCGTGACATAATGACCGCCACCACTGCGGTGCGATCCTCCCTAGAGGTCAGCATAGAAACTGTTGCAACAGAGGTCTCGTTAATAAGGGAAGATCTCCAGAACTTGGGAATAAGGGTTACTGAGATGGAGAAAAAAACGACCACATTGCAAACCAACACCAAGGCTCTCAAGAGACAAGTTGCCGAGTTGCAAAGATCAAGCAAACTTCTTGAGGACAAACTGGATGATTATGAAGGGAGGTCCAGGTGAAACAATGTCAGAATCATTGGAGTTCAGGACTGCGCAGAAGGGACGGCAATGGATCTCTTTGTGGAGGACCTGATCCTCAAACATATACAACCTCGCGGACTCTCTAATTTCTTATCAGTGGAAAGAGCACATCGAGTGCCAGGTGGCAAACCCAAACCGGGGGCTCCCCTACGACCTATCTTGGCTTGTATTATCAACTTCCCTGACAGAGATGTCATATTGCAGATGATACACAGTGCCCCATTAGTAAAATATGAGAACAGCACCATATCCTTTTGCCTGGACTTCACTATCAAAGTGCAGAGACAAAGGAGAAGCTTCCTAGAGGTCAAAAAGGCACTGCAAGATGAAGGAATCAAGTACACCATGCTCTTTCCTGCTAATTTGCTTGTGGAGGCAGAAGGGAAATCCTGGTTCTTCACACAACCCGAGGAGGTATGGGAATTGATGGATTCATGGCGACGAGTAGGAAACCCGAACCGCAATGCAAAAAAAATTGTCAGAGACTGAGGAAACTGATGAGCGACGTGGAACCTGAATTGGGCGGAGACCGACAGAACGAGGAAATACCGCAGGAGGAGGAATAAGAAAGTACTAACTCTCTTAGACTGGATTTGATACACAATGGTGATATGTCAGAAAATTAAGGGCAGACCCAGCTGATAAAATGCAGGCTTATTGGCACGTGGGAAGAGACCGAACTTTCGTGGCAGGCGGTTTGAAATAGAAGTTCATGAGAGAGAATGGAAATTCTCCTACGAGTTTGGTACCCTCTAATATATACTCTTCTGGGGTGGGAGAGAGGGATGCCCCATAGGCCAGGCCATAGCCTTCTAGTTTAAGTTGGGTAGGGATGACAGGCGTTCTGCAAACTTGGGGAGGCGGGTAAGTTTGGGTCCGTCGTGCTGGGAGGCAGGGTGGGAGGAAACTAGTTTTACCGTTGAAGTTAAATTGTTCTATAGTTTGAATAGGAGCATTCAAACAGAGACAAATTCAAAGGTTCGCCTCTGACTTCGCTTTCATACAATACACATTGTAACGGCCAGGTCTGACTACATACCTCATGTACAACTTAGCAGCAAAACTCGATGCAAGGCAATTGACAAGCGCCTCTATTCTTGACCCGTCTTCTCTATCTGGAGGGAGGGGAGTCCGGAGGGTAAGCACAACCAATACATGATGGACAAACCATCTACTCCCACACTCAAGATACCGCCCTGGAATGTTAACGGACTGGGCAACAAAATAAAATGAGGTATAGTGCTAAAATACATCAAACTGAAAGCACCCAATGTAGTCCTCTTGCAAGAAACCCACCTAGTCGGTAACACATGTAAGGCCTAGACAGGGGGTTTACTGCTTAGCATCACATGCGGGGTTCATTTTGGGGTCTCGAGGGGTAGACCATATTACGGAGGATAAACTCCCCACTCATAGTGGAGAATAAATAGACCGACACCTAGGGCCGATTTACGGCCATCGCTCGCATCTGGGAGGAGAGGCCAATCAACATAGTGTCAGTATATATACTGCCAGCATTACATTTGGTGGGGCTGCCGGAGTTGAGCACTCTGCTACTTGGACTGCCCGAGGTGGTGTAGTGAAGGCAGGGCCCTGCTTGCGCACATTGCTATGTTAGCATTTCTTGTTAGAAAGTTAAACGCCATTTTACCTTTTTGCTGCTTTTGCACACGACGCTGCATGTAACTGTAAGTTAGGTTGTGTGAATATCTTCACACGAGAATGGCTTGTTTTTAACATCCCGCAGACTTACATCGCGACCTTAGTCTGCACAGTGAGTGCTGAAGCCTCCAAGGCTATCATAACAATGTTAGCTGTATTCGGGCTGATTGGCCCACGCTGTAGACACAACATGCACGCAGCTGCAGCTAACTGAAATAGCGCCTTTAATATTGCACTGCATGCACGATTAAGACACTTGGAGAAAATCTGTTTCCAGAGAGAGCTTTTGCAGATCCTGATGTGATTAATTTCTACTGATCTTGGAGGTATGGCATTCCCCATTCATGCCTAAGAGGCCTTCTGTTATTATATAAAACCTAGTTCCTAGCAAGGGAGGGTGGTACACAAGGCACTATAGGACCTGTTTCCACTATCATTATAATATGATTTCTCCCTTTGTGTTTTATGGAATTGTAACAATGCTGATAGTGTTATTTTTAATCATATGCCTGCTTATGTTAGCAAAAATACTGCATCTTAGAGCACGTCGTTAAAATAAACATTTTAAACTTTCCCGTGTCTCTTTTTACTCCTGTTGTGGCCTGGTATGAGAATATCAAACAAAAGAGTGTTCTTGATTCCCACCATTCCTGAGAGTAACCTAAGTCGCATGTTCTGAGTTTTCTAATCATTGGTTACTTTGCTATAGGACGAAGAGCTAACGAGACACTGATGCTAGTCGGTTAGGGGTTCTAGGAACTGAGGTGAGTTTTTTGGTACACCACAATTCACTGAGGTCCTGGGTCTCTGTTCACAGTTTTGTGGATGAGCAGAATCCCTGCAAAAGTAGAACTCTTGGTTGGAGGGGACTTCAATGCGACGATGTGCGACGTTTTAGATCGAACTCTCCCAGAGGTGCAACAAACCAACTTTCTGACTTTCTAGAGGCAATGGGGCGGATTCATGTTTGGCGAGCACATAACCCAGTATTGAAACAATACACATTTTATTCAGGGGCACATAATAGCCACTCACGAATAGATATTTTTCTTATGCTAGTAGAAAGATTACTTAAATTCCAAGATGTGCAACACCTATCTGGGGGCAATATCAGCTAAACGGGACACAAACCAGACAGTCCATTAAATTGCACCCCTGGTATTTAAAAATCCCTCACATAAAAAAAGACCTAGAAAAAACAACTGACAACTACTTTAAAGAAAATGAATCCTTAGTCACTACCACTGGATCTTGTGGGAGGCCTTTAAAACAGTACTAAAGGGACAAGCTTTGTCTCTGGCTGTAGAAATGAAAGGGCAGAAGTTGAGAAACTGGAAAAGGAAATCTTTCTTCTAGAAACAGAAGTAACTACTCAAAATACCGACAATGCTAGCCATAAACTAGAACTCAAGAGGCAGGACTATCAAGACCTAGTAAGAGGAGAAGCAAGGGCCAGACGCACAGTGACTTAATACAAAATATATGAACTAGAGGATAAAACTGGTAAATTGTTAGTCTGGCTAAATAGACGGGCCTCAGCGAGTTGCTGGGTTACTGCCCTAGAAGATTCAAGGGGGGACTTAATGCGAGACCCGCAAGAAATAGAGGAGGCTTTCGCAAAATACTTCCAGAATTTATACTCCCCAGAGAGCACGGCTACAAAGGAGATAATCAGAGACTTTTCAGCTGACTTGCCCCTCTCGATGCTTTCTTGGAAGACAAGGAATCATTGGAATGTAACTTCTCAGTGGAAGAGTTAGCAAATGCAATCTGTAACATTAGATAAGGGAAAGCAATGGGGCCCAATGGCCTTCCCATTGAATTTTATAAAATGAGGGCTACCTGTATCGCTCCCAGTCTCTTAAATACGTATGCTGAAAGTGCCAAATACGACATTTTGCCCACAGACCAACATCTCGCCTCCAAAGTTGTGATTCATAAAGAAGGCAAACCAACTACACAATGTGACTCATACCGATCATTTCACTCCTCAACTCTGAGGTTAGGATCCTAGCCAAAATGGTGGCATGGACTGTAGAGCTATCTCCCTTACTTACTGGAAACTTATTAACAACTCCCCAGACCCCCTTTTAAAACTCCTAAATGCCTGGCAAGCCGATCTAGGTACACTGGACGACGATGACTGGCAAGAGGCCGTAGCCTTGCCGAAGGATTCAATTATAACTTCTAAACTTAAATTAATTCAATTAAAGATACTTCGTAGGACGTATCTATGAAGATGGGAAGAGCCGCTGACTCGAAATGCCGCAGGGGATGCCAGCAGGATGGATCTTTTTAACACATACTCTGTGATTGTCCAGAAATTAAAACGTATTGGGAGGCAGCGATACAATGCATGCGGGAAGTAAATGGGATAGAATTACAACCCCTACCTAAATGGTGCCTCCTGCACATATGGGACGAAACGGACCTCGCTCATAGAGAACAGCAATGGGTAACAATGGGGATAATGCTTGCCAAACGAAACATAGCTAGGAGATAGGGAGTGTAGAATACACCAAGGTTGACTGAGTAGAAAAAAGATATGGATTGGAGCATGGTGGCTGAGAAAGCAACCTACAAAAATAGGGGGTGCCCCAAGAAATGGGAACAAATGTGGTGAAAGTGGAACACCTATCGGGGTCACATATGCCCACCCCCAATCGCTAGACCCAAGTGGGAAACATTGAGAATGTATGCACATAAAACACAGTTCGTCCCAATCTAACTCCGGACACATAGAGGACAGTTGATGAATGTAGGATGCTGTAAAATTGTATTTGTAGCTGTACCGGGTGACTATCAAATAACAATGGATGTCAATGTACTTGGCTATGTGCAAACGATGATTGTGAATTGCTCTGTTCAAATGTTAAAATAAAAAGAAGTTTTCAAAAAAAAGATAGTACTTTCTAAGATGATTGTCTTCCACGCCTTCTCTATTTTTCGTCAGGGTACCCGTGTTCCCTCCAAGATAATTCTTCCGGTACCTGGATCAGATGTTGGGAGATTTATTGTGAGATAGTAAACGGCACAGGGTGGCCCTTATTAAACTACAGCTACCTGTGGCACAGGTTGGATTTGGGTGCCCGTCTTTAGAGTCCTACTACCTTGCAGCACAGCTTCAAAGGGTATCCCAGTGGCTGGCAGATGTGAAAATATATAAGACCGGGGCTGGAAATGGGCCTCTTCTCTAGTATATTCTCTGCCAACTACTCTTCCCTACCATTAAGTTCCTCCGCTCCTGGTGCCTTCATGTGTGGATGGCCTGGAAGTGCCTCGTCAGAATCACCCAACTTCCCAGGCGGGTACTCTCCTACTGCCTCGCTATCCCCCTCCAGGGTCTCGCTTTACGGCCAACCAACTAACAGCGTGGCATGATCGCTCTCTTGATACAGTGGGTGGTCTCTTCTAAGATGCCCATCTCCTCCGGTTTGATCAGCTACGCCATCCCCCCAGGCCAATTTCTATTACATGGGCAGCACCTGGCAATGATTTGGACTCTGTGGGGTGCAGTGGGCAAAACACCCCACTCACCCCATCGTACACACCTTATACACTATAGGAGACGTCACCCAGTAAGGTGGCTCTATGAGCACTTGGGAAGCACATGGGAAGCCTTCATCAGGTCTGGGAAGAGGATTTGGCTCGACCCTTACACAACACCGAATGGGCCAGAACCCAGGAGTCCCCTGAAGCAATTTCACAAAACAAACGCTTCAAAAATATTCAATTAATGGCGTTACACAGAGAGTATCTCACAGACTCTCTGCTGAACTGCATGTTCCCCGGGGCCAATCTCACCTGCTCTAGGTGCCAGGCCTGAGCCCATCCTCTAGCATATGCTCTGGTCCCGCCCAAGTATAGCCAACTACTAGCATGCAATACACGCCACACTGGACACCGTTACAGAACTTGCGATATTGAATTCTTGGGAGGTTATGGGCTTAGGTATCTTCCCTGGGGGAAATAATCAGAAAGTGCGGTCATGCTTCGCTAGTCTTGCTCTCCTGCTAGCTAAGCGTCTTCTCACTATACACTGGAGGGCCCACCTACCTCTGACGCCTCCCCAATGAGACAGCGCTAATCCGTTGTTTGGTAAGGGGGAGGAGAAAGCACTACACTACATTGGAAGGAAGCCCGGAGGCTCTGCCGACGCCCCATAGAATAGTAAAGATACCATTCTAATCCAGTTTAAAGAGCCTCATTTCCTCCTAGTCCACTGTGCTGCTCCCAAGCTCCTGTGCCAGCTCAGAGCCGGTCTCCACCCTCCTCCCCCTGTAGTCAACAACGGTGGACCTGAAAGCTCCTTTAGGCCTCAACTGAATCCCCCACACTCCCTGTGTCACCAGCCAACGCTCTCCTTCTTTCTCTGGAATGACTATTATCTGCTGCTCGTGCCCCTTATTCCTTGTTCTCTCCTATATTACAAGTTTCTCTTCCATTTTTTGGTTCTCCATGTTTACGATAGAGGTTTCTTTTCTCTCACTCTTTTATATTGCATCCACCCCTATGGAGTGCACAAGATGCTTCAGTTTAGATCTTACACCACTTAACTCTATATGGATGTGTGTCATTGGGCTTATAAATTGATTCCAGGTGTTTCAAATCTTTTTGGACTGTTTTATTGAGACACAGTGTATTAATTTTCATTTACAACACAAAAAAAGGAGGAACAGGGCAAAGAATCCTGCAACAGTTGTTTATCATGTAATGTGGCTACAATTTTGAATAGAACAAGATGCAATGAGCCTGGGATGTGACCTCCATACGTCCCTAGAAAAGTGGTAAAGAAACCACTAAAACAAATTAAACATGAATTTCCCTGCACTCAAAACAACAAATAAATAATTAGTGAAGGCAAATTATTGTCCATAATCAAGCACAAAGGAATCAGTTGGTGCCTTCCCAAATGAAAAAATAATCGTTTCGATTGTAGAAAGCGGTTCCTTTTATTATTTTAATCCATAGATCAATTAAAATATAGGATGCAATGGACAAGACTGCCGACGTGTTTCGTCCTCTTAAGGACTTCTTCAGGGCTTAATAGGTCAATAGCATTGCTCAGAAGTTCATAGAGGTGCAACTTTTGTGTGAACAATCGGAATGAAATTACAATACGTAAATAGATAGTAATTGTCTTAAAGTCAAGTAGCAGTGTCCGGGTCCCAAGTACAAAGAAGACCGAGCACCACTAAGCACAATATATGTGTCTCCACAAGTGATAAAGCCTGCAGGATAAGTGTCCCCATGTGTCCGAAGTGGTGTCTGGTTCAGAAAATAAGATCAATCATTTTCATTTGTTTACCATGTAAATGCTTATGTCCGTCATTTACTCTTCCATTGTTAGGATAGGACGACTAGCTATTTTCTCCTCTTTCTATATTATATAAGACATGTTATAACTGGACCTTCACATTAAAGAAATAAAACCTCAATAAAAATTATTTAACACGCATTTGCAATGCAATAGGTCCTGCATTTGTGAGAGTTTGCGCTATTGGCATTGTAAATGACAATGCCTCCTATTTATGTGGTTTGAAAACCTGCAAGCGGTGAGTAAACACAAACTTTGTACTTATAGTCCTTGCTTATGAGAAGCAACGACTATAAGCACAAAGTACGTGTTTACGCCCCACTTGCAGATTCTCAAAAGCCACAATTATAAGGCAGTGTCATTTACAATGCCAATAGCTCAAACTCACATATGCATGACCTATTGGATTGCAAATGCTTGAGGAGCTCTCAGACAAAGGAGGCACCAGCCATAGGAAGGCAGAGACTGGGGTGCCAGGCTGTGCGTTTGAAAAGCGGGAGGGCGGGGAAGGCAGCTGCAGCCAAAACAGACCTCGTCTTTGAATGCACAGCGTATGTGGCAAGAGAAGAGCAAGATTTACAGCTCTGTTCACAACAGAGCTCTTCAAACTACGAGCCCTGGTATCGAGTGCTTCAGCTTTAAGAAATAGTGCTGACAAGCCATGAATAACAACACATGTAACTGGGGCAGTCCTTGAAAATAGGCGGAGCTTTTAAAGCCCATATCCTGAATACAGTATGGCTCGCAGAGCCTAGGCGAGACCTAAAAAACAGAATAAGGAGGTTTACAGTGTTCAATCATCTAGGATTGCAGTCTGTATTTTCAGCGGATGCTTATTTTATTACAGAGCAGCATGTTAAAAAATACACTGTACAGAAGCAGAAAGAATACAATTGTTGTCTACACGTAATATAGGGGATTGTAATCACTGCTCTAACTAGAGGCTTCTTATTCATACGTTGTCCAGCAAACTGCCCAGCAATGTCTATACAAGTGGTGGCAGCTCCTGACTGCATGAAAGTATAAACCTGATGCACACATACTTCGGGGGATGCGAACCTGTAAGGCCGGTGGCATCGGACTTCCACAAAACTTCACTTGTCCTCTCCCGGGCAGTATTGTTGATGAAAGAAACAACATGCCAACCATAAATAGATTGAAGATAAGATCCTGGATAACAAACTCTCTGAATTGTATCACAAATGTCATCAAAACTGTGGATACGAGCCCTAGAAGGCCTTGCAGAACAAATCTCAAATAACTGCGTAAATAGGAAGAGCCACGTCTTATCACTAGGAAGCCAAAATAGTCCTTATTCCACAGAAGGCTGGGAACAGGGAAAGAAATCTAGCTCTTGGATTACCAAAGCATTTGCATTCTAACAAAGTTTGATGCTCTCTGGAGTTTGCATATTGTCACCTGGGTGGGAAACGGGTACGGTGTCCTGAGACCTTTTCTGGACTAATCCTTTGGCGCCTTCGATGAATTAAGCTATTTCGGTCCCTTTGTTCCATATTTTCTTTAGGTATTTCATCCCATACATCAGTGAGCAGGTGTGGATGTTTTGCGGTAGCAACTGATGACTGTTTCAAATAAAAGACTTCACAATCAGTACATTTTAAACCCGAGAGGCCTTTTTGACGCCTCATCAGAGAGCATTTGGTAGGAAATGCGCTTTCACATTTATAATATTCAAATGGCTTCTCCCTGGTGTTAATTTCTGATCTAGCGTCAGCTATTTCTTTGTAATGAATGTCTTGTCACACTGAAGGCGGATGCAGTTTCTCCCGGTAATGCAGGTTAATACATTAGGTTCCTCCTGTGAAAAAACGCTTTGCAAGAAACAGTTGTTTCTGCCAAAGGGACAACCTGATCGGCACCTGGTCACATTTATTGCTTCAGTTACTTCCCAGTGTGGATCTTACAGATGTTGCATTAACAGTCCCTTAGTGGGGATTGCTTTATCATGAGAAACAGCCTTTACAATGCGCCCATTACCATGTAATACCATTACCATCTATCCATAACAACTCATAAGCCTTTACAGCGCTTGTCTTTACCACAAATGTCTTCACCACGCATATGCCTTTACAACAAAAATGTATGTATTTTGCAGATAAGTAGGGCCAGGGTGGTTTTAGAGTGGGTTAGGGTATTGGGTGGAAAGGGTATTTTTTGTGGGTTTAGGGGTGGATTAGGGTATTGGGTGGAAAAGATATTTTAGGGTTTAGGGTGGGTAGGGGTATTTGGGTGGCAAGGGTATTTTTAGGGTTTAAGGCAGGTAGGGGTATTTGGGTGGCAAGAGAATTTTTAAGGTTTAGTGTGGGAAGGGGTATTTGGGTGGCAAGGGTACTTTTAGGGTGTGTATGGGGATTTGGGTGGCAAGGGTATCTTAAGGGCTTAGAGTGGGTGGGGTATTGGGTGGCAAGGCTAAGTTTAGGGTTGGGAGGGCTTAGGGGCTGGGGTCGATAAGAATATATATATATATATATTTAGAAATCTTGGACGAAGCTTTGTTATTATCTACTGGCGGTCGCCAGTAGATAGTTATAGTTAGGACCGAGTTTCCATAGGAAATCTCAAAATTCGTTTGGTAGGAAATGTGCTTTCACATTGATAATATTCAAATGGCTTCTCCCTGGTGTATAATTTCTGATCAAGCGTTAGCTATTTCTTTGAAATGAATATTTTATGTGTCCTCACTGGCCAACTTGGTTAGGAAACATGGGTTCTCACTGATCATGTATGCTGTTAATTCACAGCTTACCATCTCATTTGCTAAATCCCCAGACACAGTAGCTATCGGCTTTCATGCCTGTCTTGTTGTAAATTGAAACGACGATGTGATTAAGCATTTACTAAAGACATGAATTCCCCTTCTATAGAGCATGTGTCTTCTGTTATGTTGACTGAAGTTCGGACTCCATTTTGTATTGTCATGTCTCCACGTGCTCAACACGAGAAGAGTCCTACCTCCGTGTTAGTTGCTTTTGTAATCTGCCTAGTAACAGTCTATAAATAGCTCCTTTGTCTACCTGGCGCATGCCCAGATTTGACCACATCTGTTATCAGTTAGCCTTGCTTGACCATGTTTTCGCGGGCTCAAGGAATGTGTCAGCTCCGCCCATATATTGATTCAGTATCGAAAATGACCATAAAAGGTAATATTCTCTGCCTCATGTTGTATCCACCCACTTATGAGCCCCTCTGTTGTGTATAAAAGGGGACCATGTATGCAAGTTCTTTGTGCTACTCTATGCAATACCGAAGGGTGTTGTATGGATTGTAGGACCACCCTTAAGGGTTAATAAACCTTGTCTTTGTACTTTGCAGTTTCCGTGCCAACTTCCTTATAGATTCCATTGCAGGAGAGCGAACCCTTGTGTCCAGCGGGCCTAGCTGGGGCCTGTATTCATCAATTGGCGCCCGTCACGTGGGGCTCATCGGCGACTCGGATGCTCGAAGGACTGGTCGCGACGAAGGTGAGGAATTTGGCCGGGGATGTGATCACTGCCAGTGGCGTCTTTTAGCCCTGGCATCCCAAGGTTTTTCTTCCTTCCCTTCCGAGCTGACCGTCTGGGTGGCGCCGGTCCTCGACTGAGACCTCTTCTGTCGGTCCTGCCGTGTAAGCCGTTTGGGCGAATTTTGGAGCTTGGCAGTTGGAATCTGGACTCTTGATTGGTAAGAACCGTTGTATGGTACTTGCTCCGAGTTTTTGAAGCCTGGTCTGGCTATTTGAGTTTGATTTGTGATGACCGGTCATATCTTGTATTGGTTATTGTGAAAATATATGCGTTGCAACACATATAGGCAGGTAATGTGGAGAGATTTCTCCGGAGCTGTGTAACTTTGAACGGCGCAACGATTAAGTGCCATTTTCTTTATAATATTGCATATTTTGCATTATTTCTGAGCATGCCTGCTTTTAGCGCACTCCGTAAGTGGTGCTGCTGCTTTGGAAACCGGTTGAACCTCGAGGAATCTGCTCCGGCTCCCCCAGAGGGGACTCCTAATAGGGATATGTATGTGAAGCATGGTCTTTCTTCCATAATGTACAGCACAGTATGGAGGAAATATACTAAGAAGGATCCTGAGTTACGATGGCCTTTGTATGGATCGTTTGATATGCGTAAGATTGAGTATGTGGAACAGTGTATGTGCAAACGACGTGCTCGTCAGGATATGTTTGAGTGTGTGCGGTTGTGGGTGAAGGAAGTACGTGAGCGAGAGAAACGTGAGAAAGCGCTGTTTGATAAAGAGCAACGGAAGAATGATCATGTGCGAGCACAGGAAGCGAAGCGTCGGGAGGAAAGAGAGCAGACGGAGAGACAAGAGAAAGAGCGTAGGCTGCAAGTATCGGGTCAATATGCTGTTCGGCAGCCTCTTTATCCTGTCCTTACTAATCTTGAGGATGATTTTTCCCTATTAGATCGTTCTCCGCCCCCTTATGTTGGCACGTCCGCCCCGAGGTCACAAGATTCTGAATTGGTTCCGGGTAAGGTAGACACGCGGTCCATGCTATCGACTGACCGAATGGGTGAGCTTCGGCAAGTTTCTTTTCGTGCACTCAAGGGCAAGTTGTCCCTGGATGAATTGTTGCACTCTTGGGAGCTTTGGCAGGATAGGGAAAAATTGTATTTTTTGGGCCACTTTTCTGAGGAAGTGATTACTGCTTTCCGGAAATATTCCAGTGTCTTTGAGCCGGACGATGTGGTATTAGATGCTAAAGCATTGCGTAACGGTGTTTTCTCTCCCTCTAAGGCGCCTGATGCGGCTCGGCGGCTGTTTGCATTGCGGGACGCGGTGAGGAACCTTAAAGAAAAAGCGCGCCAACAAGCTGAGGAGGAGAAGCAGTCGGATTCGCGTACCGAAGATGGCCACTCATCCACCTCCCAGTCAGATAAGAGTGACATAGTGCATGCTAAACCAATGCGAGAGGCGGCGCCTTTGTATGTTCCTCCTAAAGGAGCGGGGACTAGTTCGGACACTACCTCCGCCGATGCTAAGGGATATTTTGTGTATAATTGGGTTTATACTCCCTGGCATAGAGCTGATGTTATGGCATTAAAGAATGCATTGCCTGACCCCCGCAAGAATCCAGCGGCCTTTTACGAAGAAGTCGAGGGGGCCTTGAATTCTTGCATTATGACCTTAGCGGATATAGATCTGTTTTTTGGCCTTATTCTACCACCGGACATGTGGCGATCTGTCCGGAAGGTGGATGATCCAGCCGCTTTTAAGGCTCGGTGGGCTGAGCTTGAGGATGAGGATAGGGAGAGGAAGCCCGCGCAGAAACCACCACAGATTATCTTAGATCTCCCTGCTGCTATTCTGACTAAGCTGAAGACAATCATCCCCCCTAAAAAGATTGACTGGAATATGTTAGCTTCGTGTAAGCAGAAAGTTGACGAGTCAGTTGCAGACTTCTTTACGCGCTTTGAGGAGACGTTTCATGACTTTAGTGGTCAGTCGCTTACGGATGATACGGGTCGACACCTCTTTGCTGATAAATATGTGGCGAATTTATTGCCGGCAATTGCGGCCCGTCTAAAGGCGAGTGAGAGTTCTTGGTCCTCTGCGACCCCGACGGCCCTCCTGACTATAGCTCAGTATTATGAGCGTCAGGAGCAAGAAGCGAAGGGCCAGGAGGAGAAGAAATCGAAAGATTTAAAAACAAAGGTGATGTTGGCACAAGTATATGGCCCGCCCCGACGGGGTGTTAATAGAGGTAGGGGAGGATTTTATGGTCCTCCCTCGGGCCGATCTGATTTGAATAGGAATCAATGTGCGTATTGCAAGCAATCGGGACATTGGGCCAGAGATTGCCCGGCGTTGCATGCTTCGCGTCAGGGGCATAGTCAGGGTGGCCCGAGAGGTAGAGGGGGTTTCTCGAATTTTAGAGGGAATTCTAACGATCACGCTCGTTTTGACCCTGCCGGGCAACAACGAGATAGACCTAATGTTTTCGATCGACAGAACCAGTATCAAGTGTCGGGGATTGACCGTTCTGGGTACCATGATTCTCAGCATGCATAGGAATGCGTTGGATGGGGGTTAGAATCAGTTGAGGTGCCGGTTGATCAGAAGGGTCCTTATGTATCGGCTGAGGTTTTGGGCTCTACTGATCAGTTCCTAGTGGATACAGGAGCAACACGTAGTGCGCTGTCTAAACAATTGGTTCCGAGGGCTCCCCCATCTGGCTTAATGGTTACATCGGTAGGGTTTGACGGTACACTCTCCCGAAGCCCTCTTTCACGGCCCCTCACATTTCAGGTTGATTCTTTTTCTGCACCCTGCCCGTTTTTGCTTGCTCCGAACACGCCGGACAACATTATGGGCCTTGATATGTTAAAGCACTTCAGAGCTACGATCCGCTGCTCCCCTGCTGGCGTGCGAGTGATATTGAATGACAATTACCCTCGGTCTGAACAGATGTGTGTGGCCGCAGAGGATGCTGTGTTAGCTACCCTCCCTCGTGCTTTGTGGGCCACTTCGGATACTGATGTGGGACAGATGGTGATTCCGCCGGTTCACATTAGTGTCCAGGAGGGGGCGGTGTTACCACGCCTCCCACAGTATCGAATCTCCCAGGAGGGGGAGGAGGCTCTTATACAGATTGTGCAGGATCTGATTAAGGTGGGAGTAGTGGAGGAAGTTCCCTACAACGTCTGTAATAGCCCGATTCTCCCCATTTTGAAAAACGATACGGATGCCAAAGTTTATCGGTTTATAATTGATTTGAGAGAAGTGAACAAGATCGTGATACCTCAGTACCCAGTGGTTTCTGATATCACGACGTTGCTTACTTTGGTCCCGCCTACGGCGACCACGTTCTCAGTTATTGATTTGAAAAATGCCTTCTTTTCCATTCCTATTCATCCAGATAGTCGATACCTTTTTGGGTTCACTTTAAATAATAGGTCTTACCGATTTTGTAGGATCCCTCAGGGCTACACAGAAAGCCCTAGCATTTACAGTCAAGCTTTGAAAAGATAATTGGATTGGATTCCTTTGTTCTGCTCGAGGGGTTCGCCCTCATTCAATATGTCGATGACATCTTGCTGGCGGCCGACACCCCGGAGTTGTGTGAAAAGAGTACGTTATCCTTGCTTTCCTTTTTGGCATCCCACAATCATAAAGTATCTCGGAAGAAATTACAGTTCTGTAGACCAAAGGTGACTTATCTGGGTCACCTTTTGTCTAAGGAGGGGCGTGCACTCACACCAGATCGTATCCAAGTGATTCTGGACACGCCGACGCCGTCCACGCAGAAGGACGTGCGTGCATTTTTGGGTCTTGTCTCTTTTTGTAGGCAATGGATATTGGGGTTTTCACACATAGCTAAGCCATTATTAGCCCTTTTGACAAAAGACACGCCTATCCCGATTCCTTGGTCAAATGAGTGTGACGCTGCTTTCCAGCAATTACGACAGGCCCTTTGTTCAGCACCAGTGTTAGGGACCCCTGATTATACAAAATCCTTTTCGTTGTATGTGCATGAGAAAGATGGATGTGCGTTATCAGTTTTAGTGCAGATGCACGGCGACAAGCAGCGCCCTTGTGCATATTTTTCGGCTGTACTTGATCCTGTTGCCCGAGCATTACCAGGGTGTTTTCGCTCGGTTGCGGCGACAGCTGTGTCAATACGCCAAAGCGAGGGAATTGTGTTATCTCATAAGTTGTTGGTATTAGTCCCCCACGCTGTTGATGCCCTGCTTAATCAAACAAAGACGCAGCATTTGACCAGTGCCCGTTTAACGGGATATGAGTTGATGCTTTTGGCTCCTCATATTACGTTAAAGAGGTGCGTAACGTTAAATCCGGCCACATTGTTGCCATACCCCGAGACTCAGTCTGAAGCACGGAAAGCACATGATTGTATTCTTGTGACTGAGGAACAAACAAAGGGTCGTATTGATCTCCAGGATACGCCCTTTCCAGATGTAGATGGAGAACTGTGGGTGGACGGATCATGCCTGAAGCTACCAGATGGTACGACTTCAGCGGCGTATGCAATTACCACATTGCAAACGATAGTGGAGACAGCACGCATACCACAGAAATCAGCTCAAGCATGCGAACTGATAGCATTAACACGAGCATGTGAGCTCAGTACAGGATTGTGTGTGAATGTTTATACAGATAGCCGCTATGCCTTCGGAGTAGCGCACGACTTTGGCCTGCTCTGGAAGGAGAGAGGGTTTTTAACGTCACATGGAGTACAAATAATGCATGGAGAGTTAGTTCACAACCTTTTAACTGCATTGACATATCCGAAGAAAATTGCCATCGTTAAATGTAGCGCCCATAGGAAAGTAGTCGATAAAGTTGGAGAAGGGAATGCGTTAGCAGACCGAGTGGCACGGGAGACTGCGATGCAGCCCGGTGCTACTGCCATGTATGTAGTGAAGTCGCAGGTAGAAAGATGGCACGATGCGATGGAAGAAGTGCGAGAAATGCAAAGGACCGCTTCTGATAAAGAACGGGAGCAATGGTCCAGTGAGGGAGAATTGGATGATGAGGGCTGCTGGAGAAATAAGCAGATGGATAGATGGAAATTACCCACGGCTTTTGTACAACCTATGGTTCAGATGGCACATGGGCTAGCACATGTTGGAGCTTCCGCAATTGTGAAATTGCTTACTCAAGTCTGGGAGCATCCAGAGATTGCTAGCACGGCAAAGAGGGTGGTGCAGACCTGTATGATCTGCCTGAGGTACAACCCAGGGAAAGGTACTCGAACTCCAGCAGGAGGATTTGTGACACCTACTGCACCCTTCGAGGTTTTGCAGATGGATTACATTCAGCTTGAGCGCTGTAATAATTTGAAGTATGTTCTAGTAGTGGTTTGCGCCTTCAGTAAATGGGTTGAAGCGTACCCTACGAAAGACAATACTGCAATGACTACAGCTAAGCTGCTATTGAAGGAGTTCTTCCCTCGATATGGCGTTTGTAGACTTCTGTGGAGTGACAATGGACCCCACTTTATAGCGGATGTTATAAAGTATGTTTTGAGGGGCCTGGGCATCACCCAGAAGTTCCACGCAGTGTTTCATCCTCAATCTGCGGGGCTAGTCGAGAAGTATAATGGTACACTGAAGCTCAAGATCGCTAAAATTCAAGCTTCGACGTCTTTGACTTGGCCAGATGCTTTACCGCTGGCGTTATTGTCAATTAGATCGGTACCACACTCTCGAACCGGTCTTACACCGTATGAGATTGTCTTTGGACGCCCAATGAATATTTGGGGTCCACCAAAACCTAAGACTGTGTACGATGTACCTTGTGTAATGATGAATGATTATCTGGCACAGTTAACGGATAACTTGGTTTCTATTCATCAACAGGTCCGGGAGGCGCTCCCTGATCGGTCTACCGGTGAAGGACATAGTCTCCGACCTGGCGACTATGTTATGGTGAAGATCTTCGACAGGACGAACAGCTTGGAACCAAGATGGGTGGGTCCTGAGCAGGTTCTCCTTGCAACGAGGATGGCTGTGCGAGTTTCCAACAGAAAGAATTGGATCCATTCCCTGCACTGTCGGAAAGTACCGCCTGGATTGGTGGAACCCGCTGTATTGACCGATCAACGAGAAATCCTGGCTGCGGAGAAAGGCCGCGCTACGGAGCCAAACGCCACTGAGGAGCTCTTCCCGGACCAGGAGACTCCTGGAGGAAAGCGATATCATCTCAGGCCAAGGAAGTGAGTTCTTTAGTACCGGGACATGTTGTCAGAACGGCCCTTGGGTTAGAGAAACGGAGAGCCAATGAGGCAAGGGGGGGGGATCAGCCCTGCATTAGTGTAGCGACACCCGTCTTGGCCCGCTGGTGAAGAAATCGACCGCTGCCCAAGGGGAAGAGTTCTGACAAACTTTTAGTTTCAGGAAGATATTGACTTTTTATTCTGCCATGGAGAGAAAGAAAATCCTTTGTGCGTCAGGGTTTATGCTGACAGTAGCTATTGTTGGGATAACCACATGGTTTGTGGAGGACGTGACTCCCGCTCGAAAACTACTTGTGTTGACAACTCCGGTGCCTGAGGAGCACTACTTTTATACATTACCGTATCAAGAGTTGAAGCATCGACAGTCTTATTTGAATAACACTTTCATCCAGATGTTGCATCATACCCACATTGCTACGAACGCTACGAACTGTTGGATATGTGGGATGATGCCAGCTCATCAGAAGAAAGGAGGAACGCCATTCATACCACTTCCTTTCTCTCATAATGGCTCTTGTAGAGCATGGTACACTTTGCTTTTTGCCACTCGGAAACCCACAGTGGGAAGATTACTCTTCAGACTCAACAAAGAATGTCATCAGGATAAAAATGGGTATCCGCAAGCGAATGGGACAATTTGGGAATGGGAAGAGTACCGACCAGACAATGAATCGATTCCCTATATTTTCACGAACACCAGAGACACTGTGGGAAAGGACAAATTTGTGATTCAAGTGGCACAAGCTCAAGCGGACCTGTGTGTCCAGAGTGTGGGTTTTATTCCTGTTGGCGTTAGTGATTGTATCACTGTTCTGAACATCGATGGGTTGAATAATAGTACTTTCTTAGCCTCCCATAATACATACTTTGTATGTGGAAATAAAGGTTATTACCGCTTGCCAGCTGGTTGGTCTGGGGTATGCTATGTGGCATTCCTATTACCACCTGTATTCTTAGCACCAGCATCCTATCATAAAGATCTGAAATTGTTGAATAATGTGACTGTAAATAGGTATAAACGTACTCTATCAATTGATGATGTAGATCAGACTGACACCAGTCTGCAACAGTATATTGATTTTAATTTAGGATTGTTTTTCTTTGTTGGAGCTGCCCTAAATAGTAGGAAGGTTCGAAGGTTAACAAGAGTGGTAGAGGCTGTGACAAACCAAACTGCTGCTGCTCTTGGGAATCTTACGGAAGAATTGCAAATTACTAGAATTGTCGCATTGCAGAATCGCATGGTGCTAGATGTTATGTTAGCCGACCGAGGTGGAGCTTGTAAAATTATCGGAAGTAGCTGTTGCGTGTTTATCCCTGACCACACGCCACCAGTCTATAATGCTATTAACAGGCTGCATAAAATTGCAGCTGAAATCCATACAGAAAACGGCACTTGGTCCTTTACTGGATGGTTTTGGGCATTGATCACTGCCTGGGGGTGGAAGGTCTTAACTGGTCTCTGTATCATTGTAGCAGTTCTGTTTTCTTGTTGTATCTGTGTCCAATGTGGTCCCTTGCTCTGTTCCTTATGTGTATCATTCTGTATTCCTGATAAGAAAGCTATTGCCGATGTCGCTTATCAGAAACGTTTAGCTAAAGAAGTAGACGAAATGATGACAATTGACATATATGATGATTATCCTAACAAACCGGATGTCTTCAGTAAATGCTGAAAGGGTCGTCTGTTGTAAATTGAAACGACGATGTGATTAAGCATTTACTAAAGACATGAATTCCCCTTCTATAGAGCATGTGTCTTCTGTTATGTTGACTGAAGTTCGGACTCCATTTTGTATTGTCATGTCTCCACGTGCTCAACACGAGAAGAGTCCTACCTCCGTGTTAGTTGCTTTTGTAATCTGCCTAGTAACAGTCTATAAATAGCTCCTTTGTCTACCTGGCGCATGCCCAGATTTGACCACATCTGTTATCAGTTAGCCTTGCTTGACCATGTTTTCGCGGGCTCAAGGAGTGTGTCAGCTCCGCCCATATATTGATTCAGTATCGAAAATGACCATAAAAGGTAATATTCTCTGCCTCATGTTGTATCCACCCACTTATGAGCCCCTCTGTTGTGTATAAAATGGGACCATGTATGCAAGTTCTTTGTGCTACTCTATGCAATACCGAAGGGTGTTGTATGGATTGTAGGACCACCCTTAAGGGTTAATAAACCTTGTCATTGTACTTTGCAGTTTCCGTGCCAACTTCCTTATAGATTCCATTGCAGGAGAGCGAACCCTTGTGTCCTGCGGGCCTAGCTGGGGCCTGTATTCATCAGTCTGACGGATATTATGTGCTGGATGAGTTCAAACTTTCTGAAAATAAACACTGATAAAACCGAGGTCCTTGAATTCGGTAAAGGACCATCAGTATGGAACACCAACTGGTGGCCCACGGAGGCGGGAGTCTGTCCCACTCCCGTTGCTAATGCTAAAAATCTAGGGGTGACCCTAGATAAGCAGCTCAATCTATCCGCCCACATTAACCAATTAACTTCCTCTTGCTTTTTCCTCCTAAAAACTTTGAGGAAAATATTCCCGTTTATAGCACCTGAGCTTCAAAAGACAGTTGTAGTTGCATTGTTTTTATCTAAACTGGACTACTGCAACGCTCTTTTTGTGGGAATTGATAAAGCACAGGAGAGGAAGCTCCAGTCACTTCAGAATGCGGGGGCCAGATTGCTTATGAACATTCCCAAGGGTCGCCCCACCTCAGAGGCCATAAGAACATTACATTGGCTTCCTGTCCGTCAAAGGGCTAATGTTAAAGCTCTCTGTCTAGTACATAAGGCCCTCCACGGAGGCATTTCTGGGGAGGTGCGGAAACTTTTTACTAGGTATCTCCCTGCTAGAACTCTTAGGTCATCCACGGAAGGCCTTGTTTGTGTCCCAAAAACATGCAAGGTAAGATGGGGGGGCCGCACACTGTCCTTTTGCGCGGCAAAACTTTGGAACCAGATGCCATCTATTTTGCGTTGCCAACCGACTCGGATGCGGTTCAGGAAGGAACTAAAAACCTGGTTATTTGACAAGAACTAAAATCCATGCTCAGGGCCCTCTATCCACATATCACAGCTAGCGCCAAGACGCCACGGCATTCGCTGCGCTATACAAGTAATAATTCAAATCAATGAATGTCTTGTCACACTGAAGGCAGATGCAGTTTCTCCCTGTAATGCATGTTAATACATTAGGTTCCTCCTGTGAAAAAACGCTTTGCAAGAAACAGTTGTTTCTGCCAAAGGGACAACCTGATCAGCACCTGGTAACATTTATTGCTTCAGTTATTTCCCAGTGTGGATTTTACAGATGTTGCATTAACAGTCCCTTAGTGGGGATTGCTTTATCATGAGAAACAGCCTTTACAATGCGCCCATTACCATGTAATACCATTACCATCTATCCATAACAACTCGTATGCCTTTACAGCGCTTGTCTTTACCACGCATATGCCTTTACAACAAAAATTTATGTATTTTGCAGGTAAGTAGGGCCAGGGTGGGTTTAAAGTTTAGGAGTGGGTTAGGGTGGAAAGGGTATTTTTTGTGGGTTATGGGGTGGGTTAGGGTATTGGGTGGAAAGAATATTTTAGGGTTTAGAGTGGGTAGGGGTATTTTGGTGGCAAGGGTACTTTTAGGGTTTAGGGTGTGTATGGGGATTTGGGTGGCAAGGGTATCTTAAGGGCTTAGAGTGGGTGGAGTATATGGGTGGCAAGGCTACGTTTAGGGTTGGGAGGATTTAGGGGCTGGGGTCGATAAGAATATATTATGTATAAATATATAATAAATTCATTCAGAAACTGAAACTCACAAAGTATTTTACCATCAAGCAAGGAGTTGACCATAACACACCGCCTCACACAAATGGGAACTGTGACAATCTACAAGTATCTGATGCATCTACACTGCTAAACCTGCATGAGTTAGCCAATGAAACAGCTGATGGACTAAGGCAAAGCTCGACGTAAACAAGATTACAGGACATTGGTATCCATTCCTCCACAGCTGCTATGGGCATTTTTCATAATCGAGTAATAGAAGAAATTAAGAAAGTATACTCTAAAACTCAACATATGTCTAAGAAGCGAAAATATCGTGAGAAACAATATGCAAGTCTGATGAAAAAACTAAGGGACAACAATTAAATTGTAATCAATAAATCCGATAAAGGAGGGAACATAGTCCTCTTGCCTGAACAACAATACTTACAAGAGGCTAACAGACAACTTAACAACAGCCTAGGTTATGTGAGATCAAATCTTCAACATTTTAAATTTATCAAGGAAGGACTTAAACAAGATCTGATGAAATGGAAACACGAGGGCCTTATTTCAAAAGATACATTTTTATATCTGCATAATGAATTTCCTGTGTTGCTGGTGATGTACTTTATTCCGAAGATCCATAAAGGAGTTTCCCCAATACCGAGAAGACCCATTATAATGGCAAAGAATGGTCTCTTCAAAAAGATTTCCTAATATGTGGCTTTTTTCCTGCAAGAACATGTTCAAAGGCTGTCTTCGTATATTAAGGACACAGGAGTTTTTCTAACCAAATTGAATGAAGTGTCTTGGTCGTGCGATGATATCCTCATCACCTGGACATAACATCCTTGTACACCAGCATCGACCACCAAGATGGCTTGATGACATTACAACGTTTTTAAAGAAAGATACCGATTAACATGAACAGTCATAACAAGATGCTTTTAGAATTAATCAGGTGGTGTCTAAAAAACAATTTCATCTTGTTTGGGAAGGAAGTATTCCGGCAAGTGAGGGCTGTGGCGATGGGAGCCTGTTTCTCCCCCAGCTATGCGTGTTTACGTGTGGGCTGGTAGGAGGAACAGGTTCTCAGGGTGGCTCATCTGGTGGGGTATGAAACACATGTGATTAGGAAGCCAAAATAGTCCTTTTTATAGTGTGGAACCGCTCTAAAGATGCCATTATAGGAAAAATGTACAATAATAGTCCCAATCTAGAATTTACTTTGCACATTGATGAGCACACTTTAGATTTTCTGGATGTACAAATGTATGTGTCGGAGAACAAACATTAGACACAGTACATGCGACCAGTTTTCACCAAAGGTACTTAAATCAATAGTATTCCCTACGGTGAATTTTTAAGATTTCGAAAGATTTGCAGCTCTGACAAGCACTTGAAACAATGTAAAATAGAAGCTAAGGAGAGATTCTCGGAATGGGGATACAGTAATAAGATTATAAGACAAGCTATTTCTAAAGTAAATACAATACCGAGGGAAAATATTCTTGTGCCAGTTAATTATAGCCCCGATTCCAGGGTTAACACCAGGGCAGCCAGGAAGTGTGAAGATTCTAAGATTAGGCTCATCACTTCCTATAGTCGACGGGAGAGAAAGATAAGGTCTATCATGAACAACCAGTGGCTCATCGTATTAAGGGATGCAGTGTTGGGCCAAATACTACCTGATAAACCCACTCTCACATTCAGGCGAGCACCATCAATGAGAGATACACTGGTAAAGAGCAGCCCTGAGGGACCCCTTCCCCTTAGTGAGTATGTGGAAAAATATTTTTTAAGAACAGGCAGTGGTCCCAGAGACTTCTGCCTGCCCTTAAAAAAATGAAACTGAAAAGGTTCATTTTTCTTTTTTTAAATGCATCCCGTTTTCCTTTAAGGAAAACGGGCTGCATTTAAAAAAAAAAACTGCTTTATTAAAAAAGCAGTCACAGACATGGTGGTCTGCTGACCTCAGCAGGCCATCATCCCTGTGAATGCTAGCCATTCCTAAAGGGGTCTCAAATTGTGCTTGCCTCATTAATATTAATGAGGCATGCAATTTGCAACCCCATTAGGAATCGCAACACACAGTGTCTGAGACACTGTTGTGCATTCCAATTAGCGAGTCCTTAATTGGCGGGTCGTACATCTGGCCCTTAGTCCTGAACCTGTGGGCTTAAAGGGTAATTACAATTGTCAAACATAATTCAGTGTATGGTCTTGAGTGCACTTGTGGGCTGCGCTATGTGGGTAGCACAAAGCTACAGGTTCACATGAGGATTCTGCAACATCTAAGGGCAATTGTTAACTCAGATCTCACATACCCGGTGGCTAGACAATTCAAACTGGGACATAACAATGACCTCAAATGCCTCACATACCTTGTAATCAGAGCAATACCACCACAAAGAAGAGGAGGCAATAGAGAAACAATGCTCCGCCAGCTTGAGTCATGTTTCATTTTGGAATTAGATTCCAAATCACCATTCGGTCTGAATAATAATGAGGATTTTCACAATTTTCTATGAAGTTGCTTTTAAATATTTTTGTGAATACTTTTGTATAGTTATAAATGTATTTAGTGAGATTTTGTATAACCGCTATTATATTATATATTAGCCAATGTAATCTTTTATGCAAATGGGCTGGTTCAATGCACAGGGTCGTAACTAAATGATAATGGAAGGTTAAACATAACTTTAGCATAGGTCTGAGACACATCAGAATGCTTAACACAATAAGACTCAGTGACTACTTCAAATTTCTGTTAGCTGCTATAATACCCTCCCTCTGTAATAAGTACTGTCATTTCATTTAGCACTTTGGTAGCACATTGCACTTTATGATTCATTATTAGCACTTTAGGTACACATAAAGGCACTGATGATATGGGCTCTCTTGCAATTATTATTGAATGAAAATGTATTGCTTAGCACATTCAATATTTAGTGAAGCAGTGATGTTTGTTCATGGCCATAGAAATTAGAGTCAAGTAAATTCCACAGAGAACATATATTAGTTAACTTTAGGAAATGAATAACCTATAAATCAATTGAGCTCCGTTAATAGTCTGTTTTCATTGTCTATCTTATGATGCATCACTTGGCAGAGCGTTTTCCATGTGATCGAGGCCGAGGTCACAGAAACGCTGCAAGACATGTAACGAGAAATAAATGTTATACAGCACCAGCAACATCGGAGTCTGTGCCCGTTCGTTTCCGCAAGCGGTGGATTGTATCGGGAAGTGATATATGTATGTATATATATATATATATAGGTAGAGATGGGGCGGTGACGGAGTTATCTAACTCTGCCCTGGGCGCGACTGGATCCCCGGTCCTGCCCCCGCTGAATGGAAACCTGTGCCTGGAGGTTGATGCGGTCTGGGGACCCAGGAGGACATTGCCATTCACACAACATGCAGGGGATTTGGCCAGATGACATCGTGATGTCAATTTTCGCATTAACAGCAAGCCATCAATCCGCCCTACCCACCTGGATTCTTGTTGCATTCTGGGAACTGTAGTGCACATGTACTCAGTGCACTACAGATGGTGAGAAAGGACAATGCTCCTGGGGGCGGGGCGGACCTAAACCAATCATCGAGGGGCTATCATTCAAATACACGATGTTACCTGCATATTCCCCATAAGACTCCTGGCGCTGAAGAAGGCATATGTGATGCCGAAATGCATTCGCCGTTTGTGACAGAATAAAGTGCCCTCCCTGCTTACCCCAACTGTGGCCTCTGCTCTTTCCTTGGAGGAGTTTTCGTGATATATATATATATATATAAGACTTTATACTAACCTGCAAAATACATATACATTTTTTGTAGTAAAGGAATGTGTGGTACAGGCATATGCGTGGTAAAGTTTTGCATGGCAAAGACATGCGATGTAAAAGCATAAGCATTGCTAAGGATGCGTTGTAAAGGCATGCTTTGTAATAACATGCGTGGATCCATCATACAACCCTTTGCCACATTCAGTATATTCCTAAGGAGTCCCACTAGTACTGCCTTTTTTTATGTTGCATTAGCTTTACCTTTGTTAAAGATGCGCTGGCGCATTGAGTGCAGTGATATGCATTCTCCACCGTCATGACTTTCTCCTCTCTTTTGACTTACTGTTATTGTATTATATATGTGCTGCCAATAAATTGTCATATTCAGTACCTTTATATGGTTTCTCCCTAGGGTGGGCTTTTTGATGTTGTGTTAGGTCTTTTTTGACAAATGCCTGGACACATTTGTTGTGATATGCCTTCTTCGTGTCATGATTTTGTTCCCTGTGTGGACTTTGATGATACATTAGCGATGCCTTTCTAATAACTGCTTTATTGAATTCAGTACAGTCATATCATTTCTATCCATTGTGAACCTTCTGATGTTGTATTACGTTGCTTTTTCAACAAATGTGTTGTCACAGTAAGTGCACTGATATGACTTCTCCCGTGTGGACTTTCTGATGGAAATGTGGCTGTACCCTTCTAATAAATGCCTTGTCACTTTCTGTACATTCATACAGATTTTCCTCAATGGGAACTTTCTGATGCTGTTTTAACTCTCCCTTGCTCATAAATGCTTTGCCACATTCAGTGCAGTCTTCAGTGTGGACCTTTGATGCTGCGTTAGCTCTCTATTTCTTATGCATGCATTGTCACGTTCAATAGTTTTTCTCCTGTGCGAATATTCTGATGTCATATGACATTTTGTTTTGCAATATATCCCTTGGTGCATTCAGTACATTAATATGGTTTCACACTAGTGTAGACATGTTGATACTGCAATAGCTTATTCCTCCTGCAGAAGACTCTATTACATTTGGAAAATACATAGGATTTCTCTCCATGTGGATTTTCTGATGTCGCTTCAGTTTTCCATTTGTAATGAAAGCTTTGTGACATTCAATACATAGATATGGTTTCTCCGCTGTGTGAAATTTCTGATGTTACATTAAATTTTGCTTTGTAACAAATCCCATGTCACTTTCTGTACATTCATATGGTTTCTCTCCTGTGTGAATTTTCTGATGTAGTTTTAAACATCGCCTTGTAATAAATGCCTTGTCATATTCGGTACATAATTAAGGTTTCTCCACAGTGTGGATTTTCTGATGTCGTTTCAGCTCTCCTTTTCTTATAAATGCTTTGTCATATTCTGTACATTTATTTGGTTTCTCCCCAATGTGGACTTTTTGATGTATTTTTAAACTTTTCTTTTCAATAAATGCCTTGTCACATTCAGTACATTCATAGGATTTCTCCCCTGTGTGGACTTTTTGATGTTGCATTAGCTGTGACTTTCTAATAAATGCCTTCTCACTATCACTACAGTGGAATGGTCTCTCCCCAGTGTGAATTTTCAGATGGTGTGTTAAATTTTGCTTTGCAATAAATGTTTTGTCACATTCAGTACATTCATAGGATAAGGATTTCTCTCCTGTGTGGACTGTCAGATGTTGCGTTAGTTGTGACTTTCTAATAAATGCCTTTCCACATTTGGTGCAGCTGAATGGCCTCTCTTTAGTGTGGACTGTTTGATGTGCCTTCAGATCTCCATTTGTTTTAAATGCTTGATCACATTCTGTACATTGATAAGGTCTCTCCCCAGTGTGAACTTTGTGATGTTTTGTTAGATCTTCGTGGGTAAAAAATGCCTGGTCAAATTCTGAACATTCATAGGGTTTCTCCCCGGTGTGGATTTTCTGATATCGTGTTAGACAGGACTTTATAATAAATGCCTTCTCACATTTATTGCAGTTGAAGGGTCTCTCTCCACTGTGGACTTGTTGATGTTGCTTCAGCTCTCCATTTCTTATAACTATGGAACCTGCTCGACACCACATCTCCGGACGTCGCCTTCCTCATGGAGACCTGGATGAACGCCTCCTCAGCACCCGACATCGCCATAGCCATCCCGGACGGATACAAGATCACCCGGAGAGACCGCGTCAACCAGACTGGAGGCATCGCCATCGTCCACAAGAACACCATCCGCATCACGACCAACTTTGAAGACACCCACACAGCCGCCGAACATCTCCACTTCCAGATACACACCGACCCCAAGACCACACTCAGAGGAACCCTCATCTAGAGACCCCCAGGACCCCGCACACAATTCAGCGAAGACATCGCAGACTTCATCAGCCCACACGCCCTCCCCTCCGCTGACTATATCCTCCTAGGGGACCTCAACTTCCACCTGGAGAACAACAACGACAACAACACCACCACCCTTCTGGACAACCTCGCCAACCTCGGACTCAAGCAACTGGTAAACACCCCCACCCTCTACGCCGGACACACGCTTGACCCAATCTTCTCCTCCAGCAAGCACATCTCGTTCAGCCATTCCACCGGACTCCACTGGACAGACCACAGCTGCATCCATTTCAGCTTCAGAAAGACCACTACTCACCACATCCCGCAACAGGCTCCCCGCGGGAACTGGAACAAGATTACAACCGACCAGCTCACCACATCACTGAATCAGAACCATCCCGCCAGATCAACGGACCCCAACCAAGCAGCCCTCAACCTCACACAGTGGATCACCAACTGCGCCGACGACCTCGCACCCCTGAAAACCCACCCCAACAGGCCCGGAAGCAAGAAAGCCCCGTGGTTCAACGAGGACCTCAAGAACTCAAAGAAGAACTGCCGCACCCTCGAGAATGTCTGGCGAAAGAACCCGACCACAGACAACATGACCGCCCTCAAGCACGCCACCCGCAAACACTACCAGCTGATCCACACCACCAAGAAGACAGCATTCAAGGAACGACTAGACAACAACGCACACAACAGCAAGGAGCTCTTCAGCATCGTCAAAGAGCTCTCCAACCCCAGCGCCGGAAACAACGACATCACTCCCTCACAAGACCTCTGCGACTCACACGCCACGTTCTTCCACAGCAAGATCGCAGACATACACAACAGCTTCGGCGAACAGACCACGCACCCCACCACAGAACCGACGCCCCCCATCACCACCCTCTGTGACTGGACCCCGGCCACCACTGAAGACACCATTCGCACGATGAACACCATCCACTCCGGATCACCAACCGACCCATGCCCCCACCACGTCTTCAACAAGGCCGCCTCCGTCATCGCGCCTCAACTCCGGGACATCATCAACTGCTCCTTCAACACCGCCACCTTCCCGGAGAGCTGGAAACACTCCGAACTCAGCGCCCCCCCGAAGAAACCATCAGCAGACCCCTCCGACCTCAAGAACAACCGCCCCATCTCGCTCCTTCCGTTTCCTGCCAAAGTCATCGAGAAGACCGTCAACAGACAGCTGGCCGCCTTCCGAGACGAACGGATCCCTCGACCACAGTCCGGCTTCTGAGCCAATCACAGCACCGAGACCGCCCTCATCGCAGCCACCGACGACATCCGAACCCTGCTCGACAACGGGGAAACAGCAGCCCTCATCCTCCTGGATCTTTCCGCAGCGTTCGATACTGTCTGCCACCGCACCCTAGTACAACGCCTCAGCAACGTCGGAATCCAAGAGAAGGCACTGGAGTGGATCATTTCGTTCCTCGCCGGAAGGACCCAGAGAGTCCGCCTCCCCCCGTTCAGATCAGAGGCCACCGAAGTCATCTGCGGCGTACCACAAGGATCATCACTCAGCCCCACCCTCTTCAACGTGTACATGAGCCCGCTCGCAGCCATCGCACGCCAACACAACCTCAACATCATCTCCTATGCCAACGACACCCAGCTGATCCTCTCCCTCACCAACGACCCCACCACCGCCAGAACCGACCTGCACGAAGGGATGAAAGAAGTAGCCGAGTGGATGAAGAACAGCCGTTTGAAACTGAACTCAGACAAGACGGAAGTCCTCATCCTTGGACCATCGCCATCTGCCTGGGACAACTCCTGGTGGCCCCCGGCTCTAGGCAGCGCACCCAAACCAACGGACCACGCACGCAACCTAGGCTTCATCCTGGAATCCTCCCTGTCGATGACCAGACAAGTCAACGCCGTCTCGTCTTCATGTTTCAACATCCTTCGCATGCTGCGAAAGATCTTCCGTTGGATCCCCACCGAAACCAGGAAGACGGTCACCCAGGCACTTGTCACCAGCCGACTGGACTACGGAAACACCCTCTACACTGGAACCACAGCCAAACTGCAGAATAGACTCCAACGCATCCAGAACGCCTCCGCACGACTCATCCTGGACATCCCCCGCCACCGCAACATCTCCGGACACCTGAAAGACCTGCACTGGCTCCCCGTCAGCAAAAGAATCACGTTCCGCCTCCTCACCCACGCACACAAAGCCCTCCACGACCTAGGCCCCAGGTACCTCAACAACCGCCTGACCTTCTACACTCCCACCCACCAACTTCAATCGACCAGCCACGCCCTCGCCGCCGTTCCACGCATCCGAAGAGCCACCATGGGAGGAAGATCCTTCTCCTACCTGGCAGCCAAGACCTGGAACTCCCTCCCCATCCACCTCCGTCTTACCCAAGACCACCTCTCCTTCAGGAAGCAACTCAAGACCTGGCTGTTCGAGCAGTAGCGGACCCCCCCCCCCCAAAAAACGCCTTGAGACCCTCCGGGTGAGTAGTGCGCTATACAAATTTCTTGATTGATTGATTGATAAATGCTTTTTCACATTCTGTACATTGATATGGCCTCGAGTGGACATTTTGATGTCGTTTCAGGTCTCCATTTGTTATAAATGCCTGGTCACATTCTGTACATTGATATAGCCTCTCTCCAGTGTGGACATTTTGATGTTCCTTCAGCGCTCCATTTCTTTTAAATGCTTTGTCACATTCTGTACACTGATATGGTATCTCTCCAGTGTGAACTGTTTGATGTTGCTTCAGCTCTCCATTTGTTATAAATGCTTTGTCACATTCTGTACATTGATATGGTCTCTCTCCAGTGTGGACTTTTTGATGTCGCTTCAGATCTCCATTTGTTATAAATGCTTTGTCACATTCTGTACATTGATATGGTCTCTCCCCAGTGTGGACTTTTTGATGTCGATTCAGCCCTACATGTGTTATAAATGCTTTGGCACATTCTGTACATTGATATGGTCTCTCTCCAGTGTGGACTTTGTGATGTCGCTTCAGATCTCCATTTGCTATAAATGCTCTATCACATTCTGTACATTGATATGGTCTCTCTCCACTGTGGACTTTTTGATGTCGCTTCAGCTTTCCATTTGTTGTAAATGCTTTGTCACATTCTGTACATTGATAAGGTCTCTCCCCAGTGTGAACTTTGTGATGTTTTGTTAGAGCTTCGTGGGTAAAAAATGCCTTGTCACATTCTGAACATTTATAGGGTTTCTCCCCGGTGTGGATTTTCTGATGTTGTGTTAGACGTGACTTTATAATAAATGCCTTGTCACATTCAGTGCAGTTGAATGGTCTCTCTCCAGTGTGAACTTTTTGATGTCGCTTCAGATCTCTATTTGTTATAAATGCTTTGTCACATTCTGTACATTGATATGCTCTCTCTCCAGTGTGGATTTTCTGATGTTGCTTTAGCTCTCCATTTGTTTTAAATGCTTTGTCACATTCTGTACATTGATATGGTTTCTCCCCAGTGTGGACTTTCTGATGTTGCATTAGGAGCAAATTGGTAATATATGCCTTGTCACCTTCTGTACTTTCATAGAGTTTCTCCCCAGTGTGGATTTTTTTATGTTGTTTTAGCTCTCCATTGGTTATAAATGTTTTGTCGCATTCTGTACATTCATACGGTTTTTCACCAGTGTGGATTTGTTGATGTTGCTTTAGAATCCTCTTCCTATGGAACACTTTATTACATACTGTACATTGATATGGTTTCTCCACTACGAGGACACTCTGATGCTGCATTAGGTCTTTCATTGCAAAGAGCACTTGTCCAGTTAGTCCATCGATATGGTTTTTCTCCAGTATGAAGTTTCTAATGTCGCACTTGCTCTTTCTCTGCCTCATAAATGTGGTGCCACATTCTAGATATTTCTTGCTGATACCAGGTTAGTGCTTCCTTCGTAATGAGTATCTCATTAGACTTGCGTCAATAGGTCAGTGTGTTATGTCTTCAAAGTATATCTGCTGATGCCGAAGAGCCAAGTACAGACCTCGTCAGGCTGTTTGGGTTTCCGGCTGTAGGAAAAGACTTTGGCGAGGCATTAGCCTTCAAGGGTAGAGATTTAGAGGCATTATGTTTTTACATCACTTCCTACACCAGTGATGTTTAATGCATTTACCTTTTAATTTATTACTAAATTTCTGTCACCTGTTAGATCAAGAAAAAGACACAGTGAATAAGCTGAAATGCAGAGTCAATCACAAAAATCTATTGCCATTTAATGAGACATTTGATTGTCCACATAGACAAAAGCACTGAAGAAATTCTAGATTTTATTTTCAATGTAAAAATACAGTAGGCAGAGTAAGGGCATACAACCCTTCCGTGATCTCCTTTTTTCAAGGAGTGTGGACTCGAGGAGTAAACAAGGCATGAGAGAGGGTTCCTTGTTCAGTGAGTGGGACCCTCTCCCAACGACAAACTACAATGTTAAATCTACAGCGACAAGAGACCTACCTTCTTATCCAGGGAATGCTTCCTATTATCACACGGCCTAACAAATGATAAAAGAGGAAGCCTTTTCAAGAGAATGGACCATGCAACACAGAGCATCACAAGAACAGCTGGAAAAATAAGTAACTCCTGCAAGAGAGTCTGTAGGGAACTGGACTCAGTTGCAGTACCCCCGCTCCCTTTTGCCTGGTATGTGGTCCAACTTTGACTGAAAGTGTACTGGGTTCCTGCTAACCAGGTTCCCAGTACCAGTGTTCTTTCCGTAGAATGCACCATTCTCCACAATTGGCACCCTTATAGGTTTCCCAGTAAGTCCCTAGTAAGTGGTACCTCTGGTATCTAGGGTCTTGGAACTAAAGAGGGTCCTTAAGTGCTGCCACACAAATTGTGCCACCCTAAGGTGCCCCTCACTAAGCTACTGAAAACTGTCATTGCAGCTTGCATGTCTTGGTGCAGAGAAAAATTAGGAGTCATCATGGTACCCACCCCTGTGTGCCATGCAAAGAAAACACTTCATGTGGTATAGGTAAGTCACCCCTACAGCAGGCCTTACAGGCCTAAGGCAGGGTGCACGATACCCCACGTGTGGGCATATCTGTGTGAGTGGATGTGCCCTTGGGATATCTCATCAGAACCTTCGATATTACAAGTGCACAGGATAGCCATAACGAGTACATGGGATGGACACTCGTGATTACGAGTTTCCCAGCTACATGGTGGCTTTATTATACCCCAAGGTGTTTGGTATCAAACACCTCATCTTAATAAACCCACACTGATGCCAGTGGCGGGTTTATTAAGTGCACCTAGAGGGCACCTCAGAGGTGCCCCCTGAACACCCATCAACTACAAGTGTGTTGACTGGTCTCGACCAGTGAGCCACCATAGACAGGTTTCTGACTATCAGGTTCGTGAGTGGCCAAGCTGTCTTGATTTTGCCCCTACGAGCTGTTTGTACATGGCCGCAAGGAGCATTTTTGTGCACCTAGCCAGGCTGTGCTCCCTTGCTTCAAAACCCCTTGCAACCCAAGCTTCCATTTGGGAGCTCTCTGACTTGTCCCCAAGTCCCCTTGTGTAGCCAGTTTTTAGGTGGCTTGTAGTACTTTGGACCATGGCCCACTACAACTCCGAACGCCGAAGGTGAAACCCTGAAACCAACTGTGCCTACCTTTAAGCATCGCTGACTTTTTTTTCCATAGATTGCATTGTGTGTAAAGGCGCACAACTTTAAAAGCTTTACTTGTACAAATTTCTATTGAAAACAGTACTCACCTTTGAAGTACTTTGTTTTGAAACATATATAAAACAAGCATTGGCATATCCAATAGGTCTCGCCTTTGGGGCCTTATAAGTGTTTAGGCAGAGCTATTGGCTTTGCGAATGTTTTTAAGCTATGTTGTAGAGCAGTGTGGGGTCTTTGCAGTATGTTGAAAAGGTGTAATATAAATGTGTTATAAGCATTCTTGTTACCTTCAATATAACCAAGAAGACATTATGTACAACTGAACTACCCTATTAAAGAAAGAATATAAAAATGTCTTCTAGTTTTTTTGTCCTTGCAGTGCTGGCAACTTTTTGCCTGTTCCAATACTCGTTATAGGTTTGTTTTTGTTAAATATAGGAGACGTGTTGGAGGTTGGGAAATAGTTCCTGTCCCAAACCTTCAACAGCGTTTGCTGAATCAAGTGGTGTTCAGGGCTCGCTGCTGCACAGAGGCTATCGGAGACCTTGTCCTTACCAACAAACAGAACAAAGTGGCCTGCTGCAACTTCAACAAAAGGACAGGATATTTTTTTTAATGGAACGAAAGTAGCAATGCACTACCATGAGTCTCGGTGGTGCACCAATGGAACGGAGCACACCAGGGCTTTAAGTGGGAAGGATCCTACCGGCAGTTCTAAGAAGCCGGTACTGAGACGGGTAGCTATCGGGCTCTCAAGGTGAAAATAAAAATCTTAACTCTGGAGCAGTGCCACCATTCCCTGCCATTGATGCAACTTCAAAGAAAATTTTTATAGTTCTTTCGAACTCTCATCATTTCCAAACTGAAGCATTTTCAAGATTATATACAACGAAGCCATAGTTGTTGCTTAATCATCTTAAGCATAACACCACTGACAAAGCCAGTAGTCCTGGCTTGTAGGTATGATGTTGCTTGCTGTAATATATATCTGGATGCAATAACTAAAACAGCAAAATACCAGTTGGATGGCACAAAGTGCCAAGCACAGTTTTTTTTAAGCTTAGGTGTTGTTAAGTGTTAGACCCGGCCTCGTGGCATGGCCATCCCTGTCCCCGCACCACATAACCTGACCCATGCACCTCACGCCGCCCCGAGCACACGGCCTAGCCGATCTTTCCCACCAGAACACACACACACCTGACCCAGACTTCCCCGTCCGTGGCCTTCCTCCTTTCGGCCACACCGGGCCCACGTGCCCACTTCATGCACCATGATGGCCGCCCGGCCCCAGCGCGATCCAGGCCTAGAGGCGCCACTCCGGCTGGGGGACATCGCGCTCCCATCGGGATGAGAGAGGGAGGAGCAGTTTCCATCACACCTCTGAGCTCCCCTGGGAAGGTGGGTTTTGATCGGCCCGCCAGCCTCCCCGAGGGCTGGCTCCACGCCTGCTGGGTGTCTGGGACTCCTCCCGACCCGGCCCTGAAAGGATCAAAAGACAATGGCAGGAAAACCCGACAAGCGACCCCCAGGTGACAAGACCCCTGCCTGCGCAGACTCCGGACATCAAAGAGGAGTCGTCCTATAACAAGGGGTGCTCTGGGACTATACGGCAGATTCGCCTTTGGAAACACCTGAGCCCTGCTTAGTGACTCGCGGCTCCCTGAAGATCGTAAGACCTCCGAACTTATGCTTGAGCCCTGCTGAGTGACTAGCGGCTCCCTGAAGATCGTAAGACCTCCGAACCTGTGCTTGAGCCCTGCTGAGTGACTCGCGGCTCCCCGAAAAGATCGTAAGACCTCCGAACTTGTGCTTGAGCCCTGCTGAGTGACTCGCGGCTCCCACAGACTCTTTTGGTCCCGCCGGACCCCGACGACGACAAGCGTATCCCCCAGCTCGAGGATTGTGAGCGGTGCGCCGGGTACGCCCCTGCATTTGATCCATATTCCCAAAGACTGTCCCGCTACCTCCTACTCCCCCTCCGAGACTCTGTGAGCCCGTGCTCTACTTGTATATAGTTGCCTTGCTGATCATAAAGATCCTACGACGCCGATCCAATAAAGATTGGTTCTTAAGAACTCACGGTGTGGTGTCTCTTTGTCGTGTGGTGCCGAGTGTACGATCCTAGATACGAGATTCCTCCCCTGAGGAGTCTCCCGCCAGTGCCCGGCTATGATACCTTGAGGGTTGACCTCAGGCCAGTCAGTGCCCCCCGGGCCCCTCTGAGGTCGCCTTCTAACATTAAGCCACACCCTAAATTATACAGGCCACACCCCTTTGAGCGACTCCCCATGTTTGTCATCTCACCTAAACCTGATGCACCAGATAAGAGTAATGTGTCGTCAGAGAAAAAAAAAAAAGTAACACAGCATCCTGGATAAGCAAACACCAACAGCGAATGCAGGTTTAATTAAAGGATGTGCTATAAGAGCAGGGGCGACATAGTATGCTTTAACGTTTTTTCCCTCTATCGTCCAGAAATAGATCAGTGCCTTTTGCATGAAGAGTTAAGGAGCTGAATATGGGGCCCGAAAGAGACCAGTTTCAATGTCCGTTTTAAAATACTACCGGGTCTGAGACCCGGAGTGACCCGGCCCACTTAAAGTCCTGTGGTGCATCATTCCAATGGAGTGGCCTCCGTGTGTTTACAGCAGGGTGCAACTGAGTTCTAGCTAAAGCCAGTGCGAGTGCCCGTCAGGGGCAAAAAAGATGCTCAGAACACGTGCTCATCCAATCCTTGGCCTCTTTAGAAAGCGCACAGAGCAATGGTCACGTATACCAGTTGCAGTTGCGATTCTATGCAAATGTGTGGGTATGGTGGCACTCTAAGCAAATTTTAGTGTATATGGTTAAGACCTGCCCTTAAAAATATAGGCTCTGCCCATTTCAAAGCCCCCCCACCCCACTTTCTGCATCCCACTTAAACCCCTGGCGACCTGGATTGCCCATGTTTGCAGTAGTGCAATGTGTTTGCGACCCAGCGGGGCTCTTCAAGGACAGGGCAGGAGGAGCATGGACTCCGGGGAGCAGGCTCGTGTGCACAGAAAAGAAACATATTTACTCTGCGGCACACACACTTCACAGCTCGACGAGTTCTCCGGAGCAACCAGGTGAGGGTGAGAGAGGGTCACATGGGGAGCAGCCGTTACCGACTCCGGCCCAGAATAGACAAGCCCCACGAGCCCTCCCCAAACACAAACACACACACAGTGGGGAGGGGATTGCTTCATATGTAGGGGAAGCAGGGGCGTAGCTCCCATTAGTGCAGCAGGTTCAATTGCACCCGGGTCCACAGCACTGTGGGGCACATATAAATAATTTTGCAACAGCAGTGAAAGGAACCACCTTCCTTGCTAGCACCAGGGCTCGGAACACACACAGACGCACCCCAACCCACCCAGCCCTCATACACTTCTGGGGTACCAAGGAAAGCCCAGTCTTGCCAGGTTACAAAGATTTATACAGAAAGGCAGTCCTCCTGCTGGGGTGCAGGGACATAAAAATGTGTACCTCACAGCTGTTGATGGGAAGCAAAACACCACCAGTTGTGTCATTGCCTGGTCATGAGTCTGAAGTCTCCTGTGATAAAAAGGCACCACCATCTTTGTACTCCTATTTTCAACACAATCTACCACTGGTGGCGATGAATAGCCAGAATCACGGTGAGCATTCGTCAGGGAATTCGAGACATTAGTCTCATGCACAGAAAAACATACCGGTTAAGTGAGAATGACAAAATGAGGAGCAGGGTATCGAACACGTTCTGTGCCAGGGACTATCGACCCTACAGCTTACCTTGTCCTTGCATAACCTCACTCTGCCTCCACTTCACAATCCCTTCTGCGTGGCTTGCCTTGGCTCACCTCTCTTCTACCTTGTATTATTCGCTTCTCACAACTTTTAACACTTGTTTGCAACTCTCTGCTTGTTTCAGCCAGGTTGGCGCTATCCTAGTCCTATACAGAAGACGCCAAACTCGACTGTGTTACATGCTGCTGTTAAGACAATGTGATGGCGCAGCGCAATCGTGTGATCTTGCACAAACCAATGGAGCTGTAACAAGGCGTGGGTGCGCGTGAAGCAGAGTGTTGTTTATTGAAGTCCGGGCACACAGTGATTACGTGCAGTTGAAAATGGAATGACCAGGCGCAGTGCCAGAAACCCCCGGTCTTAACCCAAGCCCCTCAAATCCAGTCAGGTAAGATCAAAGGGGCGCAGCCCAGACTTGCAAAAACATTTCCAGACGCGTGGATATACTGTCTGTCAGGGGGTAATTCGCGGCACGGACTCACGCAGATCAGATTGCCGGGGCGAGACTTGAAAGCTCCGTGCGGCACATGCTTCTCTTCTACCAGAATGGGGACAAGGGGCATATTTTGTTTACAACAAAACCTCTAACCAGGTCTCCAGCAAGCTTGTCCAATCAATTGAGCTTGGTGCCTGACCCGCAGCCACCACTTTCACTTTCAGAACTGTGACCCCTGTTCATAGAAACGGAGGGAGTCTTTAAATAAGCATTTGCAATCCAATAGGACTCGCATTTACGCAAGACCTATTGCATTGCAAACGGGCGGGAGGGGGTAGGGGGCCACGAAGGCACAAACAACTGGAGTCCTGGGAGGGCCGAGAAGGCACAGATTGTGGGAGTGGGGGGGGGGGGGGGGAGAAGACACGGGCAGAAAATAGTACTGGAAGTCAAGGGGCCAGCAACCATGTAAGGATACAAATGACGGCATGGCCGTCATAGGGAGGGACTAACCGGCCTATAAACCAATGGAAGGCAGCATTTAGTAAAGGACAAAGACAGAAGCCAATGAAAATGATGGGCGGGGTGTGGGTGTGGCGTCTCTTCCGTACTCAACTACCCCAGATCAACCCCAGAGCAGCGCTTGCACGCTGGCTCAGGGCTCTACCTAAAAAGGGTTATTTTTCTAAATTGGACTACAATTTATTCTTTGAGTGTGTCATTCATTTATACCTCTGTGAGTACGACAAATGCTTAGTAGTACCCTGTAGCCTAACTGCTCGCCCACACTACACAAAAAAGAGCATTAGTATTATCTACTGTAGGAGAGTAGGATCTGCTTCACATGGGTACCCCCACTTTTTGCTGGTGTTTCATAGGTTTTCGACCTTAGTCTGGCTGTGGCCCTGCTAATCAGGACCACGGCCTAGCCGCTTCCTCTCTACAATGGTTTCCATGTACATTAGGTACATATCTAATTGGATTCTGGAGTGCCTTATAAGCCCCTAGTATATGGTATACCATGTACCTAGGGCATAGGTACCTCAGAGGCCTACCAGGGGCTGCAGCATATATTATGACACCCCTGGGAAGCACTCCAAAATGGCACCACATGTCTGCTACTGCAGCCTAGGTAAGGGTGTGCTTGCACCCCTTACTGTGGTATAGGCTACCTATATCACTACCCTATACAGACACATTTAAACCTATAAGCCACTCCTATGGTAGGCCTTGACAATCCTGAAGGGAGAGTGCTTGGTTTTGTGTGAGAGGGTGCCCAAGCATGAGCTGAGCCCCTCTGCAGCTTTCGGAAATACTTCCTTATGGCTGTTCTGTGATACAGGCATACCATATACTCTTAAGTGCATTATAACCTCGCTGTAAATGCTAACTTTGGGATGGCTGCATCAAAACATGTCGTGTTTGGTGTCAAACGCTTTGGAATACTACACCCCCCCGCCAGTTCTGGCGACAGGGGGTAGCATTCCACCCTTCTAGAGGGAGAGACATGTTCACACTGGCTAAACCCGGTAGGACTTTCCTGAGCCCAGGCATCACAAAATGGATGCCTCTGCCACAGACACCGGTGTGGCCTCCTGCTGCTGACCGAAACTCCGGCAGGGGAGGCCTGGACA
Organism: Triturus cristatus; assembly: GCF_964204655.1. Taxonomy (NCBI): domain Eukaryota; kingdom Metazoa; phylum Chordata; class Amphibia; order Caudata; family Salamandridae; genus Triturus; species Triturus cristatus. Next base: position 1,921,302,308 of record NC_140589.1, read on the forward strand.
ATAGGTTTCCTGTCGAGGGGAGGTGTTCCCACCTCCCCAGACAGGCTGATGTGTATTGGGGCTGGGCGGGAGCACTCTCTGGTGCTATGAAGTCCTGCACTGGGGGCAAGTTTGGTGTCCCTGTGCATAGCCCAGTTCAAACCGGTTGCAGGGGCTAGCTGTCCCTGCTCTGGCGCGAAACTGGACAAAGGAAATGGGTGTAACCATCCCTCTTTCCTCGCCCACCCATAGGTGGGGCCTTAGAATTAGTCCATCCCCTAAACTTACTATAAGTATAGGAATCCAGTCCCTAGGACTTTAGATTACCCTGGACGAAACTCTGCAACATATATCCTGGACCTTCGACTTTCTATCTCGACTAGAAGATGGAAGAAATCTCCCTTGGGGTCAAGGAGTGACTCCCCTGCTTGGCAGGCACCAAAGAAGCAACTGACCGGTCTGCAATTCTGAAGCTCCCGCCGGACGCCAAAGTCTCTGCATCCCCAGAGGTGGATTTCCAGATTTCCCAGAGGCTTCCCTGAGTCCACAGCAAAGCTGAGGCCCATGGCTATCGTGGGTGACGTGGATCCGTGACCCCTGGACACCGTGAACTTTTGCAGCAATACTATCTTCCTGGTCCTCCTCGAAGTTGTGCTTTGGGCTCCCAGTAGCCTGAGCCTTGAGCACCTCCTGCACCGAAGATTGTTGGCCTCCACTCCACGAGTGACCCGTGGGCCAGCTTCAAGTGCGACCGCTTGAGGCTCCTTTGCGATCACTAGCCCGTTGGCTAGCAGGTCCCCACGAAGGCGACTCCTTTACTGATTAGGCTTACCTGGTTGCTCCAGACGTGCCCCGACTTACCCTCGCTGGGTGAGTCCCTCAGACCTTGCTGGTCTGCACCGCAGTCCATTCTCTGAATTCCAGTGACTTGCCGTTGCCAAGGCTTGTTGGGTCCATTCTGGTCGCCGACACCGCAGCACTCGACAGACTTCGTGGGACAGCTCGAATCCGGCTCATGGACTTAGTCGACACCTCCTGGACCTCGTGGCTGAAGAGTCAAGACACCCATCAACTCACCTGAAGCACCCAACATCTGTGGGCATTGGTCCATCCTGCCCTCGGTCACTGGCAAGTGACCCAGACTCTGTCCCTTCTGCTTTCAGGTTCCTTACATCCTAGATCCAGGCTTGGATCTCTTCGGACACTTCTCCTCTTCACGGCAGCAGTTCTTTGCAGGCTTCCATTGAAATCGACGACGCAACCCGACACCAAAAGACACCTATGCACCCGGCTTCCCTGGGTGAGGTAACTCGAGTACTCTGGTGCTCTCGTGGGTGCTAGCCCTAGAACTTCTTAAGTCCAAAAGTGTTTGGTCCAGACTCGATTAGAAGTGTCCCTAATCTTTAAATTTCCAACCGCAACATTGCTCATAGAAGAGAATAGGAACCCGCGGTTGTGTTTACACACTGCATACAGTCCCCGTAGGTCCCCTGTGTCAGTAACTTGGGTGGTTCCTTAGAGTCCCAGCGATTCTAGAGGCAAAAGGCCTAGTGCCTGTTCCAGTCGTGGTTCTTATACCACTTTTTTGGTATATGGTTTGGTACGCCCCTAGGGCCCAAACATGTATTTGTGCTTTTACTGGTGATTGCTATCTTGTAACTTAAGTACTTCGAACTCCAGTCTCATGAAGAGACTAGAGGGGTGTGTGTTAACCTAAATACATATATTTTAAATATATACCTGGTGTGGTTGCCCTTTAATTTGATCATTCAAGAGATTATAGACTGGTAAAACAAGCTGCTTTACATTCCTTCAAGACTTAGCCTGAAGGCTGCTTTCCATAGCTACCACTAGGATAGCCTTCATATAAGGTTGTCTTTAACCATTCACCATAAGGGGTTGTTTGGACTGATACAAGGTGCCCACTAGAATTAGTGCACAGCATATATCAGGCCTTCTCACATCTACTTTAGCCTCTGTAAACCAATTGGGGACCCACCGGACTCTGCACAGTGTACTTCTTGTTAGTACACTATATAGAAAGCCAGCTTCCTAGAGAGACCTTCATACTATCACGGAGCCAATATTAAACAACCCAGCCTGGATTATCAATACCCCTGAGCGCCGTGTGGTCTATTTAGACAACACCCCTTTTTTTAATAAGAAAAAAAGAGATTTTGTAAATTCCTCAGACAGGCTATTTGGCTAAATTAGATTTTTTCATTGCCACAGTTACTAAATTTCTTTCTTACTTTTTCTTTCTGATCACTGCGCACATGAGCACCACTACATTCACTTTCCTTTTCACTCTATTTGGAGCAACCAATATGGAGTAAATTGGATGGGTTCCTTTGGTTAAAATAATGTTTATGACCTTATGATATATAACATTTAATGTGACTGTTCAACTCAGTATTGTGACTCATTTATTGTTTGATCTTTGCTTTTTGCTTGCCCATATTGCAAATTAAATGTTGCATCTTTGATAGCGTACCAGTGGAACTTTACTGTTTTACGTACCATATGCTACCCAGGTTCAAAGAGTTCTTTTGGGGTACCCCTGTACCCAGTATCAGTGGGGCAGTTATTTTTCAATCTTTCTGAAGTTGAGCATCTCGACTGACCCTTGACTGCAGTCGGTGTTTGAACGGTTTATGAATCTGGGCTATATTCACAGTGGGTCTAGGCGCTATGGAAAACAGAGACACACCAGAGGTAACCCGAGCTGGGCAAGCTTAGGTGTTAACTGAAGCAAGGCTTGTCTGGGCGCTGTCTCTCACAGAGCGACACCAGGAAAACCCAGAGCACAACAAGTTAAGAACCCGAGCAGAGAGGGTGAGGGTTCTATGTAGAGCAAAGTGGATCTAAGCGCTATTTATAGCAGAGAGAGAACAGGAATATTAAAGGAACAATAAGGTAGGACCCAGAGCAGGTGTAGATGCCACCCAGAGCATCGGGTCTAGGAGCTAATTCACTGCACATTAAGTGTATGCGCTATGCCCAGCACAGTGGGTCTAGGCACTATCTATAGCAGAGGGGATATAGGAATATTAAGGTCATAATAAGATATGACCCAGAATAGAAGACATGTAGATGCCATCAAGAAGCAGCAGGTCTAGGTGCTACCTATCGTGGCGCCAGTGCATGGGCTAGGAGGAACACAGGGGGTCAAAGGTACTATGGAGGGTAGAGCGACACCAGGAATAACCCAAGCACGGAGGGCCTAGGTGATATTTTAAACACAATGGGTCAGGGCACTCTCGCTCGCTCTCTCTCTCTCTCACACAGAGCGACAATAGGAATATCTAGAACACAGAAAGTTACAACCCCGAGCAGAGCAGACGAGAATCCTACGCAGAGCAAAGTGGATCTAGGCACTATCAATAGCAGAGAGAGATCAGGAACATTAATGGCACAATAAGGTAGGACCCTGAAAAGAATAGATGTAAGTGACATCTAGAGTCAGATCAGGGGCTATGAAGAACACAGTGGGTCTAGGGGCTACCCACAGCGGAGCCAGTGCAGGGGCTTTGAAGAACACAGTGGGTCTAGGCGCTACCCATAGCGGAGCCAGATCAGGGGCTATGAAGAACACAGTGGGTCTAGGCGCTACCTACAGCAGAGTGAGTCTGGGAAGATTTCAGAACAGACAGAGTGCTAATGATATTAATGAGGCAATGTGTGGACTGTACGGCTGTAATAGGGTGGCTGTTATTAGAAGAAGAGCTGTGGCGGTGTCTAGGCGCTATCAATAATATATCGACTGGGTGTTATCATGAACTGAGTGAATTTAAATGTCATCAGGAAGGAGATTAATCAAAACATTGATTGACAAGAATGCAGAGTCATCTCAGCATTATTAGTAATGGATGAGTTAAGTGGGCCTGATCAATAAATTGATTGGCTTTACACTGAGGGACGATGTATCCAAAACTCTGAGTCCCTCAGTAAAATTAACTACTCTACCTGCAAATTACAGGCTCTATTTTGTCATTTCAGGGATTGTTAAAAATGGGGTCTCTAGTTGGCAGAGTTTGGTACTTTTGTCCAAATAGGGACCCTTGCATCTAGTCAGGGTAAGGAGCTACACTTCTAAAATAACCCCTGCTCAGTCCCTTGGTAGCTTGGCACGAGCAGAGTGGCTTATCTCAGAGGCAGTGTGTAAAGCATTTGTGAACACATACAGTAATACAGTGAAAACACTACAAATGGACACTACACCAGTTTAGAAAAATAAGTAATCTTTACTAGACTTAACAAAAGACCAAACAACAAAAATCCACAATACTGTAATCAAAAAGAAGACTTTAAAATGGTAGAAATAGCTTAGTGCACTTTAGATTGTGAATGCGACACTTTACTCTCAAAGTACCTGGGATGTGTAACGCAAAACAAACAAAAGGGTAGCAGGGAAGGTGATGTGATGTTCTTTACACTCAGGGGAGTGGATGCGTCGGTTCCTTACTGCTGCACAGGGGAGTTGAGGCTCGCTTCCTTACTGTGTAGGGAGTTGACGCGCCGGTATCTTACTGCGATCTGATGTGATGACGCTCCTGTGCGATGTGGTTACGGTGCAACAACATAGATGCGATGCGTGCACGCCTGACGGCCGTGCTTCGACTCAGTGAACTTCTGAGCCGAGACAGGCCCTGTGACGCGCTTCTCCAGTGATGTGACAACGGCCTCTGCGGCGGCGGCACGCTTCTCCAGTGACGCAACGCGTTTCGGTGATGTGATGGCGACAGCGGCAGCATGCTTACTCGGCGATGCGATGACAACTTCTACGGCGGCGACACGCTTCTTCGTTGTCGCGCTTCCAGCTCCTAGCGACATGCAGTCTCTTAGAAGGCCGAGCACAACAGCAGGCACTTTAATTCCCAGCAAGGGAACTCAGGGGTGAGCTGGGGGTGAAGTCTTGTATCCCTCAGGCAGGAGGCAAACACAGTTCAAGCCCTTGGAGATTCTTCTTCAAGGTAATGAAAGCACACTTAGTCCCTTTTCTCCTTTCTTTGGCAATGAAGCAACCACTGCAGGCCAACCACCAAACAGCACACAGCACAGGGATAGTCTCCTCCTTCAGTTTCCTGGTTCTTCTCCTCAGCAAAGGTTTGTCTTGATTCCCAGACGTGATCTAAAGTTCTGGGGTCTGGGTCCCCCTTTTTATACACAAAATCCTTTGTCCTCTGACGGCAGAGGGTGCCTGTGTCCAGCCAAAACCAGCTCTGGGTGTACTCTACCAGTGCACATCTTCTTTCTTCGTCACTGTGGGCCAGGGTCATCAGACGCACCACATAGATGGAGCTAGCATTGTGGAAGGCAGGCACAGCCCTATTCAGGCCCAGGTGCTACTCCTCCCACCACTCCCGATGCAGTTAGGTCTATTCAGCCTAGTGCTGAGCCACCCCAACCCCTGTCACACACAAATCAGACATGCAATACACAACCTAGCAGAGGCAGGCTGGATGGTTAGGCAAGAAAATACCTACTTTCTAAAAGTGGTATTTTCAAACACTTTGGGGCATATGTATCAGGCCCTTTTCCCGACTCACAAAGGGGCCGATTCTCAGAATCGGCCCATTTGCGAACGGGAAAAGGCCTTTTGGGATTTATCATTCCAAAAGGGCATTGCAAAATAGAGAATTGCAAAATTTGCGATTCTCTATGTTGCGATTGCATTTAAGGAATTGCAAATTGTGATTCCTTAAAAGCGATGTGGAAAGCACCTAATTTGTGCGAATTTGGCATAAGAAATCGCAAATTACCACTAACTGACAGTTGGTGGTAATTTGCGAATTCTTTGTAAAAAGCACTTTTTTGCTTTTTTCAACGTGCCATGTGGCACACATACATGCCCTTAGAGCATGTATGTGCGCCACATGTGCACACATGCTCATTTCAGGGGTGCATTAGGGTGTCCTTATGACTCCCTTGCACCCTTAAAATTGCATTCTCAATTTGCGATTCTCTAATTGCTAATCGCAAATTGCGAATGTCCTCCCATTCATTCCTATGGGCCTCCTAGCCCATAGGAATGAATGGCAAGGTATTCCTTATTTGCGAATCTCAATTTGCGATTCGCAAATAAGGAATATGTAGGATTCGCTGTATTTTTAGCAAATCCTACATACATTGCATTTTGCGATTCTCTAATTGTGATTCTCTATAAATCGCAATTTGAAAATCGCAAAACGGTTTCTTCTTACATATGCCCCAGAATGTTAAAGCCAACCTCACTAAAAGACATATTTTATCATCCTGAGTTCAGGCATACTAAACTCGAATGTCTACCTAGTTCCCTGAGTCAGTTAGGATTATAAGATGTTAAAATCAAACTGCCCATTCTGGCCTATGGGAATAGGTAGCCTTGCAATAGTGAATTACAGCCAATTTTGTTTTTCACTATCAGGACATGCCACACACGTCAGGGCATGTCCTACCTTTTACATACAACCTTGGGCCTACCTTAGGGGCGACCAACATGTTAAAAAGGGATGGTTTAGGGACTGGTAAGTGGGTGCATTTGCCAAGTCGACATGGCAGCACCAGGCTGCACAAAGGCTCTGCTATGGCAGGCCTAACTCACATTTTACAAGCTGCTTCTGTGGGTGGCACAACAAGTGGTGGACATGGTGGTGGTGGATGTGGTGGTGGACGTGGTGGAGGTGGACGTGGCGGTGGTGGACGTGGCGGTGGTGGACGTGGCGGTGGTGGACGTGGCGGTGGTGGACGTGGCGGTGGTGGACGTGGCGGTGGTGGACGTGGCGGTGGTGGACATGGCGGTGGTGGACATGGCGGTGGTGGACATGGCGGTGGTGGTTGTGGACGTGGTGGTGGTGGTGGACGTGGTGGTGGAGTTGGACGTGGTGGTGGAGTTGGACGTGGTGGTGGTGGTGGACGTGGTGGTGGTGGTGGAGTTGGACGTGGTGGTGGAGTTGGACGTGGTGGTGGAGGACGTTGTAGTGGTGGATGTGGTGGTCGTGGTGGTGGTGCCCCACTTGAACAACTCTACCCCTTGGTACCCCCTTGGTGGAACCCTCTGTGTACGGCTATGGTGTTCAGAAGAGAACGTAATGTGTGAGTACTAAAGCAGTGAAACTAAATATTTAAATACTATTTGAGTAATACAGAGGTCAGAAATCCATGCTCTAGTACTTGGATTGGAGGTGTGTCCACAGCACGGTGTGTTGTCAAGACATTGTAGATGTCTCTAAGGAAACAATCCATCAAACCTTTTTCTACAAGCAACTTTAGTCTCCTTGTCTCCAAGCGATTTGTCTTTTTAATTTATAAGTGCGGCCACTTGCACATTTTGGAGCACCCGTCCTCAAGTATTTCGGCAGGATCAGTGGCATTGGTCCGCAGTGCTGTGTAATCAAGTTATTGAAAAACTGCTGAACCGCCGCAGTGAAGGCAAGCCTGCTGACATGAGTCAGATCATGACTTCATGAGTAGTGTTAGTCAGTATACCAGCGCTTTCAGGCATAGGCTGTCTGGAGGGAAGTATGTGCTGGATAAAGGTTTGCAGAGGCTAATTTTAAACATTGCGACACTGTTTTTGCATCGAGAAAGATAAAAGACAGCGATGCGAAAAGGAAATGGCACTTACGTGCAAATGAAATATCATGCTGCCCGTGCCCATTGGGGGAATAAACATTGAATAAAAACGGACATCATTGGGCAATTAAATACAGTTACAAGAGGAGCGAAAAAAAATAAAAACGCAGCCACGCGGCCGTTAAAGTGAAAGCAACCGCGAATTGGAAACATGATCCTCCACTACCGATGGCTGCTCGCTCCCGCAAGGTGGATGCCTGGCGTGCACGAGCTGCTGAAAAGGAGCAGACCGATTCCTAAAGGTCTTTTCCTAGAGCAACGCATGTGCGCTGCCTAGGCGAGACCTAAAAAAATACAGGAGAAAGGCAAAAAGTTGAGGGATGACCCTGCAAAAAGGGTCAAGTCCAACAGGGATGAAATCACATTAAGGAGCTGAGTTGTGTTTTTATTTAATGACACTAGGGGTGAGGTGCCATGTAATATAACTTGGTATGATGCCACTACGAAAAGTGCCCTTTTTCCATGGTTACCCCCAACCCCCCACTTTCTGCCTGATATTTAATACCCTTATACTGAGTGTGCACTGTGTCCCTGCCAATCAGGTTCCCAGTGCCTGAGTTCTTTCCCGAAACTGTACCTTTGTTTCCAGAATTGGCACCAGTGGTGCCAAGGGCCTTGTGACCAGAAAGTATCTCTAAGGGCTGCAGCATGTATTGGGCAACCTTCAGAGATCCCTCACCTAATACATACACACTGCCATTGCAGACTATGTGTTTTAGTGAGATCAAAACTTAAGAGTGGACACATCCCTGTGTGCCATGCCCATGACACACTGCCTGTAGCATAGGTATGGCACCCCTCTAGCAGGCCTCACAGCGCTAAGGGAGGGTGCACTATACCACAGGTGAGGGCATAACTGCATGAGCAATATGCCCCTAAAGCGTCTAAGTCCATTCTTAGACAATGTAAGTGCAGTAACGTATTATTCAGTACATGGTCTGTGAGTTTCTCATTACGTGCGCCACAGCTCCATGCTGGCTTTACTGAATGCGAAGTAGTTTGGTATCAAACGTATCAGCGTAATAAACCCACACTGATGCCAGTGTTGGATTTATTACCAAATGCACTCAGAGGGCATCCTAGAGATGCCCGCTGAAAAACAACCAACTCAACAGTGTGCCACTGACTGGTGTGCACCAGACTGCCACACAAAGACTTGTTTCTGGCCCTTTAAGGTGGGAGCCCTTGTGTTCTCATGGGTCAGGAACAAAGCCAGCTTGGGGTGGAGGTGCTTCTCACCTACCCCCAAACATGAACAGCATTTTGGGCGGTGAGCCTCAAATGCTTCCTGCCTTTTGTTATGCTGACCAGGGCTTCTTCAGCTAGTGGAGATGCCCGCCCACCTGACCAAGCTCCACTTTTGGAGGCAAGGTCGGTGGGAAAATTAGTAGCCAGGAGGAGTGGGTCTCCTCTCTGTCAGGACCACCTCTACGGTGCCCTAGACCGAGGTGATCTCCCTCCATCTTGGATGGAGGGATTTTAGCCAATCAAATTAGGGCATTCATATCGTGTAGTCACCCTAAAGGTAAGTAGCCCACTGGCTACTATCTGCCAGTGCTAGTAACGCCCCTAAATTCAGTATTTAGGGGCACCCCTGAACCTTGGCCCTCAGACTCGATGGACCAAAGAAGAAGACGACTATTGTCGGACCAGGAACTGAACCGGTGCAGATAGAACTTGTCAAGAACCATCCCACATGCTACCGTTTCGACATCTGAACCTGCTGTCCTTCCAGAAACCCAGCAAGACCTTCAAGAGACCTTTCAACCTTCCACAAGGTACCAAGTACCTCCCTTAGAACCAGAAGCTTTAGTCCCTGGCGTTCGCCAGTACAGGAACCGCAGCAGCTGAGGACCGGAACTTGTGTTGAAGCGACTTACTGGTGCAAAAGAACCATAAGACAGTAGTGGTAGAGAACAGGCACTTGTGTCGAAGTGACTCTGTCCTGCAAAAAGAAAGCACCACAGGCGGACGGCCTCCACAACCTCGAGGGATCCTCTCGGCCCAATGACCCAAGCTGTTCACAGCTCCATGCCCGAGAGCCCGCACCCTCCGTAAGTGGCCCTGTCAACCTCCACCTGCACGACCGCTGCCTCTCTGTGACGTTCCAACGATGGCGGAACTCACCCTTTGCCTGCGCATCTCCACGACCACTGGGTTGGCGGTGCCTACACTCGATCTACAGTAATCTGCTGACGGAGAATGCGACGGTTATTGTGTTGGCGGTATACTGAATCCTGTCCTGCTTCATTGCTCTCCGCTGACCACTAGGGTAAATATCATTGCCGGTATCGACCGCTGTGGCATTGATACTGAAACCCACACCTTTGCGGGTGCCGCCAGTCCCCCCCCCCCTCGACTGACATTGTGCCCAGTGTTGGTCCTAAACCCTTGGGGACTGGACGAGTAAGTTGAGTTCTTACCTGCCAACGCTTATAACTGTTTTCTTTCCTTAGGATTGCATTGCCTTGCCAATCTATTGCATACAAAAGCTTAAGTTGTACTATTGCAAAGGTCTATCGTTTTCAATCCAATACAAACGTATTCCTATTCCCTGTAAAGATTTGTTCACTGCCTTGCAAACAATTACGACTCATTTTTGAAGAGTATTTGCTACTTTTAAAACTGTACTTACTTGCAACTGAGTTTGCTTAGTTCTGGGAATAAAATACCAAAGTAATACTTTCTCATACAAAACAATTGGTCAGATTCAGTCTTTGAGTGTGGGCTATCATTTCTAGCCTGAGTCTGTAAAATAAATGCTTCACACAGCCCTCTGATAAGCCTAACTGCTCGACAACACTATCACAAATAGAGCTTTTAGTAAGATCAACTTAAGCCTCTGGGGTTCCACTGGACACTGTGCACACTATACCTTAATTTGGTTTATTATAGGAGCCAGCTTACTACAGCCACCAATTATTGTATTTTCCTACTGAGAATTTGACACAATTAAGTGTGAGAACTGGACTCTTTATAGCTGTGGCTTCACAGCAAAGAGATTTTTCTTAAATGCAGTGCAGAATACCCGTGCCCTATATGCTTCTGGGGGCAGAGTGACCCCGGTCGGTTAAAGGTGAGTCACAGCAGAGTACAAGGGGCCCTCAGAGCTGCCCATGACTTTTGTCCAGTGACTCATGTCCCCATCTCTTGCACCTACACCTCTCTCGTGTTCCCATCTCTAGCACCCACACCTCTCTTGTGTATTCATCTGTTGCATCCATACCTCTCTCGTGAATTCATCTCTTGAACTCACACCTCTCTCGTGAATTCATCTCTTGCACCCACACCTCTGTGTCTCCATCTCTTGAATCCACACCTCTCTTGTGACCCCATCTCTTGCACCAACACCTCTCTCCTGTCCCCATCTCTTGCACCCACACCTCTCTCCTGAATTCATCTCTTGCACCCACGCCTCTCTCGTGTCCTCATCTCTTGCACCCACGCCTCTCTCGTGTCCTCATCTCTTGCACCCACGCCTCTCTTGTGTCCTCATCTCTTGCACCCACGCCTCTCTCCTCATCTCTTGCACCCACGCCTCTCTTGTGTCCTCATCTCTTGCACCCACGCCTCTCTCGTGTCCTCATCTCTTGCACCCACGTCTCTCTCGTGTCCTCATCTCTTGCACCCACGCCTCTCTCGTGTCCTCATCTCTTGCACCCACGCCTCTCTCGTGTCCTCATCTCTTGCACCCAGGCCTCTCTCGTGTCCTCATCTCTTGCACCCAGGCCTCTCTCGTGTCCTCATCTCAAGCATCCACGCCTCTCTCGTGTCCTCATCTCAAGCATCCACGCCTCTCTCGTGTCCTCATCTCTTGCACCCACGCCTCTCTCGTGTCCTCATCTCTTGCACCCACGCCTCTCTCGCGTCCTCATCTCTTGCACCCACGCCTCTCTCGTGTCCTCATCTCTTGCACCCACGCCTCTCTCGTGTCCTCATCTCTTGCACCCACACCTCTCGCGTGTCCTCATGTCTTGCACCCACGCCTCTCGTGTCCCAATCTTTTGGAACCATGGGGGGTCTGATCACTGCCTGTCACTTACATTCGGCGTTTACGTCCCTGTGTCCATTTCTTGGAACACGTGTCCTTTTCACTTGCATTCATATTGTCCTGTTCAGGTGTAAAGTATAGCATTTGGAACAAGCAATGGCAAGGACAATGGTAATGGACTGTAGAACCTGCGGGTGACAGTTTATGGCAAGTGCTCTACTCACCTCTTTATTGACAACTTCTCAAGCTTTTTTTGTACAACTCACAGACCTCAATACTGGGACTGGTCTGAAGGGTTTCAAGAATGATTTGACCCTTTCTGCTGTAGTCCATCCTCACACTTGTATGGTCCCTCACGGCTCGATCCCCTCACTTCTATCTCCATTTTTTTCTCCCGTTTGTGTGTTTGGTGCTGCACATGCAATAAAAACATGCAAAGTAAATACTGAAAAATAGTGTTTTGCTTCCTGATGCAGGCGCTGCAATTTAAACAATGAGAATAAAGCTGATTTTAAAGAGTTATGAAAACAGCAGAAATACATCAAAGCCATAAAATAAAAACACTGACAACTGGACCCCCCATACCCACCTATCCACCTCAAAGCCTGGATCCTATCCAAATAGAAATATCACACTTACACCACATTTGCTCACCGTATGAGAGCACAAGCATGGACTCCCACCTACAATACCCCTGCGAGGCCTCCGGGTAGTTACGCGCTATATAAATATAATTTTTCATTTCATTTCATGTGAACCCACAACTGAAGACAAGCCAATACCAGGGCACCAAGCACATAATTGTTATAAGTGTGCTAAACAAACATTAAATCCGCGTAAGATGACATCAAACAAAATACCTCATCAAGACATCTACTAATATCCACTTGACACAGATGAGAGGCTGAGACAGCCCTTCTGGGGTCTAATGCTGAGGGCCTGATCACGAGTGGCCCCTTTTAGGTGCAAAATGTAAGTGCATGTAGTGATGAAAGATAAAGATGGACTTAACAAAAGGGGAGGTGGAGGGAACAGAGAGAAAGAGGAGGTGTATGAAAGAAAGGGTGGCAGAGGGGAAAGAGGGAGGCAGAGCAGAAGGGATGAATGGGAGGGGTGGGGAAGAGAGGACAGAAGGAAGGGACGGCACAGAGGGGAGAAAGGGAGGCTCTCAGGTGTTCATGCTTTTGCTAACTTCAATAACCTACATGTATTTTCAGGCCGGTCACCCAACCTTTTAACCTGCACCAAAACTAATATTGTACAGTTCTTTGCGTATATTCAAGCACATTTTAATTCCCAAACTATTTACCTGTAATGCTTTATATAGCCATACAACATTCTTGCAAAACCAGACCTATTGACATTGCCAATGCTTGTTGTGCTTAGTTTTTTTTTTTTTTATTTGCTTTGCTTTTTCAAACCCGTTTCTCTTTTTTTTTGCGGTCTCCTAAATTCTTTTTTGAAACACTGAATCTGAATTACATGTATTCGAACCAAATAATTTGAACGAGTCACAGGATACACAACAGAACCGCCCCACCATTGTCAAAACCAGCTCAATCATCTACAAAGCAACATAACCAGCACCTGCACCTATCTGCTTGACAAGTTCAGCACCTTCAGTGGCTCTTGGCTCACCCTCAGCCATGTTTGCATCGACAGGCAACAAAGAAGTGTAAAAAAGAAAAAAACAAGGCAAAAGGCCTTTCCAATCTATGCACCCAGGATCTAGGTACATCCTTGTATCCATTAGAACCGCCCCAACACTGTTCCAATTTTTGAAAGCGCTGAAGACACCTTGTTATAGAGCACGACATTACGACAAAGTACTAGATCACTTCCTACCTCAGATCACTTCCTGCCTCAGAACCCAGCGGCCCTTCAATAACTCATGGATTGCATCTTTGCCTTTGATCCTGCACTGGGCTCCAGAGCCTTCAATCTAAGTTTGCCATATACAAATACTACATACATAAGTACATGCACAGCACAAGTCGAGGGAATATGGGGGGGAAGGCGTCTACCCACTCTCTTCAAAGGGAGGATGCTGTCTACACTGCCAAGAGGTTGGGCCCTACAGAAATGTGCTAAACATTTCCCAGTGTAATTTTCAGACACCCGGACACATTCAGCAGTGCCTGCACATTGTCTTTGTTCGTTCCGAGCAGCAACGTGCAGGCGGGGAGGGGGCTGATCAGATTCCAGCTGGGTCCATAACAAAGTCTGAAGATAAGGGGCCATCAGGCCTTCTTTTGTTGGAGCATCTGGGCTGCGAGCTATCGGGAGCCTCACATCTAATGAAAGGGAGGGGAAAGAAATGTACACAGCTTCTCACTTCACAGACAGTTAAGAGAGGCATGCTTTTGACTTTGTCCAGTCCCTGTATATAAGACATACGCATGCATTATAAGAATGTCAGATGTGTTGGTCTGTCCCAGTATTTACACAATTGACTCTTTTGATATGACGGTTTCGTTTTATTTCTTTTACAGCACTATAGTGCTACTTATCCCAATGCAGGATGTCATAGCACTTTACATCACACATACACATTATACATTGATTACAGATCATGTTCGTAAATCAATGTCTAGGATGATTACATAAGACAGTGAGGGTTACAAGGTGTAGGAGCCACATGTCCTTTACAGCGCACTGTGCTATAGTAGAAGGATTACGATATATAAACTGCAAGTAACAAAAGGATATCTGTGTTAAAAGCCGTAACCCACTTACACATTTAGGTAAAACAAAAATCTGTTATCTGTGTGTTACATAATACACTCTGCAGGAGTCATACTAACCCTATATGCTACTTTGATTCAAGTCTGGGAGTGGACAAAAACACAGATCTCTCCAGCAAATACGTTAATCTCCAGAGTTATCTTACCATTACTATTATTCCCTGAGATATAGTTGGCACATAAAGATCTCTGCAGCAGGTGCATTAACCCCATAATATATTGTATAATGCAGACTCCGCAACAAATTAAACAGAACAGATTCACTGACATTTCTCGTTGTTGGCAATTTCTTTGCAGCAGAGTATTAAAAAATAAATGTATAAGTTGAGGTACAGAGTTTGTGCCAGGGTTCTGTCACTTTTTTGGGACAACCCAATGCAAAATCTCATTTGTTAAATATTGTAGTGCACTCAAATGTACTCATGATACACATGCTAAATGTATGTGTGAGGTCTTAAGATCAAATAGTCCCTGTGAGGTCATGGGTTGTAATGCCACTTCCTGTGATGCTAAGTCATATACCGAAATTTCCCCATGATGTGATGTCACGCACCATCATATCACTTGAATAGTGTCCCACTTGGGTAGTCCCCCCACTTCTTTTTTAGGTATCGCCTGTACAGCGTGCGAAAGCTTTTGTTAAAAAAACCTCAGAAGTGTGGCCAGTGACCGAACATGGCGGATGCAAACTAGGCGAGCTCCGGAGACCAAGCCGCTCTGCCCCATAATCCTGCCAATATCCGACACATACTGGGGAGGGGGGCAGAGCAGTCCCCGTCTGCCCCCCCCCCCCCCAACCAGCAGCTCCTACCATTCTTGTCCAGAGCAAGGGAGGCTGCGGTGGCGCACAGCGACCGAGAAGCGACAGACCAGACGTCGCCGTCTCTGCGAGGGCAGCCAGAGTGGTGCGGGGGCCGAGACCGAGCGGATGGCCCGCAGATGTGTCCTTGCTGCAGGGGGAGTGTGCACACGCCGCCATCGCTGATGGCGCAGCAGACGCACTGGGCCCAGCAATCTGCCTACGCGACCAGTAGGAGGTCTTACGGCATCCCTGGCGCCCAGCCTGTGGAGCCAAGAGCAGCTTCGCGAGGGGAGACCCATTTGAGGCCCAGCCACGCTCAGCAACAGGTGCCCCATCCTGAACACTGGGAGGACCCTGCGTTGGTACAGATCTGCACGGAAGATGGGTGGGGACCAAAGGGGCTTAGGCAGAGCTTGATCAACGGGCCCCCCGTGGCTAACACCTGGAACAAACAAATATGCCACAACTGTGTGACCGCTCGCCTCGACAAAGCTGGCCGTCCGAGGGGGGCCTGAACAGAGCTAGGCCTGGAGGCGGGTGGACGGCCCACGGCAGTGTCCTTATTGTGGAAGGCGAGCGGGCATGCTGCCATCGCTGGCTGAGGAACAGCCCATACAGTCGGCAAGGGGGTGGCTCGATATCCCCGACGCCTGTCCTGAAGAGCCACAAACAGCGTATAGAAATCCAAGAGGTGAGCTGACCCACGCTTAGAGGCCTGATCGAGCACGAGACACACTCTGTCCCAGACACCCTACCCTCAGTGTTAAAAATACCATAAGTCAGGGTGGCATAATCTCCAGTATAGCGGAGCCCTGGGGCCCAAGGACACTTTGCTGATATTTGCGGATAACGTATACAGTCTGGGGCCTACAAAGTTTTGACTCCCCCCAACTGGCGATGGAATGACTAGAACGCTGGCGTACAGTGGGAGTTGAAAAGTGACAACGTATTTCACGCCCAAAGCGCAGAGATAGAGGGTGTGGGAACATTGTCGATTGCCCATCACAAGACTACACAGACAACAGCGTGAACGGGGGGGGGGGCGTCCTGATGAGTCTTCAGACTCACTGGACCCCTGAATCGGGCTAGAGCTAGACAGGAACCTCCGCTATCTACAAGCCCTGAGGCATATCCCCAATAAGCAACTGTGACGGTCTGCAAGCTGCATATATGGATATTAGTGTTCATAATTCGGGGGGGGGGGGGGGAGGACACTGATGTGCATACAGAGGAGCAGATAAGCTGACATTTCAATAGCAGGGGACATCCTCAACCAACTCTATACCTTGGAAAAGACTAATTTCCTCCCGACATCCAGTCCTTCGAAATGGCCGAGCGGCGAGGAACTGTCCTGGTCGCGGTCTTCCTCCCCCCCCCCCCCCTCCTGGCCCCCAGTTGTTAAATGACTAACATATTTCTTCTTTTCAGGGGCAACAGGCGCCTTGCCAGTTGGGGATGGGTGGGCATTTTAGTTTCTGCCGGGCAGGTGGGTGGGGGGTGTTCCTGGTTATGATGGGTTTAGTTAAGATAGTAGTTATAAACAGCAAGAGGGAAAGGCTTGATGCAATATGCTGGGGTACCTCCCACTTTGAGGTAGCCACTGCCTCTTTTCTTACTATACAACATATAACTCCCACTTAGCACCAGGTCCTGCTTTTCGATTCCATCAGGGAACGTGAACGGTCTTGGCAATACGATCAAACGGGGTATGGTCCACCAATTCACCCGTAAACACGCCAGGCAAGGAGCTCTATTGCTTCTATGATGTGTGGGGCTCCATATGAGGTATTACGGGGTAATGACACCAATGGCATGATGTCACAGCACCATGCAAGACAGGGTCAAATTAAGCAGTTGAGCCACATGACGTGGAACGTCACGGGCCTCAACGACCATAGGAAGGTGTGTAAGATACTGGCGTATTTGAGCCGGAAGGAAGTCGATATTGCACTGCTCCAGAAGTCTCACCTACGCCCTGGAAGTGCGTTACTCACAGGTATTAGATTACCAGGCCTTTCTCATGCTGCGGGACTCACTTCCCATTCCAGAGGCGTGTTGACATGGGTTAATCCTAAATCGGGGCTCCAATTGGAACACTGTGAGACCGACCAAGCTGGTAGATATGTCATATCCAGATGTTATGGCAAGGGACAGAATTTCCTCATTGTTAACTCTTATGGCCCAAATTATGATGACCCACAGTTCTGTAAGTCCATTTTTGCACATCTTAGGGACTGCGAGCCATTAACGGTGATCGTGGGGGGGGTGACTTTAATTGTGTCCTAGATCCACCGCTTGAAGGGCCCTCCCAGGCCTCCGTCTGCTTCTGCCAGGGTAATTGCAGATATAGCTTTGCGGTTGCAATTGGTAGATGTTTGGAGAGCTAGGTCTGGCGAAAGGGGCAGGTTCACACATTTCTCGGCGCCCCATGATATCCACACTCGTATGGACTACTGGCTCATCTCACAGACGCTGTTAACCAAAATACAGACTGTTCCGTCCTACCCCGGTTTTTCTCTGACCACTCGCCCATTTTAGTAGTGCTTAATGTGCCCTCACGGGGCCCCCTCCATTTCTGTGGCGCTTTCCCCATACTCACCACTGTATTTGAGACCGAGCTCACAGATGCTATCACAACATTTTCCACACTCAATGTTGGCACAGTAAACTCCTTTGCCACGGTATGGGAGTCGTTCAAGACCTTTATACGCGGAGGGGCTATCAGTAAGCACAATGGGGTATTACGCTCTATTAGAGGCAGGCTTGCTCCGTTGAAATCCTGAATAGCTAAACTTGAGGTTGAGTTGGTGATTAGCAATGACCCCCAGTCACGGGCGTTGCTGAAAACTACACTTGACGAGTACCATTAAGAGGCAGATAGTGAAGTCAAATATATGGGCAAATACGCCACAGCTAGAATATATGGGGAAACCGACAGACCGGGTTCGGTGCTAGCTGCGGTGGCCCGTCGTAGATTGGAGGCTGGAGTCATTTCAGAGCTTGCTGATGAGGAGGGCTCACTCATAACAGAGCAAGCGGATATTAACAATCGGTTTTGCGGATATTAGCTACAGCTCTACAGTCGCCCTTAGTGATGATGATTTATTGAGCTATCTTGACTACATCAAGTTCCCGTGGTTGCCGGACTGGCACCGAGAGTTCCTAATGCGCCCCCTTGAGGTATGGGAGATACGATTGGCTTTGAGTTCTATGCGGGAGGGCAGTGCCTCAGGGATTGATGGACTGACAGGGTCCTTTTACAAAGCTTTTAGTGGCATTTTGGTTCCACACTTAAGCACCCTGTTTCAGGAAATGGGGGTTGCTGGGGTCATGCCGCCTACTATGCGCAAGGTCCTGATCATTACGTTACTGAAACCTGATAAAGATACCCAGAACTGCTCCTCTTATCGGCCACTTTCGTTGCTCAAAGTGGATACAAAAATATTTGCAAAAGTACTGTCTAATCGTCGCTCTCCATTGTTGCCCTTATTGATCGGTTCAGAGCAGGCTGGATTTATACCGGGTCGCACGTTGTCCTCTGATCTCTGGACTGTGTTTGGTGCCCTTCAGCATGTCCGGCTAGAGGTAAAGGCGGCTGCGGTCTTTTTAGACGCGGAAAAGGCCTTTGATTCAATAGAATGGAAGTTTATGCTTGCTGTACTGTGCTGCATGGGGGTGGGAGACTTATTTCTCCAATTGGTATTGGCACTTTACAATGCACCACTGGTGCGAGTACGTACCAGAGATGCGGTCTCTGCCCCTGTTCATATATCGCGGGGCACTCGACAGGGATGTCCCATATCCCCCTATTGTATGCAGTGGCCGCTGAGCCTCTGCTGAGGGCGCTCCGTGAATACCACGGACACAGAGGGCTTTGCTTCCCCAAATACAATTTTTATTGTTTCGGCCTACGATGACAACATGCTTTTGTATGTCCGAGACCCGGCCGTCCACCTCGGGCCGATAATTTGCGAGGTGCTGCGGTTTGGTGGCCTCTCGGCCTCAAGATTAAATGGGATAAAGCCATAGTTTTTCTACTCACTCCCGTCTACTGTGCCACCTCTTGACTTCCCTCTTCAGTGGACTTCTGACCCGGTCCGCTATCTGGGCATCCAAGTTAACTCCGATGCGGAAAAAGTGATTAGAGCTAACTATGGCAGAGCTATTGCCAAGTTAAGAGATGATATAGACAGACTGATTAGGCTTCTGCTTTCGCTGGTGGGGAGGGTATCCCTGATGAAGATGGTGGTGCTCCCCCTCTTTCTCTTGGCTAACATACCCATAGTGGTCCCCCAACAGATCTTCAGAGAGCTGCGAACTTTAATGAATAATCTGGCTTGGGCTGGCAAGACTCCGCGTATAGCGTTAAACATCCTCACTTTACCCTGCAATGCGGGGAACCTGGGCGCGCCAGATCTAAAACTCTATAAACGGGTGGCGCAGGCTTTGCATGGCCACGGCTGGGTCCACGGCCTGCATGACCTGCGACACCTCCAGATTGAGATGGTGGCTGCTGACCCAGACTCCTTGCCACGGTTTGTAACTAAGCCACCAATAAGACGTTGTGGAGTACTAGACTCGGTCAACTCCGAGGTCCATGCTTGGCACGCACTGCTCCGTATGCATGATGGCGCCCAACTATACTCCCCGGTTATGAGGGTGGAGTGGTGTCAGTCCTTTACTCTCAGCTCCGAGCGAGGGGCTCTCTGCTCACTGAACAGTCTAAGTGTACATGATATCGGTGATCTGTTTACAGGCGGAAGGGTGTGTTCATGGGAGGAGGCGATCGCTGGGGTAACGGGGCCCTCGGCACCAACGCAATTTTATTTCTTCAGGGCTCGCCATGATCTGCGCGCGGTGCTAGATGACAAACTCTTGGAGCCATTGGAGAGCCGAGCCCATCTATACTTTCGCGCTCAAAATCACTTGTGAAGTTAGTCTTGCACTTATATGACTCAACACAACTTACTAAGACCACTCCATACACTAAGACGCGGCTGGCGGACATTGGGGCCCTAATCACAGATGCTATTTGGTCTTACTACTGTGAGACCACCCGCAAAATCTCCCTGAATGGCTGCCACAGGTTGGCCCGTTTTAAATTCTTACACGGGTTCCATTACACTCCACAATGACTATGTAGGTATGGATTGCCGGACACTGATTGCTGTGAGGGATGCAATATGAAAGGGGTTGTTTTTTTCCATCTTGCTTGGCAATGCTCCCATGTGGAAGGTTATTGAAGAAGAATTTTTCTTCAGGTACTAACTGATATTGTGGAGCTTCCTCTCACTCCTGACCCCCTATTGGCACTACTGGGCTACACGAAACCACTTCGGAAACACGTTCGCAAATGGGTTGCTATGGGTCATCTCCTAGCGAAACGTAGGCTGGCGATGTGCTGGATGCGGGGCCCAGCCCCAACTGTTGCAGAGTGGGAAAAAGATATGATGTATTGTAACACCCAATCGGACGTTTATAACAAACTGTTACCCCCCTGCAGTCGGCTGAAAAGTTTCTGGGGTGTGTGTGCACAATATCAATTAACGCAGCTAGATAGCGATGAGAGACAAGACTAACGGCAGATTAATTGGATGCAGGAATGAGGTGCTTGGGAAGATGGAGGAACTGGTTGACTCATTGATTGAGCCACTTCTCCTGCTGTGGGGGGCGCTGAATCAAGGTACTGTGCCATGCTGATATTGTACCCAGATTGTGTAAATTTGCCTCACTGTAGGCATTCCTGTTGATGCCTAGTACGATGTATTGTTGCTGAATATTGGCCCAACACTTGTTAGACAGCGCAACCTCAGCCCCATATGTAATCAAACAAATGTGATATTTATATATGTGATCTGTTTCATTTTCTTTTTTTCTAGATTGATTTTTTTTTTAAACAAAGAAAAACCAATAAAAAATTATTTTTTAAACTATTTCACAGTGCTCCCACTCAATTTCTTTTAGGCTAAATGGGGAACCTTCATTATACTTTCAACTCATGTTGCCCATGCGGTGTCTCACACCTTTGCTTTGGAATAGAAAGCAATCAGTGTTTTATATTTTCTACGGCAGTGGCTCCCAAACGTTTTAGAACCAGAACCCAATTTTTAGAATAACAAACTTTGCGACCCACTTAACTGCAATGGACATGAGGTGGGGCGATTTTTTAATGTGTTCAAAGCACCATGTGGTAGCTCGCGGTCATTGACAGACAGTACATTCAGTGGTCACTGATTTTGCACAGACATATAGTTTTGATGAGAAAAGTTATATATTGCACAAGTAATAATGTGTGATAATTGGGTTTTTATGAATATTTATCCACTTGTGTGCAATGTTCCCTGTAAGGTGCGTGCACGCTCGCACCTCTGTCCTCCCGAGTGTGTAGTGCTATGGAGGAAAGCGCGTGCACACACCACATCTCGTAAGAGCATTTGTCCTCGGAAAGGCAGAAAATGCTCAAGTACTGATTGATTGATTGATTGATTGATTGGAGACTTATATAGCGCTGCTATCACCCTACGGGCATCTTGGCGCTTTAGACTGAGGAACCATACCAAGGAGGACAGAGAAAGGGACAGGGAGAGCGAGACCGGATTAAACTTTGGGATAGAGCCAAGTTTTAAGTCCCTTACGAAATTCAGATAGAGAATTACACTGTCTCAGATTCAGTGGAAGCTTGTTCCACATGCTAGCAGCTACTGTGCTGAAGGCCCTTCCGCCTACCCTAGAGCGTTTAAATCTCGGGACTACCAGTAGGCCTGCTGTAGAGGAGCGAAGCTGCCTAATTGGTAGATGGCGGACAAACTTATCCTGCAAAGGAGCTGGGTCCAGTCCATGCATTGCTCTGAATGTCAGACACCGAGACTTGAAGGAGACCCTCTCCCTGACAGGGAGCCAATGTAGGTCCCTCAGTGCTCCGGTGGCCAAAGAGCTGCGACGTCGATCAAACACTAGTTTAGCTGCTGCTGACTGTATCCTCTGCAATCCCTGGAAGATATACTGCGGGGCCCCCAGGTAGAGGGAGTTGCAGTAATCGAGCCTGCTTAATACCGTGCTGCGTAATACCGTGGCTCGTGACTCCCTAGGAAGTAGGGGTAAGATACTTCGGAGTAGTCGCAGCAGGGCGAAGCAGACCGAAGCGGTCTTACTGGCCTGGGATACCATCTGGAGGTCGTCATCAAGGATCACCCCAAGATTACGTACCTTACTGACCGGAGTCAGGGGGCCTTCCTCTGGAGAGAGTCTAAATTCAGGAGGTAGATGTTTTGGGATCCTAGTTGGAGAGCAGAAGACCACCTCAGTTTTGCCACAATTGAACTGGAGCGAGTTCCTTCTAAGCCAGTCCGTGGTCTGCCTCATGCATTGCTGGAATCGGTCCATAGGTAGTGCATCGTCCCCTTCTAAAGAAAAGGCCAGCTGCGTGTCGTCAGCGTAGTTCACCAGGCTGACTCCGAAAGATTTAATTAAAGGAAACAGGGGCAGTAGATAGATGTTGAAAAGGATGGGACTAATTGCAGATCCCTGCGGCACCCCGTACGCAACTGGAGACCTGCTGGAGGAGAAAGGGGTCAAGGTGACTACCTGCTGTCTACCTTCCAGGTAGGATTGAAGCCATTGCAGCGCTCTACCTTTGACACCCATCTGCTTTAGTCTCTCCACCAGGACTGGATGACTCACCGTGTCGAATGCGGCCAACATATCGAGAAGCACTAGAATCATGGCATTCCCGTTGTCGGCACGCATTCGAAGATTGTCCAGCATGGTAATCAGAGCAGTTTCAGTCCCGTGGCCGGGCCGAAAACCGAACTGATCCGTGTCAAGAAGGAGATTCTCCTCCAGGAAACAAGACAGTGTCTTACTTACTGACTTTTCAAGAATTTTCACTGGGTAAGGCAAGAGTGAAATTGGCCTAAAATTAGCTGGTACCAAAGGGTCCAGATTCGGTTTCTTAATCAGTGGGGTTACCACTGCTAGTTTCCAGCAGTCCGGGACAGAACCAACCATCAAGGACTGATTGCAAATCGTCCTCAACCATGGGAAGGTGTTACGCCCATGTAGTTTCCAAATTTTATGAGGGAGAGGGTCTAGAGGAGAGCCAGAAGACACACTTTCTGTTAGACTATCGAAAGCCACCTGGGAGAGTGTTTGAAAGCTGTCTAAGGCTGCGGTCAATGGTAGATCTCCATCGGCCAAACTGGCGATTTCCTCAGAACCATCCTGAGTATTGTCATGTAATATATTGACAATGTTGGCAATTTTCTCCTGAAAGAAGGAGGCAATTTCATTGCACAGGGCTTGTGAGGGAGCTACTCTGTTGTTCATGCAATCCGGGGTAGAAAGGTCGCGAACAATCTTAAAAAGGGCTTTGGTCCCATTAGAGGCCTGGATGATGGAGCTCGCATAGAAATCTGCCTTGGACCTCAAGATCAGAGCCTTATATTGTTGTTGAATCAGTCTCAGGTCTTTCTTGTCGTCCTCGGCATAGTTTCTTCTCCATTTCCTCTCTGCTTGCCTGCGGGAGAGTCTAAGTTGATGCAGCTCCTCATTGTACCAGGGTGCTGATCTCTTCCTCACCTTCTTTAATGACTTTATAGGAATGGTGTGATCAAGGGTCTTAATTATCTGCTCGGTGAATGATCTATAATTTTCATCCACGGACTTGGCGGGAGAGAAATAGCTGACATCCGAAAATATAGTTAAGGGTCAACTTTGGCCAATTTGGCCCATTCTCTATCCTTTCTGTAAGAGCACTGCTGGCTGGGCTTGTTCTTCCAACAGGGCAATGCCATGCTCAGATGTATGAAAGAGTGGTCCGTCCAATTCAAGGGCATAATACTAGATATCCCAGTTATAGCTGGGTTGGCAAATACCAGGTCCAGGATATGCCCCTTCTGGCGAGTAGGACTGGCCACCAGTTGGTGGAGATTCAGGTTAGAGCAGGTATGCTGGAGGTCTCTCAGTTGGCTGCCGAGACCTCCATCCTCTGTGAGGTTGAAGTCGCCTAGTACGATCATGTTGGTGTGAGCAAGTTTTAAGTTGATGATGGTATCGGCGAGGAGGTGAAATTGTGTGGTCGCACCGGGGGGGCCTATAACATAGCATCCCCGTAAGTAGATTCCCACCGGGAGACTGTAGAGAGAAACCCATGATTTCTATCCCCCCTACCTCGTCAATCTGAAAAGGTCTAAAATCTAACGTGTCCTTGAAAATCATACCCACTCCACCTCCCCTACCAATGCTACGGGGTTTGTGGAAGATTTTATATCCACTGGGACAGGCCCCGCTCAGGCCTACTGTGGACTCAGCCGTGGCCCAGGTTTCCGTTATAAAAATAGCATCTAGCTCCAGGTCTTCCAGGAGGCCATAGACTTCCGGGGAGTGTTTAACTAGCGACCGACTATTGATTAGACCACAGGAAAGGCTATCGCCCGATAGATTAGGGCCCTTAGGTAGGTTCAGCTGCAGTAGTTGTTCTCTGCTATAGATCAGTCGTCCTGGAGGAACGTTAGAAAGGGCAGCATTCCCGGCGCTGGGAGCGCTAAGGGCGCAGATGGGCGCAGACGGGCTTGCCTCTGGCGCGCCATCGGCGCGCCCGCTGCGCACGCGCGCTGCGTGCTTGCATTGAGCGTCTTAAGTAGGTAGGCGTGAGGTGTTCCCTAAGCAGCTGGAACGCCTCCCAAGATGGCAGCCTTTCAAGGATTGCTGCCTTTCTTTTCTAACTAGAGCTCGGCTGATTGTGGGCCTTTTGAAAGTATTTATGTTAAGCACAGTGCCCGTCAAAGGCTGCATTTTACATAAATACTTTCAAAAGGCATACAATTAACCCCACAGCTGCTCTCTATTTGAAAAGAAACGCAGCAAGTCTACAAACATGAGGTGTGCTTTCAGAATCATCGCAAAGCACACATTTGTGCTTTTAAACTTTAATGCATTTCTTTTCTAAATACAGCACGGCTGTGTGGCTGATTGTTTGCCTTTTGAAAGCATTTATGCTAAACGCAGCCCATGACGGACGCTGTGATTAACATAAATACTGAAAGGTTTGTCACAAAGGTGCTATAGAGAGATGAGGTGCATTGTTGTTGAGTGGTAGTGAGGGAATTCATGGAGAAGGAGGAGATGGGGCGTTAAAAAAGACGGTTGCACAGTGCGTGACCAGTGATAGGGCCAGTCCTGGCTGGGAGTCTTAGCCCCTCCCACCCCCCGAAGGTTGGGTCTGGTTGCTCTCCTGATCACAGCGCCCTTCATGGGCAGCATTTAACATAAATTCTTTCAAAAAGCAAACCATCAGCCCTGCATTTAGAAAAGAAATGCAGCAAGTTTTATCTAGTGCGAATTCAGCCCAAAGTTATTGGAGTGATTTACATGATTTTTTTTCTATGCATGGGGAGATTAATTGATTTGCAGAGAATCACAGAATGTTAGTCTGACCCGAGACACAAAACCCATCTCCTAAGTCGACAGCTCGAGTATTAAGCCACCTCTACCACAATATCGAAAAGCATTTTCAATATTATATACAATTTTATGCAACGAACAACCATTGACAAAGCCAATAGTCCTGGCTTCTTATAAGTGTAATGTTACTTGTATTATATATCTGGATTCAATGACCGAAGAAGCAAAACATCAGTTGGGTGGCACACTATGAAAAGCATAGATTTCTGTCTTAATTGCTTTTCAGCCACGCCCTTCATTGCATTGGTCACGCCTTTTGAGAGACACCCTAGTTTTTTCATCCCACTTAAAGCCCTGGTCTACATGCGTGGCCAGGTTTTTGGAGCGCATAGCCTTGGCTGCAGCACACAGAGACCTTACTCTGCCGGCCGCACACAGAGGAAAAAAATAGAGGGAATATTGCTTGTGTGGTATTGTAATTAAATTAGTGACTGTGTTTACGAAATCATTCTCACATTTGCAGGTGTTGGTAGCCCTGGCGTAATGTTGCAGCCGACACTCCTTGCATCGTCACTAAAAACATTAAAAAAGCCAAATAGCTCTCACATAACATGAGAGCTATTTGGCTTTGTCAATGGTTATTTAGACATGATGCAAAGTACGCAAGCTGCTGGGCAACATGGCTTAAAGAATA
Organism: Triturus cristatus; assembly: GCF_964204655.1. Lineage (NCBI taxonomy): Eukaryota > Metazoa > Chordata > Amphibia > Caudata > Salamandridae > Triturus > Triturus cristatus. The sequence goes on from NC_140589.1 coordinate 1,921,328,533, forward strand.
ACAGAGTACAAGGACGCGGTAAACTCTGGCTGTGTCACAGCGCTTTGTTTTACTTTACTTTAAGCTGTATTTCACAGCAGCTCGCAGTGCTGTGCAGCATGTCCAAATAAACATTGACAATGGCAATAGATTTTGCACAAGCAAAATCTATTGGCTTTGCCAATGATTGTTCAGGACTAGTGCTCTGAGTACATAGATATATAATTCACGAATGGTTTATAAAAATGCATAACAAACTGTGGCTTGTAAAAGCCCAGGGCTTCGGTGGGGCACATCAGAAGTTGTCAAAACAGAGGGTCGGTGGGATCGAAGCTCGAAGGATAAGGGTCGAACACAGAGATGGGGAAACATGGAAGAGAACCAGAGAGAGAGATATATACTCTACATGTTAAGTTCAGAGAAAAATACTCTACAAACCCCTCCTCCTCAGCCTCATCTCTGACTCACCAGGCCTCACAGCGCCTGGAGGTGAAGCCTCTGCTTCGGAGCACCCTGGGGCTGCAGCTGACGAGTCACACTCAGTGTTGCCAGATTTTTAGACCCGTCTCAAGCCCAATGCAGCTCAAATATAAGCCCAAAATAAGCCCGATCAGACCAGTTCCAGCCCAAAAACCAGCCCAACTTAGCAAGTGTCCAATTAAGCCCAAATCGACATCAGAACCAATTTTAACGACAAATATACATTCTGTTCAATATACAGATGGTGGGAGGGTGTTAGCAGCAAGGCACATACTTTGCATATGCTTCATTTAAATTGTTTTTATCATTAACATGGCCATGGATGCAAGGCAACAATAAAGAATGTCCAGCGAACTGGTGATTAATGATCCAGCTGGAGAGCAGTCCTTTGCCTATTTGTAGTTTTGAAATGCAGATAGGCTGTATTTTATGTGGATGGCTCAGTGGGTTACTGCCTTTGTCACAGAGATTCTTGTGTTACTTGCAGTTCAGAGATTACAATCCTAACATAGGACAGTGACCTATGAACTGTCATCAAAGAGCTGTATACAAACATGGATGGTATAGTTAGAATTTCACTTTTTTTGTGTTACTATATAGTTAGAAATTCCCCAGTCTTTCATTATTTTAATGTTGCTCAAATGAGTTTGGGCCGATATACCTTTTTATTAGTAAATCCAACCCCCAACCACTGGGTATGCTTTAAATCCTGAGTTTGTGCTTTCCCAGCCCAAACCCTCTTAAAATATACTGCCCAACAGTATGGATGACATTTAATTCCTACACCTTGTAATCCTCATTGACTTATGTGACATTCCCTATAGACTGAATGACATACTTGTATGATTCATTGTCTCTGTATATTGTGATTATGAGTAAGTGAAAATAAAACAAAACAGTACCTTTATGCCACAGCCTCTCAATAGAATGTAGCGAAACGTACACCGGGACGTAGCAGTAATTGAAGGAACTATATGTGTATGTGTTGGTTCATTTGAAGTCTTCAAACGTAGATAAATGATTAGTTTCCACCTCACTCACTCACTGTGATGAGACACAAGCAATCGTTGCCAAATTGATGTGGATAAAATCATGCACCCCTCAGATTTGCACAGTTGAGGAGCGTGTGATCCCTCTCTCGCACACTACGTCAGTCTCCTCTCCTGAGCTGTATAAGTACTGTGACACCCTACACTGATATGAATAGCGCTATACAACAAATGAAATGCATATGATAGGGGGCTACAGAGACATGAAGGGCACTGTTGGAGGTTGGAAGCAATGGTATCTGTGGAGAAAGAGGTCATTGGTGCGGCGCCAAAAAAGACTTTCGCTCTAGCGCTAAACACGGCCCTGTCATTGCCTTTCTGTTTTCATTTAACTAGCAGTCAGGTCATTAGGGCAACTGTGCAACATATTTTAAAGTGCGTGCTAATTATATTTATTGCTATATTCAATGTTTTAGACATCCCTTTTACTTTCAAATAACTCTCGACATGCTCTGTATACACACAGAATTGATCCTTTGGATCATGGTGACTGCAAGAAAATATAATGTAATCTAGGGCTTGTAGGCTACCACAAGAAGTGAGAAATTGGGCCCGCAGTGGCCCACCCAAATGCACTCTGGATCCGGGCCCGATTGTGTCATGATGTCTCACTTACCTGGTCGGTGGTGAGTCACGCGGTCACCGGTGGTGGGTGGCTGGCAGTGGACTGGAAAACTAAAGCTGCCTGGCAGCAGGCACGGTAGCACTGGCAGGGCCTAGGCGCTGACAGGCCTGGGCGCTGGCGGGCCTGGGCGCTGGAGTGACTGGGCCTGGCTGGAGCGAGGTGGGCCTGGGCCTGCTGATGATGAGTGCACTAGTAGTCGGACTCGTCGTCGTCGTCTCCTCACTCACAGACACAGACGTCTTCAACACTGCCTGCTTCGCTGCACTCGTCATCAGCAGACAGTCAGCAGTACTGGCAGCACCATCAGTGATCACTATAAATCGCCGCGCCGAAAAGACCGTGCTCACGTGCGTCACGTCAGCCCCCGCATTATATGGGAACCGCAGGGACTGAACTAAAAATAATTCCCAGGGCCGTCATTGGTAGCGTTTTCGCGCGCTACAACATGACGGCCCTGGGAGACCCCCACATTGGCTAATTATTTGCCTTCAGTAAATGAGAGTGAGAAGGTAAAGTTAGGTGGTGTGTCTGGCTCTTGAGTCGTGACTGGTCGGTGTGACGTCACGTGACGTGACTCACAGAGTGTGTGTGCACTGTGCTGCTGTGCAGACTTGGTGGCAGGTGCCGCAGCCGGGCCCGGTGCAGGCAGCAACAATGTAACAAGTCAACTTAGTTACTTTTACTTAAGCCAATAAAAACTGCAACTGCAAGTCAAGAATAAGAAGATTGACCAATGACTTGCGTTGCCGTTGCCTGGCTTGGTTCGTTGCTACCTGCTGCTGGCCTGCAGAACAGAAGACGTGCTGGTGCTGCTGCTCTCTGGATAGGGGTGGGTGGAGGCTGGGCTGGGCGGGATGATTGCTGGGGGCTGGGCCCGGGACTCGGGAGGCGGGGAGGATTTGATTGACAAAAACTTTGATTGACCGCCAGTCCGCGTGCTGACTGAGCCAGGCTGAGCCTGCGCTCCGAATAATTTGCCAATTTAATGCCAGTCAGTTCGATCTCATGTGGCGATGGTGGACGCCCGCCCCAGGCCAGTAATTCCCGCACAACCACATAAATCCAGCCCAAAAAGTAGCCCCCCGCCAGGCATGGGTTTTTCCCGCACAACTGGGAAAAACGTTGCCCAATTGTGTGGGAAATAGCCCAATCTGGCAACCTTGGTCACACTTCCTGGCTGCAGCAATAGAGGACGTCACTTCCAGAGGTTCTGAATGCAGATGTGCGCATGCGCCACCCACTGGCTACGTACTTACGGGAAAGTCAGCATAGTGGAGGAAGTAAGTGTAGATCTGCGCATGCGCTGAACTCGGGTTACGAGTTTGTGTAAAGATCTATGTTAACAAATGCGCTTGCGCGGATCTTCAGCTACTAGGTGGGATCGGGACTGACGTTTAGGGGTCTGCGCATGCGCAGTGCGACCAGCATGGTACCTTGACAGCTGACCCCTGACCTCAGGGTTTGTTGCAGACAGAGTAGGATCACCGGTGCAGGAGTGAGTGCAGGCGTTTTCACTGTTTGTGTTTATGGGATTTCACGTGCACTAGTGAGTGCTGAACTAGACCCAGTCTGTGGTGAGTAACTGGTCACCTTGAAAATATTGAAGCGGAAGGAGCAGGAGGGGGGCAGAGGTGAAGGTTTCTATGGAGCCCTCAGGATGAGGAGGGGCAGCAGGTGACGGGGTATCTGGGAGGACTGGTGCAGGGGTAAAGCTTTCTATGGGTTCTCTGGGGTGGGAAGGATCAGGGGGTGATCAGGGAATGGGCGAGGGTGGTGCAGAGGTAAAGCTGTGTATGGAGCCCCAAGGATGAGGAGGGGCCGGGTTGATCAGGCAGGACAGGTGCAGAGGTTAAGCTGTCTATGGGGCACTCTGGGGTAGGGAGGCCGTGATCGGGGAGTAGGTTTGGTGCAGAGGTGAAGGTTTCTATGGGGCCCTCTGGGGTGGGGAGGGGCAGGGGGTGATCAGGGAGCGGGAGAGGGTGGTGCAGAGGTAAAGCTGTGTATGAGGTCCCCAGAAGTGGGGAGGAGCAGGAGGGATCTGGGGAGTAGGCAGGAGTGGTGCAGAGGTAAAGCTGTGTATGGATCCCTCAGGATGAGGAGGGGCAGGAGGTGATCAGGGAGCAGGCAGGACTGGTGCAGATGTAAATCTGTGTCAGAGGTGGGGAGGGGCAGGCGGTGATGGGGGATCAGGCAGGACTGGTGCAGAGGTAAAACCTTCTATGGGGCCCTCTGGGGTAGGGAAGCCGTGAACGGGGAGTAGGTTTGGTGCAGAGGTAAAGCTTTCTATGGGTTCTCTGGAATGGGCAGGATCAGGGGGTGATCAGGGAGCGGGCGAGGGTGGTGCAGAGGTAATGCTGTGTATGGAGCCCTAGGGATGAGGAGGGGCAGGGTTAATCAGGCAGGACTGGTGCAGAGGTAAATCTGTGTCTGAGGTGGGGAGGTCAGGAGGTCATAGGGGATCAGGCAGGACTGGTGCAGAGGTAAAGCTGTCTATGGGGCCCTCTGGGGTAGGGAGGCCGTGATCGGGGAGTAGGTTTGGTGCAGAGTTGGAGGTTTCTATGGGGCCCTCTGGGGTGGGGACGGGCAGGGGGTGATCAGGGAGCGGGAGAGGGTGGTGCAGAGGTAAAGCTGTGTATGAGGTCCCCAGAAGTGGGGAGGAGCAGGAGGGATCTGGGGAGTAGGCGGGAGTGGTGCAGAGGTAAAGCTGTGTGTGGGGCCCTCAGGGGAGGGAAGGAGCAAGAGTGATCAGGGAGCAGGCAGGTTGGTGCAGAGGTAAAACTGTGTATGGGGTCTTCGGAATGAGGAGGGGCAGGGGTAAACAGGGAGTAAGAGGGGTTGGTGCAGAAGTAAAGCTGTTTATGAGGTCCCCAGAAGTGGAAGAAGCAGGGAGTGATCTGGTAAGCAGGCAGGGGTGGTGCAGAGGTAAATCGGTGTATGGGGTCCTTAGAATTGGGGAGGGGCAGGGAGTGATCTGGGAAGCTAAGCTGTGAATGGGGTCCTCAGGGTGGGAAGGAGCAGGGGGTGTGGAGGGAACAGGCGGGGTGGTGCAGAGGTAAATCTGTGTATGGGGTCCCTTGGGGTGGGAAGGAGCAGGGGGTGATCAGGGGAGCAGGGGGTGATCAGGGGAGCAGGCAGGGTGGTGCAGAGGTAAACCTGTGTATAGGATCATCAAGGGTGGGGAAGGGCAGGGGGTGACCGGGGAGCAGGCAGGGTGGTGCAGAGGTAAAGTTGTCTCTGGGTTCCTCTGAAGATACTAGGGAGCAGGCAGAGCTATAAAAGTCGTGTCTGTTGGCTGGGAGGGAGTAGCTGCAGCTTAGGAAGGTCCTGCACAATGCAGCTTCAGGAGCGTGTTTAAATGCAGACAGTTGGAAATCCAGCCACCTGCCGTTAACCAGCCCTGAATGTGTGAATAAATACTGCGCTGTGTACCTTTTATGAGCATTTTCCCTGTGTGTTTATTGCTTTTATTAAGCCTGTTGAAAAAGTTCTGATGTACTGTTATATCTGTGAACAGAGGGACAGGAAGCATATGAGTTGCACAGAATCACACAGTTTATATAACCAAAGCGCTTCAGCACCTCGTCAGGGGCGCTGGTTATACAATTCTACTTCAGGACTGGAGGCTCAGATTATTGCTTATTTTTCTTTACTGCAAAAAACATAGTAGCCATTGAATTTTTTTTAACATTACACACAAAACGAGATTTCCCATTATATTTTGCATACAGCCACCAATCATGGTCCAGGATAGCATATAAGAGTCATCATCAACATCATAAAAGCCTCTTTGCTACTCGCAGCTGAGATAAGTGGCTCTTCTTTTCTGATAATGGTTGATGTGTATGTGCTATACTTTTTATTGTACCTTGCATAACCTGTGCCATGCTGATATTGTACCCAGATTGTGTAACTTTGCCTCACTGTAGGCATTCCTGTTGATGCCTAGTACGATGTATTTTTGCTGAATATTGGCCCAACACTTGTTAGACAGCGCAACCTCAGCCCCATATGTAATCAAACAAATGTGATATTTATATATGTGATCGGTTCCTTTTTCTAGATTTGTTTTTTCTTTGTTTAAAAAAAAAAATCAATAAAAACATTTTTTTTAAACTATTTCACAGTGGTCCCACTCAATTTCTTTGAGGCTAAATGGGGATCCTTCATTATACTTTCAACTCATGTTGCCCATGAGGTGTCTCAAACCTTTGCTTTGGAATAGAAAGTAATCAGTGTTTTATATTTTGTACTGCAGTGGCTCCCAAACGTTTTAGAACTAGACAACAATTTTTAGAATAACAAACTTTTGCGACCCACTTAACTGCAATGGACATGAGGTGGGGCGATTTTTTTATCTATTCAAAGCACCATGTGGTAGCTCGCGGTCATTGACAGACAGTACATTCAGTGGTAACTAATTTTGCACAGACATACAGTTTTGATGAGAAAAGTTATATATTGCACAAGTAATAATGTGTGATAATTGGGTTTTTATGAATATTTATCCACTTGTGTGCAATGTTCCCTGTAAGGTGCGTGCACACACCCACCTCTGTCCTCCTGAGTGTGGAGTGCTATGGAGGAAAGCGCACGCACACAGCACATTTGTCCTCCGACAGGCAGAACATGCTCAAGTACTTGCTGCCTTTCTTTTCTAACTAGAGCTCGGCTGATTGTGGGCCTTTTGAAAGTATTTATGTTAATCACAGTGCCCGTCAAGGGCTGCATTTTACATAAATACTTTCAAAAGGCATACAATGAACCCCACAGCTGCTCTCTATTTGAAAAGAAACGCAGCAAGTCTACAAACATGAGGTGTGCTTTCAGAATCACCGCAAAGCACACATTTGTGCTTTTAAACTTTAATGCATTTCTTTTCTAAATACAGCGCGCCTGTGTGGCTGATTGTTTGCCTTTTGAAAGCATTTATGTTAAACGCAGCCCATGACGGACGCTGTGATTAACATAAATACTGAAAGCTTTGTCACAAAGGTGCTATAGAGAGATGAGGTGCATTGTTGTTGAGTGGTAGTGAGGGAATTCATGGAGAAGGAGGAGATGGGGCGCCAAAAAAAGACGGTTGCACAGTGTGTGACCAGTGCTAGGGCCAGTCCTGGCTAGGAGTGTTAGCCCCTCCCCCCCCCCCCTACGAAGGTTGTGTCTAGTTGCTCTCCTTATCACAGCGTCCTTCATGGGCAGCATTTAACATAAATTCTTTCAAAAAGCAAACCATCAGCCCTGCATTTAGAAAAGAAATGCAGCAAGTTTTATCTAGTGCGAATTCAACCCAAAGTTATTGGACTGATTTACATGAATTTTTTTGTATGCATGGGGAGATTAATTGATTTGCAGAGAATCACAGAATGTTAGTCTGACCCGAGACACAAAACACATCTCCTAAATCGGCAGCTCGAGTATTAAGCCACCTCTACCACAATATCGAAAAGCATTTTCAATATTATATACAATTTTATGCAACGAACAACCATTGACAAAGCCAATAGTCCTGGCTTCTTATAAGTGTAATGTTACTTGTATCATATATCTGGATTCAATGACCGAAGAAGCAAAACATCAGTTGGGTGGCACACTATGAAAAGCATAGATTTCTGTCTTAATTGCTTTTAAGCCACGCCCTTCATTGCATTGGTCACGCCTTTTGAGAGACACCCTAGTTTTTTCATCCCACTTAAAGCCCTGGTCTACATGAGTGGCTAGGTTCTTGGCGCACATAGCCTTGGCTGCAGCACACAGAGACCTTACTCTGCCGGCCGCACACAGAGGAAAAAAATAGAGGGAATATTGCTTGTGTGGGATTGTAATTAAATTAGTGACTGTGTTTACGAAATCATTCTCACATTTGCAGGTGTTGGTAGCCCTGGCGTAATGTTGCAGCCAACACTCCTTGCATCGTCACTAAAAACATTAAAAAAGCCAAATAGCTCTCACATAACATGAGAGCTATTTGGCTTTGTCAATGGTTATTTAAACATAGTGCAAAGAACGCAAGCTGCTGTGCAACATGGCTTAAAGAATAACAGAGTACAAGGACGCAGTGAACTCTGGTGTGTCACAGCGCTTTGTTTTACTTTCCTTTAAGCTGGATTTCACAGCAGCCCGCAGTGCTGTGCAGCATGTCTAAATAAACATTGACAAAGGCAATAGATTTTGCATAGGCGAAGTCTATTGGCTTTGCCAACGATTGTTCAGGACTTGTGCTCTGAATACATAAGATACATAATTCACGAATGGTTTATAAAAATGCATAACAAACTGTGGCTAGTAAAAGCCCAGGGCTTCGGTGGAGCACACCAGGAGTTGTCAAAACACAGGGTCGGTGGGGTCAATGCTCGTAGGATAAGGGTCGAACCAGAGAGAGATATATACTCTACATGTTAAGTTCAGAGAAAAATACTCTACAACCCCCTCCTCCTCAGCCTGTGATATGCTGGAGGCGCATTAACACTAACCCCCCCCCCCCCCCCCCTTCCTCTCCTCTCCTCTCCTCTCCTCAGCCTCATCTCTGACTCACATGCCTCACAGCGCCTGGAGGTGAAGCCTCTGCTTCGGAGCACCCTGGGGCTGCAGCTGACAAGTCACACTTCCAATCCTGGCTGCAGCGGCAGAGGGCGTCACTTCCGGAGGTATGAATGCAGATGTGCGCATGCGCCACCCACTGCCTACGGACTTACGGGGAAGTCAGCATAGTGAAGGTAGTGAGTGTAGATCTGCGCATACGCCGAACTCGGGTTACGAGTTTGTGTAAAGATCTATGTTAACAAGTACGCATGCGCGGATCTTCAGCTACTAGGTGGGATCGGGACTGACGTTCAGGGGTCTGCGCATGCGCAGCGCGGCCAGCGTGCTACCCTGAGAGCTGCCCGCTGGGGTCTGCGCATGCGCAGTGCGACCAGCATGGTACCTTGACAGCTGACCCCTGACCCCAGGGTTTGCTGCAGACAGAGCAGGATCCCCGGTGCAGGAGTGAGTGCAGGCGTTATCACTGTTTGTGTTTATGGGATTTCACGTGCACTAGAGAGTGCTGAACTAGACATAGTCTGTGGTGAGTCACAGGTCATCTTGAAAATATTGAAGAGGAAGGAGCGGGAGGGGGGGCAGAGGTGAAGGTTTCTATGGGGCCCTCTGGAGTGGGGAAGGGCAGCAGGTGACGGGGTATCTGGGAGGACAGGTGCAGGGGTAAAGCTTTCTATGGGTTCTCTGGGGTGGGAAGGATCAGGGGGTGATCAGGGAGTGGGCGAGGGTGGTGCAGAGGTAAAGCTGTGTATGGAGCCCTAAGGATGAGGAGGGGCAGGGTTAATCAGGCAGGACAGGTGCAGAGGTAAATCTGTGTCTGAGGTGGGGAGGGGCAGGAGGTCATAGGGGATCAGGTAGGAATGGTGCAGAGGTAAAGCGGTCTATGGGGCCCTCTGGGGTAGGGAGGCTGTGATCGGGGAGTAGGTTTGGTGCAGAGGTGAAGGTTTCTATGGGGCCCTCTGGGGTGGGAAGGATCAGGGGGTGATCAGGGAGCGGGCGAGGGTGGTGCAGAGGTAATGCTGTGTATGGAGCCCTCAGGATGAGGAGGGGCAGGGTTGATCAGGCAGGACTGGTGCAGAGGTAAATCTGTGTCTGAGGTGTGGAGGGGCAGGAGGTTATAGGGGATCAGGCAGGACTGATGCAGAGGTAAAGCTGTCTATGGGGCCCTCTGGGGCAGAGAGGCAGTGATCGGGGAGTAGGTTTGGTGCAGAGGTGAAGGTTTCTATGGGGCCCTCTGGGGTGGGGAGGGGCAAGGGGTGATCAGGGAGCGGGAGAGGGTGGTGCAGAGGGAAGGCTGTGTATGAGGTCCCCAGAAGTGAGGAGGAGCAGGAGGGATCTGGGGAGTAGGCGGGGTGGTGCAGAGGTAAAGCTGTGTGTGGGGCCCTCAGGGGAGGGGAGGAGCAGGAGTGATCAGGGAGCAAGCAGGTTGGTGCAGAGGTAAAACTGTGTATGGGGTCTTCGGAATGAGGAGGGGCAGGGGTAAACAGGGAGTAAGAGGGGTTGGTGCAGAAGTAAAGCTGTTTATGAGGTCCCCAGAAGTGGAAGAAGCAGGGAGTGATCTGGTAAGCAGGCAGGGGTGGTGCAGAGGTAAATCGGTGGATGGGGTCCTTAGAATTGGGGTGGGGCAGGGAGTGATCTGGGAAGGTAAGCTGTGAATGGGGTCCTCAGGGTGGGAAGGAGCAGGGGGTGTGGAGGGAACAGGCCGGGTGGTGCAGAGGTAAACCTGTGTATGGGGTCCCCTGGGATGGGAAGGAGCAGGGGGTGATCAGGGGAGCAGGCAGGGTGGTGCAGAGGTAAACCTGTATATAGGATCATCAGGGATGGGGAAGGGCAGGGGGTGATCGGTGGAGCAGGCAGGGTGGTGCAGAGGTAAAGTTGTCTCTGGGCTCCTCTGAAGATACTGGGGAGCAGGCGAAGCTATAAAAGGTGTGCCTGTTGGTGGCTGGGAGGGAGTAGCTGCAGCTTAGGAAGGTCCTGCACAATGCAGCTTCAGGAGCGTGTTTAAATGCAGACAGTTGGAAACCCAGCCACCTGTCGGTAACGAGCCCTGAATGTGTGAATAAATACTGCGCTGTGTACCTTTTATGAGCATTTTCCCTGTGTGTTTATTGCTTTTATTAAGCCTGTTGAAAAAGTTATGATGTACTGTTATATCTGTGAACAGAGGGACAAGAAGCATATGAGTTGCCCAGAATCACACAGTTTATATAACCAAAGCGCTTCAGCACCTCGTCAGGGGCGCTAGTTATACAATTCTACTTCAGGACTGGAGGCTCAGATTATTGCTTATTTTTCATTACTGCAAAAAACATAGTAGCCATTGAATTTTTTTTAACATTACACACAAAACGAGATTTCCCATTATATTTTGCATACAGCCACCAATCATGGTCCAGGATACCATATAAGAGTCATCATCAACATCATAAAAGCCTCTTTGCTACTCGCAGCTGAGATAAGTGGCTCTTCTTTTCTGATAATGATTGATGTGTATGTGCTATACATTTTATTGTACCTTGCATAATCGTCCCTGGCCAGCTCTTTCCCCGTGCTCTAGCTTGCAGGTGAATGAGCTGCCTGCCTTTTTCTTGTCTCCACTTCGGGAGGTTTTCGTTTGTGCACCCGCTTCACGTTGCGGCCTCTGTCGCACTGGTGTCTCATGCCCTCCCACTTTAAGGAGCGGTCTAAAATTGCCTTTATTTGTTTTGCTTTTTCCATCACTCTTGAGAGTGTCTTTTATTAGAGCATTGGAATGTTGGGAGCTCCATTGAAGACAATGCAGCTCCAGAGATCTGTATTCACTGGTAAAGGCCCTCTTAACTGAGTGTTCTAAACTCCACAAGCTGCCACGAGAGACATCCATTCTATTGTTTAAAATCACAGTTAACTCAACAGTCATACCAAGGTGAAGAGCTGAGCAGTAGCAATGGCAAGTCCTCCAAGATATGTACAGTTTTGTGAAAAGCCTCAACAAATATCTTTCAATTTATTTGGACACCTTTCCATTGATGAATGGGCAAATAAATCTGCTGGAGTTCAAATGGAGAAGCCTGAAAAACGTCACCAAAACTTTGCTGCACATGAACTGGATATACTTGAAGAGCAAAGGGCTGAAACCAACACAAGAGCAGCAACAAAATGGGCGACTCAAATATTCAGAGACTGGTTGGTAGAAAATGGGTATGTGCCAGACTTTGAGATGAAACCACTGCCTGAACTCTGTAGCCTTCTCAGACATTTTTATGCAGAGGTAAGAAATACTAAGGGGGAATGTTACAGTAATCAAAGCCTTATATCAGCAAGGGCTGGTTCAAATAGACAAATTAATAATCCTCCTTTTAGCAGAGCTGTTAATATCATGCATGATGCTGTATTTGCACCCGCTAACAATGTGTTAGTAGCAATTTTAGAAAAACAACGTCGAGAAGGCAAAGATATCAGTATAAGAAAATAATTTTTATCAGCACAGGACTTGTCATTGATAAAACACTGTGGTATCTTGAACTGTGATGAACCTACTTCACTGCAGTGCAAAGTTTTTTTTGATACCCAACTACACCTTGCAAGACGTGGCAGGGAAGGATTACGGGAGTTGCCTAAAAATGCTTTCACCTTCCAAGTAGATGAAAACAACCAAGAGTATGCAACCTTAACTTTTAACGAACAAACAAAAAACCACAAAGAAGTAGATGAGAAATTAAGATACCAAAACAGAGGTTGCATCTATGCCCAGCCAGGCAATGATATGTGTCCTGTGAAATCTTTGAAATTTTACATTTCCAAATTGCCCAGAGATTGCACAAGCTTCTATGTTCAACCAATGAAACTTACTGTGGAGGATGCTGCAAGTGCCTCTGTTTGGTATTTCAAAAAGCCTCTCGGGAAAAACACAATTGGATGACTAATGAAAGAAATCAGCAGAAAAGCAGGATTAAGTCGTATTTACACAAACCATTGTCTACGCGCTACAGCTGTGCAATTGCTTGCAGATAATGGTCTTGAAGCTAGACAGATTATGGCAGTTACTGGCCACAAAAGCGAAACTAGTGTACAGAGTTACTGGAAAGCTTCATCTGAAGATCGAAATATATGGTCCACTGTACTAGCAAATGCAGGTGACAATACCAAGAAAAAAATATCTAACAAATACATAAATGGGCCAGAAACTTGTGTAGAAATAGAAGATAATCCTTCTTTGAAGATACCAGGAAGCAGAGCAGAACACAATAAGAAAAACATTATTACCGATCTTTTCTCTCACTGCAACATCACATTTAATGGCAATGTACAATTTTTAATGAAATTAAACCTTATAAATTAAATCTTACTGTAACAAATTATTTCTGATGGTTGTCATGCTTTGCAAAGATTCTTCTTTTCCAAAAGTATTAGTGTGCATTTTTAACTCCTAAATTTGTAACTTGTTTTTCCATGATTTAGTACTGTAACTGTAGTACAAGGTGATGTTAATGCTGTAATAAATGATATTTTTTCACAAACTTAGTTGTCTGTTGTTTTTTATTCTCCCTATCTGTATACAGTTTCATACCACTGTACAAAGGCAAGCCTCTTATGGTAACTGCTTAGAGTGTTACTGCTTCCACTAAATATTTTCCAGCAGATAAAGAGTTTAATTGTGCAAAAAATCTGAAAAGTATGAGTTTTCTTGTTTTGAAATAAATCGCCTTGTGTAGCCCCCTTGGATTTGCTCCATCTAGTCATATCCATCAATGCCATTGTTTCAATGAACCGACAATAGCAGGCCTGCACAAAGATTGACTATATATATATCTTTTTTTTCTAGAGTTTTATATAGCGCAAACTAGACCCGAAGATATCAGGTATCAGAGCGCTTTACTTGAGCACCAGTTTCTTTTACAGGTGGAAACGTTCATTTTTGTTAGGCACAGGGAGCTGAGCGTCATTGCAGAGATTCAAACCCGGTTCCCCAGCTTTGAGGTTGACAGCTCTAGCCATAAGGCTACATCCTCCCCATATTCAGTGAAATAAACTGTCTATAAAGAGATAACTTAACACCTCTGATAATGTGCACTTTTATCACTGGCAAAAACAATATTCAAGTTTTATTATCAATCTGCACTTACATCGACTTCACAGACTTTACTCTCAGGCATTTAAGTTGAAATCAGATACGATGTCATAATACGTCTTTAGGTGTCTTTCCCAATGCTGTTTAAAATTATTAAATTGAAGTGTCTGATGATACCAAGCGTAAAAAAAAAACACCACCATTACTCCGAAGAGCTAATACCGCCTACTGCTTAAGCCTAAATCACATTGACAGGTATCAACTAGGCACTGATCTGCATTCAGGATGTGTGATGTTAAGATCGGGGATGTCATGCTGTGGTTTCTGCCCACATGTGTTGATGCCACGGAAATTAAACTGTTGTGATACACACAGAACAGTTCTATTGAGTATTTTTATAGTAAGAGTGCATAACGTTATATTCATTCTGAACAAATTTACATCATACCATTCGTCAATTCGGCTACACAATAGTAGACATTATATTTGACTTGCCTTTAAGTATATTTATTGTCTCTCTAGAATCATCAATAGAATATTTTCAGCCACACTGCAATGATTAAGACCCTCCTGTAAAACCGGCGCGCTTTCTAGCTTCCGGAGTACAACAACATGGGGTGGGTTCTTCCTTGTTTACAAAATGTCCACTTCGTACCAGGCGCATGCGCAGTATAATTACCAATTCCCATAACCGAAAACGGAAAACATCTTTTCTTTCCCTGGCATTCTCGACTTCGATTTCATGAATCCCCTGTCATTGTCAATCCTAATTAAATGAGACCTTCAGGCAGTGGAGTCGGAGTTTCGTATGTTACACCGTCTGGCAGAAACAAAGGTATGTTCATTTATTTTCCTGCTCGCACTCATGTTGTGCAGACATAGCTGCAACTGTAATGTTAAATTTATATCACAGGTAATTTCTACCACGGGCCAATGCTCTAATAGCCTTATAGCCCGCCGTAGCGCGCTATACCGGCTGTTAATGGCCCGCTGCTGTTTTTAAAGTCCCTCGCCTTCGGCTCGGGCCTTTAACGCTGCAGCGGGCCATTAACAGCCGGTATAGCCCGCTACGGTGGGCTATAAGGCTATATTATAGTGGTCTCCCGTGTAACATGCATCGGTGCCTTTCCTGATATCAGGCCCAATATTAAAACAGATCCCTGAGTAGACGGACGTGCATAGCCCAAATGGGCTGGTTTGGGATGTTTTTGGGCTACTTACGATCCTACTAAAATTAGCCATAGTGGTTATCGACGCTCGTTTTACCGCTGCATAACTGAATGCATTTGTGATCCTGGTGCCGGCTTAGCTGCAATAATTAGGCTGTCCTGTGGAGCGAGTGCACTCTCCATTAAATCCTTGGCTCGTGATGTCCTGGACTTCTGGAGCTGCTATAATTTGTGACTACAGCTGGTGCTGAGGAGCTCAGTGCTGGAATAATTGTTGATCCGTGTGCATGTGGGATGGCTCCCTCCTTACTGATCGTTGGTTGGATAGACTTGGCATTTACCCTTCATTTATTAATGAATCTCATTAATAATGGAAGATCGGGTTCCCTTTGAGGAGGAGGAGTAAGAGTCCTACTATGAGGAACAACAGGGCCTCCTTTTGGAAGATAATTTAGTTGACACTGTGGATGCTTCTGTCCAGCCGTCGGTCAACAGGGCTATTGAGACTGCTGTCCCCATTACAGTGCATCAGGCTCTGGCTGCTGCCCTTAAACCTATCACTG
Source organism: Triturus cristatus (assembly GCF_964204655.1). Lineage (NCBI taxonomy): Eukaryota > Metazoa > Chordata > Amphibia > Caudata > Salamandridae > Triturus > Triturus cristatus. Next base: position 1,921,343,982 of record NC_140589.1, read on the forward strand.
TGTAATTAGAGAGTTTTGTGGAACGACATGTCTTTCAAAATCCACCAGCACCAGATCCCCAAAGCATGTTCTTCAGAGGCACCCAGTAAAGCTAAAGCCAAGTCTTCAGGGTGGTTTCACGGAGGCGTTCTGGTGAATCTCCCTCAGAGTCATAGGGGTGACCATGGTTAGTCAGTCCCCTCGTCTTCCACAGTTGCACAGTCCATCGCAAAGATAAGAATCATACTGATACGGACACTACTGATATGGAGTCTACCCAATCAGATTATGGTGAAACACCTAAGAAGATAAAGGCAAAGAAATCTGTCTCAGCTAAGCCCCCTGTTCCCGTTTTGAGTACCTCCAATCCTTTTACTTTTAACCCACTAGATATAGTCAGTCCCCATTCATCTGATTGGGCCCCTGTTCCTGAAGTGTCAGAGTACCATCATGAGAATCTGAGAAAGAGTTTTAATAAGGAGGTGTGTAACCCTCTTCAGGTACTGAGACCACAGAAGTAAATTGAGGCATGCTAACCTTCTTGAAAGAATTTGCAAAGAATCTGAAGAAGGGTACTGACTGCGACTGGAGTGGCTGACAGGTAAGTTACTGGACTTGGCTGGGCATTTGACTAAGACTTTGGAAATGGCCTTTGTGGCGAAGGAAACAGCTACTTCTGTGGATCCTGATATATTAGCTGGCTAGACCAAATGAACGATATGTTTATTGGGGAACACGAATTGCGCCGGGTCAACTGAATGGTGTAAATCGTTCATGTTTGAATGTACTCTAACCTTACTGAGCTTGCTTTGGCCGAAGTGGGTCCCTTGGCTGAGGGCAATCTCTTTCGAGATAAATTTGTCAAAGACGTGTCTAAATATGTGGGTACTTTTGCATCACTGGATAAAGCCAAATCCAATGTCAAAAGGATCTTCCAGGCTGGCCTTGTTAACCGGGCCAGACGAGGCAGGGGCCACCCACTAGGCCATTACTATCATCCAGGTCTCCCCAGAGGTGGATATGGTCACGGTAGAGGTGATTGGGAGTCCATCGGGGTGGCACCTTCTACCCCACCCAGCAAATCTTCTCCAGGCGCCACTTCAACCGAGGCAGACATGGAGCTTAATTTCAATCCCAAAGTAGAGTTGGCAAGAATTCTCGATACCTCAGATATGCCTTTGGGGGTGGGTCGGGTTACGTTTTTCCTCCACATTTGGAGGACTCTGCCTCAAGATGCATGGGTTTTGCAGACGGTTCTGGGATTTAATCTGAAGATTTATCAGACTACTCAACAAGAGTTTCCTCCTTGACAGTTACTTTTTCCCAACATGAGTACTCTTTCATAGATGCAGAAATAGAGAATCTGCTGCAGAAACATGCAGTGGCGAATTGCGACGACAGCGCCTGCGGGTTCTGTGGCAACATCTTCTTGGTTCAGAAACGGGGCAGTGGTCAGATATTGGTGTTGAATTTGAGAGATTTCAATCATTTCATAGTGTACAAACATTTTGAGATGGAGGGCATCCATCTGTTAACAGAACTGCTACGGAGAGGGGATTGGATGTTCAGGCTGGACCTCAAGGATCCGTATCTGACCATTCCCATGTTTCCTCCTCACCAGCAATTTCTTCAATTCCGGTGGAGGAACAGGTGTTTGGAATATTTGGTCCTTCCTGTTGGGCTTTCTTCGGCCCTATGGTGTTTAACCAGGTGATGAAGCTGGAGATTGCCATCTCAGGGAACAGGGAATACGCATGATGGTGTACTTGGACGATATTCTCATCATGGCCCAATCACAGTCTTTTGCCAATCTTCATTTACAGGTGACAACATCTCTCTTGCAAGATTTAGGTTTCATCATCAATGGAACCAAGTCAATTCTCTTACCGTCCCAGAAGATAGACTTTCTCGCGTCATCAACTCCCAGTCGGCACAGCTGAAGCTTTCAAAAACGAATTTGCGCGATCTGAAGAAGGAACCGACTTCGGTTCGCTCTCAACAGGTGGTTTCCATATGGGTGATTGCCTATTTGGTGGGCCTGTTGGCTTCTTCAATCCAAGCCATTTTTCAGGTCCTTTTCATTACCGGGCTCTCAAGCGGTGGTTGAAAATCCAACCTCTCCAGAAGGGTCTGTAATATACAGATCAGATTCCTTTGACAGAGGAATTATGGGAAGAAATTCGCTGGTGGTTGGGTCACGTGGATGTTTGGAATGGCAGGGCCATCTTCGGGTCCCAACCGCAAGTGCCAGCTGGTGGGGCTGGGGTGCATGTTGGTGCGATATCGCCATCGGCGCCAGGTTTTCTCTCCAGGAATTGTCTCTTCACATCAACTGTATAGAGTTGTTGGTGGGGTCCTTTGTGATACAGCCACTCTCCACAAGCAGGTTTCTTATTGCATCCCTCTCAGGATGGACAAATTATCTGCAGTGAGATACATTGTTGGTTGGGGGGTACAAGGTCGTACCTGTTGGAGATGGCTAAAGACTTTTGGCACTATTGCCTGAGTCATCAGATATGGGTGATAGCGGAGTACAATCCAGGTCAGTCCAATACTGTGGCGGACTGGAATTCCAGTTACCTGACAGACTACAGCAACTGGTAGCTCCAGCCATGTCTGTTCCAATGGATACAGGCGATTTGGGGACCTTGTGCGACAGATCTGTTTGCCTCCAGGTTGAAACACTAGTTAAAGTTGTTCTTCAGTTGGAGGCCAGATCCGCTAGCGAGGGCGACGGATGTCTTTTCACAAGACTGGTCAACAAATCTGAACTATGCATTTCCCCCGTTCATTCTCATTCTCAGGGTGGCAACCCCAGATCGGTCGCCAATCAGCGGAGATAGTGTTGGTAGCTCCTCTTTGAAAATCCCAGCCTTTAGATTATCCCCGGTTCCTTCCTTGGTCTCAGGCGATGTTCCGGGGGCCTCATGGAGAATGATACTATGAAGACAGCTGTCCCTGATGGTCTGGAGGCTTTCAGGCAACAGTGGGACTTGCCAGGCATTTCAAACATGGCTTCAAATGTCATACAAAAGGCCTGGGCCCCTTCTACGAGGAAAAGGTATTCATCAGCATGGCGCTGCTGGGTACGCTGGTACTTGGAATGGCACGTGGATCCCGTGGGGGCAGAATTATCCCACGTTGTGAATTTTCTGTCTGACAAAGCTTCAGTTTGTTTGTTTTACAGGTCGGTGAATTATTTTTTATCTGCCATTTCTGCCGCCCATGCCCATGTGGATGGTGAGCCAGTAGATGTGCCCCCAGTGGTTAGTAAACTGCTTAAGGGCATCTAGTAGCTAATCCACCCAACTCGAAGTATTCTTTTTTGTGGGATGTATCTTTGGTCCTAGCTCTCTTTGAAAGATGGCCGGACAATCCAAATTTGTCCAAGAAACAGTTGTCAGCTAAATTGGCTTTGCTCTTTTGTTTATCTACCTGTAGACGTACTTTGGATGCGAGAATTCTGAACTTAACATGTAGAGTATAATTCTCCGCAAGGAGTTTCCTTTACCCTCACTGGCAGGACGAAAACCTTTTCTCGTTGTAAAGAGTGTGATGCATTCCCTGCTAATGCTAAACTCTGTGTGGTTCAGTGTTTGAAAGCTTATGAAGAATGTACTTGTTCTCTGCGACCTGAAGGTTCTACACAATTGTTGATTGCTTTGAAAAAACCATTCAAACCTGTTCCCTCTGCCGCAATTGCTAGATGGTTAAGTTCAGTCATGGCAGAAGCTGGTATTGATACGCAAGTCTTTGGTGCTCATTCTGTTTGGGGCGATGGCCTCTAAATCATTAATGTTGGATTCAACCATCCAAGATATTACGAAATCTGCTGATTGGTCATCTGAGTCTACATTTAAACAATTTTTTTATAAACCTGTGGACAATATTACTACTGTTGTATTTGATAAGCATTAAACTAGCAATAATCTGAGCCTCCGGTCCTGAAATAAAAGAAAAAATTTGCTAGCATTCACACCAAGAACTTTCAGTTCTATTAAGGACACGGAAGCGAGGATTATCCCGCTCAGTTTGTCAATATATGAGTGTTATGATTTGACCCTACTGTACATTTAGTCAGTGTTATGTGGATTTTATGGGTCGTCTTTTTCTTCTAGGTTCGGACCAGAAATGATTCTGTCCCATATTCATGTCGATGGTGACATATCATGTTCCGGTTTCTGGATGAGCTGTTGCTCTCCTGTTGGATGCCTGTTGGACTTGGCCTGCGAGTAATGTTTCTTGTTAACGCAGTTCGATTAATAGACTGTTCGGAGCAAAAAAGAGGCTCTTATGATGGCGATGGTGACTCTTATATGGTCTGCTGGACCATGATTGGTGGTTGTATGCAAAGCATCATGAGAAATGTCGTTTTTGTTTTTTTTAATGTTAGAATGTTTTTTATTGGCTGCTATGTTTTTTGCTCTAAAGAACGAGAAGCAATAATCCTTAAATTGGTCAACACAGCTCTTTGGTCCTTCTTCTTTGTTCTTCGAATCTGAGGAGGAAAGGGTCAAGGTCGCCCCTAAATACAAAATTTAGGGCCGTTAAAGGGGTGTGCCGGTTGGGACCAATGGGTCTCTTCCTCCAGTAGGAGGGGGCATGAGCCTCTTCCTAATTGGCGGACCCCCTCATCTTCAAGATGGAAGGGGCTGACCTGTATGCTTCACCTCACCTCCCACATCCGAGGGGTTGGGGTTGGCAAAGGTGGACACACTTCTCTTGCTAGCTTGGATATCCTGTCAATTCTTCCGCCCAAAGTGGGGGCCAGATCTGGTGGGGCCAGTTGCTGGGGGCAGCAAAAGGCAGGGACAGCGTCCAAAAGCAGCAGGCATTTGAATCCTACTCTGGCATCAGTGTGTGTTTAATGTGCCCAGAAGTTAGCTGCCAAACTTTCCAGTTTTTTAGTAAAGCCATTATAGAGCTGAGGAGTTCTTAATGACCAACTCCCAGGTCATATACTCTATATAGCATTTACCACACTTACAAGGTCTAAGAATGGACTTAGACACTGTAGGGCTACATGGCCCACGCCTCTGTACCCTCACCTTAGGGCTTGTGCACCCTTCTAAAGGGGTGTCTTACTTAGGCCTTAGACAGTGGATTGCACGCATGGCACACAGGGATGTATCAAAGAAGATAAATTCCCTTCGGAAACCAAATAAAATAATTGTTCAACCAATCATCTCAAATGTACCACAAACCATTCAAATATACCACAAACCATTCAGATCAATCATACAAAAAAATATACCTATATTTGCAATGCCCCAAGACAACTACTGACTAATAATGGAATGCCACCTATATTGTATTAAAGAAATATTGGAGGCATTACAATTGTTTCATTATTCAGAATTCATAGACCTTCAAATTATAAAAATCATATATCATTATCCAATTTCATGTATTATACAGACAGCATTTTAATTAATCAAGTGGGAGATGCAAACATTCATCAAGTATCAAAAACAAATATTATATCTCATATATAAATCCTACAAATAGTACATACACTATATGCACATATTCTAAACAATTGAAAATGTATAGTCTAAAAGAAAGCAAAAACAAAAAAAGACGAGAGAGAGACAGACAGCAAATACGACAGTACACTTATTAGTGGTTCGTGGATGGTACGCATTGTATCATTATGCATTCGATTGCAATCATTGTCGTTTGACTACTAAGAAGAAAACTGAGCATGAATCACACTATAACCATACCTATTCAATTGTGCCCAAGGATTCCAGGTCAATCTGTTTACACTGTCCCTCCTTATAAATGGATATTCCAGGATCTCAAACCGAAGGACCAACAATCTCCCGAAAGCATTTAGATCCTGGATAAACAAAATAAGATAAATATTTAGGGTCGCTAGGGGCTGCTACTAAAATTCCCTATTTCACAAACGGTGTAAAGGTCAGGGCAGACCAGACACCTAAGATCCTCCCAACAACAGCTTCTCAAGACAATCGGAATCAAAAGGGCTAGATGGGCTGGCAGATCATTTGCCCATCTAGTACCAAAGCTGTGGAATCCCCTCCCACTTGAAATCAGAGCCTTACCTCACGAAACCTCCAGGAAAAACTTAAAGACCTGGCTATTTCCTTGCTAAGTACATGTAGGCCTATGGCTGTACAAAAGAATCTCTTTAGCGCTGGGAAGCCCTCGGGCAGCAATGTGCTCTAAAAATCCCAAACATAAACGTACTCTCACCTATAGTGTTTTCCAGTCCTTCAGCGTCCGTGCATCCGATCTGCTAGTGTTGTAGATCACGCACTGGTCATGTCCTGGGTTTAAATATCCCGCTGTGGGTGGGCAACCCCCTGAGTTCCTGTCACATGTTTTGAAAGAAACAAGCCATATGCCCGTCGTTTTATGGCAGCCATTTTGGAATGCAGTTTCTACTCCTATATAGATACGATTAATACTATGTGTGGACACCTAAAATGTCTACATGTCAATTGATTAAACTTAAAGTGACACTTTTTAATATGAAACCAGTATAAATCTTAAAATGATCATTAAAATAGGATGCGGATATAATCTCATATCTGTTATTTGGACACTGGTATAACATTATTGACAATAAATAGAGTTTTTAAAATTTATTATTTAAAAAGGTTAGAACGAATCATGTGGAATTAATATCCCTTGTGAATGGACATGGTCCAACCTCCTACGTTCTTGTCATGTGTTTCAATAAGGACCAGCCATATGCCCATCGTTTCACGGTGGCTATTTTGGAGTGGAGTATCTAAACTTATATAGGCACAATAAATATTATATATGGACCCCTCGAGTGTCTTCAATCTCATTCATTAAATATATAGGATGACACCCTTTATGTGAAAACTAAAACTTTACTATATGAAATAGGATGCGGGTATATTCACATATCTTTTGTTTATAAACTGATATAGCATTATAAAAAAAGTGTTTAGTTGTTAGAGAAAACGTAATAACAAATCACAGGAAGCAAGCAATTACAATTTTAGAGTGTTCCATTTCTGACCGTATTGAGATGTGAAATATACCACTGCTCTCTGTTTCTCTTTTCATTTAAATTGCATCCACGTTTGTTACCCACTATTTTCTCCAAAATAAACCACTGAAAATGTAGATGGCTATGTTTAGCCTTGATGAAATGCTCAACTAGCGGAGCATTGATTTTATTAGTCGTCAGAGCTGACTTATGTTCCGTTAGCCGCAATCCCAGTTCACGTCTAGTCTCTCCCACATATCCTAGTCCACACGGACATAATAGGATATAAAAAATTTTGCTGCTGCTTCAGTTTTTGAAGCTTTTAGATACTATTTTAGCCTTGTGATATTAAAACGTTTTGCTCACAATACACTGGTCGCAAGTGACGCAGTTCCCACATTTGAATTTGCCTACCGCCTTACATTTATGAATGGTGGACTTTTGAGTTCTTGTAGTTTCTCTGTATGTATGTACGAGATTATTGCGTAGATTCTGATTACGTCTAAAGGCAAAAAGGGGTTTATTTAATTCAGTCTCTTCCCCTTCATTATGAAGATCTCAATTTTTGTTAATGATGTTCTTAATTCGGTTACTCAATTTGGAGAATTGACTCACAAAGACCATTTTTTCGTTTTTTTGTTTCTTTCTTGTCTTTCTTGAACATGGTATCTCTATTGTAAAATCTTTCTCTCTTGAAAGAGTGGTTTTTAGTATAGCCCCTGTCTTTCAATTTCTTTTTCAGGATCTCAGAATGTTTATAGAAGTCTTGCAGGGTTGAGCAATTTCTGCATAGCTGCAGGAATTGTCCAAATGGTATATTGTCTTTCTGTAACTTCGGATCAAAAGTAGATTAGTGTAATAATGTGTTTTTATCCGAGGGCTTTGTATGCAATTCTACTTCAAGAATGCCACCACTGTTTTTTTTCATAATATCTAAGAAGTTTACCATAGGTTTGCTCCACTGTGCTGTGAACTTTAGATTAGCGTCTCCCAGATTTAACCATTCCAAAAACATATTGAGTGTTTCAACAGAACCCTCCCAAGTAAACAAAATGCCATCAATAAATCGATACCACTCAATAACGTTCTCAAAAAAAGGTGCCATCTCATTGCTGGTCCCCTTGCATTATCCAAAAAGTTCATTTTTAAATAGAAAGATATTGTTTTTAAGTACCATTGTGATGCATTAAACAGTGAATTCCTTATTAACTCCAGGGATATCCTAATTTTATAAAATCTCTTTGATCACATCAATTGTGTCATCTTGGGGTATGTTGGTGTAAAGAGCTTCAATATCAAGGGTAACCAGAATCTGTTTACCTCTATTTAGGCTCCTACCCTCAAGAATTTAGATAATATGGGCTGAATCTCTAACATATGACTTCTGTCTAATCACAAAGGGTTTTAAAAATTGATCTGCATATTTACTGAGTGGTTCCAGGAGGACCCCAAACTACTAACAATGGGCCTCATGGGGGGTCTACCTCACTTTTATGTATCTTGGGTAGACCATAAAGGGCTGGGATGATGGGGTTTTCATTTTGCATAAATCTGTATGCATCTTCACACACCCAGTTATTGGCCATTCAGGAGGCGGAAATCCACTTCTCTTTTTAAATTATCGAGCCTAGTCTTGATTCTATTAGGTGGTGTTCTCTGACCTACAAGAGGGGTGTGTGCCATGTCCACTCTTCACTTTTCTCTTCATCAACACAGGCAGTGTTTGTGGGTTAAGGTGCAGGGCTCTAAGGTTGGCATAATAGGTGCTGCAGCCCTTAGATGCATTCGCTGGTCACAGTGCCCTTGATACCCATGGTACCTTTTACAAAGGGCCTACCTGTGGCCAGGGGTGTGTCAGTTGTGGATACATAGATACAGTCTTGGGAAAGAACACAGGCCCTGGGAGCCTGATTGGCAGGGACCCAGGGCACATCAAGTCAGGTTGCATCAGATCTCAGGCAAAAAGTGGGGGGTAACCATGCAAAAAGGGGCACTTTCCTACACTTGGTGTGAATGCTAGCAGTTTTTGAATCCTAATTCAAATTAGTCGACCCAAGACTGCTGAATATTGCTACTTGCTGCAAAGACTATACGTTTACCATTATATTGCATTTTGGTGAATATACCACAAGACTAGACACTTCTCCATTCCACCACAAAACATCCAGTCCATTTTTATCACCTGCTTACTAGTAGTTTCTACTTTGATTCTAAAGGTGCTTATTTTGCCAAAGCTGGAGCAGAGCAATGTTCTCAAACATTGATATTCCCAAGCAACCCATTTGGCTAAATGGAAAGCCAGGATTTGAACTTTGCCTCCTGTTTCCAAGTCTGCAACTAGTCCAGTAGCCCCCAGAGTGTTATTGATTCTAATGGTAAAGCTAAAGTGCTGCCCTTCCCTGGGGAAAGCCAGTGTTGTGGCCCTGTAGCCCACAGTTAGAGTGTTATTGATTCTAATTGTAAAGCTAAAGTGCTGCCCTTCCCTGGGGAATGCCAGTGTTGTGGCCCTGTAGCCCACAGTTAGAGTGTTTTTGATTCCCATGGTAAAGCTAAAGTGCTGCCCTTCCCTGGGGAATGTCAGGGTTGTGGCCCTGTAGCCCACAGTTAGAGTGTTATTGATTCAGATGGTAAAGCTAAAGTGCTACCCTTCCCTGGGGAATGTCAGGGTTGTGGCCCTGGCCAGCTTTAGAATGCAGTGTGCCCACAGTTAGTGTTATTGATTCCGATGGTAAAGCTAAAGTGCTGCCCTTCCCTGGGGAATGTCAGGGTTGTGACCCTGTAGCCCACAGTTACAGTGTTATTGATTCCGATGGTAAAGCTAAAGTGCTGCCCTTCCCTGGGGAATGTCGGTGTTGTGGCCCTGTAGCCCACAGTTAGTGTTATTGATTCTGATGGTAAAGCTAAAGTGCTGCCCTTCCCTGGGGAATGCCAGTGTTGTGGCCCTGGCCAGCTTTAGAATGCAGTGTGCCCACAGTTAGAGTGTTATTGATTCTAATGGTAAAGCTAATGTGCTGCCCTTCCCTGGGAAATGTCAGGGTTGTGGCCCTGTAGCCCACAGTTAGAGTGTTATTGATTCTAACGGTAAAGCTAAAGTGCTGCCCTTCCCTGGGGAATGCTAGATTTGTGGCCCTGTAGCCCACAGTTAGAGTGTTATTAATTCCGATGGTAAAGCTAAAGTGCTGCCCTTCCCTGGGGAATGCCAGTGTTGTGGCCCTGGCCAGCTTTAGAATACAGTGTGCCCACAGTAAGGGTGTTATTGATTCTAATGGTAAAGCTAAAGTGCTGCCCTTCCCTGGGGAATGTCAGGGTTGTGGCCCTGTAGCCCACAGTTAGAGTGTTATTGATTCCGATGGTAAAGCTAAAGTGCTGCCCCTCCCTGGGGAATGTCAGGGTTGTGGCCCTGTAGCCCACAGTTAGAGTGTTATTGATTCTGATGGTAAAGCTAAAGTGCTGCCCCTCCCTGGGGAATGTCAGGGTTGTGGCCCTGTAGCCCACAGTTAGAGTGTTATTGATTCCGATGGTAAAGCTAAAGTGCTACCCTTCCCTGGGGAATGTCAGGGTTGTGATCCTGTAGCCCACAGTTAGAGTGTTACTGATTCCGATGGTAAAGCTAAAGTGCTGCCCCTCCCTGGGGAATGTCAGGGTTGTGGCCCTGTAGCCCACAGTTAGTGTTATTGATTCTGATGGTAAAGCTAAAGTGCTGCCCCTCCCTGGGGAATGTCAGGATTGTGGCCCTGTAGCCCACAGTTAGAGTGTTATTGATTCTAATGGTAAAGCTAAAGTGCTGCCCCTCCCTGGGGAATGTCAGGGTTGTGGCCCTGGCCAGCTTTAGAATGCAGTGTTTGTTTCCAGCTTATTTCGATGAAGTGGGAAACTGAGATTACCCTCGCTAAAACATACCCACTGAACCAGATCCTGTGGCAGTAAGAGGTTACTGGCAGAATCTGTGGTATATACGGATACTTACTATTGGTGTTTCAAAGCTCAAGACTACTTTATTCCACTTGGATACCAGAGTTGTCTCTCGAAAGTTGCAATAGAGAAGAGCCAAGACTTACTCAAGTAAGTTGTAAATAGAGTGAGTAGTAGCGGCACTCACTAAGCTCTATCGCCAGCTGAGTTATGTCTTTTTAATGACTGATTTACAGGAGGGTAATTTAGAATTAAAAACACCCAAACATGAGCTGCATGACCGCTAGCCACCCGCTGCGCAACAGACATTTTCTGAATTCTCAGCACATTCTAAGTGTCAACGCCGACTCACTGTGACTGCAGACTCAAAGTGTTGTGTGACGTGATATGGAAAGTTGGCCATTGTATGCAGAAGTTTAGCCGTATTGTGTGGCCCATTCTTGGTCTGAGTGTTCTAGGGACCCAAGCTACACTGTCCTCTGCAGTGTTATGGGGAGGATGGGGCAGAGATGGGGAGTCAGGGAATTTTGGGGACAGACGCTGGCTGCCCTCGGGTGATCTAGGGCCCACTCCTGCCCTCAATGTTTTAGGGTCCCTAGTCGCCCTCTCCCCTGCAGTGTTATAGGGAGGTATGTAGACTCTTGGGATTCAGGGGACAGAGGCTGACTGATCTGGGGCCTGGTCCAGCTCTCAGTCCTTTGAGGACTCTAGTCGCCCTCTCCCCTGCAGTGTTTTGGGGAGGCATGGAGACTCTTACAATTTATGGACCAGAGGTTGACTGATCTGTGGCCCGCTCCTGCCCTCAGTGCTTTGAAGTCTGTAGTCGCCCTCTCCCCTGCAGTGTTATGGGGAGGGATTGAGACTCCTGGGAGTCAGGGGACAGAGGCTGGTTGCTAGGTGATCTGGGGCCCACTCCTGCCCTCAGTGCTTTGAGCACCGTTGTTTGCCTGCTTCACTAAACTGTTCTTGAAGCTTTGCCTACTCTCATTGCTGTATGGCCCTGGGCAGGAAAGTCTTTAGGAGTTTGAGGGCTCTGGAACAATCATAATGTTCTCCACACCCTCCTCCCCACTCAGAACAGCTTTTATGTTTTATTTTTGTTCCATTTTAGCTCATCGTGCCACAAGAACTTAAAAAAACACCTTTTTATTCAATTTTAGTACAATTGTCAAACTGATATCTTCGTAGCAACTCCCCCTCCCCCATCGGCAAAACTACTCCCACCCCCCACTCCCCAAGATAGACAGTCCCCTGACTACAATCCAGCCACAGCATGTGATAGACAAATCCCATAATACCAATCGTGAGTCCTGTGGCTCCAGGGCGCATATTTCCCCCTCCAGCCCATTAATTGTCCGATAAGGCATCTCCATCCCTTTCTATGACCCCCATACTTTAGTTAATTTGTTCTGGCAACCACATGCAAGATATATTTGAATTGAAATTAAATTTATAAAGCACAGCATATACCCGAAGGCGTCTTGGCGCTATACATGAAATTTGAGAACATGCAGAACATAAGGAAGGCCGCGCTCAGATTTAGAAGTTTTAAGCGATTTGTGTAAATAGCCATGTTTTCAGGTCTTTCCTGAAGTGGATCAAGGAGGGAGCTGAGTTTAAGATGATGGGTAACGTATTCCACAACTTAGCTGCTGATCTAAAAATGCTCTTCCCTCCCCAGGTAGCCTTTTTAAAAGGGGTGATTACCACGTTCCTAGCTGTTCCGGACCGCAGGGTTCAGTTAGGTACATACCACTTCAGTTTATTTCTAAACTGTGTAGGTCCAAAACCGTGCAGTGATTTAAAAACCAGGCATAAGACTTTAAACTGACATCTCTGTCTGACTGGGAGCCAATGTAATTTTCTTATGGCTTCTTTGGCAGAGACATTCTTAGGAATGTTCAAGATGAGGCGTGCTGCCGCATTCTGTACAATCTGGAGCCTGTTAAGCAGGCCTGAGTTGGTGGTAAGGTAGAGGCCATTGCAATAGTCCAGACGGGAAAGGACCAGGGCCAGGATTACAGTTTTTAAGAGATCCTGTGGTATAAACTGCTTTATTTTGTTGATTAGTCTAATGGCCCCGAAAGAAATGGCTGTGATTTTGTTAATTTGGGCCTTGAATTTAAGTTCTTTTTCTATGATAATACCCAGGTCTTTAGTTTTAGCTACGGGTGCTGGAAGCACTCCGAGTACAGGTGGCCACCAATCGGGTGTCCAGAAAGAGGGTTTATTACTAAAGATGATGACCGCTGTCTTAGTTGCATTCAGTTTTAGACAGTTGACATCCATCCAATCGCTCACATTCTTCATGCAGTTCTTAAAGGCTTCACCCGGGTGTTTTTCTTCATTTGTTAAAGACACCACAATCTGTGTATCGTCAGCATAGGAAGCTAAGACAAAACCAGCTTCTTTTATTATTGAGGCAAGTGGCGCAACATATAAATTAAAAAGTGTGGGGCTCAGGGCAGAGCCCTGTGGAACTCCACAAGGTAAAGAGAATTGTTTAGAGGTTGCTGATCCCATTTCTACGTTAAGTTGCCGATTGGTTAAAAAGGATTTTAGGAGTTCTAGTGCCATGCCTTTTATTCCTGCTTCTTGCATACGGGCAGCCAAGATCTCATGGCTGACCGTGTCAAAGGCCGCCGAGACGTCAAGCAACACCAAGGCGGCCGTGCCTCCTTCGTCTAGAATTGACCGAATATCCTCAGTAGCGGTGATTAAGGCTGATTCGGTGCTGTGAAATTTCCTGAAACCATGTTGTGTTTCATCCAGTAAGCCAAAGAAATCAAAGTATTGATTAATTTGTTTATTCATTAACTTCTCAATACATTTGGCAGCGAAGGGTAATCTTGCGATAGGGCGATAGTTACCGACTTCTGAACTATCAAGATCAAATTTCTTCAAGAGAGGGAGAATTGAGGTCCGTTTCCATTCAGTGGGAAAAATTCCATTGCTGAATACTGTGTTAAGGATAGAGCCCAGATACACTGCCATTTGTGTAGGGATCAAATGCATTATACTGGGTGGGCAGGGATCATATGGAGAGCCTGATTTAATTGATAGAATAAGGTCTGATATTTGTTCAGCTGAGGGCATTATAAAATCGGATAAGCCAGTTAGGGCTTTCTTGGAGTAGGTATTATAGTTACTCTGACGGTCGATGCTTGTGAAGTTATCATAAATGTCAGTCACCTTTTATTGAAAAAAGTTAGCCAACTCATTACAAAAGTCCTGACTTGCTTCATTATGACAGCCCTTATTGGGTTTAGTCAATTTGTTGACTACCGAAAAGAGAGTTTTATTGGTATCACAGGCATTACTTATTTTTTCAGTAAAATAGTCTGACTTGGCCTTTAACATAACTTTTTTATGTTTAGCAATTTTCACTTTGTATGCTATTTTCTCCTCAGCCTCATAGTTCCTTCTCCATTTTTGTTCCTGTCTCCGACATTCCTGTCTAGATAAACGTACATTCTCATTATACCAAGGTTGAGACAGCTTCATTTCTTTTTTTAATGTACGGGAAATGGGGGTTATGTTATCCAGCATGGTATTTAGCCAACAGGAGAACATTTCTATCTTGCGGTCTGCGGCTGCATTCACCTCAAGTTGGCAGGGAGTGGTGGCAATCGCCTCTGTCAAAGCGTGTGTCTTAATTTTGTGCCAGGCTCTACTAGTAGTATATAATGTCATCGGTCTATGTTGTCCTAATTTTGTGGCCAATATGGACCAGGTAACCACCCAATGATCTGACCACGTTATTGGGAAGGATGGAGATAGCATAAGATTTTCCCAATTGGAGAATAAACCATCCAACATGTGGCCAGCTTTGTGTGTTGGACCTGTATTAACTAAGGGCAGTCCAAATGAGTCCATGAGGTCAATGAGTTTAATGGAGTTGGGATCTACCAAATTCTCTAGATGAAAATTAAAATCACCCAGCACCATGTATCTGTCATTAATAGTAACCGTTTCCATCAAGGAACTGAGTGTGTCTATAAAACAGTTCCTATCTCCTGGGGGACGGTATATCAAGACTCCTTTGATAGCAATTGAGTCTAGAGGTTCAATCGTGAAGGTCATAGCCTCAGTACTCAGTAATTGCTCCTCTGCCCTCATGCACCAGTTCATATTAGACTCCCATGGCTGCCCAGTTAGGCCCCCTTACCGCCCCATACCTGTATCGCTTGTCTCCGTTGCAACATCAGGGCTACATTGCAAAATAAGAGCATTTACCTTGTGTCTGTTCTTCCCAGATCCCCAGCAGTACTACCATGGCATTCAATTCTAATGTTTCGCCCAGGACCTGAAATATATATATTTTCTTTTTATAAAAAACTTTTCTTTTTTTCATAAAGCAACAACAAGTTACATGGCAGTCCATAGAGAGCAAAAAGAGCCAATGAACGTTTAGTTCAACAGTTGCAGGCTGCACAGCCACAAGATCAGCCATCAGCCTTTGTGACTCCATATTAAAGTTTGAACAAACTTGTCATATATTTTTCTCTGTATTTCTTCAAATCTTATCCATATTTTTCTTTTCAAATTTAAATGAGTTGAGCAGTAGGTATTCTAAACTTCCATATTTTATTCACGTTGTGATATTTAAAATTGGAACAGTCCAAGATGGTATGTTGCTCAATTTGTAACATCATACATTTCATTCATTGTCATTATACCCAATGCATTTCGAGAAAAATCTCTTCTTCAGGGGTCACTGTAAAACATTCAAAATAAAACATCCCATTACAATCAGCTTAATGGAATCATATCTACCCCTTGTTTTAAACACATCGTTGAACTTATGCTGAACACAGACCACATATTGCCACACCAAAACTAGCAAAATAACTTTATTTTCCTTTACTACCCATTCACTACCTGAACATAAAATGCTACTCAATCAAATAAAATGTAATGAATTTGAACTTACACTGTGTATGTGAACAACAATGATCTCCAACCGGTAAGTGGGCTGAACGTGTTCCTCCATCAACATCTTTCCTATACATGCTCAGCCACTCCCCACACCTTTAAACCTGAAGCTAATTGATACCTGGTGACCTCAACCTTTTTCGAAAAGGAAACAAACGAAATACTGAACTCAAAAACTCTGCATGCAAGAAATAAATAACTGGAAATGAGCACCGAGAGAAAAATGCACAAATAAATCAACATCAAAACAGATTAAAATGTGATTGGCAACCCACATAATAAATATAATAAAAATGCTATTAGTGTTCAAGACCCCGCCTCATGAAAACCTCCAAATATAAATAAATTCCGTGCTTGAACGTAGATTGATGAACGTTTTGTTTTCAAGGTTTATCCTTTAATCCAATTGTTCCTTGAAGTTTGAATGCCAATGTCCAACTTGTCAAAATCATCTACCATTTTACTCTTCAACCATTTTCCTGGGGTGCAAACTCAATTTGGACATAGAGAGCCTCTTTCCACAATAAATACAATTAGCAGCAAAGACATTTGCGTACTCAGTCCAGCATATACTAAAATAAGAGACAAAGCATTTTCTCCATGTATTCAGTCTGACTCTGTTCCCATCTCAGCAGCCCAAACCATTTAGCCAAAACTTTCTTTTTTTTTTCTTTATAACTCTTTTTATTTACAAAAATAATCTTGTTGGTCATTTTACATTTGCACGTATAAATTTTACAGTGTTGCATCCATAGACTATCATACAAAAAGTTCACTTCAAGGATAGTAGTACTCAAGCTGGTATCAGTACAGTAGCATTACGGTGTTAATGGTTCGTCAAGGGAAGGGAGCATGGGAGGTTCACACAAATTTCCACGGTATTCATTTCATTTTGACCAAACCGGCACCTATTTCCTCGGGCACCCCGTGCCATATAAACTGTCTTCTCTTGCAGCATGCACCAGTCCATGTCCTACTTCCATTCGCTAATCATTGGAGGTGAGAGGATTCCGGGAGCGTTGTTCCTGGTGGAATGTTTGATTGGAGCAAGTGCCTGATCTGCATGTACCGGAAGAACTCTGTTTGCGCCAATTCGTAAGTTTGCTGTAGGGAGGCAAAGGTCACCATTCCATTAGGTCCCCACAAGTCCCTTATATTAGAGATCCCTATCAAATTCCAATTACGAAATCCTTTGGTGTGACCCAGTGAGCCCAGCTTTTCGGAAACCCAGAGCGGGGTCGCCAATGTGAGTTTGTCGGCCCATCCCAGTTTCCGGCTCACAATATGCCAAAGTTGGACAGAGTGCTTTGTAGGCCCTGTGAGGTGGTACTTGTTAGGTTTTGAGTAAAGCGCTGCCTCAAAGTTCCCCCCGGGGAGGAGCCACCTGTCCATCCCATACCCGGGATTATCCCCACTCCTATAAGTGTCCTGATTGATAGCCGAGAGGTGTGCTGCCCAGTAGTATTTACAGATGTCCGGAAGCGCTATACCTCCGTCGTACTACCCCAGTGCAAGTTTTTGGAGTGATATGCGTGGCGTGCCACTCCACAAAAGGTCTCTCTGAGTGGCCTCATTAGTTGCAAAGTACTTATGTGGGACTAAATCAGGGTAGTTTTGGAGTGCGTATAAAAACCGCGGCAGCGCCATCATCTTAAATAGAGCTGCCCGACCCAGCAGCGACAGCGGGAGCGTCTTCCAAATGGCCGTGTCCCTTTGGAACCTTTGCAGAGGTGGCAAGAGGTTCCTTTCGTAGCGGGTCGTCACATCCCTGGAGATAAAAATTCCAAGGTACCTGAACCCTTCCGCGGCTATCTGGATTGGGCATTCACGCGGGATGGACGGAGGGGAGCCGTGTAATACGTACAGTAATGATTTTCCCCAGTTAATGCTGTGCCCCTAGTTTTTCCCAAAGCTGGTAAAGATATCCAGGGCCACTCTGAGGGATTTAGAGGGGGAGGCAAGATACAATAGGATGTCATCAGCATATAGCGAGATCCGGTCCTCCCACCCATCCGTCCATCTGAGCACTCGTAATGAGAGGTCCTGTCTTATCCAGGCCGCAAGAGGCTCCAAGCAGAGGGCGAAGAGCAAGGGTGAGAGGGGGCAGCCCTGTCGCGTCCCCCTCTCCAGTGCGAAATCTCGGAGATCTTGTTGAGCCAAAACTTTGTTTAGCAGGACATCCCCTGGCCTCATACTCAGGCTTCTCCTGTTGTGCACACCAGTCTACCCCGTGCCTCTGCAGTGCAAGCGTCAGTTCCCTGGGGGCTTTCCAGCATGCAGGAATATCCCCGTAAGCCACCATAAGAGCAGTACCCGGCATAGTCCTTATCACACGGGTACCCACCCACTCCCGCATCCACCCCTAGTAGGATCAATCAGCAGGAGCGCTCCAAAGTTAGGCTCAACTCGTCCGAACGCCCAGCCACCATCTCCTCCCAGTAACTTGTTATGATCAGGCATGGCCATACTATATGAAAGAAATCCGCTGGTGTGTGGGAACAGCGGGAGCAAGCAGGGGTGGCCATAAGGCCCACTAGAAACAGCCTAACAGGAGTAAGATAGGCGCAGTGTAGGTAGTATGTTTGCACTAAACGGAGTCTGGAGATTGTGGCAGTCCTTGGAGCCATTAGTGCATTGTGCCAATCGTCATCCTCTATAGCCCCCATCCACTCCTCCTATCGGCTCTAAGGGCATCCAATAACCGAGGGGTGTTAAGGAAGGACAAAGTACAGTAAATCTGGGAGACCCCTCCCCCTTTGTCAAGAGCTCCCATCATTATCTTAGCTTCCTTGGGACGGAATTTTGGGATGGACATATCTGAAGGGACGTGTGTTTACAATGCGTGGTATAGCTGCAGGGATTATGGAATTGTGTTGAGTATAGGTCTGCTGGAGCTCTTGGAAGAAAGCCATATGTGAACCCGTCCAAACATCCCCCAGAAGTGTGACGCATATGTTGTCGCAGTGAGCAAATCCCTCCATTGTTGCCACCTCTCTAACCATGTCCCATGTCATAACGGGTGTGTTGGGTGAGTTTCTTTCACCATCCTGTATGTTTCTGGGCAGGCCACCACCTGGTAAACACCAGGCGGGTCACTTCCAGCATGTTAGTAGGTATGGTAGAACCATAGAGTAACACCATAATACAGGAGAAGCCCAGCACAGCAAGCTCACGTCTGCATGCTGGGTCCGACCAACCTCTGGTAAGCCAATCATTGAGGACTAGTAGATGTGTGGCTAAGTAATACATATATAGATTGGCCATACCAAGATCTCCCTCATAAGAAGCATGCTGACAGTCCACTATATCAAACGCCTTCTCAGAATCTATAAGGAGCAAGGACAATGGGCCCGAGAGAAAGTGACGGTGGTTCAGAGCCACATGCGGGCAATGCAAACAGTGTCTGGGACTCCTGCTGGGCATAAAACCACATTGGTCCGGGTGAATCAGAGACCATATAGCTCGCCGCAATCAGATGGTCAGTATAGTTGCAACGCATTTGACCAGTGAAATAGGCCGGTAAGCGGTACAGGAGGAGGATGGCAGGCACGTCTTTGGTATGACCACATTGGTGGCCTGGTCGAGCTCCTTCGGAAGGGAGCGCTTTCAGTCTCCCTCGTTATAGAGAGCCAGCAGATGAGTGGCAAGGATATCCATATACTTAGCGTAAATCTCTATAGGGTAACCATCAGGGCCAGGAGTCTTGCTGCTTTCCATTGCTGAGATTGCTTCCCAAATCTCTTCTAATGTGATGGATTGATTCTGCATTGGAAAGTCTTGGTAGAGGTATCTCATTGAGGAGAGAGGCAGCATTTTTGGCGTCAGAGCGTGGGGCAGCTGCGTATAATGCAGCGTAGTATTCCACAAATACCTGGGAAATAGCAAGGGAGGAGCAGTGCATTCGCCCTTGGTGATCCTCGACCTCTGGTATAACCCGTCCGTCAAGGGGCCTAGATGCTAGCCAATGTAATAGTTTGCTATTTTTATCTCCCCAACCACAGATTTGTGGCGTATAAGTACGCCAAAGTTGTTGGGCCACCTCAAACGATTGAGCTATAATCTTCTCACAAACCAGAGCCAGACTCTATAGTATCCCAAGGGTCGTCTCGGATTTGGCCCTCTAACCGTAGGGCACGAACCTCATTTGCGAGATATATGCTGATGTGCCCATTCCTTTCTCCTTAACAGAGACTTAGCATATCCGTGAACAGTGACTTTCCATGCCGCCCAAACATTGCTCACTCATTGGACTGTCCCAGTATTAGCAGCAAAATAAGCCCTGATTTCACGCTGCAGATCTTGGATATATTAAGCATCTTGAAGATGCTAGACGTTAAGGTGCCACAAAGGGCGATGCAGAGGTTCCTACATGAAGATATATTGGTGCATGATCGGAGATTACTTGCGGGAGTATCCCCTCATGTGATACCATCAAAACATCTGTGGCCGCATAAAGAGCATATGTATACTCGCGTGAGTATGGTGCACAGCAGAGGTGTGTGTATACTGCCTATGTCTGGAATTCCATACCTGACATACGTTGCATAAGCCCAAGGGGGTCACACATGGAGCCAGAAAGGCCGTTCTCTGATGCCGGACATCGGAAGGGGGTCCAGTGGAATCTACCGTGGGATCAAAAACCGTATTGAAGTCTCCCCCCACAACAGTGAGACCCGGTGGCAGCTGAGCAATGGAGTGTGGCCAAGAAGGAATCTAACACCAAGGGGGGGGGCATAGAGACAGAGGGCATTAAAGGGCGACCCTCCACCATACCTGCAAGGGCAATACCGAACTTGAGGATTCGCCCCAGTCTGAGTAACCACCATGGGAAATAAACAGCGCAGCAGGATCACCACTCCACGAGACTCCCGTCGCATACCCTGCATGGTAAACTCTGTCAAACCCATGACAAGCCAACAATGAACAGTTGGTCTCCATGAGGTGCATCTCCAGTAACATTACAACTGAAGAGTGAAGGTGCTGAGCGTATCACAAGAACACTCAGCTCTTGATCCGTCCAGGAGACTGTGCATATTCCATGATAGAATCACTGACTGGGCCATAAGGGGGTTAGAGAGACATGATTCACAGGGCCAAAGGCTGCGTGCCGGGGATTCGGGTATAAGGATAAGAAATACACAAAGGTATACATTGTCGCAATAATAAGATGGGCTGGGCTAGGACTGCATGACAACCCAAAGAAAGAGAAATTTAAAGGCATAAAACATAACAAGACAGTGCCAACAATGTTAAAAAAATAACAATAACCACCTTTGCGCCTTCAAGTCCCCCACCCCATACATCCCCCAGAAGCATCTGTTGCCCCAAAATATTGATTGCCCCAAGTTAGTTTGTTATAGATTGGAATAAAGTGGTGGAACCCTCCAAGAAATCTGATGAAGACTGCTTGATGTCTGCCACCACTGTGAGGTTCATAGAGTGGTAATTGTATTAGCTAGACTAAGTCTCAATTCTGGATACATATCACTCATAGAATTGCCGGTGCCGGCCATTGAGAGCCATTCCATTGTCAGATGATGTAGTAAATTTGCATTTAGACACAAAAGGTAACATCCAGGCTTACCCTAGATGGGCGAAGGTGTGCGGCTCAAGCGTTCCTCCACTTGCGATGGAGCATGTTGTGCCTCCTCAACCTCCAAGGAAGGGCTCAACCACTGCACTAGGGGCAGCGTAGAGGAACAGGGGGAGGGGATACAGTCCATGCGCTGCATCTCCTTCACCTAGATCTAATGCGGCCACGTCTCCTGTAGTCATCCGCACCCGCGCCTACTCCTGCAGCCCGGCTGGCCAGCAGAGGAGGTTGAACGACAAATCTGTTTTTCCTTGGTCAGCCATTCCCAAGGCGACTCACCTGTTGTCAAACATTTTTTTCTCCTTGTAGATCACCTTGAGGCATGCTGGAAAGAGGGGTGCGTAGGACAAATGAAGGGCTTGAGTTTCTGTTTGACCGATTCAAAAGATGGACGGTAGGCCTGCACCTTCCGAGTAAGTTCTGAAAAGATCAGGGTTTTTGAATTCTGATAGTGGAGATCAGTATGCACACAAGCTTCATGGAGGATATAGTCTCTGTCTTTGAAGTTGAATAATCGTGCTATTATGGGGTGGCTCGAGGCACCAGGAGGAGGCCTGGGGCAAGCGCTCTGTGGGCGCATTCCACTGCAAACCAGAGTGATAGCTTATGAACCGGCATCCAAGACATGAGCCAGTCCTTCAGGAATTCGGCCGGTTACGCTCTTCATCTTCCAGAAAGCTTATGAAGTGCAAATTATTGTATGAGCGAGAAGACAGGAAACCTTGGTCTTGAGGTCAGCAACCCAGTCTTCAACTGTAGGGAGACGGCCCTCTGCCTCAGTGATGCGGCTGGTGGCATTGCAGAGATCTTGGTGGAGAAGCGCCACGTCGACTTGTACCTCCTCTATTTTCTTTTCAACAGCTGTTTGTGAGATGTGGATGGCTTCCAGGATTCTGTCAAGATACCCGTCTATTGGGGCAGATTTGTCTAAAGCATCTGTCCCCGTTGCCCCAGCCAGGGTGGTGAACTGGTCGATGTGCTGCTGAGATGGATGAGATCTGGCTGGTCTGTCCTTCCCCATGGCTGGCGTGTCTCAAACGAGGCACATGAGACTGCAGTCTGGCCAGCTTGCCACGGACCGCAGCAGTACGAGCAGCCAGGCCCGAGGTGAACCTCTTCTGGGATGAGACAGGGGTCAGAAGGTCAGAGGACAAATTGTTGTGTGTGACCAGAGATGGATGTCTTCCCTCACCCAGCGAGGAAGGATCAGTAAGTTTTAGTGCCTAATATAGTAGCGGGGAGAGGAGGACCCACCCCTCAGTCCACCTCGATCTCATATCCTGCCGCCCCTCCAGGTATCCCTCACACATCCACTCACCCTCACCCGGGTCCCTGAGGTATTGATGGTCGGGGGAGGCATAATGGTGATTAAACAGAAATGACAAAGATTTACCACATGTCTCCTTGTTTAAGCAGTTCAGGAGGGGCAGCCGGTGCAGATCCACAAACGGGAGGGCAAGAAACGAGCAACAAGCCCTTCAAGCCATCACACGGCCAGACCACCCCTCATCAGGCATCCTCAAGGTCAGAAACGCACGCAAAAGCGTGATTTTGTGGTGAGCAAAGATTGCATGTCAGTGAAGAAAGGATCCCAGGACCCAATATTCCAGCAGGCTCTCTTCTTGAAACTCGGTCTCGGGGTGTGAGGGTGATGAGAGCCCTAAGGCGATGTCACACCTGGAGGTATCGCGAATATTCTCCCCCAGCTAGTTCATTTTAGAATTAAAGTTCCTAAAATTACACAATTTCTTGGCTGTCCGATGCATCCCTTAGCATTGATATGCCTATCAAGTCCCACTGCCTGTGGCCCCCAACTTCCTGCATTGATGTCAGTCCCTCAGCCTCCCACAACCGGGTCGCCAGGGTAAGCGCTCCCTTCCAACTCAGCCGTACACTTACCTTTTTCCCGATATCAACGGCCTCCTGCCTTTTTTCCTTCCTCGTGTGATTTTTTCTGTTTCCCTTGAAAGATTGGCCTTGCTTCCTGGTGCAAGAGGCAGCGATATTGCTCCCTTTTGGTGTCAATAGCAGTCGCTAATCCGGGGTTAGACTAGGCTACATATTGGGATTCCCATTCCACCAACTGCTCTTCCAACTCATGCCCTTCTTTCTCCCCCTTTTTCCCCTTCAATTAAGCTATTAACTGGCCCCTTACCACCATTTTATAGGATTCCCAAACAGTAATGGTGGAGGGTACAGATATTTAGTTCTCTGCAAAATATAGTTTGTTTGCCTCTTCCACTAAACACTTGGAGGCCCAGTACTTCAAGACCCAGGGGTCAAGCGACCAACCCCTATGCATAAGAGAATGGGACTGGGTGAGGTGCAACGTAAGCGGGGAGTGGTCCAAGATACATCACAGCAGGTACCCGAGGTCACGACAATGGCTTGGGCATCCCACAAGGACCAAAAAGTAATCAATTCTGGAAAGAGATTCCATCTTATTGGTCAAGTAGGAGTACTGCTTCTCATGTGAGTTTGTGGATCTCCACAGGTCAACCAACCTCAGAGCCTGCCCGAGGGCAAGCCTCCCCTATACCATTCTATCCAGGTCACCCAGGAGTGTAAGATTAAAATCTCCACCAATCACCACCTTAACTTCTGGCGTTTGCAGGATTCATTTCCACATCGCCGCCACCCTGTCCGACTGTAGGCCTGACGGAAGATACTCAGAAGCGATCCACACCTCCTCCCTCTAACAGGTGCTGCGGACCACCACCCAGCCTCCTTGGGGGTCCTCCTATGTACATAACACGTGGAAGGATACAGATTTTCGAATCATGATGTGCACCCCTAGAACAGCCTGCATGTGCCAGCACAGTGTATTTTACCCTCTCTAAGAAACCACAATTATTTCCTAACAAGTGGGTCTCCGGTAGGAGTATGACGTCTGGGGCATGGCGTGTTACAAACTTCCAAACCACCCCTCTCTTCACTTTATTGCCCAGCCCGTTTACATTCCATGACAGAAAGGGCAACGAGGTGTCCTCTTTCCCTTGCATCGGATTTATGGAGTGTCTGTCTAATGCTCAGGTCTGCCTGCTGCATGTGTGTCTATCCCATAAGTGTGCCATGCCTCAAACTTCCCCCAAAACTACTCCTCACTCCATCACCTCATGCATCGAGTTTCCAACTACCCGCCTCCCTAACACTTGAGATGCCTGTCACCCCCGAAACATGTAGGATACTCTACAAAATATCTAAAGAGCTGTTCAGTGGGAGGGTGGACATCCCCCCACGGGCCAGTTTTGCAGTCTCTCGGAGGGAACATTGTCCCCGCCATCTCATAGACGAGGCCCCGCTGCTGCTCCATGCAGTTCTCCACCCAGTGGCTAGAGCAGGTCCTCTGCAGTGATTGGAGTGACCACTGGCGGGCCCAACCCCTCTGGCTCCCCCACAACAGTTTCAGCGCACCCACTTGATTCAGAGGAGCCCCTCCAAATGAACGCCCACTTGTCCATTTCCTATGGGCTCCCCACCTGGACATCGCGCACCACTTGAGCTCTCTCCTAGTAGTAGTAGTAGTCCCACGCCAGCAGCCCTTGGGGGCGTGTTCCAAGGGCATCTCCCCGGCCGGGGAGCCGCTGTCTCTGATCCAGGTGGTGACTGGCCTTGCTCCTCCAACCAGTCCCAAAATCACCGGCTGTCAGTCAGTCAGTCGGTCAAAATTACTTTATTCGGTTACTTAAAACCATAAAAGCATTCTACACAAAGTACAAAAAAGGTTAAGAACAATGATATGACATTAGCTAACATCAGGGATATTGCACTGGTTACATAATCAAGGTAGACAAACAGTTTTAAAACAGCTTTAAGACCAGATTATAAAAATTTTACTTTTATGCTCTAGATCATGGGAATCACTCTCACTTTTTTCTCCTAATTCTGACTGCTGCTGTTAAGAAACTCGCTATGTTAAGAATTTCTCAGACATTCGAAGGCATTTGTAGATATAACAGTGCTGGTTTCGCCTGTAACAATTCTTTGCCCTTTAAAATTGGCAGAATAAAACGTTTCCGACTGTGCAAAAAGTGCTCACGGAATAAAACAAAGTGCAATGTGTCCTGGGTGGAGAAATTATCACATGTACAGACAACCAGGTCCTCCTCCCTTCTCCATCCCGGAGGTTCGGCAAGTAAAAACTGTAACTGGTTCAGCCTAAATCTTACCAGGAGGAAACGATGGTTAGAGTTAGTTACCACATTTAAATAGGGTTCAATTACACGAGACGTTTTTAACAATTGATGGGCACGTACCGTTGGTTTTGCCAGCTCCCTTGCCTCTCTTTCCATAAGTGCCATGTATAGGTAAGATTTCTTGGCGCACTGCACATCTCCCTTTACTAATTTGTCCGGAGAGTTAAATAATTCAGGCCGTCCTAATTGCACTGCCAGCCTTTTCACGTAACTCAACCATGGAATGCTGTTTGCTCGGTCTAAAGCTAAACAAGATTTCGCAATTCATTTCAAGTTCAGGGTTTAACCAAGTTGCTATCCATTTTAGGAAAGGTGCCATTTCAATTAGGTCAGCCCAAAACCTATCCCAATCTCTTCATGAATTATGTATGATGGGGTTGATTGTGGCACCGATAGCAAATTTCTTAATAATTCAGCTATTTGGATTTCCTTTGCTTCTTTAAATACCCATATGTTCAAGCCATAGTTTGCGAAGCAATGCATTTTGCTCTGTATACTTTTAACAGTGCTTGTATTGGTTTTGCCCCTAGCCTACGTGCAAAGCCTAGGACCGCAGATGTAGATCTGGCCAATACATTTCTTTTTGCATTCATTTGCGGGACCCATGTACATCCATTATCAAATATAACACATAGGTAAGTAAATGTTGTAACCCTAGTAATCTCATTACCCTCACAGTGGAGAGTTTTAGGCCTTTTAGGCCTGGAGCCAATTGTCACCCGCTGTCATAAAGAACCAGGATTTCTCTGAGGTAGAAACTCCGAGCTTTGCCGGGAAGAATAGGGCAAAGGCCCAGGGTATGGAGATGGCGTTTCACTGGAAGGCACATCTCCTGCTGTCGCTGAACTGTATTTGGATAGTCTGAGTGTAGTGTAGTTCCTATATTTCCATTAGGCTCTGCGCATTGGAATAATATACCCTATAGATATGACATAGGACTGAGGTCAGTATGTCTCTATCGAATATACTAAACTTAATTGTGAGTGCCAGCTAGCTCAGAGGTCACTAGAAACTTTCTCGAATACACAAGAAGGGATTAGTTTCTGGCAACCGCATAAACATGACAACTTTGTTTCCCAAGAATAAAACGTATCTTCAGAGTCGTGGAAACAATAGATAACTAGTTCACTCAGTCCATCGTGCATGCTTCGTTTCTACAGATTTGCACAGAAATAGAGAGACGGGCGTTTCAATAAAAGGATTTATTGAACAGTCTTCTTTCTCATGCAAGAGAGGTGAACTGCTACAATTGTTAGACAGAATGCAAAGTATAATGTGTACAGCGTAAACAGTAGTATAAAATAATACTGTAATAGCATTGTCTTGTGCTATGACATATAAAAATACACACATAAATAACACAGGCTAAAATACTCAACAGGTGCTTCTAAAATACGCCTACCCCAAAGTACAAACCTCGGTCTAGTATGAGGGAAGAAGTAAGTGTGGTCTTTAGCATAGGTTTAGTTTTTGCCAAGAATTGCCAAAGGTTTCTCTAGGTTCTAATCAGCTCCATACCTTAGAATGAAGGAGGTTGGTATCTCTGTCTCAGACTCGATTTCCCAACACCCCGCAAGGGGAGTCAGAAACACTGGGGCTGGATTTCTTGGCAGAGGAGGACAGCTTCTAATCAGTGCGTCAGCTGGAGAGTCGGCTCCCTTCGGCACTTGCTGTAGCGGGCAAGTAGGTAGTCAAACTGCACCGAACCACAACGTGCTTTGCTATAGCAAGTGAAGGTATATTTATACCTTGAAGGTGTTTAGGAATGCCAGCTTTGACGTAAAGTCGAGCATATGAACGTCATGGATGAACCCCTAAGGAATAGTTGTTCATGCATAATAATGAGTTTCTTGGAGAAATCAATATCCAGGCTAGGGGAAGTTCCTTCAGCTTAAGAGTCTGGTTTTCCAAGAAATCGTTGTGACATTTGATGAACGGATGGAAGTAGCCATGCCTGTATTTGGGTAGCATGGGCTATCCCTAAATAAGGGCTTGATTTCTATGCCTGTATAAGGGTAACGCGAATTGTACCTATATAAGGGCATGAATCGGGAAAATTCATTCGGAATCTTAAAACGCCATACAACATGAGTACATTTTCACTGAGCTGCCCTCCATAGTCCATCAGCCATGCATGCGTGCCATCTGTAGAATGTGGTCTTGGTCTCTAAAATGCAACAGTTTGGCTATGATCAGGCGGGGGGGAGGGCCCGGAGCTGGGGGGTGCCCCAGTACTCTGTGAGCCCATTCCACCTTGTAGAGCGTCGAAGCCCTCCCAGACAGCACCGTTTCCAGAAGCCATTTTTCCACAAAGAGATCAGCACTTGGGCCCTTAATCTTTTTGGGGACTCTAATGATGCGCACATTGTTGTGCCTTGAGCGCCCCTCCGCATCATCCAGGTGCTCTATGTTGGTCTTGAACTCTGTTTAAAGCTTATGTAACTGGGCCGCATTGTCTTTGGCCACAGGTGTGGTCTGGGCCAGTACTTTCTCTGTGTTGAAAACGTTCCCAGCCAGTGCCTAGTGATCAGCATGCAGTAGCCCTAGGTCTAAAGTCACTGTTTCGATCTTGTGTTCCAGAGCTACTTTGGTGTCCTTGATCGCCGCCAGAATGCATTCAGTGTCTGCTTCCTGCTACCCCTCTCCTGCAAGCGGTAGCCCAGAATTTGCTTGCTGCCCCATTTTTCTTTGTTTAGGCCACACCATGGCTCCAGTCGCTTGGGAGTGGGCCCCAGCTTCCATCCGCTGGGCCACCCCTGCCACACCGCTTCCAAGCACAGTCTGACTCAGCCGCAGCACTGTAGCCCAGCAAGATGAGGGGGCCAGACGATGTATTACCTCCGGTCTTGTCCCCCGTGCAAATACGCTATGAGCACTCCAGGCTTCCTCAAGCGTGGGCCCACAGTGTGTGGTGCATGCCCACTTCTCTACACACCCCCAGCAATTACAGGTCGCTGACAATACCAGTGTGTCGCGGCTCCAGGGGGGAAAATAGGGCTCGCAGTCATGTCCTCCACTGTCAGCCGGCTCCCTTCACCCCACAGGGTAATACAGCCCCCTTGGCAGGCAGAATTAAGAGGCTTGTGGGGGTAATGTCGATGGAGCTTCACTTCACGTATTCACCGCCATTGCTGCTGCAGCCATGCCCCCACTGTCAGCGGCTTTGGTGGGATCATTGACCAAACCTCTTTCTGGGAATGGGGGCTGCCTACCATGGGCAAGGTCGTGCCTCACCCTCAATTATAAAAACAGAAGTCTTTCTTCCCCCCCTGGGGGGGGCAGATGAGGGTACTAGCCCACAATCCGCCCCACTAGGCCCAGGGATTTTTTTGTTTTGAATATGTAGGGGTGGGGACTGTCCAAAATGGTCATGCCAATGCCCCCACCCTCCCAAACCAAAAAGCAACAGTCTTTCTGGCAGCCCTGGGGGGCACATGGGAGTTATTACCCCAGATCTGCCACCAGGGGGCAGAAAGTCCATTAGACACCAGAGGTTTTTTTTCATAAAAGAAGGGTGTGGGCTGGCCATAATGGGAAATGCCAAGGCACATAACCCCCCCACACCCCTAAAACAATAGCCACAGTCTATCTGCCTGCCCTGGTGGGCAGATTGTGGCAATAGCTCCTTATCTGCCCCCAGGGCGGCCGAAATCCCACTATATACCAGAGATATATTTATGGAGATGTCAGGGAGCGGCTCCTTAGGCAAGGGTTACTCCACTTTTTTTTGTGAACACATTTTGACTACTTCTGCCCCTCTTGAGGACAGATCAGCGATACCTTTAGGCTCATCTGCAGAAAAACCACTAGACACTAGCAAATGTTTCTGTGTGTGTGTGTAAACTGGAGTTCGGCTGACGGTGTGTACTGGCGTTTGGCTGGCTATGTGTAAAAAGGCATTTTGCTGGTGGTGTGTGTAGGCTTGCACTTAGCTGGCAGTGTGTGTGGACTAGCACTTGGCTGGCACTGTGCGTGGATGGCCGGTTGGCTAATGGTCTGAGTGGATGGCACATCTCTGACAGTGTGTGTGAACTGTCTCTTGGCTGGCGGTGTGCATGGATAGCGCTTGGCTGGTGGTGTGCATGGATGGTCCTTGGCTAACAATGTGGCTTGCGTGGATCCTCCAACGTTTTATTTCCCAGAATCCCCTGCAAACCTTCAATTGAGCTAGAAAGTCACACTTTCCTCACATTTCTGTGCAGAAAAGTTGTGCTATCACGGTACGGCCCAAATTTCCCACCACCCAGCGTTCTTCTCGGTCTTCTGATAAAAATTATATCTCACTAGTGTGGGTGTCCAAAGCAGCGAACCTGAAAATGTTTAAAATGGAAAACTTGAACGTGAACCAAAGTGCTCTAAAAGGGCATTTTATTTTGATATGTTTTTAGGCTAACTCTGCTTTGGGCACCCACACAAGTGGGGTATCATTTTTATTGGGGGACTGAGGGGAACACTGGGCGGTGGGAAATTTGTGCCAGTGCGGTGATCTTACAACATTGCCATACAGACATTTTTTTTGTTTTTGTAATACTTATTTTCAGTCGAAGAGATAGTAAGAAGGAAATCATACACACATCCATAATTGCCTGAAGGTCAAACATAAACTGTTCGGCTATTTAATTTCATATAGTCACATTTCAACAGTATCATATATAATACACAGCCTCACCATAATTATAGACAATAAATATTATAGTGTTACAAAGACGCCTCGAACAGGTAGGTGAAGATTCAGTAACGCTTTATTACGGCCTCCACTCCGGAACCTAACACGTTGCGCTGAAAGCACAGCGACCAACGAACTCTGGCTGCTCTTTTCAACATTCCAAGGCAGCCTCTGGCGCAACTGTAGGAACATTCCAAGGGTTGGAAGGGGAAGGGGGGGCAGAGAGAGCGCGAGGGAGAGACCACACAAGGTTCGTGAAAATCCATAGTACAAACCTAGTAAAGCCAGGGAATTAAAACACATCTTCCCCCCATAAACAATGTAAGAGAGAAATGTTAACACTATTGCATAATGAAGTATTTATGCCATTCAGGTGAAACAATACGTCTTATGATACCGCTCCTAAGAAGAGTTGTAAGGTCTCCAGAGTCCCCAGATGTCAGGGAGTTTTGATGAGTGGTGTCCTCTGGGTTTGGGCATTTAACCAACCAGTCCATGCTCTAGTTTTGCCCATTCTCAAGGACTACAGTGTTGTTTTTGATCTCCACTATTCTTCTGGGTTCATTGAACTTAGATCTGTGATCCCCTGCGAGTGTGGGTTTTTTCACAGCTACCCAGTCGCCTACAGACCATTCCCGGTTTTTTGTTCCATGGCTTTGATCATACCGGTCTATGTAGTAGGCTTGATGGGAAGCTATTTTGGGTTTGGCATTGTTATAAAAGTGTGCTGTTACCTCTCCTCCCCCGAAGAATTTAGTACTGGGTTTTCTTCTCCAGAGTGATGAGAAGGGAGATATGCCTGTGACCAGGTTGAGGGTGGTGCGATATGCCCAGAGCATATCTTGAATAGAGCGATCAACAGGTAGGTGGTTGATGCAAGCTAGCTGTATGTTCTCTTTTACCATTCTGTTAATTCTTTCGACTAAGCCGTTAGCTCGAGGACAGTACAGAGCCTTTTTTAGGTGGGTATGGCTAAACTGGGTAGGAAGTTGGACATGGCTGACAAGGTGAATTGGACACCATTGTCTGTGACCAGGGTGGCCGGAATGCCTTCAGTGACGAAGGTATCACACAGGAAGTTGATCAGGGATTCGTTCGTTGTTTGATGCACCATTTTAATGACTACACAATGTAAGTGAAAATCCGTCAGGACAAATGCAAATCTTTTAGTGACACCTCTCTTATTGATCAGGCCGATGATGTTCAGTGCTAGTTTTTCCCATGGTTTGTCTGCAATGGAAACTGGGGAAAGAGGTGCCATCTGGGTCCGTTTAGTTTTGCCACTATTGGCGCATATGGTGCAGTTCTTGACTTTGGTCTCGACCATAGAGTCCATGTTGGGGAACCAATAGTGCTCTCTGAGCCTATTTTTTGTAAGGCTTCTCCCTAGGTGGCCCTCATGAACCAAGTCTATTATTTTGTCTTTTTAATCTTCATGAGGAATGATTTTGTTGTTTCTCCATATGTAATCATTGTTCAAGTTGATCTCATGTCTTATTTCCCAGACTTTGTCTAGATCTTGGCTGACGCTTTTACGCGAAGCTGGCCATCCTTGATAGTATATTCTTTAAGATGAGTAAGTGTGGCATCTTGGGTCATTTTCTCGATCCATTCATTTTTCTTAATTGTGGAAGAGTGAACCTGTAAAATGGGAAATTCAGGCGTTTCAAAGTTTTCTACTAGGTCTAATGGTGCCCTTGAAAGGAAGTCAGCTGCAGTGTTGAGGTCACCTGCGACATATTCAAGTTTAAAAACAAAGCTTTCCAGGCCTAACACCCATCTAGCTACTCTGCGTGTACTGTTAGCTGAACCTTTAGAACTGAACATGTAGATGAGGGGCTTGTGAACGGTGCGAACTGTGAACTTATCCCCCATAGGTAGAACTTGAAATGTTTAATCGCCCAGAAGCAGGCCAGGGATTCCCTCTCTACAACGGAGTCGTTTCTTTCTGAGTTGTTAAGGGTGCGGGAAGCAAAAGCAACAATGCGTTCTCTCCCACCGATAACGTGAGAGAGAGTTGCTCCTAGGCCTTTGTTGCTGGCATCGGTGGTTAGCATGATCTTCCTGGAAGGGTCAAAATTGCATAAGTGGGGGGCAGTTAATATGTTTCTTTTAATGTTGTCAACAGCTACCTGGTGCACCTCTAGCCATTTGAAAGGAGTATGGTTTTTAGTGACTTCCCGAAGATCGTTGGAAATATCAGAAAAGTTCTTAACATATTTGGCCATGTATTCTGCAAGGCCCAGGAAGGATAATAGTTCTTGTTTGGTGGTGGGTGCATTGGCTTTTTAAACAGCTTCAAGGAGGCTTAATTTGAGTTTAAATCCGTCCCTTGATATGGTGTGCCCAAGGTAATCATCGGTTCCAACCTCGATTTGGCATTTTTCTTCTTTCAGGGTAAGGCCCGCCTTCTTGAATCTCTAGAGGACAGTCCTGAGAGACAAGTCATGTTAATCTGGTGTTGCTCTGTAGATCAAGACATCGTCTTGGAAGCACATGGTTTTGGGGACCCCTTCTAGTATGTGCTGCATTATCTTTTGAAATACCGCTGCCGCTGAAGCGAGTCCAAACGGCATTCTGAGGAACATGTATGACCCCAGCGGGGTGGTAAAAGCAGTTAATTCTCTGGAGTGGGGCTGTAATTCTACTTGATGGTAGGCATTAGTTAGGTCCAGTACACTAAAGCAGGTGGCTTACCCCATGGTACTTAATACCTCGTGGTTGCGTGGAAGTGGGTATCTTTCAATGATGATATTATCATCAAGGTCTCTAAGGTCGATACACAATCTAATGTCATTTCCTTGGGCTTTCTTAGCGATGGCCACTGGTGCGACCCATGCGGTGCAATCCACAGGTTGTATAACACCTAGAGTCTGTAGTCTGGCTAGTTCGGTTTTTAGGGGTTCCCACATAAGGTGAGGAATGGGCCTAGTTGTGTGTGCAATGGGTTTGGCATTGGGTTTCAACTTTATTTTGTGTTGGAAATTCTTAAGGAGCCCTAGTTCGGAAGTGAAAAGTTCGGGGAACTCTTTGATGAAGGATTTACCTTGGGTGGATAAATCAATGGTAAGAACTTGCTACGGGTTGTTAGGGTCCAGTTTTATGCCTAATTCTTTTTGGTGCTGCCAACCGAGAAGATTGGACCCCTCCTCAACTATGTAAACTTTCCCTAGGGTAACACGGTCTTTGAATGTAATGTGGGTTTTAACCATGCCCTTCAAAGGAATAGATTCTCTGGTGTAGCTGGTGGGAGAAATGTCAGGTTTTATTAATTCGCTTTCTTTACAAAAGTTCAGGTTATTAAAATCTGAAATGTTCACAAAAGTGAACGGGAAACAGAAATCCGCAAACATGTTGATTTTCTTGCCACCCAACCAATTTCACATTGTAGATAGTTAATTTGATTGACAGTACTGGAGTCCCGGACTTGGAAGATCATTTTCTTTACTGATTGAATTTTAGGCTCATGAGTAACCTCAGCATTGTTCTGTTTACTGCGACAAACCCTAGCAAAGTGGCCTTTCTTATTGCACTTCTTGCAAATAGCTGATATGGCTTGGCAACTCGGGTTGTTGGCAAAGTGATTGCTACTATCACAGCTGTAACATTTCAGTTTGTTAGGGTTGTTGTCACGAGTAGAGTTGACGGTTTTAGAATTTTTAATTTTGCAAATAGTATTGTCCTTGAGAGGATCAACAATTTCTGAATCAACAATTTCTGATACCTGGCTCTGGTCTGACTGGGAGTGTTCAGATGGAACAGGATTAGGTCTAATTTCTTTCATACAGAGGGCGGTATGTTCAATAGATTTAGCCAATTCAATCGCCTTTTGCAAATTAGGTTGTTTTTGCAGTAATTTTTCTTGAATTTTACCATTATTAGTGCACCTCACCATTTGGTCTCTAATCAGTGAGTCGTTGAGATCTCCGAATTGGCATAGCTCACTTAGACCTCTCAGCACAGCTACGTAGCTAGAAAGGCTTTCATGTTTTCCTCGGACTCTACAAAATAACTTGTGGCATTCCAGCACTATGTTGATTTTGTCTCCAAAGTGTATTTCCAATTTTATTAAAGATGTTTCGTAAGCGTCTCCATCTTCTTCAAGGTATGGTTCTAGTAGAGTATCAAAAACTTTCCTCCATGGGTACCCAGGTTGTGTAGAAGGATGTGTTTTCTTAAGGCACTGAATTGCCCCCCCCCAATTGCAATCAGGTACGACTCAAAGATCCTGACGCATTCTTTCCAAGGAAGGTTGGGTTCCCCTCATTCATTTAGGAAAGGCGGGGGCTGGGTCATGCTTGCAGCAGCCATGTTGAGAAGCAAAACACTGAGGGAACACCCCAGGGAGAAGAATAACTTTGGTGTAATACCAACAAAATTGGTACCCAATGGATAGGTGTGCGTGCCACCCTAATGGCTGTAGTAGAGATGGTGGAGAAGCCCAGGGGATGACACACAAAATGACTAAGAAGTGTGCGTATTACTGCAGAAAGGTTAGCACCAGGGAAGAGCAAAGGATTGGCACCAAGGAATGAGTAAGTTGCACCACCAGGAAGTGTGTGTATCACTGTGGAAGGAGTGACACACAAGGAGAGCGTGTGTGTGCCACCGTCGAGAATGATAAAGAAGCATGAAGAGAGTGTGTCACTGACATGTCTTCAGACATGCAAAATGGTGTGCACCTCACCCGAGAAATAAATGAAAGCGGATGATGTGTGAAGGCAGCTGAGGAAAGTACAAGAAGCGATCGTGTAACAGAATGCCCTGGTAACAAGCAAAATGATGTGTGTGTTACTGGTGATCTGACGATCTCCCTTAGAACTGGCTGTAAGGAGGAGTGTGGCAAAGAAAAATGAAGAAAATGGTGAGATGGTGACAGGCTTGAAACAATTATTGAAGAGCCAGAATTAGTGTGCCTGTCATTGAGAAACACCAATGTGTGGCAGACAGGGTAATAAAAGCCACTTCAAAGGACGCAAAAGGCTGACTACGCAACATCAGGGGTGTGCTTGTCACTGTGGTAAACAAGAGGTGCAGGCTGGCCTTACAAGTGTTTATCTTGAAATCCTCTGATGTTAAGAAATGTGAATCAACTGAGCGCAAAATCTTTTCCTTGTGACAAGCAGCGTATATGTAAGAGGTGTGCCTGTCACCGTGGAATGGACATAGGCACGCCGATAATAAAGTCTACTGTAGATGGCATAGTTCAGAGGCAGAAAATTCCCTTCAGCTCCTCACGGAGATCCTTTAAACTAAAGGGAAGCTCAGAGGGGGGCATGCACAGGGTCGATTAAGACAATTACTAATACCCGGCACGCCTCCAGAGACGCACAGAAGGCACCACACCATCCGGAAATGTAGAGGCGTGGCCGTAGGCGAGGGCGGGCTCCCACTGAGATGAGGCAAACACGGAAGAGTGTTGCGTCCTCGGTTTTCCCACAAATCTTTTTCCCTTTCGGATGAGGCGGGGAATATAAACCAGATATCCGAACAGGGCAAGAAATAGTCTCCAGAGGAGACCGCGCAAGCAGGGATAGGCAGTCTCACGGCCCTGCGGAGTATGCGCAGATCAGCTATTTGAAGGTGCGCTTCACGTCAGCAGCTTCTGCTTAAGTGCTGGAAGGGCAAAGACCCGGAAGGGACAGTCACATGAGGAGTGAAAGGCTGTGTGCTTGTTGCGCACCCAGAGATGAAGGCGAGAGAGAGCCTCTGCAGCATCAAAGTCAGCGTGAGGAGAACTGATAGCTGGTTGAAAATGCCAGCAAACAGTACCTTAACCTTGTGGGCCACAAGGTAGTGATTACACTTGACGTAGAGGATGAAGACAGAAGGGAAGGAGCGCCGTCCTGCTCCCTTACGCAGACCAGTCGTCCCCAGTGTTACAAATACGCCTGGAACAGGTAGGTGAAGATTCAGTAATGCTTTATTATTGCCTCCACTCTGGAACTTCTAACACATCGCACTCAAGGCACAGCAACCAACAAACTCTGCCAGTCAGGCTGCCTTGTCAACATTCCAAGGCAGCCTCTGGCTCAACTGTAGGAATGTTCCAAGGGGTGGAAGGGGAAGGGGGGGCAGAGAGAGGGAGAGACCACACAAGGTTCGTGAAAATCCATAGCACAAACCTAGTAAAGTTAGGGAATTATAACAATATTGCACTTATCCCTCATTTCTTTCATATTGACTAAATTATTTCTTTTCCCAGAACACTGCTTAGGCTGCAAAACTTAGCATAAGAGCCTGATCCAAGAGCGTATCTCTTTTCCAGTTCCTTTATTCTTTTTAATGTTAATTTCCACTGATGGAATGACGGGCTATTTCTGAACCCTAATTTTGCTGAATAATTTGTAAAAACACGATTTTTATATCCGGTAAATAACCCATGATTTCAGTGAGGGCACTTATTAAGTAATACAGTTCTAAAACTTTAAGGCAATATAGATCAATTTCAGACCAAAATGTCCTTATTCATGGACAACTCCAAATTATGTGGGACCATGTCCCTGCCTCCTCCATCTTTCATCGGAAACATTAAGATGACATTTCGGGATTTATTTCATGGAATACCATAGGAGTTCTATTGAGTAACCATTTGGAGTAGAATTGCATACGTCTAAAATTGGCCTTAATGAATTGATCTTGTACCATGTGTCCAATGAGATATCAATATCTTCTTTGGCGTGCCACTTAATCCTGGCTTTCTCATACACAATTATGCTTTTATTATGCCTCATAATTGAGGCCCATCCACTGACGGACAGTCTCATTCTGGGGTCTAGCAATTCCTCAGCTAATTTCAAACTTATCTGTATTCCAAATGCATCTAAATTTCTCAAATAGCGTCTGATCTTAATGAAGGGCCACTGGAGTATATTTATATGTGACCTGATCATAAATTTTATATCTTTCCAAACCTTCCATGATTCTGAATTCAAAAAGTCTGATATTGAACTAAAGCCATTATGTTCCCACTTTAATGTAATATTCTTTTCTACTAGGGGTCGAACCCCCACATATACAGCCGTCAATTTAGTTACACCATTAATAATTGGGATTTTGCAGTGCTTGAATATCTTTTTATATACCATTGCAGAGTCTTATCTCTGACTTTTTTTTGGTGTTTTAGCAAGATGTAAAAAATCTGTGGTATCATAATCCCCAAAATTACTTTAAAAAAAATATTTAAATCCATAGCATACTAAGGATCTAATGAATCTAAAAGTGCTATGTGCAAAATTCATAAAGTACTAGATTCTTAAATTAGGAAAGGCTAGTCCACCTTCTTTCAGTGGCCTATATAAAGTGTCTAGTGCTAAGCAAGGGGATTTATTTGCCCAAATAAAGGCTATAGACATGCTCTCTATTTCCTTAAAAACTTTATCTGTAGAGCCACATGAACAGCAGCCAACAAAACATTATATAGTGGTAAAACTGACAACTGAATTAACGCAATTCGACCCCATAATGGAGAGAGGCAACTTATTCCATTTTGCGAATAGTGCCTTAATCTTACAGGTAAGGGGGGTTTAATTTAGTTTAAATAAGGTATTGATATTTTGTGTGAAATACACCCCCAGAAATCGCTTGGGTGTGGAATTAATTAATGGATATAATTTGTGGATTAAAGTGTCTTGTGTGCAATTACATAATAAAATCTCAGTTTTTGATTTATTAATCCTATAACCTCCCAGGTCTTGATTTTCAATATCTGGTTTTAAAAACAATATATCATCCGCGTATAATTTAATGGGAGTCATACCATCTACAGGTGGATTTATATTTGGTGAATCACGAACAGCGATAGCTAAAGGTTCAATGAAGAGGGCAAAAAGAATGTGTGATAAAGGGCAGCCCTGTCTTTTCCCCCTATTTATCATGCATGTGCCACTACTTCTAGCATTTATACCTATTTGGGCTTTTGCTCTCTTGTACATACTATATATTAACTGAATCAATCTAATAGGAAATCCAACTTTTGAAAGAATTATAAAAGGCTCACTCAGCTTATCAAATCATCACCTGTGCAGGAATGTTTTTCCATGCAAAATAATCTAAAGCTTCAGTTAGAAAGATTGTATTAAAAGATAAATGTCTTACAGACACTAAACCGCACTGGTCGGAGTGGATAAAAGTTCCCATGACCGTATTTATTTGGTTAGCTAAAAGCTTCATAATTTATAGTCCGCATTTAAAAGGTAAATGGCCAATATGGATTGATGTATTCATTATCTTGTCCTTTTTTTAAAACTGGCTACCGTTGCTAAACAAAATGAATCCGAAATCTCCCCACCCTCCAGAACATGATTGGCTAATTTTAGTAGCTCTGGGTTTAAAACTGACGCAAAACTTGTATCCCCGCAGGCTTTACCATTTGCAAAGGGCTTTACTACTGTCTCAATCTCACTAAGGGTACATTTTGCTTCCAATGCTTGTATTTGGTTTTCTTTTAGTCTTGGGATTTCTAGCTTAACTAAAACATCAGTAAGCGCTCCTATATCCCCTTGCTGCTGGGTACTTTATATTGCCTTATAATGCTTAAAAGATTACTTCTGAATTCCTTCAGGGTCTTTGATACTTCTCTTCGTCTCTGGATCTATTATTGATATTATCTTATTTTTCTCTTTGCGATCTCTTGTCTTCCAAGTCAGTAGCTTACCCCCATACTCGCTCTTTTCAAATACCTTTTGTAAATATATATTTTTAGCTGTGTATCCTTGTTCTTCATTATACTCCTGCATGCATATTCTGGCTTTCCTAAGGCAGTCTTTGTTAGCTTTTGTTGCTGAGCTTTGCATTTTTAAACGTGCCTGATTTAGTTCTGTTTCAAGCTCGGCCCTTAATATCGAATTTTTCCTCTTCTATACAATCTCTTTCGATGTAATATATCCACATATAATGGCCTTATAAGCCCCCATACAATTTCAATACTAGTTAAGTTTTTATTTATTTTAAAATAATTAACTGTCTATATCTCCATATCTTTACACCATTCCTGATCTTCGAGATTCACTTTGTTAAATGTCCAACTTACATCCGGTCTTTTTACCTCAATTCCTGCTTCCTCCATTTTTACTAGGGCATGTGTAGGAGAGTAGGATCTGCTTCACATGGGTACCCCCACTTTTTGCTGGTGTTTCATAGGTTTTCGACCTTAGTCTGGCTGTGGCCCTGCTAATCAGGACCCCAGCCTAGCTGCTTCCTCTCTAAAATGGTTTGCATGTACATTAGGTACATTTCTAATTGGATTCTGGAGTGCCTTATATGCCCCTAGTATATGCTATACTATGTACCTAGGGCATAGGTACCGCAGAGGCCTACCAGGGGCTGAATGATGTATTATGCCACCCCTGGGAAGCACTCCAAAATGGCACCACAGGTCTGCTACAGCAGCCTGGGTAAGGGTGTGCTTGCACCCCTTACTGTGGTATAGGCTACCTATTGCACTACCATTGCACACACATATAAAACCTATAAGTCACTCCTATGGCAGGCCTTAACAATCCTGAAGACAGAGTGCTTGGTTTTTATGTGAGAGGGTGCCTCTACATGAGCAGAGGCCCTCTGCAGCGTTCGGAGTACCTCGTCTGATGCTGTTTGTGGTGCAGCCTGACCATATACTCTTAAGTGCATTATAACCTCGCGGTAAATGCTAACTTTGGGATGGCTGCACGGAAACATGTCGTGTTTGCTGTCAAACGCTTTGGAATTCTACCCCCCAGCCCGTTCTGGCAGCGGGGGTAGCATTCCACCCTTCTAGAGGGAGAGACATGTTCACACTGGTCTAACCCCGTAGGACTTTCTGCAGCCCTGGCATCACAAAATGGATGCCTCTGCCACAGACACGGGTCTGGCCTCCTGCTGCTGACTGAAACTCCAGCAGGGGGGGCCTGGACAATAGGTTTCCTGTCCCAGGGAGGTGTAACCACCTTCCTAGACCGGCAGATGTGTATTAGGGCTGGGCGGGAGCACTCTCTGGTGCTTTGAAGTCCTGCACTGGGGGCACACCTGGTGTCCCTGTGCATAGTCCAGTTCAAACCAGTTGTAGGGGCTACCTGCCCTTGCTCTGGCATGAAACTGGACAAAGGAAATGGGTGTAACCACCCCTCTTTCCAAACCCTCCCATAGGTGGGTCCCTAGAGTATGTCCAACCCCCAAACTTAGTATAAGTATGGGAACCCAGTCCTTGTGACTTTAGATTACCCTGGCCGAAACTCTGCAATATATATCCTGGACCTTCGACGTTCTACTTTGAGTAGAAGACTGAAGAAATCTCCCTTGGGGTCAAGGACTGACGCTCCTGCATGGCAGGCACCAAAGAAGCAACTGACCGGTCTGCATCGCTGAAGCTCCCGCCAAACGCTGAAGTCTTTGCATCACCAGAGGTGGATTTCCAGACTTCTCCGAGGCTACCCTGAGTCCACAGCGAAGCTGAGGCCCGTAGCTATCGTGGGTGACGTGGAACCGTGACCCCTGGACACTGTGAACTTTTGCAGCAACACTATCTTCTGGGACTTCCTCGAAGTTGTGCTTTGGGCTCCGAGTAGCCCCAGCCTTGAGCACCTCTTGCACCGAAGATTGCTGGACTCCACTCCACGAGTGACCCGTGGGCCAGTTTCAAGTGCGACCGCTCGAGGCTCCTTCGCGATCGCTAGCCCGTTGGCTAGTAGGTCTTCACAAAGGCAACTCCTCTTCTAATTGGGCTTTCCTGGTTGCTCCAGACGTGCCCCGACTTACCCTCGCTGGGTGAGTCCCTTAGACCTTGCTGGTCTGCACCGCAGTCCTTTCTCTGATTTCCAGTGACTTGCCGTTGCCAAGGTTTGTTGGGTCCGATCTGGTCGCCGACACTGCAGCACTCGACAGACTTCGTGGGACAGCTCAAATCCAGCTCCTGGTCGTCATCGGCGCCTCCTGGACCTCGTGGCTGAAGAGTTAAGGCACCCATCAACTCACCTGAAGCACCCAACATCTGTGGGCATTGGTCCACCCTGCCCTTGGTCACTGGCTATTGACCCAGACTCTGTCCCCTCTGCTTTCAGGTTCCTTCCATCCTAGATCCAGGCTTGGATGCCTTCGGACACTTCTCCTCTTCACGGCAGCAGCAGTTCTTTGCCAGCTTCCATTGTAATCGACGACGCGACCCGACACCAAAAGACACCTATGCGCCCAGCTTCCCTGGGTGAGGTAACACGAGTACTCCGGTGCTCTTGTGGGTGCTAGCCCTAGAACTTCTTAAGTCCAAAAGGGTTTGTTCCTAGTTTGAGTCTAAGTGTCCCTAATCTTTAAATATTTTAACCGCGACATTGCCCATAGAAGCTAATGGGAACCCGGGGTTGTGTTTACACACTGCACACAGTCCCCGTGGGTCCCCTGTGACACTACCTTGGGTGGTTCCTTGGGGTCCCAGCGATTCTGCAGGCTCTAGGCCTTGTGTCTAGTTCAGTCGTGGTTCTTATACCACTTTATTGGTATATGGTTTAGTACGCCCCTAGGGCCCAAACGTGTATTTGTGCTATTACTGTTGGTTGCTAACTTGTAAATTAAGTACTTCGAACTCCAGTCTCATAAAGAGACTAGTGGGGTGTGTTTTATCTTAAATACATATATTTTAAATATATACCGGGTGTGGTTGTCCTTTCATTTGATCATTCAAGAGATTATAGACTGGTAAAACAAGCTGCTTTACATTCCTTCAAGACTTAGCCTGAAGGCTGGTCCCCATAGCTACCACTAGGATAGCTTTCAAT
Organism: Triturus cristatus; assembly: GCF_964204655.1. Lineage (NCBI taxonomy): Eukaryota > Metazoa > Chordata > Amphibia > Caudata > Salamandridae > Triturus > Triturus cristatus. The sequence goes on from NC_140589.1 coordinate 1,921,385,995, forward strand.
AAAGGTTTGTAGGATGGATTTAGCCACGCCCTATTTACAACACTAAGTTAGCATAACCGAGATAATTGTTAGCAAGCCAGCTTGTCGTTTCTGCTGCGCTGCACACGACACTGTTGTTATGTGTTATTCATTTTAGAAATGCTGACTCGACTTTGCCTTACAGGATAACAAACTGTTGTTTCACATTCTTAACAGTGAAATGTGCCCTTGGTCTGTACATCATGTAAAGAGCGAGTCTGGGTCACTAGAAGGTACAGAGTGTTGTGATTAGATTGATCGTACCACTTTTTAGACATATCATACATGCAGCTGCCAATATCTGAAGGACAAGCGTCTTTAATATTGCAGAACAGTTTGGGTTTGCAAGCATTCGAACAGAAGAGCTGATGCATGAGAGAGCTAGCTGATCCTTTGATGTGATTCTACTAAGCTGATCTATACGGTATGGGGTCCCCCCTGTTAACCTAAGAGACCTTCTAATAGTCTAATAATAATGTATTAGATTCTAGAGAAAGGAGTGTGGCTGTATACCACTGTCATTATTAGTATGATTGCTCCTTTCATTTTATATGGTATTGTAACAATGCTTATGGTTCTGATCTGTACTGTTAGTCTGCTAGTGTTAGCCAAAGTACTGCATCTTAGGACGCAAGGTTTTAAAATAAACTCTTTAAACTTTACCGTGTCTGTATTATTCTGTTGTGGACTAACAAATAGATACGAACAGGTATTTCGGATTCCCACCACTCCTGAGAAATATCTAAGTCGCTTGTTCTGGTTTGTCTATACATTGGGACCGCCTAGCTAGATCTAGGCTAACGAATGGGATACTAAGCTAGTCGGATAAGGGGTTCTTGGTTCTGAGGGGAGTTTCTGGTACACCACAATTCTCTGAGGTCCTGGTCTCCTTCGCATAGTTCTGTGCATAAGCAGAATCCCTGCAACAGGTTGTCTTTAACCTATCACCATGAGGGGTTGTTTGGACTGATACAAGGTGCCCACTAGAACTAGTGGACAGCATGTATCAGGCCACCTTCTCACATTGGTGTGCAGCGTGTGGGATTCCAGCTTGCTATTGTTTTACCAGATAATCTCAATTGAATTGATCAACTGAAAACCACTAAAGGTACCTAAGGTACATATAATATCAAGTTTAGTTACAGTAAATTCAACTGAACTTAGTTGTATGTTAAGGGATAGCACACCCTTTCTACAACTCAAGAGAGTTTAGGAGGCCACACTAGTGTAGGTAGTGCAATACACCACACCACATTAGTAATGTCTAACCAGCCAGGAATCAGTGGGTCCCTGCCAGGAACCAGTGAGCTCCTTCCCTATAGATATGAGGATCTCTCCTTTGCTCAGCTTAGGGCCTTATGTTTCATTAGGAAGCTGAAGACAGGCAAAAGCCCAACCACCCAGCATCTCATAAATATACTGATGCTGGATGATCTCCCAGGACCTAGTGGTTCTGATGGGGTAGGCAGTGTGGGTGGGGCAGCAGGTGAGGGTGGGCATAGGGGTGGAAACTCCCCTGACCCTAACTCTAATGCTGACCAGGCTGATGACAATGATCCGAATCTGGTGAACCCAGCTCTCCTGGATGAGGATGATGAGGATGACAATAATGCTCCTGTATTCCTCCAGGTAGAGTTGAAAGTAGGGTTATAAGGGATAGATCTCTGTCAAGGGGATCTGTCCAGTCTAACTCCTCTATAGGGACCTCTGTCTCTTCTCACAGAGGGAGGTAAACCTCCCAGGAGAGGAGAGAGAGACTGCTGAAGTAGGAGCAAGACAAGTTCAACCTCAGAAAGCAGCAGATAGCCTTAGATAGGGAAGCCCTAGAGCTCTACAGAGCTAGTAAAAAGGAGGGACTAGAGTCCCTTGGTGGCAGCAATTTCCCTAGAGATAGGGAGAGGTCTTATGACTAAGGAAACCTAAGTAAGATTGTCCCTCCCTACCAGAGTGGGGATGACATCCACAAATGGAGATCTGCCTTGGAGAGGGCCTGTAAAGTACAGATGGTCCCTCAAGGTCAGTGGGCAGTAATCTTATGGCTCTCCTTTGCAGACAAAGGTAGAGATAAGCTCCTCACTGTAAGAGAAGAGGATACTGATGATTACCAGGTCTTGAAAAGTGCACTGATAGATGGGTTTCGCCTAACCACTGAAGAATACAGGTTAAAGTTCAGAGACACCCAAAAAGCACAAAATCAAGACTGGGTTGACTTTGTTGACTGTGCTGCTATGGCTCTGGAAGGTTGGTTATTGGACCATAAAGTGTGTGACTTCATAGGATTGTACAATCTGATAATGAGGGAGCAGATTCTTAATAACTGTCAAAATCAGCATTTGCATCAATACCTGGTAGACTCGGATCTGACTTCTCCCCAAGAACTGGGAAATAAGGCAGACAAATGGGTCAGAACCAGGGTGAGGCAGAAGGTACAGAACCAAGGTGGTGACCCAAAGAAGCAGGATTCTAAGAACTCTGACAAGGGTGGGGACAAAGGTAAAGACCAGAAGTCTTCTCAAGGGCCCCAAAAATGTTCTTCTAACGGTGAGTCACAGTCAAGTAAGGGTAAAGGCCAAAAGAAACCTTGGTGCAAGATCTGTAAGCAAAAAACTCACTGGACCAGTGACTGCACCAAGGCCAAGGAATCTCCTCCAGCCACCATTGCCCCTAAGGCAACTGTTCCCCTAGTATAGCTACAATAGGTGGTGGCACTGTTCAGAATAAGGGTGTAGTAGGGTTGACCCTGGGTTCTGAGATGGACTCTGGCCTAGTCAGAGTTCCAACTCAGGCTGTGCTTGTCTGTGATGGGGGCATGGATGTGTCCCCCTGTGTGAGTCCCAGTAATCTGGGCAAATACAGACAACAGCCTTTGATTAATGGAGTAGAAGCTTGGGCATTCAGGGACACAGGAGCAAGTGTCACCATGGTGACAAAAGATCTTGTGGATCCTGGGCAGATTATACTTGGTGAAATGTACCAAGTGACCAATGCTAGCAATGTCAGAACAGACCATTCTCTGGCAGTTGTTAACTTCTCATGGGGAGGGGTAACTGGCCTTAAGAAGGTTGTGGTAAGTGCAGACCTACCAGTACATTGCTTGCTTGGCAATGATCTAAAGACTTCAGCTTGGGCTGAAGTGGAGCTCAGGACACATGCAGAAATGTTAAGGATCCCTGCTCATGTCTTTGCTGTGACTAGGTCACAGGCCAAAATTTCTAAAGCTGGACAGACCCTGGATTCTGGAATAATGGACCAGGTGCCTCACAAGAGGAGGAGCAGTAGGGTTAAGGCAGAGCCTTCCCACCTGACTCAGAATGCTGATCAGTCTCCTCAGGGAGATGATCTTGAGCCTGAAGAAGGAACTGTCCCAGAGGAGCTTGAACCTGACCAGGTTGAGTTCTTGGGGACAGGGGCCCTTCCAGGTCTGACCTGAGCCAGGAGCAGAAAACCTACCCCTCTTTTGAACCCCTCAGAAAGCAAGCTGCTGATGAGGCTGCAGGGAATGTTAGTGGCACCCATAAAGTTTACTGGGATGATGGACTCCTATACTCAGAGAGTAGAGACCCCAAGCCTGGTGCATCCAGTGGGTTGGTTATACCTCTGAAGTTTAGGGGTTTACTATTGACACTAGCCCATGATATTCCCCTTGCAGGACACCTAGGCCAGAACAAGACTTGGGACAGAATTGTCCCTCACTTTCACTGGCCCCACATGTCTGAGGACACGAAGGACTTTTGTCGCTCCTGTGTATCCTGCCAAGCCAGTGCAAAGCAGGTGGCACTACAAAGGCCCCCCTTATACCACTACCTGTGGTGGGGGTGCCCTTTGAAAGGGTAGGGATTGACATTGTTCGTCCCATGGATCCCCAAACAGCATCTGGGCAAAGATTTATACTGGTGGTGGTGGATCATGCCATCAGGTACCCAGAGGCAATTCCCCTATTTACCACTACAGCACCTGTAGTGGCAAGAGCTCTCTTGAGTGTATTCTCAAGAGTAGGCTTCCCTAAGGAGGTAGTATCTGACAGGGCTGCAAACTTCATGTCTAGTTACTCGACTGCTATGTGGAAGGAGTGTGGAGTGAACTACAAGTTCACCACACCCTATCACCCACAATGCAATGGTTTAGTTGAGAGATTCAACAAAACCTTAAAGGGCATGATTAAAGGACTCCCAGAGAAGCTTATGCGAAAATGGGACCTACTCTCGCCCTTCCTTTTATTTGCATACAGGCTGGTGCCTCAAAGGGCGTTGGTTACAGCCTGTTTGAACTTTTGTTTGGTCACCCTGTCAGGGGTCCATTGTGTTTGGTGAAGGGAGGATGGGAGTTACCTCTCAAGCCCCCAAAGCAAGACATAGTGGACTATGTTCTTGGTCTCCGCTCCAGGATGGCTGAGTACATGAAAAAGGCAAACAAAAACCTTGAGGCTAGCCAGGAACTGCAAAATGCCTGGCATGACCAAAAGGCTGTACTGACTGTTTACCAGCCAGGACAGAAAGTGTGGGTGTTGGAGCCTGTGGCCCCAGCAGCCCTCCAGGACAAATAGAATGGTCCCCATACAATTGTTGAACAGAAAGGGGAGGTTACCTACTTGGTATACCTTAGGACCCCTAGGAGTCTCCACAGGGTATTTCATGTCAACAGACTTAAACCATATGTTGACAGGGCAGATATGGGCTTGCTCATAGTTACTGATGAAGGACAGGAGGAAGAGAGTGACCCACTCCCTGACCTGCTTTCTCAGAACCCTGATGATGGGTCTGTTGATGGTGTAGCCTTGGCAGGCAGCCTTACTGCCCAGCAGCAAACTGACTGCAGAAACCTCCTCAGCCAGTCTAGACATATGTTTTCCCTGACTCCAAGTCAGACCACCTGGTGCACTCATGAAGTGGACACTGGGGACAGTCTACCTGTGAAGAATAAGATCTACAGGCAACCTGACCATGTCAGGGACTGTATAAGGACAGAAGTCCAAAAGATGTTGGATTTGGGTGTGATTGAACACTCAGTTAGCCCTTGGGCTAGCCCAGTAGTCCTGGTACCCAAACCTCACACCAGTGGTGGGAAGAGAGAGATTAGGTTTTGTGTAGACTACAGGCGTCACAATGCACTAGGACTGATGCCCATCCCATCCCCAGGGCAGATCAGCTAATAGATACTTTGGCCTCAGCCAAGTTTCTAAGCACACTTGACCTGACAGCTGGCTACTGGCAGATCAGACTAGCTGATGATGCAAAGCCAAAGACAGCATTTTCTACCCCTAGTGGGCACTATCAGTTTGTGGTAATGCCATTTGGTTTGAAGAATGCACCTGCCACTTTCCAAAGGGTGGTGAATCAAGTACTTACAGGTCTGGAAGACTTTAGTGCAGCATATCTAGATGATATTGCTGTCTTTAGCTCCACCTGGGACGATCACCTGGTCCACCTGAGGAATGTTTTGGAGGCCCTGCAAAAAGCAGGCCTAACTATCAAGGCTACTAAGTGCCAGATAGGGCAGAGTCAGGTTGAATACCTGGGACACCTTGTAGGTGGAGGCCAAGTTCAACCATTACAGAGCAAAATCCAGACCATAATAGAATGGATTGCCCCAACTACCCAGACTCAGGTGAGAGCCTTCGTCGGCCTGACTGGGTAGTATAGGAGATTTGTCAAGGGGAATGGATCAATAGTGACACCCCTGAATGACTTAACTTCTAAAACGATGCCCAAAAAGGTTCAGCGGACAGCTAGATGTCAAAAGGCATTTGATGACCTGAAGCAGGCCATGTGCACTGCTCCCATTCTGACTACTCCAGGAAGTTCATTGTCCAAACAGATGCATCTGAATTGGGGGTAGGGGCTGTACTGTCACAATTGAATAATGAAAGTCAGGATCTGCCAGTAGCTTTCATAAGCAGAAGACTGACCCCTAGAGAGAAACGTTGGTCAGCCATTGAGAGGGAGGCATTTGCTGTGGTTTGGGCTCTGAAGAAGTTGAGGCCATACTTGTTTGGTACTCACTTCCTTGTACAGACAGACCATAAGCCCCTCTTATGGCTAAAACAAATGAAGGGTGAAAACCCCAAACTACTTAGGTGGTCTATTTCCCTACAGGGATGGACTTTACAGTGGAACATAGACCTGGGAGTAACCATGCCAATGCAGATGAACTCTCTAGGTATTTCCACTTAGAACATGAAGACTCAACTGGTCAAGGTTAGTTTAATGTCCCTGCGTTTGTGGGGAGGTTGTGTAGGAGAGTACGATCTGCTTCACATGGTTACCCCACTTTTTGCTGGTGTTTCACTGTTTTTCGAACTTAGTCTGGCTGTGGCCCTGCTAATCAGGACCCCAGCCTAGCTGCTTCCTCTCTAAAATGGTTTGCATGTACATTAGGTACATGTCTAATTGGATTCTGGAGTGCCTTATAAGCCCCTAGTATATGGTATATGTGTACCTAGGGGATAGGTACCTCAGAGGCCTACCAGGGGCTGAAGCATGTATTATGCCACCCCTGGAATGGCACCACAGGTCTGCTACAGCAGCCTGGGTAAGGGTGTGCTTGCACAACTTACTGTGGTATAGGCTACCTATATCACTACCATTGCAGACATACAAAAACCTATAAGTCACTCATATGGCAGTCCTTAACAATCCTGAAGGCAGAGTGCTTGGTTTTTATGTGAGAGGGTGCCCCTGCATGAGCAGAGCCCCTCTGCAGCGTTCGGAGTACCTCCTCTGATGCTGTTTGTGGTGCAGCCTGACCATATACTCTTAAGTGCATTATTTCCTCGCAGTAAATGCTAACTTTGGGATGGCTGCACGGAAACATGTCGTGTTTGCTGTCAAACGCTTTGGAATTTTACCCCCCAGCCCGTTCTGGCAGCGGGGGTAGCATTCCACCGTTCTAGAGGGAGAGACATGTTCACACTGGTCTAACCCGGTAGGACTTTCTACAGCCCTTGCATTACAAAATGGATGCCTCTGCCACAGACACGGGTCTGGCCTCCTGCTGCTGACCAAAACTGCGGCAGGCGAGGCCTGGACAATATGTTTCCTGTCCCATGGAGGTGTAACCACCTCCACAGATAGGCAGATGTGTGTTAGGGCTGGGCAGGAGCACTCCCTGGTGCTTTGAAGTCCTGCACTGGGGGCACACCTAGTGTCCCTGTGCATAGTCCAGTTCAAACCAGTTGCAGGGGCTACCTGCCCTTGCTTTGGCGTGAAACTGGACAAAGGAAATGGGTGTAACCACCCTTCTTTCCAAACCCTCCCATTGGTGGGTCCCTAGAGTATGTCCAACCCCCAAACTTAGTATAAGTATGGGAACCCAGTCCTTGTGACTTTAGATTACCCTGGATGAAACTCTGCAATATATATCCTGGACCTTCGACGTTCTACCTCGACTAGAAGACTGAAGAAATATTCCTTGGGGTCAAGGAGTGACCCCTGCTTGGCAGGCACCAAAGAAGCAACTGATCGGTCTGCATCGCTGAAGCTCCCGCCAAATGCCGAAGTCTTTGCATCACCATAGGTGGACTTCCAGACTTCCAAGAGGCTACCCTGAGTCCACAGCGAAGCTGAGGCCCGTGGCTATCGTGGGTGATGTGGAACTGTGACCCCTGGACACTGTGAACGTTTGCAGCAACACTATCTTCTGGGACTTCCTTGAAGTTGTTTATGGGCTCCGAGTAGCCCCAGCCTTGATCACCTCCTGCACCGAAGATTGCTGGCCTCCACTCCACGAGTGACCCGTGGGCCAGTTTCAAGTGCGTCCGCTCGAGGCTCCTTCGCGATCGCTAGCCCATTGGCTAGTAGGTCCTCATGAAAGCGACTCCTCTTCTAATTGGGCTTTCCTGGTTGCTCCAGACGTGGCCCAACTTACCCTCACTTGGTGAGTCCCTCAGACCTTGCTGGTCTGCAGCGCAGTCCTTTTTCTGATTTCCAGTGACTTGCCGTTGCCAAGGCTTGTTGGGTCCAATCTGGTCGCCGACACCGCAGCACTCGACAGACTTCGTGGGACAGCTCGAATCCAGCTCCTGGTCATCATCGGCGCCTCCTGGACCTCATGGCTGAAGAGTCAAGACACCCATCAGCTCACCTGAAGCACCCGACATCTGTGGGCATTGGTCCATCCTGCCCTCGGTCACTGGCTAGTGACCCAGACTCTGTTCTCTCTGCTTTCAGGTTCCTTCCATCCTAGATCCATTCTTGGATCCCTTCGGACACTTCTCCTCTTCACGGCAGCAGCAGTTCTTCGCCAGCTTCCATTGTAATCGACGACGCGACCCGACACCAAAAGACACCTATGCACCCGACTTCCCTGGGTGAGGTAACATGAGTACTCCGGTACTCCCGTGGGTGCTAGCCCTAGAACTTCTTAAGTCCAAAAGGGTTTGGTCCTAGTTCGATTCTAAGTGTCCCTAATCTTTAAATTTCCAACCGCGACATTGCCCATAGAAGCTAACGGGAACCCGTGATTGTGTTAACACACTGCCAACAGTTCCCTCCATAAACCTAGCCCTCGCTTACATTCTGAAATGGCTAATGCCATTCAGGGTTTATTTTGTCTACGCTTCCCTGTGAATGAATCCACCTCCGGCTATCGCAGAAAATGAAAATCCCCCCACCTACAATAAACAAAATCCTGGGATATTAGGTAGGACCTCATCTAAATCTATAATTAGGGTTGGATTATCAGTTATTGGGGCATATATTGTCGCTGTCATAATCCTGTTGTTATTAAGAAATCCACTAAAATATAAGCCCATCTGCCTTCTGTATCTGTTTGGGAAAAAGTAACTTGTAGGGGGAAATGCTTTCTCACATACAGTGACACCCCCCTGTTCTGTAGCACTTGCACATGATAAACACTTGATATTTGGCCCATTGCGTGAACATTTTGAAATTTGGTTCCTTTTTAGGTCTCGGCTAGCGAAGGCTGCGCTTGCGCAGTCTCGCTCGCGAGATTTAATGACTTTGAGTGACTTTGAGAAGAGGGGCTTGCTCCCGCCCCTCTTCTCTCCTGTTCTCCATTGGCTGGCCTCTTAAATGCAGGCCAGCCACTGGAGAAGAGGTCCAGTCACTCCGTTGTAGCCCCGTCCTTTTCGGATCGGGGGGCGTGGTTTTACCGAGAAGTCTCAAGCGTGCCGGCCGTCCCCTTTTTCACCCCTTTTGCAGCTGATGGGCGTGTATTTTTTTTTTTGGTTTTCCCTGTTTGGAAGGTCATTTTGTGTTGGTTGCTGTGAGGCGAAGCATTCCTGGAGCTGTGTGGTAAGCGATCTTTTTTTGGGTGGGTTGGTTGGTAAAGGCATCCTTTATGTTTGGGAACTAACTGTTTGACCTTTGTTTTGTTACAGGTTTCCAGCAGTGTGGGTCGTTCCGGTGCAGCGGCTGCAGGGAGCGCTTTCCTCGGTAAGTATGGTGGTGTTTGCGGGCCTTCGATAATGTATATTGTAGCTTTTGTTAGTAACTGTGTTTTTGGTAAGTTTCCTTACAGGTCTTCAGTAGTGTGGCTCGTTCCGGTGCAGCGGCTGCAGGGAGCGCTTTAGTCGGTAAGTATGGCGGGGTTTGCGTGCCTTCGATAATGTATATTGTAGCTTTTGTTAGTAACTGTGTATTTTTTATGTTTCCTTACAGGTCTTCAGCAGTGTGGGTCGTTCCGGTGCAGCGGCTGCAGGGAGCGCTTTCCTCGGTAAGTATGGTGGTGTTTGCGTATGTGTTGTAAGTAACTTTTTTTGTTTTAGGTTTCCTTACAGGTCTTCAGCAGTGTGGCTCGTTCCGGTGCAGCGGCTGCAGGGAGCGCTTTCCTCGGTAAGTATGGTCGGGTTTGCGGGGCTTCGGTAATGTATATTGTATGTGAGGAAGTAACTGATTTTTTTTTATGTTTCCTTACAGGTCTTCAGCAGTGTGGGTCGTTCCGGTGCAGCGGCTGCAGGGAGCGCTTTCCTCGGTAAGTATGGTGGGGTTTGCGGGGCTTCGGTAATGTATATTGTATGTGAGGAAGTAATTTTTTTTTTTTTATGTTTCCTTACAGGTCTTCAGCAGTGTGGGTCGTTCCGGTGCAGCGGCTGCAGGGAGCGCTTTCCTGGGTAAGTATGGTCGGGTTAGCGGGGCTTCGGTAATGTATATTGTATGTGAGGAAGTAACTGTTTTTTTTTTATGTTTCCTTACAGGTCTTCAGCAGTGTGGGTCGTTTCGGTGCAGCGGCTGCAGGGAGCGCTTTCCTCGGTAAGTATGATGGGGTTTGCGGGGCTCCGTTAATGTATATTGTATGTGAGGAAGTAACTGTGTTGTTTTTTATGTTTCCTTACAGGTCTTCAGCAGTGTGGGGCGTACCGGTGCAGCGGCTGCAGGGAGCGCTTTCCTCTGTAAGTATGGTGGGGTTTGCGGGGCTTCGTTAATGTATATTGTATGTGAGGAAGTAACTGTGTTTTTTTTTATGTTTCCTTACAGGTCTTCAGCAGTGTGGGGCGTACCGGTGCAGCGGCTGCAGCGAGCGCTTTAAGTGGTAAGTATAGTGGGGGTTGCGGGAGTTAGCTAAGGCATATTGTATGTATTTTAAGTAATAATTTTTTTATGTGTGTATTTACAGGGCTTCAGCGGCTGCAGGGAGCGCTTTCCTTGGTAAGTATGGTGGGGTTTGCGGGGCTTCGTTAATGTATATTGTATGTGAGGAAGTAACTGTGTGTTTTTTTTATGTTTCCTTACAGGTCTTCAGCAGTGTGGGGCGTACCGGTGCAGCGGCTGCAGGGAGCGCTTTAAGTGGTAAGTATAGTGGGGGTTGCGGGAGTTAGCTAAGGCATATTGTATGTATTTTAAGTAATAATTTTTTCATGTATGGTGGGGTTTGCGGGGCTTCGTTAATGTATATTGTATGTGAGGAAGTAACTGTGTTGTTTTTTATGTTTCCTTACAGGTCTTCAGCAGTGTGGGGCGTACCGGTGCAGCGGCTGCAGGGAGCGCTTTCCTCGGTAAGTATGGTGGGGTTTGCGGGGCTTCGTTAATGTATATTGTATGTGAGGAAGTAACTGTGTTTTTTTTTATGTTTCCTTACAGGTCTTCAGCAGTGTGGGGCGTACCGGTGCAGCGGCTGCAGCGAGCGCTTTAAGTGGTAAGTATAGTGGGGGTTGCGGGAGTTAGCTAAGGCATATTGTATGTATTTTAAGTAATAATTTTTTTATGTGTGTATTTACAGGGCTTCAGCGGCTGCAGGGAGCGCTTTCCTCGGTAAGTATGGTGGGGTTTGCGGGGCTTCGTTAATGTATATTGTATGTGAGGAAGTAACTGTGTTTTTTTTTTTGTTTCCTTACAGGTCTTCAGCAGTGTGGAGCGTACCGGTGCAGCGGCTGCAGGGAGCGCTTTAAGTGGTAAGTATAGTGGGGGTTGCGGGAGTTAGCTAAGGCATATTGTATGTATTTTAAGTAATTTTTTCATGTGTGTATTTACAGGGCTTCAGCGGTGTGGGTCGTGGCGTTGCAGTGGTGTATCTTGGGCGATTAGGTAAGAGTACGCCATTTTTTATTTATTTATTTTATTTCTAAATTTTTGAGGGGTACTGTTAGACGTTTTAAGTTTAGTTAGCTTTGTTTGTTATGGATTTGTTGTATAGCAATAGGCTTTTTTGTCGTCGGAAGTGTTGTGTATTTTTACTGGGGTTGTGCCAGGGTTTGTTGTGAATCTGCGTATGTTGAATTTTTCTTGTTTTCACGATGCAACGCTCGGCGGAAGACAGCTAGAAACAGGTAAGTGAATTTGTATTTTACGTTTAAAGTTGGACTTGGAGAATTAGTGGGAGGTAAATGTGTGGGTCGTTCCGGTGCAGCGGCTGCAGGGAGCGCTTTCCTCGGTAAGTATGGTGGGGTTAGCGGGACTTAGGTGATGTATATTGTATGTGTGGTAAGTAACTTTTTTTTTTTCTGTTTTCTTACAGGTCTTCAGCAGTGTGTGTTGTACCGGTGCAGCGGCTGCAGGGAGCGCTTTAGTCGGTAAGTATGGTGGGGGTTGCGGGACTTAGGTAAGGCATATTATAGTTTTTGAAGTAATTCTGTTTTGTTTTCTGTTTATTTACAGGGCTTCAGCGGTGTGGGTCGTGGCGTCGCAGCGGTGTATCTTCGGCGATTAGGTAAGAGTACGCCATTTTTTTGCATTTCATTTCTCGATTTTTGGGGGGTACTGTTAGACGTTTTAACTTTAGGTAGTTTTGTTTGTAATGGATTTGTTGTATAGCAAGAGGGTTTTTGGGCGTAGGAAGTGTTGTGTATTTTGACTGGGGTTGGCCCAGGGTTTGTTGTGAATCTGCGGATGTTGAATTTTCATTGTTTTCACGATGCAACGGTCGGCGGAAGAGAGCTAGAAACAGGTAAGTGCATTTGTATTTTACGTTTAAAGTTGGACTTTGAGAGTTAGTGGGAGGTACATAGATTATGTTATGTTTGATATCTAATTCTTTGTTATGTGTCTGTTTTTGTAGGGTCGTGCCGGTGCTGCGGCGTAACTTCAACGAATAGGTACAAGTATGCCATTTTACATCACTTCATTAACTTATTGGTGTAGTGTTAGAGACTTTATCTTTTTGTTGTTTTCTTTGTTATGGATTTCGTAGTATAGCAATAGGGTTTTTGGCGTCGCAAGTGTGGGGTCGTTTTCGTGGGGTTGGGCCAGGGTTTGTTGTGAATCTGCGGATGTTTACTGTTCATTGTTTTCCAGATGCTACGGTAGGCGGAAGACAGCTTGAAACAGGTAAGTCCATTTTTCCTTATAAGTTTAAAGTTAGACTTGGTAAGTTGTTGGTAGGTAAATTTTATGTCTATGCGTAGTATTTCATTCTTTGTTATGTGTCCAGTTTTGAAAGGTCGGTCCGGTGCAGCGGCGTCACTTCGGCTATTAGGTAAGAGTACACCATTTTTCAGCATTTAATGCAATTATTTTTGATTGTACTGTTAGACTTTTTATTTTTCGGTTGCTTGGGTTGTTATGGGGTTTGTAGTAGAACAAAAGGCTTTTGGGTGCTCAAAAGTATGTGTTTTGAGTGGGGTTGGGGCAGGCTTTGTTGCGAATCTGCAGATGTTGACTGTTCATTGTTTTCACTGCGCGACGGCCGGTGGAAGGAAGCGACAAACAGGTAAGTGTATATAGTTTATACGTTAAAAGTTGCACTTGGAGACTAATTCGGAGGGGAATACAATATGTTTGTGATTTTTTTAAAGTGTTTGCTATGTCTCTGTTTTAGGAGGTTCGTACCGGTGCAGCGGGGAGCGCTTTAGTCGGTAAGTATGGTGGGGGTTGCGGGAGTTAGGTAAGGCATATTGTATGTTTTTGAAGTAATTCTGTTTTGTTTTCTGTTTATTTACAGGGCTTCAGCGGTGTGGGTCGTGGCGTCGCAGCGGTGTATCTTCGGCGATTAGGTAAGAGTACGCCATTTTTTTACATAGCATTTCTCGCTTTTTGGGGGGTACTGTTAGACGTTTTAACTTTAGGTAGTTTTGTTTGTTATGGATTTGTTGTATAGCAATAGGCTTTTTTTGTCGTCGGGAGAGTTGTGTATTTTGACTGGGGTTGGCCCAGGGTTTGTTGTGAATCTGCGGATGTTGACTGTTCATTGTTTTCCCGATGCTACGGTAGGCGGAAGACAGCTAGAAACAGGTAAGAGAAAGTTTTAATATACGTTTAGAGATAGCCTTTGAGAGTTAGTGGGAGGTAAATAGGAAATGTTATAATTTATATCTCAATCTTTGTTATGTGTCTGTTTTTGTAGGGTCGTTCCGGTGCAGCGGCGTAACTTCAACGAATAGGTAAAAGTATGCCAATTTTACATGACTTCATTAACTTATTGGTGTAGTGTTAGACACTTTATCTTTTTGTTGTTTTCTTTGTTATGGATTTCGTAGTATAGCAATAGGATTTTGGGCGTCGCAAGTGTGGGGTCGTTTTCGTGGGGTTGGGCCAGGGTTTGTTGTGAATCTGCGGATGTTTACTGTTCATTGTTTTCCCGATGCTACGGTAGGCGGAAGACAGCTAGAAACAGGTAAGTGCATTTTTTCTTATACGTTTAAAGTTAGACTTGGTGAGTTGTTGGTAGGTAAATTTTATATGTCTATGCGTAGTATTTCATTCTTTGTTATGTGTCCAGTTTTGAAAGGTCGGTCCGGTGCAGCGGCGTCACTTCGGCTATTAGGTAAGAGTACACCATTTTTCAGCATTTAATGCAATTATTTTTGATTGTACTGTTAGACTTTTTATTTTTAGGTTGCTTGGGTTGTTATGGGGTTTGTAGTAGAACAAAAGGCTTTTGGGTGCTCGAAAGTGTGTGTTTTGAGTGGGGTTGGGGCAGGCTTTGTTGCGAATCTGCAGATGTTGACTGTTCATTGTTTTCACGGCGCGACGGCCGGTGGAAGGAAGCGACAAACAGGTAAGTGTATATATTTTATACGTTACAAGTTGCAGTTGGAGAGTAATTATGAGGCAAATAAAATATGTTTGTGATTTTTTTAACGTGTTTGTTATGTCTCTGTTTTAGGAGGTTCGTACCGGTGCAGCGGCTGCAGGGAGCGCTTTAGTCGGTAAGTATGGTGGGGGTTGCGGGAGTTAGGTAAGGCATATTGTATGTTTTTGAAGTAATTCTGTTTTGTTTTCTGTTTATTTACAGGGCTTCAGCGGTGTGGGTCGTGGCGTCGCAGCGGTGTATCTTCGGCGATTAGGTAAGAGTACGCCATTTTTTTTTCATTTCATTTCTCGATTTTTGGGGGGTACTGTTAGACGTTTTAACTTTAGGTAGTTTTGTTTGTAATGGATTTGTTGTATAGCAAGAGGTTTTTGGGGCGTAGGAAGTGTTGTGTATTTGGACTGGTGTTGGCCCAGGGTTTGTTGTGAATCTGCCGATGTTGAATTTTCATTGTTTTCACGATGCAACGGTCGGCGGAAGACAGCTAGAAACAGGTTAGTGCATTTGTATTTTACGTTTAAAGTTGCACTTTGAGAGTTAGTGGGAGGTACATAGATTAGGTTATGTCTCATATCTAATTCTTGGTTATGTGTCTGTTTTGGTAGGGTCTTCCCGGTGCAGCGGCGTAACTTCGGCTATTAGGTAAGGGAACGCAATTTTACATCGTTTTATTTAAATAGTTTTTGGGGTACTGTTAGATTATTTGTCTTTATGTTGTTTTCTTTGTTATGGATTTAGTAGTATAGCAATAGGGGTTTTTGGCGTCGCAAGTGTGGGCTCTTTTTCGTGGGGTTGGGCCAGGGTTTGTTCTGAATCTGCGGATGTTGACTGTTCATTGTTTTCCCGATGCAACGGTAGGCGAACAGAGCTACAAACAGGTAAGTGAATTTTTTATATACGTTTAGAGATAGACTTTGAGAGTTAGTGGGAGGTAAATAGAATATGGTATGATTTATATCTCATTCTTTGTTATGTGTCTGTTTTTGTAAGGTCGTGCCGGTGCTGCGGCGTAACTTCAACGAATAGCTAAAGTATGCCATTTTACATCACTGCATTAACTTTTTGGTGTAGTGTTAGACGTTTTATCTTTATGTCGTTTTCTTTGCTATGGATTTCGTAGGATAGCAATAGGGGTTTTTGGCGTCGGAAGTGTGGGGAAATTTTTGGTGGGGTTGGACCGCTGTTTGTTGTGAATCTGCGGATGTTTACTGTTCATTGTTTTTCAGATGCTACGGAAGGCGGAAGGCAGCTAGAAACAGGTAAGTGCATTTTGTATCTACGTTTAAAGTTGGACTTTCAGAATTGTTTGTAGGTGAATATAATATGTCTATGCGTAATATCTAATTCTTTGTTAGGTGCCCATTTTTGTACGGTTGGTCCGGTGCAGCGGCGTCACTTCGGCTATTAGGTAACAGTACGCAAATTTACATCTTTTTATTTAATTGATTTTGGGTGTAGTGTTAGACGATTTGTTTTTAAGTAGTTTTGTTTGTTATGGATTGTTGTAGTATAGCAATAGGGTTTTTGGGTGTCGAAAGGGTTGTGTATTTTTAGGGACGTTGTGCCCGGGTTTGTTGCGAATCTGCAGATGTTGACTGTTCATTGTTTTCACGGCGCGACGGCAGGTGGAAAAAAGCGACAAACAGGTAAGTGTATATATTTTATGCGTTTAAAGTAGAACTTGGCGAGTAATTAGGAGGTACAAATAATATGTTGAGGATTGTTTTCGACTTGTCTGTTATGTCTCTTTTCGTCACACGGTTTCTTGTGAATCTGCGATTGTTGGCTGTAATTTGAGTTTTAGATGCTACATTGGGCGGAAGAGAGCTACAAACAGGTAAGTGAATGGTTTGTATACGTTTATTTAGTCTCGTATCAAGGTAAGTTACAGGTCTTATTAGCAAGGATTAATTTTTAGTCTGTTTATTTTATAGTAATACTGGTGTTTTGTGACGACAGTACTGTCATGTGTATTGTGTGTTATAAAATATGTGAGTACGTCAGGGTGGGGCACGTTTTTGTGATGAATCTGCTGTTTTGGGAGTGTGTCATCCTTTTTTAGATCGGACGGTAGGCGTGACGCAGCTACAGACAGGTAAGCGCGAAACTTTTATACCTATTATGTTTGATTTGAAAGTATTTTTACTGTGATTATAATGTTTGCGTTATTGGATGTATTTGTAATACAAGGTTATCTTATTTATTGCTGGGTGTTACACTGTTTAGTTGCTTGTGATACAGGTTTTGTAACGGAAGTACTGTCACGTGTATTGTGTGTTATTCTATATGTGAGTACGTGAGGGTGGGGCACGTTTTTGTGATTAATCTGCTGTTTTGGGAGTGTGTCATCCTTTTTTAGATCGGACGGTAGGCGTGACGCAGCTACAGACAGGTAAGTGCGAATCTTTTATACCTGTTATGTTTTATTTGAAAGTATTTTAAATGTAATTATAATGTTTGCGGTATTGGTGATGTATTTGTAATACAAGGTTATCTTATTTATTGCTGGGTGTTAGACTGCAAAGTTGATTGGGAAACAGGTTTTGTAACGGAAGTACTGTCACGTGTATTGTGTTTGATTCAATATGTGAGTACGTCAGGGTGGGGCACGTTTTTGTGATGAATCTGCTGTTTTGGGAGTGTGTCATCCTTTTTCCGATCGGACGGTAGGAGTGACGCAGCTACAGACAGGTAAGTGCGAATCTTTTATGCCTGTTATGTTCTTTTGGAAATTACTTTTACTGTGATTAGAATGTTTGTGAGTTATTGCTGATGTATTTTTATTCTAAGTTTATTCGTATTTCTTGCTGAATGTTAGAACGTTTATTTGATTGTGAGACAGGTTTTGTCACGAAAGTACTGTCACGTGTATTGTGTTTGATTCAATATGTGAGTACGTCAGGGTGGGGCACGTTTTTGTGATGAATCTGCTGTTTTGGGAGTGTCTCATCCTTTTTTAGATCGGACGGTAGGCGTGACGCAGCTACAGACAGGTAAGTGCGAATCTTTTATATTTGGTATGTTTTATTTCAAAGTATTTTTAATGTGATAATGTTTGAGTTATTGATGATGTCTTTGCAATACAAGGTTATCTTATTTATTGCTCGGTGTTACACTGTTTAGTTGCTTGTGATACAGGTTTTGTAACGGAAGTACTGTCACGTGTATTGTGTTTGATTCAATATGTGAGTACGTCAGGGTGGGGCACGTTTTGGTGATGAATCTGCTGTTTTGGGAGTGTCTCATCCTTTTTTAGATCGGACGGTAGGCGTGACGCAGCTACAGACAGGTAAGTGCGAATCTTTTATACCTGTTATGTTTTATTTGAAAGTATTTTAAATGTAATTATAATGTTTGCGGTATTGGTGATGTATTTGTAATACAAGGTTATCTTATTTATTGCTGGGTGTTAGACTGCAAAGTTGATTGGGAAACAGGTTTTGTAACGGAAGTACTGTCATGTGTATTGTGTTTGATTCAATATGTGAGTACGTCAGGGTGGGGCACGTTTTTGTGATGAATCTGCTGTTTTGGGAGTGTGTCATCCTTTTTCCGATCGGACGGTAGGAGTGACGCAGCTACAGACAGGTAAGTGCGAATCTTTTATGCCTGTTATGTTCTTTTGGAAATTACTTTTACTGTGATTAGAATGTTTGTGAGTTATTGCTGATGTATTTTTATTCTAAGTTTATTCGTATTTCTTGCTGAATGTTAGAACGTTTACTTGATTGTGAGACAGGTTTTGTCACGAAAGTACTGTCACGTGTATTGTGTTTGATTCAATATGTGAGTACGTCAGGGTGGGGCACGTTTTTGTGATGAATCTGCTGTTTTGGGAGTGTCTCATCCTTTTTTAGATCGGACGGTAGGCGTGACGCAGCTACAGACAGGTAAGTGCGAATCTTTTATATTTGGTATGTTTTATTTCAAAGTATTTTTAATGTGATAATGTTTGAGTTATTGATGATGTCTTTGCAATACAAGGTTATCTTATTTATTGCTCGGTGTTACACTGTTTAGTTGCTTGTGATACAGGTTTTGTAACGGAAGTACTGTCACGTGTATTGTGTTTGATTCAATATGTGAGTACGTCAGGGTGGGGCACGTTTTGGTGATGAATCTGCTGTTTTGGGAGTGTCTCATCCTTTTTTAGATCGGACGGTAGGCGTGACGCAGCTACAGACAGGTAAGTGCGAATCTTTTATACCTGTTATGTTTTATTTGAAAGTATTTTAAATGTAATTATAATGTTTGCGGTATTGGTGATGTATTTGTAATACAAGGTTATCTTATTTATTGCTGGGTGTTAGACTGCAAAGTTGATTGGGAAACAGGTTTTGTAACGGAAGTACTGTCATGTGTATTGTGTTTGATTCAATATGTGAGTACGTCAGGGTGGGGCACGTTTTTGTGATGAATCTGCTGTTTTGGGAGTGTGTCATCCTTTTTCCGATCGGACGGTAGGAGTGACGCAGCTACAGACAGGTAAGTGCGAATCTTTTATGCCTGTTATGTTCTTTTGGAAATTACTTTTACTGTGATTAGAATGTTTGTGAGTTATTGCTGATGTATTTTTATTCTAAGTTTATTCGTATTTCTTGCTGAATGTTAGAACGTTTATTTGATTGTGAGACAGGTTTTGTCACGAAAGTACTGTCACGTGTATTGTGTTTGATTCAATATGTGAGTACGTCAGGGTGGGGCACGTTTTTGTGATGAATCTGCTGTTTTGGGAGTGTCTCATCCTTTTTTAGATCGGACGGTAGGCGTGACGCAGCTACAGACAGGTAAGTGCGAATCTTTTATATTTGGTATGTTTTATTTCAAAGTATTTTTAATGTGATAATGTTTGAGTTATTGATGATGTCTTTGCAATACAAGGTTATCTTATTTATTGCTCGGTGTTACACTGTTTAGTTGCTTGTGATACAGGTTTTGTAACGGAAGTACTGTCACGTGTATTGTGTGTTATTCAATATGTGAGTACGTCAGGGTGGGGCACGTTTTGGTGATGAATCTGCTGCTTTGGGAGTGTCTCATCCTTTTTTAGATCGGACGGTAGGAGTGACGCAGCTACAGACAGGTAAGTGCGTATCTTTTATACCTATTATGTTTGATTTGAAAGTATTTTTAATGTGGTTATAATGTTTGCGTTATTGGTGATGTATTTGTAATACAAGGTTATCTTATTTATTGCTGGGTGTTAGACTGTAAAGTTGATTGTGAAACAGGTTTTGTGACGGAAGTACTGTCACGTGTATTGTGTTTGATTCAATATGTGAGTACGTCAGGGTGGGGCACGTTTTTGTGACGAATCTGCTGTTTTGGGAGTGTCTCATCCTTTTTTAGATCGGACGGTAGGCGTGACGCAGCTACAGACAGGTAAGTGCGAATCTTTTATGCCTGTTATGTTCTTTTTGGAAATTACTTTTACTGTGATTAGAATGTTTGTGAGCTATTGCTGATGTATTTTTATTCTAAGTTTATTCGTATTTCTTGCTGAATGTTAGAACGTTTATTTGATTGTGAGACAGGTTTTGTCACGAAAGTACTGTCACGTGTATTGTGTTTGATTCAATATGTGAGTACGTCAGGGTGGGGCACGATTTTGTGATGAATCTGCTGCTTTGGGAGTGTCTCATCCTTTTTTTAGATCGGACGGTAGGCGTGACGCAGCTACAGACAGGTAAGTGCGAATCTGTTATATTTGTTATGTTTAATTTGCAAGAATTTTTAATGGGATTATAATGTTTGAGTTATTGATGATGTATTTGTAATGAAAGGTTATCTTATTTAATGCTCGGTGTTGCACTGTTTAGTTGCTTGTGATACAGGTTTTGTAACGGAAGTACTGTCACGTGTATTGTGTGTTATTCAATATGTGAGTACGTGAGGGTGGGGCACGTTTTTGTGATTAATCTGCTGTTTTGGGAGTGTGTCATCTTTTTCAAGATCGGACGGTAGGAGTGACGCAGCTACAGACAGGTAAGTGCGATTCTTTTATACCTGTTATGTTCTCTTGGGAATTAATTATTGCTGGATGTTAGAACGTTTATTTGATTGTGATACAGGTTTTGTGACGAAAGTACTGTCACGTGTATTGTGTTTGATTCAATATGTGATTACGTCAGGGTGGGGCACGTTTTTGTGATGAATCTGCTGTATTGGGAGTGTCATCCTTTTTCTGATCGGACGGTAGGAGTGACGCAGCTACAGACAGGTAAGTGCGAATCTTTTATTCCTTTTTAGGTTCATTCTAAAATTACTTTGACGATAATTAGAATGTTGGAGAGTTATCGATGCTGTAATTTTTGGGGATGTGTTCACTTTTTTAAGGTTGTATGTTAGGCGGTTTATTTCTTTGGAATACAGGATTTTTAACGGAAGTACAGTCACGTGTATTGTGTGCAATTCAATATTTGCGTACGGTGAGGGTGGGGCACGTTTTTGGGTTGGATCTGATGTGGTGGGAGTGGCACGCTTTTCTAGATCTCACGGTAGGCGGGCGCAGCTACAGACAGCTAAATTGAATTATTTGAAACGTAATATGTTCAATGTAAAATTGCGTTTACTTTGATTGTAATGCTTGGGAGTTATCAAAAGGGCACGTTTTTTAACATAATCTGCTATTGGGGGAGAGTGACAGTCTTTTGCAGATCGCATGGTAGGTGCTACGCAGTTATAAACGGGTCACTTGAAGTTTGTTCACCAATTGTAGGCATTACCTCAGGTTGTTATTGGAATAAATTACTTTCTGTTTGTTTTCCAGGTATGCCTCTCTCTGGCCCGTTCCCGGGAACCAACGTGCTTGCACTGCTTTCCATGGGTATGTATAATGCGTTTGCCGCCTCTGTAGTAAAGCATCTTGTCTGTCCCTTATCTAACGCTTGTATTTTTACTTTTTTTTTCACAGGAATTCACCGGGCCGATCCGTCCTTGGGAAGCGTCATGCAAAGATTACTTCAGCCGGTATGTATGCTGGTGTTTGCGGATCTTTCATAAGACATCTTGTCTGATTCGTATTTCACTAAGACATTTTTTGGGGGGGTTTTACAGGGACTTCCGCGGGCCTGACTATCCCGGGCAGCATCGTGCTTTAGGACCTTTACTCTGTAGGTATTAATCTTTTGGCGGGTCTAAGGTAAGGCATCTAAAGGTAAGTCTGTTTACTTATTTTCGTATTTTGCCTGTATTTAGAATGTTTTGTGTTCGTAAAGGAGGTTTAAGCTTTACAGCGCATTTGCGGTGAATTCTCTTTGATAAAAACTTTGAACGCGGTCAGACAGGTTGGAGCCGCGTTTCCTTTTGCTGGATCGCTATCTGTCTCATGCATGCTTTCACATTCAATTCACCAGGAATTCACACCTCCTCGCTAACGATAGCACACACTCTCAGGCAGACATTCCTTTCATCCAAGGAAGACCACCACCCAAACATTAGCATACGGCTAGACAACAAGAAGATTTCACACGCGTGCTGTTCGTAAACAAGTGTTACTTCTCTATTGTTATTCATTTAAAGTAACTCCCCTTTCCTCCGGTTTGACTGTACTTAAACTCGAAGAGCAGCCATTCGAAAACATTGCTTGGTTCCAGGT
Organism: Triturus cristatus; assembly: GCF_964204655.1. Taxonomy (NCBI): domain Eukaryota; kingdom Metazoa; phylum Chordata; class Amphibia; order Caudata; family Salamandridae; genus Triturus; species Triturus cristatus. The sequence goes on from NC_140589.1 coordinate 1,921,408,031, forward strand.
CATCCAGTACGAGCTAAACTATCTCTATTCCGAAAAGGTAAGCCACTTTATTTGTATTGCCGTTTTGTAAATATACGCATTGAACGTTTTGTATCGTGTTTTGCTAATGTAAAGTGCTGGTGTTTTACTATGTTAACCTTAGCCAACATGTTGGGCGCTTTTATTGTTAGCAAAGTCCGCTCAGTATCTTGATGCCTTTAAATTTTCAAAACCGCGCTTTTATTTACTATCGGCAACGGGAAAATTGACTAACTTATATTGGGCAGCATTTAGAAGGGGCACGCACCCCATATAACCTTAATGTTTATGCTTTTTCCGGGATTATTATATACATTACGGGGCCGCTTCGCCATCGTTTGGTATCTTGCTCCCTTTAATTGTCAATGCCGCGATTACTTGCATTTTACAAAGAAAAACACTTGCTGATAAATATTTGACGGAATTTGTGAGGACCACGCACACACACCACATTACCTTGCATGCTTTTTGTGTCCGCCGCTATTAATAAATACATTACGGTACCGATTGGCTGCGTTTCCCGTGTATTGCATACTTAGTGAAGCGCTCTCTGCATAATACACTTTTCCATGCTTTACATTTCAGACTTGCTATTGTTGTCAGGGATCGTACATTTATTAGTTGAAATACAACTTGAAATGCCTTTTGCTTTCGAATCTATGGTTACATTTTTGAGATCATTTATATTAAATACGCTTCATTTCTCTTTTCCTCGACCTGAACTGGAACAGCAGCCATTCTAGACATTACGTGGTTCATCCGGTACGAAGTATACTATCTCTATTGCAAAAAGGTAAGCAAATTCAATTGTATTGCCCTTTTTAAAATAAACTCAACGAACGTTTTCTATCGTGGATTGCTAATGACAAGTACAGTAAATTTCCAATGTTGACCTTTGCAAACATGTTATATGCTTTATTTATTAGCAAAGTTCACTGAGTGTCTTTATGGCTTTAAATTTTCAAAGCCGCACTTTTATTTAAAAGCTGCAACGAAAAGATTTACTAGCATATGTTAGGCAGAATTTACAAGGGACACGCACACACACCACATTACATTAATGTTTTACCTTTCGCCGCGATTTATATATACATTACGGTACCGGCTCGCCATCGTTTGGTATCTTGCTGACTTTAAGTTTCGAAGCCGCGATTACAATCGTTGAAAAGAAATCACTTGCTAGGAAAGATTTAACACGATTTATAAGGAGCACGCACGCACACCACGTTATTTTGCAGTTTTTGGGTGTTTGCCACTCTTACTATACACATTACGGTACGCGTGTTTTGCATACTTTGTGAGGCGCACACTGCATTACAAACGTTTCCCTGGATTGCATTGCACACTTGCTCTGTTGTCCAAAATCGTACAATTATTACTTAAAATACAACTTACAATGCATTTGCCTTTCGAATAGATGGCTAGATTTCAGAAAACATTTGAACTAACTCCCTTTTATTTCTCTTTTCCTTGACCTAAACTGGGAGAGCAGACATTCAAGACATTTCGTGGGTCATCCAGTACGACCAAAACGATCTCTATTGCTAAAAGGTAAGCAGCTTCTATTGTATTTCCGTTTACACAATGAACTCACTGAACGTTTTCTGTCGTGTTTGGCTAATGACAAGTGCAGTGGTTTTGCGATCTCAACCTTTGGCAACATGTTAGGCGCTTTGTAGTTACCACAGTGCGCTTCGTATCTGAATGCATTTAAACTTCCGACCCGCGCTTTTTTGTTTGTCAAGTTTGCAATAAAATATTTGGTGAGCGTAGATTGGGCAGAATTTAGAAGGGACACACATAGACAGCACATAACCTGGATGCTTTTGGCTTTCGCCAGTATTTCGGTATACATTACGGTACCGCTTCGCCATCGTTGGTTATCCTGCTTATTTTGATTTGTAAGCGTAACGTTTAGATGCCATCATTTTGTTTTTAGCTTAAAACCGAACAGCTTTCGAAACATATTAGGCCAACTTTAACGAATGCACATGCAGTACATTGACTTGCTCTTTTTGCTTGCACCACTAATGCTAGCCTTATTACGGTAACGTTTTGATTTAGTTTGCCACTTATTTCATCCTCACTGAAACACTCTATGCATAAGATACTTTAACATCGATTGCATTGCAAATTTGCGACTGTTGCCAGTCATCTGCAATTATATGCTAGTATACAATTTTCGCACCCGAGGAATATTAATGCGCTTGATACTTTTTACATGTCTTACGACTGTTTTACTTTTGTTGGCAAAATGTGTTTTGTGATGCGAAACATTTATGTGAAATGTTTTCATATGCATGCCTCCTTTTGGAAATGACTTTTGGCCTATGATTGCAGTTATGGTGCGCGCATTCTATAGATTTGGGTTTATTTCGATTCGTTTGGCTTGACATTTGAATACATTTACCATGTTCCGGTTGGGATTCTTTGCATATGCTTTTAAGGTATATTGTTTACGTATAGGTACCGTCTAAAACGCGTCTTTACCTTACTTAAATCTCTAACGCTTCTATGCTAATGTAACCAACTGAAACAAGTGTGTGATGAGGGGGGCGAAAAGGGGGGTAGGGGGGTTAACCTTCTACTAGCAGTGCCATTTTGTCATGTGCACTAATGCTAGCCTTATTACGGTAACGTTTGGCTTTAGTTTGCCACTTATTTCCTCCTCACTGAAACACTCTATGCATAAGATACTTTAACATCGATTGCATTGCAAACTTGCGACTGTTGCAAGTCATCTGCAATTATATGCTATTATACAAATTTCGCACCAGTGGAATATTAATGCGCTTGCTACTTTTTACATGTCTTACGACTGTTTTACTTTTGTTGGAAAAATGTGTTTTGTGATGCGAAACATTTATGTGAAATGCTTTCATGTGCATGCCTCCTTTTGGATCTGACTTTTGGCCTATGATTGCAGTTATGGTGCGCGCATTCTATAGATTTGGCTTTATTTCTATTCCTTTTTCTTGACATTTGAATACATTTACCATCTTCCGGTTGGAATTCTTTGCATATGCTTTCAAGGTGCATTGTTTACGTATAGGTACCGTCTAAAACGCGTCTTTACCTTACTTAAATCTCTAAGGCTTCTATGCTAATGGAACCAACTGAAACAAGTGTGTGATGAGGGGGGCGAAAAGGGGGGGAGGGGGGTTAAGCTTATACTAGCAGTGACATTTTGTCATGTGATGTTTGTTAGACTTTTGGAGGGGGTGGGAGGGGTTTCACAAAGTACGCTAGCGGGACGAGGTATCCTTTTCTAAATTATTTCATCGCTCCTCGAAGGTTACTTAATTTTAGTGTTTGCTGTACAAACATTGGCGTTCATGTATGTATTACCCGCAGTAATGCAGATACTACTGTGCAATTGTTTTTGGGGAATCACGCGTTGGAAAAAAATGAATTTTTTCATTCAGAACATATGGTTCATAGCTTAAAAATGCCATGCACTGTTTGGCATACATCTCTGCTGCCTTTATCTTCAATACTAACCTTTAATATTTGTATACTACATAAATTACTCCTCTCGCTACTCCTTTATGTTTATTACACACTTTATCTTCTTTAATCTTCTCTTTGTTTTCCATGATTTTTCATAATTTACAACTAAAAGTTGACAATAGCTAATGATGAGAAAGTGAGCATGCAGGTGAGAACCAATCTGCTAACTCAAATGGTGTGACTGACATGAGGCTTTGCAAACGTTTTGTACAAGTTTTACCTTTTGCTATTCCTATTTTCAGCAGTAATAGCGCACACTCGCCACCATGCATTTCACATCATGCATTCTCCAAAACACACGCTACACCACACACTCTTTAGCGCACATTGAAATTCACTCTCTTCTATCCACTCTCTACAGCACACTCATTGTGTGACTTAGTGAGTGTAACTTAGCGCGTGTAACTTAGTGCGTGTAACTTAGCGCAGGTAACTTAGCGCGGGTAACTTAGCGCGGGTAACTTAGCGCGTGTAACTTAGCGCGTGTAACTTAGCGCGTGTGACGCTCTGTTGCACGCGCTCTGTTGCACGCGCTCTGTTGCACGCGCTCTGTTGCGCGCGCTCTGTTGCGCGCGCTCTGTTGCGCGCGGTCTGTTGCGTGCGCTTTGTTGCATGCACTGTGTCACACGCTCTCATGCACTATCATTTCACATACTCTTTAGCATACTACTTTTTGTACACATTTTTATATACATCCCCTCAACATGCACCACAGCAAATTTACATCTCTAATGCCTTTATCTTCACTACTATCCTTTATTATTTGTACACTGCATACATTATTCTTGCTCCTGTCGCTACTCCTTTATGTATGCTACACTATGCCTCTTCTTTATACTCCTCTTTGTTTCCCTTGCTTTTCTCATACTTTCAAACTATAAGTTGACAATAGCTGATGATGAGAAAGTGAGCATGCAGGTGAGAACCAATCTGCAAACTCCAATGGTGTTACTTACGTGAGGCTCTGACAACTTTTTCTGATTTTTTTTCATTTTCCTATCCCTGTTTTCAACAGTAATTGCTCACACTCCACACCATGCATTTTTCACCATGCATTCTCAAAAACACACTTCACACCACACAGTCTTTAGCACACATTCTCATTTACACTCTTTTATCCACTCTCTACAGTACACTCATTGTGTAACTTACCACATGTGGCTTAACGCAGGTAACTTAGCGCATGTAACTTAGCGCATATGACAGCATGGTGCATATACTCTGTAGCACGCAGTTTAGTTACAGCCTCTATGGCACTCTCTGTACTACCAGCTCTTTACCACAGGCTCTCTGCCACACACTGTATGCCACACACTTTTCTACATGCTATCTTTTGGCAGGCGCTTTCACATACTACCTACTGTACACATTGTAATACACATCTCCTCTACATGCAGCATAGCTAATGCTTCCAACTACTACCATTATTATCCTCCTATCCTTTACTATCAGTCAAACACTACACACACTACTTTTACTGCTCAAAACTACTTCTTCATGTACAGTACATACTGTCTCTTCTTTATTCACACTTTCTATTCCCTTCTTTTTGGACACTTTCAGCCTATTTGTCAAAAAAAAATAATAAACAGAAAGTGAGCATGCACGTGACAACCAATCTGCACAATGCAATGGTGTTACTTATGTCACGCACTGTCAACTTTGTGGGCAACTATTTTCTTTAGCTAGCTGTGTTTTTACCATTAATACACTATTTTTTGATGCACACTCTTTCCCAAGCCCTCTTTTCCGCGCACTTTCCCGCGCCCTCTTTCCCGCGCCCTCTTTCCCACGCCCTCTTTCCCGCGCCCTCCTCCCCGCGCCGTCTTCCCCGCGCCCTCTTCCACACGTAGTCTCAATACACATACTTTACTGCACACCATTTTTAGCACACCACTTAAATATCGTAGCTAATGCTAGCTTTTTTTACTACATGCATAGCCCAAACAGCACCATACATCTCTAATGCCTTTATCTTCACTACTATCCTTTATTATTTGTGCACTGCATACATTACTCTTGCTCCTGTCGCTACTCCTTTATGTATACTACACTCTGCCTCTTCTTTATACTCCTCTTTGTTTCCCCTTGCTTTTCTCATACTTTCAAACTATAAGTTGACAATAGCTGATGATGAAAAAGTGAGCATGCAGGTGAGAACCAATCTGCAAACTCCAATGGTGTTACTTACGTGAGGCTCTGTCAACTTTTTCTGAAATTTTTTCTTTTTCCTAACCCTGTTTTCAACAGTAATTGCTCACACTCCACACCATGCATTTTGCACCATGCATTCTCAAAAACACACTTCACACCACACACTCTTTAGCACACACTCTCATTTACACTCTTTTATCCACTCTCTACAGTACTCTCATTGTGTAACTTACCACATGTGGCTTAGCGCAGGTAACTTAGCGCAGGTAAATTAGCGCATGTAACTTAGTGCATATGACAGCATGGTGCATATACTCTGTAGCACGCAGTTTAGTTACAGCCTCTATGGCACTCTCTGTACTACCAGCTCTTTACCACAGGCTCTCTGCCACACACTGTATGCCACACACTTTTCTACATGCTATCTTTTGGCAGGCGCTTTCACATACTACCTACTGTACACATTGCAATACACATCTCCTCTACATGCTGCATAGCTAATGCTTCCAACTACTACCTTTATTATCCTCCTATCCTTTACTATCAGTCAAACACTACACACAATACTTTTACTGCTCAAAACTACTTTTTCATGTATACTACATACTGTCTCTTCTTTATTCTCACCTTTTTTTCCACTTCTTTTTGGACACTTTCAGCCTATTTGTCAAAAAAAACAAATAAACAGAAAGTGAGCATGCACGTGACAACCAATCTGCACAATGCAATGGTGTTACTTATGTAACGCACTGTCAACTTTGTGGGCAACTTTTCTTTAGCTAACTCAGTGTTTTCGCGCCCTCTTTCCCGCGCCCTCTTTCCTGCGCCCTCTTTCCCGCGCCCTCTTTCCCGCGCCCTCTTTCCCGCGCCCTCTTCCCCGCGCCCTCTTCCCCGCGCCCTCTTCCTCGCGCCCTCTTTCCCACGCCCTCTTTCCCGCGCCCTCTTTCCCGCGCCCTCTTCCCCGCGCCCTCTTCCCCGCGCCCTCTTCCTCGCGGCCTCTTTCCCGCGCCCTCTTTCCCGTGCCCTCTTTCCCGCGCCCTCTTTCCCGTGCCCTCTTTCCCGCGCCCTCTTTCCCGCGCCCTCTTTCCCGCGCCCTCTTTCCCGCGCCCTCTTTCCCGCGCACTCTTTCCCGCGCACTCTTTCCCGCGCCCTCTTTCCCGCGCCCTCCTTCCCGCGCCCTCCTTCCCGCGCCCTCCTCCCCGCGCCCTCCTCCCCACGCCCTCTTCCACACGTACTCTCAATACACATACTTTACTGCACACCATTTGTAGCACACCTCTTAAACATCGTAGCTAATGCTAGCTTTTTTTAATAGATGTATAGCCCAAACAGCACTATACATTTGGGGAAAGTGCTCCATGTAGGCATCTCCACCGTAGCACCCCAGAACGATGAAGCCCTGTAAACAAACAAAGATACACAGTTAGTTACAAAACATACAATATGCCTTACCTAAGTCCCGCAAACAACACCATACTTACAAAGGAAAAGCCTCCCTGCATGCCGCCGCACTGGAACGACCCTCACTGCTGAAGACCTGTAACGAAACAGAAAAAAAAAATGAGTTACTTACAATATGCCTTACCTAAGTCCCACAAACAGCACCATACTTACCGAGGAAAGCACTCCCTGCACGCCGCTGCACCGGAATGACCCACACCGCTTAAGCTCGAGAAACAAAAAGTTAGATAAAAAGCAAGCAAACAACAAAACAGCCAAAAAACATAGCACATTGCTTGCCATACTGCTTCATGAAGAATTTGCCTCACAGCCATAAACATAAGCCGGAAAAGGCCAAAGATAAAATAGAAGAAACATGCCCACCATCAAATATGGGTCCGGCTGGGCAAAAGAGAAAAGTTGCAAAAAAAGACACCCATGATTCTGAAGAGCGTGGGGCAGGCTGAGGGAAACTTCCTCAACAAATGCTTGCTATGGGAAAGGGGAGAGAAAAGAGTTGGGCCACAAAAAACAATACATAGATGGCTGTGCACAATCAAATAATGTATTATTGATTTTAAAGAATTTAGCAAAATGGGAAGTTTGCATGGAGTACTTAAATTCACGATTGAATGAAGCAGTGTGTATGTGTAGGTTTATGTAAATGCCTGTGTGACATCGTGAAAATGTGAATATAAACCACATTTGGCATTAGCTGTTGATGGGGAAGTAAGCATGCACATGCCAAACAATCGGAAAACTCGAATGGTGTTAATAACATGAGGCGCTGGCAAATTTTACGTTAGAGCAGTTGAATTTATTAGATAGCAATATAGTTTAGTTTTCTACAAACAGTCTTGCGTTTGCACTGTTTACCATACAATCTTTAACATGCACTCTTTAACATGCTATATTGTACAGAATACAATTTAAAGCGCACTTTTTTAGAGACACCTCCTCTACATATATCATACTTAATGCCTACATTAAGACTACTGTTGGTCGTTAGACGCGCCTCTTTTTAATCCTTTCTTTGGGGAACTTTCAAGCTATATGCTGCCGAAATTTAACAATGAAGAAGTGAAGATACAAGTAAAGTATTTGGCAAACCTCAATAGTGTTACTGACATTAAACACTCAACACTACCAGGGGATTTGGACTTTGCCTATGTCAATTTTTCCAGCAATAATATACTTTAATCCTCTACAAACACTCTTTTGCACGCACACTGTTGTACGCGCTCTATTGCACGTGCTCTGTTGCACGCACTCTGTTGCATGCACTTCTTAAATGCTCTCTGGCATACGCTCTATCATGCACTATGCTTTTACATACTCTTTACCATACTACCTGTTGCACACCTTTTTAAGTACATCTCCTCAACATACACCACATCTAATGCTTACATCACTACTGACCTTTATCCTCAACACTATCCTTTACAATTTAACACTACATACATTACTCTTACTCCTCTCGCTACTCCTTAACGTAAAAGACACACTGCCTCTTCTTTATTCTCCTCTTTGTTTTCGTTTCTTTTTCATATTTTAAACCTAAACGTTGACAATAGCTGATGATGAGAAAGTGAGCATGCAGGTGAGAACCAATGTGCAAACTACAATGGTGTTACTTACGCGATGCTCTGTCAACTTTTTATACAATTATTTCCTTTTACTAACCCTGTTTTCAACAGAAATTGCGCACACACCACAGCATGCATTTTACACCATGCATTCTCCAAAACACACTCCACAACACACACTCTTTAGTACACATTCTCATTCACACTCTTTTAGCCACTCTCTACAGTACTCTCATTGTGTAACTTGACACATGTGGCTTAGCAACTGTGACTTAGCGCAGGTAACTTAGCGCGTGTAACTTAGCGCATATGACAACATGGTGCATATACTCTGTAGCACGCACTATATTTACAGCCTCTATGGCACTATCTGTACTACCAGCTGTTCACCACAGCCTCTCTGCCACACGCTTTATGCAACCCACTTTCCTACACGCTGTCTTTTGGCATACACTTTAACATACTACCTATTGTGCAAATTGTAATACACATCTCCTCTACATGCACCCTAGCTAATGCTTATAACTCTACTACCTTTATTATCCTCCTATCCTTTACTATCAGGCAAACACTACACACACTACTCTTACTGCTCTTTCTACTCCATGTATACTACATACTGTCTCTTCTTTATTGTCACTTTATTTTCCCCTACATTTTTGACACTTTCAGCCTATTTGTTGGCAATAACTAATTTTGAGAAAGTGAGCATGCACATGACAACCAATCTGCACAATGCAATGATGTTACTTATGTAAGGCACTGTCAACTTTTTGGGAAAGTTTTTCCTTTACGTAGCTCAGTGTTTTCACCATTAATAGACTATTTCTTTATGCACCCTCTTCCCCGCCCCCTCTTCCCCGCCCCCTCTTCCCCGCCCCCTCTTTCCCCGCGCCCTCTTCTCGCGCCCTTTTTCCCGCGCCCTCTTTCCCGCGTCCTCTTTCCCGCAATCTCTTCCCCGCCCCCTCTTCCCCGCCCCCTCTTTCCCCGCCCCCTCTTTCCCGCCCCCTCTTTCCCGCCCCCTCTTTCCCGCCCCCTCTTTCCCCGCCCCCTCTTTCCCCGCCCCCTCTTTCCCCGCCCCCTCTTTCCCCACCCCCTCTTTCCCCGCCCCCTCTTTCCACGCGCCCTCTTTCCACGCGCCCTCTTTCCACGCGCCCTATTTCCACGCGCCCTCTTTCCACCCACACTCTTTCCACGCACTCTTTCCACACACACTCTTTCCACGCACACTCTTTCCACGCGCCCTCTTTCCTTTGCCATGCACTCTGTTGCATGCATGCGCTCTGTTGCACGCGCTCTGTTGCACGCGCTCTGTTGCACGCGCTCTGTTGCACACACTCTGTTGCACACACTCTGTTGCACACACTCTGTTGCACACACTCTGTTGCACAAACTCTTTTGCACATACTCTTTTGCACACACTCTTTTGCACACACTCTTTTGCACACACTCTGTTGCATGCACTTCTTAAATGCTCTCTGCCACACACACTCTCATGCACTATGATTTTACATAATCTTTAGCATACTACCTGTTGCACACATTTTTAGGTACATCTTCTCAACATGCACCACAGCTAATGCTTACATCTCCACTCTCTTTATCCTCACTACTATCCTTTAAAATTGTACTGTACATACATTACTCTTACTCCTCTTGCTACTCCTTGACGTATGACACACTGCCTCTTCTTTACTCTCCTCTTTGTTTTCCTGGCTTTTTCAAACTTTGAACATTTAAGTTGACAATAGCTGATGATGAGAAAGTGAGCATGCAGGTGAGCACCAATCTGCAAACTCCAATGGGGTTACTTACGTGAGGCTCTGTCAACTTTTTCTCAAAGTTTTTCAGTATCCTATCCCTGTTTTTAATTGTAATAGCACACACTGCTTTTTACACCATGCATTCTCTATTATACATTCTGTACCACACATTCTTTAGCACACATTCTCATTCACACTCTTTTAGCCACTCTCTACAGTACTCTCATTGTGTAACTTGACACATGTGGCTTAGCAACTGTGACTTAGCGCAGGTAACTTAGCGCGTGTAACTTAGCGCATATAACAACATGGTGCATATACTCTATAGCACGCACTATATTTACAGCCTCTATGGCACTCTCTGTACTACCAGCTCTTTACCACAGCCTCTCTGCCACACGCTCTATGCAATACTACACGCTGTCTTTTGGTATGCACTTTAACATACTAGCTACTGTGCAAATTATAATACACATCTCCTCTACATGCACCCTAGCTAATGCTTACAACTCTACTACCTTTATTATCCTCCTAGCCTTTACTATCAAGCCAACACTACACACACTACTCTTACTGCTCTTTCTACTCCATGTATACTACATACTGGCTCTTCTTTATTCTCACTTTATTTTCCGCCAAATTTTTCACACTTCCAGCCTATTTGTTGGCAATAACTAATGATGAGAAAGTCAGAATGCACATGACAACCAATCTGCACAATGCAATGATGTTACTTATGTAAGGCACTGTCAAATTTTTAAGAAAGTTTATCCTTTAGATAGCTCAGTGTTTGCGCCATTAATAGACTATTTCTTTATGCACCCTCTTTCCCCGCGCCCTCTTTCCCCGCGCACTCTTTCCCTGCGCCCTCTTTCCCCGCGCCCTCTTTCCCCGCGCCCTCTTTCCCCGCGCCCTCTTTCCACGCGCCCTCTTTCCACGCGCCCTCTTTCCACGCGCCCTCTTTCCACGCGCCCTCTTTCCACGCGCCCTCTTTCCACGCGCCCTCTTTCCTTTCCATGCGCTCTGTTGCATGCATGCTGTTGCATGCGCTCTATTGCACGTGCTCTGTTGCACACTCTCATGCACTATGATTATACATAATGTTTACCATACTACCTGTTGCACGCATTTTTATGTACATCTTCACAACATGCACCAGAGCTAATGGTTACATCTCTACTGTCTTTATCCTCACTACTATCCTTTAAAATTGTACTGTACATACATTACTCTTACTCCACTTGCTACTCCTTGACGTATAACACACTGCCTCTTCTTTACTCTCCTCTTTGTTTACCTAGCTTTTTTCAAACTTTAAACCTTTAAGTTGACAATAGCTGATGATGCGAAAGTGAGCATGCAGGTGAGAACCAATCTGCAAACTCCAATGGGGTTACTTACGTGAGGCGCTGTCAACTTTTTCTCAAAGTTTTTCAGTTTGCTGTCCCTGTTTTCAACTGTAATAGCACACACTGGCCACAATGCTTTTTACACCATGCATTCTCTATTACACATTCTGTACCACACACTCTTTAGCATACATTCTCATTCACAATTTCTTCCATCTACTCTTTACAGCACACACATTCTGTGACTTCACACATGTGGCATAACACGTGTTACTTTGCGCCTCTGCCTTAGCCCCTGTACCTTAGCGCATGCGCCAATATGTTGCATAATTCCGTGCTGCAGACTACCATGGGATGAATTATGTGAAGCACTGACAAGTTTTATTGCCTTTGTTTTTGTACCGTACTGTTTGTCTTTCTTAATGAAACTATTTAAATATTATACTCTAAGAAAAACACTCTACTACTCTTTTCTTCACATTCTGCTACACATTCTCGATGTACACTTTTTTGGCTACACATTGTCTACACTATGCTACATTTTACAACACTTTTTCTACCATACTCGACAGAAACCTTACACTACAAACCATCTCCATATTATTACATCTGTATTGCTCTTTGGGATACAATTTCTACTTGTGTTTTCCCTCCATTACATCTACCAACTTTATGAGCCATGCAAAAATTACTTAATTTCGTTACTATTGACAACTTACTGTATATTACTATGCTAAATCAACATTAATACTTGTTTTTATTCTTCCATAGATAACTGTGAGAAGTTGCGCATTCTTTTTCAAGGCATCAAGGTGAAAGTATCTTAATTTATTGTTGATACACCAGCCTGTGGTGAAAACAAATCAGTTGGGATCATTAGAATATATATATATATTTTTTGAAACATACTCATTGTTTTCAGCATGCATAACCTCTGTTAACGATACCTATAGGCTGTTGAGAAAGTCTAGTGCTTACAAATCCGTAAACATCATTCACAGACTATTTAAGAAACACTGACCTTTGCTTAAAGCACAACATTCGTGGAAACACTACAAGCGTATAGAAACACACAACAAATGCATGCTTAGAAGACACTTCTATTCATTTTAGAATCCTATGCATATAGCATAAATTTAATAAAGTATACATCTAACCTATCTCACCGAAATTAGTTTGCTGAACAGCATCTATTTATTACTTACTGTTATTAGCAGCACAAGGGAAGTTGCATGAACCTTGTATAGCTATACAAATAAATAGTAACTACTCAGAAAAGTTAGAAAGTGTATATAAATTTTAATATATGCTAGTTAGCATTATACTTGTATAGAAGCATACAGATATATAGTCCATACAAGAAACTTACAACACTAAAATACAGCATCCAAAGAACGCTACAATACAAACCTATAATAGGTAGTTTAATACCGGCAGTTTATTTGAACAATATTTTGGTGTCGCTATTAATATCATGGAAATACTGCAGGCAGCTTATCATCAAGGGCATAACAAATTTTCTCCTACTTCGCGGGGCAAACAATGTTTGCCAAACAGCACATTCGCAATCATACACAATAGCTACAAACCTGCTAATACATGGACTGTAGAAGATTTACATGCCATTATGGACTTAGGGGATGCTTTATATATAGATATGCATTCCATAAATCAAGAACAGCTTATGCATCCTGATGATTTACCAAATTATATCCAACACAATGACACTATCTATTCGCTTAAGCTTAAACAACCTTCTTATGGGGATATACTGAAACAGTTTGACCCATCTTCGCCAAATATGCAAACAGTATTGAGAGCTGCACTCAATTTGCATTGCGGTGTTTTACTTTGCATGGATATGTATGTTATAGCTATTATGCACAGTGAAAATTCATACTTTGTATTTGACTCGCATAGCCGCGACACCACAGGAATGCCTCACCCAAATGGGACATGTATTACCATACAAATATCATTTGAAGGGCTTATACAGTACATAACAAATCTGGCATATAGTCTAAAGCGACCCAATAGTAATTACTTACCATATGAATTAACTCCAATAGATATAATTCCAATTAAAAAAGATTCACTACATAAGGCAATGCTCATAGCAGAGAAAAATGCAAGTGCCATATTACACAAGCATATTTATGTGCATTCTACTAAAGCATGTACAGATTTATTCACACACACATTAAGAACTCGCATACAAAATGAAAGAGATTGCCTCCAAAGATCAAAGGCAGGTACTCTTCAGCCATCAGCATCATTAGCTAGTGATCAGCATATTCCCCCCTCACAAAATTGCATTGTGCCTATAACAGCTGCACAACTGACGCTACCTACCTGCACTAGCATAGATACAACAGAATATGCAAGTAACTCACATAATACTCCGACATACGCAAATATACTTAGAAATACACTTAGACACAACACAAGAGTCACGAGTTGTGATACAAAAACCATACAGACACAAAACATCACAGGCTCAACAAGTGATTTGCATAATAACGCATATATACAAAGCTCCCATCCTACAAACAAACATAACACTCAGGGTAACAAAATACTTAGCCCAAAAAATAACACCAAGACTATATTGTCAAAAATGCATATTAACATCAGGAACAACATAGAACAAACTTTTTGGCCACAAACACAACAACATATAAATGTCGTATATAGTACAGACAAACAGCAAACACAAACAAATCTTACACTACCATCAAGGTGTACACAATCTATACAAAATAGTCTATTTGCTATTCTACATAACTACTGTAAACCCGCACATAGTTGGGATAGTCAAGACTTGCAATCTATTATGGGACTTGGAAAGGCACTATATATTGAAATGCAGTCAATTAATAAAGAAAATTGTATGCAACCACAATATTTACCCAATTACATAGAGCACAATGACGTTATATATGCAATTAAGCAAAAAAAGAGCATAACGTTGGAGGAAAAGCAAACAGAAATGCAAAATGCAAGGCTTTTGAGAACCCTTACTTCAATGCATTTGAACAGTGGTATATTGATTTGTTTTAATGCATACACTATTTCAATATTCAAAACGATTCATGCATACTTTGTATTTAATTCAAATAGCCAAAATGAGGAGATAATACCTCCTGCTAAGGGGACCTCTATTGCTTTACAAATCAAATCACCTGAGCAGGTTATTGGTTACATCAGAACGTTGGCTCTCCAGAACAAAGTACCACATTCGTTAAGTTTTACTTTATACTTCACTCCAGTTACAGTACGCAAAATTAGCAAATTGTCACTTGAGACAACACAAAGAAAACATAGAGAGAAAAAAGTTACACCTATAAGAGACATGTATATCCATACTACTAAGTTAACTCTACATGCCTCTATACATATCACACCTATAGAGTTACAACTAGAAAATACAATTACAGAAACACTCGACAGCGATAGGCAAATGCATACAGATAATTCCACAACCACAAGTCATATTGAATCTATCATAGCTATTAACAATCCCAATCCAATAACAAACACATTTACACATAATGCTGGGATACACAATGAACCAAATGCAATAGAAGTACAACCAAATAACTGTAACAGAAAAAGATTGCATGAACAAGAAACAGAAAATACACTTAATGCCACAAATATAACATCTTTGACAAATGCCACAATTAGTACTTTCCATGCACAAATTAAATATGGCCCAGAGTATGCTTGCACTATTTGCAATCAGTTGTGGCATAAACAAAGTTTGCAAACAACGCACAAGTTAAAAAAAAGGGCTAAATTCATAGAATGTAACATTAGTCAATATCAAACAGAAGATATATGCCGGACATGTTACAACTATATTGCCAAGGACAAAATACCACCATGTTCTTTCTATAATGGGATGACATTTCCTGATATCCCACCTGAATTACACTTGCATAATTTAGAAGAGAGATTAGTATCGCCAAGAATACCTTTTTTACAAATCAGAACGCTGCCGCGAGGCTTCCAAAAATCTCTCTCAGGTGCAGTAGTTAACGTTCCTGCCGATGTTATGACAACTGTAACTGTTTTACCAAGACAAATTAATGATAACATGACGATTCCAATAAAATTAAAACACAAATTAAGCTATAAATCCTATACCCATTTCGAAAATGTAAGGCCAAACAAAGTAAAGCGTGCAGCTCTATATTTAGCAACTACTAGCAGTATGTTCCAAGAATATGGAGTCACTGTTAATAAAGATTGGGAATATACACCAGAGAATATGCCACCTTGTAATGACACTTCTGATGCAAACAATACATCAGATTCATCAGACAACATTGCAGCTGGGAATTTAGATACTATGCTAACTAATGAAACTATAACTACAGAAAGCATTAACATTATTAACTTGGCACCTGCAGAATATAACACACCAAGGGGTCTATATGAAGACAAAGATTCTGAATATTTAGCTTTCCCCACTATTTTTTGTGGGAAGCGAAGGCCAACAAACAAAGAAAGGCATGTACCAATACATTACAGTACAATATGTCAATGGGAATTAAGAAGTTATGATTTAAGAGTAGCAAACTCCATGACAAATGTTTTCTTCAAATTGAAAAAGTTGCATATTAAGCAAATACAGAGCAAAATATACATCTCACTTAGAAAATATTTTACCAATGGTAACATTATTACAGCAAAAGACATCAAACAAAAATTAGATAGCATTTTCCAATTTAATGAGGGATATAAAATACTAAAAACAATACGTGGCTCACCACCATATTGGGAGCAATGCAAAAAAGACTTATTTGCTATGATAAGACAATTAGGGATACCAACATTTTTTTTAACATTATCAGCAGCAGAAACTAAATGGTATCATTTAATCAACATACTATTACGCACTGAGAAAAAAAAAGAATGTACAGAAGAAGAATTCAAAAAAATGTCATGGGAGGAAAAATGCAAATTAATACAGAGAAATCCCATTACTTGTGCCCGACATTTTGACTTTCAAGTTAGAAAATTCTTTAATTGTATATTACTGCATAAAAGTAACCCAATTGGCAAGGTGATAGATTACTTTTATAGAGTAGAATTTCAACAAAGAGGATCACCACATATACATGCTATAATATGGATTGAAAGAGCTCCACAGTATGAAACTTCAGAAGTTACTACTGTTACAGCTTTTATAGATAAATATATAACCTGTGCAAAACAACAAGATACAAATATCGAGCCTTTATTGCCACTACAAAAGCATGGACATACCAAAAATTGTCGTATTAAACATAAAAGAACATGCAAATACCAGTACCCAAAATATCCAATGCCAGAAACTTTTATACTGGAACCATTACCACTAGACAAAACTGATCAAGAGCTCTTACAGAAAATCGAACTAATCCACCTAACTATGAACACGCAAGAGTTCTCACATTATTCCTTTGAACAGTTTTTAGATACAATGAAACTAGATCTAAGTCAATATGTTAGATGTATACGCTGCATTATAGAAAAAAATACAATTTTCCTAAAAAGAACACCAGCTGAATGCTTTATTAATAACTACAATACGACAATTTTACAAGCATGGCAAGCAAACATTGATATACAATACATCTTAGACGCATATGCATGTGCCGTATATATAGTATCATATATTAGTAAATCACAGCGTGGAATGAGCAAGTTGATTGCACAAGCAGCAAAAGAAGTTTATCACAATCCAAGCATAAAAGAGCAGCTTAAGCATATAGGTAACAAATTCCTAAACTGTACAGAAATAAGCGCGCAAGAAGCAGCCTATCTTATACTTCAAATTCCTTTACGCAAAAGTTCTAGATCGTATGTTTTCATTAATACAAGCCCTCCAGAAAAGCGTACCTACTTATTAAAAGACATTGAGACTATAAATTTGTTACCTGATACATCCAATCAAATACAATATGATAATGTAATAGTAAAGTACAGCAAACGTCCTACAGATTTGGAAACGTGTACATTAGCTGACTATGCATCTATGTATCATGGAAATCATAAAAATAGAAAGCAGAAAAATGCAACAGACCATGATAATTTCCTCACCGAAAACAACTTTTATAGCTCGGATGAGGAAGAACTTGAAATTAATATACCAAATAAAACTGCAGAAACAGATTATACAAAGCGGCAAAAACAAAAAATAATTCGGTATTGCAGGTTTAATAAAAAAAATGACCCTGAAAATTATTACAGAGAATTGCTAATGCTTTATTATCCCTGGAGAGTAGAAAATCAAATTATTGGTAATAAGGAAACATATTATGAAAAATACCTAGAACTTCAAAATATAGTTGACGCTAATCATACTAAGTATAATAGGCATAATACCCCTTTAACACCTAATGCCAATGGAGACTGTACATTGGACGCATTACTTATACCCCCAATGGATATAGAAACTGACGAAAACATTTGTCCTGAAGTTCAAACAAATGAACCACTATTATATGACTTATCATTTGATTTAGGCATTAGAAGTACAAGTAATGATGAACTTTTAACCAATAATATAATGCCGGATGACCAATATCACAGTTTGATGCAAAATCTTACAGATGAGCAACTTAACTTTATATACCATCACTTGCATTGGATAAAAACCAAAGAAACACCTTGCTATACGTTTTGCACAGGTGGTGCAGGAGTAGGGAAAAGCTTCCTTATAACAGCCCTTTACCAAACATTACTACGCTATTACAATACCAAAGCAGGGGAAAATCCTGATAACATTTATGTATTGCTTACAGCTCCAACAGGCAAAGCAGCACATAACATCCATGGTAAAACGCTACATAGTACATTCAAAATACCAGTTTCGCAATCGCTGTCTCATAAACCACTCACTCATGAGAACAGGAGTGCACTTCAAAATGAATTATTGCATCTTAAATTGCTGATAATTGATGAAATATCAATGGTAGGGGCAAATCTTTTCAATTTTATACATAACAGGTTACAAGAAATTAAAATGTCCAAACTCCCTTTTGGTGGGATATCCATATTAGCTATTGGAGATTTTTATCAGTTAAAACCAGTATTTGACACATACATATTTGAAAATTCTAGGCATTCATACAGACCAGTAAGTACAAATTTATGGCAAACACACTTTAAGTTGTTTGAATTAACAAAAATTATGAGACAGCTAAACGACTTACCATTTGCTCAATTACTAAATAGATTAAGAGAAGGAAAACAAACTAATGACGATATTATACAAATACAAACACGCGAGCAAGACCCACCCCAAAACATTACCAAAACCATCCCTTATATAATGGCAACAAACAAAGAGGTTAATAATATTAATAATGAAGTTTTGTTACAACATATAACAAAATACCCTGTATACACATCAACCGCAATAGATACAGTTGCATCTGACCTAAGCGAAATTGTAAAAAAAAAAATACTAATGCAATTACCTGCAGATGCAACTAAGACCATGGGCCTGCCATTTATATTGCATATTGCATTAAAATTACGATACGATCTAACATGCAATATCAATGTTAACGATGGCTTAACAAATGGTGCAACAGGTATAGTTGAATTAGTAGAAACTATCAATAGCATTCCAAATGTGATATGGATTCTTTTTGATAAAGAAAATGTTGGCAAATTAACAAGACAGGAAAATAGGCACATATATCACAGTAACATTTCACCTCATTGGACACCAATTCATGTTATCTCTAGACATTTTCAATTTACACAAAAATTTATAACAATAATACGCAAGCAATTCCCACTACGCCAATCATCTGCACGTACTATACATAGAACACAAGGAGAAACTATTGAACCACTTTACATCCATTTTAACAATAGTAAAATACATCATTTGCATTATGTTGCTTTAAGCAGAGCAAAATCATTAGAAAACATATATATTAAAAACTTTAAGCAGGACAAAATAGTTGTCCACCCAAAGGTTCATGAAGAAATGGCCCGCTTAAGGACAGATATGCTATTAGAAATATCAGTACCACAATTATGTAATTATCTGCTAAACTTTAATGTTATTGTACACAACATACGTTCACTACAAAAAAATCACAAAGCTATACAAGCCGACACAAATATCATGAAGGCAGATATTATATGTCTCAATGAAATAAACACAACTAGGGAAGGGAACAGTCATTTATTATATATTGACCACTATCATCTGATGCTATTTGATAAATTCCATAATCAAAATACCAAGCATGGGATTGCTGTTTATTACAAGAAAAATATTTGCCTTTTGCCAATTTATGAAACACAGCACGAAATTGACATTTTACATTTTACTTTATTTATAAAGAATTGTGATTACTTATTTGTGATAATATACAGGCCACCACATGTACAACTACAAAAACTTTTTCAAGTGTTAACTAGCGTATTGAGCTTTTACCCAAACTACAAATATATAATAATGGGCGACTTCAACATAGATTTAGCACAAGTATCACATAATGCAACACTACTTTTAGAATACATGCGAAACCAATTTCAATGTCACCAAAAAATACAAAACTACACAACAGACTACAATTCAACCTTAGACCATATATATGTTAATGAAGAGATAACTCACTTTGGTATACTAGAGTCCTACTATAGCGATCACAAAGCATTATGGGTAGCTATTTAATAGACTGAAATTATCAATTTGTATGTTATTTTGCTTTAGGAATTTCCTTTCTTTACATGCTAGATTCAGAAGGTCTACTTACATTATTTGTCTCGTTGCAGATGATTTCTATACAAGAAATTAAGGAAACCAAACACGAGGAAAGCAAACCGTATCAAAAAGCAATACGAGCAAACATAGTCAAATGCTCTGCAAAAACACACTACAAAAACGCTAAGCAAGAAAATAAGATTTTATTCCACATTGCTCTTGCTGATGAAAGTGGGTCCATTAAAGGAACTTGCTACAATGATGATTTTTTCAAGCTAACAAAAGAAGGGAATGGAATTATAATTCGGAATTTTATAAACAAGAACAATGTCATCATCTTAACGAAACAAACAAAGATTTCGAGAATGCCACCATTAACGCTCCCGGAAACAATAACCCAAGAAGCAGTATATTTGCTACAGCCGCCTGCACCCCCAGTTTCTCCAATAAAAACTATAAGAAAAGCTAATTTACGGACATTGATGAGCATATTAGGGACAATATCAGAGGTACGTATCATAAAAAAATTAAGGTGCTTAACTATTGCATGTAGTAGTCTGTAAACTTACATACTATCAGCAACACTATCTGCCACACACACTTTGTAATCACACTCTTCAAACCACTATACCATACATTCAAAACCCATTTAGTAACTGCAACTCTTTAAAACACACACTATTAGCAGCACACTTTACTATAAACTATATACAACACTCACTCCAACACACATACTATCTACAAACATTTCAAGTAATAGCTGTTGCTTACTCCTTTTACACACACCACAAGGTTACAAATAGTTAAAAACGGACACTCTCCATCTCATTCATTGCTACTTAAACTTTGCCAATACTCTGTAGTACAATCTACTACAAGCATACAACAATTTTTTATAGAGAAATAACATCTAAAGGCTATATTTAGGACTAATCGATGTAGAAACTCAAATAGAATACACAACATTGCTGCTAATAGCACTATACTTACTGCACAACACATACAATATTCTAGCAACTCTACTCGCTCATTTTACAATCTAAATTATATTTAACTAATATAATTTACGAAAAAAAACATTAACATCTGTAAAAATACACATTGGACACTAAATGCACTGTAAAGTGTTGATTACATGGAACAGTCCCACAAGTTTCAAACATGTAAAGTATTTTTACTATTTATTTCAAACACTTCTAAAAATGATAGCTATACAAAATATCATCATCTACTCTTTTATGTGCACTCTCCCACAAATTATATCATATATATACTTCCATACAAAAGTCTCTAACGCACACTCTCTAACATACACACTGTAGCACACACTATTACACAACTAATACACCACAACAATCAACAAACTTTTCACTCGCATGTTCTCTCCAATAAACAAAGATACAGCACAAGTGTATACTATCTATGCAAGAACCAATAACAATGATTGTTTATCAAATTTGACAGGAGGAAGAAACCAAAACTGTATTCATTGGAGGGCAAGAAACAAAACTAAAATCAATAACAGTAAACGATGCAACAGACTCAGTGAAAATAACACTGTGGAGGGACGCAGCAGACTTTCCCATTGAACTTGGGAGCTACATAAAAATAACCCATCTGACAGTGCATGAATTTAACAACGAAAAAATATTAAATTCTACTCGGAATACACAATTGCAAGTAAGTACAAAGTAAAAATACAATGCGCAAAAACAAAAAATGTATTCTTTGCAAAGAAATTACTTACACATCTAGAACAGAAGACTCATTAAATTCACCATTTTTATATCACACGTAGTAACATCAGTTGCTCTTTTTTCAGCATACAATTTGGAATTCTACACATAAATCTCATACACATAGCTGAAACACCAAAATACTATATCGCCTTTAAATACATGCATATACATTCATACAAAACACTCTCGAAATATCACAAACAACTTTTCTGTTTACCTTTCCTACAGCTCAACACCTAACGACAAACTTCAAAACATGTAGGTCAATACATTGCAAATCATACTACACCTTTCATTATAATAATTTGGCACACATTTTAAAATGCTAGTCCATAACCATGCCATATAAACTATTTTTGTCCATATCTACACCTTACCTACAAACACATGGAAACATAAAATATCTTACTTTATATATAGCACTAACTTACTATTAGAATAGCACCAGAATCATACATTACTACATCTCAAGCAAAACAACATCCAACTCTCTATCTATGTCTATATTTACCTTTTTGGAATACATACTAATCCAAAACTGCCTTAAATGCACTTTTCGATTTTACATTACCTATTACTTAACTTGGAGTTTATTTGCACTCTCTCACTACTTTCCTGTGCATATTCGAATTCTATTGCAAATTTTTCACAAAATGTGCCATATAAACATACATTTTTATAAATATCTGACACCTTTACATCATCTTGCACTACATTTAGAAACACTCTGCATCAAAAAAAATACAACACCGCCTTCATAAATTCCATAGGTAAGAACACATAAGTACGCACTTTGGGTCTTTGCCTTCAACTACATTTTTCACATTCTCTGAACCGCGCTGAACAAATGCAATTCACAGAAAAATCTTGGAGAAATTCCTTCAGCATCTAAAAAAATTTTTTATTTCTCTGAAAAGCACGTTAAAATATAGAAAAAAAAAACCAGTAAAAAATGGGTTTTATAACTGATGTTTTTTTCTATTTGCAGAAAATTGAGCCACCCCAAGAACAACTGCAGATAACTATATATGGACTCGAAAATACAACTCAGGAAAAAAGCACCATTACCATACAAATTCAAGATAATGAACATTTAAAATCGGTACAAATAAGCAATGCGCTTTTAATGGACCACCTACAAATTCCAGCAGATATTGAGGACTTTTCAGAGGCTCTTATGCCACATCTACCGAAAACACTAAATATAATATTTCAAAATGAACACATTGTCGAAATTCTTGACGAAGATTAAATTATGCAATCTGCAAAAATATAACTACTTTTGTAACTTTGAATAAAATGGATACATACAAAATAAATATTTTAGTTAATAAAAATCTTAAATCACATTTGACTTACTGTTTATTTTTTCTACGAAATAATGTTTGATATGTACTTGCATGTATTTATATGCGCCATTCGGATAAATAATTACACAATGACTTATGTATACATTTGGCAAAAATTGGGTACTAGTGTTACTAAAAAAAAAATATATATAATTTCTAAATATTACTTAATGCACTTGGATAAGGATAATTACTCCTCCATTTAGAATATAGAACGTCCTATTCAAACCTTTCTCTTCACAACTAATAGTACACTATCTAAACAGTAGGTCACCCAACAATACTACTAGTGTTAAAGTTACAGCTATTCGAATTGCTAATAACATTATGGTTTGCTTATCTTTAGAAAACAGTACAAAAAAAACATTAGTATTTACTGTATCAATAGCTAACTCAATATATGTGTAGCTAACTCTGTCTGTAAGTACAAAGGCAATAAATATTGCATTTAAGACTTATTAAGGTATTAACATTGGAAATAACAATACCTTTTGTTTAAATGTTTTAACAACAAAAACTTACCCAAAAACAATGTCATAAACAATGCCAATAGCTCTAACTTTACTAATGCCGAGACCATTGCATTGTAAATGCTTGTTCTCAATGTAGTGTGTTTCCTGAATCAATACTGCATCCAGGGAGTGTCCTCTCAGCCATATATCTATTGCTCTAGCCTTAAATTTGTTATTTAACCCATAAGCACTCAGCATCACAATCTAATTATTTCTCTGAATTGCGCTGTCATTTCATATTATTGTTTACATATCTGAAAGGTTTGTCAAAGTATCGTTGTCTTAGACAATAGTACACTGTGCAAATCATAATAACCAAAATGACTATAATATTTTCTCCCTTAACCCTGTGCCCATTTACTTTCTGTGTAATCTCCCCGCATCTACCATTCTTCATCCTGTCATATTTACTCTTTGTGCAGGATATTCCTTCAGATTATTTAATAAAGTGCTGCGTATAACTTGAAAGTGCGTCATGCTTATGTGCTGTAACAGACTTGGTATTCACTTGTCTAATTACCTCGTAAGACATCTCGTCATGTAGTTCCTAGGAATCCCCCAGGACCTGCGTGTTTTGGATGACTTAAACTGAGGGCTTGGTGTCCCTACCGCTTCCGAAACCCCCCACAGGATATGTCAACCATTAGACCAGCTAGCTCTACAGTGCCACTACCAAACCCCTGTATTCTACAGTGGTGTAGGTAGGTTCTGGCAACCACTGAACATGACAACCCTGATTCCTCAGGGATCGTGGAAAACAGTACAGTACTTTTCGCTCTGTCACTCATGCTTGCTTAATCCCAGAAAATAAACAGGATGGTGATTAGGACGTTTCAATAAGTATTTATTGGTCCAGCAACAGTCTTGTGTAAGACATATGTGCTGCGACAATCAAGAGACAGAAGCATGCAAAAGAGATTGCAAGGCGCAATATAGTCAATAGTAGATACATTTCTACCATAGTGCTAATAAGATGAACGTAAGCAGTTCGGATAAAAACAGGAGCACTTGTATATTCCTAAAATGCGCGCCCTAAGTAATTTGCCTAAATGTACCTAGCCTAGATCTGTATGTGCAACATGTATATGCGTGTATGTAGCCAAGACACCCCTAGGGATGAACCAGCCCCCTCACCTGATGGTTGAGAATGTAGGACCTGATCTCTGCTTCAAGGATGACACCCCGCAAGGGATGTCAGGCCGCTGCGTGTCGAAGAGCCAGCATGCAGGACTCCGTGTAAACTTGGAAGGAATTCTCCTCTAATTTGCGGGTGGGGGTTAGGGTCTTATATACTAGAGTGGTCACTGCAGGGTTTCTTCTAGAATCAATGTTTTGAAAACAGTCAAAAATGTTTTGAAAACAATCATGAATGTTTTTCCATCAAATGCGATAGTGCACAGCTGGCTGTTGGCCAAGGTTGAAAAAAGTGGTGACCCTTATACATAATAATTATACCGTGCCTGAGGACATGTTTATTTACGTCAGGTACAGGGATTATGATAGAGTACTGAGAGCCTGGTGTCGAACAGACCGGAGCAAGCTTTAGATAAAAGGTCTCCTGTTTAGAATTGTTTTTGTCGTGTGGATGGGACAAATGTATACAATAGGAGTATACATGGCAGGAATAGCCTAAAGAACATGACAATGTCATCACCTGCTTTTTTAGTATCATACCACTTACGTCCCAAAAGTGCCAAATTTGTTCAGACTGTGCCTACATCTCTCCTTCTGCTCAGATAGATTCTTATTTTTTTAAAATCATTTTTCATCCTATTAGATAGCTCGCTATTAAAAATACTGAAAATAAATGACCTTCTTTCCACCCTTGATTCAATACATTTTCCATTGCCGCCACCCAATCCCCACGACTCTCCATCTCTCCCTGGAACTCCCCCCACCCCTCCCCCCCCCCCAAGGTGGGGATTGACCACATTCCACCCTCCTTCTGAAAACTCCTTTGATGCCATGTTGTTGCACTCCAGTGAACCCTTGCCTCCGGTCTAACCAGAAGACCCCCAAGCCCCTCTAATCCCTGAATTTAAGATACTTTTCAACTAGACACATCTTGTAAGAGCGCCTGAGCTTCTTCTAGATCTGTACACAAGTGAAGTTTGCCCTTTACAAGGACTTTGTTTTGACTGCTGTGCAATTGATGCCTGTGTTCCATGTTCTTTAAATTAGTCAAAAATTTTGATGAAATCTCTTTGTCTGCGTGCCGATGCAGCTGACATAACCAAAATAAAAACCTTAAACTGTGTTATTTCCTGAGTAAATAGTGTTTTCTTTTCAATAGCCTTAGACAGGATGGATTCTCTAATATCACAGTCCACAAAATCAACTTGTATTGTCTGAGGATATCCTACATTAGTATGTCACTGTGCTGGTCCCCTGTTTGCTCTTGTGATAGTCAAATCGCCTTTTAATTCCAGGATCGCCTTTTTTATCTGGGAATCCATCCAGTCTCTCACATTCGGACCTTCACCTCCTTCTGGTATAACCTCTCATATTATATCACTGTATGCGGATGTTGCGTTGTTCTATGTCTTCTCACCACAGGAGGCGGTACCATGGCTACTACAGGTGCTAGAAGAGTTTGGAGTTTGTTCGGGCTGCGACTTAGGCCAAAATCATTGATATTCCCACAGGGTCGGTTGGCTGGTCACTCTGCGGGACCTCTTTCCCAATGGAGCCTGCGGTGGGAGACGGAGCACTTCAGGTACTTGGGCATGCAAGACTCACGGATATTACAACTCAATGTTCAAAGCACGATAGAATCTCTAAAGGGCTCAGTGGGATTTTGGAACACACTCCCGCTTTCCTTAATGGGCAGGCTGGCTATAGCCAAAATGGTGGTACTGCCTCACTGCCTTTACATATTACAGAATGCTCTGTGTCCTATACCTAGGAGAATATTTCGGGCCATGGATACCATTTTGATAGACTGGTACTGGGTGGGTCGTCACAGCAGGGTGGCCCTTGCCACGCTGAATCACACATATGAGGAAGGCGGTCTGGAGGCTCCCAGATTGGAGCTCTACTATTACGCCGCACAACGACAGCACTCTGCGAAATGGTTCGCTGATGGGGACAACTTCGAGAAACAGCTACTCCAGGGTAGAGTATCAATCTATGTCTCTATTTCTGGAGGGCGCAGGCACCTCTGAAGCGGTACCATATCTAGTTAGACAGACCGCTCACACCCGCCAATCATTTGTGTTGCCAATCTTGAGACACGCCCGTTCCATCTGGAATTGTCGGCGTGGGACCTTGCACCGGTTAGGTGGGGGATGTCCAAAATGTCGTATCAGCTGAGGCGGGAGGGGGGCTGCAACATGCTTGCGGACCTGTACCCAAGCGAGAGCTTTATCACATTTGAACAGGTCTGCAGCGACTTTGGACTGGGGCAGGGACAATACCTACAATACGCCACGTTAGACAATTTATTTAAAGAAATTTGGCCCACATATCCTTCGATTCCACAGCTCACACAGACACTAGGCAGACTACTTACGTGCGGGACGGGTAAGCGTATTGTACAGGACGATGAGGGCTGATGCCAGTGCCCCTCCTCCTGGGGCATTTGCAACTTGGAATGCAGACTTGGAGGAACCCCTGGAGGACAAGGACAAGGACTGGTGGGTGGTAGGTGCTCTCATGCATATGATATCCTGTAATGGCTGTTTCTGGTTAATTCATTATAATTACACACAGCGCACATGCATGATCCCAATGAGAATACACCGCTTGGCCCCCAGTAGGCCCAACTCCTGTCCTAGGTGTCACAAGGGAGGAGCTAACTTTCTGCACTTGGCTTGGGAATGTCCTGAGGTCAGTAGCTTCTGGTCGGAAGTAGTGGAGCGGATAAGAGGCAGCGTAAGCAGACGAGTTCGCTTGACACCCAACCACTGTCTAATAGGGCAGATACGAAACCCCAAAAAGCATAGTAAGATGGCATATCGGCTCCTGCAATTACTTTTGGTGCTGGCAAGGCGCAGAATTGCAATTGTTTGGATGGGAGTGAGGGCTCCCGAGATCTCAGCCTGGATTCGGGACGTACGTGAGTGGACAATAGCCGAGGAGATGCACATGAAGAGGTGTCGCAGAGATGAAAAATTAGAGGATGACCTAGGGCTCTGGAGGGAGCCTTGTCATGACCTACTGGTCCGAAGGCCTTCGGGCATGTTCCCCACGTGCATTGGCTGGGGGAAGTGCAGTGGGTGCTAAGGGGAGGGGGATTAAATGCCGTTAATACTTTGCTATAGACAATGGAGCGGGGGGACGACCGTGAATAGGACAATGTCCTGAACTGTAACCACCAAAATACATGACTATATCATCTTTTTGCCGGCCTTGAAATGCACACCTGTGTTATGTTAATCTGTAAAATCTTAAATAATATTTAAAAAATAATAATAATAAATACAGACAGAAGACACATTGTTTTCTGTTTCTATATTTCTGCAAATATCAGTAAAATCTAAAAGGGGGAGCCTTAGTAGTAATGAAAATCACAAAATTACCTCCACATTAAAATACTCAATATTTTACAATTGTCTTTATTACATATATTCCATTTTTCACAATTCATTGGTCTAAAAGGTTTTAAAGAATAGGGCAATCTTTGCTCCACTCTAGATGATATCTCTACTTCAAACTAGGTAATATTTTTGCAGAGAAAAGTGAGAAATTTGTACTCTTGAAGGCTCCGTTCATTTGCTATCTGCAGCTCCGACGTGACATCATACTATATTTGTCTAGCATTGAAGAGGCTCCCACCTTTAGTTTACTAGAGGCCAGAATTACTATTTTAAAATTACCACAGAGCGGCAGAATATCTGAAGTAAACAAGGTCGTCATCGTATATATCCCAGACACATTCAATAAGCTGTGGGTAGCATGTGAGGGGGATCTACCGGGTATTGTATAATACCATTCAAATTACTTATTTTCATAGAACTTATTTAACCCCACCACTGCTTTGGTGAACACAGCATAGCCCTGGCCCATCCTGCCCCAGATTTCAAATAGAGGGAGGAGATTTATTCCTCAAGACTTGCTTGTGTAGAATTATCCATCCTTTCTGGAAGGTATGGTTAATATGTGCAGAACAGATTGAGGAAGCCTGATCCCTCTAAATCCTAAAATGGCACTGCACATATCCTAGAAGATGAAGGGGCACAGAGTTGAGACACAGATTGGCACAGATTGGCATTGGCCTTGGACAGGCTGGGCAACACTCAAACATTTTAGGGACAAAGCTGGTGGCCATGCAGGGTTTTTATGTCAAAAGTAGGCAAAGGCAATTATTGCCTAAAAGGTAAAAGACCACTAATTTTGACAGTTTATTCTGCTACTCAGAAGTGGTACTTTATTTATATTTTAGCTCTGCTGAAAAGTGTGGGAAAGCCCCTTTTCAAAATAAATTGGAAGTGCTTGGAGTCTGTAAGTGCTGCTCATGTAAAGCAGTGGGTGGGAGTACATGCAGCCTGGAAGACTCTTTTGGGCTGTGTAGGTGTACACAACTGATAGATCACAGAGGGCTTAGAACACTGGCTTTCTAAGTGTGCAAATACATACGTGTTTCCTGAAAATCATAAACAGTGAAGCATTGTTATTAGTAACAGCTGATTCCTAGTTCAGGTTGAAGTGCATTAACACATGGTCCAGCATGAAGTAGCAGAAGATTCCAACTAAAAACATGTTTCTAATTGTTATTTTTTTTTAACCATATATTTATGGATTCTATTAAGACATTTTTCAAATACATTGGGATGGTTATACAGTACTGATTTAAAATAAGTATTGTTGCTTGATGAACCCAATATCCTTATAGGTGAATCTGTTTTTATACAATTATTTAGCTCAAAATGCTTATGATTTGCAGAAAATAATGGTTAGAGATATTAGTCTGCCTATCCCCTGAATATGCGCTGTGGACCTTCAGGAGTCCACGGACCACAGTTAAGAACCACTGATCTACACGAATGACTTCTTACCAAATTCAGTATTCTAGCTACTTTTAGAGCAGCCTACCTTTCTGGCCTATGTGTATTTATTTTTTTATGTTTCAGCATAAATGTGCTTTCATGGAGAATCTGAAGCTTAAAACTAAGAACTAAGTAAGTCTCTGTGGATGAACTCAGTGCCAGTCAGCAATGATTGGCCTAGAACAACCCTTAAGCACCGTGAGCTCAAAAGATTAACAAGGGATTGAGTTGCACACTGGTTCTGGCACGACTGTCCTAGCCATTCCAATGCATGATGCTACATGTAAACAAACACATCTTTTACTCACTGTACAGTGCTTTTTTCTGTGACAAGTTGTAGCCCAGTGCTTGGTCACCTTTGATATGTTTCATACTTTGTTTTCTTCAGAAGGGCATGTCTTGGTGAGAGGTTGGTCATGTGCTGCTGCAGGCATGTACTGTACTAGTGAGTGAATCTCCTTTCCCCTTTGGTCATAGGTGGTCCTGGGCAAAATAATACAAGTGAATAGTATTGTTCCATGGACTACCCACAGCATGGGGAACCTCATATACACTATGTTTATCCTACAATGTCCGTGCACAAAGCAAACAATAATTAATGCACAAGTCTCTAAAACAGGCTTCTCCACCTAGTTGCTTGTGAGCTACTGGTAGCTCTCCAACTATCTAGAAGTAGCTCTCTTATGTGCATCCCAGCCTACTAAATTGGAACGTTTTGCTTTGTTGAATTAATATCTACAGACCAAATGTGTGTATTCAAGACAAAAAAGTGTGTGTTTTCAGAACTCATAAGTTAATGTTTGGAGACAGAAATGTCTGAATGTCCAAAATATATGTAAAGCTAATATCTAAGTGATAAATCATACACTATTACTGATATTACTACCTTGGTATAAGGGGCATTGCAGCTATGGATGTCATATTAACCGTATAAAGCATTCCAATCTGAAAAGGCTTTTTTACTTTACTGCTGGCAGTGCTGCCGGATGTACTGAAGTGATCACTGTGAGTAATCTTGCATGGGGGGGGCCACTAATGTGATCTTGTCTGATGTGGTCACTATTACAATAGAAATAATATTAGTAGCTCACAATGATTTTAATTGAACATAAGTACACAAAAGGTTGGCGATCTCTGCTTTAATAGATAAAGACTAGATAAAAACTGTGCAAATGAATTTGCACTGCTTAAAAACACCTAAACATTAATAACCACTGATTTTATACTGACAAACCCCCTCTGCAGTTCACATCAAAAACTGAAAACAGGAAAGACTAAGGGCCTCATGTAGGTAGCATACCAGTTACCACTTCTAAAATACCGAACGATACCGAATCGGTATTTTAGAAGTGGTAACTCGTATGTAGGTAATGAGTCGGTATTTTTTACCGATTCGTTACAATTCGGTAATTACCGAATCGGTATTTACCGATTCGGTAATGAGGCATACCTTCCCATTGAGGGGAAGGTATGCCTCATTACCGAATCGGTAAATACCGATTCGGTAATGGTGGAGAAAATGCAAGGGTGACAGGGTGTCACATTGACACCCTGTTGCACCCCTGATTCGGCCATGTGTGCACATGTGGCACACATACATGCCCTAAGGGCATGTATGTATGCCACATTGCACACTGCTACGCGCTTCCAAATGCATACACACATACATTAATTATTTACCACCAACTAAAAGTTGGTGGTAAATACCGACTCATAAACACACACACACACTCCCCCTACATATCATTTCTGAAATCGGAATTTACCGATTCGGTAAAACTACCGAATCGGTAAAATTACCACATCGGTAACGTTACCGATTCGGTAATTTTACCGATTCGGTAGTTTTACCGATTCGGTAAATTCCGATTTCAGAAATTGACCCCCTACATACCAATAGCCAATATACCGGTCGGTAACGGTATAATTACCGAAAATCGGCCGTTACCGACCGGTATATGGCTACCTACATGAGGCCCTAAATGTATTGCAGAGTTTCTTTCACTTTGTTTTAAATGTGCAGTATAAGTCTTTCTGGATAACATTAGGTCATAATTATAGTTTCCTTATTATTGACTTGCTTTTTTATTACAGGTGAAAGGAATGCTTTAGGAATGGAAAATGGAAAGGACATTAGGATACATTTTTAAAATCAAAAGTCTGCAAGGTTGGGCATTGAAAATTCATCCCATGAAGATCCGCTCAAAAACCAAGAAGATATCTTAATCTATACACTGAAGTAGCATGAAAACAAATACTCTGCTTGAAAAGACTAACGTGAGAGACACTAGGGAATAGAGAACTTTCTAAATGTACTAAAACACTCAAAACTGTTTCTTATAGCATTCTATAAGGAGTGGATGAAGTCGGCATACAAGAAAGACAATATGTATTGATTGTAAGAAGGGTTTGAACATAAAGCACACACAATGGAAAGGCATAAGTGTTCAGAATGTGATAAAACATTCAGGGCCACTGGCCGTCTAAAGTTACACAAGGTCGCCCATGCAAGACTCAGAACAGGTAAATGTGGGGAATGTGGGCAGACATTCAATCAAAAGAGTCTTGACACCTGGAAGAAGTTATATGAATGTACTGAATGTCAAAAGGCAATGCATGCAAAAGGACAGCTACCGGTACAACAGGCAAGCCATGCTGAAGAAAACACATTCACTACAAAAGGGAACTTGCAGGCATATCAGAATGGTCATGCTGATGGGAAACCTTTTAACCTAACTGAATGTAATCCAGCATTCATTACAAAGACAGACTTAATACGACAACAAAACATCCACATTGGGAAAAGGCCACATGAATGTAGAGAATGTGACAAGTTATTCATCAGAAAGGCAAACTTAATGCGACTTTTGAAAATTCACACTGGAGAGAAGCCATATAAATGTACAGAATGTGACAAGGCATTCTATAGAAAAGAGCTGTTAAAGCAACATCAGAAATTCCACACTGGAGTGAAACCCTTTTGTTGTAGTGAATGTGACAAGGCATTCGTTGCTAAAGGAGCGCTAATGCATCATCTGAAAATTCACACTGAAGAGAAACCATATAAATGTACAGAATGTGACCAGGCATTTGCGGCAAAGGCAAACCTGATGCGACATCTGAAAATGCATACTGAAGAGAAGCCATATAAATGTACTGAATGTGACAAGGGATTCGTTGAAAAAGAATCCCTAATGCGACATCTGAAAATCCACACTGGAGAGAAACCATATAAATGTACAGAATGTGACAAGGGATTCATTACAAAAAAAGAGCTGATACGACATCATACAGTCCACACAGGGGAGAAACCATATAAATGTACTGAATGTAACAAGGCATTCGTTACAAGGGGAGAGCTACATCGACATTATGCAGTCCACAGTGGGGAGAAACCTTATGAATGTGCTGAATGTGACAAGGCATTCTTTACAAAAGCTCTGGTAAACCAACATCAGAAAATCCACACTGGAGAGAAACCCTACGGTTGTAGTGAATGTGAGCAGGCATTCATTACTAACAGAGAACTAATACGACATCAGAGAATCCACACTGGAGAGAAACCATATGAATGCTCTGAATGCGACAAGGCTTTCAATACAAGTGCATCCCTAAAACGACATCAGAGAGTGCACACTGGTGAGAAACCATATACATGCACTGAGTGTGATAAGGCATTCATTACAAAAGGAGCCCTTATTCTACATCAGAGATGCCATACTGGAGAGAAACCATATGAAGGCACTGAATGTGACAGAGCATTCATTACAAAAAGCTATCTCTTGCGACATCAGAAAATCCACACTGGAGAGAAACCATACGGTTGTAGTGAATGTGAGAAGGCCTTCTTTACAAAAACCTATCTCTTGCGACATCAGAAAATCCACACTGGAGAGAAACCATTTGCTTGTAGAGAATGTGAAAAGGCATTTGTTACAAAATTGCAATTAAACCAACATCAGAAATTCCACTCTGGGGAGAAACCATACAGTTGTGGTGAATGTAAGAAGGCATTTTTTACAAAATTGCAATTAAAACAGCATCACAAATTCCACTCTGGAGAGAAACCATATGGTTGTAGTGAATGTGAGAAGGCATTTGTTACAAAAGGGGAATTAAAGCAACATCAGAAAACTCACAGTGGAGAGAAACCATATGATTGCTCTGACTGTGGCAAGGCATTCACTGCAAAGCACACCCTTATACTACATCAGAAAAGACACACCGGAAAGAAACCATATGGTTGTAGTGAATGTGAGAAGACATTTATTACAAAACAGCGGTTAATGCAACATCAAGAAACCCACACTGGGAAGGGACCATATAACTGCAATGAATGTGACAAGGCATTTTTTGCAAAGGGAAGCCTAACGCGACATCAGAAAGTCCACACTGGAGAGACACCGTATAAATGTACTGAATGTGACAAAGCATACACTCTAAAGCACCAGCTAGAACAGCATCAGGAAATCCATACCGGAAAGAAACGCTATGGTTGTAGTGAGTGTGACAAAGCATTCTTCAGAAAACAACACTTAATGGTACATCAGAATACCCACACTGGAGAGAAACCATATGAATGCACTGAATGTGACAAGGCATACAGTAGAAAACACCACTTACTGGAACATCAGAAAACCCACACAGGAGAGAGACCATATCAATGTACTGGATGTGGCAAGGCATTTAGGAGAAAGACACACCTAATGCAACACCTGAAAACCCACACGGGAGAGAAACCATATGTATATACTGAACTAGAAAATGCATTCACTCCAAAGCACAAGCTACTGCGACATCAGAAAATCTACACTGGAGAGAAACCATATGAATGCGCTGAATGTGACAAGTGATTCACTCTAAAGCACAGCTTGTACAACTTCAGAAAATCCACTCTGGCAAGAAACCATACGATTGTAGTGAATGTGAGAAGGGGTTTCCACGGGACTGCCTAATGCTAAATCTGAAAGTCCACACTGGGGAGAAACTATATGAATGTACAGAAAGTTACAAGACATTTGTTGCAAACAACATTCTAATGCAGCATCAGAAAGTCCACCCTGGGGAAAGACCCTATGGATCTACTGAATAGGACAAGGCATTCGCTTTAAAGCACCTATTAGTACCATCTCAGAAAATCCACACCAGGAAGTAACCATATGCTTGTAATCTTTCATTCAAAAAGGTTCAGCACCGTTCAGGAATAGTCAATAAATATTCAAAGAAATGTTCAAGACGTCAGTCAGTTTCTTGAGAAGATTCTTTTTCTTTATTGTGCAATCACATGGAAATGAAGAGTCATAATCACATTGGACATGAAGGATCTTAGCCGCCGCGTTTCGTCTCTTACAAGGAGACTTCTTCAGGGCTAATAGAAAAACATATATAACATACAATTATCACCGTGAAAATAAGTCAACGTGTGCACAAGTACAGCTATCAAACTATACATATCTAGAGTACCAGAACTAATAAAACAATTTCAATATAAAAGCAACAGAGCCAAGAATGTATCTGCGTCATTTTTAAAAAAAATTATTAAATCAGGCCTTTGAGATAACAAACCCAAGTTAGAAATGCATATTGTTTGAATACAAATAATCAATTGAGCATGTCCATAAGAAATATAATAAAAGATGTTAAGCACATTGAGCACAGAAATATTTATATTTCATCATGTGAGTATTGAATTTCATACCTTTTTTCACAACATTTAACTGATGAAGACTGCAAATTATTTGAAAATAGAGCCAGCAACCCAAGTTTTTCACGCTGGCAAAAGGATTTCAATGACGATTGTTAGTCTATAAAAGTCAATGTTTGAGACAAATCAGATGACACAAATGTATATATAAACAACATCAATATGCATATATCATCTACTTCATGTTGTCATGGGTTTGCTAAAATAAAAAGGATTGTGGTAAACACCAAAGTCAGCTTTAGAACATATAACAGCTATCGACAATCTGGATAGACATTCAATCAAGTAGAAGATCATTGCTAATTATTCGAATATCTTTTTTTTGTATAGAAGAAATTGTCAACCAATGAGAGCAAAGCTTAATACATCGTATCCTGGTTATTATTCTAAAGAACTTACTGGCATACCAGCTGTAACCTCATGCTACCAATGAAGCAACAGTTATCACCATCTTGTTCAAATGGAAAAGTTTCACCCATTGCAAAAAAATCATTTATATCAAAACAATGTTGTGTAAAATGCACAGAAAGCAACCCATATCAGGGAACTGGATATTTCAAATAATTATAATATAAGCATTTTCTAATAAGGTCATACATACCAATTCACAGACAATCCAACAAATGAGTATCTATAAGCAAATCAACGAAGGAAAAAGATTAATATTTATTTTTGTGAGTCCTATTTGAATAAAATTTAACAAACAGCAAATAAGAGCCCGAGCGATAGACATCTAAAAATTTCTGTTTACAGCATAGGAACTGCTCTATATGCAAGCAGCTGCCTTAACTAAAGACCCTGTCAAAGAACGAGAAATCTCTCGCTCAATCAATAATTACAAGAGGTTCTTTGCTCCTGTGGATAAAAGCTACGGCCAATCAATACTGCAAAGACTATGTATAGCGAGTTGTAAATGAGCTCAATGAGGAGAAATTTATATATTTTCTAAAATTACTCGCGGTCGCATTAGATTTTATTAAGCTGGCAGAGTTGGGTGAAAATTACTTGGGTTGCACACTAATTTAATATACACCCACACCCGAGAAACACTGCAATACATTTAAAAAGAATTCATGTTTAATAAAATGAGAGCTCCACTATTTAGTTGCTCCTAGTAAAAAAGACATATCTGAGCAACAGATAAGTGGCATATTATCATTTTCATAATCTTACCTATAAGGGTATGGTAACCCGTGTCTTCTGGTCTTGTTCTTTTCAGTAGAGGAACAGAGTTACCAGAAGCGAGCGTTTTTAAATCATCCGCTCTATAATCTCATTCACCTGTGTGAACATAAAGATCAACGACGGCCCAAATGGTTAAGGATTCAGGGTTTATGTGTCGGCCATTTTTAAGAGGATAATGCGTCATATTAACAGAATGTAAGAACTAAGGGTGGGCGTAGTTCGCGAAGTAGCGCTTCGCGAAGCTACGCAAAGTGAAGTTCGCACTACGCGAGCTACGCGTAGCACTTCGCGAACTGCGTAGTAACATGTTCGCACTGTGCAAGATGTTGTTTTCAATGATTGCACAGTGCGGACAAGCAACCGGCACTGTGCAATCATTGAAAATGGCATCTTGCACAGTGCGAGCTGTAGTTTTCTGCTGCTCGAGTAGATTTTTACTCGAGCTGCAGCTTTCTCAACGCGACCCCTCGCAATGAGAAACCTGACCTCCTCGCGTTGGGAATCTCGCCGGGAGGTTTATTTTCCATGCTCGCGATCGCGAACAAGGAAAAAGTCTCGCCAGGATGTCATTTTGCTTGCTCGCGGTCGCCAACTTGACGTTGAGGACCGCGAGCAAGCAAAAAATGACCGCAGCACTACGCAACACTACGCTACGCGTGTTCGCACTGTGCTACGAGCAGTTCGCGTAGTGCGAAGTAGCGCGAACTTCGCAAACTACGCGAGCGTAGCGTAGTGCTTCGCCCAGGCCTAGTAAGAATGATAATTTCCAGTTCAAGCTCAGGAATCTTGCGCAAAGTAAAGCAATTATATGTTTATTGTTGATATGTCTGAAAAATGTTA
This sequence comes from Triturus cristatus, assembly GCF_964204655.1. Classification (NCBI taxonomy): domain Eukaryota; kingdom Metazoa; phylum Chordata; class Amphibia; order Caudata; family Salamandridae; genus Triturus; species Triturus cristatus. The sequence goes on from NC_140589.1 coordinate 1,921,445,886, forward strand.
TCAGAATATCCGATTAATATCCTATTTAAAAAGTATTAAGTTTAAACGCAATGTGTTCCATCACGCTACATAGCGATGTAAATATGTAAAGATGACGTACTGGCACTCACATGGCAGCCATCTTAGAAGGATGATCATGTTTCACTCAACGTGGTGCTGAATATAAACATAGTTAAAGAAGTCACTCAAAACATGAAGATTATAATGATACAATTAAGCCTGGGCAAAGCACTACGCTACGCTCGCGTAGTTTGCGAAGTTCGCGCTACTTCGCACTACGCGAACTGCACGTAGCACAGTGCGAACACGCGTAGCGTAGTGTTGCGTAGTGCTGCGGTCATTTTTTGCTTGCTCGCGGTCCTCAACATCAAGTTGGCGACCGCGAGCAAGCAAAATGACATCCCGGTGAGACTTTTTCCTTGTTCGCGATCAGCAACATCAAGTTGGCGATCGCAAGCATGGAAAATAAACCTCCCGGCGAGATTCCCAACGCGAGGCGGTCAGGTTTCTCATTGCGAGTGGTCGCGTATGCTCGCGACCACTCGCGATGAGAAACTACCAGTTCGCGTTGAGAAAGCTGCCGCTTGAGTAAAGATCTACTCGAGCAGCAGAAAACTACAGCTTGCACTGTGCAGGATGCCATTTTCAATGATTGCACAGTGCCGGTTGCTTGTCCACACTGTGCAATCATTGAAAACGACATCTGGCACAGTGCGAACAAGGTACTACGCAGTTCGCGAAGTGCTACGCGTAGCTCGCGTATTGCGAACTGCACTTTGCGTAGCTTCGCGAAGTAGCACTTCGCGAACTACGCCCAGGGTTAGATACAATATATCTCACAGAAAATTCTTATACAAGGACCAATATTTGTCAGATGTCAATTAAACGGAAAATTCTATCGCAACTGTAGCAACCCTCTTAGTACGATATATTTATATTAATCTAGGTGGAACACATTATTGAATGCATAATTAAAATTTATACAAGCATTAAACACATATAGGTAATGCCTAAATGTGCTGTAGTCAATTCTTTAACTGATATTTCACTTGTTCAGTTGTTCTCTGTAAGGTAAACCTTGTTAGTACGGCGGCCATCTTAGTGCAGTATACACCAATATAACAGTAAGGAGCCACTAACGAAAATATCGTTAAGGACAACACTACATTAAACCCTGTCGCATATATTCAGCGAACGGTTTTAGTGTGTGTCTAAACTCCTAAAGTTGAGCACAGGAAGGATCTTAAACGACTAAAGAACAATAAGTAATACACCAGAGACCAGTACCGAAAATAAGATAAAGTTGCATGTATGTCAGAGGGAAAACACAGTGATAGATTTCAAGATCAGGTGCTAAGACATATAAAGAGTGCAGTAGGAATTCATTAACAAAAATATGGCAACAATTAGATAATATGAGCTGGGTATCCATAGCCATGGCTGATGAGTTTTCACTACAGGCACATATGATACAGCTGGCCTATAGAAAATGATGTAACTCATCATTAATGTTTAAACCAAACTTATTTGTTCTCAAGCGGCATATCCAGCTCGCTTCCCGTTGTCTAAGCAATAATTCTCTATTCCCTCCTCTCCTTGGCATTTTAACATGGTCAATCCCACAGAAGGAGATATTCTTTTCTCCTGAATGTTCCTGGTGTATATGCTGGGCCATAGGGTATTTTGAGTCACAGTTTCTGATTGCTCGCACATGCTCTTGAATTCGCAGTTTCAAACTGTGAATACTACTACCAATATATATCTTATTACAAGAGCATGTGATCATATAGACTGTGAAGGTGGTATTACAGTTAATGAAACAGTTTATAGTGAACTCCCTTGATTGATTGCTCTTAAATTTCTTTAACTTGTTCTGCCCCAACTTGCATACACAACAATCATTGCATGTGTAGAAGCCTGAAGGTTTTTCAGGCAGCCATGTTTTGATGGACGTTTTATTGTCAGTGACATAACTTGGACTTAGTATGTCCTTGAGAGTTTTACTTTTGGAATAGACCACCTTGGGCTTTTTTGAGATGATATGGCGCATAAGATCTTCTGTCTCTAGTAAATGCCAATTTTTTCTCAAGATGTTATATATATGGTTACTGATTATGTTATATTCAGTGATAAATAAAACTTCAGAATTATGTTTAGTAACAGGTCGCTTGTTATATGTTCTAGGAATCAGTACTTCCTTCCTGTTTAGAGAAAGAGCTCTTTTCTCTGCATTATCCAAATATGTCTGATTATATCCTCTCTTTGAAAAATTAGATTTGATGATGTATGTTCTTTATAAAATCTTTCTCCATGCTACAGTTTCTTCTGGCTCGCACCATTTCACCATACGGTATGGCTTTAATGGTGGATTGAGGATGAGCACTGGTGGCATGCAAATAACTGTTGCAAGATGTTTTCTTTTTATACATGTCACTTTCTATTCTTGTTCCATTTATAAAAAGTCTTAGGTCAAGAAACTCCATGTGGGTGCTGGAGTATTGAATGGTCAATTTGACATTGAAAATGTTAAGATTCAAATAGTTGTAGTACATGTTTAAACTCTCAACTGTGCCATGCCAGATCATGATGATATCATCTATGTATCGTCCATAGAAGATAATGTTGTCATTCCAGTTCTGAGCTCCCGGGCCCCAGACATGCTCCAGCTCATACAGCCCCATGAAAAGGTTGGCGTATGAGGGAGCAAATCTGGAGCCCATGGCTGTCCCTTGAACCTGAAGGAACCAGTTGTCATTATGCAGAAAAGCATTTTTTGTCAAAATGATCTCTGTCATATCAAGCAGCATGTTGGTATGCTCAAGATGTTGAGCACCACACTTGTACAGAAAGTATTTGAGAGCTCTCATTCCCTCACGCATTTGAATACAGGTATACAGGCTTTCTACATCCATAGACACAGAGTAGATTATTCAAATCCCATTGAAAATCTTCCAATTTGCATAGAAGATCAGAACTATCTCTTAGATAGGATGGTAAATTCTTTACAATTGGTTGCAAAAAGTGGTCAACATACTGGGCAATATGCTCTGTCGGTCCACCATTCCCAGAGATTATGGGTCTACCCGGGGGGAAAGAACCCCCCTTGTGAATTTTAGGTAGAATATATATGCACGGTAATCTGGAATGATGAGACTGTAGAAACTTATATTCTTGATCTGATATCAGACAAGATTCATGCCAATCCCAAAGTTTAGAATTGATGTCCTTTTCTATTTGTGCGATGGGATTGGTAGCCAACTTCTCATAGCACAAGGTATCATTCAACTGTCTATCTATTTCTTTCGAATAGTCGATGGTATTCATGAGAACTACGTTGCCACCCTTATTCGCTTCTCTAATAATCAGATCCTTATCTTCTCTGAGAGTCTGTAGAAGTTTATACTCATCGGCATTCAGGTTATCAGGATGCATACAGCCTCTTCTTTTGTAATGTAAGTCTTCTAATTCATAAAGGTCATTTGTGACTTGTTTATGAAAGCTATCAATGGCTGAGTTGTGTATTTGAGGTGGTATAAACTTAGAGTTGGATCGTAGTCCACTGTCTATTGTGTAGTCCTGTATAACGCCCAAATTATTTGCTACCTGCATGATGTTACCAACATCTTCTTCATCATACAATGATGCCAGCAAGTGAGTGTTATATATGTCAGAAATAGAAAATTCACAATAAACATTGCTGTTCAAAAAGGGAACACATTGAGCACTAGGTCTGTCTTCAAAGAATTTTTTTATTTTCAATTTGCGAGTGAATTTAAATAAGTCCGTATGTACATTGACAAAATCACATTTGTTCGTTGGGCAAAAGTTAAGGCCTTTGCTAAGAACAAACTCCTCCTGAGAGGACAAGCATTTCGATGACAAATTTACAATGGTCAGTGCATTACAAGGGGGGAGAATATCAGAGTTTAGAGTTTCATTCAGTATTGGACAATTTACTTCTTGTTTCCCATGTTCTGTTCCCTTGCCCTCATGCCTGATCTTGTGTTTTTTGCCACCCCTCCGCCTGCCTCTTCGTTGTAGGTTTTTGTACGGTTTCCCAAACGGTACCGCCGTACTTCTTGTAAAAAAACAGAGGGGGGATCTATAGATGGAACACTGCTCGTTCCCTCACCAGGATCACTTCCTAAGGAGGAGATTGAGGTGTTACTTGAGGAAATACTGACCGGTTTCTCACATGTTTTTTCCTTTTCTTGAGGTTTGGAAACAAAGTCATCAAACTTTCTAGCAAAAGTAAAGATGCGTCCCCTCTTATAGTCACCCTCTATAGCCTCTACCCTCATTCTGTGTGCATCATATGCTTGTAATCGGTGTGACAGGGCATCATTCATTAGAAAAAACACTGCAATATCATAGAAACCAAACAGAAGAGAAAACATGTGAAATCATACCAGAGTGAAATTCTATCAATGTACTCAATCTGACAAAGCATTTGTTGAAAAGTAAGGACTATTTTTACATTGGTAGGTTCATACGGGGTGGAAGCCATTCCGCTGATCGGAATGAGCCCTAATGTGACAAGTCATTTATTCACCAAAAGAAAGAGTGTTTTCTGATTTGACATATTCCACAGGGTGAAGCCACATCAGTGTACTAAATGTGACCCGGCATACATTACATAGACTGGGCTACTATATCATTTGAAATCTGACACTGGTGAGAACCCTAATAAATGTACTGAATGTGAAAAGACTTTCATTACAAACTCATCATTAAATACACATCTGAATCTCCACAAGGGGAAGAACCATATGAACTTGCTGAATGTGACAATGTGATTAGTAGAAAGGTTAAGCCAATGCAATAGCAGGACACCAACACTGGGGAGAAACCATACGAATGTACCAAATGTGATCAAGATTTAATTATAAAAGGAAACATACTAGTATATCAGAATGGCTACACCGGAGAGAAACCTTGTGAATGTTATTGAACGTGACAAGGGTCAGTGTCCCCACTAGGTACAAAACATGAGTATTCTGACTCTGACAAGACATTCATTAGAAAGGAATATATAATGTAACAAGAAAGTTCACACCAGACAGAAACCACTAGAATGAAATGAATGTGAGAAAGTATTTACTATAAATTGCACTGTAGTGGGGAATCTCATATCACACAATGGATGAAGGGTAGGATGACCAAATTATTAAAAACCGAACTCTGGGAAATGCGGCAAACATATAAGTAGAACTAACAGTTTTGCAGTGACTAAAGAGCACAGAATGGCTCAAGTGAGAGCACTCATCAATTGACAGCACTCGTCAGCATAGAAATCACAGAAATGAGGGTATATGGGGAATTCATTGCAGCCTTTATATCCGTAATGCAGATTGCTATCTGTTTGAGCCTTCTGACCGATTCTGCACTGGGACAGAAAGACGCATTCATTTAGGGGCGTGACCTGATGAGATGGTAGACTAGATGTGCCTCTGTGGAGCTCCCAGACCAGGCACAATAATCTTGCACTATCCTTATACACAGACAGTAATCTAGCAGCATAACTCCTGCTAACACTGCCAACGAGGGGTGCGTGTGCCCAACTGAAGGCTGTGGCAAAGCCGAAACATGCCACAGGGAGTGAAGTCGGTGGACGAATGTGGCTGAGGCCTGCTGAAGTCAGTAGGCAGGCTCAACCTGTGTCAGTGGTGGAGGGGCCCGGAGTGAGTCCTCTCAGGTGAGCGTCATCCTGTCCTGATAATATACTGGTGCTGGACACAGGAGCCCTGCCAGCAATTGGGGGCTGCGGCGGAACCAGAGCCTACCGCTAGTGACTGGATGGCAGCCAGCCATTGCAGAGGCCTGTTGGAGCCAGAGGGTGGACTCGGCTCATAGTTTAATCGGAGTGGCCTGGAGGGTGTTAGGCTGGGCATGCACTATCCTGACTTGACCTCTGCCTGGAACCTGCACTGGGGTGGGGGTGTGTCCTCGCCTGAGCACCAGCTGGGGAAGATGAGTGAGACCCCTGAGTTCTCTTTTGGCTCCAGGGGTGCCTGTGAAACTGTCGCTTGAGCCTGGGGTTGGCATGACATTCTGCATCGGAGCGGTGCCTCTGGTGATCTTTCTGAGCTGAACGGCTGAAAGGCGACATAAGACAGGTGAGCGGGGTGCCAGGCAGGGACTCCGTGTGATGCTGCTGACACTGAGGGGAGGCACACCATACAGGCTGCTTGTCTGGAGGGGCTGCCAGAGCTGCCATGGCACAGTGGCGTAGTGGCGGCTCGAACCAGGTGGTGGTGCAAAGTGGAGAGTTAGAGGCCTGTTGTTTGGGACTCCCTTGGACTCCTGTTGGTTCTACCTGGCTCTGGGGGAGGAGAAAAGAAGCCGGACAGAAAGCAGATAGTTCCTGGGCCCTAAGTGAAGGCCGGTGATGTGTTGAGGCCAGCAGGAGTTGGAGGCCAATGGAAGCCATTGAGTGATGCCAGAGGTCGAGTGCAGGGGGCCACGTGGCAACCCATTCCTAGAGGGACAGTCTGGTCCCTGGAAGTAAGCAGCTGGAGCGGCTAGACTGCAGGCTACTTATGCCTGCCTGGTTGCCCTAGACGCTGTTGCTGCTGCAGTCGGTCCGTTTGGAGTTGCCTGGACGTGTTACTTGCCCGGCCATGATGCCTGCATTGGTTTGGGATCTATAGGAAGGGTCACACCTTCCTCGCTGCCAAGAGTATAGTGGCTGTTGAGTGTGAACTGACTGTTGTGGAGGCTGAGTCGGAGACCGAGGCATTAGAGGTAGCCGGCAGAGAGTGATCTGGCATTGGTGGACTGGTTTGGGTCCCCACGTTTGGGGAGCCTCCTGTGCCTGCCTGCACGACAGTATGGTGAAAGATAAACCCAGGGCGAGAGGTGGTAACAAAATTTGACAGTACATGATCCCTGGGGTGGGCCCCCCAGGGACCGACCAGGTGATATCACCCCAGACAGAGGACGAGGGGGGCACCACAGGGAACAGCGACAATATTGGAGGCTATCCAAGGGTCAGGGTTGCCATGAAGACCAAAATTGACTCCTTTCCATCAATATTATTTTTTTGCAGAGTGAACTCCGTGGGGTGGTGGAGAGTATCACGACTACTGAGGCCTGAAAAGCACAGTTCAGGACTTGCAATCTAAAGTGACTGGGCTCAAATACAGTACAATGCAAACTGATCGGCGCCAGGAGGATGCAGAGGGGAGGTCCCAGCACAAGAATTAGCATTTTCTTGGTTGCCCGGAGGGACCCTCGGCCAAATTGTTCCTGGAGGACTGGCTCACCTCAGCACTTCGACGAATGAAATTATCCAGATTATTCACTGTTGAGTATGCTCACAGGGCTTTGGGCCCATTGCCATGCCCCGGGGCACTGCCCCGGGCTATTGTCACCTGTTTGTTTATTAGACGAGAGACATAATTTGCAGCATGTCCAAGCCCATGGCCTGCCTTGTTATGAAGATGCCCCAATCCAAATGTACCCAGTTTACCCCCAGAGGGCCCGATTCACCAAGGCAATCTGAGGCAAAAGTCTAACTTTACGACTTTTGGTATTCACAGAGATCATTTACGAGTAGTATCTTTACATCTGCAGTCGGCCCGGAATCTACGCATCCGGACCGTGCTCTCCGCACCTGGGCCGTTAAACATTTGTCTCAGATTGCCTTTGTGAATCAGGCCCAGAAAGTCCAGGAACTGCATAAGAAGTTCTTGATGGTCAAGTGACGTCTGTGAGAACATTTGCTATTCCTGGGGCAACTCTGAGTACACCATGAGAGTAAAAGGTTCTTCTACAAGACTCCCCAGGAGGCGCTCGACTGGATGGACTCGATTGGCCTCCCACACCAGGACCAGAACCTTGAATGGACGGAACTGAGACGCAGGGGAATGAGGCGATTGCAACACCACTGCGAGCCCTCTGCACAAAAGAATGGATCAACTTCGGACCGTGCAGGGAGACAGATCCTAGTCAATCAGGTGGGTACATTGAGATCTGAACACCAGCCCTTGAGACTCCTACTCACCTTTGGACAAGGTCCCAGAGACTCAGAGTGATGGTATGCCCTCAGGGAGAAGCACGAGAAAACGGATTGCCATTGCTGAGGTCCTGCTTGCTACTACCGGCTGGAGCCAGGTGTAGGGAAAAGTGATGTTTAAATTAACCCTTTTCCTTTCTGGGTTGCCATGAGGGGGCGTGCTATTTGATGTACTAGTTGCTGAAACTGTTGATGTCGGGTTTTTTTTCTTCCCGGGCTGGGGAGTTCTGGGACCCAGACAGCTGTGAGTTGCTGAGCTCTGTGATGGGGCTTGTGACCAGCAGATGTATGGCGGTCCCAATCAGTGTATACACACACTGGTGACTTCTAATACTTACTGATGTTGGATGAGAGGGGTGGGCGATTGGGCAGGAGTTGAGACCCTCTTGACTGCGGGTTGTGCCAGGAGGGGTGGTGGCTACTGCCCAATGGAGGTGGGGATATATTGTAAGCTGTTTGTCACTAAGGTTTGTTGACATGCCTCAAGAGTTTGTGTGGAAATGTGTTTTGCAGTTGGGTGAGGAAGGTTTCCACAGATGTGCAATGTACTGGGCTAGGAGGGAGGTCTGTGCTTGAGGGACAGGGCCAGGTTCGGACCTGTAGTGTGTATGAATGGTTGTTATGGATTCCAAGTATATGTTCATGACGTGGATATCCAGGGGCTAAATAGTCCATAGAAATGCAACAGAGTGCTGCAATTCCTTAAGAGATATGGGGTATTGATAGCACTCTTGCAAGAGACCCATACATAGGGGGATTGTGTCACCACTTTGAAGAAGCAGTGAAGGGGCCAGTTCTTTTCGCACCTCCTCTGACAATGCTAGGGGGGCCTTGATATGGGTGGCTCTAGTCATCCCATTTAAACCCACCTGGGTTCTCCGAGATAAAGAGGGGCACTATGTTAACCTTGAGGGGATGCTGGATGGTCATGACTTCTGGGGTTTCTGGGATTGGCAGTGAAACCATGCAGCTGTTGCCAGACGCTGGGGTACTATTGGCGGGCGATACTAATTATGCGGTAGGACGGACCATGGGATGCCATGAAGTTGGTGGTGAGGGGAGTGTGTATGGTCACGGCACTGGGGGTGTGACAAGCCCTTGACTCTGACATTGCACAACAGGAGCGGGAATTAGTAGGCCTGGGAGATGCCCTCACCGGCAAGCCCATCCGCGCAGGTAGAATGGGTTGACCAGAAGTGGAAGGTATGTGAGCTCTCGGATCAATTGGAGAAGTTCACTAGGAAATCAGCGAGACGGCAGTGGCACCTGGAGGTGGACAAGGCAGAAAGGATTCTGGCTTGATTGATATGAGCTAATGCAGCGCCATGTCCTATCGTGACTATTAAAGACATTTCGAGCGTTGACTACCATACTCAACAGGTCATTAATAATGCCTTTGTGGAACATTTTCAGGGGTGATGCTCCCACAAGATCTCACTGATTATTTGGATGCACTCCCTCTGCAGTCTTGTGCCCTGGAGAGAGGAAGGATCTGGAGACTACAGTCTCCAAGCAGGAACTGCTGAGAGTCATGTTTGCCTTGAAACCTGCAAAGCTGCCGAGCAGCCACTGTTTGCTGGTGGAATTTCATAAATGTTTCCTCCAGACACTGCTGGATAAGCTACTTGAGGTGTTTGCAAAGGCACTTGATAGGGGTGTTCTTCTGCGTCCAATGAGCGAGGGGTTCAACCAATCAAGTGACTTACAAAGTGCAATTACTCACCCGTAAGGGTCTCAAGGTGCTCGGGGGAACTGCAGGTCCATCAAAGGCGCTGTAGTTCAGTTGAAGATCCAGGTCTTGAGGTCCTTCCTGAATTGAGGCAGTGAAGGTGATTGCCTTAGGTGGAGAGGCAGGGTGTTCCAGGTCTTTGCTGTGAGCTAGGAGAAGGATCTTCCTCCGGCTGTGGTCTGGTGGATATGTGGGCTAGTAGCCAGGGCCAATTGAGGGTAGTGGAGATCCCTGGTGGGTGCATGGAATGCGAGGCGGTGTTTGAGGTACACAGGTCCTATGTCGTGTAGGGCTTTGTAGGTGTGTGTGAGGAGCTTGAAGGCGATTCTTTTGTTGATTGGGAGCAAGTGAAGGTCTCTCAGGTGGCTGGTGATGTGGCTGCAGTGGGGGATGTTGAGGATGAGTCTGGCAGAGGCATTCTGAATGTTCTGCAGTTTCTTGAGGAGTTTCTGGGTGATGCCGGCATACAGTGCGTTGCCATAGTCTATTCTGCTATTAATGAGTGAGTGGGTGACCATCTTTCTGGACTCGGTGGGGAGTCACTTGAAGATCTTTCAGAGCAGGCGTAGCATGTGGAAGCAGGATGATGAGACTGCATTGATCTGGCGGCTCATGGTGAGTGAGGAGTCCAGCATGAGGCTGAGGTTCTGCGCGTGGTCTGTGGGTGTGAGGGGGTTCCAAGAGTTGTGGGCCACCAGGAGTCATCCCAGGCAGAGGGGGTGGAGCCCATGATGAGGACTTCGGTCTTGTCTGAATTAAGCTTGAAGCAGCTTATTTTCATCAAGGTGGTGATTCGCTTCATCTCGTTGTGAAATTTGTTTTTGGCGACTGGGGGTTCATTGGTGTGGGAGAGAATCAGCTGGGTGTCATTGGCGTAAGAGACAATGTTGAGTCTGTGGTTCCTTATGCCGGCTGCGAGGGGGGTCATGTAGATGTTGAAAAGAGTGGGGCGCAGGGATGAGCCCTGAGGCACTCCACAGCTGATTGCTGTGAGTTCAGAGAGGAACTGTAGTGAGCTAACCCCACGTGTTCAGGTGATGAAGTAGACGTAGCCGAGATGATTTTATGTAGTTTATTAAGTCCATAAGTGGAAGTTACAGCAAGCTAGAACAAGCCCAGAACAAGCCCCACCAGGAGCAGCCTCCTAGCTGCTCAGCCCATCTTCCCAACTGTCCCTCACACACACATGCACCCAAACATTCCACTCACACTAACATTCTACACGGAACACTCACACTGGCTGAGCAGCTAGGTACAGAATGAAAGGGAACATATTAACATAACCTGAGAATACTACACATCCTCTCCCTTTACACTGAAAATTAATATGACCTAAGCTAAACTCAAACAAAATGAAAGCAACTATACACAGAAATGTACAAAAGATGTAAAGAGTCCATAAACCCAGCGATGCATGAAGAAATACATCACGAGAGGGAAAACGGACACACTAAGAAGAAAGGAAGATGAAGCATAGATCAACACACTAACACCATCCTCCTCCTTTAATACTGAACAAGGAAACATTTAAGAAGTGAAATAAGAGCTCACATAAAACAAGTGAATATGATACCCAGACTATAATACTATGGGTAGAAGGACACCCAAGGAAGTACTTCTCACGTGAGAAGACTGTGGAGGAAACCCAATACGCCACCCCTCATGTGAGGGACACTATGGGACTTAAACCCAAGTGAAATAAACATTGTTTGGGACTGACACCCAAATGTACAGAATACGTCACATGGGACTAAAACCCACGGAATTGTGCAGCATGTAAAACAGAAATGCAGCACAGTGTGGCATCAAAAGATGGCTACCCACACACACGACAGCGAAAATTTAAATGAAGGGACTAATACCCAACACAAACGTAACAAAGGTGGGACTCACACCCCCTTAAACAAAACATTACTGTGAACGTAGGGTGATGGGACTAAAAACCCACTCCCATCCCTAAGCAGGGATAAAAAATACCATTAAAGGAAATGGGACTAAAACCCACTCCTATCCCTAAGCAGGGATAAAAAATCCCATTAAAGGAAATGGGACTAAAACCCACTCCCATCCCTAAGCAGGGATAAAAAATACCATTAAAGGAAATGGGACTAAAACCCACTCCTATCCCTAAGCAGGGATAAAAAATACCATTAAAGGAAATGGGACTAAAACCCACTCCTATCCCTTAGGCAGGGATAACATATGTGAAATAGGGGTCATGGGACTAAAAACCCACTCCCATCCCTAGGCAGGGATAAAATATCTGAAACATGGGGTGATAGGACTAAAACCCACTCCTATCCCTAAGCAGGGATAAAATATCTGAAACATGGGGTGATAGGACTAAAAACCCACTCCCATCCCTAAGCAGGGATAAAAAATACCATTAAAGGAAATGGGACTAAAACCCACTCCTATCCCTTAGGCAGGGATAACATATGTGAAATAGGGTAATGGGACTAAAAACCCACTCCCATCCCTAGGCAGGGATAAAATATCTAAAACAATAAAATGCATAAATAAGAGACATGGGACTAATACCCACTCCCATGCCAACAAAACATGTACGTGTGGAATGCCATTCAAAAATGTTGACATGTAGCAATAACAAAACACACTGTAAACTCAACAATGTTGACATGTAGCAACAACATAACACACTGTAAACCTATAAATGTTATTTTCCTGTGAAATAAAACATTTTTGCGTTGAATCTTATAAAACTACACAACAAACTTGTATTTCGAAAATGACAATGGTGTGCCTGTCACCGTGATAAGGAACAGGCATTCAATAATTCCAAGAGACTTGCCACCAGAAAGTACCTCCCAGAAAATACAGTTTCCACTGAAGACCGAAGGACAAAGTACTCGGCAGCAGAAAAAGAACTTGTAAAAACTCACCGATAGAATAGGTAACAAAAACCGAGTGGCTCACGGCGCGCTCCTGTTGCAAAACGTCAATGGGAAGCATTGAAAATGAGCAAGAATCGACTATGTCATGAAAGGCTTTGGAACTTTTGCGCGCAAAACCACGGACAAGGTAAGATGCGCGAGGCATATTTGAAATTTAAAACCACAGCGTAACTGCTTCCCAAGTAACCATAATGCAGGTGTAGAAGCCATCTTTTTTGTATGATACCAAATGCTGTAAGCTTCTAGGCCCTGCTAAGTTGACATGGAAAGCAGTGCACAAAATGCCTGTACTTTACCATTCGCTTCAGAGACACAGCTTTTGTAACACACGGTTCGATCAAGAAGAAAACAGAAGATGCTCATGTAGACACAGACATTTCAGCATAGCACATTTTGTAATATGTCTGGTCCATTCTATTATGTTGCAACTATTAACTGAAAAAGCACCAGACCTATATCTTACATTACAGTGGAAAGTCCCAGAAGCAGACCTAGGTCACACAGTCTGCAACAGTACTTTTCGGACCTTAAATGGTATATAACTATCTAGGCCCTTGCAAATTGGTCAAATGAACTATGCTTAATTTGTGCTACGTATGTGATGATGCCGTATCCTTTGTGGTTTTGGCTTATAAAAGCTTATCACCAATGTCACATCTTTGGGCACTCAGTGACTTTGCTGGTGCCCCCGTGCTGCACGTTATTTCGTTGTTGGTTCTACTAATAAACGCTGTTATCTTACCCTTGACTGAGGACCGTTTGTGTGGATTCATTTCTTGCTTATATTTCAGATTCCACATTTGGTGGAGAATGCAGCTTCCAGACCACTGGCGATTTCACGGACTGGCGGCCTGGACTCCAGCTTCCATCAGGGTTCGGAGACGTGTGGATGAAGGACGATTTCCATTTGCCTTCCTCTCTCCTCCGCCTCCCTTGGAACGCTGGGGGACTGTCTGCCCGTCTGTTGACTTCGCTTTGCCTCTGGCTCCTGCTCCCTTTTCCTTTCTCTCTCTCTCTCTCTCTCTCTCCTATGTCAAGGGTAATATGCTTGTGCCAGGGCGACATATATAAGGTCTGCTTCCCCGACTTGTGGGACACCTCAATGGCTATCATTACGCCTGTACTTATCACTTTCTTCTGTGTTCTTTTTGTGGCTCTTGTGATTTACCTTGCGGTCTGTCGTCATTCGGATGTGGACTGAGTTCCTGTTTTGTGTCTGCCCCTCGTTAGAGGATGCAGACAGGCTTTCTCCTCTGGTTCCGTGCGTAGCTCTTGATCTCTGACATTGCTGCCGCTCTCTGCCTGAATTTTTACATGTGCATTTTTGCTCTACCGTTCAGTTCCTGGTCCGGATTTCCTCCCCACCTGGTGACAGCGCCCTTCTGCAGGTTCCCAGCACGCAGTGACTCCCTGCTGCCAGGCAGCACCTGGCTGATGGCGTGCCGAGGAGGGCGACCTACTGCACCCCCCTGTCTTGCTAGCAGAGAGTCCTCAGCCGTTGGGGGGGGCAGGACATTCACGGATTTTTCCCATTGACTTGACCAGAGGTCGGTACGCTTTGCCAGCCTCAACAGACGCCGGTAAGTTTCCTTTGGGAGTTATGTACTCCAGTTTGGGTGGTAGCAGGTAGCTCCTCGTTTTAGAGTTGTAGCAGTTATGCTCCCCAGGTTTTGGGTGGTAGCAGGTAGCCCCTCGTTTTAGAGTTGTGGCAGTTTGGCTCCCCAGGTTCAGGTGGTGGCGGTTCTGCACCCCTGACAGCGTGCATCCTGTTTGGTACAGGTACGATATCGTGGGAGTGGCGGTCCCTGGACTGCCCCTCTTTTGGTTGCAACGGTTTCTTAGGGCGCCAGTTCTCCAGGTCCCTGTACTCAGGTCTGGGCCAAGTTGCCTCACCTCAGCGCCGCTGGACCCGGGTACCCAATGGGGCGCTGCCTCCTACTGGACGCCTGAGGCGGTCTCCAGCTGTGCCTAGGGAATTTCCTAGGCACAGGGGGGGGGGAGTATCAGTTGACCTATTTGTTGTAGTTGACCTGTTTGTTGTTGTTGATTTATTCGTGGTTGCTGATTTGTTTGTTGCTATGGGGATTCCTTGCATTTTTTTGTGTACTACATAGGCCTCTTATATATAGTGGCAAGGTTTGGTTAGGGTTCCAGAGCTTTACTAGTCTCTGTATGATGTTATCTCTTCTTTGGGTATTGTGACGCTAACACCACTAACAGTTGACGCTGCTAATCTGTCTGACTGCCCCATATCAATTGTCCTGTACGCCATCGTTCAATAATAATATACAGGGCAAGTGACCCTCTGCGTCCTGACCCTGAGAACTCTTGACGTAATAAAAGTCCCCCCGTTACTATTTTGGGATTAGCGTAAGGGCAATACACATACTCTTAGTACACAGCCTCTTTGACAGCGCTGCGCGTAGGGATGTGTTTTGTTTCATATGTTTGCCTGCACTGCATGTAGAGTTCACCACCCTGCACTATCTAGTGGATTGCCTGACAGACTCCAATTCCGCCTAGCCGCCCCTTCCGCCAGCTTATGGGATAACGGAAGACTGCAAGGAGGCGGAATTACTAACCTTCCTTCCGACACTATTCTGTCACCTTTTCTTCCGTTCATGGGACGCCAGTATTTAGCACCCAGAACTATTTCTCATTCTCACTTATAACCGCTTGGGTGAACTTGAAGTAACTGATCTGTCTGTTTGCCTGACGAATGGCTCCCTCTGCTATCACATCAGCTGGAGAGTGGCTGAGAAGAGTATGATCACATACGTTAACCCACTGTGGTGGTGTCTGTCCATTGTCCGGCGCGAGGCCCCCACCCATCTGTCCGGTGTGTCTGCCCTGTCCCTGTTTAGCACTTGCACTTGACACACTCCACACTCACCTCTCACAATGGGAAATTCACTAGGTAAAAACAAACTAGATAACGCTCAGCCAGCCCCCCCCCCCAAAGACTCCCTGGCATACAAAGTGGCCCTAAGCCAAGGACTCCACTCCATACTGTTTGTACATAATGGCATGACATGACTGCTAGAAGACCGGACTTACAGTCCCCGTGTCAAGGAATGTACGACATGAAAAAGTGGTGACCAGAGATCAGTTGGCTCTGGTGCACTGCCTCCTGATGGATACCAAGGGTGGTCTCCAGATGTGAATAGGTGCCCACCTACTCACAACAAGGAGGGTGTTGGTGTTGGTATTGCATTATATGCATTAATTTGAAGATCTGTATTATGTGCATTTATTTGAAGTACTTTTATTTAATTATAGGGTTTGTTTTGTAATACTCTAGCAACATAGCTCGTGGACCCTGAGCTTGCACAACAAATTTTGGGCAGGCCCACTCTATCGTCAGTAAGGGGTTGATAGACATCCCTTCAGTTAGATTAATGTACATGAGTGAGCACGCTTCTCCTCTGTGAGGAAGTGGGGGGCGCGCTGAAGTGTGTTTACCCTTACCAGTGCAAAGTAAATGTGTTTTTAGAGAGGATACATTGTGCGTGCTAAACACATATTTATGCACTGGTATTCTCTACCACAGGGGCACAACCCACCGAGCTGTCCCATGATGAGCAGACCTTTTGCAAATTTCTCGTGCACAAACTCATAAATGGGGAAGTTAACCAAATAGAACTTTTGACAGGATGTTTCAAAATACTGCGTCTCTTGTAACTATGGGATTGGACGCAGCCTATGCACCTTTCAAGTTCTGCAGAAAGAAAAATAAGCTGTTAAGATTATGCACCGAAAAATAAAATACAATACCGCGTCTTAATGGGCTAAGGTCCTGAGGCCCACTGTGCTTCTAAGCAGAAAGCTATGGCCCTAAGACAAACACAGAATACGGGAACAGCCCCCCTCTCTCCATATTATAGTTGCGATGTTGTCAAATTTACGTTCCCTGATTTCTTTCCAAGTGCCCACAACGCACCACATTGATAATGCCCCTGTGAAATGTGCCCCCTCCACCTGGGGAAAAGGAGAATAAAGTGGAATTTGTACATGTCTCATGGTCCAGAGCAGATCTCATGTCCTTTACCAACGTATTTCTGAAATTACATGTAGAACAAAGAAGAGGGTACATAGAACTAATGAGACAGGAAGGGAGACAAATAGATGGAAGGGAACGCCTGATAATTTTGTAGAGTAGAAAGAGTGAGAAAAAAAATAAAGCAATAGTTACTGAGAAATGGCCAGCACGGCCTTTGATTATATGATACATTAAGGGGTTAAAGAAAACTCTTTTGGACTGGCTTTGAAATAACGATCGTGGGCTGGCCACAGATTCTGGGCATTGCGCCAAGACTACACCACACACTACAACAGTTTTCTGTGGGTATAAACAGAACTGGTTATACAAAAAAAATATGTATTCTTCGCAGCGGAGAATGGAAGGAAATGCCCATTCTTAAGGGTATATTAACAAAATAGGATTGAATAACTGTTAGAAATTATTATTGTTTAAGGTTCATTTAAAGATTGATGAAGGGAAATGTTATTTTGTGTATATGCTCTTTAATAAGTTTTGGTTCAACATTTTCAGATGCAAGAACGTCAGAGAAAAGATGTGTGTCGTGCGTGCCCGTTTGGTGTCTTGTCAATTGACATTGTGAGGGCCAGAGTGATGTTATCCACAGGTCCCCCACCCCATCTCCCAGAGTGATTTACAACAGGAGACATTTGCTATTTTAAAGGACAAAAGATTCCATTACATTGCGCAAAGGCTACTTAATTAAAAAGCAGGGGGAACAGAGGATCCTCCTGCCAGTTATCATGTTATTTCCGTGCATTGATAGGTATTGTCCCTGTTTCAAGTGCTGGTTTTTCAAAGTGTGCATTTGAACATATTAGCTATTGAGCTAAAAGATGAATGATCTGGGTGGCCTGGGTTCCCATTATTAAGAAAGATGTTGTAAGTTGCTAAGATGAAAATGAAATGCCCAGGATAACACAATTAGGTCGTGTGAGGTAGCTGGCTTGTTTTCCCCATTTCTCACTCCACAGACGGCCGCCTAACATATAACGTCACCATCCTCACAAGCACATATAGAATAGCACTAGGTATATTGCGCTCTTAAAGGGTTTTGCCTAATTGAATGGAGCAAGGAGAAGTACTATGTTATGTATGCATCTAAAAGAAATATTGTGTATGTATATTAATGTTTTTCATTTCTAGGTTCTTCAGAGTTGCAGGAAATATAACGAATTATATTGTAAGGGGAATGCGCTAAAATGCTTTTGAAAGCAGTGCATTCGCCAGGGACTACAAAGGATTGGACAAAGAGTAGTGATATTATGTTTATTTATTGTTCTTTAGTAATGAGTATTTGCCAATGCAGAAGGATAGTGCGCATTGAATGACTGTGCTTCGTATTATGATGTTTTAAGGATACAATGTGTACAGATTTATTATGTCTTTTAATGTACAGGGGCAGTCTTTAGGGGTGTTAGTGAATAGGTGTCCTGTGACAAAAACCACTTGTCCCTTTTATGCCACGCAATGCGGCGACAAATTATGGTAGCAATATCATTATATAAGATCTCTAAAATAGCATTTCTGATTATGCCAGGGCTCCTTCCATAGTAGGGTTTGAATACTAACTATTACCTTATGCTGCCACGTTCCACAGACCTACATACAGAGGATGGAGGTAATGGTAGGAATGCTGAGACAGGTTGGATTTTTGCTCCTGAAAATGGCAGACATAATACTTCTTCCAAGGTTGGCTAAAAGTGGATGGAGGAAAAGTGAGCTTGCAAACACTCAGATTTTCGCATGAGTAGATCTACACCTGCATATTTGCTCATGCTTAAATGCAGTTCACAAATATTTTCTAGGAGTACTATTTCTTGTCCTGCTTCTGTAAAGTCTTGTGAAATAACCACAGATGTATATCTGCACTTAATCAGAGTACGTGGGTGCACTTTATTTCAAAACTCAGCCCCTAATTAGGTCTGGCATTAACAGTGACCTTCTGTGTTTATCAAAATGTTGTCTCTTTCCCTATCTCTCCATGAGGGGATTTCTCACACCCACAGGCCAACAAATATAACATGCACAGTTGATCAGTGGCTTCCTCCAAGCATTACTAAGACCAACTACAGTGGCTATAATAAAATGTGCAGTGCACACATCATCAATGGAATATGTATCAAAGGGCAACGCATTTATTGATGGGGAAGAAAAGACAATAGCACTGACAGGCTGCCAGTTAGCAATGGTACAAATAACAAGCAGCGAGAAGAATACTAAATATAACAGTGACTCAGTACACTCTGACCCAATTTATATTAAGAGGAAGGTAGGGGAGGATAAAAAAGAGAAATGGGCCAAAGGAGGATGTGTGCAAACAAAGGAGGGGTTATGGACAGGGCCCAATGGGAAGATATGCCTGCCCTCAGCAATACTTCCTTCTATCACATGCCTTTTTTCACGATCTCTCACATGTTGGCCGAGATGGCATGAATAAGACTGTTTTCCCAATGCTGGTACAACTCCAAGTTCCGCCAAATAGCAGAAAGACTTTGCAGGCAATGCACTGTTTGCGCACAATACAATACTGGAAAGGGCGCACCAACTGCACATGGTCATTTCCCACCTCCCCAAGACCATTTGAAAGCCTCCAGATGGACTTCATAGACATGTCCCCCACCCACAAGTACAAACATGTGATGGTAATTGTGTGCATGTTCAGTAAATGGACCGAAGCATACCCAACAGAGAACTGTGATGCACATACGGTTGCCAAATGCCTCCTACAGGAACTTATCCCACGCTTTGGAATAAGATTGGAAAAATGTGTGCATCAACTGAACTTTCATGGGTAGGTGCACTACCACTAGCCCTGCTGACTATGAGGAGCACGCCAGATAGGGTAACAAAGCCCAGCCCAGCAAATAATATTTGGCCACCCCATGAACATTGCAGGCCATATGTCCACAGCTCCACTATTATTAACAGACTACCTGCTTTTATGTTACTGCAAGAAATTAACAGAGACCTTACGTTATCTTCACCACCAGGTACTGCAGGCTCTTCCAGAGGCAACATCTCCACCGCCACATGACCTGCAGCCTGGTGACTGGATCTGGGTAAAAGCCCACACCCGACGGCACTGCTTCCAGCCAAGGTGGAAGGGACGTCACCAGATCATCCTCAGCACAGTAACAGCAGTGAAGTGCCAAGGGCTGACATCCTGGATCCACAGCTCCAAAGCAGACGGACCAGACAGCAGAGAATAAGCTGAGGCACCTCGCAGGTACAACCTTCGATCCACCACGCAAGACAAGAACAACAGGAGATAGAGGCAGACACCTGCTCGGGGCAGGCTAGGCCTCCAACAGAAAACAGAAGACACCAGAGGCAGTAACATACTGCGCACAACAAGCCCAGGCCTCTGGGTATCATCACTCCAAAGACGTCTGTACCAGCTACTTTCCAAGGGAGTGCCAACTGTCATGTGCTAGTAACCTCTGACAGTACACCATCAAGGCACCAACGTTTTCTTCTAAATGGTTGCCTGGTGTCTGCACCAATAGACCCCTAGGAGGTGCATCACCCGCTAGTTAGATATCAAAAACAAGGCTTTGGAACATCAAAGAACTGAATTGAACACTTGGTTAAGGGTATGTAACTACCTAAGTACACACCAATTACGACAAATGCCAGCAACAAGATCTGGAAGGCTTAGATCTATACAATTGAGGGTAGAAGAGTATCAACTAATAATTCGTATGAGGTTATTGTGTCCTGGAATAAAATTAAATAGTGTGCTGGAACTAACTGTGCCAAATACTCCGCTATTGAGTGTGTTAAGAGACCTGATCTTGCAAGACATCTCGTTCCCCACTTTTTTGGACATCAAACAATAGCACAAGAAATAGCAGACATTTGACTTGACATTTTGGATTGCGTGATTTATGCAATAGAAGAGATCTGATCTGGTCTTATCAGAGACATTAACTAAAAAGTGAAAGAAAGGAACAATGCCCAGTACAAGAAGAAGGGACAGAACATGGCCATCAGTGTTAGGAGCCATATTGACACCAGTCCCATGGATAAAAGTGACTGCACTGATAATAATATTTGCAAAAAAAACAATTGAAATACTGTTCATCAATGGCCGGCAGGGAGGTGGGGGGTTAGAAGATAGTGATTTGGTATCAGATGGGGCAATGTAGAAGCCATCTTTTTTGTATGATACCAAATGCTGTAAGCTTCTAGGCCCTGCTAAGTTGACATGGAAAGCAGTGCACAAAATGCCTGTACTTTACCATTCGCTTCAGAGACACAGCTTTTGTAACACACGGTTCGATCAAGAATAATACAGAAGATGCTCATGTAGACACAGACATTTCAGCATAGCACATTTTGTAATATGTCTGGTCCATTCTATTATGTTGCAACTATTAACTGAAAAAGCACCAGACCTATATCTTACATTACAGTGGAAAGTCTCAGAAGCAGACCTAGGTCACAC
Source organism: Triturus cristatus (assembly GCF_964204655.1). Lineage (NCBI taxonomy): Eukaryota > Metazoa > Chordata > Amphibia > Caudata > Salamandridae > Triturus > Triturus cristatus. The sequence goes on from NC_140589.1 coordinate 1,921,467,036, forward strand.
AGTCTGCAACAGTACTGGGAGGTGTACTTTTTACGGTACTTGTGTGCTATAGACCCCCTGCTGGTGCCATGTCGGCTGTGTCCGAACTTACAGACCTGATTTATGACCTATCTAATTCACATGCCAGATTAATAGTGCTGGGGGATTTTAATCTATGGCCTGGCGGTCCAACAAACTCATCTTACTCTTGCCTCACTCAGGCGTGTAGTAACATAAACCTGGAGCAGTTGGTGGCCTCAAAAACCCATCAGAAGGGCCATGCCCTGGACCTGATCTATGCCAATCATGGTCAGGTAAGGGTGGAAAATATCCTACCACAATGTTGGTCGGACCATGCTTTAGTTCTGTTCTTGGCCGACCTTCCGGAAAATCACCCAAAGTATAGTAGCCTGGGAAATGTCAAGATCAGTAGACAATGGTCTAGGCTCCTGAGGAGTGAACCTCTTCCTAGTCTGCTCCCGGACACCTTCCACCTGGATGAGAATGTGGAGCAAAGCTATGAGATCTTCATTCAGCGTATTACGGCGTCTTTAGATAAGTTGGCCCCATTAAGAAAAAGACGAGACAGGAAAAGGGTTGCCATGCCTTGGTATTCGAGAGAGCTTCTCCAACTAAAACTCCAGTGTAAACGGGCAGAGAGAAAGTGGCGGAAACATTATTTGGCATCGGATCTGCTACTTTTTAGGCGGGAATTGGCAGCATATAAGATCCAGATTAAAGGCGCAAAAGCAAGGTTCCTTGAGGAGACTTTGTTGTCAGCCTCTAATAAAGCTCAGGCCCTATTTAAAATGGTTAAAGAGTTATCCCGACCGGCTAGTGCGTCCACCGCCATTCCTGCCTCTCAGTCACTTTGTGATTCGTTGGCGGCGGCCTTCGAAGACAAGATTGCGACCATCTTGAGTAAAATGAATCCTAACATCTCGGTGACTACTCCCTCGCCCACACTGGAGGTGGCGGATGGAAGAGCAAGGCTGGATAGTTTTCCCGCCCCTTCCTTTTCAGAATTTGTGGCTTTAGCTAATAGTGTGTCTTCAGGCTCGCCTTTAGACGTTCTTCCGCACAAGTTCTGGAAGGTGTTTGGGCGGGAGCTGTTTCCTCCTCTCCATGCAATCTGCTGTCAATCTTTAGGCTCTGCCCCGGTCCCGGACAGCTGGAAGCTTGCGGTAGTTTCTCCGCTGCTGAAGAAGGAATCACTGGACCCCTTATCTCCTGCTAATTATAGACCGATCTCATTGCTCCCGTTCCCGATTAAGATCCTGGAGAAATTGGTCACAAGACACCTATCCAATTTCCTGGAAGCTAATGATTATCTAGATGCAGCGCAGTTTGGGTTCAGACCAGCCCATGGAACCGAATCAGCTTTGGTATCCGTTTTGAGCGACCTTCGTTCGCGTGCCGATCATGGTCAGGCAGCCTTTTTAGTGCTGCTTGACATGTCGGCGGCGTTCGATACGGTCAATCATGCCATTTTGACCAGGAGGTTAGAGGAGGCTGGGGTGATGGGCCTGGCCCGAGATTGGCTTGTTTCATACTTGACCAATAGACATCAGGTGATTGCCCTTCCCCCCTTCAAGTCTACCATCAGAAGGGTAGGGCAGGGCGTACCCCAGGGTTCAGCCCTCAGCCCTATTCTTTTTAATCTTTACCTCCGCCCCCTGGTCCAATTAATTAAATCTTTTGGCATAACGGTTACCAATTATGCTGACGACACCCAACTCGTCTTCTCCATTGAGGGGGAGAAAGCGGTGTCATTGGAGGCCTTCCATCACTGTATGGTCTCCACGGCAACATGGCTAAGTAACAACTCGCTGCAATTTAACAGCTCCAAGACGGAGGTGTTGCATTGCTCAGTGGATCGCGTTTCACGTCCTCTACCGCAAGACTTCTGGCCCCCTTCTGTTCAAGGCACAGTAGCAGCAGCAAGCTCGGTTCGCAATCTGGGTGTGACCATGGAACCCAATCTTCAACTTGAGGGTTTCATTGACAAAACAGTGTCTTCCTGTATGGGGCTTCTACGTACCCTACGGAAGATTCTTCCTTTGCTCCCTGCCCATGCCAGACCAGAAGTAGTGCGTAGTATCATTCTTAGTAGACTTGATTACCGCAATGCACTACTTCTGGGGGCTCCCATCACGGCACTGGGCAAACTGCAACGGGTCCAGAATTTTGCCGCCAAGCTAGCACTCTCTCGCCGACGGTTTGACTCATCATCTGCAGCCCTCAAAGATTTGCATTGGCTGCCTATTGCTCAGCGGGTCGAATATAAAGCTCTGTGTTTGGTCTTCCGGGCCTTACATGGTTTGGGACCACTCCCCTTACAGGAATTGTTCACTTGGTACAGCCCTGCCAGACTTCTCCGCTCTGCGTCAGCTAGCTTGGTAACGGTCCCCAAAATCCGGAGGAAGCGGATGGGGGGACGCTCGTTTGTCTACATGGCATCTAAGCTGTGGAACAATCTCCCACTGTCGCTTAGATGTGCTGGAGACTTTCTACCTTTCAAAAAACAATTAAAAACTCATCTGTTTCCTAGGATAGAGTAGCCTGCCGCTGTCGCTGTTTATACAGGTTTAGTTGGATTATAGGGCCAGGATGCCCGTTGGGTGATTGGAGCGCTTTACAAATATGTTATACATACATACATACATACAGACATACTTTTCGGACCTTAAATGGTATATAACTATCTAGGCCCTTGCAAATTGGTCAAATGAACTATGCTTAATTTGTGCTACGTATGTGATGATGCCGTATCCTTTGTGGTATTGGCTTATAAAAGCTATCACCAATGTCACATCTTTGGGCACTCAGTGACTTTGCTGGTGCCCCCGTGCTGCACGTTATTTCGTTGTTGGTTCTACTAATAAACGCTGTTATCTTACCCTTGACTGAGGACCGTTTGTGTGGATTCATTTCTTGCTTATATTTCAGATTCCACACAGGGAAAACACCATACACAGAATAAATCGTAAACTGTAACCTTCTCACCCAGTTGGCTCTCAACTACGGCAGGCAGAAACACCAGGCAATTTTCTTGACGCAAACAGCTGAATGACATTTGAAAAACCGTTGTTTACTGTGAACAGGCAAAAGGTGAACTCCTCAAGTCCTGCGCTTACACGGAGGCGAAATAAGTTGAAAATGTCACCAAAGCAAGGCAAGCAAACCTTCAAAGCATGTACACAGTCACAGACGATGAACCTGAAGAAAGACAACCTTACGCAAAATGGCACCATTACACTCCGCACTGGAGGTGGAAACTCAGGAAACCACAGATACTACTTCAGGCACTGTAGACGTTTCTTGTGGGTTTACAGAGGCACATTGTCCATTAATACTTGTAACCTTGACGTTGGTTGTTGCACCATGTACCTTCTTTGTGAACTATGTTCTCCTGACAAACGTAGACAGCTTTGATGTTGAATTTCAGGTTGTTGAAGATACTGAGATGAGATGACAGCACGCCTGGGCTTGGGCTGTCCTGTGTATTGGACACTGGTGGGGCTGCGAGACGTGCTTGACTGGTTTCCTGCTTGACTGGTTTCTTTTCTTTTACTTGAGTTTCTTGATACCTGTTTCTTCTTTTTGTTAGTAAGTGTAGTAGGTCCTTTCCTACACGTAGTCTTGCTGTACTCCACATCCTTAGTTGGCATCCAACTACCTTTAGCGTAAGAAAAGCTCCAGATCGTCACCATAAATGTAGTGAGCTAACCCCACGTGTTCAGGTGATGAAGTAGACGTAGCCGAGATGATTTTATGTAGTTTATTAAGTCCATAAGTGTTAGTTACAGCAAGCTAGAACAAGTCCAGAACAAGCCCCACTAGGAGCAGCCTCCTAGCTGCTCAGCCCATCTTCCCAACTGTCTCTCACACACACAGGCACCCAAACATTCCACTCACACTAACATTCTACACGGAACACTCACACTGGCTGAGCAGCTAGGTACAGAATGAAAGGGAACATATTAACATAACCTGAGGATACTACAGGAACTCTGTGTTCGGCCGGTGAGGAAGGAGTGGATCCATTCGAGGGCTTTGTCGCCTATGCAGGCGTCATGGAATCTTGTGCATAGGGTGCGGTGAGGGACGGTATTGAAGGTGACCGAGAAGTCCAGCAGGATGAAGGCTGCAATTTTGCCTCAGTCGAGGAGGGCTCGGACGTCGTATGTGACAGCAAGGAGGGCTGTCTCTTTGCTCTGGTTGCTTTGGAAGTTGGATTGGGAAAGGTCCAGGATGTGGTTTGCTTCAATGAACTCAGAAAGTTGGGTATTGATGGCCTTCTCAATGCCCTTGGCTTAGAAGGGGAGAAGAGAGATGGGTTTGAAGTTTTTGAGGTCTGTCAGGTCAGCAGGGGGTTTCTTTAGCAGGGGATTGATCTCCGCGTGTTTCCAGTCTTCTGGGAAGGTGGCTTAGTTGATGGAGCAGTTGATGGTGCGGCAGAGTTCTGGAGCAGTGGTGGTGCTTGCTTTGTTGAAGAATGATGCGGGCAGGTCAGAGGGTGCTCTAGATTGGATGCTCTTCATGATCTTGAGGGCGTTGTCCGCAAAGAGGGGAGTCCAGCTGAGTAGGGTATGTTGGGGTACGGCACCGTATCGTGCGATTTTGGGTGGAGGGGGAGGATCTTGGTTATTGAGGCTGTTGAAGCTGTCGTGCATCTCCTTGATCTTGCAGTGGAAGTAGGTGCTGAGAATGTTGCAGGTCTTTGGAAGGAGGGATGTCTGCTGTCTCTGTGCTGGGTCTGGCAAATGCTTTGACCACAGAGAAAAGTTATTTACTATTGAGTGCATTGGCTTTGATTCTTTCTTCTAGCGCTGCTTTCTTCAGTGTTCTGATGAGATTGTGTTGTGCGATGACAGCGGACTTAAAGGCTGAGTGTTTTTCTGGGGTCTTGCTGCTCCTCCATCTCTTCTCGAGCCGTCCACAGGTGCGTCTGGACTCATAAAGGGCGGGAGAGAACCAGCTGGCTTTCTTGGTGTGTTGCTTACTTTGGGCTTTCTTCAGGGAGCCAAAGAGTCGGCGCTCGGAGATCCGTCTGTGAAGGGTGCGTGCTGAGGAGTTGGCCTCTGTGGATGTCAGTGGAGGTTTTTTTCGGAGAGAGGTGGTGAGCTGTTCTTCGGTGACCTTGTTCTAATTTCTGGGAAGGTAACAGTGGGTCCGGTGTTTGTCGGTCTTGCGGTGGGTGGGGCTGGTGTGCGGTGCCAGGAAAAGGCACTCCTGCAGTTCCGGTAGGAAAAAGGGCCTTGGGTGTCCATTGGCGATGTCCGGCGGCAGGCGGTGTTGCGTCCGGTGTTGAGGGCGTGAAGGGTGCTGGTGTCGTATCGGTGGATGATCTAAGAACCAGGTTCCCTTCGCCCTTATTCCGGTCCAGGCACAGGCGGGCCTTTGGTGTGCCTTCGGCACGCCAGCAGCGCAGCTGCACAACGGCCGGAATAAGTAGTGTGAAGGGGAGGGCAAGACAACTGGGAGGTGGGAATCGGTGCTGGAGGGGGCAAGGCCATGGGGCAAAGCAGGGACACAGAGGGAAAAGGCACAAATAGAGGCAAGAGAGAAAAAAAAGAAAATATTGAAAAGAAGCAAAAAAACTGAAACAGAGGGATAAAGTGATCAGAAGGCAGTGAGACAGGAGGCAGAGCAGAGACACTCTACCACTGGACCACCAGGGATGAGGCGCAGACGGGATTCTGCGGGTGAGGGGGGCCTCGAACCACTGATTAGAGGGTCGGTAGCAGGTGCAGGGGCAGCAGCTACCAGGTGGAGCAGCGCATTGAAGGGAGAATCCACTGACAAGTCAGTGGATTGCACCTTCACTTTGCCATAAGTAGTGTGAGAGGGAGGGCTGGACAGCTGGGAGACGGGAAAGTGGTGATCTGCGCTGAAGGGGTGAGGCCACGGGGAATGATCAGTGGCACGGACACAGAGGTAAAAGGTGCATAAAGAGGCCAGAGAGGAAAAAATATGAAAAAGTGAAAAGAAGCAAAGAAAATTAACAAGGAGAGAAAAAGAGATCAGAAGGCAGAGAGCAGAGCAGCGGCAGAGCAGAGATGCTCTACCACTGGACCACCAGAGATGAGGCACCGGCGGGAGCCTACGTGGAGGAGGACCTCAAACCACTGACCAGAGGGTCAGCGGCAGCTATGAGGGGAGCAGCTACCAGGCAGAGCTGGGCATGGAAGGGAGCAGTCCACTGACAAGATCAGTGGATTGCACCTACACCGTGCAGCAGCCGCCATAAGTAGTGAGAGGGGGAGGGCTAAACAGCTGGGAGGCGGGAAAGCGGGAAGCAGGAATCGGCCTGGAGGGGGGTGGGGCTGCGGGGGACGAGCAGCGCCAGGGACATGGAGGGTAAAGGCACTAGAAGAGGCAAAAGTGGAAAAGAAAAAAGTGAAAAGAAGCAAAGAAAGATGAAAAGGAGGAAAAAGATCAGAAGACCGGTGGGCAGAGCAGCAGCCGAGCAGAGATGCTCTACTACTAGACCACCAGGGATGAGTAACAGGTTGGAGCCTGCGGGTGGAAGAGGATCTCAAACCACTGATCAGAGGGTCAGCAGCAGCTATGGGGTAGCGGCTACCAGGCAGAGCTGTGCAGGGAAGGGGGCAGTCCACTGACCAGATCAGGCGTTGAAAGCGGTGATCCAGAAACCGGGTAAATTGATAAGTCACCTCCTGGCATGCCGCCTGATGGCATATTTGCCTCGCCTGATCCAGGAGGATCCGTCTGGATTTATTCCTCATAGAAATACCCTATGAAATTTGCAGCGCCTGTCCCACGTTCTGCATTTGATGGGGCTGCAGGAGGACCCAAATGCACTTGCTTTTTTAGATCTTGTTAGGCATTTGACTCCATGTCATAGGGCTACCTGTGACAGGTGATGGTGCGCATGGGGTCCAGTCCCCGCTTTATTAAATGGGTTCAGATATTATACAAGAACCCTGTGGCAAGGGTGCGTGCTAGGCATTAAGTGATGATGGAGTGCCTTCTCCAGCGGGACACGAGACAGGGTTGTCTCCTGTATCCATTGAGTTTTGCTCTGGCTATGGAACCTTTGGCTTGCAGACTTCGATATGCGGTTAAGGGTTGGGGAATTCTGGTTGGGCTGACTGAGCATATAGTTTCTCTTTGTTATGCGGATAATGCCATGCTTTATTTACGGCAGCTGGACATATCTGCTCCGAAAATGTTAGCAGTGATGTCTGAATTTTGGGAACTGTTGGGATTGAGACTTAACCCGAGCAAATGGGTCCTGTACTCGTTGGGGAGGCTGGAGGCCTGTCCCCTTGCCCAACTCCTGAGCTTTGGCTTGCCCTGGACAGTTGAATGTGTGAAGTTCTTGGGTATGTATGTTACCACTGTTCTATGTCCACAGTAGGGGAAGAGTGCTGGATAACTTGAGACCCAGTTTTGGGCAACTCTGCGCCTCTCCTTGGTAGGAAAAAGAAGTCTTATAAAAATGGTGGCGCTCCCATGGTGCCTGTACACTATGCAGAATGCTTTTTATGAACTGCCTGGACAGTATTCAAGGAGGTTGATAAATGACTACAGTGTGGTAGGGCAGGTGATGCAGTTGGATTGTCGACCCTGAAGCGAGAGTGGAATAAGGGAGGTATGGCGGTCCCGGACCTAGGACTTTATTACGTTGCAGCACAATTGCAACATGCTGCTCATTGGCTAGATGCTGATACCAATTGGGAACGGTCCTTTATTGCTGGCACTCATGGGGACCAGCAGCTAGAGGTCCTCCTGCTGCAGGGATGCACCTGATTCGTTTGAGTGGGATCTGGGAATGAGTGGTGAGGCAGGTCCTCGGGTGCCATATGCCCCTGGGCTGGACCTTTGGTTAAGCTACCCGTTTGCTCAGGTGTTTAAAGTGATGTCCGTCGAAAAATGGCAGGCAGGGAGTTGTATAATGCTGTCTGATTTGTGTCCACAGGGATGCTTTGTGTCCCTTAAGGACGCTATTGACGTGTTTGGTTTAGGACATGGCCAATTCTTGCAATATGTCAAGATAGGAGCAATGGGCCATCAGTTGTGGCCCCCTTTCCCGGAGGCGCCCGATACCTCACAGACCGTGGTAACACTTTTGTCTCTGACGGGGGACGCATGCTCATTTCCCCTTTATATCAAGCACCTACCGCTGATAGACTGCCTTGGCTGCTCAAGATTGAGACACCATGGCAGCAGTACATGGATGGGCCCCTCAACCTGAAAGACTAGTCCATAATTCATGAGGGGGTGCGCACAGTAGCGGTCTGTGCTCGATTCAAACTGATCCAGTATAACGTGGTCCACATGACCTACTTTTCCCCAAAGAGATTGCATTCTATCTAACCCTCCTGATGGTCACGGGTGTCTCAAATGTGGCAGGGAGGGAGCAGATTTTTTTCAAATGGGGTGGTACTCCATTACTTTGGTGCCCTTTTGGGTTCAGGTTTTGGCAAATCTAGAGAGGGTGACAGGTTGAGCAATATTCTGTATGGTTGAGAAATGCTTACTGGGACTCCTCCCAGAAAACCCTAAGAAGACGCTTGATTGGTTTGCCATGCTCAGCCTCGCAGTGGCAAAAAGATGGATATCCATCCACTTGATGGGTCTGCAGCCCCCTTCACTGAGTGCCAGGATGACGGGCATGGTTGAGTGGGACGAGGGTATATCTCGGGGTTTGCCCGTGCAGTCTGATGTGTGGGATCGTTATGTGAAATTGCTAAATGTTTTTGGTTCCATCTGTGGAGGAGATGGGGTAGGTGGGTAAGAGGGGGAGGTGTTAAGTGGAGGGTGGGTTCTTGACCTATTCTCGAATAGCTCCTGGTTCAGAATTCTGGCAGTGATGAGCTAGGTATCCTATTCAGTATATACTATGTCTGAGTAGGGATGCTCGCTGCTCCATTTGTGATGAGGTGTCCTGTTTATAAATGATAGGAAAGATTTTTTTTAAAACAACATATACATTTAACCACCTGAAACCAGAACATACTAAATTTCCAAAATCCGTCAGGACAGATGGTGAAAAACCAGGATTTTCTCAGCAAATATGGAACATCTGGTCACTCCGTGAGGTGTTGGAAAAAGACTAAGCATTCTTATTCAGCATTTATCTGTTCTTCTGTACTTGACTAACTTGAATTTTAGCTGCCTCATTAAATTGTTTGATTTATGGTTTTTTTCAGTGGCAGGCACCAGACATGCTAAAAAAATGTTGTTTTAAGTCCTTTTGTAAAAGTAAAAAAAGCAAAAAAAGTGTTGTGAGACCAGCTCTAAATTCCTTTTCCATTAATCCAGTGTTCCAATCATTGTGCCCACATGTTGCTGTCCATGCTCACAAGGTGCTATAGAGAGTGTGAAATGAGTTGAAGCCACACAGAATAGGTCTTGAACTACAAATTGAGATAGACTGCACCCCCAAAGAACACAGGATCAATAAGACGCACTGAACCATCTTTTGGTCACGGGTAATTGCCCCATAATTGTAAATGAGTTTCACAAGGATCCATTTGAAAAACTGGGACAACGAAATTATTTTCCACTTTGTGTTTGATTGTAAATAAGGCAGAAGATGGTGACGTTCTTCTACTGCCTCTCAGTTGTATCCCTGTGATGCTTAATTTGCAAAGAGGTTCTACCCACCACCTCTGCATCAGGGTTTTATCTTCCACCTGTGCTCAGAGGTTTCAACCTCCACTTGTGCACAGAGGGTTCATCATCCACAAGTAAATAGTGGTTTTAACCTTCACCTGTACACAAGGATTTTAGCTTCCGCTTTTGACCTGTGATTTTATCCTCCAACATTGACCAGAGCTCCCAGAGTTTCCACTATCCACCTGTGCTTAGGGGTTTTTACCTAAAGATTTGCTTAGGGTTGTAACCTTCAGTTCTACCTTGTGGTTATAACTGGCAACTATGCACCGGAGTTCTAGCTTTCACCTGTTCTTGTGGGCTCTGGCTCGTTTTCCGCACTGGGGTTCCAACTAAGCCTAGGCGGAGTTCGCAGAGTTTTGCTCGGCAGAACTTTGCGAAGTGCCAGAAAAACACTGCCACGGAGTTCTGCCCATGGCGTAGTCTGTTAATTCGCCCTGCTCCCACTGATCTTTAGTGCCAGGAGTTTGTCCTGTGCTTTAAAATCAGCGTGAACGGCACTACATGTCGCACCAGAGGACGCTGCAGCTTTCTGCCAGCTTGAGTAGACATTCTACTCGAGCTGCAGCTTCCTCAATGCAAGTTGCAGATTTCTCAAAGCAAGCGGAGGCAACCTTGCTCGATGAGGAATCTTGCCGGGATGAAGTCTAGAGCGTGATTTTTTTCTGACGAGCCGCTCAAGAGAAAAAACTCTGCCCCATGTCACTTCGTTGAGTTTTTTTAAACTTTGCGCGGAGCGGGCAAATCTCTGTGAACTCCGCCGGCGGAGCGGAATTCTTTGCCCATCCTTAGTTCCAACTTCCATCTGTGCTCAGCCTGAGCATTAACAGTGTCTCCTAATATTCCACTGCATAGTTGCTTTATTTTCTCTGCCCATTTTCTTCTTTGGTAAACTCCCCAAAATCTTATTAAAACTGTATTAATTAAAAAACACTTTTTATTGGCAGTTTTATAAACATAACAGTACAGGAGTTGAGACAACTGTGAAGTTGAGTGTGTGGGCCAATAATCGCCCAGGTAATGTGGGGGCCAATAATCACCCAGGTAATTCCTGCTAGCTGCCGGACCCCTTTGTTATCCACTCGGGTAGAATCTACCATTGTGCCAATCTTTACAAAGGGGGATCGACAGGATCCTGGATGTTTTAGGCCTATTTATTTATTGGATGCCCTGACAAAAAAAGCGGGTCGAATAATACTAGAACGTCTTCAGGACTGGGCGGAGGATGACCCAGTCCTATCTGATCTACAGTGTGGCTTTCGTGCAGGTTTGGGGACGGTAGAACAGAGTTTAAATCTATTAATTTTAGTGGGGAAATACACACGGGCGAAGAAGGGGAAGTTGTGTTTAGCGTTTGTGGAACTCACAGCCGCTTTTGACTGTGTGATCCACAGCAAACGCTGGTCAATACTAGAAGTTATGGGGGTTGATGTTCAGATTATTTATTTTCTTAAGCGTTTTTATACTGATGCCAAGGCACGTGTACGCTGTGGTTTGAATGGAGAGTGCTTGGCCTCATTTCCAATAAGGAGGGGGGTCAGCCACGGCTGTGTCCTGGCCGGCTTTCTTTTTAATCTCTATAATAATGGTCTGGGTGAGGCACTCTTGAAAGACAATCAAGATTTCCCTCAAGTAGCTGGACGCCCAATACCAGCTCTCCTATATGCGAAAGACGCGGTATTAATCTCCCGTACACAAGTAGGCCTCCAGAGGGCTTTAGATAGCTTTTCTAATTTTATGAAAGATCTCTGTCTAAGAGTGAACTCCTCGAAGACTTTTATTATGCGGTGCGACCATGGTATTAAGAGGTCTAAGGACATGTTTGTGACAGAACAGAAGATAGGGGTCACCAAGAGATTCTCGTATCTGGGAATTCTCTGCGACCAAAATGACAGCTGGGTACAAGCAGTTTCAGCGAAAAAACTAGCTCTCTTAAGAACAACAAACGCCCCTACCAACTTTGCAAGAAAACCGGGTAGGAGACCACCTGAAGAGCTTATTAAAATCTATAAAGCAAAGTGTGTCTCCACTGCAGTGTATGGGGCTGGGTCTGGGGCTTCGCTGATTTGCTTCCGATTCAACGAGTGGAAAACTCTTTTTTAAGATATATTCTATCCGTACCGAATAGTACCTCATCATACATGTGTCATGCTGAGTTAGGCCTTCCCTTCATTTCTGATTTAATAAAGCTAGAGCCTGTTCTCTTATGGCACAGGCTCTGGACTAAAGAAGAAGCAAAGTTAAATAGGGACATTCTTACAGATAGTTCGAAATTGGAAGGGGCCCTAAAGGTCCCATGGGTAAGTTATGTCCGAGACTTTTTACAAGATTTAGGTCGCATAGAATAAAAAAAGAGGGCCTTCTGTTATTGGATACTATTAGAATGTCATCAAGATTACAAAACCAACTGTCCTGCACAATCAGTTGATTTTAACTACGTTTAATATTCAACCCTATTTAATTTTTGTTCCAGGTGTTTTTGATAGATTTCTATTGACCAGATTTAGGTTGGGGGTTTTTCACAGACTTGTTACCCTTCCAAAAATGAACTACTGGGCTCAAGATCTTCAAATGTGTGCTTGTGATAACTATTCAGCACAGTCTACGATACATGTCGTTCTTTTTTGCAGGTTTTATACTGTTGTGAGGAAAGTTTGTATACTACCAGTTTTAAAATCGTTAGGGCTTCGCCAATGTCGACTTGCTCTCCTGGCATTTCAACTTTTGGATAATGAGCATAGAGTTTTTAGGATTATAACTTTTTTAATGCGAGTATTGAGTCAAAGGAAATGTATGTTTATTTAATCAATTTTTATCGGAAATCGGAACTATGATAATTCTATTATGTTTAAAATGTGGATATGGATAACCTATGAAATGATTGATGTGTTTATTTGTATGTGCTTTTATGATTGTTTGATATAGCAATCAAATAAAGCTTTCTTTGACTTTGAGTGTGTGGGCAGGAGCCTGTGCAATCAACAAGTAACATATCAACACAGCTAAACAGCCAATGTATTTCGTTCAATAGACTTGAACTTCCTCAGGGCTGTAAACAATACATGTAAGAACACATAAGTAAACAAATATCACAATCCATATGCAAGACAAAACATACAAGTTTAAAAATGACTTAATCAAAACCATAACCACTAAAAACAATTAAAATAACTAGAATAAAATATATCAAAGCAAACTCAACCAAGGGATGGGCATACCATCTGCCCCTCCCAATGTTAAATTCTTCAACCAATCGTGGATGTAAAAACCCCACACAATAGTGAAAGACCTAACGAGCTACAGAGACACTAACGTGGCTCAGGGGGTTATCTATATAATATGGTTTTAAAGTACTTTACAGTAACGTCTGTCCCTTGCCTGCATTATTTTACTTTTACATGTTAACAAGATCCGGGGAGGTAAATAAATGATATGGTTAAAAACCAACCTCACGTTATTTTTGATATGTAATTTAACTCAACTATACGCAATACATGTTGTGCTTTAATACATTACGGCTGGTAATATAGCCGCATGTTTTTGGGATATTGAAGTCTCTGGGTCTTTACTTCACAGTACGGCCAGTGTGTTGTTGTTAGACACAATGTTACATAATGTGTACTTTGATTAAATGTGTTGTGACATCTTGAAATATCGCTCCGTGCTGATTCGTAGCACTTGAGCAGTTTGCTCCATGGCTTGTTGGCGGTGGCTTCGGCCACCAGGAGTCCATGAGTGTGGATGGCTATACACATTGACAGTTTGTTCCAGCTCTGAGGACTTTAGCCTGTGAGGACTGACCGACAAGCGCAGTATAGATGGAGTGTTTCTTTCTGATTTCAAGACACGGCTGGGAGTGTTTTATATTGAATCAGCAGGAGAGATTTTGAGGAACCGAACGGAGTGCGCTCTTGATATAAATGCAAGATTACTCCGAGCGTCCCCAATGGAATGGTTTTGTATCGAATTAGTGGGAGAAATTGTGAAGAGCGTTACTAGGTGATATGAGAAAAAAAATCACTTTGGTCTCAATGTTAGGACATATGGGCCAGTCTGGACTCCAGATTAAGTTGTGTGAAACATGCTGATATCTTGTGATCATTGGGCAATTAAACTATTCTTTGGCCATCTAACATTCAATGAGCATATTTTTTCAGTGAACATGTAAGAATACAATATCTGTTCCCCGCAGGTGTCTACATTGGGGTACACTCCCTGACATTGGAATTTGGGAAGATTATCCTACCTTACTTATGTGATCATTAGCTCTTTGGAATGAATCATTACCTAATTAATTTTAATAATAATGATTTCATTAATGTCCCTAACTCTAAATTCCCAGCTTTATTTGTTTATATCAACTCACTACTGGGTGATGTTGTTAATAATGGGCAAGAAGTATTTCTGTGTGTAGCTTGCTATGCAGAGTAGTCTATCTTATGTTGTTACAAGTGTTCCAACTAGCCTGCCAGAAAACATCTCCGAGAGTCGTGATCCTAAAGGGTGGAGTTGCAGAGTTACTTAGCACAGGCCACATCTATTACATTCCTCAAGTCACAGAGGCTAATAGTTGCTTGGTTCCAACCTTTAGATCGATTACTTTTTCATCCTGCCTCCTTTTACAGACTACCTTATGTATGGGAAAGTGGTCCGTACAGATTTTGGAGACCACTGTCCCATTGAAGTTGTCTTTTTGATGTCACCAAAGCCCTAGTATAGAGTGGATAGTGGGGCGAGTAATTTGCAACAGTTGACAGATAACCTTAGATCGGGGTGAAGATTAAGCGAGCCACTCCAATTCTTTCTTCAAGTGATTAAGGAGAATTTAGGACTCGTAGAGGCCTGTTTGGTAGACGTAGATTCTGATCAGCAAGTGGTGGGTGCTTTTATTGATTTGTGCTCAAACATCGGGAAAGCTTTATTGAAACCTTCCCGCCCGCACACTCTACTCCAAGGTGGTTGACCAACGAATGCTGTGAGGTAAATCGTCAACTTCGTCAGGCACTCGTGGCAAATCCTCAGGTTCCCTCGGTAGTGGCCAGTCAGTGGAAGCATTACAAGTTAGTTACCCCGAGCGCCGGAGGGCAAGAGACATTACAGCAATGGGACTCTCTTGTAGAGGCTGCAGACTGCAAGAATAGTAAAGCCTTCTTGTCCACTGTGGCGGAAATGTGTAGATCAAATCTAACTATGAGCCCAATGAGTTGTCAATTCCCTAGTGAGTCGTGGGAGGCACAGTTCACAAAAATCTGTGGCTCTACATCAGCCGATATGGTCCCCGTCGTGGCCACTGATAAGTGTTCAGACATCCAGGTAATTGTGTCCGAAGTCGAGGACACAATTAGCCAGAGTATCGGTGCGAATCCACCCGGCCGGAATGGGGCACCAATTGACTTCATAAAATGTATTTTGGAATTTTGGGCACCCCTTTTCGCTAATGTTTTTAACAATCTTGCTACCTCCCCATTACCAGACATTCTCTGCTGGGAAACTACACACTGGTCTCCCTAATAGACTCATCTGTCAAGATCCTAGGGAGAGTGCTGTATAACAGAATCACAGTGGGCACAGGCCTCGTCTGACTTATATGCTTGTCAATAGGGTTTTAGAAGTCAGGTGGGAATGGTGTACTCCTTTATAATTGGTGTTTATGGACCTGACTTCATTGTTCGACTGTGTTAACTGCACGAAATTATGGGATACCCTTCTCTCTTGTGGGATAGATGATGCACTAGTGCACTTTTTAGCATATTTGCACAGAGATATGAAGGCCACAGTCAGAATCAGTATGGTCGGAAAGATGTCTGAAGATATAAAAGTTTCACAGGGATGAGGCAAGGGTGTGTTTTGGGTCCTCTTTTATTAATTTTATATATTAACAAGCTTCACCCCTTTTTAATCAATGCTACCCCAGGTGTACCCAAAATCAAAGGCCTACTGCTCCTGTCCCTTCTTTATGCAGACTATGCCGTGCTGATGGCATAAACCCCAATGGCTCTGCGATTGTTAGTGAATGCCTTTGTGGACTTTATGGGCACTCTGAACTTGTAAACCAATTTCTTGAAATCCTATATTATGGCATGCTGCCCGAGGAGTAAGCAGCTAGCAGCCCTTGCTGTAGGCGCAAACAGCCTAAGATGTACCAGCACTTTCTTATTTCGGGGTTATTTTCTCTGCATCAGGATCCTGGATGTCCCATGTTTCTCAGAGTAGGTCTAAAATGTCGTGTTCATTATACAATCTTCCCCAGCCGCTGAGGGGGCACATTTATGAAACCCAATATATTCCTGTTGCAACGTATGGGGCAAGGATACAGGGTCCTCTAACAGCGATCCCATCCAAACTGAAGAAAACAGGGTGCTGTCGGCCCACACATCATCGTTGTCTGTGGTCTGTCATGAAGACTGGGGCTTATCATATGTATCAGATTATATTAGAACACGTCCACCCCTACTGTGGCTAGCAGTATGGATAAACCCAGAGGCCACTCTGACCCGGAATATTATTAATGATGTGTTCACCACTTCTCATGGTGAGCACAAGTGAAGTACGCCCTTCGTAAGACTGTTCTGCATCATATTTATTCGAATCTTGAAAGTATTACAGCTGGAAATAAAAAATCTGTGCATCACCCCGGCTTAACTGTGAGCGAAACATGAGGCTGAATGAGAATGGGGGAATTCAACCATGCCAACTTACCTTAGATGCTCCAAGCACGTCTACCAAATTATTTCTATCTGTTTAGCGAGGGGGCCCTGGGTCAAAGTTTGCTGTTTCAAGTTTGGGCTGACACGTTAATACATCTATTATGTTCTCCATTGGGCTACCAACCATATCTTGAGTTGTGCCCTTGCGACGGGAGCTCTGGTCAAACTATGCTGCACTTTGCACTATTTTGCATTTATTTAAAATATACAAAGCACTTTCTACTTCTTATTAAAAAGCATGATATGTGGAATTTTAGGGTGGTTTTTAGTTTTGTAATGCAAATGTCAGATCTGGAGGCTTGTATACATGTAGGCTCATTCCTCAGAATGGCTGTTCAGACACGACTCACAATGCTTCCTGATTAAAATGAATCTGACAAAATCATAGTGATTATAGATTGTTTTTGACCCAACCTTTATCATGTTGTCAGATATAGGGGATTTACCTTGTATTAAACTTGTATTTATATTTGTCTTTTAGTTTTTAATGTGTTTTACTTTTATGGATATAAAGATGTTTCTGATCTGACCTGAACAAAGCTAAATCCTAATGAAGAGGAATTACCTTGCAGGTGAACTCCAGGTTGCAGAATACCTGAGGTCCAACAGGAGTGAAGAACAGAGATGCCCAGACACCCCGAGCTTCAGCCAGACAGTTTCTGCTTATCCTCTGGTGCTCCACTCTGTCAGCTCAATTACTCTGCCGGCCTACATGACTTTCAATGCTAAGGGCTCTAAAAACACTGGTCTGAAATTGCATTTATTAATATTTATTTTTGGAAACCCACAGGCCATTTACTTGTTTTTGACATTTTTGCATTTTTTATTTTCTTAGAAGCATATTATGTATCCGATCATGCCCTTAGAAATGAAAATAAGCGAAATTACGAGATACAATAACTAGTCCACTACTTTCGCCTGAACTGTTCTTAAATGTAAGTGCCTTAATGACAAGGTTCACAGAGTCATATCTGTTGTGAGTTGTCTGAGCAGACCTCAGCGCAATACTGCTGGAACAACCAGAATAAAGTACACCAAATGCAGCGCTGCAAAGTCAGTACCCTGATTCGCTTAACATTGCAGTTAGTTTCTAAGGTTGTGGTAAATAAAATATCACGCTGTCATAATTTTTCAGATATCAATAAGATCATGCATAAAGCAAGAGGCTGAGTCTGTGGTATCAGATTCATAAAGGGCTTTATTCCAATAACTCGAGTCAAAGGGAGAATATCACCATCACCAAAAAAGGATCTGGACGGGGCTGAAAAGTATTCTCAATATTCTCAAAACATTATTCACAGAGTACAGTATATATACATTTCTCAATTGTACGTAAGCAAGAGAGCAAGAGAGAATGAGATAAGAGCATGTGGGCGTGTAAGTAGGCGTGAAGGTGGGCGTCCATGTGGGCGTCCACTTGATGATAATGGGTAAATTGTCATGTGTGGGTGGATACCTGGAGATGATTTCGCAATGTCAGCAGAAATACTTGGCAGAGATGCGCGCGCAGCAGCATGACGTGTGATAGACGTGCAACTAGAGGGTGAAAGGGACTTGACATTTAGCTCTACATGTGGAGACAAAAGTCTGGGGTTATGTCAACCTAATCCCAAATCATATCTAATATCCTATGTTTAAAGAACTGTGTTATCCACAAGGGAAGGGCTCTCGGACAGAATCTATTCTATACTGACTGTGTGTGCGTGTACAAGCGTCTAAGTGTCTACACTAAATGCGAGGGGGTAGGAATATTCCATGGTAACAGGGCTATGAATTACTTGCATGAAGACAGAGAGGCCGGGCCTTTTGCTTGGTAGCTGGAAGAATGTTTACTTAAACTACTAGACAGGAATGCATCGGCTGAGGAGCAAAGTAGATAATTCGAAGGTGAAATACAGTTCTTGGCAGAAAATAGGCTGATGTCAGGCTTCGTGAGCCGCGCAGAGAATGAGACAAAGTTCATGGTCACAGATGCAAGCTCAAGCTGAAGCTGTCAGAGGCAGAGAGCAGGGAAAGGCTTTGAGGACAGAATCGGGCCTACTTGCCTGAACTGTAAAAATGGAGTAACTTAGCCATATAAAGTCGGTGGCCTTTCATACTTAGGAATCGAATATCCAGCCCATTCATGGCGGATCTGACAGAGGACATGTTAACGGTGGACGCACATGTATTTGCGTCTTCATAACTGGAACTGGAGGGAAACATACATGTACTTGTGACATGCACATAGAACCGTTGGGGTCCAAGATAGGGGACATAACTGACCAGGAAAATCCACATTTCCACATTCCCTCCTTGTCCCCTACTTGCCCTTCAAGAGATATCAATCTTCATCAATTCATTGATCTGTTCATATAGCATCATTTGTTCTTCTTTCTTCTTCCGTGATCTTGAATGAAATCTTGGTGGTGGAATACACGATGTGGCACACAGACCACAGATCGCTGGTCCACATTGTAGACATAGACAGCAACTGAATAGTATGAGAAGGCCAATACCTAGGAAGGATAGGACCCTCCATCCAAAGGTAGATAATACACTCCAAAACCAACCGGACCAAGTCCAGGTGCCTGGATTCTGGTGTATCTGGCTTACAATCTTATGAAGGCGAGTTATGGCTTTATATACAGATGGCGAATTTTCTGGTATGAAAAATGCAATGACTTGATCCGATGACCCTACAAGCTCCGCCCCTATCGGCCAGGATAACGTCAAGGACAAGACTATTTTGAAGCACAACAATCCGCATAGCAGACTGCTCTTCTGTTAAATTGCCTAAGGCGGAAATAGTTTCGTTCACTACTGCTTCAAGGGTTCTGGTTAATCTACGTATCAGCTTACTATTGGTAACTGTACCTATATAGGGAAAGAAACCTTTATTGAAATCTGTGTATTTTTCCCATGCTGTTTCAGTGTAATTGACAATTGGGAGATCTCTCTGCTGTCTATTGTGTACTAAATGAGTATTTCTATGAGAATCAGGAGGAGCTAGGAAAACAGGTGGTAGGAGGAATGCTATGTAACAGGTACCATCCCAATCTAGAGGTAGGCGTATATATGCGGTCTGGCCACATATAAAGTAGGAATGACGAGAAGCTCTAAATGTAGACTTGCCTTGATCACTGAATTTTATTACAGTGGTGCATTTACTATGGCCCATGTGTATGGAGCCATTCTTTCTTATACATAATTCCTCTTTTACTGGGAATACGGACATGGCGGGCAAGATTGGTGTAGTTTCAGATTCAACGTTCAGGATCATGAGGTTAAGTGTAAAATTACCTAATCCATATACTTCATTTCTTAGATCAGTTCCTGTTCTTTTGGGAAGTCCCTCCTTGTTAGGGTAGCAGACTTTAAGCAAAACTAAGTTCAGGTTTCCCCATACCCAGTTGTCTTGATAAACTGCGGAATTCGAATCTAGGGAATTAATCAAACTAAACCATGCTCCACAGGAGCCATTGTGTGTGAACGGATAGAGAATAAAGGGGCAAAACTCCCTTATAGTTCTGATAGGGGGGGGAGTCGGCCACAGACCCAGCAGTCTGTAGCATTGCTAGTCTGATGTGAATGGTGCAGCATCTGAATAAAGGTATTGTTGCGTAAGGCAAGTCGATATGATAGCTCATAGGATGGCAGATCACTAAATGTGTGCTTTATGGTATCATTAGTGGAGGAGTGTAAAAGTGAGGCAATAGGAGGAAAAATAGCATGTAGTATTAAGCTGATACATATTATCATGATGTACATAAGAGATTGAAAAATTACAGTCACTATACATCTATTTGCTTCTTATCTAGCTCTCTTATTTTTGCTTTATGTTATTGTCCAAGATCTTATGCGAGCCAGAATACATGTTCAACCGCTTCACCACCTAGTGGACTTAATTGATCAAACGGGTTCTGACTTTTTGAATCAAGGTTTAGCTTTGTGGAAACTTCTGGGTATTCTCCTCTAGAAAATGTTGTTCAAAATCCAAGTTCAAAGTTTTTTTTTCCTTTGTAAAAGAGTGGTGAAGGTGCACTTTGACTTTAACGGCCGTCCCCGTGGTCCAGAGCACTGACTTTGGCGCCTGTCATCCAGGAGCGATGGAGTATTCTTTGACCTGGGTGTTGTCAGGGAAGGCGGCAGCAACCTGCGAACAACAAGAGAGTAGTGCAGACATCAAGGAAGCCAGGTAATCTGTCAGCATGTTACTGTCAACATAAGTAATCTTTTAGGCATTGTAGTGCCCACATATTTTGGTGGTCTACCAAAGACCACTTCATAGGGAGATAAGCCTGTTCTAGAATGAGCTACCATTCGCATGTAAAAGAGGGCAACCGGCAGGGCTACCATCCAGTCTATACCTTTGTCTGCGCAAAATTTTAATGTCTGATTATGTCTTTCTACAAGGCCTGCTGCTTCAGGATGTCGCACACAATGGAATTTCCAGGTATACCCTAACAGAAGGGACACCTGCTTCATTAGTACCAGGACATATTTGTAACCTCTACATCTGTTTATTTGGATATAATCCATTTGGAGCACTTCAAAAGGGTGGTCAGGTGGATGGAATCCACCTTGTTCCATCGGAATGCCTTTACCTGCATTGAATTGGCAACAGATCATACATGTTCTGACCTTTTGTTTCGCTGCTGCACGCAGGTGCTTGTTGAACCATATATTCTGTAAGCTATCTATCATTGCTTTCTCTCCTAAGTGTGCAGGACTATGTGCGGTATTTATAATCACTTGTACCATGGTATCAGGAAGAAACCATGTGGATTTGCCCTTTGTCATCCAACCTTGATCAGTCAGTACCCCTCCTTGTTCCGATCATTTCTTTAATTCGTCTACAGTAGCATGTGTCTGAATGTCTTGTACATCCCTGGAAGGATCCCTAACTGTCATGGCTTTGGACAGTGATAGTATCTGTGATTTTGTCATGTCTAGTGGGGTCTGAGCTGTCTGTTTAGCAGTTCGGTCTGCCAGATCATTGCCTTGGGAAATGGTATCTGTGGCTCTAGTATGTGCTTTACATTTTAGGATAGCTATGGCTGTTGGTAAATGTATTGCTTCCAGTAGGGCTTGAATAAGGGGGCCATGCTGTATCTTGGCCCCATGAGAGGTCAAGAAACCTCTTTCTCTCCACAAAATCGGTGTAAATGTTTACTCTCAGGTGCTTAGCTCTTATGCACGCTTGTGTCAGGGCGATGAGCTCTGCTGCTTGTGCTGACAATATGTCTATTCTTTTAGTCTCTATTATTACAGTATCAGCAGTCACTGCATATGCTGCCACTAATTCTCCCGCCCCTGTCCTCATGCATGAGCCGTCAACATATAGTGTTAGCTCGGGGTCTGGGAGTGCAACATCTGTCAAGTCTTGTCTTGGTTTAGTCACGGTATGTATTACTTCAACACAGTTGTGTGGTGAAACGCTTTCTGTACTGGAGGGCAAAAGGGTAGCAGGATTCAGTATGTTGCATCGTCTGATCTCTATGTGTGGTTGAAATAACGTTGGCTCATAATCCGTCAGTCTAGCTACAGTCAGGTGTTGTGTTTGTGTCCGGTTCAAGAGAACCTCTACTGCGTGTGGTACTTGTACTGTCAGAGGGTGGCCCAGCACTATCAAGTCACTTTGTCTTATGGCTAAGGCCGTTGCTGCAACTGATTTTAGGCACGCAGACAAAGCCTGTGCTACTGGGTCTAATGTACTAGAAAGATAAGCACAGGGCTCGTGTTTTCCTGCATGATCTTGTGTTAGGACAGATAGTGCTGTTCCATCCCGCTCTGTCACAAAAACATAAACGATTTGTTGTAATCAGGGTTTGCTAAAACTGGTGCTTGACATAAAGCTCTCTTTAATTCTTCAAATGCCACAGTGTGTTCTTGTGTCCAAGGGAGGACTTTAGTAGAAGCTGTATTAGGGGCTTGGACTAATTCCCCTGAAAGATCACAATAAAACATGAGAAAAAGGGGAAAACACCATACCTATTTCCTTGGCTTAATTTCTAAGGGGGCTAATTTCTAAGGGGCTTAATTTCTTAAGGGGCTAGCGGGAAGCGAACCTCCTCAGGGGCCAGCAGAAAGCCAATATTCTCCTCCTTCCCCCCCTTTTTGACAGGAGGAAATCTGAAACAGATTTCACTGCTGTCAAACACTATCAAACCCTGTGTCTGGTCAACACTATTAATCCCTGTGTGTAGCTACTGGGCGTAAGCAAAATTATAGGAGATACACAGCGTATGTGAAACGGCGAGAAATCCTTCAAATTAATGTACAAACCTCATTGTGTTAGCTCATAAGCTGGCCAAATGACATCTCATATGCAAATGTCCCTATTACATGAACCTACACCAACCTGAAGTCAATATTAATGCTAGGAGGCCCTAATAGGAATGCTAAATTACCTAAATATTCGGAAAACCAAGTTTAAGAACAGTTGTTAATGTTGATAATTAATAATTTATCTGCTAAAGAAATCAGTCAATGTGCAATAATTTCCACCTATACAATAAATAGCCTAATTCAAAAACAAGTCAACTTTTGGGGCCACCACTCACAAGAATGAGCTTACTAAAGCAAACTTTAAAAAGGAAATCCTGTCAGATATTTTCTCATTACCCTAAATACCGAGCCTTATTTGTCACTCTGTGGTGGCAGTCCTTATTTAAAACAGGCCTTTCAAGAGTTAAAATGCGAGTGCACAGATCATAATTGTTCCTTAATGTCCATTCTGGAAACATATGACCGAGGCTGCCTGTCTATAAGAGAAAGGCAGTTATGTGAAAAATATTTTAGTCTTGCATAGCCTTTTTCTTTTGTTTCATTCATCTCCAACACCAATTAGACATACACTGATAACGTGTTGTCTGCTATTTTGACAGCATGATAATGGTAATATCATGTCTGTGAAATTTAGTAATTGTGCCAAGCCATCAGTATACCGGGCACAGAAAGCCTAGATAATTACACTAACATATATAAATGAGCAGCGATGCGCAATTACAGTACCTACAGCTCAGATGCGAACATTCTGGCCTGCTTAATTTGTCAGGCTTATAATCAATAACTTATTTACCTGCCCTATACAACCCCATCTGGCAGTGGGTCATCCCAATGATGACCGCGTCAAGTCTGACACACAGGATCAGCAACAATAATCAAAAAATGACGAACACACAAACCTGTCTCTTTTTTTTTTTTTTTTTTTTTTTTTATAAAAATGTGCTATGCTTCTTTGTACACAATGTACCCTCATGTCCTAGTCGAAGATGCATCTCACATCTTTCCTCACAGACCCGTAACCACTGGATCATTTATCCAATGCAACTGGTGGCAGCTTGTGGCCACAATTCAAAAATGTCTGAATTTGAAAATCGTTTTTATATAGGCACATAGCCCTTAAAATTCCAAGCAAGAGCAACATTTTACTTTCTGACCAGAAGCAATATAACAATTGCTAAAAAATAAAACAAATCTTCTCCATAGACATTTCCTCGGGGCACTTGTTTTGCACAGAATAGAACAAGGGAATCTTTCTCGACTTACATTTCTCAGCTGCCCTGTCTTATCAGAGAAGTTAAAAATAGCCCCTCAGCGCGGCCTGAGCCTGGGCTGCCAGCCATCTTTTTTTTGTTTTTCCTACTCCTGGCCCCAAGGCTCTCCAGCTGCAGGCATTACACAGATGCGATGTCAGAGAAGCCTTCTAAGCAGTGCCCTGTTCTGCTCCTCTCATCGGCCCCCACCTACACTGGCTACAAGGTCAGAATCTGTCTCCGATTTCTGTATCACATTCTGCTCTACACGGCCCCCACCTTCTCCTCACTCTGAAGCTGTCAAAGACAAAAAGACTACTCAATTCCATAAAAACTGCAATAATTCGCTCAATTGAAAAATTATTTTTACATACAATTTGCACTCAGGGGGTCATAATCTTACCGACTTGACCCAGCACATTGGCTCACTGGACCACCAAGAACACAAACCTGTATTCATGAACAATTTGCAAATTCGAAATACACACAAATCTTTTTCCAAGCTAAACTTTTCACTAATTATTTTTCGTTAACACTTTGTACATTAGGGGTGTCATCAAATCACAGGAGTTGCTCCTTCTCTAGCTGCACCCCTCTCAATTTCCTATTGACAACGTAGTCAAATGTTGGACCATGTAAACACCAGCTATGCGCTGTTCATTTGGTGGGGGGCTCAAGAACCTTTGGGCTACTATGTAATTAATATATGTATTATAACTGGTCTTTTTACTGGGGCCACTCTTGCTAGGTCCTCTGAAAGGACGGGATAAATACCAGCAACGTCAGTATTTCTTTTTCTGTCAGCCTGCGCTCATTTTACCAGCTCAAATTCCTCCTGTAACATCTCACCCTTGGCTTTTCCAGACTCCAGTCCACTTCTCTCTGCTTCGTGAAACACTTACTCTGTCCTTCTATGTCACTCCTTGCGCCAAAAACTCAATGGCATCCTTCCAAGCTGGTCTACATTTTCTCTTTCATAAGAGTGTTTCGTTGTCCATCTACTTGTCCTGCTTTTACTCGTATACCTTCCTCAACTAACACGTTTTCTCGGGCTTTGTCTGAGTCCTCCCTACTTTTCTCATCTTTTCTGAGCGCTTACTCTGTGCGTCTATGCTATTCTTTACGCCATAATTCAACAGCGTCTTTCTGTGACTGTCTAGCTTTCCTCTTCCACAACTCTTCTTCGACTTTCATGATACATTCGGCATCCCAGGTCCCAGCTACGGGCCATCTCTGACTTTCTGGTAACTCTTTGGTGTAGTCCACCCATAGATCAAGGAATAATATGGCGTCTAAGCCATGCTTGTGATACATAAAATGTCCTGGAGTGTCCCTAGGAGGAATAGGAACTGCTTCTTCAAGCACCCCTTTTCTGGTAGTAATCTGTCTTAACTTCGAGAAGAGCGGCATATTGACAACTGATCTGATACTTACTCTTGAACTCACTTAATACGAAAAAAACACAATAATGAACAGTGAACAATGAACAATCATTCATACCACAATATTTGAACACTTTAAACATTAAACATTAAACATTTTAACAACGACCGACAATGATGACAGTCTGCCTAACTAATCACCACGCTGAATTCTTGACAATAACTGAATACTTCGGAATACTTGATATACTGCTAAACAGTACATATACACTGCTAAACAGTGCAGACCGGATTTGTGTACCCAAATCCGTCTTGACCGGCACAACCTATGTGCGCGTCAACACGCCTCCCCGGCGATGGTACTCACCGAGTAGCTCCTTGAAACGGAAGGCCTCAGAGAATGGACTGGACTCGACGACTGCGGACATCGGACCCTCTGGACATCGGGACTTTGAAAACCTGGTGGGCCTCTGTATACCTCGGACGCAGCTCTCTCGCAGGTGGGCTCTGGGTAGACAATCTGCGTTCCTCACCGCCTCGTATGGATGCCTGGTCGCAGTCTGTCCCCTTCGGTGGCCTGAGGGAGTTGGCGGGAAAACCCGCGACGTGCACGCTTGAAGTCCATCACGGCTATGGAAGGGGGCAAAACAGGACCTTCATCTCCGGCGTGTGGGGAAAGAGATTAAACTGTTCGGGCGCCATTCTGTGGTAAATAAAATATCACGCTGTCATAATTTTTCAGATATCAATAAGATCATGCATAAAGCAAGAGGCTGAGTCTGTGGTATCAGATTCATAAAGGGCTTTATTCCAATAACTCGAGTCAAAGGGAGAATATCACCATCACCAAAAAAGGATCTGGACGGGGCTGAAAAGTATTCTCAATATTCTCAAAACATTATTCACAGAGTACAGTATATATACATTTCTCAATTGTACGTAAGCAAGAGAGCAAGAGAGAATGAGATAAGAGCATGTGGGCGTGTAAGTAGGCGTGAAGGTGGGCGTCCATGTGGGCGTCCACTTGATGATAATGGGTAAATTGTCATGTGTGGGTGGATACCTGGAGATGATTTCGCAATGTCAGCAGAAATACTTGGCAGAGATGCGCGCGCAGCAGCATGACGTGTGATAGACGTGCAACTAGAGGGTGAAAGGGACTTGACATTTAGCTCTACATGTGGAGACAAAAGTCTGGGGTTATGTCAACCTAATCCCAAATCATATCTAATATCCTATGTTTAAAGAACTGTGTTATCCACAAGGGAAGGGCTCTCGGACAGAATCTATTCTATACTGACTGTGTGTGCGTGTACAAGCGTCTAAGTGTCTACACTAAATGCGAGGGGGTAGGAATATTCCATGGTAACAGGGCTATGAATTACTTGCATGAAGACAGAGAGGCCGGGCCTTTTGCTTGGTAGCTGGAAGAATGTTTACTTAAACTACTAGACAGGAATGCATCGGCTGAGGAGCAAAGTAGATAATTCGAAGGTGAAATACAGTTCTTGGCAGAGAATAGGCTGATGTCAGGCTTCGTGAGCCGCGCAGAGAATGAGACAAAGTTCATGGTCACAGATGCAAGCTCAAGCTGAAGCTGTCAGAGGCAGAGAGCAGGGAAAGGCTTTGAGGACAGAATCGGGCCTACTTGCCTGAACTGTAAAAATGGAGTAACTTAGCCATATAAAGTCGGTGGCCTTTCATACTTAGGAATCGAATATCCAGCCCATTCATGGCGGATCTGACAGAGGACATGTTAACGGTGGACGCACATGTATTTGCGTCTTCATAACTGGAACTGGAGGGAAACATACATGTACTTGTGACATGCACATAGAACCGTTGGGGTCCAAGATAGGGGACATAACTGACCAGGAAAATCCACATTTCCACAAGGTCACAGAGAAGGTCAAATCCAAGAGGATAGGGTTATCCTTAAAAGGTAGAGAGAGAAACCTTGACAGGAGATAGCTTTGTGAACATGTCTTCTAGTGACAACACGCGCTCATTAGTAATGGATGGGATAAGGAAGACTGGGGAGATAGTAATGACACCGGAGGCTCTTCATACATTCTGTGGCCTGACTGTAAACATTTATTATTTTCACCAGCATCACTGTTGGTAGCATGTTTACAGTCCATCTGCTGGATTCAAGCAAACCTTTTGCCCCCAATAAGGCCAGGGGTTGCAGATCAAGTGCCAGGAGTAGTAGGGAGCAAGCTCGAGGTCACAGCTTTGACCCCCGACTACTCCCAAATGACGTCCATGATATTATATATTTTGCACAATTCTGGGAGAATTTTAAACATAGCCAGAGGGCTTTTATTGTGTTTTAGAACAGAGAGTAGTGTGTGTTTTGTACTCCTCCACTCCTGTTAGAGGAGGATGTTTTTTTGTTAGCCATGTTGGTTGATGCCCTAGTCTTCGCTCTAGGAAGGCTATTTCGCACAAAGGGACTCCTGTTGCTAAACTGATGTTGTTCCGAAAATTGGCATATTATATATTTTGCACAATTCATAGCCAGAGGGCTTTTATTGCGTTTTTACCCCTGTGTGTTGTGTGTGTTTTGTACTTGTACGCGCCTTTTAGAGCGGGACGCTTTTTGTCAGCCATCTTGATTTATGTTATAGTCTTTGCTCTATGAAGACTATTTCAGGCCAGTGCTTGTGTGACGGCACCAAAGGCAAGCCCAACGTACAGGACACCTCTTGCCAGAACAGGACCCAGGATTTGCTATACAAGAGATCAACTGCTACATATTGGTAAGCAGTATAAACCCCCTCAAAATCTATCAGGAGGGTAGACCCTGGGACCCTGCATGTATTTTATAGTAAGAAGCTGGTGCTTTTGAGGTGTGGCCTATTGAATGCGAGGTCACTAGTGAAACATGCCATGGAAATTCAACTGCTGCTGGAGTCTGAGGACTGGGATGTACTGTTTATAACAGAGGCCTGGACCAGCTCGGACTCAGACACAGACCGTGGCTTAGGTTGCCTCTCAGGGTTCAAAGTCTCATAAACCCAGGTCAACAAAAAGGGGGGAGGAGTAGGAGTTATCTATAATCAAAAATGGAACATCACCACCCTCCCACTTGATGGGCAAGAAGGTCCTGAACTCCTGGCTTCACCCTGAAAGCACAAAAGGCAGTGCCTTTTCAGGTGTATTAGGTTGTAGACCTCCAAAACTTCCAAATTCTCACCTTTATCCCCCGATAGAAGTTCTCTCCATCATGGCGCTTGCACATTCACATTGTTTCACTCTGGAGGATTTCAACGTATGGGCAGAGGGGGATCCCCCCTTTTTTAAAGATCTGTTGGGATCCTGTGAGGTGCTGGGTCTTCAACGGGTACAGGGCCCCAGTCACCGGGCCGGACATACTCTTGATCTCATCTTTGCCCCTGAGGGGATGATTCCTCTGAAAGCATTACACTGGACAGACCATGCCATAGTGTCAGTTCACATATCAGTGAGGGAATTATGTCCCCCTAGGATGGCTGCAATGCCAACGAGGAAAGGAAGGGCATGGCATAAATTGAAAAGGACAAAATTGAATCCACTTTTAACATCTTCAATATTTTTAACCCTAAGAACGCAATGGATTTCCATGATTTAGTATATGAGCAAGGGATCTTAGATACTTTGGGTAAAGTAGTCCCCCTCACTAATCTGAAATCTCTTTGCAGCCCATCTGTGCCGTGGTTTAATGAATCATTGAAAACGCTTAAACAAGCGCATAAGAAACTTGAAAGAAAATGCCAGAGTGACTACACCGCAGCAGATAAAAAAGGCTTAAAGACCTTGTTGTGTGATTATAAAACAGAGGTTGGAAAAGCTAAAGCTGCATATTATGCCAATACAATCCTCGCAGCGACAAATGGTGCAAAAAAGCTTTTTGATATACTTCAGTAGCTTTCAAATCCAGACTGCATAAAAAACAGGTGATTACACCATCACAGGAGCCCTGCAGGGATCTTGCTGACTTCTTTGACATCAAGATATTAGAAGACATTTGTGCCCCCACTCATCCAATCGCCCATGGACTGAATATCCCAGTTAATCTGGAAAACATACTCAGAGTGAGTAATACCTATAGCTGTACTACGTATTAGTGTTAGGGCCCACCACGACTCAAAATGAAATAGACTCTCTGCAAAGCCTGGTTGGTGGGTATGAGTGCTTCGAACTTATCTTGAAGGAATGTTTTCGAATCCTTTCCAGGGCTACCATATCGGGATCTCCACTTGACCCCCTACCTCCTAGGATATGGAAAGAGCTAGAAGATGACGTCACCCTCCCCACATTGCGGATATGCACCCAATCCATGGAACCACGTGTTGTGCCAAGCAAAGTGGAAGTGGGCGATAGTTACCCCCTTTTAAAGAAATCCTCAGCAGACAATTTGGTCCCGAGCAATTATAGGCCCATATCGCTACTTCCTTTCTCTGTGAAAATATTAGAGCGATTTTTAAATAGAAGGCTATCCCAATACCAGGAAACCTATTCCCTCCTGGAGGATGAACAATTTGGTTTCCGAACTGGACATGGCACGGAATCAGCATTACTCGTTGTCATTGATGAGTTATGGATGAGGGTGGATTGTGGCCAGTTGACGGTCTTGATTATGCTCGACTTGTCGGCTGCCATTGACACGGTCAACCACTAAATCCTCCTGGCTTGGCTAGCCTCAATTGGAGCAGGGGGCACAGTACAAAGGTGGATGGAATCCTACCTGTCGAATTGGTGTCAGGCTCTCACCCTCCCCTCATGGCATTCTGAATTATAAAGCTTCCAACAAGGAGTTCCACAGGTCCCGGCACTCAGCCCCATCCTGTTTAATATCTGTAAGAGTCCACTTATCTCCCTCATAAAGGAACACAGTATCAGGCTGGTCAATTATGCGGACAACACCCAGTTAATCCTCTCTCTTACTAATAACCAGGAGGAGTCAGTGTCGGCTTTTCAGAAAGGCATGCTAGATATTGTTAACTGGGTGCATGCCAATTCATTAAAACTTAATTTTTATGCTGCTCGGCAAACAGAATCCCCGTAACACTTCCCCATAACGTCTGGCCTTTTAATCTGAAGAAGAGCCGAAGCTGTCAAACACAGTCTGTAAACTTGGAGCTGTGTTTGATGACAAACTATCCCTGGAAAGCCATGTCACAAAAATAGCAGACACGTTCTTCAAGCTTCTTTGTAGTCTAAGGGAGGTGCTACCACTTCTACCCATCCATGCTGAATCCCTTGTTGTGCGTAGAGTCATACTCCGCAGATTAGACCACTGCAATGCCCTGCTACTTGGAGGCCCTGAATATTTGGTTGAGAGATTGTATAGAGTACAAGCGGCAGCGGAGAAACTGGTGCTGAATAGATTCCTCAGATCCTCTGCATCCAAGGCCCTAAAGGAGCTGTCAGCGCTCCCATTGTCTTTCCCTTTTCGGTGTTGTACCTCAAACGAAAACGGCTGTAAAGACAAAATCCAGCGGAGAACTCTAGGGTTCTGTGACTTGTTTCTACACATCCACTGCAGGGGGACATAGTCTGTGTACGGAGTGAATGGTCGGCCCTCAAGATAGTATCGGAGCTTATCTATTGCCCATTTTATAGCTAAGCTGTTCTTTTCTATTGTAGGATATTTGGTCTCTCTAGGGAATAGCTTTCTGCTTATGTACAAGATGGGATGTTCTACCCCCTCCTTTGACAGCTGTGACAACACGGCCCCCAACCCATAATCGTAAGCGCAGTGTGGAGTATAAAGGCTTTATTAAAGTCTGGGGATGATAACACAGGACTCGTCGTGATAGCTTCTTTCAGGGTCTGTAATGCCTCTATCATCTGTTTGGTCGGGTGTAGTAGGTGCTGTGGTCTGACATCCTCGCAAAGGGCGTCTGTTAAGGGGGATGCCACCTCGGAAAACTGCAGTATAAAGCGCTGGTAGTGTCCAAATAAACCCAAAAAAGCACGCAGGTCCCTTTTGTTGGTGGGAAAAGGTATCTCCGCTATAGCCCGTACTTTTTCTGTCTGGGGTGCTATCATGCCATGGCCCAGAATGTACCCAAGGTACTTCACTTTCTGATAGGCAGCTCTGGATTTTTTTGAGTTGTGTGTAAACCCGCCTGCTCCAAGGCCTGGAGGATAATCTGCAGATGTTCTAGGTGTTCCTCCCAGGTCCTGCTGAATATCACGATGTCGTCGAGGTAAGCTGAACGAAAGGAGAAATGGTTTTGTAGTACAGTATTCATAAGCCGTTGGAAGGTGGCAGGGGCTCTGTGGAGGCCGAAGGGGAGTACGTTGCACTCGTAGAGGCCTTCGGCGGTAGCGAATGCGGTCTTCTTTCAGTCTTCATCATGCAGGGGCACCTGCCAGTACCCCTTTGTTATGTCCAGCGTTGTTATGTAGCTGGTGTCTCCCAATTTCTTGATTAGCTCATCAATCCTGGGAATTTGATAGGCGTCAAAGGAAGAGACAGAATGTAATGCTCTAAATCCATTCATACCCGCGTTGAGCCATCAGGTTTGAGCACCATCACTATCGGTGACGACTATTCACTCTTTGAAAGTCATATGACACGTTCTGTATTTCCTGTCTGACTGCTGCCCTTTTTGCTGCCCGGAATCCAATATGGCCACTGTTTTATGATTTTACCTGTGGGAGTCATTATGCGATGTTCGTCCAGAGTCGTCTTACCAGGAATATCTGAAAAAAGGGATGCAAACGGGACTAGAGTGTTGTGGAGGACGGCTCTTTTTTCTTCCGATAGCTCCCCATTGATCACGAGCTGGTCCAGAGCGCATGAACTAGATGAATCGGTAGGCAGGGTAAGGTGTGCCGTTTTAGGTAAGGGTCCCAGCCACTTCTTTAAGAGGTTTATATGGTAAGACTGCTTTCTGTTGGGGCTTACCTGGACTTGATAGGTCGTTTTTCCTATGACCCCTACTACCTTGAATGGGCCCAACCATTCGGACTGGAACTTTTTGGTGGAAGAGGGAAGTACTATTAAGACCCAGTCACCGATGAACAATCTTCTCCACTTCTTTCCACAGTCGTAACAGCTCTTTTGCTTTTCTCCACTCTTTTCGAGATTGGAATAGGCTAGCTGGCACATGCATCAACAATGCCATTTGCGATTCCTTATTAGCGAAAAATAAGGATTCGCTAATAAGGAATAGCAAAAGGCTATGCATGTAGAAATCGCTTAAAAAATAGCGATTTCTAAACATTCCTTAATTGCGACTCGCAAATTGCGACTCGCAATTAAGGAATACCTCCCCATTCATTCCTATGGGCCTAGAGGCCCATAGGAATGAATGGGAAGACCTTCTCAATTTGCGATTCTCAAATAGAGAATCGCAAATTGCTCATGCAATTTCAAGGGTGTCAGGGTGTCAAAAGGACACCCTGTTGCACCCCTGAAATCTGCATATGAGTACATCTTGCACACACACATGCCCCAAGGGCATGTGTGTGTGTAAAATGGAACTTTGAAAAATGCACTTTAGTGCATTTTCAACGTTTTTGCAAATTACCATGAAGTTCAACTTCATGGTAATTTTCTCCCCCTAATAGCGAAATCGTTAATTTCTTTACTTTAGTGCATTGCATTTAAGGAATCTCACTTTGAGATTCCTTAAATGCAATCGCAATTTAAGTAATCGCAATTTAGAGATTACTTAAATTGCGATTTTTGCATTTGGGATGATGCATCCCAAATGCAAAAATACCGGTCGCACCCGTTTGCGACCGGTTTTTGCTTTGTTGCATGTGGGCCTAGATCCCTTCGCTTCCAAATCTTAGATTTGAGCTGCTGTGTATACCAATACTCCCCTGTTCTCTTCTTCAACCTCTCTTTCCCATGCTACTTTGGTCATTTCCAATAGCGATCGCGGCTGCCGGCCATAAAGCATTTCAAAGGACGAACAGCCCAGGCTACTTTGGAC
The DNA here is from genome assembly GCF_964204655.1 of Triturus cristatus. Taxonomy (NCBI): domain Eukaryota; kingdom Metazoa; phylum Chordata; class Amphibia; order Caudata; family Salamandridae; genus Triturus; species Triturus cristatus. Next base: position 1,921,500,209 of record NC_140589.1, read on the forward strand.
TTGGGCCCTGATAACGTAGAGCGCCAGGGGTAGAAGGCAGTCCCACTCTTTGCCCTCACCGGCTAACATCTTTTTCAAGGTAGTCTTCAGTGTCCTATTATAGCGCTGTACGAGGCCATCTGTCTGGGGGTGATAAACCAAGGTTTTTATGTGGTGAAGAGCTAGGGTACGGCACACCTCCTTCATCAGACGAGACACAAATGGGATTGCCTGGTACGTGAGGATTTCCTTTGGGAACCCCACCCTCGTAAAGAGTTCCAAGAGTCAATCAGCGATGTTTCTAGTGGTTGGGGCTCGGAGGGGAAAGGCCTCCGGAAACTGTGTGGCATAGTCCACTTTTACCAATGCGTATTGGTTCCCCTTCTGTGTCTTGGGTAGAGGGCCAATTAGGTCCTACCCGATCCTCTCAAAGGGGTTACCTATCAAAGGCTGTAAGGGTACTGCAGGTGGTCGTTGGGTATTGTTCTTCTGGCATACCTCATATGTTTGACAATGGACTTTTATATCTTTGTACACCCCAGGCCAAACGAAATGTCTTAAAACATTTTGGGTTGTCTTCTCTGCGCCTGTATGTCCCGCAGTGAGGTGGGAATGGGGAAAAAAAAGAATCTGTTCCCGGAATGACATGGGAACAAGTAGCTGAGGGGGAGCTTCTGCGTTACTTTTCGATACAACAGCCCATCTTTGATAAGGAAGTGGGGGAATATAGGTGACGGGTTGTCCTGACCTACATGGACTGCTTGCCAAGCATTAAATAAGGTGGCGTCATTAGCCTGGGCAAACGAAAAGCTCCTGTCTAATAACCAGGGTTCCTGCGTGGTGAGGGCGGGTAGTGAGGGGCTGATGTCTCCCACCCCCCCTGTTTTTGTTCCCCCCTTTTGGACAGTACGTTGGAATAGCTTCAGAAAATCAGGGTTGTCTGTCCCCAGTATAAGTTCTTCGGGTAGCCCTTCTAACACCCAACCCGGACAGTACAAGGAGCCCCATACAGCAGACAAAGTTTCACAGAAACAAGAGGGTAGGGTTTCACATCCCTGTGGACACACCGAATGTGCACTAGGGTATCGGGGAGGTATTCGGAAGGCCTTACGAGTGTTCTTTGTATCACTGACTGTCTGCAGCCTGAGTCTAACAGCACTTTTACCCTCCTCCCATTCACCTGTACACTTACATAAAAGGTGGTCCCCATCTCGGAAGTGTATAAAATGGATTTTGGGATGTAACCCACTTCCATGGGTTCTTCAGCTGGTTTTCGCTTGGGACACAGACGGACGATGTGGCCCCAGTCACCACACTCAAAGCACTGTGGTCCTCTAAAAGAGGGTACATCCGGTCTTGAGGGTTTTGCCTTTGGTGGGTCTAAGACGGGGCATTGTTTCTTTTCATATTTTATGGGCTTTGATCGAATCGGTTTCTCAATGTCCCACACTGGGTTACGTGGTTGGGCTCGCGAGAACGTTGTGGCCATTTCAATGGCTTGTTCTGGGCTGAGGTGTGGATGTTGCTTCAGCCACCTCTGCGTACTATAAGGGAGTGCTTCAAGAAATTGTTCCAAGTATACCCGGTTCATTATTTCTTCTTTGGTGCTTGTGGAGGGTCTCATCCATTTGTCGGCCACCATCTTGAGCCAAAAAAACCTGTGCTTTAGGGTTTTCCCTTGGCATGCCCTTCTCTCTTCTGAATCTTACCCGATACGCCTTGGCGTCCAGGCCGAGATGGTCCAAAATAATGTCCTTTATTTCCTGGTAGGGTGTGCCTCCAGTGACGTTGGCCACTTGGTATGCTGATTGGGCTTCCCCGGTCAACAGGGGAGCCAAGAAGACAGGCCATTTATCCTCAGGCCAACCGCAGGCCCGAGCGTTGCTTTCAAAATTGAACAAGAACGCGTCAGGGTCCTCCCCAGACACGTACTTCTGTAAGGAGATGCCCGAGGGCTGTGAGGTGCACCCCGGGGTTCTCTTTGTGGAGGGGCAACTGGCTCCGTTATGAACTTCTAAAGCCCCTCCATCTGGGCGGAAATAGAGTCTTTGAATACTTTTCTGTCGGCCTGGGCCGATGACATTTGCCGCTCTATGGTCCATTCCAGCTTCTCCTGGCCTTTTATGAGGTGCTGGATGAGTGCGTCCATTATGGGGTTATTGACGGACTATGCTGTTATGCCCGTATTCTCCACCACTTGTTGCGGGGCAGCAATAAGGGGCCGGAAACCAGATCGGATTAAAGAGGGTTTTATTTTCCCAAGTACACGTCTTCTCCTAAATGATAGCTTCTCAGGGGAATATGGAGCCAGGACCGTCTTGCGGCTGGTCATCTGTCCTCTTCCGGGGTTAATCGGGTCTTCCTCCCACTGTACTGGTAGTCGGCGTCTCGGAGGCTCCGGTGGTTTGATGGAAAAAAGAAACAATAACGCGAGTAAGGGAGCTGAAGGTAATGAGCTTGAGGGCAGGGAAGTGAGGGAACACCGCAAACCGTGACGCACATCTAAGAAACAAAGTGAGGGTGCTCAGGGTAGGGTGCAAGCAGGTATGACAACGAAGGACTCAGCTTTATTCCACGGGACTCTCCCTCCTCCCAATCCAACCCGCGAACCGTTCCCACCTGCGATAGCCACGCTCCTCCTGGAGCGTGGCTGGGCGAAGCGTGGTGCTGTGGGCCTCTTGGCACTCGCGGGGCTCCTGATGGTTATGTAACAAGGCTCCTTCTCTTCTCCAGTGATCCTTTTCCTCTGTAACTCTCGACGTCCTCTCCCTCCGCTCCTTCCTCCTCTCCGGTGATCACACACACCGGCTCCGTGGTATCGCCTCTCCTTATTGGGCCGAATGTGATGACCTCATCAGCTGGCGGAGTCTCGTCATAAGGGATTCCCCAGTTAAAGGAGCCCTCTTGGATTTCCTCCATTGTTTCTAGCAGCGGTAAGGAAGGAGAGTTCCAATCATCCTGTTGTGGAGAGACAAGAGGGGGAGAGAGTGGTGTTGCAGCCCACCAGTCCGCAACGTCTACGTTTTCCACCCCCATAGACCCCACCGTGTCACAATAATTTTGGCCCACAGCGGGTGGGATGTTGCTCTGTGCTGCGTGCATGTGTTTCACATGAGCACACTGGGAAGTATGTGTGCCTGTCAGTGGTACAGTACATGGAAGCTTGCGCTGTGTTTTGCGTAAGTGTGCTGGGATGTACATGTGCCTGTGAGTAGTAAAAGATATGGCAGTCTGTGGGCTCCAAACTGCGAACCCAGAGCCTTTGAAGAGGCATGATGAGGAGCCCCAGGCTAATTTATGGTTTGCTTCATTCTTGAGAGTTGGGTGGGACATACGTTGGAGGAAGGAAGAGTCAAGCTATTATATACTTTTCAAAAGCGCTGTTTGATTCTGAAGGAGGTCACTGATCAGAGGGGCCTGGGCATACCTCAGAAAGAAGATGGGACTGATAACAGAATCATAGGCATCCTTTTCTTAGGCGTACATCAGTGAGACTGACATAAATGAATGAATGAAATTGGATTTATATAGCGCTTAGCTACCCTGAGGCCTCCTAGCGCTTTATGGAGCGGAGAGACTGAAAGGCGTGTCCTGCTAGTGTGAAGTGATAAAGAGATGTGTTTTAAGCAGTTTCCGGAAGACCAACAGGTTAGGTGCCCCTCGGAGAGTGGGAGGGACGGAATTCCATAGGTTGGAGGCATTCAGGGAGAAAGTGCGTCCAACCCATCTGGATCTTCGTACTTTCAGTGGAGTGGCAAGAAAAGCAGAAATGGAACGAAGACTCCTAGAGGGTTGATGGGGGGTAACCAAGGACTGAATAATGGGTGGACCAGATTTCCACATAGCTTTATGGGCCAGGCACATAGCCTTGAAGTGAATCCTGGCCCGGATAGGCAGCCAGTGAAGATTCCTCAAAGCAGGTTTCGCTGTTTGTCTCCGGGGAATCTGGAGCAGTTGGCGAGCCGCACAATTTTGGATTACTTGTAATCTCTGGATTGTGGACTGAGGGGCTCCCAGATATAATGCATTGCCGTAATCCAGGCGGGACAGTATGAGGGCCTGCACCATAATCCTCCTTGCCTGGAAAGGGAGCAAGGGAAGAATTTTCCTGAGCATTCTCTTTAGGCAAAAACAAGTAGCAGAGAGCTTAGTGACTTGGTGATTGAAGCAGAGGGAGCCATCAAGCCACATACCAAGGCTTTTAATCTGCTGCTTTGGGGTAGGCATGGGGCCAAGACAAGTTGGCCAAATGAATGCTGAGGAGGGTGATGGAGATTTACCTAGGAACATCAGTTCGGTCTTGTCCCCATTTAGCTTGAGGTGAGAATGATCCATCCATTCGGCTACCGCCTCTAGGCAGGAACCTAGAGCGCAAGATGATCCCTCAGGGTGGTTTAGTGCCACCACCAGTTGGGTATCATCTGCGTAGGTAATGATCTTTATGCCGAATGGAAGGACTATCTCAGCTAATGGGGCCATACAGGTGTTAAAAAGCGTGGGGCTCAGGGAAGAACCCCGTGGGACCCCACAGCTGAGAGGCCATTGATTCGATGTGGCAGTTCCCTTAAAGACTTGGAAGAACCGATCTTTTAGGAAGGACTGGAACCAGGTGAGTGCCATATTTGCCACTCCCAGATTTTTTAGCCGCTCAAGCAGGATGTTATGGTCAACAGTGTCAAAGGCGGCACTGAGGTCTAAAAGAATGATAGCTGCAGAGCCGCCCTGGTCCAGAAGTCTCCTAGCCTCCTCTGTTACCGCCAGAAGGGCCGTCTCAGTCCCTAGCTGAGGGCGGAATCTTGTTTGAGTGACGTGAAGCAGGTTGTTGGATTCCAAGTGCTGAACTAGTGTGGAATTTATATGTCTCTCAATTATCTTGCTCAGCCAAGGGAGGAGAGAGATGGGACGGTAGTTGGCCATGTTCGAGTGATCTAGATTGTTTTTGTTTTTAGAAGGGCTCTAACCTGTGCACATTTCTATGCAGGGGGCACTGTGCCGGAGGCAATGGAGGACTTCAACACGTCTAAGATGACTGGGCCAATGGCATTAGATACTAGTGTGAGGTACTGTGGAGGAGCGGGGTCCGTTGGAGAGCCAGAGGTTACCCTAGACAAAAGGATGTCCAGGGACTTTGAATCTAACAAAGTGAATTCTCCTAGGGAGCACTGTGTTTCAGGATGTAGACTTCCTGTGCTGAGATCGGTAAACTCAGGCAAATAGGGAGAGAAAGGCAGGCAAATCGAAAGGATTTTATGATGAAAGTATTCTGCTAAATTGTTGCAACGATCTGGGGCTTCCTCCTCTTTGGGAGGTTTCTGCGTGATCCTCTAATAATCCAGGTGTGATCCTCTAGTCCCTCCCATGGCTTGTGTTGTGGGACTATCAGAGGCGGAGCTGCTCCTGCTGTAACAGACTGTTTCCTGGGTGGAAGGACAAGACCGAGGAGTTGGCACTTCAAGGATGCAGCCCCCAAACTGCACTTCAAAGACACGAGACCAGATGAACGACGCAATTTACCAGTTGCAGACAGCCCATTGGGCTAGTAGCAACCGGTAAAATGCATTTTCCTATGTATCAACCCTATTTTGCAAGTCGATAGCCTATTACTGACTCGCAAAATAGGGTTTGTGACTCACTATTAGGAATAGGCATGTAAAGGGCGTCAAATTATACCCTACGGGATTGATATTTCAGCAAATGGAATATTGGTCACCGCTGCAATGAAGTAACTCATCCGCCAAGATCTAAATCAAGCCCTAAATCACATTTGTGTCTGGAAATAGATTATAAAACGACAGAAACAGCAGGTCATCATTTATAAACTGCTCTGGTACTGGCAAAGATAAAAAGAACAAAGAAACGACTACAGCGCACCCGTTCTATCATAACATAGAAACAACTACAGCGCGGCCATTTTATCATAACAAAGAAACGACTACAACTCGCTCATTCTATCATAACAAAGAAACGACTACAGCTCACCCATTCTATCATGACTAAGAAACGACTACAGCTCGCCCATTCTATCATAACAAAGAAACAACGACAGCTCGCCCATTCTATCATAACAAAGAATCGACAACAGCTCACCCATTCTATCATAACAAAGAAACGACTACAGCACGGCAATTCTATCATAACAAAGAAAAGGGTACAGCTCGCCTATTCTATCATAACAAAGAAACGACTGCAGCTCGCCCATTCTATCATAACAAAGAATCGACTACAGCTTGCCCATTCTATCATAACAAAGAAACGACGACAGCTCGCCCATTCTATCATAACAAAGAAACGACTACAGCTCGCCCATTCTATCATAACAAAGAAACAACGACAGCTCGCCTATTCTATCATAACAAAGAAACGACTACAGCGCGCCCATTCCATCATAACAAAGAAACGACGACAGCTCACCCATTCTATCATAACAAAGCAACGACTACAGCTCACCCATTCTATCATAACAAAGAAACAACGACAGCTCGCCCATTCTATCATAACAAAGAATCGACAACAGCTCACCCATTCTACCATAACAAAGAAACGACTATAGCTCGCCCATTCTATCATAACAAAGAAACTACTACAGCGCACCCATTGTATCATAACAAAGAAACGACTACAACTCGCCCATTCTATCATAACAAAGAAACGACTACAGCGTGGCCATTCTATCATAACAAAGAAAAGGCTACAGCTCGCCTATTGTATCATAACAAAGAAACGACTGCAGCTCGCCCATTCTATCATAACAAAGAATCGACTACAGCTCGCCCATTCTATCATAACAAAGAAATGACTACAGCTCACCCATTCTATCATAACAAAGAAACGACTACAGCACGGCAATTCTATCATAACAAAGAAAAGGCTACAGCTCGCCTATTCTATCATAACAAAGAAACGACTGCAGCTCGCCCATTCTATCATAACAAAGAATCGACTACAGCTCACCCATTCTATCATGACTAAGAAACGACTACAGCTCGCCCATTCTATCATAACAAAGAAACAACGACAGCTCGCCCATTCTATCATAACAAAGAATCGACAACAGCTCACCCATTCTCTCATAACAAAGAAACGACTACAGCACGTCAATTCTATCATAACAAAGAAACGACTGCAGCTCGCCCATTCTATCATAACAAAGAATCGACTACAGCTTGCCCATTCTATCATAACAAAGAAACGACGACAGCTCGCCCATTCTATCATAACAAAGAAACCACTACAGCTCGCCCATTCTATCATAACACAGAAACAACGACAGCTCGCCTCTTTTATCATAACAAAGAAACGACTACAGCGCGCCCATTCCATCATAACAAAGAAACGACAACAGCTCACCCATTCTATCATAACAAAGCAACGACTACAGCTCACCCATTCCATCATAACAAAGAAACAATGACAGCTCACCCATTCTATCATAACAAAGAAACGACTATAGCTCGCCCATTCTATCATAACAAAGAAACGACTACAGCGCACCCATTGTATCATAACAAAGAAACGACTACAGCTCGCCCATTCTATCATAACAAAGAAACGACTACAGCGTGGCCATTCTATCATAACAAAGAAAAGGCTACAGCTCGCCTATTGTATCATAACAAAGAAACGACTGCAGCTCGCCCATTCTATCATAACAAAGAATCGACTACAGCTCGCCCATTCTATCATAACAAAGAAATGACTACAGCTCACCCATTCTATCATAACAAAGAAACGACTACAGCACGGCAATTCTATCATAACAAAGAAAAGGCTACAGCTCGCCTATTCTATCATAACAAAGAAACGACTGCAGCTCGCCCATTCTATCATAACAAAGAATCGACTACAGCTCGCCCATTCTATCATAACAAAGAAATGACTACAGCTCACCCATTCTATCATGACAAAGAAACGACGACAGCGCGGCCATTCTATCATAACAAAGAAAAGACTACAGCTGGCCCATTCTGTGATAACAAAGAAACGACTACAGCTCGTCCATTCTATCATAACAAAGAAACAACAACAGCTCGCCCATTCTATCATAACAAAGAAACGACTACAGCTCATCCATTCTATCATAACAAAGACACAACTACAGCTCGCCCATTCTATCATAACAAATAAACGACGACAGCATGCCCATTCTATCATAACAAAGAAACAACAACAGCTCGCCCATTCTATCATAACAAAGAAACGACTACAGTTCATCCATTCTATCATAACAAAGACACAACTACAGCTCGCCCAGTCTATCATGGTATTTTACAGAGCTCAACTATAGATGCCATGAAAGTAACATCTGATGTTCTCATACTCGTGTTTGCAGTTTTTTTCTCAAGTTTATATTTCAGCGGAGAGAATCCACTGTTCTGCTCAAGCTATCATAAGTGCCATTAAGGAGTTATTACATAATTCAATGAATTCAAAACCTTGTTATATTACCTTAAGATCTGTTCTACTGGTACTTTTTTTAGGCCAAGGGAAGGGAATTGATAATGCCTAAGTTCCTAAATAAAATCCTTCTAACAGAATCATTCTTTGAAAGCCAAGTTTATTTGAGCTGAAAGACACTCACAGCATGATGATGCTCTAGCAAATATGGGATGTAATCAATCAATCAAGCAGTATTTGTATAGCGCAGCCCCCAGGGGGTATCCAGGCGCTGTGCTGCAGCTATCAGTTGAGGAGCCAGGTCTTGAGTCGCCTCCTGAAGTGGTTAACGAGGGTGGAGGTGGAGGGTGTTCCAGGCTTTGGCGGTGAGGTGGGAGACGAGCATCCTCTGGAGCGGCTGCGGTGGATGTGTGATGTCTGGGCGAGGGGGAGGTGTGTGGAGCAGACGTTTCTGGTCAGCTGGTGGAAGATAAGGCAATGGTTCAAGTAGTCAGGTCCTTGGTTGTGAAGGGCTTTGTAGGTGTGGGTGAGGAGCTTGACCTGGCATCTCTTCTGTATGGGAGCCAGTGGACGTCTTTCAGGTGCTGGGTGAGGTGTGTCCTCTTGGGAAGGTTGAGGATCAGTCTGGCTGCTGCGTTCTGCATGGTCTGGAGTCTTTGCATGAGTTTGGTGGTGGTTGTGGCATAGAGTGCATTGTCGTAGTTGAGCCAGCTGGTGATGAGGCCCTGCATCACAGTTTTCCTTATGCTGATGTGGAGGCATCTGAAGATCTTGCGAGAATGCAGATCGTGTGGAAGCAGAATGAGGCAAAGGTGTTGACTTGACTTTCCATGGAGAGTTTGCCGTCTAGTATGATGCTCAGGTTGCGAGTGTGGTCTTTCAGTGTGGGGGTAGGTCCAAGCTCTGCTGGACACCAGGAGTCATTCCACAGGGTGGTGTGTATGCCAAAGATCGAAACTTCCATTTTGTCCTTGTTGAGTTTAAGGCAGTTGTCTCTCATCCATGTTGCATTGTTCTTTATGCAGTTGTGGAAGTTAGTCTTCGTCAAGGAGGCGTTCGTTGAGAGCGAGAGGATAAACTGAGTGTCGTCTGCTTAGGAGATGGTGTTGATGTCATGGGATCGGACGATGTGTGCGAGGGGTGTCATGTAGATGTTGAAGAGGACAGGGCTGAGGGATGAGCCTTGGGGTGCTCCACAGATAGAGTGCTTGGGTTGTGAGGTGAAGGGAGGGATGCAGACTCTCTGGGTGCAGCCCATGAGGAAAGATGCTATCCATCTGAGTTAATTTCAGCACCAATAGCTATACCTTCCCTCAAGTTAGGAAGATTACCAGCAGTCCGATTGCGTACAATGGGAGACAGTTGTGTATTCTCAAAACATGTAGCAACACTTTCCTTGTATTTCCTCCTTCCGCTGCTACAACCATTAAAAACAATTAGATGCTGAAATGAGATCCTCAAACAGTGTTTTTAAATTCGTGCTAATTGATGAGTGATGTCTTTTCATAATTCTGATCCTTAAAAACGATATGATGTAAATGCATTTATTAATTTATGTTTTATGATCAATGGTATGACTGAATAGAGACTATTGATTGAGATCCTTATATCTTGATTTCAAGGCACATGTTGTAGAACTCTAAAAAATACCATTGTAAATACTTTTATGAAAGTCTGAGCAGGTGCATGTTAATATCAGGCTAAGCATTCATTTTTTATCAAGCATTCATGTGGTTCTCTGCAACATGGAGTTAGTGAAGGTTTTTGTTCAGGCATTAGTATTCACTTTTAAAGCTCCTAATTGAGGTTCGCTCTTACAACACTTCTTTTGGCACTGGGTGCCAACTCTCATGTATCACTTACGACACTATCATTCTAACATCTTGCTTCCTTTTAAAATCTATACTCTTTTTTTCCTTTTCTTCTGGGTGCCAACACTCCTTTATCCCTTGACTCTTTTATTCAAACATCTTGCTTCCTATTAAAATCTATACCGTGTTTTACTTTTCTTCTTCATTGCTTTCAATCCTTTATGTTTATAAACACTGTGATAGTTTCTTTAAACACATGTTGAATAAAAGCTCTCAGCTACACTTCGGTAATATTAGTAAAAGGGAAACTCCAATCAATGCTCCTTATAGTCCTGAAATCCATTCTCCCTGGGTGCCGAACTGATTGGCTGTCTTTTCTCGACTGTACGACTAAATATCGACACCTACAATATGGTGGCCCAGGAATAGAGAGGGACGAAACATTGAAAAGTAAGTGCTTATAGAGATTTAATATTCCTAACTCCTCATCTAGGTATCTTGAAGATATATATATTGCGTAGGAACATATATGTGGAGTTAAGTATAGAAAATATAGACTCTTACTAGTAGACTTTTTTTGATATTCTGCTCTCAATATTGTGTCTTGTTGATATTGTGGTTTCAAAATTCAGAGGACACACCTCCTTTTCCATAATCTTGGCTTTCCCCTTTCTCGTTCCTGCTGTAAAACCTTTGTAATGTCAAACATTAGATCTCGTATGTTTCGCGTATTGTGAGCAACGATTATTTTGTCGTACTCACCCTCCTTTGCTTGGATCAGATCTAATGTCAATCTAGTCTCTAAAATCTTGCCACATAGTGCAGTAATTTCCTCAGTGTTATTAGAAAGGGCAGCACTAGAAACATTGACTAGTCCCTCTATCAAGTGAGCTTGTTTCATCTTTCACTACATTCAGTGCTACACCGACTGCAGGGATCATTGCTGTATAAATATCTACAACATTTTATCCCATATCCCTCCTTTGCCAATAAAAATTAGTATTCATAAAATATTTTGTACGATATATTTGTGAAATTACCAAGATGAATAAACAGTACCAATCCATCTTATTGGTGGAGAGAAATACGCCTTCTTTCCACACATAATACAAATATCTATTTCTTAATCTTTCACATTTCATAAAATTGTCTGGCTTGTTATAAACATGAGTACAATCACTTCCACCTACTTCTATAGTTGCCTTGCTTGCGGTCCTGTCACACCACAAGTTCAAAGCTTAATGGGTAAGCGGCGATACTTTCTTTTTAGTTATTGACATTTCATCAAATCTTAACATTCCTTTTTGAACTAGTGAACGTTGAATGTTGTTCAGCATCACCTTCATAAGATTTCAAAAATGATTTGTCTTCTTTCTTAGCATGCTTTGCACTTCATCAGGCAGATCATATGTAATTACTTTATACTTTTCACTCAGTTCTTTACATTAAGGTGCTGATTCCGATCCGGCAAAACCCGGGTACGAATCGTCGTACGGAGCGTATTCTCCGTACGACTCGTATCCGGGAAATCCACCTTACAAACCAGCAAGTACGATTCGTACAGAAATACCATTTCTGTACGAATCGTAAAAAACACCGACCGGCCAAAAAATACCTACTATTCTGATCCTGGACAGCACGTCCGCGACGTCCGCACGGAGTCAGGCAGCGTTTTACGGACCAGCAAGTACGAATCGTCCCTACGTCATTCCGCACAGCTATTTTTTTACGGGAGCTAAAAAAAGCCGGAAACCTGAGTCTGACGCGAAAAAGGAGCCCCGGTACGCGACGGATAGACATGGACCCCATCCTACGTGTGATCCCAGCCCTCTTAGCCTACGACCTGGTGCACCGAACCCGACGCACACGCCGCAGAATGTGAGAACAACACCCAGGGGCCAAGGGGGGGAGAGGGGCAGGAAACATACCCCATACCCAAATTAAAACCTACAATATTGAGGACATACATTACCTCCAGGGTCTGGTCACTTCGGGGGGCGTGTCCACCAATCCCTGCGTACCGCAACAACGGAAGTGGACGTGTACACGTACCCCTACGTCACCACTACAATGGAGTTACGGACTGTACCCACGCCCTCAGAGCATGGGTATGGTCCGTACCACGCATACCCCTACGGCACCACTACAATGGTGGTACAGACTGTACCCATGCCCTCAGAGCGTGGGTACGGTCCGTACCACGCACACCCCTATGGCACCACTACAATGGTGGTATGGACCGTACCCACGCTCTGAGGGTGTGGGTACAGTCCGTACCACCATTGTAGTGGTGCAGTAGGGGTACGCGTGGTACAGACCGTACCCACGCTCTGAGGGCGTGGGTATGGTCTGTACCACGCGTACCCCTACGGCACCACTACAATGGTGGTACAGACTGTACCCACGCCCTCAGAGCGTGGGTACAGTCCGTACCACGCGTACCCCTACGGCACCACTACAATGGTGGTACGGACCGTACCCACGCTCTGAGGGCTTGGGTACAGTCCATACCACGCGTACCCCTACGGCACCACTACATTTTTGATACAAGGCGTACACACGCCACGAATGTTAGCTTACATCCTGGTGCAGCATATTACCAGTAAATTGGGGGGGGGGTGTATGCCCCGGACAGCAGTGTACTGCACCAAGGGTGCGGTGGGTGGGTGGGTGGCTGCCTAGGATTTCCAGCAGTGGACAGACATGTGAGGGGTGGGTGCAGATGAATACCAGCAGTGGACAGAGACATGGGGGTGGGTGCAGATGAATACCAGCAGTGGACAGAGACATGGGGGTGGGTGCAGATGAATACCAGCAGTGGACAGAGACATGGGGGTGGGTGCAGATGAATACCAGCAGTGGACAGAGACATGGGGAGGGTGCAGATGAATACCAGCAGTGGACAGAGACATGGGGGTGGGTGCAGATGAATACCAGCAGTGGACAGAGACATGGGGGTGTGTACATCATTATGAGATGACCACAACTCCATGGGTGCATGTACGCATCCCTAATTTTCGTCTATGTTGATAGTGCCATAACAACACATCACTGACAGCAGTGTCCCACTCCCATGAGGGGTGGTGAGTCAGTTGGGCTGAGGGCCAGCACAGACATGGAGCTCTCCTTGTCTGACTGTGTGGCACGGGAGCCAAGGGGAGTAGTTATGGAGGGCCTGGGTTGTGAGGCATGTGGACTCAGACTGTGGCTGCGTGTATGTCTGTGTGCCCCAGACCTAGTGGGTGTGCCTTTATCCCCCTGAGTGTGCATGCCAGGAGGTGTGTGCTTGCCCTTAGGTGGTGGTGTGCTGCCTGTGTCTGGTGGGGTGCGTGCTTGGGAATGTCTGGGTGTGCATGGGACAGGTATGGGAGTGGGAATTGTGGATGGCGCTGGGGTAGGGGGGGGACAAAGCGCTGCAGGAGACTCACTGCTGCCGTCAGTGAAGAGTCCATGGACCGCAGAAACATCCGTTGGTCAGACATCGTTGCTGACATGCCCTCCATGAACGACACCATCTGTGTCAGCAGTCTGGTGTGGCCATGGAGGACATTCAGCATCGATGTCTGCCCAACCTGCAACTGCCGATGAATGTCCACAGACTCTGCAGTGTGGGCAGCAGGGGGGACAGGGGCAGGGGGTGCGGTGCCTGGCACGAAGGAGACATGGTGGTGCCCTGCACGGACAGAAGGGACCGGAGCAACTGGGAGGGCGATGATGGGACTGGAGGAGGCGGGGACAGATGTTGTGCTGCTGCCAGGTGTCGTAGCAGCCTCTGCCTCCTCGATGAGGTTAGCCTCGGACCCGTCTGCGTCGTAGTTGGTGTCGCCACCAGACAGGTCCTCCGACTGACTCCCCTCGCCCTCCGTGCCACTTGCTCCCGCAGACTCGCCAGCACTGGTGGCACCGGTGCTGGATCCCTCCTCCAGGTCCGTGCAGGTGTCTCCCTCGGTTTCCTTCGATGATGCTGTGGGCAAGGTGAAGATACAGAAAAAATCAGTCACCTGTATACATCGGACACATGAGTCAAAACAAAATAGGTCACAGTGCATATCAGGCAATGCATCAGGACTAAGATCTAGATTACTCCGCACATATTTAAGCCCTGTACTCCCCAGTTTGTTGATCCACCATGCCACTTGGAAAGAAGCAAAAATAGGACACACCAGCCAAAAACTTGAATAACTAATATACTGAGAAGCTAGTGTCTGGGACCAGTTGAGCACAGCAATACTATGAAGTCATGCCACCTCTTGTTTACTGGGAAGGAAACAGTAGTGGTGCACCCGAGGCTAAATACCATACCTCAATGCTAAAGGTGTCCCCACACTCAGAGACCTGTAAGTACTTTGGAAACCCAAACAAAATGCATTTTGATCCCTTGGGAATCACACCACTTTACACAATCGACATGTTCTGAATGTGTGAATGTGCCACTTTGTGAACAGAACACACATGTGCCTGTATAAAAGAGGTCTCACAAGGAGGTGCACACAAAACTACATTTACACAGTCATTGTATAAGCTGCCAGACTAATTTACAGAAGCCACTGTTAGAAAGAAATGGTGTGTTAGAAAGTATATATACATGGGACCACGGCGGTATGGATGACTTGACACTCGTAAGTTGGTATCACCACCAACCCAGGACTTACCCAAATTCCAACACACTGTGGGAACATGGATCTGTATAATCTGAAAAACAGTCTTATTCCAACTGTGCCTTTCTTTAAAATGTGCTAGCGTTTTCCCTGAAAGGGTAAAGGTGGTTTATTTTGCACTTCCTTTGGAGACATCTGTCATGCATGCACATTATTGTCCTGCACAACAAAACATCAAAATCAAGCATTGAAAACATGAAGACATGTTGACAAGTGTAGTGAGTGCCAAGGTACAAGACTTTTGGACTAGCAACTTGAATTATGCCACTTGTCACATGGCCATCCGTACCATGATGACACAGTTGCCAACACATCTGACCCACTGCCTGTCATGTGGAGTGGTACACATGTCCAAACACAGGCCAATGCATAAGCTAATGTGCCTGCAATTGTATAGGAAAAAGGCTTACCTGCACTGAGGAGACACCCTCATGTCAAGCATGAATGTCCACACAGATGTCAGCACAAAATACAAAACTACGTAGCATCTGGACCACACACTGGTGCAAAAAATGTATGAGCAGGAATCGTGTTTTTAAACCATTGACACATGCTGCAAAGCACAAACATTAAACCCTTCACAACATGACTGGGTCACTGCATGTTGAGTCACTGTCCAGCCAATTATCACACACAGGTCAGACCTGGCAAGGAGACATAAGGTTTGGCCATGTAGGCCTCGCCCGCACAAACCCCCCATACCTGAGACAATGTGATTGAGACAGATCAAGAAGTGACACCTCTTAATCAGGGTTTACCAAAATGTGCAGCAAAAATTCCAAAATGTACTCCACATCACCTTGTGAGGCTGCCAACACATATTTGTGACAACCAACCATCAACAGATATTTGTGAATAGACACACAGGCACTGCCCAGTGTGAGTATGCACAAGCCAAACGGGTCTCCATGTCCAGTGGACACATGTAGCACACGTTAGATAAATATGAATGAGGCAAGGGAACAATGCCACAACCTATGATGAACACACAGAGAATGGGCACAGTGTTGGATGACATACATGATTACGAGGCAAGGGTGTCTCAGGGGACTGTAGTGGGCACACTGCTCCATGGTCCTGTAATTATCTGACTGTAACATGAGCAACCGTCCTGGCACTATGCATATCTCCCACTCATGCACATCATGTCTGAGGCCACAACATCGGTCATGCACCTCACACTCCTATGTTGAGATTCAGCATCAGTGCCAACAAATATGTACCCCCAAATGACTGACCAGGACAGGGCACAGGCAAGGTAACAACACATGTCACAGACCCCCCCCCCCCCATGATGCAGAAAGCAATGTGCACTTGGATTAACTGGCATCCTAGAAGACTATGTGCAATAGTGATTACACACAGACCAGGGAACACATGTCAAGGAGGGGAAGGGATGGATAAGAGCACCGGTTGACTTTGGGGAACAGGATATGCACTGCACATATAAACCCTGGCAGTGTATCCAGGCGACAGAGCACTTCCAAAAGCTGGGTACACACAACAAACACACATGTACCTACCCCCTCCTTGCTGCTGTTCCTCCTGAAACTGCCTATCCATGTCAGGGAAGACCACCGCCAGGACACGCCTCATCTGGTGGGTCAGGCGTCGGCGCCCGCCGTGGGGGCGTGGAGGTTAGAGCCGCAGCTGGACCCGGGTGATCCTCCGGGTCCTGCACCAGATGTCCTGCCACCGTTTCCTGACTTGTGCCAGGCGCCGACTGCGACCCTCCACCGATCTCACGGCCCTGACGGCCCGCTTCCAGATCTTCCCCTTCTCGTAGACAGTTACCTGTGAGGATGACAAAGTGAGACAACATCACTACACATGCTCCATGTCACAGAGACACACATTTGAACATCTTTGATATGTTGAACAGTGCATAGGATGCAGCCAAGTAATAGCAACTTTGTCATATGGACATTGGCCTCTGTGGAAGCCCCAATGCACTACATGGTATTGAAAGTACACAGGTGACATGAGGGGTGCGACACACTCCCTGATCATGGCACACACTGTGCATCACAAGCAACACCAGGCTGATGGACAGCACCTCAAAGCAGTCACATGCCCCAGGCCACTGACACAACCTCAGTAGAGTACACAGACACACACAGGCACAGATCAATCACCTGCCATTGGCAACAGCGGATACAAACCTCACTCTGCACATGTGCCAGTTGCCTGTGGGGTGTCACAGGTGTGGGGCTAGCTCAGCAAGTCAGACACACAGCACGGCTTACTTCTCGCATCAGATGGGTAGAGCTGTTGCCACCTCCATGCAGCTGTGGTGCAACACTTCACATAGACACTCACCCACATGACAAGGAACATTCACACACATCAATGTCCAGGGGGCGTACACATCACTTGGACACTCTCACCACAGCTCCACTCAACTCACACACATCTGTGGGTACAGTCACCTGTCACACCGGATTAGCCAGGCTGAATGTGTCATGCACTATGCAGTGAATGTTACAGTAAGCACAATGCAAGTGATGAGTGCACACATGAACTACATCATGCTCTGCATGAGAGACATAATCCATTCCCCCCCTGGGACCCACTCTAAACAACATTGCATGTCTGTCACACCTGAACACAATGCCAGAAGTGACAGTCACCAAAAAGGTGCACAGTCAAAGGTAGTGGAGTCAGCACTCACCTGCTCCCCTGGTCTCCTATACAGACTGTGGTACTGTGGGAGGATGACATCCAGCAATGCCTCATTCTCCTCATGGGTGAATGGCTGGGCCCTCTCCACAGACCTTGACATGGTGCCAGAGGAAGCATAGACAGCAGCAGTCTTGTCGAATGGAAGGTTGTGCAGGCAAGTGCCCTCTCATGGATTCTGGCTGAATTATATCTGCCTTGCTGGGGGCTTTCATTTACAGGAGTACAGAGTGATTGGTCAGACTCATTTGCATCCTACGTTTCCTCCAATCCCTTTAAACATACACCAGTGACAGCATTTGCATCGTTCAAATTTGGAGCATAATGTCAAGTCAACAACCACTTTGCAACATTGTATTTTGTGGCCAACTGACTTTTCCAGGACACCTGATGGAAAATTTTGAACTGAAAAGTCGGTATCCATGACAACCAGCATGTATTTAGGGTCTAATACTTGTCCCTCATGTGTCCCCTATGTAATTTTCTAAACCCCACACAGGTACGGTGCGTTTCACACGTACCCCTACGGCACCAGTTGCACAGTGCGTTTGACACGTACGTGTACGCACTGGTAGTACACATACGTGTACTAAGGTAGTACACGTACGTGTACAAGTAGTGGGTACACGTACTTGTACACGGACATGTACTAAGGTAGTACACGTATGTGTACAACTAGTGCGTACACGTACTTGTACACGTACGTGTGCAAGTACGTGTACGCACTAGTTGTACACGTACGTGTACCACCTTAGTACATGTACGTGTACAACTGGTGCATACATGTACTTGTACACGTACGTGTACAAGTACATGTACGCACTAGTTGTACACGTACGTGTAGTACCTTAGTACACGTATGTGTAAAACTAGTGCGTACACGTACTTGTACACATACGTGTACAAGTACGTGTACGCACTAGTTGTACACATACATGTGCCACCTTAGTACATGTACCACCTTAGCACACGTATGTGTACAACTAGTGCGTACACGTACTTGTACACGCACGTGTACTAAGGTTGTACACGTACGTGTGTACGGTCCATACCATGCGTGCTCCTACGGCACCACTACTATAGTGATACGGACCGTACACACGCCCTCAGAGCGTGTGTACGGTCCGTATCACTATAGTAGTGGTGCTGTAGGAGTACGCATGTGTGTACGGACTGTACACACGTGTGTACGGTCTGTACACACACGCGTACTCCTACGGCAACACAACTATAGTGATACGGACCGTACACATGCCCTCAGAGCGTGTGTACGGTGCGTTTCACACGCTTACACTGGTGATAGGATACGCACACGAAAGGAATGGAGGTCTCAGACTCGCACAAGGATGTACATCAAGTCATTGTCATTGCAGTCCTTCATGTGCAGGGCCTAGGTGTGTCAGGCAGTGAGATTGCACATGTCTCTTCATGTATTAGCACAATTGATGTGTGATGACCTGTGTACACATGTCATGTGTGATGGGGCACTATGTGGCACACCTCCCATTCACACTTTGCACATGTGTGCATGTAGTACAAACGTGTCAAGCACAGCATCACTGGTATGGCACAGTCACCACCACCAGCAACTGTTCCCTGATGCCAGGGACAGGGACACTAACAACTGACATTTAACGACCAGCGTGCCCCGATTTGACTATGTCATGTGTGTGTCCTGTGTTCCCATGAGCTTGCTGTTGGTGTTCCGTCAACTGCAGCTGCTGTTGCTGCATCCAACATGTGTCTGTGTGGAGATGGGCATGGCACACATCTATGCACACCATGCCACATGTGTATTCCCATGTAACGTGTGTCTGTATGCATCAAACATGATATTTTTACATGAGGACATATCTTCGTCGTCTCAATGTCTGTGTTTTCTGTTTTCACGTGTACCCCTTCATCGCAATGTGTGTGATCTGTACATGTGACCTGTGCGTCTAGCTTGCTGTCAGCTGTCTGTATGAGATGACATCCTTCAAATGCAGATATGGGGATGTATGTCACTCCTGTGATGTCTCTGGCTGTTCACTTACATTGGCCCACAGCTAGTTTCAGGCCATGTCATGTAGACTTGCCAATCAACGGGTGTAGCTGGCTTTCGTAGGAGTATCACCTGGCTGGCATACGTGTCCTGGATGTATTGCACAGACCAGCCTCTGTATTTAGCATATGTGTATTAGCAGTTGAGCATGTGCTCTGTTCATTGACATTGATGTTGTTATGTTCTCACTCTTCGTTATTCATTTCAATTTTCTGCAGGGCACCGCCTGTCCCCCGACCAATGCCAGACTTGGGTGCCATGAGGGAACGTGACTGCATAAGACGTTACAGATTCAGTCAACAGTTGATTGAGGACTTGACCGCCAAGCTGGCACCACACCTCCAACCGCGACACAGGTATCCTACTGTGCTGACCCCCAAGATGAAGGTGATGGCAGCCCTAAAAATTTTTTTGCCACAGGTACATTTCAATTCACCATAGCTGATGTTGGTGGCATGTCACAGACCATGTTCAGCCGTGTCCTGCATGATGTTTTAGTAGCCATGTTGGAGCACCTGGATGAATTCATCCATTTTCCGACTCCTGAGGAGTTGACAGGTGTCAAGGGTGATTTCTATGCCCTGGGAGGGATGCCCCATGTAATTGGGTCCATTGATGGGACACATGTGGCTTTTGTACCACCACAGGCACAGGAGGTAGCCTATCACAACCGTAAACATTACCACTCTATAAATGCCCTTGTCGTGTGTCTTGCTAACATGCTGATTTCCCATGTGTGTGCACGTTTTCCAGGGTCAGCACACGATGCCTACATCATGAGGCGTAACAGGGTGCCACAAATGATGCTGCGGCTGAACAACGAATGAGCATGTCTTGCTGGTGGGTATACTCTGTTTGTCCTGTGTTTTGCGGTATCTTTATATCTTACGGCATCTCCTGAAAAACATCTTTACATGATGTTTCCATGTAGGGGACTCTGGCTATCCCAACATGCCATGGCTGATGACGCCTCTCGGCAACCCAAGATCAGCTGCAGATCACCGTTACAACAATGCACACGGGTAGACCAGGCGAGTGATTGAGAGGACGTTTGGCCTCCTGAAAAGCCGATTCCGGTGCCTTCACAAAACAGGCGGGTCCCTCCCATATGCACCGGCGAAGGTCTGCAAAATCTTCCTCGTGTGCTGCATGCTGCACAACATGGCAGTGGAGAGGGCAGTGCCACTCATCCTTGATCAGGATGATCAGGAACATCCACCTGTGGAGGATGAAGGGCTTGGTCACGATGCGAGTGAGGAGGAGGAGGAGGACATCCGGAGTCAGCTCATACGCAACTTCTTCTCATAATGGTGAGTCACTGGGTATGAGTGTGCACGCTTGGAGCCTTGTGTGGCATGTGTTGCAATGTGTGTGTCCAGCTGACTGTATGCTAAGTGACTCAGAGGTGTGTTCTGATGTGTCACTCGAGTGATGATGTAATTCCTCACATGTTAGCTGAGACACTAAATTTAAAAATAGCATGGTGACAACATTATTCCTGTAGAGTAAATGACCGACCATGTATGCGGATAACAATATTTTAGCTGACTTCCTGTGTGTCTGTCATCCCCAGGTTCTTGGGCATGTGGTCTGCTCGTGTCATCGTTGGCCTCCTGCTATTCCTCATGAGTATTGCAACGTGTGCTGAATCAGCGTTCCATGCACGGACATGGAGAAAAGTCATTTTGGGTAAGGATTGCAGCAAGGCATTTTGGGGGTGGTACGTGTTTGGAATGTGTGGGGACTGCTCCTGTGCATGTTGTGTTACCATGCATACATGTCGACTCACCATGGGGCACATGACATGTAGCATGACTCCCATGAATTGATAGTCACCCTTCTTGACAGTCATCTGTAATGGTCTGTGGATTCTGATGAAGGCATCCATGTGTGTAAAACTTCCCTCAGAAACATACGGGAGGCTACGGGTGGACATAGTGTGGGACATCCCCATAAGAGGCTCAATGGTGAATTGCAGCCTCTCCGTGTGCAGCAGGGGGTGTTTGGCCCACCCCCTTAACTTGTGTGCCAGTTCATTTGGATTTACAACATCTGTTTTGTTAAGGGGATGTCCCGTGTAGGTCCCACATGTTCAGCCAAATGACCTGTGAGTGTGTTCATATTGATGCATTTCCCTTAGTGTGAGCCTGCGTAATAAAGGTGTTCCTCACCCTCCAAGGTGCCTCATCTCTGTCAATGCAGGTCTCTTGCCACTTTGCATGCGGCATCTCTGGCATAGTTGTAGAAGATTGTGCATATGAGTCTATGTGTAGTTTTGCAACGTGCATGCAGTTCTTCATGGATTCGACTCTCTATTCTGCATGAAGTCCATGGTTGTGTACGTATTTGGCCATGTTGGTCCCCACAACGGGCCGTCGACGCCTGCTGAGGGTGTGCACAGCTCGGCCTTCTGTTTCCTGATCCTGTGTCAGTCATATATGGTGATTGCGCATCCATTTTCTCTGGGTGTGCCATGGATAACCGGACACTCCTTCCTTTACATACGCCTGTTGCAGTGGTCCTTTCTGACATCCTTGTCTTTGTGTGCTACTTTTGGCATAGTTTCAAGGACATGCTGCCTGCTGCTGCGGCCCCTGCAGCAAGGGCCCACAAACCTGCCGGATTTGGCAACACACACGCCTCAAAGATGCTCCTCCCTTCCTCACTCCACCCATTCATTTGGCTGTCATCAGCTTGTCTGTGCCACTGTTGTGGCCACGCGGTGCCAAAGGCAGGACCGTCAGCGCATGCAATGTGCACATTGCACGACCCTCATGTCCTTGCATGACCCACATAACACTACAGTCTGATGTTGCAGCCACCCTCCAAGCAATGTCCATCCGAAAATCAACTGCCTGCTCTCTGGCATACCCTAAGCGCACACACAACACCTTTGCATGCTGAGTGTGCAACTCCAACTGCCTACACAGTGCTGCCCCGCCTTCCAGGCCCTGTCACACCAACCAGGTCCTGTCCCTCCTACTCCACACCGGCTCCGTACACCAGCAAGGCCATGGGAGTGGGACTCAAGCCTTCAGCATGTAGTATAGTGACGTCATCTGGC
The DNA here is from genome assembly GCF_964204655.1 of Triturus cristatus. NCBI lineage: Eukaryota > Metazoa > Chordata > Amphibia > Caudata > Salamandridae > Triturus > Triturus cristatus. The sequence continues at coordinate 1,921,522,838 of NC_140589.1, forward strand.
ACATGGCCCAGGGATCGGCTCTCAGCGTGTCAAGCTTCAATGTGTCCAGGACCCCCCTCTCCACCATCACATGCGCATACAACCTCATCATCAGCTCGTATGCCATTGACAGCCAGGTGCTCCTCACCCTCACCAAAGACACAGCCATTGCCAGTTCCAACATTCAAGAAGGCATGAGGACCGTTGATGAATGTCTGAACATCAACCACCTGAGGCTGGACTTGTACAGGACTTAGGTAATCATCTGAGGATTGTCCCCTTACAGCTGGGTCAACTCCTTGTGTCCCACCCGCCAGGGCCCTGCACAAGCACCCAGTGGCCACACACACAAGATGGTGTGCATCATGGATTTGTCGCTCCCATTTGACATGCAAATCACCAACATCTGTACCTCATGCTGCAACACCCTCTGCATGATGCACATGATCCACAGATAGATCCACTCCAAGGAAAGACAGACCATCCCCCAGGTCCACGACAACATCCGTGTCAACTACTGCCCCGCCCTCTACGGAGCAAGTACATCCACACTCCTGGGAAACTTGTTCACATGCAGGGTGCATCTGCACACCTCAGCTTCAACATCCCGCGCCCCAGCCACATCACCGTCCACCTGAGATAGCTGCAATGGATCACTGTGTGCTGCAGGATGACCTTCAGACTCCTCACCCACACTCAGGAGGCAGTCCACAACCCCAGACCCCAAACCAACCTTGGACGTCTGTCATCCGAGACCCCGTTGGGCCAACTGCGTGCATCCAACCTTGCCCTGGCCACCATTGTTCACATCCACCGTACTCCAGCATGCAGGACCAAGTTCTCCCACCTGGCCAAACATACCTGGTACTCCCTCCCCGGGAACATCCACATGAGACATGACCTCTACGCCTTAATGATACTCTTCCAAATTGGTCTGTCCGCACACGATTGCAAGCCCCCCCTCAGCAGCTTGAGGCCATCACGGGTGAGTATTGTGCTCCATGTCTGTATTGGATGATACATTGTGACCCATGGGTGTCCTGTACCAGACTCAGATCCCAGGGTATGGATGGCTGGAGTTAGTTCAACACTCAGGCATAGTTTGACATTTCCCCACACGTAGGTTGTGTACTCATGCAAAATGACTGCAACATCTAATTGAAGAAATTTAGTTTTATTCTCGGTGGGGGGCGTGTTTAGTGTGGAAAAATAGTTGCTATACAGTGTGTCTAGAATCCAAAGTTCACAGGGGGAGATGGGATCCTTGGCATTTGAAGTCATCAGAGTCCAGACCACAGTGTTTGTCATCATTGGTCAGACTGTGACCAGCAAGTCTATGTGGCAGAGAATGTCATTGGATGAGGTGCTGCTGTTGCGTATGCGGGTCAGGTGCCAGGCCAGGTGACCTGGGAGATGTGGATGGTCCGATGCCTTGTTGTAAATTGGCTGCAATTGGATTAGCATTAGCGGAATCCATCTGGTATTTAGAGTCTATCTTGTTCATCTTGTGGAATCCATTTTGTATTTCTGGCAGCCATTTTGTTTGCCATGTGCCCACCATGTGCTTTGTCCTCCCTTAGTGTTGACTGCTCTTGTAATCTGCCTAGAAACAAACTATATTTAGTATCTTCTACCTTCGCACATGCCCAGTTGTGTTTGCAGCTGTTAGTAGTATGTAACTGTCAGGATATGTTTACCAGTATTGGCAAACTGTTAACTCCTCCTACTTGTCGACTGTGCAGTTTCTGTATGACCATCTATGTGCATAACTCTTCTCATGTGTACTTGTACCGCTTTCTTTTAGCCCCTGTGTGGGTATAAAAGGACCATGGTCCTTCTGTTCAGTGTGCTACTTCACTCAATACCGAAGGGTGCTGTTTGAATGTAGTTCCACCTCATGAGGTTTTACTAAACTTTGTATTTTCTATTCCAGTTTCTATGCCAACTTCTTTCCAATAGTCTGTGGACTCTGTGCAGAGAAGGGCGAACCCCTTGCACTGGTAGGCCTAGCTGAGGTCTATATTCTACAATTGGCGCCCAACATGGAGCATATCGAGAACTCGGATGCCCAAAGGCTTGGTCGCGACGAAGGATTGGAATCACGCTCTGGACGCGATCGCTGCCCGATAAGACCCGAGTCTTGGCACCCACAGCGTTTTTCCTTTCTTTCTGATCTGACCATCCAGGTGACGCCGGTCCTCGACTGAGATCTCTTCTGTTGATTCGCCGTGCAGTGACCATTTGGTCGATTTTTAGAACTTGGCAGTTGGAATCTGGATACCAAGTGATTGGTAAGTGCCCTTTTGCGGCGCTTGCTGTTGGTTTTGATGCCTGGGATTGGTAAGGTAGTTTGGTAACACTTACTGTGGCTTATAGTACTGCGCATTTTTGTGTTGGCCAACTTGGTTTGTTTTGTTACATATGAATTGCAATTCATATAGGCAGGTAATGAGGAGAATTTTCTCTATCTGAATTGATTTGAACGGCACATCGTACTAAAGGTACCTTAAGTGCTACTTTGAATATAATACTGCATATTCTGCACTATTTTTGGCATGCCTGTTTTTAGCACACTTCGTAGGATGTGTTGCTTTTGTAGTGGTACCAAGTTCCTTTTGGATGAAGCACAACCGGCCCCCCCGGAGGGGACGCCTAATAGGGATATGTATATTAAGTATGGTCTTTCTTCCATAATGTACAGCGCATTATGGAATAAATACACGCGTAAGGATCCTGAGTTGCGTTGTCCTATGTATGGGTCATTTGATTTACGAAAGATTGAGTATGTGGAACAATGTATGTTTAAACGAAAGACTAGGCATGATATGTTTGATTGTGTACGAATGTGGGAGAAAGAAGTGCGTGAACGGATGAAGCGTGAGCAAGCCTTGATTGAAAAAGAACAGCGAAAAAACGTTTATGTGAAAGCATTAGAGCTAAAGAACAAAGAAATGAAAGAGTTAAAGGAGAGAGAAGATAGGGAGCGCAATTTACAGGTAACTGGCCAATACTCTGTTCGGCGGCCCCTTTATCCTATACTTAATAAACCGCAAGATGATTCCTTATTATTAGATCGTCCTCCACCTCCGTATACTGTTCCTTCTGCCCCTCATGAGTTGGATGAGGACTCTAGTTTGGAGGAAGATAAGACACGAGAAACTCGTTCTATGTTGACTACTGCGTGCTCATCTCAGCTCTGAGCTGCTGCTCGTAAAGCAGTTCATGGTACTTCCCCCGTCTCTGAAATTCTAGATAGTATGAGAGGGTGGTATGAAAGGGAGCAGCTGTATTTTACTGAGGTGTTTGCCGCAGAGGTCCTTGAGCTGTTTAGGAAATATTTTGAGGAGTTAGAGCCTAATGATATAGCAGATGATTATAAGCAAATGCGTGATGGTCTTTTTGTTTTCTCCCAGGTGGCTGATACAATCAGGCGTTTGGTAAAACTGCATGTTGATGCAGTCCGTTTGCGAGAGGAGAAAAAGGCTGCAGACGTAGCTGCACAGACATCTCAGACCGGCATGGCACACGCTTCTACCTCCGGATCAGATAAGACTATGATAGTTCACGCGAAACCTATGCGGGAGGCCACGCCCTTGTATGTTCCTCCTAAAGGACAGGGTACAAGCGACGATAAGGCCTCTATTGATGCAAAGGGTTATTTTATTTATAATTGGGTTTATACTCCTTGGAATAGGACGGATGTTATGGCACTTAAAACTGCATTGCCTGATCCGCGGAAAAATCCAGCCGCTTTTTATGAGGAAGTTGAAGGTGCTATTAGTTCCTGCACTATGACTTTGCCTGATATTGATTTATTTTTCGGATTGATATTACCACCTGATATGTGGAGAACTGTTCGTAAAATTGATGATCATGCAGCTTTTGGGGCATTATGGAAAGACTTAGAACGAATGGATGCCGAAAGGAAACCTGCACAAAAGCCATGTCAGTTAATTTTAGATCTCCCCGCAGCTATATTAGTTAAGTTAAAAATGATTATTCCTCCTAAAAAGATAGATTGGACTGTTTTAGCATCTTGTAAGCAAAAGGCAGATGAATCGGTCTCTGTTTTTTTTACACGCTTTGAAGAAGCATTCCACGATTTTAGTGGCCAGTCTTTGACAGATGACGCAGGCAGACATCTGTTTGTCGATAAATATGTCGCAAACCTGTTGCCAGGAATAGCTAGTCGCATAAAGGCCAGTGAGAGTTCATGGACTACCTCTTCCCCGGTTTCTCTCTTGACTATGGCTCAGTATTATGAACGCCAGGAATTAGAGGCAAAGGGTAATGAGGATAAAAAGACTAAAGAATTGAAAACGAAGATTATGTTGGCTCAGGCTTATGGTCCGTCTTTTAGAGGTAGTGATAGAGGTGGACGTGGATCTTATGGTTTGTCTTTCACTTCTTATACTCGTTCGAATTTGTCTGCTGACCAGTGTGCATACTGTAAGAAATTTGGCCACTGGGCTTCCGATTGTCCAGCACTGCGTGCTCAGCAGTATACACGTGGTCGGGGAAAAATGAGAAATCGTCCAGGATATTCAGGGCCTAGAGGAAACACAGGTGATCGTGCTAGGTTTGATGCTAGTATACGTGGGCAGGATGGGGTTAACACTTTTGATAGAAGGAACCAATATCAAATGTCTGATTATGTGCCATCTGATTCTCAAGATTCTGCTCATGCATAGGATTGTCTAAGATGGGGTAAGGAATCAGTTGAAGTTCCAGTAGATCAGAGGGGTCCCTATGTCACAGCAAATGTTCTGGGCTCCACTGATCGGTTTCTGGTTGATACAGGAGCTACTCGTAGTGCCTTGTCTAAAGAATTGGTTCCATGGGCTCCCCTGTCTGGCTTAACCATTACATCGATAGGTTTTGATGGAACCCCTTCCCTTAGCCCATTGTCGCAACCACTTGCATTCCATGTGGATAAATTTACTGCTCCATGTCCATTTTTGCTTTCTCCCAATACACCAGACAATATTGTGGGTCTTGATATGCTTAAGTATTTCAGGGCTACGATACGATGTTCTCCAGAAGGTGTACGTGTTATCTTGAATGACAACCATCCTGTGACGGAGAGAGCTTGTCTTGTTAAAGAGGATATTGCATTAGCCTCACTCCCTAGTACTCCCTAGTACTTTGTGGGTGGAATAGCCATTTGCCCTACACTGATGTAGGGCAAATGGTTATTCCACCAGTACATATTAGTGTCAAGGAGGGCGCTGTATTGCCACGTTTGCCTCAATACAAAATTTCACTGGAAGGTGAAGAAGCACTCATATGTATTGTCCATGATCTCATTGAAGTGGGGGTTGTTGAGGAAGTTCCCTACAATGTTTGTAACAGTCCAATTCTTCCTATTCTGAAAAAAGATACTGACACTAAGGTTTACAGATTCATTATTGATTTACGAGAAGTTAACAAGATTGTAGTACCACAATACCCTGTGGTTTCTGACATAACGACACTTCTTACTCTGGTTCCCCCGACAGCGACTACATTTTCTGTGATAGATTTGAAGAAGGCTTTCTTTTCGATCCCTATTCATCCTGACAGCCGATATTTGTTTGGTTTTACCCTGAATAATCGATCGTATAGATTCTGTAGAGTTCCTCAAGGCTATACTGAGAGTCCTAGTTTTTACAGTCAAGCATTGAAAAGACAACTTGATTCTTTTGTTTTGCCTGAAGGAGTGGCTCTCATTCAATATGTCGATGACATCTTGTTGGCAGCTGACACCCCTGAACAGTGTGAAAAATGTACTTTGTCCTTGCTGTCTTTTCTTGCCTCCCATCATCACAAAGTATCACGAAATGAATTGCAATATTGTAGACCGAAGGTAACCTACTTAGGTCACCTTCTGTCTAAGGAGGGACGTGCACTTACACCAGATCGCATTCAAGCCATTTTAGACACACCAGTGCCCCGTACTCAGAAAGATGTCCGTGTATTCATTGGCCTTACTTCTTTTTGTAGGCAATGGATATTAGGATTTTCACATATTGTTAAACCCTTGCTAGCACTTTTGACCAAAGATACTCCAATGCCCCTTCAATGGACAGATGAATGTGAGACTGCTTTCCGACAGTTACGACAAGCTCTTTGTTCAGCACCAGTGTTAGGTACTCCAGATTATACGAAGCCTTTTACACACTATGTACATGAGAAAGATGGATGCGCATTGTCAGTTTTAGTGCAGATACACGGTGACAAACAGCGTCCCTGTGCATATTTTTCAGCAGTACTTGATCCTGTTGCTCTTGCGTTACCTGGATGCTTCCGTTCAGTTGCAGCAACAGCTGTGTCAATACGTCAGAGTGAAGGGATAGTTTTGTCACATAAGCTGTTGGTGCTAGTACTCCATGCGGTTGATGCCCTTATAAAACAGACGAAGACGCAACATTTAACTAGCGCTCGTCTGACAGGATATGAATTGACATTGTTGGCCCCTCACATTACACTAAAGAGATGTGCGACACTAAACCCAGCCACTTTGTTGCCATACCCGGTGACTCAGTCTCAGTCACAGGAATCTCATGATTGTATATTCCTTACTGAGTAACAGACAAAGGGTCGTGTCGATTTGCAAGACACGCCCCTTTTAAGTGTTGATGGAGAACTATGGGTTGATGGGTCCTGTTTGAAGTTACCAGATGGTACAACGTCAGCTGCATATGCAATTACAACACTTCAGACGGTAGTTGAGACAGCTCGTATCCCACAGAAGTCAGCTCGGGCAGCTGAGCTAATAGCGTTGACACGAGCGTGTGAACTCAGTACTGACTTATCTGTGAACATTTATACAGACAGTCGCTATGCCTTCGGAGTGGCCCATGATTTTGGGCTACTCTGGAAGGAGAGGGGCTTTCTTACATCCCATGGGGTGCAAATAATGCATGGAGAATTAGTACATAATCTCTTGACTGCTTTAACATACCCGAAGAGAATAGCAATTGTTAAATGTAGCGCACATAAGAAAATAATTGATAAGATAGGACAAGGCAATGCTTTTGCAGACCAAACGGCCCGTGAAACTGTCATGCAGTGAAGCACCACGTCCATGTATGTAGTGAAGTCACAGGCTGAACGCTGGCATGATACCAGGCAGGAAGTGCTAGATATGCAGAAATCTGCTTCTGCAGAAGAAATTGAGCAATGGTCCAAGGAAGGAACATTGGATGATGAGGGCTGTTGGAGGAATAAAGAGATGAGTAAGTGGAGATTGCCGACAGCCTATCTACAACCTATGATTCATATGACACATGGGCCGGCACATGTTGGAGCCTCCTCGATAACGAAATTGCTCACGCAAGTTTGGGAGCATCCAGAAATTGCCGGCACAGCTAAAAAGATGGGGCAGTCCTGTCTGATTTGTCTTCAGCATAACCCTGGAAAAGGGACACAAACTCCAACAGGAGGATTTGCTACGCCAACTGCACCTTTTGAAGTTTTGCAAATGGATTACATCCAGCTTGAGCGCTGTAATAACTTAAAGTATGTCCTAGTAGTGGTATGTGCCTTTAGCAAGTGGATTGAGGCATACCCTACGAAGGACAATACAGCTCTCACTACAGCAAAGGTGCTTTTGAAGGAATTTTTCCCTAGATTTGGTGTTTGTAAATTTTTATGGAGTGATAACGGACCCCATTTTATTGGGCAAGTTGTCGAATATGTCCTGAAGGGGTTAGGAATAAAGCAGAAATTTCACGCTGCTTTTCATCCACAATCAGCAGGGTTAGTGGAGAGGTATAACGCTACACTTAAATTAAAACTGGTGAAAATACTAGCCTTCACATCCCTGAAAGGGCCAAACGCGTTACCTTTGGCACTGTTGTCCATTAGATCAGTGCCACATTCGCGGTCTGGTCTTACACCATACGAAGTGGTATTTGGGAGGCCTATGAACATTTGGGGAATTCCTAAACCACGTCCCATACATGACGTACCGTGTGTATTGATGAGTGACTATCTATCACAATTGACTGACAGTTTGGTCTCTATTCATCAACAGGTTCGAGAAGCTCTTCCGGACAGGTCTGCAGGTGAAGGCCATGGACTTCGGCCTGGAGATCAGGTGATGATCCGATCATTCCAGAGGTCGAGCAGCTTGGAACCGAGGTGGCGCGGCCCAGAGCAGGTGCTCCTTTCAACGAGAACTGCGGTTCGAGTAACAAATAGAAGGAATTGGGTGCACTCCACCCACTGCAAGAAAGTGCCGTCTACCTTGGTGGATCCTGTTGCTTTGATCGACCATCGGGACCTCTTGGATACAGAGAAAGGCCAAGCCATATCACCTGACGAACCTGAGGAAGTCTTCCCGGACCACACGATTCCTGGAGTATCCCGATACCAACTGAGACAACGGAAAGAGCCTGCATCGTCGAAATAGACTGGTTGAGCAACCTCCCTGGGTTAGTGAAACGGAATGCCGATGTGGCAAGGGGGGGGATCAGTTCTGTATAGTGTAGCGACACCCGTCTTGACCCTCGGTGAAGAAATCAACGGCTGCCCAGGGATAAGAGCTCCAATGGTTGTTTTCAACAATAAGCTGATCATGTCCACAATGAGATCAACTGTTTCTAAGAGGAAGATCATCTGTACTATAGAGTTTGTTGTTGCTATGGTGGATGTAGCAGAAATAACTTGGTTCGCTGAGAAAGTGGCTCCTGCTCGAAAACCTTTGATCGCCACTACTCCGGTACCAGTTGAACACCACTACTTTACGCTTCCCTATCATGAGCGGAAGCATCGACAATCCTACTTAAATAACACCTTTATTCAGATGTTGCATCATACTCACAATGCCACGAATACTACCAACTGTTGGGTGTGTGGGATGATACCTGCACATCAAAAGAAAGGAGGAACACCTTTTATTCCTCTTCCTTTTTCTCATAATGGTTCTTGTCAAGCTTGGTATGCGCTCCTGTTTGCATCTGGAAAACGTACAGTAGGCGGGCTTCTTTTTCGCCTCAATAAAGTATGCTATCAAGATAAAGACGGTTATCCTCAAGCCAACGGGACCAAATGGGAATGGGAAGAGTATCAACCGGACAATATTTCAACGCCATATATCTTCACAAATATGAGAACTTTTTCTACTAATAAACAATTTGTGATTTCTGTTACTAGAGCTAAAGCAGATTTATGTGTAAGCAGTATTGGAAGAATTCCAGTGGGGAAAAGCGAATGTACTGTAATTGAGGGTACAAATAATAGCACTTTCATAGCCTCACCCAATACTTACTTTGTCTGTGGTAGCCACGGATATTATCACCTACCTGTTGGGTGGTCAGGCGTATGCTATGTATCCTTTCTATTGCCCCCTGTGTTTCTGGCACCTGCATCCTACCACCGAGACCTTAAATTATTTATCGATATCTCTAGAAGTAGATATAAAAGGACAATAAGTGTTGACAAAGTAGACCAAACTGATACCACTCTACAACAGTATGTTGATTTTAATTTAGGTTTGTTCTTCTTTGTGGGAGCTGCATTAAACAGTAGGAAAATAAGACGATTGACTAGAGTTGTGGAAGCTGTTACCAATCAGACAGCTATGGCGCTTGGGAACATTACGGAGGAGCTGCAAATTGCAAGGATTGTAGCTCTCCAGAATCGAATGGTTCTAGATGTAGTTCTGGCTGATCGAGGTGGTGCATGTCGCATCATCGGTAGCAGCTGTTGCGTATTCATACTGGATCATTCACCTTCAGTATATGACGCAATATCAAAACTGCATAAGATCGCTGCAGAAATTCATCCAGAGACTGGCACTTGGACCGTAGCAGGATGGTTCTGGACTCTCGTTTCTGCTTGGGGCTGGAAGTTACTAGCTATCTTGTGTATAATTATTACTGTTTTTTTTACATGCTGTGTATGTATCCAATGTGGTCCAATGCTTTGCTCCATTTGCATTTCTGCCTGTATACCTGTCAAGAGGAATATTGCAGAGACCAAGGCCCAACAAATGTTGAATAAAGAAGTGGCCGAAATAATGCTAATAGATGTACGGGATGCATATTTAGATTACCCCAGAGGAACAGATGTCTTCAGCTAATGCTAAAAGGGTCGTCTGTTGTAAATTGGCTGGAATTGGATTAGCATTAGCGGAATCCATCTGGTATTTAGAGGCTATCTTGTTCATCTTGTGGAATCCATTTTGTATTTCTGGCAGCCATTTTGTTTGCCATGTGCTCACCATGTGCTTTGTCCTCCCTTAGTGTTGACTGCTCTTGTAATCTGCCTAGAAACAAACTATATTTAGTATCTTCTACCTTCGCACATGCCCAGTTGAGTTTGCAGCTGTTAGTAGTATGTAACTGTCAGGATATGTTTACCAGTATTGGCAAACTGTTAACTCCTCCTACTTGTCGACTGTGCAGTTTCTGTATGACCATCTATGTGCATAACTCTTCTCATGTGTACTTGTACCGCCTTCTTTTAGCCCCTGTGTGGGTATAAAAGGACCATGGTCCTTCTGTTCAGTGTGCTACTTCACTCAATACCGAAGGGTGCTGTTTGAATGTAGTTCCACCTCATGAAGTTTTATTAAACTTTGTATTTTCTATTCCAGTTTCTATGCCAACTTCTTTCCAATAGTCTGAGGACTCTGTGCAGAGAAGGGCGAACCCCTTGCACTGGTAGGCCTAGCTGAGGTCTATATTCTACAGCCTCTCACGGTCTTTTCCGTGGACGACCCACCTTCCTTGCGGAACCCTCATATGCAGGCCTTGACGATGCTTGGGACGCTCCGTCGGATGAATCCTCCTCCTCCTCCTCCCTCCCTGTGGCTGGTGGTGGTCTTCACCTGGTGGCACAGGGAGGGTTGCCCATGTTGTCGGTGATCCGACGGAGTGAACGGCTTATGTCCGTTTGCACCGCCAGGAGCTCAGCCAGTCTTGCCTCCATCCGTCCTTGGTGTTGTTGTTGACTGGCATGTTGCTCGGCCTGCTGGTTCTTAATCTCGTTGAGGGTCTCCACTACCTGGCTGATGCCCCTGGTGTCACGCCGGTATGTGTTCAGGATGTGGCGTATGTGTGACATACCGGTTCCTTCAGCTGGCTGGTCAGGTTCTCGCCTCCGCCTGCCCCCACTCCCACCACCCCTGCCCACACAAGCCTGGCCTGCCGTTGTGGGCACATCGGGTCTACGGACCCCTGAGGGATGGCATTTGCAGGGCTGTCTGCCTCCTCCTGGGTGCCCAGAGAACCTTGTCCCTCCAGGTCAGACTGGCTCAGTTGTTCTGTGTGGGCAGGGCTCCTGGGTGTCTCCTGGGATGTGGCAGGAATGGAGGTGGTGGTTGGCACAGATGTACCTGAAGCAGGTGCTGCAGGGGCTTGGGCACCAGAGGGTCCAGGTTGGTTGGGGTCATCCACGGAGTGTTGAGAGTCGTCGCTGCCGTTGGGATCACCGTCCTGCCGAGCCTGGGACTGTGATTCTTCTGTGTTGGGGGGAGATCCATGATGTTGCCCTGTGTGTGAGAGAGAGACAATGTTAATGCTGTTTCATGCGACATCCATGTTTCATACATATTCAAGTTGGCACAGTTCCTCCAGGTAGTTGTATGTGCCTAGCATTCCTCTCAATGTTCACTTGTGGATGGGTATGTTGCAGGGGACAGATTGATATGTTCTCCTGAGTGTTTGACATGCAGATTTTTGGCTTGGATGCTTCTTTGGCTATGGATTGATCTTTTTTGTGTCACATTCCCATTGTGAGAGTGGGTAAATCCATTGCCTGACCCGGGGGTGTGTGCTTGTGTAAGGGGTGTGTGTGACAGGGCCTGGTGTTGGGTGTAGTGTGATTTGGCATTTTGTCTCCCAGGTGATGTGTCTGTCCCCTCATAGAGCATGCTGGCATGACAGTGAGTGTGAGTTCCTGTGCTAGATATCTGAGCTTGTGGTGTTGGTGTTTGAGTGTACAGTGGACACAGGAGGGCCTTATGCTGCCTACAGCAGGGCCAAGTGTCAGCTTCCTTGTCAGTACTTAGCCAGTCCCTGTGCATTGGGCATGGTGCATGGGTATGTACCTGGGCCATATGGGCTGAGGGCAATGGTGTCTGATTCTGAGTTGAACAATGTGTTTTGTGAGCCCAAACCTCCCAGCATCCCGGACATCCAGTCTTGGGTTTGTGGTTTGTGTTGCCTGGGACATGGCATGGCCTTGCTTTGTGAATGGGGCATGGACATGTGAGTGGCATGAGCGTTGTTTTTGAGTGTGGTTGTGTCCGGTGAGGGCTTGTGGGTAGTTGCGTGCATTTGGTGTCGTTGGGGTGTGGATGCCATTCCCCCCATGTTACGTAAGTTGTTTGTGTACTCACCAGGCTCTGCCACTCGTTCGACTCCGTGTACTCCCACCGGCGTAAGCAGGGCCATCACCTTCTCCTCCCAGGGATGGTAATGTACCGGTCTGCGGGGCAGCCCACCTCCAGTGATGTTGCTCTGGGCGTACTCCTCGTTCATTTTCCGCTTGACTGCCCTCCGCAGATCGTACCACCTGGATTGGCATTCATTCCTGGTCCTTCGGATGGGCGCAACAGCATTCACCCTATCGACAATCCTCTGCCACATGCGTGATTTTTCTGCTATGCTGGTCTGTCTGACCAATGTTGCAAAGTGCTGTGGCTCGACTCTGATGACTTCGTTGACAAGGATGTCCAGCTCCTCCCTTGTGAACTTTGGATTCTTGTCTGTGGGCATGGTGTGGGGTGTGGGTGTGGATGGTTGTGGGTGTGTGGGTGTGAATGTGACGGTGTGGGTGTGAATGTGAAGAGGGGGTCTGTGTGAAGGAGGTTGTGTGAAGGTATGTAAGTTAAGGTTTATGGGTGGAGTTGTTTGTGTGTGGTGTCTGTCAGCAGTGGGTCTGTTGCAAAGGCTCATGGTTTGTGTGTGTGGGCCCTTTTTATTGGTCCATTTGTGGGTGGGCCTGGGTTTGAAATTTTGGTGGGTGTGTTATAAGGGGTGGTTGTGAGTTTGGGCATGTGTTTGCCTGTTTGGATGTGCCAGGTCAGTCATTTAGATGTATTTTCTACTGTAGACGTGTTTTGTGGTGTTGTGTGAGTCGAATTGACCCTCCTTGTGCTGTTTTACAGTGTCCTGGTTCTGTACGAGTCGTTATATAAGGTGCGAACATACCCGATGTTGTTGTACAGTGCTCACAGATGCTATGTTGTTGTACGGTTCGTACAAACGCAATGCTGGGGGACGGTGGTGGGGTACGGTGCGTACATGTACGGGGCTGATGTACGGGGCTGGGGTACGGGGCTGGGGTACGGTGCGTCCAAGTACGGGGCTGGGGTACGGTGCGTACTAGTACGGGGCTGGGATACAGTGCGGACATGGGAGGGAGTACGGGGCATACATACGGGGAGGGGGTGGGGGTATGGGGCATACATACGGGGTGGGAGTACGGGGCGTACATAGGGGGGTGGGGGTATGGGGCGTACATACGGGGGTGGGAGTACGGGGCGTGCATACGGGGGTGGGAGTACGGGGCGTACATAGGAGGGGTACGGGGAGTACATAGGGGTGGGGGTACGCGGCGTACATATGGGGGTGGGTGTATGGGGCGTGCATACGGGGGTAGGAGTACAGGGCATACATAGGGGGTACGGGGCATACATAGGGGGTGGGGGTACGGGCGTACATAGGGGGTGGGGGTATGGGGCGTACATGTACGGTGTTGGTGTATGATGCTGGGGTACGGCGTGTACATGTGCGGGGCTGGGGTACAGTGCGGACCTTTGGGGGGTACTGTGGAAATGTGGATTTTCCTGATCAGTTACGTCCCCTATCTTGGACCCCAACAGTTCTACATGCATGTTACAAGTACATGTATGTTCCCTCCAGTTCCAGTTTCCAAGACGCGAACATATGTGCGTCCACCGTCAACATGTTCTCTGTCAGATCCGCCATCAATGGGCTGGATATTCGATTCCTAAGTATGAAAGGCCACCGACTTTATATGGCTAAGTTACTCCATTTTTACAGTTCAGGCAAGTAGGCCCGATTCTGTCCTCAAAGCTTTTCCCTGCTCTCTGTCTCTGACAGCTTCAGCTTGAGCTCGCATCTGTATCCATGAACTTTGTCCTACTCCCTGTGCAGCTAACGGTGCCTGCCTCGGCCAGTTTCGCCCGCCTGCCAAAAGGCTGTATTTCACCTTCGAATTATCTACTTTGCTCTTCAGCCGATGCATTCCTGTCCAGTGATTTAGGTAAACATCTCCTTTAGCTCACAAGCAAAGGACTCGGCCTTTCCGTCCTCCTGCAAGTAATTCATAGCCCTGTTGCCATGGAAAGTTTTCTGCCCCTCGCATCTCATATAGGCACTTAGACGCTTGTACACGCACACACAGTCAGTATAGAATAGATTCTGTCCGAGAGTCCTTCCTTGTGGATAACATAGTTCTCTAAACATAGGATGTTAGATATGATTTGGGATTAGGTTGACTTGACCCCCCAGACTTCTCGTCTCCACATGTAGAGCTAAATGTCAAGTCCCCTTCACCCCCTAGTTGCACGTCAATCACACGTCATGCTGCTGCGCGCGCATCTATGTTAAGTATTATCTTATAGATCCACCTATGTATGATAATCAGAGCCAATCATGTTTCTTTTTGCTTCTTATTACGCCTAGTTTCGATTACGTATTACTATGTCATTTCTCTTATCAATTGTTACGCCTTTTGCATTCATTTCATTGTAATGTATGACCTATAAAAGTTACTTCTTGTCAATAAAGTATTGTACTTCACTTCCTGAACCCTCGTGGTGACGGAACCTGAAGGCCGCCACTCGAGTCGGCCATTTTGGAATAAAGTCCATTCAGAAAATCTCTTATACCACGGATTCTGCCTCTCATTATTCTGAGCTATTTTACTTTATTTTAGATTCCGTATGAAATTCAGTCGAGGTGAAAGAATATTTACCACATAATGGCGCCCGAACAGGGACACTTTCTCATCTCATGCGCCGGCGGTGCGTTGCAGGCCCGGTCTCCTGCCACAGCTGGACGGACCATAAACGCGTACCAGCAGGATTTCCTGTAGCTCCCTCCGGTCAAGCGGGGGCGACTGAGGCTGCGATCAACCCAGACGAGGCGGTGAGAAGTGCGAAGTATCCCGACCAGAGCCTAGCTGAGAGAGCAAGATCCGAGGTATACAGAGGCCCACCAGGTTTTCGAAATCCCGATGTCCAGAGGGTCCGCTGTCCGCAGTCATCGAGTCCCGTCCATTCTCTGAGGCCTTCCGTTTCAAGGAGCTACTCGGTGAGTACCATCGCCGGGGAGGCGTGTTGACGCGCACATAGGTTGTGCCGGTCAAGACGGATTTGGGTACACAAATCCGGTCTGCACTGTTTAGCAGTGTATATGTACTGTTTAGCAGTATATCAAGTATTCCGAAGTATTCAGTCATTGTCAAGAATTCAGCTTGGTGATTAGTTATGCAGACTGTCATCATTGTCGGTCATTTTTAAAATGTTTAATGTTTAATGTTTAAAGTGTTCAAATGTCTTGCATATTGTGGTATGAATGATTGTTCATTGTTCACTGTTCATTATTGTGTTTTTTCGTATTAAGTGAGTTCAAGAGTAAGTATCAGATCAGTTGTCAAGATGCCGCTCTTCTCGAAGTTAAGACAGATTACTACCAGAAAAGGGGTACTTGAAGAAGCAGTTCCTATTCCTCCTAGGGACACTCCAGGGCATTTTATGTATCACAAGCATGGCTTAGATGCCATATTATTTCTTGATTTATGGGTAGATTATACCAAGGGATTGCCGGAAAGTCAAAGATGGCCCGCAGCGGGAACCTGGGATGCAGAGTGCATCATGAAAGTGGAGGAAGAGTTATGGAAAAGAAAAGTCAGACAGTCACAGAAAGACGCTGTTGAGTTATGGCGTAAAGAATCTCATAGACGTACAGAAAAAGCACGTAGACAAGAAGAGAGGAGTAAAGAAAGTTCAAAGGAAGTTCAAGAAAATCTATTAATTGAGGAAGGTATCCGAGTGAAATCAGAACAAGTAGATAGACAAAGAAATGCTCTTATGAATGGTATGTATCCCCTCCTAGCCGAAGGACTACCTAAGGCTGTCCCAGAGATGCCAAAAGACTTGCCACCCCCATTATTTCCAATTAAGGTACATCCAAAAAGGCATCCCAGAACCGCAGAAGATGTTTTTCTTTCCTCATATCTAGATGACGCAGCTCCCGAGTATGCTAACCCCGCACCACATAGACCGTCTGGCGGAGGGGTTCAACGTCAGGATCAGGTATCTGTCCCCGTGCAACAGCAAGTCCCGACACAAGCTCCGGCAAGCACATCTGTTTCCGCATCTGTCCCCGCAATCGATTCTACAGTGGTATCGACACCTATAGTTGCTGTGTCACGTTCGACGAATCCATTCACACCCGACGCCCCTGAAGGGGCCACGGGAGGTGCTAGCAATACTTTTACGCCACCTAGAATAAATAAACTTGTTTTTCAAGAGTCAGCGCATTCACGTACACCCAAATTCGTAAGTGAACGTACGCTTAAGGAACTCCTTATAGATTGTAGATATGACCCGGTGGTCGGTAAAGAGGACGAAATGGTCCTGGCATCATTACGTATCAGACGAGCCGCCGAGTATTTAGCGAGGTTACCAGGAATGACTACGCATCTAGATAAAATATATCATTTTGTCCAAACAGGGCGAGACCCAGAATGTATTAACAGAGCTATGGAATTCCAGAAAGTAGAGATACAGGGGGAACTGTTACGTTTCCTCATAAACTGTGTGATCAGAAATCAAGACCGTCCGGGGGTAGACCCGAATGCAATGCTTATTCTTACAAGATGGAGCCAGAATATATCAGAAGGGAGACACGATAAGAAAAACTGTATAATAGCCATGTGCCGAAAAATCCGTAGAGAAATAGAGCGTATTCATGAAGAAAGATTGGAAACAGACGAGTTCGAGCAAAATGTAGTGTCCGAATCAGGGAATTCCGCAAGACAGTCAGAGACCATAGCCTACGTAGGCAGAGGAAGATCCTGTGATAATACTAGATGCTTTTCTGATCCCATACACTCTGTATGTCCAAATAATAGCAGAACGTATCCGACGCCTGTAATAAATCTGAAGTCTCCTGAACATTTGTTTCAAGCCGCAGATAAAATACTACGAGAACGAAGGGGTTACCACCTCCTCGATTCCATGGATGAGCAAGAATTGGCCAGATCAGCCGTTCACTGGATTGACAGTCCTGAAAAATACGGTGATGAGACCGTAGCACACACGTTTTTTAACCTCAGTGCAGATGAACAACGCTTAGCTGGAATCTATATGATTCAGCAACTCCTTATATTATATAAGAGCCAACATGCTGACCCTGGTCCTTTACCTGATATATTAACGGAACTACTCACGAACAGATGGAGAGGTTCTAGTAACAAGTTAATTAAAGAAATATTAGTGTCACGTAAACAGTATGTCCTTTTTGTAAGCCCGGATTCTTTCTCGCTGCCCCGCAAAGAAAGAACGCCGTATTATATGGATAGACAAAATCCCTTACGAGAAGTGCACCCAATAAAAGGCGAAGACAATCAGTTTCACCGTGTATTTGTATACACACCCATATCAAAAATTGAATTGTTAGAAATGAAGAAAGTAGTACCAAGTCATGACAAAGACCCAGCGGGTTTCCACCGAGAAATTAAGGACATGTTACTGATGGGAGAGTATACCTATCCTGATATTATGACGATATTAAAGGTGCTCTTACCTGCTGGCATTTATGAAAAACTGAAAGAAAAAGAGTGGGAAGTGGGAGACCAAAAGATAGATTGGACAGCATTAGAAACGGAAGAAAAGGCCCGAACTGCAGGAGCAGGGCTCGGGGATAAAGTCAAAGCATTACCAGGTTTACTAGTACAAGTACTGCCACGTTTATTAACTACGAAAAAGGAAGATTGGGGTGCAATCACGGCCTGTAAACAAAAGCATGATGAAGACACAAGTGATTATAATGCCCGATTTGAAAAATGTTTTGGAATAAATAGTGGTATAAAAACAAGTAGTGAGTCGTATCCACATTTATTTGTGACAAAATTAGT
This sequence comes from Triturus cristatus, assembly GCF_964204655.1. Classification (NCBI taxonomy): domain Eukaryota; kingdom Metazoa; phylum Chordata; class Amphibia; order Caudata; family Salamandridae; genus Triturus; species Triturus cristatus. Next base: position 1,921,540,919 of record NC_140589.1, read on the forward strand.
AGAAAATGCATTACCTCCAGTAAAGAATAGAATATTGAAATTCGAGAGTACCTGGCAAAGTAACACTCCGTCACAAATGCTACAAATGTTACAGTATCATCACAATAGAATTAGAGATGAACAAGAACACGAACAAAGACGTATGAAAGATACAAAAATGAAAATGCTAGTGTCTCAGACAGTACCGGCTGAAGGACATAAAAAGGGTATGACACAGTCCGATTCAGCAGGACCGGTAAAAGGGACATGCAATTATTGCAAAAAGCCAGGTCATTACGTACACGATTGTCCAGTTTTAAAACATAATATCGCCATAGGTAAAACACAAGAAAGATCACGGCCACTCAGACAAGATCAGAATGAACAAGGAGCTATGCCGCATCCCCAGGCCATGCCAGCCGCACAACAGCCAATACAGTTTGTGCCAGCTGCACCACCGTTGCCTGCTACGGCCACACAAACCACAACACGACAAATGTATCAGACTGCACAGTATGAATATCCCGAGTATCAGCGTTACGCATGAACCAGCCTAGAGAGGGAAGTTGACTTACCCCTTATCGAGATTCCTGTAGATCAAGAAGGACCTTATGTACATAGTGAATTATTAGGTCAAGATAGAAAATTCTTACTCGATACAGGGGCAAGTCGAACAACTATAAAACGTAGTGAAGTTCCAGGGGCACCCCTCTCAGGCTCTCAAAATGTCTCCCTTGGTTTTTCAGGAAAACCTATTGTTAATGAAGTATCACAGCCTCTTCCTCTTACGATAGGATCTTTGACACGAACTACAGATTTATTGCTTACTAAATCATGCCCAGAAAATCTGTTAGGAATTAAAACTCTGAAAGCACTAGGAGCCATAATATGTTGTTCTCCGGAAGGAGTAAGGTTGTTTTTACGTGATTTTAAAGGTCACTATGTGTCTAGAGACATGGATCCCCGACTACAGACTTTACCAGCACATCTATGGGCACAAGGCCCTACTGATGTTGGTTGCATGAACATTACACCATACCGAGTTACACTCAAGGCAGGAGTGGTATTACCACGAATGCGACAATACAAGTTACCGCAAGATGCTGTAGTGGCTTTGCTGAAAATCATTGATGAGCTAATTGCCCAAGGAGTAATTGTAGAAACAGACTCCAATGTATGTAATTCACCGATAATTCCGATTCTTAAAAGAACTAATCCTACTGCTCCGCCAGTATATCGATTGGTTATTGATTTGCGTGAACTAAACAAGTGCATTGTGCCACAATTTCCTGTGGTCCCCGATATATCATCATTATTGACAGCAATTGATTCCGAAGCAACATTCTTTACTGTAATTGATCTCAAGAATGCCTTTTTCAGTGTCCCAATAGATCCGGAAAGCCAATATTTGTTCGGATTCAGTTTAAATGGGCGCAGCTTTAAATTCTCACGCGCTCCCCAAGGATTCACAGAAAGCCCCAGCATCTACAGTCAAGCACTGAAACGAGAACTTGACAGTATCCACATGCCAGTCAATACTGCACTGCTTCAATATGTCGATGATCTGCTGATCACCGCGAGAAGCGAACCTGAATGTGAAAAGGCTTCTCTGACAGTTTTACATTTTCTAGCCGACAAGGGGCACAAGGTGTCTCCGTCTAAGCTGCAATTCTGTGTCCAGCGAGTTATTTATCTTGGTCACTCGCTGTCCAAGGAGGGAAGGCAGCTTACACCAGATCGCATCCAGTTAATTGCTAACATGTCAATACCCCAGACACAAAAGGAGGTGCGGGCTTTTATAGGCCTCACTTCATATTGTAGGCAGTGGATCCCTCAGTACGCATTTCTAGCAAAACCACTCATTCAGTTAACCACACAGGAGGCAGCCACATCGACTGTTCTCCCTTGGACTCAGGAACATACACAAGCTTTTGAAAGCCTAAAGGAAGCTTTATGTCAAGCACCTGTTTTAGCAACACCATGTTATAGCAAACATTTTACACTCTTTGTTACAGAACGCGAAGGTACTGCCTTGTCAGTACTCACTCAGGAACAAGCAGGATCACGCAAGCCATGTGCTTATTTTTCCAGTGCATTAGATCCCGTAGCTCAGGCTTTGCCCGCGTGCCTGAAATCAGTGGCGGCAACAGCTTTAGCAATCAGACAAAGCGATGCCATAGTGTTAGGACATCCATTGACAGTACAAGTACCACATGCAGTAGAAGTTCTTGTGAACCGAACACAAACACAACACTTGACCATAGCAAGACTTACCGGTTATGAACTGACATTGTTTCAGCCACACATAGAGATCCGACGGTGTAATACATTGAATCCTGCTACACTGTTACCTGTAATTGGAACAGACCCACTAGCTCATGATTGTGTTGAAATTATTGAGATAAAGACGAAACCTAGACAAGACTTGACAGACGTTCCATTGTTAGATCCAGACCTGACGTTGTATGTAGACGGATCGTGCATGAGAACAAGTACAGGAGATTTAGTGGCCGCGTATGCAGTCACAACAGACACTGAAGTTATTGAGACAAACTGTATAGATACTTTGTCAGCCCAAGCAGCAGAACTTATTGCTCTAACACAAGCCTGTATTCAAGCCACAAATAAGAAAGTTAATGTATACACTGACTCACGTTATGCATTCGGAGTTGTACACGACTTCGGCGTGCTGTGGCGAGAGAGAGGTTATTTAACCTCCCATGGTGCCCACATTCAGCACGGACCCCTCATTCATGCCTTGTTAGACGCCATACATCTACCAACTGCTATATCGATTATGAAATGTAAAGCACACACGAAGGTTACTGATATCATTTCTCAAGGCAATGATTTAGCTGACAGAACAGCTAAACAGACTGCTCAGAATCGCACATTAGACATGACAAAGCCAATAGTTCAGACACCAACACAGTGTATGACAATTAAGGATCCCGCACTTGACGTAATTGACATACAGACACATGCTACTGCAGAAGAATTAAAGAAATGGACTGAACTAGGAGGGATCCAGACAGATCAGGGATGGATGACGAAGGAGAAATCTGTATGGTTTCTTCCTGACTCTATGGTCCAAGCCATTATAGCTACAATTCACAGCCCGGCGCATTTAGGAGAGAAAGCTATGCTAGATAGCATTCAACACATTTGGTTCAATAAACATTTACGAGCAGCAGCTAAACAAAAAGTCCGTACCTGTATGATATGTTGTCAGTTCAACCCAGGAAAAAGTGTTCCCGTAGAACAGGGTGGATTCCAGACTCCTGATCATCCTTTTGAAGTGCTCCAAATGGATTATATCCAGATGGAACGATGTCGAGGATTCAAATATGTTCTGGTAGTTGTCTGCGCTCTCTCCCGATGGACTGAGGCGTACCCAGTATCAGATTACACGGCCCCGACTACTGCCAAACAGTTAGTTCGAGAATTCTTCCCACGGTACGGTTTACCACGTGTTGTATATTCAGATAACGGCCAGCCTTTCTCATCCGAATTAATGAAACATGTCTCACTTTTGTTGGGATATCAGTGGAAATTCCACTGTGTCCGACACCCCGAGGCAGCAGGTCTCGTGGAACGACATAATCAAATTTTGAAAATCAGATTGTCTAAAATATGTAAGGAGAAAGGTGTTGACTGGATAGTAGCCTTACCAGTTGCACTATTTTACATAAGAATGGTAGCACACTCTCGAACAGGGCTATCCCCGTATGAGGTGATCTTCGGAAGGCCACCAAATATGTGGGGGACGCCTATACCACGTAAAATAACTGATGTTAATTGTAATATGCTGACAGATTACTTGGCTTCCTTGATGTCTGCACTACAATCTTGTCGTTCACAGGTAGCTGCAGTTTTTCCTGACAACACTGAGGTGAAACCCCATGACGTTGCTCCGGGTGATCTGGTGTTTGTGAGAAATTTTGATCGAAAGACCCAGTTGGAGCCCAGGTGGAAAGCACCGAAGCTAGTCCTGCTGACCACAAGAACAGCCGTGAAAGTTGAGGGCCGCAAGGGCTGGATACATTCCAGCCACATTAAGAAATTTCATGGACTATCCTCGGATATAGACACTGTGCCCTGCACTCCCTCACAGACTGATTCAAAACTTCCCTTTGTTGAGCAGAATGACTCTCAGTACTATAAATTAAAGCTTAGGCCCAAACAGTCGAGCAATTTGATTGTTTAAGTCCTCTCCAAGGTGAAGCGGTTGAATTGTCTCTGACATGTATCCCTTGGACCTGAGTAGAGAAAATACCCGAGAAATGTTGAAACGACAGGCGTATTGTAAATCACTGCGTAGCTACTGTATGAGGACATTATTAATTCTGTTTTTATTGAGTCTTTTAATAATTATTACGAGTGTGATTTTGCACATATATCATCCTATTTCTAGACATGTTTATAATGTTGCTGCTGAACATTCTTTTAGTGACCTACCGCCACATGAATTATCTTATAGACTTGCGCTGCGCAATAACACTTTCATTAGTATGTTACATCATTCCCATCAGACTAGTAATGCCACCAATTGTTGGGTGTGTGGCCGACTCCCTCCCTATCAGAATAACAAAGGAGTTCTGCCTTTCTTTCCACATCCGTTCACACATAATGGCTCCTGTGGAGCATGGTTTAGTTTACTAAATTCCATAGACCCAGACACAGCAGTTTATCAACAACATTGGATATGGGGAAATCTGAATCTAGTTTTATTCAAAGTCTGTCACCCTAATAAGGAGGGTCACCCCAGTAGAACAGGGACTGATCTAGAAAATGAAGTGTATAAATTAGGTAATTTTACACCTAATCTTATGATTCTGAATGTCAAATCAGAAGTTGAACTAATTCTGCCCACTATGTCAGTATTTCCAGTTAAGGGTGAATTATGTGTAAGAAAAGTGGGTTCCATACATATGGGCCATAGCCAATGCGTTACTACAGTAGAATATAGTGATCAAGGTAAATCTTCATTTAAAGCTTCTCGCCATTCTTACTTTATATGTGGTCAGACGGCATATATGCGTCTGCCTCTAGATTGGGATGGTACCTGTTACATAGCATTCCTTTTGCCACCTGTTTTCCTAGCTCCCCCTGATTATTATCGAAATGTTCATTTAGTACACAATAGAGAGCGAAGAGATCTCCCAGTTGTCGATTATACTGAGACGGCATGGGACAAGTATGCAGATTTCAATAAAGGTATCTTTCCCTATATAGGTACGATATCCAATAGTAAGCTGATACGCAGACTAACCAAGACCCTTGAAGCTGTAGTAAACGAGACTATAGCCGCCCTAGGCAATCTGACAGAGGAACAATCAGTGATGAGAATTGTTGTTCTCCAGAATCGTCTTGTCCTTGACGTCATCCTGGCCGATAGGGGCGGAGCTTGCAGGGTCATCGGATCCAGCTGCTGCATATTCATACCAGAAAATTCGCCATCTGTATATAAAGCTATAACACGCCTTCATAAGATTGTAAGCCAGATACACGAGAATCCAGGCACTTGGACGTGGTCCGGGTGGTTTTGGAGTGTGATATCAGCCTGGGGATGGAGAGTTCTATCCTTCCTAGGTATTGGCCTTCTTATGCTCTTCAGTTGTTGTTTATGCCTGCAATGTGGACCAGCGATTTGTGGTCTGTGTGCCACATCATGCATTCCATATCAAGGTTCTCGTTCAAAATGCCGGAAGAAGAAGGAAGAAGAAATGATGCTCCATGAGCAAATCGATGGAATGATGAAGATTGATATCTCTTGAAGGGCAAGTAGGGGACGAGGAGGGAATGTGGAAATGTGGATTTTCCTGATCAGTTACGTCCCCTATCTTGGACCCCAACAGTTCTACATGCATGTTACAAGTACATGTATGTTCCCTCCAGTTCCAGTTTCCAAGACGCAAACATATGTGCGTCCACCGTCAACATGTTCTCTGTCAGATCCGCCATCAATGGGCTGGATATTCGATTCCTAAGTATGAAAGGCCACCGACTTTATATGGCTAAGTTACTCCATTTTTACAGTTCAGGCAAGTAGGCCCGATTCTGTCCTCAAAGCTTTTCCCTGCTCTCTGTCTCTGACAGCTTCAGCTTGAGCTCGCATCTGTATCCATGAACTTTGTCCTACTCCCTGTGCAGCTAACGGTGCCTGCCTCGGCCAGTTTCGCCCGCCTGCCAAAAGGCTGTATTTCACCTTCGAATTATCTACTTTGCTCTTCAGCCGATGCATTCCTGTCCAGTGATTTAGGTAAACATCTCCTTTAGCTCACAAGCAAAGGACTCGGCCTTTCCGTCCTCCTGCAAGTAATTCATAGCCCTGTTGCCATGGAAAGTTTTCTGCCCCTCGCATCTCATATAGGCACTTAGACGCTTGTACACGCACACACAGTCAGTATAGAATAGATTCTGTCCGAGAGTCCTTCCTTGTGGATAACATAGTTCTCTAAACATAGGATGTTAGATATGATTTGGGATTAGGTTGACTTGACCCCCCAGACTTCTCGTCTCCACATGTAGAGCTAAATGTCAAGTCCCCTTCACCCCCTAGTTGCACGTCAATCACACGTCATGCTGCTGCGCGCGCATCTATGTTAAGTATTATCTTATAGATCCACCTATGTATGATAATCAGAGCCAATCATGTTTCTTTTTGCTTCTTATTACGCCTAGTTTCGATTACGTATTACTATGTCATTTCTCTTATCAATTGTTACGCCTTTTGCATTCATTTCATTGTAATGTATGACCTATAAAAGTTACTTCTTGTCAATAAAGTATTGTACTTCACTTCCTGAACCCTCGTGGTGACGGAACCTGAAGGCCGCCACTCGAGTCGGCCATTTTGGAATAAAGTCCATTCAGAAAATCTCTTATACCACGGATTCTGCCTCTCATTATTCTGAGCTATTTTACTTTATTTTAGATTCCGTATGAAATTCAGTCGAGGTGAAAGAATATTTACCACAGTACAGTGCTGACATATGCGGGGGGAGGGGGGCTGTACGACTCGCATCCCGGGCTCAAGTTTCCCCGGATACAAGTGGTACGGCGTTCGCTCCGTACGGGGCTTTTTCCATGCGCTTGTGTTTTCGGAAGGGCGGTACGGATCGTACTTGCGCGCTCGGACTTCAGTTTTACGATTTGTACGTAAAACAGTCCGGATCCCTCTCGTACACATTTTCCCAAAGCGATTCGTATGTATTTTTCACGTACGAATCGTACTTCACCGGTTGTAAGGGACTTGTACGATTCGTACGTAAAAAAATATGGATACGAGTCGTACGGTAATTTGTTTTAACGGATCGGAATCGGCACCTAAATGTTTGACCTCTTACAAATTAAATGAAGAATTTATATAGGTCAGCAATGACAAATCAGACATGACAATGAAAATGATAGTGGCTTTTGTTCCTACCTAATTCCCTCTGTTGAGGAAGCGGGCATGCATGTGCATATCCAGCAGTTTGAAATGCTCAGTCTTATAAGAGGTCTGAAGCAGTTGAACATGTGTTCTCACTAGATTCATTTTATTGATGAGTGTGGATTTCTCTTTCTTCTTTCTTTTTTATTTTCTGAAGGGGTGGATAGCCCATTATTCTTTCTTAGATAGACCATTTGCAGGATCAGAGCCAAAGCCAGTCCAACTGTACAGGTACAAAAGCAGCCGCCATCATTAGCAGCATTATCTTCTACCCCGGGACCCCCATTGCCTCTACTCATTTATTTACTGTGATGACTTCTTTGTCGACTTCTAACAACTCAAATGGTTGTTTGTCCTTCTGATTTTGCGCCTGCCTTTGACGTGGATGATTTTCTTCTGGGCTCCAAGGTCTTCGCTGCCCTCCTCTGGTGCCCTCACCCTCTTTGTATGTGATGCGTGGATCCAGTTTGGTAACTTATCACATTTCACAGCAGTGCTGGTGACCAAGATCACCAGTAAAGTCTGTGCCACTTGCACTAGAGACAGCTCCTCCATGAGTGGTCCTTCGCTCAAACCCTGCCTCAAAGCAGGCGCTGCGTGTTACACTTGAATGCGCTGACCCCAGGACAGCACACGTTTGAGACTGCCCCCAGGACAGCGCACGTTTAAGACTGCCCTGAGGGCAGTGCACGTTTGAGACTGCACCCAGGATAGCACACGTTTGAGACTACCCCCAGGACAGCACACGTTTGAGACTGCCCCCAGGACAGCGCACGTTTGAGACTGCCCCCAGGACAGCACACGTTTGAGACTGCCCCCAGGATAGCACACGTTTGAGACTGCCCCCAGGACAGCGCACATTTGAGACTGCCCCCAGGACAGCACACATTTGAGACTGCCCTGAGGGCAGCGCACATTTGAGACTGCCCCCAGGATAGCACACGTTTGAGACTGCCCCCAGGACAACACACGTTTGAGACTGCCCCCAGGACAGCACACGTTTGAGACTGCCCCCAGGACAGCGCACGTTTGAGACTGCCCTGAGGGCAGTGCACATTTGAGACTGCCCCCAGGACAGCGCACATTTGAGACTGCCCCCAGGACAGCACACATTTGAGACTGCCCCCAGGATAGCGCACGTTTGAGACTGCCCCCAGGACAGCGCACGTTTGAGACTGTCCCCAGGACAGCGCACGTTTGAGACTGCCCCCAGGACAGTGCAAATTTGAGACTGCCCTGAGGGCAGCGCACATTTGAGACTGCCCCCAGGGTAGGACACGTTTGAGAATGCCCCCAGGACAGCACACGTTTGAGACTGCCCCCAGGACAGCACACGTTTGAGAATGCCCCAGGATAGCACATGTTTGAGACTGCCCTGAGGGCGGCGCATTCTCTGTAAAAGGTGCACTTTCCAGGTTTGTGCACAGTGCACTATTGAAGGCTGCACCATGGAGCAAACACATCAATGGAGTCCCGAACAGCAGTCCGAAGCAGGTATGGGAAGCGAGCAGATGACCATGAAGAAGTAAGCAGGGCTCTTGGGTCCAGAATCCCGATCCAAACATGGAGGATCCCATTGGGACTGGGAACGCCTTCAGTAATGAATCTTTTTTTCCTCTTTTCCGTCACACTCTCAATGTGTGACTATAGGTCCTGCCCTCTCGCAGGATTCATGTTGCTCGTGATGACAATTTCATCGTAAGCATTTCGCCTTATAATCTAATAAGACCGCCAAAACTACAGGTATACTCACAATAGCGCATATAATTTAGTATTAAAAATGAAGTTATGCACAAGCGTCACCTTCCGCTTCACTCCCGCATTACTCCGCATAATAACCAGACACAGAGCCCATCATGTCACAGCATAATTGTGCGAATACCAGAAGCATAATGTACTATATGTTCATGTATGTTTGTATTGTCTGTTTCTTTCTTTCCACAGGCTTTTGAGCAAGTTCAGGAGGGCACACCCTCCCTCATCACCACACCTTAGCATGTGCAGCATCACTATTGGTCACATAAAACACACCTGACCATCACGTTCTTTCACTTTAAACACTTACACATAGGTCCTGAAGAAAGCCAGCAAACGTAGCTGCCTGGCTGAAACATGTAGACCTGACCTTCTATTACAGACATAATTTAATCCCTACCCATATCCGATTCCTTTTTAGGTCTCGCCTACCAGCAGCATGCGCTGCCTAGGAAAAAGACCTTTAGCCGTCGATTTTGAGGCCAAAAATGTGCACGCTTTCCATTGCCGTCAATGGCAACGCATGAACGTTTGGAGATTCCTTTGCGGGAGCGAGCAGAGGCACCATATGTTATCGCGCCCTGCTGCTCCCTCCCGCAAGGGCATTTGGCGCAGACCCCCTCCTTTCTCTCCTCTCCCTGCTGCCGCACGCGCGCGCTTGTTTAATGTGTTTTTTTTGCAGGAACACTAGGGCTCATGTTTTCAGTCCCTATGCGCTTGTGCTTTGTTTAAAAAACAAAATTGGGCTCACTAGCCCTCTTTGTTGCATTGCACTATATACACTATACGATAAGCTTGACCTAAAAATAATTGCAATCAAATAAACTATAACTATAAAAAAATGTCCTCGGGCATTGCTTCTGAAACATCTTTTTAGAAAGCAAATCTAAATGTGTTATCCATCTATTTTCCCATTTACTCCAATGTACTGAAATATGCATTAGCGTTTGAATGTCAGTTTATAACCGATGTTGTAAGGTCATTTCCTGTATTTCTTTACATCAATGTTTTTCTTAACAAACAGCCGACTGTGCTGCTCCGTTACCTGCCATGTGTTTTATGCAGCCGGATTTTAGGACTGTGTGAAAAACCCCAAACAACAAACCTTTCCATCGAACGATTGCGCTTCCTGACGGCGGTCTTCACGCTCACTTTTAAGTACTCCGTTCTTGTTTGCACTGAAGAGATCTTTCAGAGTTAAAATGCCACAATATTGTGGTATCAACACGTGAAATACGCCAGCCAAGGCTTTACGTTGTTTGACTAATCCGCAGAAGCTCGCAGGAATGCTGAAAGAGCGCGAATTGCAAGGATAAAGTCGAACTATAGGTCAGGTTTTTTTTTAAGCAGCATCCCTAACACTTCACAGTATCATTGAATTTGTAATTTTCTGCACAAATCTGTTTAATTATAAGGCTACTCCCATGCAAATTGACCACAATGGCAGGGGTAACAGCAGTGACATCACGCGCTCCTTGACCTCACAGGCTTAGTACGGTGTCCCACAACGAGTACCTCAACGTCCTTCTGTTTACTGCAGAAGGGGTAGGTCAAGAGACGTGTGAGAGCGTTAAACAAGATGGCCACCTCCCGGTGAGCTCTGTGACAGAGGGGCTCGTTTTCATTGCCGAACGCCGTGTTTCCAGTCAGAAATTATTGGAAATTAATGTAATCTTATTGTAAAGGCTTATCTGTTGCTGTTTTTTTGTGGATTTTCAATGAGGGAAAGCTGCTTTGCTTCTTGCTGCTCCAGCCTGCTTCAGCCTCGGGCTGCCAGTTAAGGTACTGCCCAGATTTCCTGTCAGGGGGGCGGAGCTATCACTCAGGAAAGGGCCTGGCTTTGGCCTAGCCACCCCCATAACCTGATTTAGATGCTGCACCAGCATTCCTAGTGAAGCAATTTCTACACTTTTCAGTCTTGCTTGTTCAGTTTATTTAATGACTCAAAATTTATTTTTCATATATGAAAATGGACAATAAAAATGTACAAAATCCAAATAATAAAAGGAAAAATCAGATTTCTCCTCCTCCAGTTAAATCGAAAGTAGTGGAATCTAGTGAGCCTTCACTTGCTTTAATTCTTGATGAGATTCATGCTTTACATGCAAATACTGACACCATTGCGTCAGAGATTAAAAACTTGCGCAAGGATATGGCCGGCATGTCGATGAAATATTTCAGATAATTCAATTAAAATACAGGATAATAAAGTAAAAATTGACGCTATTACAACACTTGTGGCAAAGATTTCCCCTATATCTACTCTTCTTCTGGATTTGGAAAATCGTAACAGGCAATACAATTGACGTATTTTTAACTTACCAGAGGAAGTGGAAGGTTCTAATTGTAGACTCTACTTGGAAAATTGCTACCTGGCCTACTAAACATCAAATTTCCGGAGAAATGTGAAATTGATAAAGCGCATAGGATTCCATCCCATCGCAATTCTCAGCATACTAAGCCAAGACAAATGATTTTTAAGGTCCTGCGGCACCATCATTTAGTCATGATAAGAAAAGCAGCAAGGGAAATACCTTCCTTGATAGTTAATGGAAACAGAATTTTTATTCACCAAGACTTTGCCAAGGAGACGGTCAGGATTCGTAAGGAGTTTACTGACTGTCGTCCTCAATTGAGAAGTCTTGGTTTTAAATATGGCCTATTTGATCCGTCAACAATGTGTATCTAGAAAGATAATTTTTCGAAGTCCTTCCAGAAGATTTGAAAGTGTTTCTGGACCAACGTTCCCAGACCACTATGGATACACAAGAACTCGTCACTTGAACAATGCTTTAATACATAGATCCGTGTTTTCCTCAGTTTCTTGATTGTCCAGAAGGGTTACTAGTGTATCTGGATCAACGTTCGCAGCAACTTATGATTATGCATATTATCTGTTATTTCTCTATTGACTTAATTATATATTTCTGACTGGATAAGTTACTTTATCTTATTCTAGATTTGTCGCTGGGCTCCGCCGGGTTGGTCATGCTTGTTGAGCGTGTGTGCGTTTCACTTTGGTTATTGATGTTTATTTGTTGTCGTCTTTTATATGTTAGTTTGTCTTTTCTTTTACCTACCCTTTCATTTTTGCGTGTTCTGGAGCTACTATATTTCACACTATTTCTCATACTGTCTTTCTTAGTTCTTACTTTACTTCTTTTGATCATTTTCTCTTCTTTTTCTATCATGGCTAATGTTCCTAAAACTAAAATAGTCTCATTAAATGTTAAAGGTTTATGTCATCTAGTTAAACGTATTAACATTTTAGATTATTTAAGTAGCTGCAAAGCAGATATTTGTTTTCTACAGGAAACCCGTATTGATGACAAAATTTTAGATTATATGAAAAGAAAGTGGGTTGATAATATTGTCTCTTCTCCCGCAAATGGAAAAAAAATGGTGTGGCTATTCTTTTTGCAAAATGATTACATTGCCGGATTTTGAGTAAAATTTCAGATACTGAAGGGAGATATGTCATAGTTAAAATTAAAGTGAATGATTCTGTTATATTTTTTACTAAATGTTTATGGTCCTACGGCAGATGATCCTGTTTTTTGGTCTAATCTCACAACTGAAGTTTTAAAATTGGGTAAAATACCTCTAATTGTTGGAGGTGATTTTAATGTTATATTTGATCCATTATTAGATAGATTATCCCTTACTAAATTTCGTCCTTCTAATGTTTTTTATGCTTTCAAATCATTTATTCAAACCTCAAAGTTGGTTGACATTTGGCGACTACACTTCCCCACAGAAAAAAGTTTTACATTCTTTTCTAATCCACATAACTCTCATTCTAGGCTTGACTATTTATTAATCTCTAAGCAATTAATTAATTCCGTGAGTACACCTATGATTGGCAACATTGATATTTCGGATTACGCCCTAATTTCTTTGGTTTTAAACTAAATTCAACTTATACAAAGCAGTCTAGATGGCGTATGAATACTGACATTGTTCGTAATGAACGTAATAAACCTAAGCTATTAAATGCCATTCAGGAATACTTTCTTCTTAATCCTGAAGGTTCTACTTCTGTGGTTAATAGATGGGACGCTTTTAAATCCTATATTAGAGGTGTAACTATTTCTCTTATGGCTCACGAAAATAAAACCTTTAATGCAAATATTAAAAATTTAGAAAAGCAAATTGCAAAATTTGAGAGACTTTTTATTACGTCTAATGACCCTCAATACAGAGTTAAATTACAAAAACTTCGATATGAATTTAATTCCATCCTTAGCAAAAGAGCTGGCATTCAGATTTCTAATTCTAAAGCCAAATTTCGCTTTAATGCCAACAGATCTGGAAGACATTTAGCTAATTATTTACGTATTAAAAAAGATAAAACTCAAATAAATTCAATTCTAATCTTTATAACAAACCCAATTTTGATGATGCTTCTTTAATTGATTCTTTTTTAACTGAATGTGGATTGCCTAAGATTTCAGAAACAGATAAAATAGGGCTTGACTCACCCATTACTCATGATGAGATTATATCGGCCATAAAATCTCTTAAAAATAATAAATCTCCTGGTCCTGATGGTATTCCTGCTGAGTTTTATAAAGAATTTCAATTACAACTTATTCCTTATTTATTTAAACTTTTTACCTTTTTTGGTTCTACAGGATCTACCTCAGGTTCCTTTACTGAGGCTTTAATTATTGTACTCCCGAAACCTGATAAAGATCCCACACGTGTTTCAAATTATCGTCCTATTTCTTTAATTATTCAAGATTGTAAATTATATGCTAAAATACTTGCTTCCAGAATATCCCTTATCTTAGATTCTATTATTCATCCTGATCAATCTGGTTTTATGAAGAACAGACATTCTGCCAACAATACAAGGACTTTGCTACATGCTATTGAACAAGGATCCACTTTATCTCTACCATCGGAAATTCTCGCAATAGATGCTGAGAAAGCTTTTGATAAAATTCATTGGCAATTTTTATTCCATACTTTATTATCATTTAATTTTGGTGACACACTTATCCGCATGATTTCTGCTTTGTATTCTGCACCAACTGCTCGCCTATTTATCAATGGCCAAGTTTCAAACCAATTCTCCCTTTTTAGAGGTACAAGACAAGGTTGCCCTCTTTACCCGCTTTTGTTTCTTCTAGGAATAGAGCCTTTACTTACTTTCATAAGAAAATCTGACACTATTATAGGAATCAATATTAATGATATCATTAAAACCTTAGCTTATGCTGATGATGTGCTTTTATTTATTAGTGATCCTTTATCTTCATTCCCTCCCGTTTTAAATATTATTTCGCAATACCCCACAGTTTCTGGATATAAGCTAAATACTAATAAAACTGAATTTTTTCCTTTAAATATTTAGTGTACTCCTGATATGATACCTATGAATGAAATTATTTGGCAAAAAAGATAAATTGAAGTATCTTGGTATTCTGTTCGCTTCATGCATAAAATCAACAATATCATTAAACTGTGACTTTATATTGAATTACATTAAAGATAAAAATGGTCTTCACTTCACCTTTCTTGGTGGGGAAGAATGGATTCTATTAAAATGACTATTGCCCCTAAGATTTTTATACCCTTGCAATGATTCCTACACAATTTTCATTAAAATTTTACAAAGATGTTGACAAACTTCTTTCCAAATTCCTTTGGAATAATAATTCACCTTGTATTAGTTATAAAAAGTTAAAAATACCCAAATGTAATGCTGGTTTTGGATTACCTGACTCTTTTCATTACCATAAAGCGTTTATTTTAAAACAAAGTTCATTATGGTTTATCAATCCTTTTTAAGTAATCCACCTATATTGCTTCTTATTGAGAAATCAATAGTGAAACCTTTCCCACTACCCACCTTGGTTACCATGTCTAATAAATCTTTGTTTTTGCATAAATCTGTTATACTTAAATCTACTAAAATGATTTTCAATGATTTAGATTCAATTTTCCAATCGCCCATGCTGAATACGGAAGATATGTAATTATGGCATAGTTCGGTCATTAAATTAAACAGGAACATTAGTTTCTGGTTTTCCCGGATTAATGCTGGTATTTTCTATCTTAAAGATGTTTATTACAACAATGCTTTCATATCATTTGAGGTTTTACGAACAAAATTTAGTTTACCTCTGTCTGATATTACCAAATATAAACATTTATGTAATTCAATTTTAGATTCATTTTCACATGTTATTCCTTCTAATGTTAAAGCTGATTTATCAATTTCTATTCAAACTGTTTCCTTATCATCCCATAGTGTTTCTATTTTATATAAAAAAACTTTCTAATTCTCTAGGAAGCAACTTTAATGTGATTTCAATATTTGGGAATAATGAACTGTCAATTTCCTTATCTAACGATACATGGAAAGATATATGGCTTAGTATTTCTGGTTGGTTACCTGTCTCGCTTTATCAAACTAATGCTTATATTTAATTCAATTGTGTATGGACTCCATTACGTTTATTTAAAGCTAAACTCCTCCAATCTTCAATTTGTTGGCACTGTAACTTACATCCAGGTACACTACAACATATGCTTTTTGATTGTCCCTTAATTTCAAAATTTTGGACTGAAGTTTGGGATATTATAAAAATGATATTAAATCTTCATGACAATCTCCCATTCAAATTGTTAATATGCAAATCTGCTGTTCTTTCGCAAAAGTTGAATGATTTAGAAGGTAAATTCTTTGATTTTTTAATATCAGCAGCTTTAAAATCTATTATATTCTGTTGGAAAGATGTTTCGCTTTTATCAGTTCATGCTTGGTGGTCATGGATTATATTTACAAGAAGAGGGGCTCAGTTGTCATTGAATGGTATTATTCATAATTCTAACTCGTATCACACTTTTTGGAAACCTGTTGATATTTATTTATCTAATTGATTTTATATTTATGCCTGGTTCTCTTTTGTATTGTTATTATACTAGTCCAATTTTATAAACTATAGTAGCTCTATTTATAGTCAGTGCTTTAGATATATTTTTTTTTCTCCTCAATGAATATTTGTAATTTTGATACCTTTTGTAAATCATTTGCAGTTGCCGTATTTCTGAAATGTGATTTGGTATTTTTATGCAGTGATATTTTTATTTTTTTATTGCCTCTATTTCTTGTTTAATATGAAAACTCAATAAAATATTTTTGAACTTTAAAAAAAAATGAGAAGGGGTAGGTCAAAGGCATTGAGTGGGGGCTACACACTACAGCCTACACATGGTTCTAAGAGGTCTGTCGGTTTTTCCTGCTGCTGCCTTCCTCAGAGTTGAGCTCAGGAGTAGCAAGGGCAGATCCAGGGGTAGCAGAGTACAAGCCAGGGGTAACAGCTGCTATCACTGACTACTATTATTTGGAGTCCATGGCTTCTTCTGTCAGCCCCCCCTAGCACCTACTCCCAAATATATGTTAAAAACTGTGAGTCACTCTTCAGCAATTGTATTTGCGTCCCAGAGGAATGTGAACACACTCCTTTGTTGCTTTTTGGGAATTACCTAATTAAGATACCTCTGGTGCCGAGGGCATTCTCTGTCTATGGCCCCCACTCTTTTTTTAAAAGATTAAATGCTGCTTTTTCCTCTGTGTGTGGAGGCAGAAGAAACAGTTTTTTTTTCACTTGTCATTGATAAGAGGAGGCTAAGCATTCTGTGTATTCCGGTTTTACTATTGTGTATCAATGGGCTGGTGATTGTTGCCACTTCTACGCAACCTGACCCTGCTATTTAAAATGTATTTTATTTTTTACAGAGTTTTATATAGCGTGAACTTGACCCGAGGGTATTGGGTATCAGAGCGCTTTACATGAGCACCAGTTGCGTTTCATGAGGACACATTCATTTGTTTTAGGCACAGGGAGTTTACGTGATTTGCCCAGAATCACAGGATGTTGCGCATCCTTGTCGAGACTCGAACCCGATTCCCCAGATTCAAGGTCAGATGCCCTAGCCGTTAGGCCAACTCCTCCCCCCAATTCAACATTGGTTGATGTGCACTTAACTAAAGACAACCCCTTATTCTAGTAGATATTCACTAGCTCTCCATCAACGATTGCATCTCAAGGTCAAGGGATTCATTGACTGCCATGTGTTGTGAGATGAGTGCTGATATCTAAAATGCCTAAATACCATGAGGGACGGCCTCTCTGCACCAATGTGCAAAGCCAAGGAGGAGTCCCCATGGCCCAATCCAAACTCCACTTAGCTCACTAGCTCCAGAGCCAGGTAGGTTTCATTTCTTTTACTGACATAAGCGAGGAATTTGAAATTCCCTGTAACAAATTCTTTAAATATTTGCGTCCATGCTACTCTTTAAGAAGCAAGTCACCACTTTCTCATGTGATGTGTTCCTTGGGGGCAGCACTCATGGGTATTTTCTTTTTTCTTTTTCGATAATCAAGGTATTGCAGGCCTTGGGGTGGAGTTTAAATAGATTGGCTGTTTACTGTCGCCATTACATTACAATACGACTCAACAGAGTTACGTTCACTACTTCACTTTTAGATGACCTTTGGGTAAAATATCTAAGTAGGTATTGTAGTGGAGTGTAGTGACAGTCCCACCTCAAAGAGCCTGCTTTGTTGAGATTAGGTCACCAGTGAGGTCCTTATGTTTGCAGCATGCCCCCTCATCCATCCATCTTGGAATCATATCTTTCTAAGTTGTCGGCTACGGAGGAGTTCACAGATATGGTCCAGGGATGAATATGTTCGCAGTTGCCCCCACAATGCAACATGACTCTGCCTTTTTGCAATTTTAGTGGTGCACTGACTAACTCCAGACCAAGGAATGGCGAGCACTCCTCAAGCTCTACTTGGGGGGGAGGTGGGGGGGTGAAAACATGTTACAAATGTAATAAATACAGTATATATCAAGATTGAATGGTGTTTGAGGTTGACCTAATCTTGCTCATATACAGTCATATGTGGAATGTTGTGTGTCTACTATGAGAATTCTTGACAGTCCAAAGGGGCATCTAGAGGGAGTCAGTCTTGGGTTCCCAACCTGGCTTATGCACGATCATTAACCGAAAGGTTAGCGCCAGCTGTGTGCTTGTCTGCTTTATTTCTCTTAATTGATGTGTGAGTCTTAAGTCTTCATATGCATGTTTCAATTTTAGGTGTGGCCTCAACCAACTTTATTGTGTGAAATCTGCATGTTATCGATTCGTTTAGAAAAACACAATAAGCATTCCAGAGAGTGAATGGGCTTTGGGTAAGACCCCTGCAGCCATGGGTTTTTATGTGTTTTTTTCATGCCTTGCCATTGGATCAGTGGGGTGTCCATCAAGGCCATTGGATTTCATTGTTCCATTTATGCTCACATTATATTTTGATGATTAGGACAACAAGTACTCATGTGATACACAACAGATGCAACTTGAGAGCCAGTATCTGTTCATTAATGTATTCAGGGTATTTCGCAAGTTTGCCAGCGCTGGTGTTCGGTGTTGGGGCGCTACTCCCAGCTTCCATATTATTGCAACCAAAGATGTTGCTTCATAGTGGAAATACTTTATAGGACAACAAGTATGAATGGCTACAAAGCCGTCCGATTATTACCGAACAAGCCCTTCTCCTATCAAAAACTCCTATCTGGTGGTTTGCCAATGCTTGTTTAGCTTTTTTTATGCATGCAGTTTGAAAATAAATGAGAAATATCATGTTTTTCCAGTAAATATTGATCTCTTCAGAAATTCGTTTTAATTTAACTAAGATGCTCCCATGACGTCATTAACAGCTGGGATTCAGAAATAGTCCACCCCACTGGTTCGTATTCTGTCCTTGGGACCTCCTGCTATCAGAATGCCATATACAGAGTAGTCTCCGTGGGTGCCTGCTTCGGCCTGGGTATCATAGGCACAGCCTCAAACTGCCTCCCTGAGGAGGGGGCCACATCTGATTTATTGACTGGGGAACAAACTTTGTGCTCTTCAGTGTTCGCTCGTGATGTGTGGTGGTGCTCGGCGTTGAAGGGGATTTCGTTATGTATTTGTGTTTTCGCATACGTCGGACTCTTATTTTAAAGACGTGGGAGCTCGTGTCCCTGTTGAATGAGCATGGGGTAGTTAGTTACCAGGACGGAGCTATATCATATCCAAATATTAATTATGAGAGTTTTGAAACTCTACAAATATATTGCAACAGGGCTTTAAGTGGGATGAAGAAACTGGGGGTGGTCTCTCAAAGGGGCGTGGCCAATGTAATTAAGGGCGTGGCTTAAAAAATGTACGCTAAAAATCTGTTCATAGCATAGTGTGTCGCCCGACTTGTATTTTGCTGTTTCTGTCGTTGCATCCAGATACATGACACAAGTGACATCATACCTACAACAAGTCAGGACTATTGCCTTTGTCAATGGTTGATAGTTGCATAAGATAAATAAGCAGCAACTATGGCTCGATGTATATAACATTGAAAAAGCTTCCACTTAAAGCCCTGGTGACACCACGGCAATGTTGCTGCACCGGAGTTTTCGAGAAGGGAAATCCAGAGAGAAAATGACTCTTTAAAGGATTTCCCTTTCCCTGCAACGCTTCCCTGGCATGACGTCATGCTATAACGTCTCCACTAGTGAGAAGTGAGCAGTGTGAGTACGTGCACATCGATGCGCCTGCTGTCACTGCAGTCCGGGAAAAAATGGACCACTTATGCCAGGGCACAAAACAGAGCCCGATAGAGACCCGTTTCGACGCCTCCTTTAAACACGCATTGGCATAGCCAATAGGTCTCACCTTTGGTACCTTATAAGTGTTTAGTTATCCAGCACAATATCCTTGGTGCAACAACATCAAGTGTTGCATGGCTAAACACTTATAAAGTCCCAAAGGTGAGACCTATTGGCTATGCCAATGCTTGTTAATACTGCCAGAGGGCCCACCATTAAACTACCCACCTTTAGTTAAAAGGGACCCAATGGACAGTTTTTAAACTTCACCAATACAGCACCACTCAGCACACACTAAACCAGCTCCGCTGTCATTCAGGCACTGAAGCACACCCGAGGTGCACTCAGCACACACTAAACCAGCTCCGCTGTCATTCAGGCACTGAAGCACACCCGAGGTGCACTCAGCACACACTAAACCAGTTCCGCTGTCATTCAGGCTCTGAAGCACACCCGAGGTGCACTCAGCACACACTAAACCAGCTCCACTGTCATTCAGGCACTGAAGCACACCCGAGGTGCACTCAGCACACACTAAACCAGCTCCACTGTCATTCAGGCACTGAAGCACACCCGAGGTGCACTCAGCACACACTAAACCAGTTCCACTGTCATTCAGGCACTGAAGCACACCCAAGGTGCACTCAGCACACACTAAACCAGCTCCGCTGTCATTCAGGCACTGAAGCACACCCGAGGTGCACTCAGCACACACTAAACCAGCTCCACTGTCATTCAGGCACTGAAGCACACCCGAGGTGCACTCAGCACCTTGGGTGGGACCCGATGATGAAGCATGCCCTCCAACTAGGTTGCTGGGTGAGGGTTTTCATAAAAAACAAATGGTTTTCCCAACACATGAACATCCGGCTTCTCAAGTGTGAGCTCGTTCTTATTGATATTCACTCAAGCAAGTCCAGACAATAAAAATGTCTAGATAACTCCAGCGATTAATGTTCTGGCTGGAGAGATGAAGTTGTCTAGTAGAAGAAGTTTTAACGCAGTGCAAGGTAGCAGAGGGTTACTATTCCGGCTGAAAAGAAAGTGTACCATTTAGAACATTAAATGCATAAAATGTAAATAGGTCAGTGGGTTACTGCTTTTCTGTTAATTGCAGCTTATAAATTAAAATCCTAAAATAGAACAGTAAATTTGTAACTGTCATCAAAGAACTGCATGCACTACAAAGTATAGATTTGAGCAGATATTAATGTTGCAAAAAGGGTTCATCTGGGTAGAAATTGGTTCTTTTTATTTAAGAGAACCCTCAATGATGGTGTTCTGTTTTAAATTCTGAGTTTGGGCTTCTGGGGCCCAAGCACTCTTTAACAATGCTGCCGACCATAATGCATGACTTGTGACTCCTACAGCCTGTATTCCTCTGTCTTATGTAACATTTCCTTTATGCTAAATTATACTTGTATGATTGATTGTCTCTGTGTAATTTGTGTGTGATGGAAAGTGCTTTGACACCGTACACTGGTATGACTGGCGCTTTATAAATAATTAAATGCATCTGAACGTTAGTGGTTATGGAGCCTTAAGAGGCACTGTTAAAGGGTGGTGGTGAGAAATAAAAATGTGTGTGTCGTCCACATAGGAAATTGAGGTAATACCATAAGATTTTCTAATCTCCGCCAGAGGGCAAAATACAAATTGAAAAGGGTCGGGCTTAAGGACGAGCCCTACAGTTAGATTGCCTGTCATCTTCCTGTACATGGATTGTGAAGAAAAGAGGAAAGCCATGAGAGAGCTTGCTCCCAATGCCCCTTTCAGCTATCCTTTCGATCAGTGTTGGGTGTGATACCGTGTCAAATGCGGCACTAAGATCAAGTAAGATCAAGGCTGCGGTGCCCGCCCATGTCTAATATTGCCTTCAGTTCTTCGGTAAAACCTACCAGCTACTGGTGTGCTGACTGGTTTTTGCCAGCCTGCCACCAGAGACGGGTTTCTGACCCCCAAGGGTGAGGGCCTTTGCTCTCAGGAGACCAGAATCCAAGCCTGCCATTTGGCACCTGGACAGGCGGGAAAATTAGCTAGTCAGAAAGGCGTGCCCCTCCTCAGGCTGGTGCCAATCCTCAGGTGCGCTACTCTGAAGAGGAGGCGGCTTTTTAAAATTAACCATCCTGGTAATAGCAAACCTTAGGAATTCTGGGACAAGTTTATGCACACCTCCTCCGGGAAGTGGTCATATAGGAGGCATAGTGACCCCAAGGGTAAGTATCCTGTTGGCAACTAACCTACACACTGGTAACACCCTTAAATTCTGTATTTAGGGGAGCCCCTGGCACCAGAGATCAGATCCTGCTGACCAAAATTAGAAGGAAGGCAGAAGTAACGCAAAAGCAAGAACTTCAGAAGAAGCAACTGACATGGCACCAGCCCTGTCGGCCTGTTCCCCTATTCTCGACAATTGTGCCAGAGTCTCCTCACCCTGCAAGCTGCTGATCCTCCAAAGCCTGGGAGGATGGGCAGCTCTTTTCCAAAGAAAAAATAATTCCCGTGGAGCAGCTGAACTATTCCACTGCATCTTGCAGGTGCCAAAGACTGAGCTGTGAGGTTCCAAGACCTTGAAAACCAGATGCCAAAGGGCAACACTGCACCCGAGCCACTTAGCCCGAGCTGAAGTGGGCCAATGGTGTCAACATGATTTCCAGATCCTCCAGTCTTGAAGCCCACCTTGGGTTTCCCTGTGGACGTCTTGACACCGCCTGCAGCCTCTATTTGCAGGCCCCATCTACCACAACGTCTTCCAGTGACACAATCCTGAAGCCTAAGGACCCCTCTGCACCCGTCACTCCTGGTCCATGGAGAAAAGGACCAAAGGTGTTGCTCCTATCTCTGAGCATCGTGAGGCCTGCGGCCCCAGTTGGTTCAGCCCGACTGGCCGCCCAGTCTGCCCTGCAGCATCTGTTCATGAACACTGATCTCCATTGACTTGCATTGGACACCCAATGCTATTTTGCATCACTGCACCCGGCCGCTCTCGTGTCGTTGGAGGTGACCTGCTGGTGCTGCCTTGGACCTTGCCAGATACTCATCTTTAAGCTAGGAGGTTTGTCTAGTATGTCACTGCAAAGAACTTGTAAGCCATATTTGTTTTTCCTCCTATAGGATAACAATGCAGCCTCTGAAAAATTCGCTAAGTATCAACTTTTCAACTGCAAGACTATTTCTCTTGCTCAATCAATCAATCAATTAATTTGTAAAGCGCACTACATACCCGGTAGGGTTTCAAGGCGCTGGGGTGGGGTGTGGGGGGGGTGCTGTTACTGGTCGAAGAGCCAGGTCTTGAGTTGTCTCCCGAAAGTCAGCAGGTCTTCGGTTTGTCGCAGGTCGAGGGGGAGGGTGTTCCAGGTCTTGGCGGCGCGATGGGAGAACTACCTGCCTCCGGAAGTGGTTCTCCGGATCCGTGGGACCGTAGCCAGGGCGTGGTCAGCGGAGCGGAGATTCCTGTTGGGTACGTAGAAGGAGAGTAGACTGTTGAGATAGGCTGGGCCGGTTTTGTGGAGTGCCTTGTGTTCGTGGATCAGGAGCTTGAAGGAGATTCTTTTGTCGACGGGGAGCCAGTGCAGGTTCCTCAGGTGGGGGGTGATGTGGTCGCAGCGCGGGACGTCGAGGATCAGGCGTTCGGAGGCATTCTGGATTCTCTGTAGTCTGCTGATGAGCTTGGACGGGGCTCCGGCGTAGAGGGCGTTTCCGTAGTCGAGTCAGCTGCTGACTAGGGCCTGGGAGACTGTTTTCCTTGTGTTAGTCGGAATCCATCTGTAGATCTTGCGGAGCATGAGGAGGGTGTTGAAACAGATGGAGGAGACTGTGTTGACTTGTTTGGTCATCGAGAGTTTTGAGTCGAGGATGACTCCCAGGTTGCGTGCGTGGTCAGTGCGGGCCGGGGGGGGGACCCCAGTGATGTGGGCCACCAAGAGTCGTCCCATACGGAGGTGTTGGATCCGAGGATGAGGATTTCCGTCTTGTCTGTGTTCAGTTTGAGGCGGCTGTCCTCCATCCAGTCGGAGACGGCCTTCATTCCCTGGTGGAGGTTGGATTTGGCAGTGAGGGGGTCCTTTGTGAGGGAGAGGATCAGCTGAGTGTCGTCGGTGTAGGAGATTATGTTGAGGTCATGCTGTCGGGCGATGCGTGCTAGTGGTGCCATGAAGACGTTGAACAGTGTCGGGCTGAGGGAGGATCCTTGCGGGACGCCACAGATGATCTTGGAGGCCTCGGATCGGAACGGGGGGAGGCGGACTCTCTGAGTTCTGCCGGAGAGGAAGGAGGTGGTCCAGTCCAGGGCCTTGTTACGGATGGCAGGGTATGCTCAGACGTGAGTCCCTTGCTCACTTTGCCACTGGATTCAAGCAAGCCTGGCTGAAGACGGCTGAAATGCCAGAAACCGGTCCTAGGAAGCTTGTTTCCGGTCCAGGGAAGGCATGGCTTGGCAGTTCGGGCTGGACTGTTCCCATGAGGCACAGGGTCAGACTGATTTGCATATGGCCATGTCTGAACTGGGGTGGCAGAGTGGGCTAAAGAACGGTGATGGATCAAACCCAGATCTGTTGACTGGGTGTGAGTGTTTGATTGGTTCTGATGCTCCGTCCATCACCACCCCCCTTTTGTACCGCTTGTTACGGATCCCTGCATCGTGGAGGTGCGTGCATAGTGTGCGGTGGCAGACGGTGTCGAAGGCGGCAGAGAGGTGCAGGAGGATGAGGGCCACCATCTCGCCGTTGTCCAGCAGGATCCTGATGTCGTCTGTGGCGGCGATGAGGGTGGTCTTGGTGCTGTGGTTGCTGCGGAATCCTGATTGGGACAGGTCTAGGATGTTGTTGTCTTCGAGGTGCCGGGTGAGCTGGGTGTTTTCTATCTTCTCGATGACCTTTGCTGGGAACGGAAGCAAGGAGATGGGCCGGAAGTTCTTGAGGTCGCTCGGGTCCGCCTTGGGTTTCTTCAGTAGGGCGTTGATCTCTGCGTGCTTCCAGTTCTCAGGGAAGGTGGCGGTCTCGAAGGAGAGGTTGATGATTTTGTGCAGGTGGGGAGCGATGGACTTGCTGGCTTTGTTGAAGATGTGGTGCAGGAGAGGGTCAGATGGGGATCCAGAGTGGATTGTTCCAATGGTCTTGATTGTGTCCTCGATGCTCACGATGGCCCAGGTTGTCAGTGTGTCGTGGGCGGTGGGGTGCGGTGGGTTCAGTGCGGTGTGGTCGGCAGGGGTCATCCGGGGTTTGAAGCTGTCATGGATGTCGGTGATTTTCCGGTGAAAGAAGGTAGCGAGGGAGTCGCACAGGGCTTGTGATGGTGGGATGTCGTTGGCGTTGGAGCTGGGGTTGGAGAGTTCCTTCACGATGGTGAAGAGCTTCTTGCTGTTGTGTGCGTTGTTGTCAAGGCGGTCTGTGAAGGAGGTTCTTTTGGCGGTCCTGATGAGGTGGTGGTGGTTGCGGATGGCGTCTTTGTGGGCAGTGCGGCTGTCTGGCGTCTTGTCGCTGTGCCATATGTTTTTCAGTTTCCGGCAGGTGTGTTTAGAGTTGAGGAGTTCCGGGGTGAACCAGCTGACTCTTCTGCTGGTGTCTGTGTTGGTGGGGTTTTTCAGTGGTGCGGCGGTGTTGGCGCAGTCGTTCACCCAGCGTTCGAGGGCGAGTGCACCTTCATTCGGGTTGGTTGGGGTCGTCGGGGGGTTGAGTGCGAGGTTTGTCTGTAGTTGTTCTTCAGTGATTTTTCCCCAGCGGCGGCGGGGGTTCTGTAGGGTGCGGTTGTGTGTGGGTAGTGTTCGGAAGGAGAAGTGGATGCAGTGGTGGTCTGTCCAAGTGAGTTCGGAGGCGTGGCTGCAGGTGACGTGGGGGCTTGAGGAGAAGATGACATCTAGTGTGTGGCCGGCGCTGTGGGTCGGCTGTTTCAGTCCGAGGTTGGCGAGATTGTTGATCAGTGTGGAGGAGTTGCTGTCGTTGTTGTTCTCCAAGTGAAAGTTCAGGTCTCTGAGGAGGATGTAGTCGGTGGAGGTCAGCGCATGTGTGCTGATGAGGTCGGCGATGGAGTTGCAGAATTGAGGCCGGGGTCCTGGAGGTCTGTAGACGAGGGTGCCTCTTAGGGTGGTCTTTGGGTTCGTGTGGATCTGGAAGTGCATGTGTTCGGCGGTGCTGAGGGTGTCGTTGGTGTTTGTTGAGACCCTGATGGTGTTTTTGTGGACGATGGCGATTCCTCCTCCGGCCCCGTTGGTGCGGTCTCTGCGGGTGATCTTGTACCCGTCTGGGATGGCGATGTCTGGTGAGGAGGCTTCGTTCATCCAGGTCTCAGTCAGGAAGGCGACGTCCGGTGATGTGGTGTCGAGTAGGTCCCAGAGTTCGACGGCGTGTTTGTGTGCAGAGCGGGTGTTGATCAAGATCCATCTAAGCTGGTTGGCTTCCGTTGTGATGGGTGTCCTGGCGCTTTCGTGGCAGGAGAAGCTGCAGTTCCGGCAGGTGAAGGGGCCGTGGGTGCGCCTTGGGGCGCCTTGCAGCAGGTGTGAGTTCTTCCTGGGTTTGAGAGCGATGAGGGTCTTGGCGTCGTAGCGGAGGTGGTCTTCCGGGCAGGTGCAGGGGCCAGAGGCCGCCATATATGGGGAGGTGGGGAGGGAGGAGCAGCTGGGAGGCGGGTGGCGAGGGACAGGTGTGGCGAATGGGCGCGGAGGGGGCAGGGCCACAGGGGAGGCGGCGGCAGGGACGGAGGACGGGAGACCGGCGCGGGGCACAGAGGAGCGAAAGGTGTACAAAATACAAAGGGGCACAGAGCAAAGCGGCAATCAGAATACAGAATACAAAATACAAGGGGCACAGAGCAGAGCGGCGAGCAGGGTGCACAGAGCAAAGCGGCGATCAAAATACAAAATACAAGGGGCACAGAGCAGAGCGGCGAGCGGGGTGCAGGGGGCACAGAGCAAAGCGGCGATCAAAATACAAAATACAAGGGGCACAGAGCAAAGCGGCGAGTGGGGGGCAGGGGGCACAGAGCAAAGCGGCGATCAAAATACAAAATACAAGGGGAACAGAGCAGAGCGGCGAGCGGGGGGCAGGGGGCACAGAGCAAAGCGGCGATCAAAATACAAAATACAAGGGGCACAGAGCAAAGCGGCGAGTGGGGGGCAGGGGGCACGACAGATGCAGGAACAAGGCAACAGGCAGCAAATGGAAACCATGAAAACGAACCTAAAGGCCACCACTGGCCACCAGGGATGAGGCGCAGGTGGAAGCCTGCGGGTTGTGGAAATGTGAATTTCTCTGATCAGTTATGTCCCCTATCTTAGGCCCCAACGGTTCCATGTATATGTTACAAGTACATGTATGTTCCCTCCAGTTCCAGTTATGAAGACGCAAATACATGTGTGTCCACCGTCAACATGTCCTCTTTCAGACCCGCCATGAATGGGCCGGATATTCGATTCCTAAGTACAAAAGGCCACCGACTTTATATGGCTCAGTTACTTCATTTTGCAGTTCAGGCGAGTAGGCCCTGAATGCTACCATCAAGCCTTTCCCTGCTTTCTACCTCTGACAGCTCCAGTCTGAGCTCGCATCTGTATCCATGAACTTTGTCCCACTCCCTGTGCGGCTAACGATGCCTGACTCGGCCCGTCTGCTTGCCTGCCAAAAACTGTATTTCACCTTCAAGATTATCTGCTTCGTTCCTCATCCGATGCATTCCTGTCTAGTAGTTTAAGTAAACATTTCTTCCAGCTACTGAGCAAAGGGCCCGGCTTCTCTGTCTTCATGCAAGTAATTCATGGCCCTGTTACCATGGAAGATTTCTGCCCCTCGCATCTCATGTAGACACTTAGACGCTTATGCACGCACTCACAGTCAGTATAGAATAGATTTTGTTCGAGAGCCCTTCCTTTGTGGATAACATAGTTCTTTAAACATAGGATGTTAGATATGATTTGGGATTAGGTTGACTTGACCCCCCAGACTTTTTGTCTCCACATGTAGAGCTAAATGTCAAGTCCCCTTCACCCCCTAGTTGCACGTCAATCACACGTCATGCTGCTGCGCGCGCATCTCTGCCAAATATTTCTGCTGACATTGTGAAATTCTTTTATGGAACCACCCATTATGACATCACACTTAATGACGTTTTTCTGTTACGCCCAGTTACACCTCTTTTAGTTACGCATGTATGGTTTTATCTCTGTTATCAATTGCTACGCCTCCTGCATCTGTTTCACTGTAATGCCTTTTCTATAAAAATGATTACTTGTCAATAATGTACTGTACTTCACTTCCTGAACTCCCGTGGTGATGGAATCTGAAGTCCACAATTCGAATTGTATATTGGAATAAAGCCCATTCCGAACCTCTAATACCACGGATTCTGCCTCTTATTTTACTGAGCTATTTTTAATAACTTTCAGCATCAAATTAAGTCCCGGTAATTAAATTATTTACCACATGATTGGCGCCCGAACAGGGACACTTTCTCATCTCACGCGCCGGAGGTGCGTTGCAGGCCCGGTCTCCTGCCACAGCTGGACGGACAACAACGCGTACCCACAGGATTTCCTGTATCTCCCTCCGGTCAAGCGGGGGCGACTGAGGCTGCGATCAACACCCAGACGAGGCGGTGAGAAGTGCGAAGTATCCCGACCAGAGCCTAGCTGAGAGAGCAAGATCCAAGGTATACAGAGTCCCACCAGGTTCCGAAGTCCCGAAGTTCCGAAGTTCCGAGTCGAGTCCAGTCCGGTCCAGTCCAGTTCAGTTCCGTTCCGAGGCCTTCCGTTCCGAGCTACCCGGTGAGTACCATTGCCGGGGAGGCGTTCTGACGTGCACATAGGTTGTGCCGGTCAAGACGGGTTTGGGTACACAAATCCGGTCTGCACTGTTTCAGCAGTGTATCTGTACTGTTTAGCAGTATATCTAGTATGTCAAGTATGCTAAAGTAACTAGTTCTCTAATGGCCATCGTCATTGTTCGTTAACTGTTAAACGCTAAATGTTAAATGTTTAAATGTTTAGATACGTTCTGCATATTGTGGTGTGAATGACTGTTCATTATTGTGTTTTATTGTATTAAGTGTGTTCAAAAATCAGGTACCAGATCAGTTCTCAATATGCCGCTCTTTTCGAAATTAAGACAGATCACAACTAGAAAAGGGGTACTCGAAGAAGCTGTTCCCATTCCTCCTAGGGACACTCCAGGGTACTTCATGTATCACAAACATGGCTTAGACGCCATATTATTTCTTGATTTATGGGTAGACTACACCAAGGAATTACCAGAAAATCAGAGGTGGCCCGCAGCTGGGACCTGGGATGCAGAGTGCATCATGAAGGTAGAGGAAGAGTTATGGAAAAGAAAAGCTAGACAGTCACAGAAAGACGCTGTTGAGTTATGGCGTAAAGAATCCCATAGACGTACAGAAAAAGCACTCAGACAGGAAGAGAAAAGTAAGGAGAATTCAAATAAAATCCGAGAAAATCTATTAATTGAAGAAGGTACACGAGTAAAATCAGAACAAGTAGACAGACAAAGAAATGCCCTTATGAATGGTATGTATCCCCTTCTGGCCGAAGGGTTACCTAAGGCTACTCCGGAAATACCAAAAGACTTGCCACCCCCATTGTTTCCAATAAAAGTACATCCTAAAGGGCATCCCAGAACCGTAGAAGATGTTTTCCTTTCCTCATATTTAGACGACGCAGCTCCCGAGTATGCTAATCCCGCACCACATAGACCGTCTGCCGGGGGGGTTCAACGCCAAGATCCTGTGTCTGTCCCTCTGCAACAACAAATTCCAACCCAAGTTCTGGCAAGCACCTCTGTTTCTACATCTGTTCCTATAGCCGTTTCTACAGCTGTACCCCCACCTATGGTTGCTGTATCACGTTCAACGAATCCTTTCGCGCCCAGAACCCCAGACGGGGCTACCGGAGGTGCTACCAACATTTTTTCTACGCCACCCAGAATAAATAAACTTACCTTTCAAGAATCAGCACGTCCACGTACGCCCAAACTCGTAACTCCCCACATGCTTAAGGAACTTCTTGTAGATTGTAGATATGACCCTGTGCCTGGCAAAGAAGACGAAATGCTCTTGGCATCATTACGTCTCCGACGAGCTGCAATATATTTAGGGAAGCTACCAGGAATGACTACACATTTAGATAATATATATCATTTTGTCCAGTCAGGGCGAGATTCTGAAAGTATTAACAGAGCTATGGAATACCAGAAAGTGGAGATACAGGGGGAACTGTTACGTTTCCTCATAAATTGTGTGATCAGAAATCAAGACCGGCCTGGGGTAAACCCGGAAGCAATGCAAATTCTTACCAAATGGAGCCAGAATATATCAGAAGGGAGACATGATAAACAATTATGTATAGTAGCCATGTGCCGAAAGATCCGCAAAGAAATAGAACGAATACACGAAGAAAGATTAGCGGTAGACCAGTTTGAACAAAACGAGGGGGAAGAATCAGAATTACCCGCAGGGCAGTCAGAAACCATAGCCTATGTAGGTAGAGGAAGATCTTGTAATAATACTAGATGCTTTAATGATCCGATACGTCCGATATGTCCAGATAATAACAGGAATTTCCAAACACCTATAATAAATATAAGGTCTCCCGAACATTCGTTCCAAGCCGCTGACAAATTACTCCGAGAACGAAGGGGTTATCATATACTCGATTCTATGGATGAACAAGAATTAGCCAGGTCAGCCGTTCACTGGATTGACAGTCCTGGAAAATATGGTGATGATACACTAGCACACACATTTTTGAACCTCACCCCAGATGAACAGCGTTTAGCTGGGATATACATGATTCAACAACTCCTTATATTATATAAAAGCCAACACTCCGATCCTGGTCCCTTGCCTGATATATTGACTGAATTACTCACGAATAAATGGAGAGGTTCAGGTACTAAGTTAATTAGAGAAATACTAGAATCCAGAAAGCAGTACATACTTTTTGTATGTCCAGAACATGTCTCACTACCCATCAAGGAAAGAACGACGTATTATATGGATAGACAGAATCCTTTACGAGAAGTACACCCAATAAAAGGTGATGACAATGAGTTTAAACGTGTATTTGTATACACCCCCATCTCTAAAATAGAACTATTAGAAATGAAGAAAGTGGTACCCAGTCATGACAAAGATCCAGCGGGTTTCCACCGAGAAATCAAAGACATGTTGCTCATGGGAGAGTATACCTATCCCGACATTATGAAAATATTAAAGGTATTAATGCCTGCTGGCATTTATGAAAAACTCAAGGAAAAGGATTGGGAGGTGGGAGACCAAAAGATAGACTGGACAGCATTAGAAGCAGAAGAAAGAGCCCGAGGTCCAGGTTTAGGGCTTGGGGCAAAGACTAAAATGTTACCAGGTTTATTAGTACAGGTACTGCCACGTTTATTAACTACGAAAAAGGAAGACTGGGGTGCAATCTCAGCCTGTAAACAAAAGCAAGATGAAGACACTAGTGATTTCTATGCCCGATTCGAAAAATGTTTTGGTATAAATAGTGGCATAAAAGCAAGTAGCGAATCATATCCACATCTGTTTGTGACAAAATTAGTTGAAAATTCTCTGCCCCAAGTTAAGAATAGAGTATTAAAATTCGAGAGTACTTGGCAAGGTAACACTCCGTCACAAATGTTACAAATGCTACAGTACCACCACAATAGAGTTAGGGAGGAACAAGAACATGAACAAAGACGCATGAAAGACACGAAAATGAAAATGCTTGTCTCCCAGACAGTTCCAGCAGATGGTCATAAAAAGGGTATGACACAGTCCAGTGATTCAGCAGGTCCTGTGAAAGGGACATGTAACTATTGTAAACAGCCAGGTCATTACATACACGATTGTCCAGTCTTGAAACGTAATATCGCCACAGGTATTACAAAAGAAAGACCACGACCACCTAGACAGGATCAGGACCAACAAGGAGCCCCGCAGCATGCACAGTCCATGCCAGCTCCGCAACAGTCCATGCAGTCTATGCCAGCTCCACCACCGCAGCCTATTGCTGCCACACAAACAACGACACGACAAATGTACCAGACCGCACAGTATGACTATCCTGAGTATCAACGATACGCATGAACCAGCCTAGAGAGGGAAGTTGACTTACCCCTTATCGAGGTCCCTGTAGATCAAGAAGGACCTTATGTGCACAGTGAATTATTAGGCCAAGATAGAAAATTTTTACTTGACACAGGGGCAAGTCGAACAACCATAAAACGTAGTGAAGTTCCAGGGGCACCCCTCTCAGGCTCACAGAATATTTCCCTTGGTTTTTCAGGAAAACCTATTGTTAATGAAGTATCACAGCCTCTTCCACTTACGATTGGACCCTTGACACGAACTACAGATTTATTGCTTACTAAATCATGTCCAGAAAACCTGTTAGGTATAAAAACATTGAAAGCTCTAGGAGCTATAATATGCTGTTCTCCGGAAGGAGTACGATTGTTTTTACGTGATTTCAAAGGGCACTATGTGTCCAGAGACATGGATCACCGACTACAGAATTTACCTGTACATTTATGGGCACAAGGCCCTACAGATGTTGGTTGCATGAACATTACACCATATCGAGTCACACTAAAGGCAGGAGTGGTACTACCACGAATGCGACAATACAAGTTACCACCAGATGCTGTAGTGGCCTTACTGCAAATCATTGACGAGCTTATTGCCCAAGGAGTGGTTGTGGAAACTGACTCCAATGTATGTAATTCCCCGATAATTCCGATTCTTAAACGAACTGATCCAAAGGCCCCGCCAGTATATCGATTAGTTATTGATCTGCGCGAGCTAAACAAATGCATTGTGCCACAATTCCCTGTGGTTCCAGACATCTCGTCATTACTGACAGCCATTGATTCCAAAGCAACGTTCTTTACTGTAATTGATCTCAAGAATGCCTTTTTCAGCGTCCCAATAGATCCGGAAAGCCAATACTTGTTCGGATTTAGTTTAAATGGACGAAGTTTTAAATTCACACGCGCACCTCAAGGATTTACAGAAAGCCCCAGCATCTATAGCCAAGCACTGAAGCGAGAACTTGACAGTATACACATGCCAGTCAACACTGCACTGCTTCAATATGTCGATGATCTGCTGATCACCGCTCGAAGCGAACCTGAATGTGAAAAAGCATCACTGACGGTTTTACAATTTCTAGCCGAAAAGGGGCACAAGGTGTCCCCTTCTAAGCTGCAATTCTGTGTCCAGCGAGTTGTTTATCTTGGACACTCGCTGTCCAAGGAGGGAAGGCAGCTTACACCCGACCGCATTCAGTTAATTGCTAACATGCCAATACCCAAGACACAAAAGGAGGTGCGGGCTTTTATAGGCCTCACTTCATATTGTAGGCAGTGGATCCCTCAATATGCATTTTTAGCAAAACCACTCATTCAGTTGACAACACAGGAGGCGGCCACATCGACTGTCCTCCCTTGGACTCAGGAACACACACAAGCTTTTGAAAGCTTAAAGAAAGCTCTATGTCAAGCACCTGTTTTAGCGACACCATGTTACTATAAACATTTTACACTCTTTGTTACAGAACGCGAAGGTACTGCCTTGTCAGTACTCACTCAGGAACAAGCAGGATCACGCAAACCATGTGCCTATTTCTCTAGTACATTAGATCCCGTAGCCCAGGCTTTGCCTGCGTGCCTGAAATCAGTGGCAGCAACAGCTTTAGCAATCAGACAAAGCGATGCCATAGTGTTAGGACATCCATTAACAGTACAAGTACCACATGCAGTAGAGGTTCTTGTGAATCGAACGCAAACACAACACTTGACCATAGCAAGACTTACAGGTTATGAATTAACATTGTTTCAGCCACATATAGAAATCAGACGCTGTAATACATTGAATCCTGCCACACTTTTACCCGTAATCGGAACAGACCCACTAGCCCATGATTGTGTTGAAGTTATTACTATCACGACGAAACCCAGACAAGACTTGACAGATGTCCCATTGTCAGATCCAGACCTGACGTTGTATGTAGATGGTTCATGTATGAGAACGAGTACAGGAGAGTTAGTGGCCGCGTATGCAGTCACAACAGACACTGAAGTCATCGAAACAAACTGTATAAACACCTTGTCAGCTCAAGCAGCAGAACTCACTGCTCTGACACAAGCCTGTATTCAAGCCACAAATAAAAAAGTCAACATATACACTGACTCACGTTATGCATTCGGAGTTGTACATGACTTCGGCGTGCTGTGGCGAGAGAGAGGTTATTTAACTTCTCACGGTGCCCACATCCAGCACGGACCCCTCATTCATGCTTTATTAGATGCAATTCATTTACCCACTGCTATATCGATTATGAAATGCAAAGCTCATACGAAAGTTACTGATACCATTTCTCAAGGCAATGATCTAGCTGACAGAACAGCTAAACAGACTGCTCAAACTCACACATCTGACATGACAAAGACAATAGCTCCGACACCGACACATTGCATGACAGTCAAGGATCCCGCTCTTGACGTAGTTGACATACAGACACATGCTACACCAGATGAAATAAAGAAATGGACTGAATTAGGAGGGATTCAAACAGACCAAGGATGGATGACGAAGGAAAAATCTGTATGGTTTCTTCCTGACTCTATGATCCAAGTTATCATTAACACGATACATAGTCCAGCGCATCTAGGAGAGAAAGCTATGCTAGACAGCATTCAACACATTTGGTTCAACAAACATTTACGAGCAGCTGCTAAACAAAAAGTTCGTACCTGTATGATATGTTGTCAGTTTAACCCAGGTAAAAGCATTCCCGTAGAACAGGGTGGATTTCAGCCTCCTGATCACCCTTTTGAAGTCCTCCAGATGGATTACATCCAGATGGAACGATGTCGAGGATTCAAATATGTTCTTGTAGTCGTCTGCGCTCTTTCCCGTTGGACCGAAGCCTACCCAGTTTCAGATTACACTGCCCCGACTACTGCCAAACAGTTGGTTCGAGAATTCTTCCCACGGTACGGTTTACCACGTGTTGTCTACTCAGATAACGGCCAGCCGTTCTCATCCGAACTGATGAAACACGTTTCACTTTTGTTGGGCTATCAGTGGAAGTTTCACTGTGTCCGACACCCCGAGGCAGCAGGTCTCGTGGAACGACATAATCAAACTCTGAAAATTAGGCTGTCAAAAATATGTAGAGAGAAAGGTGTTGATTGGGTAGTAGCCTTACCAGTTGCACTCTTTTACATGAGAATGGTAGCGCATTCTCGAACAGGGCTATCCCCTTATGAGGTGATCTTTGGAAGACCACCGAATATGTGGGGGACGCCTATACCCCGTAAAATAACTGATGTTGACTGTAATATGCTGACAGATTACCTGGCTTCCTTGATGTCTGCACTACAATCTTGTCGTTCACAGGTAGCTGCAGCCTTTCCTGACAACACCGAGGTGAAACCCCATGACGTAGTTCCCGGGGATCTGGTATTAGTGAGGAACTTTGACCGGAAGACTCAGCTGGACCCTAGGTGGAAATCGCCTCAACTAGTACTGCTAACCACGAGGACAGCCGTGAAGATCGAGGGTCGCAAAGGCTGGGTGCATTCAAGTCATATCAAACAATTTCATGGACTACCGTCAGATGTAAACGTCACACCTTGTGTGTCTTCACCCATTGACTCAAAGCTCCCTTTGATTGAACAAAGTAGTCAGGAACTATACAAATCAAAATTAAGGTCTAATAAGTCGGACAATTTGATTGTTTAAGTCCTCTCCAAGGTGAATCGGTTGAATTTGTCTCTGACATGTATTCCTTAGACCTGAATAGAGAAAGAAACAGAAAGATGAAGCTGAAAAAGCATGCGTACTGTAAATCACTGCGAAGTCATTGCACAGTGACATTGTTAATTTTGTTTTTCTTAAGTCTTCTAATAATTGCTACAAGTATATTGTTGCACGTATATTATCCTATTTCTAAACATGTTTACAATGTTACTGCTGAACATTCTTTTAGTGAATTACCCCCGCATGAGTTGTCCTATAGATTTGCGCTGCGCAATAACACTTTTATTAGTATGTTACATCATTCCCATCAGACTAGTAATGCTACAAATTGTTGGATATGTGGCCGACTCCCTCCCTATCAGAACTATAAGGGAATTCTGCCTCTCTTTCCATATCCGTTTACACACAATGGCTCCTGTGGAGCATGGTTTAGTTTAATCAATTCCTTAGATTCAAACACAGCAGTTTATCAAGACAATTGGGTATGGGGAAACCTGAACCTAGTTCTACTCAAAGTCTGCTACCCTGACAAGGAGGGTCATCCCAAAAGAACAGGAACTGATCTAGAAAACGAAGTATATGGATTAGGTAATTTTACGTTAAATCTCATGATCCTGAATGTTGAATCCGAAGCTGCACCAAGCTTGCCCGCTATGTCAGTATTTTCAGTTAAAGGTGAATTATGTGTAAGAAAGAATGGTTCAATACATATGGGCCATAGTAAATGCACCACTGTGATAGAATTCAGTGATCAAGGCAAATCTACATTTAGAGCTTCTCACCATTCCTACTTCGTATGTGGTCAGACTGCATATATACGTCTGCCTCTAGATTGGGATGGTACCTGTTACATTGCATTCCTCTTGCCACCTGTTTTTCTAGCCCCTCCTGATTATCACAGAAATACTCATTTAGTACATAGTAGAGAACGGAGAGATCTCCCAATTGTCGATTACACTGAGACGGCATGGGAAAAGTATACAGATTTTAATAAAGGCCTCTTTCCCTATATAGGTACAATTACCAATAGTAAGCTGATACGTAGATTAACCAGGACTCTTGAAGCCGTAGTGAATGAAACTATTTCCGCCTTAGGCAACTTGACAGAGGAGCAGTCTGCGATGAGGATTGTTGTTCTTCAAAATCGTCTTGTCCTTGACGTCATCTTGGCTGATAGGGGCGGAGCTTGTAGGGTCATCGGATCAAGCTGCTGCGTATTCATACCAGAAAATTCGCCATCTGTATATAAAGCTATAACTCGCCTTCATAAGATCGTAAATCAGATACACCAGAATCCAGGCACTTGGACTTGGTCCGGGTGGTTTTGGAGCGTATTGTCAGCCTGGGGATGGAGAGTTCTATCCTTCCTAGGTATTGGCTTTCTCATACTATTCAGTTGCTGCTTATGCCTGCAATGTGGACCAGCGATTTGTGGTCTGTGTGCCACATCGTGTATTCCACATCAGGGTTTTCACTCAAAATCCCGAAAGAAGAAAGAAGAACAAATGATGCTATATGAACAGATCAATGGATTAATGAAGATTGATATCTCTTGAGGGCAAGTAGGGGACAAGGAGGGAATGTGGAAATGTGAATTTCTCTGATCAGTTATGTCCCCTATCTTAGGCCCCAACGGTTCCATGTATATGTTACAAGTACATGTATGTTCCCTCCAGTTCCAGTTATGAAGACGCAAATACATGTGTGTCCACCGTCAACATGTCCTCTTTCAGACCCGCCATGAATGGGCCGGATATTCGATTCCTAAGTACAAAAGGCCACCGACTTTATATGGCTCAGTTACTTCATTTTGCAGTTCAGGCGAGTAGGCCCTGAATGCTACCATCAAGCCTTTCCCTGCTTTCTACCTCTGACAGCTCCAGTCTGAGCTCGCATCTGTATCCATGAACTTTGTCCCACTCCCTGTGCGGCTAACGATGCCTGACTCGGCCCGTCTGCTTGCCTGCCAAAAACTGTATTTCACCTTCAAGATTATCTGCTTCGTTCCTCATCCGATGCATTCCTGTCTAGTAGTTTAAGTAAACATTTCTTCCAGCTACTGAGCAAAGGGCCCGGCTTCTCTGTCTTCATGCAAGTAATTCATGGCCCTGTTACCATGGAAGATTTCTGCCCCTCGCATCTCATGTAGACACTTAGACGCTTATGCACGCACTCACAGTCAGTATAGAATAGATTTTGTTCGAGAGCCCTTCCTTTGTGGATAACATAGTTCTTTAAACATAGGATGTTAGATATGATTTGGGATTAGGTTGACTTGACCCCCCAGACTTTTTGTCTCCACATGTAGAGCTAAATGTCAAGTCCCCTTCACCCCCTAGTTGCACGTCAATCACACGTCATGCTGCTGCGCGCGCATCTCTGCCAAATATTTCTGCTGACATTGTGAAATTCTTTTATGGAACCACCCATTATGACATCACACTTAATGACGTTTTTCTGTTACGCCCAGTTACACCTCTTTTAGTTACGCATGTATGGTTTTATCTCTGTTATCAATTGCTACGCCTCCTGCATCTGTTTCACTGTAATGCCTTTTCTATAAAAATGATTACTTGTCAATAATGTACTGTACTTCACTTCCTGAACTCCCGTGGTGATGGAATCTGAAGTCCACAATTCGAATTGTATATTGGAATAAAGCCCATTCCGAACCTCTAATACCACGGATTCTGCCTCTTATTTTACTGAGCTATTTTTAATAACTTTCTGCATCAAATTAAGTCCCGGTAATTAAATTATTTACCACAGGGTGGAGGAGGGCCTCGAATTCACCGGCGGCGGCAGCAGCGAACAGCGACAGCAGGGGTGCAGACGGAGCTGCAGCGGGGGGGGGGGGGCGACCTACCAGGAGGTCAAGGGTCGCTCGCTAAACGTACTTACCTGATTGTATTGATTCTGGTACCTACACATATATAAAGATACATGTTTTTTATATAAAATGGTGTAGATCTCCTTATTGAGCAGTGAGTGTCATCTATGGACTTGTGTATATTTTCAAATGTCTAACACTCCTCTCTGATGAGCATGAAGCTGTTCGACTACACTAATCCCTAGAAGAGCAACTTGGCATAGCTAGAGCAAGCCCCTGTCCACTCATATGGGAGTACCTGGACTCTTTGCACAGTATACCTGTTTTTTTGAGTACCACATAAAGAGCCGGCTTCCTACATTGGTGTGCAGCAGTGGGATACAAGACTTGAAATCTGCCGTACCACTTCGTAAATGAGTTATTCCGCTACGGAATTAAAAATTGTCTTTAGCTTAAACATTTTTTCCCAATTTCGATTTTTTTCTAAATTGTTTAACACCTAGCTGTTAGGGCCTTGTGTTAAGTCCCACCGGGAAACTGTTCAGAATTTAAAAAGTATTTTAAGTTAGTTAGGTCTTTAGAAAGTACTTCAAATGTTTTGTAGTGTAGTTTTCTAAAAAGGTCCCAACTAATTTAATTCCATATCTGAGGCTTGTCCTTTCCAGGAGCTCAACCTAGGACCCTACAAGAAACTTAAGCTGGACAGACGTAAGTCCCTCTGCCAAGCAGGGAATCTTCCCATGGGATCAAGACCCAATAAGGCGCATACGCAAACACTGAGCATGCTTCCTCCCAGGCAGAGGAAGGAGCCCCTAATGAAGGAGAGGAAGAAGACCCTGAAGTGGATGAAGTACATGATGATTCCAACTGTGGTCCTACGGATGGCAACTCCACTGGCGGTACTACGGGTAGAGCACCAGAGGAGGCAGAGAGTGACGAGCCTGATCTTCAAAACAACCCAAGAGGATAGCCTTAGAGGCCAGAGTCTTAGCCAAAGAAAAGGAAAGAGCTGAGATGGGCCTAGGACCCATCTCTGGTGGCAGCAAAATAATAAATATGAAGAAAGATGACGCTTTTGACCCTAAGATTCCCAAAGGGAGTGTCTCCAAATATACAGAGAGTGATGGTATCACTTAATGGTTTAAAGCCTTTGAAGTGAATTGAGTCTCTCTTCTAAGGAAGGTGTAGGGATAGGCTTCTGACACTGAATGAAGCAGAGGCCAAGTCCTATGACCTCATGTAGGAGAGCCTGATTGAGGGCTCTGGACTAACAACCGAGGAATACA
The DNA here is from genome assembly GCF_964204655.1 of Triturus cristatus. Lineage (NCBI taxonomy): Eukaryota > Metazoa > Chordata > Amphibia > Caudata > Salamandridae > Triturus > Triturus cristatus. Next base: position 1,921,580,631 of record NC_140589.1, read on the forward strand.
CGTTTAGGTTCTGGGAGACTCGAAAAACCCAGAGTCAGCCCTGAGTAGATTTTGTAGACTTTTCAGTGCAAACACTAGGTGGCTGGTTTAAAGGTAGCAATGTGAAAGGCTATGATGGGCTTTGTAATCTTATTATGAAAGACCATATGTTGAGTGATATGTTCCTGAAAAATTACATCAGCACCTGATAGACCTTCCACTTTCTCCTCAAGAGTTAGGGAAGAAGGCAGACAGGGGTAACCAAAACAACTCATGGTGGGCTTGACCAAAAAAAGGGGTTGTTAAGCCACTTTCAAGAGAAAGAGGGTGACCAGTAGAAAAATAAAAACCAAGAGACTTCTCAAGGGCCCCCAAAACTTGTTCAGGAGGGTGGGCCCTGAGCCAATACACAGTCTAAGGGTGGGCACCAGGATAAGAGCTGGGATCCCAAGAAGGCTTAATGCTTTAATTGCATGGCCAATGGGCACCAAACTAAAGACCCTAGCTGGCCCAACAAATAGAGTCCCCCTCCGAGTGCACCTGCAGTGAATGCAGTGGTAAGTTTCCAGATGGAATCCCAAGTGAGCCCTGACCACGTCAGAGAGCTCACCGAAGCAACTGTAGTTTGAGAGGGTGGGGTGGATGCAGCTGCCCTGGCTGTCTGGTCCACTAACATGGACAAATATAGACACCAGTCTCCAATAAATGGGATCAGAGTTATAGCCCTGAGAGATACAGGTGCAAGTGTCACCATGAAAAGTTGGTATCCCCTGGACGATACCTGACTGGGGAGACATTCACAGTCCTCAATGCTGATAATCAGGCTAAAGTCCATCCCATGGAAATGGTGGCCTTAGAATGGGGAGGGGTTACTGGCCAGAAGAAGGTGGTGGTATCCTCAGCACTTCCTGTAGGGTGTCTGATAGACAACGATCTGTAGACCCTGGCATGGGCTGAGGTCGAAAGAAAGTTGGAGCCTGGAAGAATAGCCCAACCCTCTAAGAGAAAAGGCAGGAAGACTGAGAAACCAGCTTCAAATCAGCCACAATCGCAGGTCCCCTCTCCTCAGGTAGAAGAACTGTCAGCCCCAGGGGGAACGAAACCCCAGGAACTTGCGACTTACACGGCAGAGTTTCTAGGGCCAGGGGGACCCTCTAAGGAAGAGCTGTGCCAAGCACAGAGGACCTGTCCCATTTTGCCTGAGACAGCAAGCTGCTGAACAGGAAAAGGGAGATGTCTGTGGCTCGGCTCTCAGAGAACATATTGGGAGGAGGGGCTCCTTTACACTAAGGCCAGAGACCCCAAACCTGGTGCCACTAGGAGAGTGGTAGTGCCTCAGATGTACAGAGAGTTCTTTGGCTCATGACACCACCTTAGCTGGGCATCTTGGCCAGGCAAAAAACTGGAGTAGGTTAGTTACCCGCTTCTACTGACCAAGTATGTACCACATGGTGAAGGCGTTATACAACTCCTGTGCCACCTGCCAAGCCAGTGGCAAAGCAGGTGGTCACCCGAAGGCCACCTTAATTCCGCTTCCAGTGATTGGGATACCCTTTGAAAGGATAGGGGTTGACATTGTTGCCCCCCTGGGCTTACCAACAGCAACAAGGAATAGCTTTATACTGGTGGTGGTGGCTCATGCCACCAGATACCCTGAACCAGTATCCCTTAGGACTACTACTGCTGCCACTGAAGTAGCTAGGGCCCTGAATTGTATCTTTATTAGAGTGGGTTTTTCTAAGGAAGCGGTGTCCGGCAGAGTCACAAACTTCATGTCCGGCTACCTGAAACACATGTGGGCTGAATGTGGGTGGCATACAAGTTTACCACCCCATATCACCCACAGATGGTTTAGAGATTCAACAAAACCATGAATGGTAAAATTGGGGGGCTCCCTGAAAAACTTTGAAGAAGATGTTATGTCTTACAGCCATGCCTGCTTTTCGCCCACAGAGAAGTACCACAGAAGAGAGTAGGGTTTTCTCTCTTTGAACTTTTGTTTGGTCATCCTGTGAGGGGACCATTGTGTTTAGAGAAGGAAGGGTGGGTGCGACCTATTAAAGAACATAAGTAACACATAGTGGACTATGTACTTGGCCTTCATTACAGGATGGCTGAGTACATAGAGTAAGCATCCAAAAGCCTTGAGGCCAGCCAAGGTCTCAGGAAGCTCTGGTATAACCAAAAGGCTGCACTGGTGGAGAACCAACCAGGGCAGAATGTAAGGGGTTTTGGAGCCCTGACCTCCTCTCTCACAACCCTAAAGATGGGTCAGTGGAAGGAGTTGTCTTTTCTGACATTATATATGCCCAACAGCAGGCGGACTGCAGGCAAGACCTGCACCAGTATTCTGAGGTCTTCTCTTTGACCCCTGGTCAGATCAACTGGTGTACACATGATGTGGACACTGAGGACAGCCTACCTGTCAAAAATAAAATCTAAAGGCAGTCTGATCAGCCCCTGGGCCAGCCCAGTTGTGTTAGTCCCCAAACCTCACACCAAGGGTGGTAAAACAGAGCTGAGGTTTTGTGTGGACTATAGAGGCCTCAATGCAGTAACCAAGACAGATGAACATCCAATTCCTAGGACTGATGAATTGACTGATTAGGGGCAGAGAAATTTCTCTGGACTTTCGATTTGACATCACGGTACTGGCAGATTGGTCTGACCCTAGGAGCAAAGGAAAAATTGGCATTCTCAACCCCAGATGGGCATTATCAGTACACTGTAATGCCCTTTGAACTAAAGAATGTCCCTGCCACCTTCCAAAGGTTGGTCAAGAAAGTACTTGCTGAATTGGAGTCCCTTAGTGCAGCTTATCTTGATGATATTGCCGTCTTCAGCTCCACTTGGCAGGATCACCTGATCCACCTTGGGAACGTCTTTGAGGCTCTCAGAAGTGCAGGCCTCACTATCAAGGCAAGCAGGTGCCAGATAGGCCAGGGCTCTGTTCTATACATGGGCCACCTGTTAGGCAGAGGCCAAGTTCAACCCTCACAACCCAAGATCTAGACATTTCTGGACTGGGTAGGTCCAACCACCCAGACTCAAGTCAGGGCATTCCTTGGCTTGACTGAGTATTACAGGTTTGTGAATGGGTACAGGTCCATTGTTGCCCCCTCACAGAATTGACCTCCAAGAACACGCCAAAGAAAGAACACTGGACAGTGAGCTGTCAAAAGGCTTTTGACAGTCCGAAGGAAGCAATGTGCTCAGCACCTATTCTAAACTCTCCAGATTACTCTAAACCAGAGGTCTTCAAACTTTTGTAGGTTGAGCCCCCCCAGCTCAATTTTTTCAGATGTTGGGCCCCCCCACCACCTGACAGAAATTTTGGGAATCTAGTACACTACCTAATCGACCGCCACACGCATATCTCTGGCCTTATCCAACAAATAATGTTCAACACAATAAGAGTGTTTGGTAAAGTGCAGGTTTGTGAGTGGGTGTGGTGAAATGACAGTCTTTAATACTGCAAGTGCTGAGAACCCAATCACACATAAATAGGACGAGCTGAAAGGCAAGAGAGTTTTGATAGCAGTTTCTCTCAAAGTTGAATATTCTGCAGACATTTTCAGCCAAAACAGGGACTGTAAGGGAGACAGTGTTGTCAGATTTTTCAAGCACTCCCTAGCTCAGAGCTGGTACACGAGAAACAAATCTTCTCTAGAAATCTTTAACAAACGTTTTAGGCAGCATTATAATCGGATAATTGCCCACCAACCTGTTATGGACCCAAAGACAAAATTGAAAGTCCACAGAGAGGGCATTGAACGAACACCTAATTGAGATTTCCTTAGTGGTACGATAAGTTGCTTGCCCGAAGCAGTGGGGGTTAAGGACACGTCTGGCTTATGTTTAAATAAAAACCGAACTAATAATAAATGAATGATGTCTATTTTACTTCAGAGCAATGTTGTCTGACAGACTTTGTGGTGGCAGGGACATGTTAAGGATTTTGGGTGCCCTGGGCCAAAACTATTTTGGGGGCCCCTGTTCAGAACAGCTTCGAGTTTAATGGATTTACTTTCAGCTCTGCCATACCTTATTTAGCCAGGCTACTGACGGTGCACAGGCACTACGGTCGAAATTCGAAAAGCGTTTACATCTAATATTCAGAGATAGTGATGTGTTTTCACTGTTGTAATAAAGCAGCAGCCCACTAATTTTACAGCAAATAATATCTGTGATATCCTCCAATTTCTCATATGTGAGGACCCGCTTGGATCTAAAATAAACTTTTTTATGGTTGTTGCATGAAACCAACACATTTCTCTACAAATAGTAATAGCCTCCTTACATCAATCACATTAAAAAGAAATGAAACAAAACGGTATTTACAAGAATCTGTTTAGGAATTATTCCAGGCCATCGGGGCAAAAACAGAGCTTTCTCTATCAAGGGGCCCCCTGAAAGGCTGGATTGCGTGCATGTAAATGTGTCCTTTTGTAATTTAGGACAAAAACCTTGATGGGGCATGACATGTCCATACTTGGGTACAGGGGCGCAGCTAGACCTGAACTTCGGGTGGCGGCTAACACTCCCAGACAGGGTTGGCCCTAGCACTTGTTGCACACTGTGCACCAGTCTTTTTTGGCGCCCCCTCCCACATTTCCTCCTTCTCCATGAATTTCCTCACTACTCCTCACCAACTATCCACCTCATCTCTCTATAGCACCTTTCTGGCAAACATTTCATTTTTTTTATAGCGCTTCTCATTGCTTGCTCACACTCAGTTCAGTGATCTGCATGGTACACGTTGTTTGTAGCAGGCACATTAAACCTCTGCACTGTGTGGGTGGCAGGAGTGCTCATATGAGTGCACAGTGAGCAGTGTGAGAGTAGGGTAAGAGTGGTGAGTGAGGTGACCAAATGAATTTGGGTGTGGATGTGAGTGCAGAGTAGGACGAATGAACGTATGGTTAGTGGTGGGCTTATTTGAGTGAGACTGTCTTGCTACCACTCTACAGTCCCATCTCTACAGGCAGGTCCAACGTGTGGCGCCTCCCAGTGTAGAAGGCTCATGAAGGTGCTAGGCCTGATCCACACCTGTTTCTGTACCTTAAATTTATTTTGAAGCATGGGCTTGGAGCTTATGACACCCACTTCCCACCTTCCCTTGTGACAGCCCTGCTATGTATGTTTCTTGCTTGGGCAGAAATGGAGGGTCTGGATTTGAGCTGTGAAGATAGCTTAGTAATGTTCGTGCTAGCCCATAGACTAGCAAGTCATAGTCTTGAATCCGACAGAGCAAACTCAAGCTTTAACCCATCTGTGGTTGATAAAAGGAATACCATCGAGTTGCCTAAGAACACCAACTATTTAAGCATAAAAAATCTATTCAGTTTATTATTCACTATATAAATATTTATTATTGTTTGCATTTCTATTAGTGAACGGGGCTAACTGAAAGCTGCTTCTAGAACCGTAAGCTGTTGGAATGCAGCGTAACTCTACGAAGGAAATAATTTACTCCCACACTGCTCCAGCACTGCTCCAGCACATACCTGTTCTCATCTGACAACTGATTTTGAGGTTTGCCGGCTATTTGATCCTGCATTTAAACCTGCACTGCTAGATGTTATCACCTGCACTGGGTTTATTTATTGATGGAATTCCGACCTCAGAGCAATAAAAATGTAATTGGAATATAAAAGTGGCAAAAAAGATTTTCTTATTTCTGCCACTGTCCTGGTGCCTTACGAGAATTTTAAAAGCAAAGGTAGCTTGGAGTTCAGGGAACAGGCTTCCCATGACGAACGCTGAGAAGGGTCTACCTGGGTGGTCAGGAGAGTTATGCCGAGGTGCAGTACACACCTTCATCGCTGAATGGCTTGAGTATTGTGTCGTGGGAAGCCTGTCTTCCAAATGTGACCCATTTGTAGGTTCGGTATCAATACTGGTCCATTGACGGCACCGATTATGAGATCTGCCTCAGGATCTTTTCCACCAGTGGAAGTAAGCACTTTATTAGTAGCAGATGATACTGGTGCACAATGCTATCAAAGCTGTGCCTTCCCCTGTGTTTTCAAGGGGGGGGGGGGGGACATAAGGTCTAGTTTTCGACCTTGAGACCTGGCTTTTAATCCTAGCCCTGGCATTTGACCAAAAGTCATGCGATTCTGAAAACAATTGATATCCCTGTGTCTCAAATTCATGCATACGCACCTTGTGATTTATATGTGTAATCTAAAAGCCCAGCAGACAGTGTGCGGTGAGATAGAATTTAAATCTAATTTTTCATTCCTCACCCATCCTTTATCCCCCTGCCCTCCTCATCACATCCTGGTTTCTGTAATCTGGTCTCAACCAGACTCCAAACCATCATTTTCTATGTACATGGCCTTAAGTTTACCATGCATCTGCTACAATAAAAATGTTACCTGTAAAGGATCCCTTTGCTCCTTAAAGCTAGGTCTGCACTGTATCACAATATGTCAGTTAATTTAAACCAGATGGGTGTCTGTTGAGCATGGTTAACACCTTCCTGTAGAATTGGATTGCTTAAATCTTTAGTCGTTTTACAGAACCAGCGGCTTGAAGGGGTAAAACATAACACATGCTTTCTCCTTGTGGACTGGCTAGATTTATGAGATTGTTACTGGCATGCACGTCCAAGGCTTCCGGAGAAAGTGGTAGCTTACTATAACGACACTGGGAATATATTGCCTCCGCCTATATGAATTAATAGCTCGCCTTGGGGAGCAGGAGATTGCCAGATCTATAGTGCAGTGTTCCACATTTGGAGTAGAAGTGTAAGATGGGAAATAAACTTTGTCTCCTTTCTGGGAAGAGCTAACCCTCCCAGGAGGGGGTTAATTCATAGAGCTGAAGTGCTTCAGCTGCTGTGGGAGGCAAGGAGTCTCCTCTGCTATGATATCGAATGCGAAGGAACAGGACTGTCTGTTCGTTTGCTCTCGTTTTAGCAGAGGAGACTTCCTGCCTCTCACTGCAGCTGAAGCTTTTCAGCTCCGTGAATTAACCCCCTCCTGAGATGGTTAACATAACAAAAGCATGGGCAGGTCGTGCCCCATCGATTTTCCTCTCCCTCTCCCCCCACCATACCAGAGTTCTCCAAGAAGACTTGCTACAACAAGCGCAGGGAACAAAGGTAAGATTAGAGTGGCGTGCGCGCCCCCCCTAGGATGGCGTCGCGCCCCCCCCAGGGGAGTGTGCCCCACAGATTGAAGACCTATGCTCTAAGCAGTTCATAGTGCAGACGGATGCCTCCGAACATGGGATAGAAGCGATCCTATTCCAAACCAATGATGATGGCCATGCACAACCTGTTTCATTCATTAGCAGGAGGTCACTGCCCAGACAGCAGTGCTGGAGTGCCATTGAGAGGGAGGCCTTTGCTTTGGTTTGGTCTCTGAAGACGATGACACCATACTGGGTTGGTTCTCACTTTCTGGGTCAAACTGACCGTAGGCCTTTCAGATGGCTAATGCAAATGAAAGGTGAAAACTCCAAACTGTTGAAATGGTCCATCTCCCTACAGGGCATTGACCTTATAATGGAACACAGACCTGGGACTGGGCATGCCAATGCAGATGTCCTTTACAGGTTCTTCCACTTAGAAGATGAAGACTCTCATGGGAAAGGTTAGTCTCATCCTCTTTAAGTTGGGAGGAGGTGATGTAGGAAAGTGCCCTTTTCGACATGGCCACCCCTCACTTTTTGCCTGGTATTTGATGCGGGTTCAACAGTAAGTGCACTGGGTTTCTACTAACCAGGTCCCCAGTACCAGATCTCTTTCCCAAAAATGTGCAATTGTTTACCCAATTGGCAATACCATTAGTACCCTCTGAAAGTCCCTAGTAAATTGTACCACTGGTACCTAGGTCCTGAGGTACTAAAGAGGGTCCCTAGGGGCTGCAGCACCTGTTGTGCCACACTAAGAGAACCATCACCAAGCTCATGCGAACACCCACTGCAAACTGCATGTCTTGGTGCAGACAAAAGTGAAAACACAACATGGCACACGGCCTGTGTGCCATGCTGGCAAACACTGCATGTAGTATACGTAAGTCACTCCTACAGCAGGTCTTACCACCCTAAGGCAGGTTGCACTGTACTACATGTGAGGGCATAACTGCAGGAGCAGATATGACAGTGCTGGTCAGTTACATTACTGCCAGTACAAGTGATCAGGGAAGCCATTTGAAAAGCATGTGCTGGACACTGTGAAAACGAGTTCCCCCGCTACATGATGGCTTCACTGAAAACAGGGATGTTTGGTGTCAAACATCTCATATTCATAAGCCCGCCCTGATGCTAGTGTTGGGTTTAGTATACATACACACAGTGGGCACCTTGGTGGTGCCCCCTGAAAACTTACCAGCTACCGGTGTGCTGGCTGAGTGGTTTTCACCAGGCTGCCACCAGAGAGGAGTTTGTGAGCCCCAAGGGTGAGGGCCTTTGCTCTCAGGAGGCCAGAGCCCAAGCCTGCTCAGGCAGGGGATGGTTTCACCCCCTCCCACAGGATGACCTGCAGGTTAGTATTCCAAGGCAGGGGAGCCTCAAAGGGCCCACTGCCTTTGATATGCAAATCTGGTTTCTTTCACAGGAGAAGACGTCGACCCCCTTTGTCCAGAGCCATTTTGGCACCTTTACATGCAGGAAAATTAGCTAGTTAGAAAGGGATGTCCCCCCTCAGGCTGGTGCCACCCTTAAGTTGCGCTAACTGAAGTAGAGGTGGTAGCTTCAAAGTTATCTATCTTGGTGATGGCAAAACGTATGAATTCTGGGGCAGGGTTATGCCTCCCTTTCTCAGGAAGTGGTCATATAGTGGGCGTAGTGCCCCAAGGGGAGACCCTGGCACCAGAGATGAGATCCTGCCAAATAAAAGAAGAAGAAGGGTCAAAGAGCCACAGAAACAAGAACTGCATAAGAAGCAACTGATTTGGCACCAGCCCTGCTGACCTGTTTGCCTATCCTCGACAATTGCGGCAAAGTCATCTCTCCCAGCAAGCTGCTGCTCCTCCAAAGTTTGGGAGGACAGCCAGCGCTTCTCCAAAGACATCAGAATTCCTGTGTAGCAGCAGAGCTGTTTCCCTGCATCTTCCCATTTCCTTCAGACTTGTAGCCCATCTTGGGTTTCCTCGCTGTGGATTTTTCGACACTGCCTGCAGCCCCTGTTTGCAGGTACCATCTACCATGACCGCTGCCAGTGACCAAAACCTGATGCCTAAAGATTCATTTACACCTGTCGCACCTGGCCCATGGAGAAGAGAAACAAAGGTGTCCCCCCATCTACGAGCATCGTGAGGCCTGGGACCCTGTTGGTTTGGCCCAGCTGGCCTCCTAGTCCGACCCTGCAGCATCTGTTCACAAAGACTGATCCCCTTTGACTTGCATTGGACACCCGACGCTGTTTTGCACCACTGCACCCGGCCACCCTGGTGCCACTGTAGGTGACCTGCTGGTGCTGCCTTGGACCTTGCCCAATTCTCTCCTCGGGTCCAGGAGGTTGGTCTCATAAGTCATTGCAAATAACATGTATGCCATATATGTTCTTCTAGGATAACATTGCAGCCTCTGAAAAATGCACTAATTTTCGACTTTTCAACCGTAAAATGATTTCTCTCACAAAACCTGATGCCATTCATTCTGGTGCCTAAACGTATATAAAGATATGTGTTATTTTTATAAATTGATGTGGATCTCCTTAATGAGTCCTGACTCATGTTTTGACTTGTGAGTATATTATTGCAGATGTCCAACACCCCTCTCTGATAAGCCCAAGGCTGAACAACCACACTCCCCCAGAAGAACACATTGGGATTGCTCTCCACACATAAGGGAATACCTGGACTCTTTGCACGGTATATCTATTTTTAGCATACCATATAAAGAGCCGCCTTCCAACAGTTGCGAAAAAGCGTTGAAACGCTTGGGCAATAACTTGGCTCCTCCGTACTCTATGTCCATCCACAGAGAGGATCTCTTAGACCCTGTTCTTTTGGGCTTGAGATTGTAGTTTATGGGCAAGTAGGTGGCCTGCTTTGTTGCTGCCTATGTAGTATTTTTGTTTAGTACGCAGTAAGGTGTATTCTGCTCTGTCCCAATCTAGGGCTTTAGGCATTTTTCTAGCTGTGGTCAGCTGCCTACTCACCCAGTGTGTGCCTGTCTGTTGATAAACCTCCTCCAGCGCCCTAACACTGGCCTCGAGGGCGGCCCTCTTATTTCGTCTCTCCAGTCTTGCAGAGATGGCTATAAAGGTTCCCTTTATTACCGCCTTCAATGTTTGCCAGAGGAGCACGATGGTAGTGGTTGTTGTGTTTTTGGAGTGGAGGAAGTGTTGGACAGCATCCCTGATTTCATTCGTGATTGATACGTATCCAAGTAGTTTTTTGTTAAGGCACCACTGTCGGGCAAGGGTGGTGTGGGTCAGCGTACGGAAGGTGATCATGATGGGAACGTGGTCGAACGGTTCCTCTATTTCTATTTCTTTCTATCGTGCGACTACCAGGATGCAGGGGGAGACCAGGAAACAGTCAATCCTAGCATAGGTCTGGTGGTGGACCGAGAGAAGGTGTAACCCTTGGATGAGGGATGTGCATGGCATCAAGGGCCTGTAAGGCCTCTTTCCCTTAACCACTGCCGCCCCATGTCTGTTGTTGCCCTTGACTGGTCCTGTCTGTTTGCTGACCTATCCTGGATGTTGGTATAGACTATGTTAAAGTCACTCCCTAGCACCATATCCCAGTCAGGGGTTGCAGCCACTAGGCCTAAGAAATTGATTAGGAAGGCTTCCTGATGGTCGCAGGGCACAGACCATGTAGCTAGAGTGAAGGTGGAAGTGTCTATTGAGAGTCGTAGAGAGAGAAGCTTCCCAGGAGTTATCCTTGGGTGTGCGTGACATGGCCCTGGAAGGCGTTGGGTAGTAAAATTGCTCCCCTGCCTTCTTGCTGGGTCCTGAGGGCATGTACTGCCTGTCAAACCAGCGAGACCTCAATCTCTTCCAATCTTTTTTAAGCACGTGCATCTCTTGAAGGAAGGCAATATTGCAGTTAGAGTCTCTTAAGAGAGGGCAGGACCAAGCATTTTGCCGGGTCATTGAGATTTCTAAAATTAAGGCTCAGGACTTTGATCATTTGTGAATGGTGAGGGTGTTCTGTGTTTAGGGTGCTCAGAGCAACATGTGCAGCAGGGGGGTGCTTTCGATTGCGTATGTGATGGCCTGAAAGGGGGATGGCACCCTGGTGGTGGGGTTGGGTGTACAAACAAGGAAAAGTCAATGTGGTGGGTAATTACGTCCTCTATGGTTTTCCTGTTTAAGTCAACATGGCAGGTAGTGACATCAACAGCAAGGCAGTGAGGGTAAACCATGGAGTTTGGGGCTGCTCCTCCCGATGCTAAGGGGTAGTGATTGTTTTGTTGGTCTTGCCTGCTGGGCTTTTCAGTAGACGGATCCCGAGGCACGAGCTTACCGTCTCATGGGTGCCTCCTAGAGATAGTTTTTCGTTGACTACCCATGGGGTTATTCTGAGTACTGTTCTTCGGTGGCTTTAGCCCCTAGAGGTACCGTATGAGCACTTTGCTTTGTCAGCAGCTCTCATCTTGGGTCAGCTTGGTAGTGCCTCTCCATGTTTGGTGTTGGTTATTTCTTTCAGGAGGTTTGTATGTGGAGGGATCCTGAGGAGGGGTCTCGTGATCAGACTCCCCCCGTGGGCTTGCAGACCCAGGATTGCATTAGCCTCCTCCATGACGCGGATGGCTCATGTTTTTCTGTCCCAGACAAAGCTTAAGCATTTAGACTTTATTCCCCGTTCGCATAGAAGGCAGTAGAGTCTTTGAGGACATGGCACTTGTCGAGGCGGGGCGGTTCTGTTCCCTTCCCCCTCCCCCAGACAGGCTATAGGTGCAAGAAACTCCTAAATTACCCAAGGAATCGGCTCTACTGATTCACTTCTTAGATTATTGTGCAGGTCCCTTTTGTGCTTTCAAGATGGCGGCCCTCAGAGGCACTTCCATTTCTAGAGTTAGTGTTCTAGTGTTTATGGGTGTAAGCCAAAGTGTTCAGGTGTTGGCGCTCGCGCGTCTAACGCTCTGCGCACTTCAACCGTTGGTTTGAGGAGAAAGGCTGCGTTTCTGAAACGCTCGTTCTCCCCATCGGAGTTTTGCTCAGGGTAGCTGCGTTGTTTTCAGCGTGTCTCCGCCTGACACTTTCCGCATTGTTCCAGTGTTCATCGGCTGGTGAACAACTCTTCCGTCCGTTTTTTAACAGCCATGTCAGAGTTTTTCTCTCAGAGAGTGTTGACGACTGAAGTTTCGTAGCAGTAGAAGAAACGACAGAGAAGAGATCATATATAATCGTTACCTGGTCTAAGAGTTATGTAACACATCATACTTTTTTACAATCTTATCTATGTATCAGATACATGGTCTAGTGTCCTATTCTATAACTACCATGTAGCTAACAGGAGCTATGTTACCTAAACTTTTAAAGCGCATTTTTGCATATTTGCACACTCCTACCTCAGCACTGTTCTCCAGCCGGCAGCCTCTTACCGCCCGCTTCCCGGTCCACCACGGGTTGTCCCGTTTGAGTGGAGGGAGTAGGGGCATCCAGAAGCGGCATCTCCGGGGGAGCTGAGGGGGCGGAGCCTAGGGTTAGCAGTCTAACTGCTTGATCCGATAAAAATCACATGACTTGCGGAACGCGCAGCGGATGCGCCGCGGGCGCGCCAAAGGCAACCCCGTCTGCGCCCGTTCGTGCCCGGATGGGACGAGGGGCCAGAGACGCTGCACCTTTTATTACAGGTATATGCACTTATACACCTGATTATCTTCGTTCTCTTAGAGGGAAGACACATGAAAATTGCTATCATTCGTTACATTTTTTTAATAGTGAGAAGTCCTGTCGATAGTGTTCATTCACACTCACACCATTGCTTGGAAAAGACTCAATAGATAAAGAACAGACTTCTTATATGATGTTCCTTCTGAATTGTAGGTCTCTGATAAAACATTGAACTGAAATTGCCATGCTTCTAAAAGATGAGCTCCACGACGCTTTATTTCTAACAGAGACCGACTGTCTAGCGACTCTGACCCAGCTCTGGTACAATCCCTTCCCACCGGCGATCTCATTCAGGGTTAGATCGCAATAACAGCAATGGGGGAGGCATTGCCATTATATACAAAGAGCGTTTTTCCTGTCGCGTCACACCTGCCCTACTGCTCAATTGTGAGAACTTTATGTTCTCCATTAGCTTCTCACCGACAGAAACATTTTCGGGATTATTGATTTACTGTCCCCCGGGAGCACCGGGACTGTTTCTCAAATCCTTCAGCGAAATGGTCGCCAACCTAGCCAGCACTCCCTCCAATTTTACAGTTATGGGAGATCTTGAATTGCACTTAGATGAGGCTGATAATCCAGTTATTGTGGAATTAGTTGAGAGCCTCTCAGCTCTTCAGTTCAATCAAAAAAGTGTCCGGACGCACGCACATCAAAGGCCATCTCCTGGAACCAATTTTTACCAATATTGAGGATCTCTGGGTAGGGACATCAATCCAATTTTCATGGTCTGGTCAGTTTTTGATCCCCTTATCAAGGGCCACTTTGGGACCACCAACTCTATCCAACAAGACTATAACGCAGAATCGTCTATGGTCCAAACGTCCTCTTGAACAATGGATCTCAGTTTTAGATGCCACTATACCTCCTAAAAATGACAACCCAAATGTGGCAAATGACAAGTTTAATAAATGGATTAAACATTTGCTAGACCAAACCCTCCCTAAACAATCAATTCCCAAAAAGAACAGATCTAAGATATCACCATGGTATTCCCTGAGCCTTCGTGAACTCAAACAAGCTTGTAAAAAGTTAGAGAGAGAATGGAGAAGAGATTATGCGTTATCTAGAAAACAAAAATATAGGGCCAGTATCAAAATCTATTAAAATGAAATTAAAAAAGCACAAGCCTCATATTATGGGGAAAGAATCACTCTTGCCGCGAATGCACCAGGGGAAATTTTCCGCATTGCTAAAATTAGTACCAAACTTCCTGCACCACCAACTAGCACAGATGGGGCCCCCATGCGCTGCAATGACCTGGCTGAATTATTCTATAAGAAGATTCATGATATATATCTCACATTCCTGGGCTCAGCAGTTCACTCATATCCGACGGATACGCAACCCCCAGATGTACAAGTAAAGCTAGAGCATGTTCCCCTTTTGGACACGAGTGCTCTCGAATCCATTCTCACCAAGGTGAAATCAGGTTCACCCAGTCACCCAGCCCCCCCACATATCTTGAATTTGGCAAAGGATACCACTCTTCCCGTGATCCAAGAACTTATCAACAGTTCTCACTTCTCTGGAGTGGTCCCCTCACCATGGAAAAATGCCATGGTAAAAGCATTGCTGAAAAACGCCCAATCTTGATCCTAGAACAATGGGGAATTACCGGCCGATTTCCCTACTCCCAGTAGTTAGTAAAATCTTAGAAAGGCATGTCAATTCGGTTTTATCAGGATTTGTAGAATCAATCTTTATGCTCCACTCCTCACAAACGGGGTTCTGGCCCTGTCATGGTACAGAAACAGCTCTCCTAGCTGTGGCAGAAGAGTCCAGGAGGATCCTGGATCAGGGAGGCGTTGCTGCCATCATCCTCCTCCACCTCAGTGCTGCATTTGATGCCGTCAACCATGCCATCCTGATGCATAGACGCAGGAGTCTGGGAGTGTCAGGAGATGCAGCCATATGGCTAGAATCCTTCCTAGAAGATAGATTTTTTCAGGTCTTCGAATGAGAAGTGGTGTCTGAACGTATGGCTCTCAGCTGTGGGGTGCCTCAAGGATCCTCCCTGAGCCCCACCCTATTCAATATATACATGAGGCCGCTGGCCGACATAGTACAACCATTTGGCATGAAAATTGTCACGTATGCCGATGACACACAACTTGTCGTGGCCTTAAATCGTCCTGAAAATGAATCTGCAAGTTTAGGCCCCTGTCTAGAGAAGGTTGCACAATGGATGGAGCTCTCCTGTTTAAAACTGAATGGGGATAAGACCGAATTCATGCTCCTAGTCAACTCTCCTATCTCTAGCACAGGACCACTATGGCCAACATGTTTCGGCCCCACCAGAGAAAAATCAGATTAAAAGTCTGGGTATGTGGCTGGACCGCTCACTGACTTTTGGATACCAGACTGCCAAACCGTCAGCAACATGCTATGGCATCATGAAGATGCTTTGTTGAGTGCTCCCTCCTTCTCCAGTTCTCGGCAAGAAGTATAATGATCTAGGCTCTCATAATTTCACAAATGGATTATGGAAATGAACTATAGCTGGAGCGCCGAAGGCCATGATAAACAAACTTCAGATCACTCAGAATTGTGCAGCTTGTCTGCCTCTGGGTCTCTCCCATAGGCAATCAGCCAAACCCGCACTGAAGACTTTACACTGGCTGCCTATATCCGAAAGGATCAAATTCAAGGCGCTTTGTTTTGCCCATAAGTCCTTTCAGGGATCGGGACTGTTAATCAATGAGCCCCTGATCATCCGATACCAGGCAAACAGAAGCTTTCGCTCATCGAACATGCTGCTCGCAACAGTTCCAAAAATAAAGAGGGCAAGAAGTGGAGGCCGCTCCTTCGTTTATAACGTGGCTAAATTGTGGAACACCCTCCCCCTTGACATTCAACTGTGGTACTTTAGAATTTGGGACCGCATGGGAGACAGGGCCCTACCCCTGCCTCTTGCGGTATTGGCGAACCGCGAATGGCCAATGCAGTATGTACAAGCACTTTATATAACACTTTAGCGATAAATACACATTATATACGACTTTACGTTCACTTTGTGTGTTCCATCTTGGAGCGGTGGCCATCTTATGGTTGCCCTCACATAGGCTACACATTACGAACAAATACGGGCCTTTAGAACACATGTCCTTTCTATCTGACTTCTCTGTGACCTGTTCAGCTTGGTTTCAATGCCCCAGGTCAGTCCGGTCCCACAAGCTCCCCGTCCTACGGTCACCTGTGATTAGCATCAGGGTTTGACACACCATAATGTCCCTTTCTTCCCACACAAGCCTCTGGCTAATCACTTTCACACCTGACTCTTCCTGCTTTATGGCTTGTTTTACCAACAGGAGATGCCCGTGTTTATTGGGGCCTGTTGTAATCTGATGTGGGATCTGAGCCTCGCTGGGTAAATAATTGTAGGCTGGCCTAATTGGAATGTGGGATGGTCATCATGACTCTGCCTTTTCGTTTGTAATGTATACATGTGAATGACCATATCGTAAAACGAGGAATGTGTGCCTGAAGCATGATATTTTGTATTTAAGGAGAAGCCCGTTTCTGTGTTTTGAAGCAGTCTCCTGAGAACATACATTGTGTTGTACTTCTCGGATACCTGTAATTGGTCTGCAGCCAAATAAACGATCTTTGACTTCACCTAGAAGACTCTGTGTTTCTGTGGGTCTGAAACAGGAAGAACCCGAAGTCTTAGGGTGTGTTCCCCTGCACCGCTGGGCTTAAATATCCCAGTACTTCAGTTGGCGCCCAACTCGGGGCGATTTCAGCGGTACCAGTCCAAGCCAGAGGTTCGTGAGGAGCGTCGTGTGGAAATTCCGGAGGAAGGCCGCCACTTCATCGACCCCTGTATGTCGACGTGGTCCAAAAGTCTTTTCTGCGAGGTTCTCCGCGTCCCGACGGCTACGAAGGACTGCTGCCCTGATTAATCGCCCTGTTTTGGACCCTTGACGATTTTGGTAGAGCGAAACAATCGAGAGAGTCTTCTGGTGACGCCATCGATCATCAATATTCAGTTAAGTATAAGTGGAGCGTCTCCCAATTTGTTTGGTATCCTTCGGGATCGCTTTGATTTGGAACTTGCAAGTGCCAAAGCCAGAGGACTCGTGTATTCACGAGGCTATCGTATTCGATAATCCTTTGAAGTTTGGAACTAGACTAGTGAGCGAAGATGCCTGGTTCTAGTGTATTTGGAAGATTGTTTTGTTTGAGTTGTGGAAGGGATTTCCAATTAGAGGATTCATGTCCGGTTACTCCAATTGGAACTCCAACTTATGAGCTTTATGTGAAACATGGCGTGGGCCCCATTGCATATAATGAAGTATGGATCCGATACACCAGAAAGGACGGTGTTTTAAAATGGCCCCAAAATGGTTGTTTCGATACAGATAATTTGGAAGTTAAATTGTTTAAAAAGAAAGCCCGGCCGGCGATGTTTGATTCTTTCCGCCTATGGCGAAAGGAAGCCAAACAGAAGGAAATTAAGCTAGCGAAAAGAAATAAGAGAGAAAGAGGTATGTCAGTGATGCAAGCAGCTGTGCAATTTAAAGATAATGAGGAGGAACAGATGAATGAGCAATTACACAGACAGCGCAAACTAGGGATCGATAAATGTTACCCGGTTTTGTCACCCCTTGTGCAACATGAAGCAAAAGAGAACGAGAAAGATTCCCTAATGTCCCATTTGCTAAGTTCGCCACCCCCGTATGCGCAAAATGCCACAGCGCCTCCACAGCTAGTAAATATGCAGCCTCTAGTCAATGTGCTGCAAGCCTTCCCACAACCGCCAGCTCCTCCCCAGCTGGCTCCTACCTCTGCAGTGCAGCCCTCTCAAGAGCCGCCAGTTTTGTTACCTGTAACCCCTGCGCTTCCTGCGACTTTGCCTAGTACGTCAGCTGCCTCCCGTGGCGCTTTTCCTTACACTACCCAGGTACCTGTATCTGCACCCGCTTTTCTTCCCTCTGTCTTTCCCCCCGTTTTCGCCTCAACTTCTCCTTCAGCACGACAACGACTAGCGAATGTAGTTACTAGTTTAATGTCACCTCTCTGTGGGTCATCTAGTGTGACCCCTGGTTTACCACGTAAGCAATTGCACAGTCAGCTGCCTAATCCTGAAGAGAAAGAGGTGTTAGATCATATGGCGCGTAGGTGGATTGTTTTCCCTTCACTAAATGATGTGGAATCAGTTGTTAACGTTTTCCACCAATGGGATGCCCCAAAACAAAGGTATGTCTTTGACAAAATGTGTGAATTCCTCTGTGAGGAATTGGAGGATCAGGGTTCAAATTCAAACCCACAGGAGTTGTGTCGAGTGCGGTTCGACTTTGGAACTGGTATAATTGTGGGTCCCGCCATAGATAAAGCAGTTGCGATTTTACTATCCTTGAGGAATGATGATTGTCAGCAATCACTGTTTGAACAAGATTTCCCTGTGGGGAAAAAGGGAAAAGTGCGACAATACCCTATGAGAGAAGTCCCTCCGGTATGGAAGGAAGCCGTCGCGGCTGATGCCGCTCGAGGCATTGTTGCTGCTCCAGCTCATTTCCAGCGTGTTTGGGTGCATGTCCCTTGGAAACGATCTGAAGTAATAGCGCTTAAACAGACATTGCCTGACCCCCGCAAAAACCCTGCAGGATATTATAAGGAATTGTCACAGACGGCAGGATCATGTGTCATGAATCTAGCTGATATAGATATGTTGTTTGGAAATGTTGTTCCACAGCCCTTATGGGGATCGATTCGTAATGTAGATCACGATGCAGAATTGAGCGGCACATGGGCTAATATCACTGCTGCAGACACTAGACAAATTGGTGGTGCAAAACCTGAGCCTTTAGTAGCAGAACTCCCTGGTAGAATTATTACATACATGAAAACTATAATGCCCGCGATGCGCGGGAATTGGGATAAACTATCCGCATGTAAGCAAAAGAAAGATGAAACAGTGTCTGATTTTTTCATTAGGTTTGAAGAAACGTGGTCAAGACATGAGTACTGAAGGTGGCCAATGGTTATTTGTGGATAAATGTGTGCAGAATCTACTCCCCGAGTTGTGTAGGAAATTAAAAGATTCAGAGAGTCCTTGGGCTGTTTCCTCTTCAGCGCAAATACAGGCTACTGCACAGTATTATGAAAATAGAGATGAAGACGAGAAAGATAGAACAGACAAGAAAACGAAAGAACTGAAAACGAAGGTCCTTTTACAGCAGGCTTACCCGCCACGTGGAGGACAGAATACTTATGGGCAAATGCAAGGTAGCTATCAGCAACCCCAACAGCTTCAGAATAACCAGCGAATGAATGGGTATTATCAACCACACGTTCCTGTAGGCCCTAATCAATGTTCATATTGTAGAGAGGAAGGTCATTTCAAGTATAGTTGTCCTAAATTAATGCAGCGTACTAATAATGCGTATGGCGCAAGAGGTAGAGGTGGTCAACAAGCTCCCAGAGGCAGAGGGCGTGGAAATGCTCCCCAGAACGCGCGTCCTCTTCCGCCTCAAAATGCGATAAATAGCTTTTATCAGCAAGCCAACGCGACTGGTAACACAGCTCAGTACTATAATAATGATTATTATGCAGAAGACGATAATGTGGAAGGTAACGATTACTAGGACAGCCATAGACAGAGAGAGGGAGTTGTTTCAGTGCCAGTGGATCAGAGTGGCCCATATGTTAAGGTGACCACAGCGGGTGTAACGGAGCCCTTTCTGCTGGATACTGGTGCTGCAAAGAGTTCAATCATGCATTCTAAACTCCCTGGCGCGCCTTTGTCTGGCGAAATGAATATTTCAGTAGGTTTTTCTGGCGCCCCAGTTAGGAACCCGATTTCTAGTCCTATGCCACTTTCTGTTGGACCTTGTGAACTAAAAGCACCCCTGATCCTAACGACAGGTTGTGGTGAAAATTTGTTAGGGTTGGACTTGTTAAAAAGATTGTGTGCAACGCTATATTGTTCTCCCTCAGGAGTGCAACTTACATTAGGTAAGGAAGTGATTTCCCTGATGTATTTGTCACAAAATGCACTGCCACCTGAATTGTCATCCCTTCCGGATGTCCTTTGGGCTACTGGTCCCAACGATGTGGGTCTCTTGGAAATACCGCCATATGTGGTCACTTTAAAAGCCAATGTCAGATTGCCACGCATTCCCCAGTACAAGATCTCCAATGAAGGTCAGAAAGCGTTGTTAGCAATTATCAGCGATTTGATTAAAAAGGGTGTAATTGAAGAAACAAGAGGCAACGTTTGTAATAGTCCTGTTTTACCTGTTTTAAAATGAACAGACCCTTCACAGCCACCTGTTTACAGATTTGTGATTGATCTTAGAGAGGTAAATAAGATTGTTGTACCACAGTTTCCAGTTGTCCCTGATATAACTGCCTTGTTAACTATGATTCCAGCATCCGCTGCATGGTTCTCAGTGATAGATTTAAAGAATGCTTTCTTTAGCATCCCAATTGCAGAAGAGAGCAGGGACATTTTTGGCTTCAGCCTAGGAGGTCGAAGCTTTCGCTTCAAACGCGCTCCACAGGGCTACTGTGAAAGTCCATCAATATACAGCCAAGCTTTGAAAGCGCAGCTTGACGCACTTGTTTTACCAAATGGCGCTATCCTCATTCAGTACGTCGACGATTTGCTAATCGCCGCGGACACTGAAAGGATTTGCAAAGAGGCTACATTGTCATTATTGCGTCATTTGTCTGCCTTTCATCACAAAGTGTCTCTCTCAAAAATGCAATATTGTCAACAAGAGGTGACCTACTTAGGTCATCTCTTATCGAAGGAGGGAAGGAAACTGACCCCAGAGAGAATTCAAGCCATTGCACAATTGAGTGTGCCCAGAACACAGAGAGAAGTGCGTGCTTTCTTGGGCATTACTTCATACTGTAGGCATTGGATTCCAAATTTTTCCTTGCTGGCAAAACCTTTGTTAGCATTAACATGTAAAAATACACCGAATCCTGTCCCATGGTCTGAAGAGTGTCAGAAAAGTTTTTTGGAATTGCGTAATGCATTGTGTTCAGCCCCTGTATTGGGTACCCCTGACTATAGCAAACCTTTTACATTGTATGTTCATGAAAAAGATGGTTGCGCATTATCAGTATTAACACAGCCTTTTGGCGACAGACCGTGTCCATGCGTGTATTTTTCGTCAACCTTGGACCCGGTAGCGAGGGCATTGCCAAGTTGTCTGCGAGTCACAGCCGCCGCAGCTATGTCTATTCGACAGTCTGCTGGCCTAGTAATGGATAATACATTGATTGTTATGGTTCCACATGCTGTGGACACATTGTTAAACAGGACCAAGACACAGCACTTAACTAGTGCTCGATTGTCAGGATATGAACTGACACTGTTGGCAAATCATATACACATAAAGAGATGCAACACGTTGAATCCAGCTACATTATTGCCGATTCCAGCAGACATAGATGAGATTGAGCAACATGATTGTCTGTTCAGAACAGAAGAAGAGACAAAAGGGAGAGTGGATCTCAAAGATACTCCCCTGACTGAGTGTGATGGTACCTTATGGGTGGATGGTTCGTGCTTTAAGCTTCCGAATGGTGATACGACTGCCGCATATGCTATCACGACTTTGCACACGATTGTTGAGACTGCACGCATACCACATAATTCGGCCCAAGCAGCAGAATTAATTGCCCTTACAAGAGCATGCGTGTTGTCTGAAGGAATGAAAGTGAACATATATACTGACAGCCAGTACGCCTTTGGTGTGGCCCATAGTTTTGGGCGAGTGTGGAAAGAACGTGGGTTCCTGACTTCGCATGGAGCTAAAATTCAGAATGGCAAGTTGGTGAATGATCTCCTTGAGTCACTGACCTTACCGTTACAAGTTGCGATTATGAAATGCAGTGCGCACAAGAAAGTCACTGATGATGTTGGTCGTGGTAATGCATTTGCTGATGAAATTGCGAAAGAAACAGCAAAAGATGTGAAGACTCAAATGTATGTTGCAGGCCCTGCAAGGTGGGTTGGTGATGTTGGGATGTGTGAAAACACGATAGAGAGTGTGAAGTCCCTTCAAGCTGAAGCCACAGAGAAAGAGTTGAGCAAGTGGAGAGAAAGTATGGGAAAGCTGGATGAGAATGGTTGTTGGATTGATTTATCAGAGCATCGACGATGGTTGCTACCTGATGCTTATGTGCTTCCAGTGGTTACTATGGCGCATGGAATGGCACATATTAGCGTGAAAGGAATCTGTAAGTTGTTGGCCCCAGTATGGCAGAACGCTGGAATTCTCAAATGTGCATAAAATGTGGTCAAGAATTGTATGGTATGTTTCAAATACAATCCTGGTAGGGGAACCCCAACTCCAGCTGGTCATTTTGCGCCTCCATCATATCCATTTGAGGTTTTGCAGTTAGATTTTATCCACATGGAAAGGTGCAACAACTTGAAATATGTCCTGGTTGTTGTTTGCGCTTTCTCAAAATGGATAGAAGCATATCCCCTAAAAGACAACACTGCTCTATCCACAGCCAAGGCCCTTGTGAAAGAATTTTTTCCTAGGTTTGGAATGCCAAGAATGGTGTGGAGTGATAATGGGAGTGAATTTGTGGGTCGAGTGTTGAAGAATGTGTGCGAGGGATTAGGTATAAGACAAAAATTTCACGCTGCAAATCACCCCCAATCAGCTGGATTAGTAGAGTGCTACAATGGCACTCTAAAACTTAAATTGGCCAAAATCCAGGCGAGCTCCGGTCTTAAATGGCCTGACGCTCTGCCTTTAGCACTCCTGTCCACCAGAATGACTGTGCATTCACGAGTGGGACTTAGTCCATATGAGGTGATTTTTGGCCGCCCGGCTAATGTAGGGGGTGTGCCAAGACCAACAAAGTTCAGCGAGGTCGAACATCCAGTACTGCTTGACTATTTGTACGAATTGACGGCTAAATAGCGTGTTTTACACCAACAGGTGCATGATACTCTCCCCCAGGCCTCTGAAGCCCCAGGACACCCTATTGACCCTGGCACGTGGGTTCTCATCAAACATTTCCAGCGAAAGAGCAACAATGAGCCCCGTTGGATTGGCCCTCACCTCGTACTTCTGTCTACAAGATCAGCTGTTCGAGTAAAGGGGAAAAAGAATTGGATTCACGGCACCCACATCAAGAGGATCCCTTTGCCTCTACCATATGACCAGTGGGTCCAGGAGGGTATCGCTGATTCTGAAACAGACACTGTACCCCGTTTTGTACCATTCAGTGATGCACGCATAAGAGGCACAACTTCAGCACAAGAAAGTGACGATATTTTGCAAGAAGCTGTGCCACCGTCAATTCGATTGGACACCACAGAGCCTGAACTCTTGTTTCAAGACCAGACAGTACCTGGCCGTTTCCGCTACAACTTGAGACCAAGGCCTATGGACAAATAAATATTCCTTTCCCTTACTATTTTTTGATATTATAGCTCTCCCATCTGAAGGACTTTCTTGATTTTTGTTTTTTGAACCACCATCCGGGTTCAGCCGCAGGGTCGCGGTGCCAAGACTTTGGGGTACAGGCCGGAGACGTTAGGTCAACGGTTCTGGTTGGTCTGGGGCGTTCCCTGGACTGACAGGCGTACTCCTTAGCAGAAGATACTCACCCGCCGCGAGCGGCACGATTAGAGGATTGAGTTTTTTAAGATGGAGAGACTCGCTGAAGAAATTAACTTTAAAACAAAGATGTGTAAAATAATGAAGAGCAAACGTTTTGTATTTTCATGCCTGTTTGTATTATTTAGTATGATAATGTGTACTGTAGGTTATGTATTCTTCTCCTCTCAAGTGCCATTGCACCCACTGTACAGCCTATACCTTCTCCTACTGTCTCCTTGCACTCTTTCCACCCTCTGCCTGAACACGAACAAGCTAGACGTTCCGAGTTTGTAAACAACTCATTCATTCAACTCCTGCACCAGCACCAACTAGTCATGAATACAACCAATTGTTGGGTGTGTGGTTTAATGCCGCACACCATTAACAAGGGTATTCCTTATCTAGTGCCGCCGTTTAGTTACAATGGATCGTCATGGGCATTCCAGACCATGTTTCTTTTTGCCTTAGATGCCTACTCCCTGCGACAACCGCATTCCATCAGACCTAGCACAAATAATAAGGCCTTAATGAAAGGAGTCGCCGATATGAGCCGAGATATCGACGCATTCTCATCTATTCCCAAGGATGAATTGCGAGCCTATGTAGGTTGGAACGCGACGGGGTATAGCATTAGTCTGGGTGAAAGGCAGCGAAAAATCTCTTCACCAATTTGGGTCGTACCTCACATGGGTCGGTTCTGTTTACAAGGTAATGGTCAGAATCCAAGAGCTCAACTGGGGAAAAATGACTGTACTGAAACGTACACTTTCCCATCACAGTTTTCCCCTGCGTTTTTGGCTGCCAAGGGTACCTATTTTGTCTGCAATGACCGAGCATATACATGGTTGCCCCCTGATTTCTCGGGCACATGTTATATTGCAAACTTGCTACCGCCAACATTCACTGTTGCCTCTGATTACCACAAGACCAGAGTGGTAAGAGGCGTGATTAGTAAGGAGGATACTGCCGGTCAGGAAGCAGGAGACTTCTTTTTGGGTTTCCTGCCGTTTTGGGGACCGATGGTCAATAGTAGGAACCTGAGACAACTGACTTGTGTGGTTGAATCCACTGTTAATGTTACGGCTGGTGCCCTTGGTAATTTGACATATATTAATGCTTGACAAGGGGAAACCCGTAAGGTAGGAAGGACCCAGGGTACTTACTAATTTGAAAAACAAGAGGTCCTTCAAAAACAATGCAGCATGCGATAAATATAGACCAGAATCGGCTCTATATCACTTGTACAATGCCCAGCCGGACATTGAAGTTTTAATGATCAATAGAAGTAATTTCTGACATACATTAGAATGTAGAGTGGGACACAGTCCTGTGTCCTTACCAACTGAACAAAAAGTACAGACAGTCAAACACAAGAAACATACATCAGGCTGAAGAGTGAAGCTTATAGCCAGTACGAGATACAACGGCAAGCTTTCTTAAAGGTACAGTGTCATGCACAATTTTTAACAAATGCGTTTAAAATGCATGTTTGTACATGGGGTCGACGACGTTTCGATCTATTCAACCAATACATAGATCATCATCAGGACTAGAGAGAATATAAGCCTGAATTTACAATTCCCATTTCGGAGACGAGTGACTCCTTGAATAATTGCACACAGTCCCAGGTAAGGAAGTAGTTGCGCGGATCAACCGGCCAGGACAATACCATGGAGGTTCAGCTGAAAACAATTGATCGCTGCAGCTTGTTGAGGGAATTTAAGGGAACGACCAACTACCCAGCGTGGCGGCTTGAGAATCCAAGGTCCGCCAGCATCAGGGGGAACTGCGCAGTTCCCCCTGATGCTGGCGGACCTTGGATTCTCAAGCCGCCACGCTGGGTAGTTGGTCGTTCCCTTAAATTCCCTCAACAAGCTGCAGCGATCAATTGTTTTCAGCTGAACCTCCATGGTATTGTCCTGGCCGGTTGATCCGCGCAACTACTTCCTTACCTGGGACTGTGTGCAATTATTCAAGGAGTCACTCGTCTCCGAAATGGGAATTGTAAATTCAGGCTTATATTCTCTCTAGTCCTGATGATGATCTATGTATTGGTTGAATAGATCGAAACGTCGTCGACCCCATGTACAAACATGCATTTTAAACGCATTTGTTAAAAATTGTGCATGACACTGTACCTTTAAGAAAGCTTGCCGTTGTATCTCGTACTGGCTATAAGCTTCACTCTTCAGCCTGATGTATGTTTCTTGTGTTTGACTGTCTGTACTTTTTGTTCAGTTGGTAAGGACACAGGACTGTGTCCCACTCTACATTCTAATGTATGTCAGAAATTACTTCTATTGATCATTAAAACTTCAATGTCCGGCTGGGCATTGTACAAGTGATATAGAGCCGATTCTGGTCTATATTTATCGCATGCTGCATTGTTTTTGAAGGACCTCTTGTTTTTCAAATTACTTGGTAATTTGACAGCTGAGCTCCAAGCTGACCGCCTCATGACTTTGCAGAACCGTATGGTTCTAGACGTCATACTTGCAGACCGCGGTGGGGTATGTAAGGTCATCCAATCTAGTTGTTGCATTTTCATTCCAGATAACGCTCCAACAGTTTATCAAGCCATCTCCAAACTGCATAAAATATCTGAGTCCATACACGTGGATAAAGGAGATTGGTCACTGGTGGGGTGGTTCTGGGAACTGATATCTGCCTGGGGTTGGAAAATTCTGATGGTCATTGGAATGATCTTAGCCATTCTTTTCCTGTTCTGTCTGTGTATACAGTGTGCTCCTGCGATATGTGGCCTCTGTGCTACATTATGTGTAAGGAAACCTGTATCGAGGGACGAACTAAGTAATAGGATGATGCTGCAGCAACATCTCCATGACTTCATGAATATAGACCTGGACTCGGATTGAAGTGAGCCTGGTTATTGCCTATGTAAGGGCAAAAGGAGGGTCTGTGGTACTTTAGAATTTGGGACCGCATGGGAGACAGGGCCCTACCCCTGCCTCTTGCGGTATTGGCGAACCGCGAATGGCCAATGCAGTATGTACAAGCACTTTATATAACACTTTAGCGATAAATACACATTATATACGACTTTACGTTCACTTTGTGTGTTCCATCTTGGAGCGGTGGCCATCTTATGGTTGCCCTCACATAGGCTACACATTACGAACAAATACGGGCCTTTAGAACACATGTCCTTTCTATCTGACTTCTCTGTGACCTGTTCAGCTTGGTTTCAATGCCCCAGGTCAGTCCGGTCCCACAAGCTCCCCGTCCTACGGTCACCTGTGATTAGCATCAGGGTTTGACACACCATAAAGTCCCTTTCTTCCCACACAAGCCTCTGGCTAATCACTTTCACACCTGACTCTTCCTGCTTTATGGCTTGTTTTACCAACAGGAGATGCCCGTGTTTATTGGGGCCTGTTGTAATCTGATGTGGGATCTGAGCCTCGCTGGGTAAATAATTGTAGGCTGGCCTAACTGGAATGTGGGATGGTCATCATGACTCTGCCTTTTCGTTTGTAATGTATACATGTGAATGACCATATCGTAAAACGAGGAATGTGTGCCTGAAGCATGATATTTTGTATTTAAGGAGAAGCCCATTTCTGTGTTTTGAAGCAGTCTCCTGAGAACATACATTGTGTTGTACTTCTCGGATACCTGTAATTGGTCTGCAGCCAAATAAACGATCTTTGACTTCACCTAGAAGACTCTGTGTTTCTGTGGGTCTGAAACAGGAAGAACCCGAAGTCTTAGGGTGTGTTCCCCTGCACCGCTGGGCTTAAATATCCCAGTACTTCACAACAGGAAACCAACCATTTGTCTTTCAGGAAACAACTGAAAACCTGGCTATTTTAATTTACCGCTTAGCAGAGCTTGCTTCTAGGTCCACGTCCGCTGATAGCACTGGGATGCCTTAAGGTAGCTATGCACACTATAAATGTTTATTTCATTCATTCATTTCATTTTATTTTATGCTTCCTGATATATGTGATTATTACTTTTTAGGATCTTACTGGCTGGGTATGATACAGTCCAGAGTCTATAATATATATTGTGTTCTAACTGTTGAATATATATGATCTATTCTCTGTCTTTTCTTCTTCCTTCTGTGTCTATACTCTCACATTATATTGATATGTTTCTACATGCGATTGGAATTGCTCTAAAAACTATATTGTTGTAACAGGTTACTTGCTGTGGTTGGGGCATTCGCGTTTACCGTTGCGTTAAAATTAACGGTTTACTTTTGGATACTTATGAGCGGTATGGGTGGATTAGAACCACACTAATTGGACTCCTCAAGCCGCCACAATATGTGGGGCTCATATTGTTTAATTACGGTCGGGTGGTATGCGCACACTAGTTACTTTTTAGCTCAAGTATATTTTAGGATGCCTTAAGGTGTGATAGAACTTGACGTTTATGTTTATTTCTGATTTCTTTTTGAGTACAACTAAGATTCTGGCCTCTCCAATATGGCGCGGGCTCCCACACTCCAAATGGAGACACATACATTTCAGCTTTCTTGAGTTTGGGCTTGGTCACGTGTAACGACCCTCTATAAACACGAATGACGATGTACGTTCGTGTTCACTATTCTGAACGGACTGACGTCACGAGTCGGACACTTTCACGCGATACTGGGTGAGTGAACAAAAGCGCTGCTCGGTTTTACTTCAAATAGGATCTTGTTTGTTGCTAGTACACTATAGTGGAAGAAGGGAGCGCTTCACCAGCTCACTTCAATTGTTAAGAGATTTATTTGTCGCCGCAATGATGTTCGGAATTGTCTAACGTAAGGATATGGGTTTGAATACTTAAAGGAATACAAGACGTGGCCATTAAACTGGTGACTAGAAGTCGGGCGTACTGCGTATACATCAGTATACAGAGAAATCATTCATGTATGTATTAATTTATTTTTATTTTCATCAGGGGAGCTTACCATGGACTCCTTCAAGTGCTGACCAGGTCGACCGGTTATTACACACAAGCGTTACATGAATCGACTAGTATTTTTGGTAATTATGTACTACATATTCATATGAGTTTCATTTTTACCTTTTTTTCACCATGGCTTGGACACTAGGATGACCACTATGTGTCCACTGGTTTAACTTTGTGTTTTCACAATTGGGGTCAACATAAGCGTCGATCTATGTGTTCTTTGTCTTTCTATGCTATTTGGCACTTTTATACTTTATGCTCTGATGATTGGGGTCAACATTTATGGGACACTCGTGCACGGTGTGAAACTGGATGTTATGGTATGGGTTTTGTGTACTCGTTTGTGCTTTTAAGACTAGACACATATCTTATGTTTCGCTCCTAGATAACAGTTGTAAAATATTGAATGCCCCACGTCTGGACTTGTTCGTGTATTGGAATCTGGAAATATGTTATCTATCAGGAGTAAGTGATATTTAAATTCAATGCGACCAATTCAGGAGCAGTGGGATTACGTGTTACAATATTGGATATTGTTCTTGTCATCTTTACAGATACATTGGAGGACGGAACAGATCCAAATCTGACAATTAGGCATTTTGACTCTAATGAGTTTTCTTGGATGAAGTTTGTGCGGCAATTTTGGTGCAAGACCATAAAACATCCGGATCAGTAACACCGATCTGGTGGGTTGTATATAGATATTGTTATACCTCTCACAGCTGGGTATCAATCACTACATTTGATGTCACACAGAGGTGATAAACAAGATACAGAAAGTATTTTGGTGAAGGTTCACAGTTCTACTGAACCACTAGCTTTGTGACTAAACTTTGGTTAATACAAATAACTCTTTTCTATCTCCCATTTTTCTCGTATTCTCTCTACGGTCTTTATAATTTGACCTCTATTAAAATATTAAAGTATTGCTGAAAACTGCCATGTTTATTTACAACATTGGGCTAAAGTGATTTGTACTTTGGTTGTGGTTACTATCTGTGCTAAGCACCAACAATATGTACTGTATCTGTTTTTTCAGCCTTGAAAAAGTCTAAAGAGGCGAAACACGTGTTGGCTGATGTTTTACTGTAATTGATGTTCCTCCGAATAAATCAACTTTGAACAGAAACTGGACTTTACTATGTTTTGCAAACACATTTCAGCCTGTACTTTTATATTAATTATGCTGTATAAGGACATATGATGTGATCTATGTCAAGCATGTGGTTGTTTCTACTAATATCCAATACTGTGGTGGATTAAGCAACTGCTCAAGGGAGTGCTGGGTGCGGTTCCATTATATGCTTATATTCTTTAAATTAGTATTCCTAAAGTACAGGGGACACCTTTGGTAGTAGGGTGCCGGAACTGCGATTGCACCTCTGCATGTGTACAAATTTCACCAGAATTTTTTATATTTCTCATTGACAACTTGACTTTGGTTACAAATATGGTTACGAGGTGCAGTAATTTTACCTTCCGGGGCGACTAGTACCGCACATTTCTTTGTATATCTTGAACGTGGTTGCGGAACAAATGCACTAAAGTATGGGGGTCATGGAAAGGGATGGATGATGCCTTATCAAACAATTAATGGGCTGGGAGGGGAAATATGTGCACTGGAGCAACAGGACTCAAGCTTGGTACTATGGGATGTGTCTATCACATGCTGTGGCTGGACTGTAGGTTTTATATTCAGGGGACTGTCTGTATTGGGGGGTTGTGTCACTAATGGGTGGAATTGGTTTGAGAATAACAATTTGTCTATTGTACTTAAACTGATTAAAAAGATATTTTTTTAAGTTGCTGAGGCATGATGAGCTAAAATGGAGAAATAAATTCAGAGCTGTTCTGAGCAGGGGTGGGTGGTAATTATGTTTGGTCCAGAGCACTTAAAATACTTAAGATTTTCCTGCCCAGGGCCCTGCAGCAATGAGAGAGCAGGCAGAGCTCCAAGAACAGTTAATTGAAGCAGGCACACAAAGGTGCTCAAAGCACAGAGGGCAGGGGTGGGGCCCAGATCACCCAGCAGATAACCTCTGTCCTCTGAATCCCAAGAGTCTCCATCCCTCCCTATAACACTGCAGGGGAGAGGGCGACTAAAGTCCTCAAAGCACAGAGGGCAGGGGTGGGGCCCAGATCACCCAGCAGCTAACCTCTGTCCTCTGAATCCCAAGAGTCTCTATCCCTCTCAATAACACTG
The DNA here is from genome assembly GCF_964204655.1 of Triturus cristatus. Classification (NCBI taxonomy): domain Eukaryota; kingdom Metazoa; phylum Chordata; class Amphibia; order Caudata; family Salamandridae; genus Triturus; species Triturus cristatus. The sequence goes on from NC_140589.1 coordinate 1,921,611,130, forward strand.
CAGGGGAGAGGGCGACTAGGGCCCCAAAACATTGAGGGCAGGGGTGGACCCCAGATCACCCAGCAGTCAGACTCTCTGTCCCCTGAATCCCAAGGGTCTCCATCCCTCCCTATAACACTGCAGGGGAGAGGGCGACTAAAGTCCTCAAAGCACAGAGGGCAGGGGTGGGGCCCAGATCACCCAGCAGCTAACCTCTGTCCTCTGAATCCCAAGAGTCTCTATCCCTCTCAATAACACTGCAGGGGAGAGGGCGACTAGGGCCCCAAAACATTGAGGGCAGGGGTGGACCCCAGATCACCCAGCAGTCAGACTCTGTCCCCTGAATCCCAAGAGTCTCCATCCCTCCCTATAACACTGCAGGGGAGAGGGCGACTAAAGTCCTCAAAGCACAGAGGGCAGGAGCGGGCCTCTGTCCCCTGAATCCTAAGAGTCTCTATCCCTCTCCATAACACTGCAGGGGAGAGGGTGACTAGGGCCCCAAACCATTGAGGGCAGGGGTGGACCCCAGATCACCCTAGGGCAGCCTCTGTCCCTGAATCCCAAGAGTCTCTATCCCTCTCAATAACACTGCAGGGGAGAGGGCGACTAGGGCCCCAAAACATTGAGGGCAGGGGTGGACCCCAGATCACCCAGCAGTCAGACTCTGTCCCCTGAATCCCAAGAGTCTCCATCCCTCCCTATAACGCTGCCGGGGAGAGGGCGACTAGGGCCCCAAACCATTGAGGGCAGGGGTGGACCCCAGATCACCCTAGGGCAGCCTCTGTCCCTGAATCCTAGGAGTCTCCATCCCTCCCATAACACTGTAGGGGAGAGGGCAACTAGGGCCCCAACACAATGTGCGCAAGATTGGGCCCTAGATCACTCTAGGGCAGTCAGCCCCTGTCCCCCAAACCCCCTGACTCCCCTTCTCTGCCCCATCCTCCCCATAACACTGCAGAGGTGAGGGTAGCTTGGGCCCCTACAAACCTCACGGTAAGAGTGGGCCACACCACATGGTGAAACCTCTACATACAATGGCCACATTTCCATTATCAGGTAACACATATCTTTGTGAGTCTGCAGTCACAGTGAGTAGGCGTTGACGCTTAGAAAGTGCTGAGACATCAGAAAATGTCTGTTGCGTAGAGGGTGGCTAGTTGTAATGCGGCTCATTTTTTGGGTGTTTCTAATTCTAAATTACTCTCCAATAAATCAGTCAATAAAAAGACTTGAGCTTAGTGAGTGATTACTACATACTCTATTTACTACTTCCTGGAGTGAGTCTTGAGTCTTCTCTATTGCAACGTTCGAGAGACGACTCTGGTATCCAAGTGGAATAAAGTAGTCTTGAGCTTTGAAACACCAATAGTAAGTATCAGTATATACCACAGATTCTGCCAGTAAACACTTACTGCCACAGGATCTGGGGGCATATGTATCAACAACACCATTTGCGATTCTCAAATAGCGATTTTTAAAGAATCGCTATTTGAGAATTGCAAAACGGGATGTATTTAAAAAATTGCAAACTTTTTGCGATTTCTTAAAATTCCTTAATTGCGATTAGCAAATTGCGAAATCGCAATTAAGGAATACCTGCCCATTCATTTCTATGGGCCAGGAGACCCATAGGAGTGAATGGGAAGTAATTCTCAAATAGCGAATCGCAATTTGCTAATCGCAATTTGGGAATAATTTCAAAGGTGCAAGGGTGTCATGATGACACCCTGATGCACCCCTGAAATGAGCATGTGTGTGCATATGGCGCACATACATGCCCTAAGGGCATGTATGAGCGCCACGTGGCACTTTGTAAAATTAAAAAAAGTGCATTTTGAAAGGAAATCGCAAATTACCATCAACTGGAAGTTGGTGGTAATTTGCGATTTCTTAAGGATAATTCGCACAACTTGGGTGCTTTTTACATCTCATTTAAGAAATCGCAATTTGCGATTTCTTAAATGCTTCCGCAAAATTAAGAAATCGCTAAATTAGCAATTCCTTAATTTTGCGATGGGATTTGTCTCATACATCCAGATTACCGATTTTTTAATCGCAAATGCTGTTATTTTGCGAATCGCAGCGTTTGCGACTAAAAAATCGTTTGATACATATGCCCCCTGGTCCCGTGGGTATGTTTTAGCGAGGGGTAATCTCAGTTTCCCACTTCGTCGAAATATGCCGGAAACAAACACTGCATTCTAAAGCTGGCCAGGGCCACAACCCTGACATTCCCCAGGAGAGGGCAGCACTTTAGCTTTATCATCAGAATCAATAACACACTAACTATGGGCTACAGGGCCACAACCCTGACATTCCCCAGAGAAGGGCAGCACTTTAGCTTTATCATCAGAATCCATAACACTCTAACTGTGGGCTACAGGGCCACAGCCCTGGCATTCCCATGGGAAGGGCAGCACTTTAGCTTTATCATCAGAATCCATAACACTCTAACTGTGGGCTACAGGGCCACAACCCTGACATTCCCCAGCGAAGGGCGGCACTTTAGCTTTATCATCAGAATCAATAACACACTAACTATGGGCACACTGCATTCTAAATCTGGCCATGGCCACAACCCTGACATTCCCCAGGGAAGGGCAGCCCCCATACCCAGATTTACCTATGCACCCCCCAGCTCCCTGATCACCCCTGCTCCTCCCCACCCCCTGAAGAACCCATACCCAGATTTACCTCTGCATCCCCCCCACCAGCTCCCCGATCACCCCCTGCCCCTCCCCACCCCCTGAGGACCCCAGACCCAGATTTACCTCTGCATCCCCTCCCCACCCCCTGAGGACCCCATACTCAGCTTTTCCTCTGCACCCCCCAGCTCCCTGATCACCCCCTGCCCCTCCCCACCCCCTGAGGACCCCATACTCAGCTTTACCTCTGCACCCCCCAGCTCCCTGATCACCCCCTGCCCCTCCTCACCCCAGGGGGCCCCATACACAGCTTTACCTCTGCACCCCCCTCGTCCTCTTTAATTATTTATTTTTAACGCGTTGAAGATAACCACTGACTCACTACAAAATGGGTCTAATTCAAGACTCACTAGTGTAGTGAAATGCCATAAACACAGAAAGTAATCATAACTCGTGCACTCACTCCTGCACCAGGGATCCAAAGCCCTGGGGTCAGGCGGTCAGCTGTCTCGGAAGCAGCACTCATCAAACTGCGCATGCGCACCCCCTAAACGTCAGTCTGAGTCCATCACTAACACAGTCTGGGCTCAGCGCGCATGCGCAGTTATTAACTGTCGATATTTTCACGAACTAGTAACCATGTGCAGGTGTGCGGGGCCTCCGGAAGTGACGTTCCTTGAATTGGCAAACAGTGGGTGGCGCATGCGCAGATTTCAACTTAAATTGCCGGAAGTGACGTCCACAGCCAGGGAGTGTGACTCGCAGACAGTTGAGCTGCAGCCCCAGGGGGGCGCCTCGAAGCAAAGGATTCATCTCCAGGCGCTGTGAGGCCTGGTGAGTCAGAGATGAGGCTGGAGGGGGGGGGGGGGGGGTGCCCCCGCTGGTGAAAGGCCAGAGGTCAGTGGTTTAATGACCCTCCTGCAGACAGTCTGTCAGCATATTACAGGAGTATATTTTTATATGGATAGTTCAGTGGGTTAATGCGCCTCCTGCAGAGAGTCTGCCATCGTATTACAGGACAGTATTTTACATGGACAATTCAGTGGGTTAATGCGCATCCTGCAGAGAGAGCGCCTGCATATTACAAGACTGTATTTTATATAGATAGTTCGGTGGGTTAATGCGCATCCTGCTGAGATTCTGCCATCATATCACAGGACTGTATTTTATATGGATAGCTCAGTGGGTTAATGTGCCTCTTGCAGAGAGCCTGCCAGCATATTACAAGACTATTTTATATCGATAGCTCGGTGGGTTAATGCGCCTCCTGCAGAGAGTCTGCCAGCATATTACAGGACTGTATTTTATCTGGATAGCTCTGTGGGTTAATGCGCCTCCTGCAGAGGGTCTGCCAGCATATTACAGGACTGTATTTTTTATGGATAGCTCAGTGTGTTAATGCGCCTCCTTCAGAGAGTCCTTCAGCAATGTACAGGGCTGTATTTTATCCGGATAGCTCAGTGGGTTAATGCGCCTCCTGCAGAGAGTCTGCAGCATATCACAGGACTGTATATTATACGGATAGCTCAGTGGGTAATGGGCCTCCTGCAGAGAGTCTGCCAGCATATCGCAGGACTGTATTTTATATGGATATCTCAGTGGTTTAGTGCGCCGCCTGCAGTGTTTGCCAGCATATTACAGGACTGTATTTTATATGGATAGCTCAGTGGGTTAATGCGCCTCCTGCAGAGAGTCTGCCAGCATATTACAGGACTGTATTTGATATGAATAGCTCGGTAGGTTAATGCGCCTCCTGCAAAGAAAGTCTGCCAGCATATTGCAGGACTGTATTTTATATGAATAGCTCAGTGGATTAATGCGCCTCCTGCAGAGAGTCTGAAACATATTACAGGAGTGTGTTTACAGGACTGTATCTAAATAGATAGCTCAGTGGATTAATGCACCTCCTGCAGAGAGTCTGAAGCATATTTCAGGATTGTATTTAAATGGATAGCTCAGTTGCTTACCGCGCCTCTCGCAGAGAGTCTGCCAGCATTTTGCAGGACTGTATTTAAATGGATAGCTCGGTGGGTTAATGTGCCTCCTGCTGAGATTCTGCCGTCATATCACAGGACTGTATTTAATATGGATAGGTCAGTGGGTTAATGTGCCTCCTGCAGAGAGTCTGCTGGCATATTAAACAACTGTATTTTATATAGATAGCTTGGTGGGTTAATGCGTCTTCTGCAGAGAGTCTGCCAGCATATTAGAGGACTGGATTTTATACGGATAGCTCAGTGGGTTAATGCGCCTCCTGCAGAGAGTCTGCCAGCATATTACAGGACTGGATTTTATACGGATAGCTCAGTGGGTTAATGTGCCTCCTGCAGAGAGTCTGCCATCGTATTACAGGACAGTATTTTATATGGACAGTTCAGTGAGTTAATGCGCTTCCTGCAGAGAGAGCGCCTGCATATTACAAGACTGTATTTTATATAGATAGCTCGGTGGGTTAATGCGCCTTCTGCAGAGATTCTGCCAGCATATTACAGGACTGGATTTTATACGGATAACTCAGTGGGTTAATGTGCCTCCTGCAGAGAGTCTGCCAGCATATTACAAGACTGTATTTTATATGGATAGCTTGGTGGGTTAATGCGCCTCCTGCAGAGAGTCTGCCAGCATATTACAGGGCTGTATTTTATATGGATAGCTCGGTGGGTTAACGCGCCTCCTGCAGAGAGAGCGCCTGCATATTACAAGTCTGTATTTTATATGGATAGCTCGGTGGGTTAATGCGCCTCCTGCAGAGAGTCTGCCAGTATATTACAGGACTGTATTTTATATGGATAGCTCGGTGAGTTAATGCGCCTCCTGCCGAGAGTCTGCCGGCATATTACAGGGCTGCATTTTATATGGATAGCTCGGTGGATTAATGCGCCTCCTGCAGAGAGTCTACCAGCATATTACAGGACTGTATTTTATATGGATAGCTCAGTGGTTTAATGCGCCTCCTGCTGAGATTCTGCCGTCATATCACAGGACTGTATTTTATATGGACAGCTCAGTGGGTTAATGTGCCTCTTGCAGAGAGCCTGCCAGCATATTACAAGACTATTTTATATGGATAGCTCGGTGGGTTAATGCGCCTCCTGCAGAGAGTCTGCCAGCATATTACAGGACTGTATTTTATCCGGATAGCTCGGTGGGTTAATGCGCCTCCTGCAGAGGGTCTGTCAGCATATTACAGGACTGTATTTTATATGGATAGCTCAGTGGATTAATGCGCCTCCTGCAGAGAGTTTGCTAGAATATTACAGGACTGTATTTTATATGGATAGCTCAGTGTGTTAATGCGCCTCCTGCAGAGAGTCTGCCAGCATATTACAGGGCTGTATTTTATATGGATAGCTCAGTGCATTAATGCGCCTCCTGCAGAGAGTCTGCAGCATATTACAGGACTGTATTTTATACGGATAGCTCAGTGGGTTAATGCGCCTCCTTCAGAGAGTCCTTCAGCAATTTACAGGACTGTATTTCATATGGATAGCTCAGTGGATTAATCCGCCTCCTGCAGAGAGTCTGCCAGCATGTTACAGGACTGTATTTTATATGGATAGCTCAGTGGATTAATGCACCTCCTGCAGAGAGTCTGCCATCGTATTACAGGACTGTATTTTATATGGACAGTTCAGTGAGTTAATGCGCTTCCTGCAGAGTCTGCCAGCATATTACAGGACTGTATTTTATATAGATAGCTCGGTGGGTTAATGCGCCTCCTGCAGAGAGTCTGCCAGCATATCGCAGGGCTTTATTTTATATGGATATCTCAGTGGTTTAATGCGCCTCCTGCAGAGTCTGCCAGCATATTACAGGACTGTATTTTATATCGATAGCTCAGTGGGTTAATGCGCCTCCTGCAGAGAGTCTGCCAGCATATTTCAGGATTGTATTTAAATGGATAGCTCAGTTGGTTACTTCGCCTCTCGCAGAGAGTCTGCCAGCATATTGCAGGACTGTATTTAAATGGATAGCTCTGTGGGTTAATGTGCCTCCTGCTGATAGTCTGCCAGCATATTAGAGGGCTGTATTTTATATAGATAGCTCAGTGGGTTAATGAGCCTCCTGCAGAGAGTCTGCCAGCATATTACAGGACTGGATTTTATACGGATAGCTCAGTGGGTTAATGCGCCTCCTGCAGAGAGTCTGCCAGCATATTACAAGACTGTATTTTATATGGATAGCTTGGTGGGTTAATGCGCCTCCTGCAGAGAGTCTGCCAGCATATTACAAGACTGTATTTTATATGGATAGCTTGGTGGGTTAATGCGCCTCTTGCAGAGAGTCTGCCAGTATATTACAGGACTGTATTTTATATGGATAGCTCAGTGGGTTAATGTGCATCCTGCAGAGAGTCTGCCAGCATATTACAGGACTATATTTTTATATGGATAGTTCAGTGGGTTAATGCGCCCTCCTGCAGAGAGCCTGCCAGCACATTACTGGGCTGTATTTTATATGAATACTTCAGTGGGTTAATGGTCCTGCTGCAAAGAAAGTCTACCTGCATATTAAAGGACCTGTATTATATATGGATAGCTCAATGGGTTAATGTGACTACTGCAGAGAGTCTGTCAGCATATTACTGAACTGTATTTTATATGGATAGTTCACTGGGATAATGTGTCTCCTGAAGAGAGCCTGCCAGCATATTACAGGACTTTATTTTATATGGATAGTTCAGTGGGTTAATGTGCCTCCTTCAAAGAAAGTCTACCCGTATATTTCAGAACTGTACTTTATACGGATAGCTCAGTGGGTTAATGTGCCACCTGCAGAGAGTCTGCCGCATATTACAGGACTGTATTTTATATGGATAGCTCGGTGGGTTAATACGCCTCCTGCAACGAGTCTGCCAGCATATTACAGGGCCGTACTTTATCTCAGTGGGTTAATGCGCCTCCAGCGGAGAGTCTGCCAGCATATCACAGCACTGTATTTTATACGGATGGCTCAGTGGGTTAATGTGCATCCTGCAAAGAGTCTGCCAGCATATTACAGGACTGTATTTGATATGAATAGCTCAGTGGGTTAATGTGCCTCCTGCAAAGAAAGTCTACCCGCATGTTACAGGACTGTATTTTATATGGATAGCTCAGTTGGTTAATGTACCTCCTGCAGAGAGTCTGCTGGTATATTACAGGACTGTATTTTATATAGATAGCTCGGTGGGTTAATGCGCCTCCTGTAGAGAGTCTGCCAGCATATTACAGGACTGTATTTTTATATGGAGAGTTCAGTGGGTTAATGCGCCTCCTGTAAAGAAAGTCTACCCGCATGTTACAGGACTGTATTTTATATGGATAGCTCAGTTTGTTAATGTGCCTACTGCAGAGAGTCTGTCAGCATATTACTGAACTGTATTTTATATGGATAGCTCAGTGGGTTAATGTGCCTCCTGCAAAGAAAGTCTACCCGCATGTTACAGGACTGTATTTTATATGGATAGCTCAGTTGGTTAATGTGCCTCCTGCAGAGAGTCTGCTGGCATATTACAAGACTGTATTTTATATAGATAGCTTGGTGGGTTAATGCGCCTTCTGTAGAGAGTCTGCCAGCATATTACTGAACTGTATTTTATATGGATAGTTCAGTGGGTTAATGTGCCTCCCGCAAAGAGTCTGCCAGCATATTACAGGACTGTATTTTATATGGATAGCTCAGTGGGTTAATGCGCCTCCTGCAGAGAGTCTGTCCGCATAGTACTGAACTGTATTTTATATGGATAGTTAAGTGGGTTAATGTGGCTCCTGCAAATAGTCTGTCAGCATATTACTGGACTGTATTTTATATGGATAGCTCAGTGGGTTAATGCGCCTCCTGCAGAGAGCCTGTCCACATTCTACAGGACTGTATTGTATATGGATAGTTCAGTGGGTTAATGCACCTCCTGCAGAGAGTCTGCCAGCATATTACAGGACTGTATTTTATATGGATAGCTCGGTGGGTTAATGCGCCTCCTGCAGAGAGTCTGCCAGCATATCACAGGACTGTATTTTAAATGGATAGCTTGGTGGGTTAATGCGCCTCCCGCATAGAGCCTGCCAGCATATTACAAGACTGTATTTTATATGGATAGCTCGGTGGGTTAATGCGCCTCCTGCAGAGAGTCTGCCAGCATATCACAGGACTGTATTTTATATGGATAGCTCAGTGGGTTCATGCTCCTCCTGCAAAGAAAGTCTACCTGCATGTTACAGGACTGCATTTTATATGGATAGCTCAGAGGGTTAATGTGGCTCCTGCAGAGAGTCTGCCAGCATATTACTGTGCTATATTTTATATGGCTACTTCAGTGGGTTAATGCTCCTGCTGTAAAGAAAGTCTAGCCGCATATTACAGGGCTGTATTTTATATGGACAGCTCAGTGGGTTAATGTGCCTCCTGCAGAGAGTCTGCCAGCATATTACAGGACTGTATTTGACAAGGGTAGCTCAGGGGGTTAATGCGCATCCTGCAAAGAGTCTGCCAGCATATTACTGAACTGTATTTTATATGGATTGCACAGTGGGTTAATGCGCCTCCTGCAAAGAGTCTGCCAGCATATCACAGGATTGTATTTTATATGGATAGCTCAGTGGGTTAATGCTCTTCCTGTAAAGAAAGTCTGCCAGCATATTACAGGAGTGTATTTTTATATGGATAGTTCAGTGGGTTGATGCGCCTCCTACAGAGAGTCTGCCATCGTATTACAGGACAGTATTTTATATGGACAGTTCAGTGAGTTAATGCGCCTCCTGCAGAGAGAGCGCCTGCATATTACAGGACTGTATTTTATATGGATAGCTCGGTGGGTTAATGCGCCTCCTGCAGAGAGAGCGCCTGCATATTACAGGACTGTATTTTATATGGATAGCTCGGTGGGTTAATGCGCCTCCTGCAGAGAGTCTGCCAGTATATTACAGGACTGTATTTTATATGGATAGCTCGGTGAGTTAATGCGCCTCCTGCAGAGAGTTTGCCGGCATATTACAGTGCTGAATTTTATATGGATAGCTCAGTGGATTAATGCGCCTCCTGCAGAGAGTCTGCCAGCATATTACAGGACTGTATTTTATATGGATAGCTAAGTGGGTTAATGCTCCTCCTGCAAAGAAAGTCTACCCGCATGTTACAGGACTGCATTTTATATGGATAGCTCAGTGGGATAATGTGCCTCTTGCAGAGAGCCTGCCAGCATATTACAAGACTATTTTATGTGGATAGCTCGGTGGGTTAATGCGCCTCCTGCAGAGAGTCTGCCAGCATATTACAGGACTGTATTTTATCCGGATAGCTCGGTGGGTTAATGCGCCTCCTGCAGAGGGTCTGCCAGCATATTACAGGACTGTATTTTATATGGATAGCTCGATGGATTAATGCACCTCCTGCAGAGGGTGTGCCAGCATATTACAGGACTGTATTTTATATGGATAGCTCAGTGCATTAAAGCGCCTCCTGCAGAGAGTCTGCAGCATATTACAGGACTGTATTTTATACGGATAGCTCAGTGGGTTAATGCGCCTCCTTCAGAGAATCCTTCAGCAATTTACAGGACTGTATTTTATATGGATAGCTCAGTGGATTAATGCGCCTCCTGCAGAGAGTCCGCCAGCATATTACAGGACTGTATTTTATACGGATATCTCAGTGGATTAATGCTCCTCCTGCAGAGAGTCTGAATCATATTACAGGACTGTATTTTATACGGATAGCTCAGTGGGTTAATGCGCCTCCTGCAGAGAGTCTGCCAGCATATTACAGAACTGTATTTTATATGGATAGCTCAGCGGGTTAATGCGCCTCCTGCAGAGAGTCTGCCAGCATATTACAGGACTGTATTTGATATGGATAGCTCGGTAGGTTAATGCGCCTCCTGCAATGAAAGTCTGCCAGCATATTACAGGACTGTATTTTATATGGATAGCTCAGTGGATTAGTGGGCCTCCTGCAGAGAGCCTGAAGCATATTACAGGACTGTATTTAAATGGATAGCTCAGTTGGTTACTGCGCCTCTCGCAGAGAGTCTGCCAGCATATTGCAGGACTGTATTTAAATGGATAGCTCGGTGGGTTAATGTGCCTCCTGCTGATAGTCTGCCAGCATATTAGAGGGCTGTATTTTATATAGATAGCTCAGTGGTTTAATGCGCCTCCTGCTGAGATTCTGCCGTCATATCACAGGACTGTATTTAATATGTTTAGGTCAGTGGGTTAATGTGCCTCCTGCAGAGAGTCTGCTGGCATATTAAACTACTGTATTTTATATAGATAGCTTGGTGGGTTAATGCGTCTTCTGCAGAGAGTCTGCCAGCATATTACAGGACTGGATTTTATACGGATAGCTCAGTGGGTTAATGCGCCTCCTGCAGAGAGTCTGCCAGCATATTACCGGACTGGATTTTATACGGATAGCTCAGTGGGTTAATGCGCCTCCTGCAGAGAGTCTGGCCCCATATTACAAGACTGTATTTTATATAGATAGCTTGGTGGGTTAATGCGCCTCCTGCAGTGAGTCTGCCTGTATATTACAGGACTGTATTTTATATGGATAGTTCAGTGGGATAATGTGCCTCCTGAAGAGAGCCTGCCAGCATATTACAGGACTTTATTTTATATGAATAGCTCGGTGGGTTAATGCGCCTCCTGCAAAGAGTCTGCCAGCATATTACAGGGCTGTACTTTATCTCAGTGGGTTAATGCGCCTCCAGCGGAGAGTCTGCCAGCATATTACAGAACTGTATTTTATACGGATGGCTCAGTGGGTTAATGTGCCTCCTGCAAAGAGTCTGCCAGCATATTACAGGACTGTATTTTATATGGATAGCTGAGTGGGTTAATGTGCCTCCTGCAAAGAAAGTCTACACGCATGTTACAGGACTTTATTTTATATGGGTAGCTCAGTTGGTTAAAGGGCCTCCTGCAGAGAGTCTGCCAGCATATCGCAGGACTGTATTTTATATGGATAGCTCAGTGGTTTAATGCGCCTCCTGCAGAGAGTCTGCCAGCATATTACAGGACTATATTTTTATATGGATAGTTCAGTGGGTTAATGTGCCTCCCGCAAAGAGTCTGCCAGCATATTACAGGACTGTATTTTATATGGATAGCTCAGTGGGTTAATGTGCCTCCTGCAAAGAAATTCTACCCGAATGTTACAGGACTGTATTTTATATGGATAGCTCAGTTGGTTAATGTGCCTACTGCAGAGAGTCTGTCAGCATATTACTGAACTGTATTTTATATGGATAGCTCAGTGGGTTAATGCGCCTCCTGCAGAGAGCCTGTCCGCATACTACAGGACTGTATTGTATATGGATAGTTCAGTGGGTTAATGCACCTCTTGCAGAGAGTCTGCCAGCATATTACAGGACTGTATTTTATATGGATAGCTCGGTGGGTTAATGCGCCTCCTGCAGAGAGTCTGCCAGCATATCACAGGACTGTATTTTATATGGATAGCTCAGTGGGTTAATGCTCCTGCTAAGAAAGTCTACCCGCATGTTACAGGACTGCATTTTATATGGATAACTCAGTGGGTTAATGTGCCTCCTGCAGAGAGTCTGCCAGCATATTACAGGACTGTATTTGACAAGGATAGCTCAGGGGGTTAATGCACTTCCTTCAAAGAGTCTGCCAGCATATTACTGAACTGTATTTTATATGGATTGCACAGTGGGTTAATGCGCCTCCTGCAAAGAGTCTGACAGCATATTACAGGGTTGTATTTTATATTTACAGCTCAGTGGTTTAATGTGCTTCCTGCGGAGAGTCTGCCAGCATATTACAGGACTGTATTTGATACGTATAGCTCAGTGGGTTAATGCACCTCCTGCTGTATTTTATATGGATTGCACAGTGGGTTAATGCGCCTCCTGCCAAGAGTCTGCCAGCATATCACAGGACTGTATTTTATATGGATAGCTCAGTGGGTTAATGCTCCTCCTGTAAAGAAAGTCTGCCAGCATATTACAGGAGTGTATTTTTATATGGATAGTTCAGTGGGTTAATGCGCCTCCTGCAGAGAGTCTGCCATCATATTACAGGACAGTATTTTATATGGACAGTTCAGTGAGTTAATGCGCCTCTTGCAGAGAGAGCGCCTGCATATTACAAGACTGTATTTTATGTAGATAGCTCGGTGGGTTAATGCGTCTTCTGCAGAGTCTGCCAGCATATTACAGGACTGGATTTTATACGGATAGCTCAGTGGGTTAATGCGCCTCCTGCAGAGAGTCTGCCAGCATAATACAGGGCTGTATTTTATATGGATAGCTCGATGGGTTAATGCGCCTCCTGCAGAGAGAGCGCCTGCATATTACATGACTGTATTTTATATGGATAGCACGGTGGGTTAATGCGCCTCCTGCAGAGAGTCTGCCAGTATATTACAGGACTGTATTTTATATGGATAGCTCGGTGAGTTAATGCGCTTCCTGCAGAGAGTCTGCCGGCATATTACAGGGCTGAATTTTATATGGATAGCTCAGTGGATTAATGCGCCTCCTGCAGAGAGTCTGCCAGCATATTACAGGACTGTATTTTATATGGATAGCTCAGTGGGTTAATGCTCCTCCTGCAAAGAAAGTCTACCCGCATGTTACAGGACTGCATTTTATATGGATAGCTCAGTGGGTTAATGTGCCTCCTGCAGAGAGTCTGCCAGCACATTACTCTGCTGTATTTTATATGGATACTTCAGTGGGTTAATGCTCCTGCTGTAAAGAAAGTCTAGCCGCATATTACAGGGCTGTATTTTATATGGACAGCTCAGTGGGTTAATATGCCTCCTGCAGAGAGTCTGCCAGCATATTACAGGACTGTATTTGACAAGGATAGCTCAGTGGGTTAATGCTCCTCCTGCAAAGAAAGTCTACCCGCATGTTACAGGACTGCATTTTATATGGATAGCTCAGAGGGTTAATGTGGCTCCTGCAGAGAGTCTGCCAGCATATTACTGTGCTATATTTTATATGGATACTTCAGTGGGTTAATGCTCCTGCTGTAAAGAAAGTCTAGCCGCATATTACAGGGCTGTATTTTATATGGACAGCTCAGTGGGTTAATGTGCCTCCTGCAGAGAGTCTGCCAGCATATTACAGGACTGTATTTGACAAGGGTAGCTCAGGGGGTTAATGCGCCTCCTGCAAAGAGTCTGCCAGCATATTACTGAACTGTATTTTATATGGATTGCACAGTGGGTTAATGCGCCTCCTGCAAAGAGTCTGCCAGCATATCACAGGACTGTATTTTATATGGATAGCTGTTAGACGGCGACCTCAGAGGAGCCCGGAAGGGGTCCTGACTACCCTGAGACCCACCCTCGTAGTATCGTAGCCGGGCACTGGCGGGAGACTCCCCAGGGGGAGGAATCTCGCAACTAGGATCGTACTTCTGGCACCACACGACACAGAGTGACCACACTGGGTATTTCTCAGAAAACAATCTTTATCAAGTAAGTTATCACTGCAAATATGTACAAGGTGAGCACGGGCTCAAGAGTCTCGGAAAGGTAGGGGGTAGCGGGACAGTCTTTGGCAAAGGTTCAAAGCAGGGACGTATCCGGCGCACAGCTCACAATCCTCGAGCTGGGGGATACGTGGTCGTAGTCGGGGTCCAGCGGGACCGTGAGAGTCTGGGGGAGCCGCGAGTCACTCAGCGGGCTCAGGTACAAGTTCAGAGGTCTTACGATCTTCAGGAAGCCGCGAGTCACTCCGCAGGCTTAGGCACAAGTTCGGAGATGTTACGATCTTAAGGGAGCCGCGAGTCACTCAGCAGGCTTAGGCACAAGTTCGGAGATGTTACGATCTTCAGGGAGCCGCGAGTCACTCAGCAGGCTTAGGCACAAGTTCGGAGATGTTACGATCTTCAGGGAGCCGCGAGTCACTCAGCAGGCTTAGGCACAAGTTCGGAGATGTTACGATCTTCAGGGAGCCGCGAGTCACTCAGCAGGCTTAGGCGGGTTCAAGTTCCAGGAGCCGCGTCCACGTCGGCAGGCTCTCGTGGTTCCCGCGTCGAATCTGCCGGGCAGACCCAGAGCACCCCTTGTTATAGGTCGACCCCTCTTTGATGTCCGGAGTCTGTGCAGGCAGGGGTCTTGTCACCTGGGGGTCGCTTGTCGGGATTTCCTGCTATTGTCTTTTGATCCCTTTCAGGGCCGGGTCGGGAGGAGTCCCAGACACCCAGCAGGCACGGAGCCAGCCCGCAGGGAGGCCGGAGGGCCGATCGAAACCCATCGTCCCAGGGGAGTTCAGAGGTGCGATAGAAACTGCTCCTCCCTCTCTCATCCCCTGGAAGCGTGATGTCCTCCAGCCGGAGTGGCGCCTCTAGGCCAGGGTCGCGCTGGGGCCGGGCGGCCATCTTGGTGCATGAAGTGGGCACGCGGGCCCGGGGTGGCCGAAGGGAGAGAGGCCATGGACGAGGATGTCCGGGTCGGGTGCGGGTGTTCTGGTGGGAAGGGTCGGCTAGGCCGTGTGTTTGGGCTGCAGGTACCAGGTTTCGGTGGTGCGGGGGCACGGAGGGCCATTCTATGAGGCCGGGTCCAACAATAGCTCAGTGGGTTAATGCTCTTCCTGTAAAGAAAGTCTGCCAGCATATTACAGGAGTGTATTTTTATATGGATAGTTCAGTGGGTTAATGCGCCTCCTACAGAGAGTCTGCCATCGTATTACAGGACAGTATTTTACATGGACAGTTCAGTGAGTTAATGCGCCTCCTGCAGAGAGAGCGCCTGCATATTACAAGACTGTATTTTATATAGATAGCTCGGTGGGTTAATGCGCCTTCTGCAGAGAGTCTGCCAGCATATTACAGGACTGGATTTTATACGGATAGCTCAGTGGGTTAATGCACCTCCTGCAGAGAGTCTGCCTGCATATTAGAAGACTGTATTTTATATGGATAGCTTGGTGGGTTAATGCGCCTCCTGCAGAGAGTCTGCCAGCATATTACAGGGCTGTTTTTTATATGGATAGCTCGGTGGGTTAATGCGCCTCCTGCAGAGAGAGCGCCTGCATATTACAGGACTGTATTTTATATGGATAGCTCGGTGGGTTAATGCGCCTCCTGCAGAGAGTCTGCCAGTATATTACAGGACTGTATTTTATATGGATAGCTCGGTGAGTTAATGCGCCTCCTGCAGAGAGTTTGCCGGCATATTACAGTGCTGAATTTTATATGGATAGCTCTGTGGATTAATGCGCCTCCTGCAGAGAGTCTGCCAGCATATTACAGGACTGTATTTTATAAGGATAGCTAAGTGGGTTAATGCTCCTCCTGCAAAGAAAGTCTACCCGCATGTTACAGGCCTGCATTTTATATGGATAGCTCAGTGGGATAATGTGCCTCTTGCAGAGAGCCTGCCAGCATATTACAAGACTATTTTATGTGGATAGCTCGGTGGGTTAATGCGCCTCCTGCAGAGAGTCTGCCAGCATATTACAGGACTGTATTTTATCCGGATAGCTCGGTGGGTTAATGCGCCTCTTGCAGAGGGTCTGCCAGCATATTACAGGACTGTATTTTATATGGATAGCTCGGTGGATTAATGCGCCTCCTGCAGAGGGTGTGCCAGCATATTACAGGACTGTATTTTATATGGATAGCTCTGTGTGTTAATGCGCCTCCTGCAGAGAGTCTGCCAGCATATTACAGGACTGTATTTTATATGGATAGCTCAGTGCATTAAAGCGCCTCCTGCAGAGAGTCTGCAGCATATTACAGGACTGTATTTTATACGGATAGCTCAGTGGATTAATGCTCCTCCTGCAGAGAGTCTGCCAGCATATTACAGGACTGTATTTTATACGGATAGCTCAGTGGATTAATGCTCCTGCAGAGAGTCTGAATCATATTACAGGACTGTATTTTATACGGACAGCTCAGTGGGTTAATGCGCCTCCTGCAGAGAGTCTGCCAGCATATTACAGGACTGTATTTTATATGGATAGCTCAGCGGGTTAATGCGCCTCCTGCAGAGAGTCTGCCAGCATATTACAGGACTGTATTTGATATGGATAGCTCGGTAGGTTAATGCGCCTCCTGCAATGAAAGTCTGCCAGCATATTACAGGACTGTATTTGATATGGATAGCTCAGTGGATTAGTGGGCCTCCTGCAGAGAGCCTGAAGCATATTACAGGACTGTATTTAAATGGATAGCTCGGTGGGTTAATGTGCCTCCTGCTGATAGTCTGCCAGCATATTAGAGGGCTGTATTTTATATAGATAGCTCAGTGGTTTAATGCGCCTCCTGCTGAGATTCTGCCGGCATATCACAGGACTGTATTTATTATGTTTAGGTCAGTGGGTTAATGTGCCTCCTGCAGAGAGTCTGCTGGCATATTAAACTACTGTATTTTATATAGATAGCTTGGTGGGTTAATGCGTCTTCTGCAGAGAGTCTGCCAGCATATTACAGGACTGGATTTTATACGGATAGCTCAGTGGGTTAATGCGCCTCCTGCAGAGAGTCTGCCAGCATATTACAGGACTTGATTTTATACGGATAGCTCAGTGGGTATGCGCCTCCTGCAGAGAGTCTGCCAGCATATTACCAGACTGGATTTTATACGGATAGCTCAGTGGGTTAATGCGCCTCCTGCAGAGAGTCTGCCACCATATTACAAGACTATTTTATATAGATAGCTTGGTGGGTTAATGCGCCTCCTGCAGAGAGTCTGCCTGTATATTACAGGACTGTATTTTATATGGATAGCTCAGTGGGTTAATGCGCATCCTGCATAGAGTCTGCCAGCATATTACAGGACTGTATTTTTATATGGATAGTTCAGTGGGTTAATGCGCCCTCCTGCAGAGAGTCTGCCAGCATATTACTGGGCTGTATTTTATATGGATACTTCAATGGGTCAATGGTCCTGCTGCAAAGAAAGTCTACCCGCATATTACAGGACTGTATTATATATGGATAGCTCAGTGGGTTAATGTGTCTACTGTAGAGAGTCTGTCATCATATTACTGAATTGTATTTTATATGGATAGTTCAGTGAGATAATGTGCCTCCTGAAGAGAGCCTGCCAGCATATTACAGGACTTTATTTTATATGGATAGTTCAGTGGGTTAATGTGCCTCCTGCAAAGAAAGTCTACCCATATATTTCAGGACTCTATTTTATACGGATAGCTCAGTGGGTTAATATGCCTCCTGCAGAGAGTCTGCCGGCATATTACAGGACTGTATTTTATATGGATAGCTCGGTGGGTTAATGCGCCTCCTGCAAAGAGTCTGCCAGCATATTACAGGGCTGTACTTTATCTCAGTGGGTTAATGCGCCTCCAGCGGAGAGTCTGCCAGCATATTACAGAACTGTATTTTATACGGATGGCTCAGTGGGTTAATGTGCCTCCTGCAAAGAGTCTGCCAGCATATTACAGGACTGTATTTTATATGGATAGCTGAGTGGGTTAATGTGCCTCCTGCAAAGAAAGTCTACACGCATGTTACAGGACTTTATTTTATATGGGTAGCTCAGTTGGTTAATGGGCCTCCTGCAGAGAGTCTGCCAGCATATCGCAGGACTGTATTTTATATGGATAGCTCAGTGGTTTAATGCGCCTCCTGCAGAGAGTCTGCCAGCATATTACAGGACTATATTTTTATATGGATAGTTCAGTGGGTTAATGTGCCTCCCGCAAAGAGTCTGCCAGCATATTACAGGACTGTATTTTATATGGATAGCTCAGTGGGTTAATGTGCCTGCTGCAAAGAAATTCTACCCGAATGTTACAGGACTGTATTTTATATGGATAGCTCAGTTGGTTAATGTGCCTACTGCAGAGAGTCTGTCAGCATATTACTGAACTGTATTTTATATGGATAGCTCAGTGGGTTAATGCGCCTCCTGCAGAGAGCCTGTCCGCATACTACAGGACTGTATTGTATATGGGTAGTTCAGTGGGTTAATGCGCCTCCTGCAGAGAGTCTGCCAGCATATTACAGGACTGTATTTTATATGGATAGCTCGGTGGGTTAATGCACCTCCTGCAGAGAGTCTGCCAGCATATCACAGGACTGTATTTTATATGGATAGCTCAGTGGGTTAATGCTCCTGCAAAGAAAGTCTACCCGCATGTTACAGGACTGCATTTTATATGGATAACTCAGTGGGTTAATGTGCCTCCTGCAGAGAGTCTGCCAGCATATTACAGGACTGTATTTGACAAGGATAGCTCAGGGGGTTAATGCGCTTCCTTCAAAGAGTCTGCCAGCATATTACTGAACTGTATTTTATATGGATTGCACAGTGGGTTAATGCGCCTCCTGCAAAGAGTCTGCCAGCATATTACAGGGTTGTATTTTATATTTACAGCTCAGTGGTTTAATGTGCTTCCTGCGGAGAGTCTGCCAGCATATTACAGGACTGTATTTGATACGTATAGCTCAGTGGGTTAATGCACCTCCTGCTGTATTTTATATGGATTGCACAGTGGGTTAATGCGCCTCCTGCCAAGAGTCTGCCAGCATATCACAGGACTGTATTTTATATGGATAGCTCAGTGGGTTAATGCTCCTCCTGTAAAGAAAGTCTGCCAGCATATTACAGGAGTGTATTTTTATATGGATAGTTCAGTGGGTTAATGCGCCTCCTGCAGAGAGTCTGCCATCATATTACAGGACAGTATTTTATATGGACAGTTCAGTGAGTTAATGCGCCTCTTGCAGAGAGAGCGCCTGCATATTACAAGACTGTATTTTATGTAGATAGCTCGGTGGGTTAATGCGTCTTCTGCAGAGAGTCTGCCAGCATATTACAGGACTGTATTATATATGGATAGCTCAGTGGGTTAATGTGACTACTGCAGAGAGTCTGTCATCATATTACTGAACTGTATTTTATATGGATTGTTCAGTGGGATAATGTGCCTCCTGAAGAGAGCCTGCCAGCATATTACAGGACTTTATTTTATACGGATAGCTCAGTGGGTTAATATGCCTCCTGCAGAGAGTCTGCTGGCATATTACAGGACTGTATTTTATATGAATAGCTCGGTGGGTTAATGCGCCTCCTGCAAAGAGTCTGCCAGCATATTACAGGGCTGTACTTTATCTCAGTGGGTTAATGCGCCTCCAGCGGAGAGTCTGCCAGCATATTACAGAACTGTATTTTATACGGATGGCTCAGTGGGTTAATGTGCCTCCTGCAAAGAAAGTCTACACGCATGTTACAGGACTTTATTTTATGTGGATAGCACAGTTGGTTAATGGGCCTCCTGCAGAGAGTCTGCCAGCATATCGCAGGACCGTATTTTATATGGATAGCTCAGTGGTTTAATGCGTCTCCTGCAGAGAGTCTGCCAGCATATTACTGAACTGTATTTTATATGGATAGCTCAGTGGGTTAATGCGCCTCCTGCAGAGAGCCTGTCCGCATACTACAGGACTGTATTGTATATGGATAGTTCAGTGAGTTAATGCGCCTCCTGCAGAGAGTCTGCCTGCATATTACAGGACTGTATTTTATATGGATAGCTCGGTGGGTTAACGCGCCTCCTGCAGAGAGTCTGCCAGCATATCACAGGACTGTATTTTATATGGATAGCTCAGTGGGTTAATGCTCCTCCTGCAAAGAAAGTCTACCCGCATGTTACAGGACTGCATTTTATATGGATAGCTCAGTGGGTTAATGTGCCTCCTGCAGAGAGTCTGCCAGCACATTACTGTGCTGTATTTTGTATGGATACTTCAGTGGGTTAATGCTCCTGCTGTAAAGAAAGTCTAGCCGCATATTACAGGGCTGTATTTTATATGGACAGCTCAGTGGGTTAATGTGCCTCCTGCAGAGAGTCTGCCAGCATATTACAGGACTGTATTTGACAAGGATAGCTCAGGGGGTTAATGCGCTTCCTTCAAAGAGTCTGCCAGCATATTACTGAACTGTATTTTATATGGATTGCACAGTGGGTTAATGCGCCTCCTGCAAAGTGTCTGCCAGCATATTACAGGGTTGTATTTTATATGTACAGCTCAGTGGGTTAATGTGCCTCCTGCGGAGAGTCTGCCAGCATATTACAGGACTGTATTTGATACGTAAAGCTCAGTGGGATAATGCACCTCCTGCTGTATTTTATATGGATTGCACAGTGGGTTAATGCGCCTCCTGCCAAGAGTCTGCCAGCATATCACAGGACTGTATTTGATATGGATAGCTCAGGGGGTTAATGCTCCTCCTGTAAAGAAAGTCTGCCAGCATATTACAGGAGTGTATTTTTATATGGATAGTTCAGTGGGTTAATGCGCCTCCTGCAGAGAGTCTGCCATCGTATTGCAGGACAGTATTTTATATGGACAGTTTAGTGAGTTAATGCGCCTCTTGCAGAGAGAGCGCCTGCATATTACAAGACTGTATTTTATGTAGATAGCTCGATGGGTTAATGCGTCTTCTGCAGAGAGTCTGCCAGCATATTACAGGACTGGATTTTATACGTATAGCTCAGTGGGTTAATGCGCCTCCTGCAGAGAGTCTGCCAGCATAATACAGGGCTGTATTTTATATGGATAGCTCGATGGGTTAATGCGCCTCCTGCAGAGAGAGCGCCTGCATATTACAGGACTGTATTTTATATGGATAGCACGGTGGGTTAATGCGCCTCCTGCAGAGAGCCTGCCAGTATATTACAGGACTGTATTTTATATGGATAGCTCGGTGAGTTAATGCGCTTCCTGCAGAGAGTCTGCCGGCATATTACAGGGCTGAATTTTATATGGATAGCTCAGTGGGTTAATGCTCCTCCTGCAAAGAAAGTCTACCCGCATGTTACAGGACTGCATTTTATATGGATAGCTCAGTGGGATAATGTGCCTCTTGCAGAGAGCCTGCCAGCATATTACAAGACTATTTTATGTGGATAGCTCGGTGGGTTAATGCGCCTCCTGCAGAGAGTCTGCCAGCATATTACAGGACTGTATTTTATCCGGATAGCTCGGTGGGTTAATGCGCCTCCTGCAGAGGGTCTGCCAGCATATTACAGGACTGTATTTTATATGGATAGCTCGGTGGATTAATGCGCCTCCTGCAGAGGGTGTGCCAGCATATTACAGGACTGTATTTTATATGGATAGCTCAGTGTGTTAATGCGCCTCCTGCAGAGAGTCTGCCAGCATATTACAGGACTGTATTTTATATGGATAGCTCAGTGCATTAAAGCGCCTACTGCAGAGAGTCTGCAGCATATTACAGGACTGTATTTTATACGGATAGCTCAGTGGGTTAATGCGCCTCCTTCAGAGAATCCTTCAGCAATTTACAGGACTGTATTTTATATGGATAGCTCAGTGGATTAATGCGCCTCCTGCAGAGAGTCTGCCAACATATTACAGGACTGTATTTTATATGGATAGCTCAGTGGATTAATGCGCCTCCTGCAGAGAGTCTGAAGCATGTTACAGGACTGTATTTTATACGGATAGCTCAGTGGGTTAATGCGCCTCCTGCAGAGAGTCTGCCAGCATATTACAGGACTGTATTTTATACGGATAGCTCAGCGGGTTAATGCGCCTACTGCAGAGAGTCTGCAGCATATTACTGGACTGTATTTTATATGGATAGCTCAGTGAATTAGTGGGCCTCCTGCAGAGAGCCTGAAGCATATTACAGGACTGTATTTACAGGACTATTTAAATAGATAGGTCAGTGGATTAATGCACCTCCTGCAGAGAGTCTGAAGCATATTTCAGGATTGTATTTAAATGGATAGCTCAGTTGGTTACTGCGCCTCTCGCAGAGAGTCTGCCAGCATATTGCAGGACTGTATTTAAATGGATAGCTCGGTGGGTTAATGTGCCTCCTGCTGATAGTCTGCCAGCATATTAGAGGGCTGTATTTTATATAGATAGCTCAGTGGTTTAATGCGCCTCCTGCATTAGATTCTGCCGTCATATCACAGGACTGTATTTAATATGTTTAGGTCAGTGGGTTAATGTGCCTCCTGCAGAGAGTCTGCTGGCATATTAAACTACTGTATTTTATATAGGTAGCTTGGTGGGTTAATGCGTCTTCTGCAGAGAGTCTGCCAGCATATTACAGGACTGGATTTTATACGGATAGCTCAGTGGGTTAATGCGCCTCCTGCAGAGAGTCTGCCACCATATTACAAGACTGTATTTTATATGGATAGCTTGGTGGGTTAATGCGCCTCCTGCAGAGAGTCTGCCTGTATATTACAGGACTGTATTTTATATGGATAGCTCAGTGGGTTAATGCGCATCCTGCAGAGAGTCTGCCAGCATATTACAGGACTGTATTTTTATATGGATAGTTCAGTGGGTTAATGCGCCCTCCTGCAGAGAGTCTGCCAGCACATTACTGGGCTGTATTTTATATGGATACTTCAATGGGTTAATGGTCCTGCTGCAAAGAAAGTCTACCCGCATATTACAGGACTGTATTATATATGGATAGCTCAGTGGGTTAATGTGACTACTGTAGAGAGTCTGTCATCATATTACTGAATTGTATTTTATATGGATAGTTCAGTGGGATAATGTGCCTCCTGAAGAGAGCCTGCCAGCATATTACAGGACTTTATTTTATATGGATAGTTCAGTGGGTTAATGTGCCTCCTTCAAAGAAAGTCTACCCGTATATTTCAGGACTCTATTTTATACGGATAGCTCAGTGGGTTAATATGCCTCCTGCAGAGAGTCTGCCGGCATATTACAGGACTGTATTTTATATGGATAGCTCAGTGGTTTAATGCGCCTCCTGCAGAGAGTCTGCCAGCATATTACAGGACTGTATTTTTATATGGATAGTTCAGTGGGTTAATGTGCCTCCCGCAGAGTCAGCCAGCATATTACAGGACTGTATTTTATATCGATAGCTCAGTGGGTTAATGTGCCTCCTGCAAAGAAATTCTACCCGAATGTTACAGGACTGTATTTTATATGGATAGCTCAGTTGGTTAATGTGCCTACTGCAGAGAGTCTGTCAGCATATTACTGAACTGTATTTTATATGGATAGCTCAGTGGTTTAATGCGCCTCCTGCAGAGAGCCTGTCCGCATACTACAGGACTGTATTGTATATGGATAGTTCAGTGGGTTAATGCGCCTCCTGCAGAGAGTCTGCCAGCATATTACAGGACTGTATTTTATATGGATAGCTCGGTGGGTTAATGCGCCTCCTGCAGAGAGTCTGCCAGCATATCACAGGACTGTATTTTATATGGATAGCTCAGTGGGTTAATGCTCCTCCTGCAAAGAAAGTCTACCCGCATGTTACAGGACTGCATTTTATATGGATAACTCAGTGGGTTAATGTGCCTCCTGCAGAGAGTCTGCCAGCATATTACAGGACTGTATTTGACAAGGATAGCTCAGGGGGTTAATGCGCTTCCTTCAAAGAGTCTGCCAGCATATTACTGAACTGTATTTTATATGGATTGCACAGTGGGTTAATGCGCCTCCTGCAAAGAGTTTGCCAGCATATTACAGGGTTGTATTTTATATGTACAGCTCAGTGGGTTAATGTGCTTCCTGCAGAGAGTCTGCCAGCATATTACAGGACTGTATTTGATACGTATAGCTCAGTGGGTTAATGCACCTCCTGCTGTATTTTATATGGATTGCACAGTGGGTTAATGCGCCTCCTGCCAAGAGTCTGCCAGCATATCACAAGACTGTATTTTATATGGATAGCTCAGTGGGTTAATGCTCCTCCTGTAAAGAAAGTCTGCCAGCATATTACAGGAGTGTATTTTTATATGGATAGTTCAGTGGGTTAATGCGCCTCCTGCAGAGAGTCTGCCATCGTATTACAGGACAGTATTTTATATGGAGAGTTCAGTGAGTTAATGCGCCTCTTGCAGAAAGAGCGCCTGCATATTACAAGACTGTATTTTATGTAGATAGCTCGGTGGGTTAATGCGTCTTCTGCAGAGAGTCTGCCAGCATATTACAGGACTGGATTTTATACGGACAGCTCAGTGGGTTAATGCGCCTCCTGCAGAGAGTCTGCCAGCATAATACAGGGCTGTATTTTATATGGATAGCTCGATGGGTCAATGCGCCTCCTGCAGAGAGAGCGCCTGCATATTACATGACTGTATTTTATATGGATAGCACGGTGGGTTAATGCGCCTCCTGCAGAGAGTCTGCCAGTATATTACAGGACTGTATTTTATATGGATAGCTCAGTGAGTTAATGCGCTTCCTGCAGAGAGTCTGCCGGCATATTGCAGGGCTGAATTTTATATGGATAGCTCAGTGGAATAATGCGCCTCCTGCAGAGAGTCTGCCAGCATATTACAGGACTGTATTTTATATGGATAGCTCAGTGGGTTAATGCTCCTCCTGCAAAGAAAGTCTACCCGCATGTTACAGGACTGCATTTTATATGGATAGCTCAGTGGGTTAATGTGCCTCCTGCAGAGAGTCTGCCAGCACATTACTGTGCTGTATTTTATATGGATACTTCAGTGGGTTAATGCTCCTGCTGTAAAGAAAGTCTAGCCGCATATTACAGGGCTGTATTTTATATGGACAGCTCAGTGGGTTAATATGCCTCCTGCAGAGAGTCTGCCAGCATATTACAGGACTGTATTTGACAAGGATAGCTCAGGGGGTTAATGCGCTTCCTTCAAAGAGTCTGCCAGCATATTACTGAACTGTATTTTATATGGATTGCACAGTGGGTTAATGCGCCTCCTGCAAAGAGTCTGCCAGCATATTACAGGGTTGTATTTTATATGTACAACTCAGTGGGTTAATGTGCCTCCTGCGGAGAGTCTGCCAGCATATTACAGGACTGTATTTGATAAGTATAGCTCAGTGGGTTAATGCACCTCCTGCTGTATTTTATATTGACTGCACAGTGGGTTAATGTGCCTCCTGCCAAGAGTCTGCCAGCATATCACAGGACTGTATTTTATATGGATAGCTCAGTGGGTTAATGCTCCTCCTGTAAAGAAAGTCTGCCAGCATATTACAGGAGTGTAGTTTTTATATGGATAGTTCAGTGGGTTAATGCGCCTCCTGCAGATAGTCTGCCATCGTATTACAGGACAGTATTTTATATGGACAGTTCAGTGAGTTAATGCGCCTCCTGCAGAGAGAGCGCCTGCATATTACGAGACTGTATTTTATATAGATAGTTCGGTGGGTTAATGCGCCTTCTGCAGAGAGTCTGCCAGCATATTACAGGACTGGATTTTATACAGATAGCTTAGTGGGTTAATGCGCCTCCTGCAGAGAGTCTGCCAGCATATTACAAGACTGTATTTTATATGGATAGCTTGGTGGGTTAATGCGCCTACTGCAGAGAGTCTGGCAGCATATTACAGGGCTGTATTTTATATGGATAGCTCGGTGGGTTAATGCGCCTCCTGCAGAGAGAGCGGCTGCATATTACAGGACTGTATTTTATATGGATAGCTCGGTGGGTTAATGCGCCTCCTGCAGAGAGTCTGCCAGCATATTTTAGGACTGTACTTTATCCGGATAGCTCGGTGAGTTAATGCACCTCCTGCAGAGGGTCTGCCAGCATATTACAGCACTGTATTTGATATGGATAGCTCGGTAGGTCAATGTGCCTCCTGCAATGAAAGTCTGCCAGCATATTACAGGACTGTATTTTATATGGATAGCTCAGTGGATTAGTGCGCCTACTGCAGAGAGTCTGAAGCATATTACAGGACTGTATTTACAGGACTGTATTTAAATAGATAGCTCAGTGGATTAATGCACCTCCTGCAGAGAGTCTGAAGCATATTTCAGGATTGTATTTAAATGGATAGCTCAGTTGGTTACTGCGCCTCTCGTAGAGAGTCTGCCAGCATATTGCAGGACTGTATTTAAATGGATAGCTCGGTGGGTTAATGTGCCTACTGCTGATAGTCTGCCAGCATATTAGAGGGCTGTATTTTATATAGATAGCTCAGTGTTTAATGCGCCTCCTGCTGAGATTCTGCCGTAATATCACAGGACTGTATTTAATATGGATAGGTCAGTGGGTTAATGTGCCTCCTGCAGAGAGTCTGCTGGCATATTAAACTACTGTATTTTATATAGATAGCTTGGTGGGTTAATGCGTCTTCTGCAGAGAGTCTGCCAGCATATTACAGGACTGGATTTTATACGGATAGCTCAGTGGGTTAATGCGCCTCCTGCAGAGAGTCTGCCAGCATATTACCGGACTGGATTTTATACGGATAGCTCAGTGGGTTAATGCGCCTCCTGCAGAGAGTCTGCCACCATATTACAAGACTGTATTTTATATGGATAGCTTGGTGGGTTAATGCGCCTCCTGCAGAGAGTCTGCCAGTATATTACAGGACTGTATTTTATATGGATAGCTCAGTGGGTTAGTGCGCATCCTGCAGAGAGTCTGCCAGCATATTACGGGGTTGTATTTTATATGTACAGCTCAGTGGGTTAATGTGCTTCCTGCGGAGAGTCTGCCAGCATATTACAGGACTGTATTTGATACGTATAGCTCAGTGGGTTAATGCACCTCCTGCTGTATTTTATATGGATTGCACAGTGGGTTAATGCGCCTCCTGCCAAGAGTCTGCCAGCATATCACAAGACTGTATTTTATATGGATAGCTCAGTGGGTTAATGCTCCTCCTGTAAAGAAAGTCTGCCATCGTATTACAGGACAGTATTTTATATGGAGAGTTCAGTGAGTTAATGCGCCTCTTGCAGAGAGAGCGCCTGCATATTACAAGACTGTATTTTATGTAGATAGCTCGGTGGGTTAATGCGTCTTCTGCAGAGAGTCTGCCAGCATATTACAGGACTGGATTTTATACGGACAGCTCAGTGGGTTACTGCGCCTACTGCAGAGAGTCTGCCAGCATAATACAGGGCTGTATTTTATATGGATAGCTCGATGGGTTAATGCGCCTCCTGCAGAGAGAGCGCCTGCATATTACATGACTGTATTTTATATGGATAGCACGGTGGGTTAATGCGCCTCCTGCAGAGAGTCTGCCAGTATATTACAGGACTGTATTTTATATGGATAGCTCGGTGAGTTAATGCGCTTCCTGCAGAGAGTCTACCCGCATGTTACAGGACTGCATTTTATATGGATAGCTCAGTGGGTTAATGTGCCTCCTGCAGAGAGTCTGCCAGCACATTACTGTGCTGTATTTTATATGGATACTTCAGTGGGTTAATGCTCCTGCTGTAAAGAAAGTCTAGCCGCATATTACAGGGCTGTATTTTATATGGACAGCGCAGTGGGTTAATATGCCTCCTGCAGAGAGTCTGCCAGCATATTACAGGACTGTATTTGACAAGGATAGCTCAGGGGGTTAATGCGCTTCCTTCAAAGAGTCTGCCAGCATATTACTGAACTGTATTTTATATGGATTGCACAGTGGGTTAATGCGCCTCCTGCAAAGAGTCTGCCAGCATATTACAGGGTTGTATTTTATATGTACAACTCAGTGGGTTAATGTGCCTCCTGCGGAGAGTCTGCCAGCATATCACAGGACTGTATTTTATATGGATAGCTCAGTGGGTTAATGCTCCTCCTGTAAAGAAAGTCTGCCAGCATATTACAGGAGTGTAGTTTTTATATGGATAGTTCAGTGGGTTAATGCGCCTCCTGCAGAGAGTCTGCCATCGTATTACAGGACAGTATTTTATATGGACAGTTCAGTGAGTTAATGCGCCTCCTGCAGAGAGAGCGCCTGCATATTACAAGACTATTTTATATAGATAGTTCGGTGGGTTAATGCGCCTTCTGCAGAGAGTCTGCCAGCATATTACAGGACTGGATTTTATACAGATAGCTCAGTGGGTTAATGCGCCTCCTGCAGAGAGTCTGCCAGCATATTACAAGACTGTATTTTATATGGATAGCTTGGTGGGTTAATGCGCCTACTGCAGAGAGTCTGCCAGCTTATTACAGGACTGTATTTTATATGGATAGCTCAGTTGGTTACTGCGCCTCTCGCAGAGAGTCTGCCATCATATTGCAGGACTGTATTTAAATGGATAGCTTGGTGGGTTAATATGCCTCCTGCTGATAGTCTGCCAGCATATTAGAGGGCTGTATTTTATATAGATAGCTCAGTGGTTTAATGCGCCTCCTGCTGAGATTCTGCCGGCATATCACAGGACTGTATTTATTATGTTTAGGTCAGTGGGTTAATGTGCCTCCTGCAGAGAGTCTGCTGGCATATTAAACTACTGTATTTTATATAGATAGCTTGGTGGGTTAATGCGTCTTCTGCAGAGAGTCTGCCAGCATATTACAGGACTGGATTTTATATGGATTGCACAGTGGGTTAATGCGCCTCCTGCAAAGAGTCTGCCAGCATATTACAGGGTTGTATTTTATATTTACAGCTCAGTGGGTTAATGCACCTCCTGCTGTATTTTATATGGATTGCACAGTGGGTTAATGCGCCTCCTGCCAAGAGTCTGCCAGCATATCACAGGACTGTATTTTTATATGGATAGCTCAGTGGGTTAATGCTCCTCCTGTAAAGAAAGTCTGCCAGCATATTACAGGAGTGTATTTTTATATGGATAGTTCAGTGGGTTAATGCGCCTCCTGCAGAGAGTCTGCCATCATATTACAGGACAGTATTTTATATGGACAGTTCAGTGAGTTAATGCGCCTCTTGCAGAGAGAGCGCCTGCATATTACACGACTGTATTTTATGTAGATAGCTCGGTGGGTTAATGCGTCTTCTGCAGAGAGTCTGCCAGCATATTACAGGACTGGATTTTATACGGATAGCTCAGTGGGTTAATGCGCCTCCTGCAGAGAGTCTGCCAGCATAAGACAGGGCTGTATTTTATATGGATAGCTCGATGGGTTAATGCGCCTCCTGCAGAGAGAGCGCCTGCATATTACATGACTGTATTTTATATGGATAGCACGGTGGGTTAATGCGCCTCCTGCAGAGAGTCTGCCAGTATATTACAGGACTGTATTTTATATGGATAGCTCGGTGAGTTAATGCGCTTCCTGCAGAGAGTCTGCCGGCATATTACAGGGCTGAATTTTATATGGATAGCTCAGTGGATTGATGCGCCTCCTGCAGAGAGTCTGCCAGCATATTACAGGACTGGATTTTATACGGATAGCTCAGTGGGTTAATGCGCCTCCTGCAGAGAGTCTGCCAGCATATTACCGGACTGGATTTTATACGGATAGCTCAGTGGGTTAATGCGCCTCCTGCAGAGAGTCTGCCACCATATTACAAGACTGTATTTTATATAGATAGCTTGGTGGGTTAATGCGCCTCCTGCAGAGAGTCTGCCTGTATATTACAGGACTGTATTTTATATGGATAGCTCAGTGGGTTAATGCGCATCCTGCATAGAGTCTGCCAGCATATTACAGGACTGTATTTTTATATGGATAGTTCAGTGGGTTAATGCGCCCTCCTGCAGAGAGTCTGCCAGCATATTACTGGGCTGTATTTTATATGGATACTTCAATGGGTCAATGGTCCTGCTGCAAAGAAAGTCTACCCGCATATTACAGGACTGTATTATATATGGATAGCTCAGTGGGTTAATGTGACTACTGTAGAGAGTCTGTCATCATATTACTGAATTGTATTTTATATGGATAGTTCAGTGGGATAATGTGCCTCCTGAAGAGAGCCTGCCAGCATATTACAGGACTTTATTTTATATGGATAGTTCAGTGGGTTAATATGCCTCCTGCAGAGAGTCTGCCGGCATATTACAGGACTGTATTTTATATGGATAGCTCGGTGGGTTAATGCGCCTCCTGCAAAGAGTCTGCCAGCATATTACAGGGCTGTACTTTATCTCAGTGGGTTAATGCGCCTCCAGCGGAGAGTCTGCCAGCATATTACAGAACTGTATTTTATACGGATGGCTCAGTGGGTTGATGTGCCTCCTGCAAAGAGTCTACCAGCATATTACAGGACTGTATTTTATATGGATAGCTGAGTGGGTTAATGTGCCTCCTGCAAAGAAAGTCTACACGCATGTTACACGACTTTATTTTATATGGGTAGCTCAGTTGGTTAATGGGCCTCCTGCAGAGAGTCTCCCAGCATATCGCAGGACTGTATTTTATATGGATAGCTCAGTGGTTTAATGCGCCTCCTGCAGAGAGTCTGCCAGCATATTACAGGACTATATTTATATATGGATAGTTCAGTGGGTTAATGTGCCTCCCGCAAAGAGTCTGCCAGCATATTACAGGACTGTATTTTATATGGATAGCTCAGTTGGTTAATGTGCCTACTGCAGAGAGTCTGTCAGCATATTACTGAACTGTATTTTATATGGATAGCTCAGTGGGTTAATGCGCCTCCTGCAGAGAGCCTGTCCGCATACTACAGGACTGTATTGTATATAGATAGTTCAGTGGGTTAATGCGCCTCCTGCAGAGAGTCTGCCAGCATATTACAGGACTGTATTTTATATGGATAGCTCGGTGGGTTAATGCGCCTCCTGCAGAGAGTCTGCCAGCATATCACAGGACTGTATTTTATATGGATAGCTCAGGGGGTTAATGCTCCTCCTGCAAAGAAAGTCTACCCGCATGTTACAGGACTGCATTTTATATGGATAACTCAGTGGGTTAATGTGCCTCCTGCAGAGAGTCTGCCAGCATATTACAGGACTGTATTTGACAAGGATAGCTCAGGGGGTTAATGCGCTTCCTTCAAAGAGTCTGCCAGCATATTTCTGAACTGTATTTTATATGGATTGCACAGTGGGTTAATGCGCCTCCTGCAAAGAGTCTGCCAGCATATTACAGGGTTGTATTTTATATTTACAGCTCAGTGGGTTAATGCACCTCCTGCTGTATTTTATATGGATTGCACAGTGGGTTAATGCGCCTCCTGCCAAGAGTCTGCCAGCATATCACAGGACTGTATTTTTATATGGATAGCTCAGTGGGTTAATGCTCCTCCTGTAAAGAAAGTCTGCCAGCATATTACAGGAGTGTATTTTTATATGGATAGTTCAGTGGGTTAATGCGCCTCCTGCAGAGAGTCTGCCATCATATTACAGGACAGTATTTTATATGGACAGTTCAGTGAGTTAATGCGCCTCTTGCAGAGAGAGCGCCTGCATATTACAAGACTGTATTTTATGTAGATAGCTCGGTGGGTTAATGCGTCTTCTGCAGAGAGTCTGCCAGCATATTACAGGACTGGATTTTATACGGATAGCTCAGTGGGTTAATGCGCCTCCTGCAGAGAGTCTGCCAGCATAAGACAGGGCTGTATTTTATATGGATAGCTCGATGGGTTAATGCGCCTCCTGCAGAGAGAGCGCCTGCATATTACATGACTGTATTTTATATGGATAGCACGGTGGGTTAATGCGCCTCCTGCAGAGAGTCTGCCAGTATATTACAGGACTGTATTTTATATGGATAGCTCGGTGAGTTAATGCGCTTCCTGCAGAGAGTCTGCCGGCATATTACAGGGCTGAATTTTATATGGATAGCTCAGTGGATTAATGCGCCTCCTGCAGAGAGTCTGCCAGCATATTAACGGACTGTATTTTATATGGATAGTGTGGTAAATAAAAATTCCTTTACCGGGACTGAATTTGATACGGAAACATTATAAAATAGCTCAGTAAAATGAGAGGCAGAATCCGTGATATTAGAGTTTCGGAATGGGCTTTATTCCAATGATCGATTATAATCGGATGCTCCAAGTTCCATCACCACGGGGGTTCAGGAAGTGAAGTACATACTTTATTGACAAGAAGTAACTTTTATAGTACATACATTACAATGAAGCGAATACAGTAGGCGTAACAATTGATAAGGAAATTGACGTTTTAACTGCGTAACTGAAAATGGGTGTAATAATGAGTAAAAAGGAACATAATTGGTTATGATGTCATATATAGGTGGATCTATAAGATAATACTTGGCCTAGATGCGCGCGCAGCAGCATGACGTGTAATTGACGTGTAACTAGGGGGTGAAGGGGACTTGACATTAGCTCTACATGTGGAGACGAAAAGTCTGGGGGGTCAAGTCAACCTAATCCCAAATCATATCTAACATCCTATGTTTAAAGAACTATGTTATCCACAAAAGAAGGACTCTCGGACCGAATCTATTCTATACTGACTGTGCGTGCGTGTACAAGCGTCTAAGTGTCTACACTGAATGCGAGGGGGTAGGAATTATTCCATGGTAACAGGGCTATGAATTACTTGCAAGAGGACAGAGAAGCCGGGCCTTTTGCTTGGTATCTGGAAGAATGTTTACTTAAGCTACTAGGCAGGAATGCATCGGCTGAGGGGGAAGCAGATAATTCGAAGGTGAAATACAGTTCTTGGCAGAGAATAGGCTGATGTCAGGCTTCGTGAGCCGCGCAGAGAATGAGACAATGTTCATGGTCACAGATGCAGGCTCAGACTGGAGCTTTCAGAGGCAGAAGGCAAGAAGAGTTTGATGACAGAATCAGGGCCTACTTGCCTGGACTGTAAAATGGCATAAGTGAACCATATAAAGCCGGTGGCCTTTCATATTTAGGAATGTAATATCCGGCCTATTCATGGCGGATCTGACAGAGGACATGTTGACGGTGGACGCACATGTGTTTGCGTCTTCATAACTGGAACTGGAGGGAACATACATGTACTTGTGACATGCACATAGAACCGTTGGGGTCCAAGATAGGGGACATAACTAACCAGAAAAATCCATATTTCCACAATAGCTCAGTGGGTTAATGCTCCTCCTGCAAAGAAAGTCTACCCGCATGTTACAGGACTGCATTTTATATGGATAGCTCAGTGGGTTAATGTGCCTCCTGCAGAGAGTCTGCCAGCACATTACTGTGTTGTATTTTATATGGATACTTCAGTGGGTTAATGGTCCTGCTGCAAAGAAAGTCTAGCCGCATATTACAGGGCTGTATTTTATATGGACAGCTCAGTGGGTTAATATGCCTCCTGCAGAGAGTCTGCCAGCATATTACAGGACTGTATTTGACAAGGATAGCTCAGGGGGTTAATGCGCTTCCTTCAAAGAGTCTGCCAGCATATTACTGAACTGTATTTTATATGGATTGCACAGTGGGTTAATGCGCCTCCTGCAAAGAGTCTGCCAGCATATTACAGGGTTGTATTTTATATGTACAGCTCAGTGGGTTAATGGGCCTCCTGCGGAGAGTCTGCCAGCATATTACAGGACTGTATTTTATATGGATAGCTCAGTGGGTTAATGCACCTCCTGCTGTATTTTATATTGACTGCACAGTGGGTTAATGTGCCTCCTGCCAAGAGTCTGCCACCATATCACAGGACTGTATTTTATATGGATAGCTCAGTGGGTTAGTGCTCCTCCTGTAAAGAAAGTCTGCCAGCATATTACAGGAGTGTATTTTTATATGGATAGTTCAGTGGGTTAATGCGCCTCCTGCAGAGAGTCTGCCATCGTATTACAGGACAGTATTTTATATGGACAGTTCAGTGAGTTAATGCACCTCCTGCAGAGAGAGCACCTGCATATTACAAGACTGTATTTTATATAGATAGCTCGGTGGGTTAATGCGCCTTCTGCAGAGAGTTGGCCAGCATATTACAGGACTGGATTTTATACAGATAGCTCAGTGGGTTAATGCGCCTCCTGCAGAGAGTCTGCCCGCATATTACAAGACTGTATTTTAAATGGATAGCTTGGTGGGTTAATGCGCCTACTGCAGAGAGTCTGCCAGCATATTACAGGGCTGTATTTTATATGGATAGCTCGGTGGGTTAATGCGCCTCCTGCAGAGGGTCTGCCAGCATATTTTAGGACTGTACTTTATCCGGATAGCTCGGTGAGTTAATGCACCTCCTGCAGAGGGTCTGCCAGCATATTACAGGACTGTATTTTATATGGATAGCTCAGCGGGTTAATGCGCCTCCTGCAGAGTGTCTGCCAGCATAATACAGGACTGTATTTGATATGGATAGCTCGGTAGGTTAATGTGCCTCCTGCAATGAAAGTCTGCCAGCATATTACTGGACTGTATTTTATATGGATAGCTCAGTGGATTAGTGCGCCTCCTGCAGAGAGTCTGAAGCATATTACAGGACTGTATTTACAGGACTGTATTTAAATAGATAGCTCAGTGGATTAATGCACCTCCTGCAGAGAGTCTGAAGCATATTTTTGTATTGTATTTAAATGGATTGCTCAGTTGGTTACTGCGCCTCTCATAGAGTCTGCCAGCATATTGCAGGACTGTATTTAAATGGATAGCTCGGTGGGTTAATGTGCCTACTGCTGATAGTCTGCCAGCATATTAGAGGGCTGTATTTTATATAGATAGCTCAGTGTTTAATGCTCCTCCTGCTGAGATTCTGCCGTCATATCACAGGACTGTATTTAATATGGATAGGTCAGTGGGTTAATGTGCCTCCTGCAGAGAGTCTGCTGGCATATTAAACTACTGTATTTTATATAGATAGCTTGGTGGGCTAATGCGTCTTCTGCAGAGAGTCTGCCAGCATATTACAGGACTGGATTTCATACGGATAGCTCAGTGGGTTAATGCGCCTCCTGCAGAGTCTGCCAGCATAAGACAGGGCTGTATTTTATATGGATAGCTCGATGGGTTAATGCGCCTCCTGCAGAGAGAGCGCCTGCATATTACATGACTGTATTTTATATGGATAGCACGGTGGGTTAATGCGCCTCCTGCAGAGAGTCTGCCAGCATATCACAGGACTGTATTTTATATGGATAGCTCAGTGGGTTAATGCTCCTCCTGCAAAAAAAGTCTACCCGCATGTTACAGGACTGCATTTTATATGGATAACTCAGTGGGTTAATGTGCCTCCTGCAGAGAGTCTGCCAGCATATTACAGGACTGTATTTGACAAGGATAGCTCAGGGGGTTAATGCGCTTCCTTCAAAGAGTCTGCCAGCATATTACTGAACTGTATTTTATATGGATTGCACAGTGGGTTAATGCGCCTCCTGCAAAGAGTTTGCCAGCATATTACAGGGTTGTATTTTATATGTACAGCTCAGTGGGTTAATGTGCTTCCTGCGGAGAGTCTGCCAGCATATTACAGGACTGTATTTGATACGTATAGCTCAGTGGGTTAATGCACCTCCTGCTGTATTTTATATGGATTGCACAGTGGGTTAATGCGCCTCCTGCCAAGAGTCTGCCAGCATATCACAAGACTGTATTTTATATGGATAGTTCAGTGGGTTAATGCGCCTCCTGCAGAGAGTCTGCCATCGTATTACAGGACAGTATTTTATATGGAGAGTTCAGTGAGTTAATGCGCCTCTTGCAGAGAGAGCGCCTGCATATTACAAGACTGTATTTTATGTAGATAGCTCGGTGGGTTAATGCGTCTTCTGCAGAGAGTCTGCCAGCATATTACAGGACTGGATTTTATACGGACAGCTCAGTGGGTTAATGCGCCTACTGCAGAGAGTCTGCCAGCATAATACAGGGCTGTATTTTATATGGATAGCTCGATGGGTTAATGCGCCTCCTGCAGAGAGAGCGCCTGCATATTACATGACTGTATTTTATATGGATAGCACGGTGGGTTAATGCGCCTCCTGCAGAGAGTCTGCCAGTATATTACAGGACTGTATTTTATATGGATAGCTCGGTGAGTTAATGCGCTTCCTGCAGAGAGTCTGCCGGCATATTACAGGGCTGAATTTTATATGGATAGCTCAGTGGATTAATGCGCCTCCTGCAGAGAGTCTGCCAGCATATTACAGGACTGTATTTTATATGGATAGCTCAGTGGGTTAATGCTCCTCCTGCAAAGTAAGTCTACCCGCATGTTACAGGACTGCATTTTATATGGATAGCTCAGTGGGTTAATGTGCCTCCTGCAGAGAGTCTGCCAGCACATTACTGTGCTGTATTTTATATGGATACTTCAGTGGGTTAATGCTCCTGCTGTAAAGAAAGTCTAGCCGCATATTACAGGGCTGTATTTTATATGGACAGCTCAGTGGGTTAATATGCCTCCTGCAGAGAGTCTGCCAGCATATTACAGGACTGTATTTGACAAGGATAGCTCAGGGGGTTAATGCGCTTCCTTCAAAGAGTCTGCCAGCATATTACTGAACTGTATTTTATATGGATTGCACAGTGGGTTAATGCGCCTCCTGCAAAGAGTCTGCCAGCATATTACAGGGTTGTATTTTATATGTACAACTCAGTGGGTTAATGTGCCTCCTGCGGAGAGTCTGCCAGCATATTACAGGACTGTATTTGATAAGTATAGCTCAGTGGGTTAATGCACCTCCTGCTGTATTTTATATTGACTGCACAGTGGGTTAATGTGCCTCCTGCCAAGAGTCTGCCAGCATATCACAGGACTGTATTTTATATGGATAGCTCAGTGGGTTAATGCTCCTCCTGTAAAGAAAGTCTGCCAGCATATTACAGGAGTGTAGTTTTTATATGGATAGTTCAGTGGGTTAATGCGCCTCCTGCAGAGAGTCTGCCATCGTATTACAGGACAGTATTTTATATGGACAGTTCAGTGAGTTAATGTGCCTCCTGCAGAGAGAGCGCCTGCATATTACAAGACTGTATTTTATATAGATAGTTCGGTGGGTTAATGCGCCTTCTGCAGAGAGTCTGCCAGCATATTACAGGACTGGATTTTATACAGATAGCTCAGTGGGTTAATGCGCCTCCTGCAGAGAGTCTGCCAGCATATTACAAGACTGTATTTTATATGGATAGCTTGGTGGGTTAATGCGCCTACTGCAGAGAGTCTGCCAGCATATTACAGGGCTGTATTTTATATGGATAGCTCGGTGGGTTAACGCGCCTCCTGCAGAGAGAGCGCCTGCATATTACAGGACTGTATTTTATATGGATAGCTCGGTGGGTTAATGCGCCTCCTGCAGAGAGTCTGCCAGCATATTTTAGGACTGTACTTTATCCGGATAGCTCGGTGAGTTAATGCACCTCCTGCAGAGGGTCTGCCAGCATATTACAGGACTGTGTTTTATATGGATAGGTCAGCGGGTTAATGCGCCTCCTGCAGAGTGTCTGCCAGCATAATACAGCACTGTATTTGATATGGATAGCTCGGTAGGTCAATGTGCCTCCTGCAATGGAAGTCTGCCAGCATATTACAGGACTGTATTTTATATGGATAGCTCAGTGGATTAGTGCGCCTCCTGCAGAGAGTCTGAAGCATATTACAGGACTGTATTTACAGGACTGTATTTAAATAGATAGCTCAGTGGATTAATGCACCTCCTGCAGATAGTCTGAAGCATATTTCAGGATTGTATTTAAATGGATAGCTCAGTTGGTTACTGCGCCTCTCGTAGAGAGTCTGCCAGCATATTGCAGGACTGTATTTAAATGGATAGCTCGGTGGGTTAATGTGCCTACTGCTGATAGTCTGCCAGCATATTAGAGGGCTGTATTTTATATAGATAGCTCAGTGTTTAATGCGCCTCCTGCTGAGATTCTGCCGTAATATCACAGGACTGTATTTAATATTGATAGGTCAGTGGGTTAATGTGCCTCCTGCAGAGAGTCTGCTGGCATATTAAACTACTGTATTTTATATAGATAGCTTGGTGGGTTAATGCGTCTTCTGCAGAGAGTCTGCCAGCATATTACAGGACTGGATTTTATACGGATAGCTCAGTGGGTTAATGCGCCTCCTGCAGAGAGTCTGCCAGCATATTACCGGACTGGATTTTATACGGATAGCTCAGTGGGTTAATGCGCCTCCTGCAGAAAGTCTGCCACCATATTACAAGACTGTATTTTATATGGATAGCTTGGTGGGTTAATGCGCCTTTTGCAGAGAGTCTGCCAGTATATTACAGGACTGTATTTTATATGGATAGCTCAGTGGGTTAATGCGCATCCTGCAGAGAGTCTGCCAGCATATTACAGGAGTGTATTTTTATATGGATAGTTCAGTGGGTTAATGCGCCCTCCTGCAGAGAGTCTGCCAGCACATTACTAGGCTGTATTTTCTATGGATACTTCAATGGGTTAATGGTCCTGCTGCAAAGAAAGTCTACCTGCATATTACAGGATTGTATTTTATATGGATAGCTTGGTGGGTTAATGCGTCTTCTGCAGAGATTCTGCCAGCATATTACAGGACTGGATTTTATACGGATAGCTCAGTGGGTTAATGTGCCTCCTGCAGAGAGTCTGCCAGCATATTACCGGACTGGATTTTATACGGATAGCTCAGTGGGTTAATGCGCCTCCTGCAGAGAGTCTGCCACCATATTACAAGACTGTATTTTATATAGATAGCTTGGTGGGTTAACGCGCCTCCTGCAGAGAGTCTGCCTGTATATTACAGGACTGTATTTTATATGGATAGCTCAGTGGGTTAATGCGCATCCTGCAGAGAGTCTGCCAGCATATTACAGGACTGTATTTTTATATGGATAGTTCAGTGGGTTAATGCGCCCTCCCGCAGAGAGTCTGCCAGCACATTACTGGGCTGTATTTTATATGGATACTTCAAAGGGTTAATGGTCCTGCTGCAAAGAAAGTCTACCCGCATATTACAGGACTGTATTATATATGGATAGCTCAGTGGGTTAATGTGACTACTGTAGAGAGTCTGTCATCATATTACTGAACTGTATTTTATATGGATAGTTCAGTGGGATAATGTGCCTCCTGAAGAGAGCCTGCCAGCATATTACAGGACTTTATTTTATATGGATAGTTCAGTGGGTTAATGTGCCTCCTGCAAAGAAAGTCTACCCGTATATTTCAGGACTCTATTTTATACGGATAGCTCAGTGGGTTAATATGCCTCCTGCAGAGAGTCTGCCGGCATATTACAGGACTGTATTTTATATGGATAGCTCGGTGGGTTAATGCGCCTCCTGCAAAGAGTCTGCAAGCATATTACAGGGCTGTACTTTATCTCAGTGGGTTAATGCGCATCCAGCGGAGAGTCTACCAGCATATTACAGAACTGTATTTTATACGGATGGCTCAGTGGGTTAATGTGCCTCCTGCAAAGAGTCTGCCAGCATATTACAGGACTGTATTTTATATGGATAGCTGAGTGGGTTAATGTGCCTCCTGCAAAGAAAGTCTACACACATGTTACAGGACTTTATTTTATATGGATAGCTCAGTTGGTTAATGGGCCTCCTGCCGAGAGTCTGCCAGCATATCGCAGGACTGTATATTATATGGATAGCTCAGTGGTTTAATGCTCCTCCTGCAGAGAGTCTGCCAGCATATTACAGGACTGTATTTTTATATGGATAGTTCAGTGGGTTAATGTGCCTCCCGCAAAGAGTCTGCCAGCATATTACAGGACGGTATTTTATATGGATAGCTCAGTGGGTTAATGTGCCTCCTGCAAAGAAATTCTACCCGAATGTTACAGGACTGTATTTTATATGGATAGCTCAGTTGGTTAATGTGCCTACTGCAGAGAGTCTGTCAGCATATTACTGAACTGTATTTTATATGGATAGCTCAGTGGGTTAATGCGCCTCCTGCAGAGAGCCTGTCCGCATACTACAGGACTGTATTGTATATGGATAGTTCAGTGGGTTAATGCGCCTCCTGCAGAGAGTCTGCCAGCATATTACAGGACTGTATTTTATATGGATAGCTCGGTGGGTTAATGCGCCTCCTGCAGAGTCTGCCAGCATATCACAGGACTGTATTTTATATGGATAGCTCAGTGGGTTAATGCTCCTCCTGCAAAGAAAGTCTACCCGCATGTTACAGGACTGCATTTTATATGGATAACTCAGTGGGTTATTGTGCCTCCTGCAGAGAGTCTGCCAGCATATTACAGGACTGTATTTGACAAGGATAGCTCAGGGGGTTAATGCGCTTCCTTCAAAGAGTCTGCCAGCATATTACTGAACTGTATTTTATATGGATTGCACAGTGGGTTAATGCGCCTCCTGCAAAGAGTCTGCCAGCATATTACAGGGTTGTATTTTATATGTACAGCTCAGTGGCTTAATGTGCTTCCTGCGGAGAGTCTGCCAGCATATTACAGGACTGTATTTGATACGTATAGCTCAGTGGGTTAATGCACCTCCTGCTGTATTTTATATGGATTGCACAGTGGGTTAATGCGCCTCCTGCCAAGAGTCTGCCAGCATATCACAGGACTGTATTTTATATGGATAGCTCAGTGGGTTAATGCTCCTCCTGTAAAGAAAGTCTGCCAGCATATTACAGGAGTGTATTTTTATATGGATAGCTCAGTGGGTTAATGCTCCTCCTGTAAAGAAAGTCTGCCATCGTATTACAGGACAGTATTTTATATAGACAGTTCAGTGAGTTAATGCGCCTCTTTCAGAGAGAGCGCCTGCATATTACAAGACTGTATTTTATATAGATAGCTCGGTGGGTTAATGCGTCTTCTGCAGAGAGTCTGCCAGCATATTACAGGACTGGATTTTATATGGATAGCACGGTGGGTTAATGCGCCTCCTGTAGAGAGTCTGCCAGTATATTACAGGACTGTATTTTATATGGATAGCTCGGTGAGTTAATGCGCTTCCTGCAGAGAGTCTGCCGGCATATTACAGGGCTTAAATTTATATGGATTGCTCAGTGGATTAATGCGCCTCCTGCAGAGAGTCTGCCAGCATATTACAAGACTGTATTTTATATGGATAGCTCAGTGGGTTAATGCTCCTCCTGCAAAGAAAGTCTACCCGCATGTTACAGGACTGCATTTTATATGGATAGCTCAGTGGGTTAATGTGCCTCCTGCAGAGTCTGCCAGCACATTACTGTGCTGTATTTTATATGGATACTTCAGTGGGTTAATGCTCCTCCTGCAAAGAAAGTCTAGCCGCATATTACAGGGCTGTATTTTATATGGACAGCTCAGTGGGTTAATATGCCTCCTGCAGAGAGTCTGCCAGCATATTACAGGACTGTATTTGACAAGGATAGCTCAGGGGGTTAATGCGCTTCCTTCAAAGAGTCTGCCAGCATATTACTGAACTGTATTTTATATGGATTGCACAGTGGGTTAATGCGCCTCCTGCAAAGAGTCTGCCAGCATATTACAGGGTTGTATTTTATATGTACAGCTCAGTGGGTTAATGTGCCTCCTGCGGAGA
Source organism: Triturus cristatus (assembly GCF_964204655.1). Classification (NCBI taxonomy): domain Eukaryota; kingdom Metazoa; phylum Chordata; class Amphibia; order Caudata; family Salamandridae; genus Triturus; species Triturus cristatus. The sequence goes on from NC_140589.1 coordinate 1,921,652,757, forward strand.
GTCTGCCAGCATATTACAGGACTGTATTTGATAAGTATAGCTCAGTGGGTTAATGCACCTCCTGCAGAGAGTCTGCCATCGTATTACAGGACAGTATTTTATATGGACAGTTCAGTGAGTTAATGCGCCTCCTGCAGAGAGAGCGCCTGCATATTACAAGACTGTATGTTATATAGATAGCTCGGTGGGTTAATGCGCCTTCTGCAGAGAGTCTGCCAGCATATTAGAGGACTGGATTTTATACAGATAGCTCAGTGGGTTAATGCGCCTCCTGCAGAGAGTCTGCCAGCATATTACAAGACTGTATTTTATATGGATAGCTTGGTGGGCTAATGCGCCTACTGCAGAGAGTCTGCCAGCATATTACAGGGCTGTATTTTATATGGATAGCTCGGTGGGTTAATGCGCCTCCTGCAGAGAGAGCGCCTGCATATTACAGGACTGTATTTTATATGGATAGCTCGGTGGGTTAATACGCCTCCTGCAGAGAGTCTGCCAGCATATTTTAGGACTGTACTTTATCCGGATAGCTCGGTGAGTTAATGCACCTCCTGCAGAGGGTCTGCCAGCATATTACAGGACTGTATTTTATATGGATAGCTCAGCGGGTTAATGCGCATCCTGCAGAGTGTCTGCCAGCATATTACAGGACTGTATTTGATATGGATAGCTCGGTAGGTTAATGTGCCTCCTGCAATGAAAGTCTGCCAGCATATTACAGGACTATATTTTATATGGATAGCTCAGTGGATTAGTGCGCCTCCTGCAGAGAGTCTGAAGCATATTTCAGGATTGTATTTAAATGGATTGCTCAGTTGGTTACTGCGCCTCTCATAGAGAGTCTGCCAGCATATTGCAGGACTGTATTTAAATGGATAGCTCGGTGGGTTAATGTGCCTCCTGCTGATAGTCTGCCAGCATATTAGAGGGCTGTATTTTATATATATAGCTCAGTGTTTAATGCGCCTCCTGCTGAGATTCTGCCGTCATATCACAGGACTGTATTTAATATGGATAGGTCAGTGGGTTAATGTGCCTCCTGCAGAGAGTCTGCTGGCATATTAAACTACTGTATTTTATATAGATAGCTTGCTGGGTTAATGCGTCTTCTGCAGAGAGTCTGCTAGCATATTACAGGACTGGATTTTATACGGATAGCTCAGTGGGTAATGCGCCTCCTGCAGAGAGTCTGCCAGCATATTACCGTACTGGATTTTATACGGATAGCTCAGTGGGTTAATGCGCCTCCTGCAGAGAGTCTGCCACCATATTACAAGACTGTATTTTATATGGATAGCTTGGTGGGTTAATGCGCCTCCTGCAGAGAGTCTGCCAGTATATTACAGGACTGTATTTTATATGGATACTTCAGTGGGTTAATGCTCCTGCTGTAAAAGTCTAGCCGCATATTACAGGGCTGTATTTTATATGGACAGCTCAGGGGGTTAATGCGCTTCCTTCAAAGAGTCTGCCAGCATATTACTGAACTGTATTTTATATGGATTGCACAGTGGGTTAATGCGCCTCCTGCAAAGAGTCTGCCAGCATATTACAGGGTTGTATTTTATATGTACAGCTCAGTGGGTTAATGTGCTTCCTGCAGAGAGTCTGCCAGCATATTACAGGACTGTATTTGATACGTATAGCTCAGTGGGTTAATGCACCTCCTGCTGTATTTTATATGGATTGCACAGTGGGTTAATGCGCCTCCTGCCAAGAGTCTGCCAGCATATCACAGGACTGTATTTTATATGGATAGCTCAGAGGGTTAATGCTCCTCCTGTAAAGAAAGTCTGCCAGCATATTACAGGAGTGTATTTTTATATGGATAATTCAGTGGGTTAATGCGCCTCCTGCAGGGAGTCTGCTATCGTATTACAGGACAGTATTTTATATGGAGAGTTCAGTGAGTTAATGCGCCTCTTGCAGAGAGAGCGCCTGCATACTACAAGACTGTATTTTATGTAGATAGCTCGATGGGTTAATGCGTCTTCTGCAGAGAGTCTGCCAGCATATTACAGGACTGGATTTTATACGGATAGCTCAGTGGGTTAATGCGCCTCCTGCAGAGAGTCTGCCAGCATAATACAGGGCTGTATTTTATATGGATAGCTCGATGGGTTAATGCGCCTCCTGCAGAGAGAGCGCCTTCATATTACATGACTGTATTTTATATGGATAGCACGGTGGGTTAATGCGCCTCCTGCAGAGAGTCTGCCAGTATATTACAGGACTGTATTTTATATGGATAGCTCAGTGAGTTAATGTGACTACTGTAGAGAGTCTGTCATCATATTACTGAACTGTATTTTATATGGATAGTTCAGTGGGATAATGTGCCTCCTGAAGAGAGCCTGCCAGCATATTACAGGACTTTATTTTATATGGATAGTTCAGTGGGTTAATGTGCCTCCTGCAAAGAAAGTCTACCCGTATATTTCAGGACTCTATTTTATACGGATAGCTCAGTGGGTTAATGTGCCTCCTGCAGAGAGTCTGCCGGCATATTACAGGACTGTATTTTATATGGATAGCTCGGTGGGTTAATGCGACTCCTGCAAAGAGTCTGCCAGCATATTACAGGGCTGTACTTTATCTCAGTGGGTTAATGCGCCTCCAGCGGAGAGTCTACCAGCATATTACAGAACTGTATTTTATACGGATGGCTCAGTGGGTTAATGTGCCTCCTGCAAAGAGTCTGCCAGCATATTACAGGACTGTATTTTATATGGATAGCTGAGTGGGTTAATGTGCCTCCTGGAAAGAAAGTCTACACGCATGTTACAGGACTTTATTTTATATGGATAGCTCAGTTGGTTAATGGGCCTCCTGCAGAGAGTCTGCCAGCACATCGCAGGACTGTATTTTATATGGATAGCTCAGTGGTTTAATGCTCCTCCTGCAGAGAGTCTGCCAGCATATTACAGGACTGTATTTTTATATGGATAGTTCAGTGGGTTAATGTGCCTCCCGCCAAGAGTCTGCCAGCATATTACTGAACTGTATTTTATATGGATAGCTCAGTGGGTTAATGCGCCTCCTGCAGAGAGCCTGTCCGCATACTACAGGACTGTATTGTATATGGATAGTTCAGTGGGTTAATGCGCCTCCTGCAGAGAGAGCGCCTGCATATTACATGACTGTATTTTATATGGATAGCACGATGGGTTAATGCGCCTCCTGCAGAGTGTCTGCCAGTATATTACAGGACTGTATTTTATATGGATAGCTCGGTGAGTTAATGCGCTTCCTGCAGAGTGTCTGCCGGCATATTACAGGGCTTAAATTTATATGGATAGCTCAGTGGAATAATGCGCCTCCTGCAGAGAGTCTACCAGCATATTACAAGACTGTATTTTATATGGATAGCTCAGTGGGTTAATGCTCCTCCTGCAAAGAAAGTCTACCCGCATGTTACAGGACTGCATTTTATAAGGATAGCTCAGTGAGTTAATGTGCCTCCTGCAGAGAGTCTGCCAGCACATTACTGTGCTGTATTTTATATGGATACTTCAGTGGGTTAATGCTCCTGCTGTTAAGAAAGTCTAGCCGCATATTACAGGGCTGTATTTTATATGGACAGCTCAGTGGGTTAATATGCCTCCTGCAGAGAGTCTGCCAGCATATTACAGGACTGTATTTGACAAGGATAGCTCAGGGGGTTAATGCGCTTCCTTCAAAGAGTCTGCCAGCATATTACTGAACTGTATTTTATATGGATTGCACAGTGGGTTAATGCGCCTCCTGCAAAGAGTCTGCCAGCATATTACAGGGTTGTATTTTATATGTACAGCTCAGTGGGTTAATGTGCCTCCTGCGGAGAGTCTGCCAGCATATTACAGGACTGTATTTGATAAGTATAGCTCAGTGGGTTAATGCACCTCCTGCTGTATTTTATATTGACTGCACAGTGGGTTAATGTGCCTCGTGCCAAGAGTCTGCCAGCATATCACTGGACTGTATTTTATATGGCTAGCTCAGTGGGTTAATGCTCCTCCTGTAAAGAAAGTCTGCCAGCATATTACAGGAGTGTATTTTTATATGGATAGTTCAGTGGGTTAATGCGCCTCCTGCAGAGAGTCTGCCATCGTATTACAGGACAGTATTTTATATGGACAGTTCAGTGAGTTAATGCGCCTCCTGCAGAGAGAGCGCCTGCATATTACAAGACTGTATTTTATATAGATAGTTCGGTGGGTTAATGCGCCTTCTGCAGAGAGTCTGCCAGCATATTACAGGACAGGATTTTATACAGATAGCTCAGTGGGTTAATGCGCCTCCTGCAGAGAGTCTGCCAGCATATTACAAGACTGTATTTTATATGGATAGCTTGGTGGGTTAATGCGCCTACTGCAGAGAGTCTGCCAGCATATTACAGGGCTGTATTTTATATGGATAGCTCAGTGGGTTAATGCGCATCCTGCAGAGAGTCTGCCAGCATATTACAGGAGTGTATTTTTATATGGATTGCACAGTGGGTTAATGCGCCTCCTGCAAAGAGTCTGCCAGCATATTACGGGGTTGTATTTTATATGTACAGCTCAGTGGGTTAATGTGCGAGAGTCTGCCAGCATATTACAAGACTGTATTTGATACGTATAGCTCAGTGGGTTAATGCACCTCCTGCTGTATTTTATATGGATTGCACAGTGGGTTAATGCGCCTCCTGCCAAGAGTCTGCCAGCATATCACAAGACTGTATTTTATATGGATAGCTCAGTGGGTTAATGCTCCTCCTGTAAAGAAAGTCTGCCAGCATATTACAGGAGTGTATTTTTATATGGATAGTTCAGTGGGTAATGCGCCTCCTGCAGAGAGTCTGCCATCGTATTACAGGACAGTATTTTATATGGAGAGTTCAGTGAGTTAATGCGCCTCTTGCAGAGAGAGCGCCTGCATATTACAAGACTGTATTTTATGTAGATAGCTCGGTGGGTTAATGCGTCTTCTGCAGAGAGTCTGCCAGCATATTACAGGACTGGATTTTATACGGACAGCTCAGTGGGTTAATGCGCCTACTGCAGAGAGTCTGCCAGCATAATACAGGGCTGTATTTTATATGGATAGCTCGATGGGTTAATGCGCCTCCTGCAGAGAGAGCGCCTGCATATTACATGACTGTATTTTATATGGATAGCACGGTGGGTTAATGCGCCTCCTGCAGAGAGTCTGCCAGTATATTACAGGACTGTATTTTATATGGATAGCTCGGTGAGTTAATGCGCTTCCTGCAGAGAGTCTGCCGGCATATTACAGGGCTGAATTTTATATGGATAGCTCATTGGATTAATGCGCCTCCTGCAGAGAGTCTGCCAGCATATTACAGGACTGTATTTTATATGGATAGCTCAGTTGGTTAATGGGCCTCCTGCAGAGAGTCTGCCAGCATATCGCAGGACTGTATTTTATATGGATAGCTCAGTGGTTTAATGCTCCTCCTGCAGAGAGTCTGCCAGCATATTACAGGACTGTATTTTATATGGATAGCTCAGTGGGTTAATGTGCCTCCTGCAAAGAAATTCTACCCGAATGTTACAGGACTGTATTTTATATGGATAGCTCAGTTGGTTAATGTGCCTACTGCAGAGAGTCTGTCAGCATATAACTGAACTGTATTTTATATGGATAGCTCAGTGGGTTAATGCGCCTCCTGCAGAGAGCCTGTCCGCATACTACAGGACTGTATTGTATATGGATAGTTCAGTGGGTTAATGCGCCTCCTGCAGAGAGAGCGCCTGCATATTACATGACTGTATTTTATATGGATAGCACGGTGGGTTAATGCGCCTCCTGCAGAGAGTCTGCCAGTATATTACAGGACTGTATTTTATATGGATAGCTCGGTGAGTTAATGCGCTTCCTGCAGAGAGTCTGCCGGCATATTACAGGGCTTAAATTTATATGGATAGCTCAGTGGATTAATGCGCCTCCTGCAGAGAGTCTGCCAGCATATTACAAGACTGTATTTTATATGTATAGCTCAGTGGGTTAATGCTCCTCCTGCAAAGAATGTCTACCCGCATGTTACAGAACTGCATTTTATATGGATAGCTCAGTGAGTTAATGTGCCTCCTGCAGAGAGTCTGCCAGCACATTACTGTGCTGTATTTTATATGGATACTTCAGTGGGTTAATGCTCCTGCTGTTAAGAAAGTCTAGCCGCATATTACAGGGCTGTATTTTATATGGACAGCTCAGTGGGTTAATATGCCTCCTGCAGAGAGTCTGCCAGCATATTACAGGACTGTATTTGACAAGGATAGCTCAGGGGGTTAATGCGCTTCTTTCAAAGAGTCTGCCAGCATATTACTGAACTGTATTTTATATGGATTGCACAGTGGGTTAATGCGCCTCCTGCAAAGAGTCTGCCAGCATATTACAGGGTTGTATTTGATAAGTATAGCTCAGTGGGTTAATGCACCTCCTGCTGTATTTTATATTGACTGCACAGTGGGTTAATGTGCCTCGTGCCAAGAGTCTGCCAGCATATCACTGGACTGTATTTTATATGGATAGCTCAGTGGGTTAATGCTCCTCCTGTAAAGAAAGTCTGCCAGCATATTACAGGAGTGTATTTTTATATGGATAGTTCAGTGGGCTAATGCGCCTCCTGCAGAGTCTTCCATCGTATTACAGGACAGTATTTTATATGGACAGTTCAGTGAGTTAATGCGCCTCCTGCAGAGAGAGCGCCTGCATATTACAAGACTGTATTTTATATAGATAGCTCGGTGGGTTAATGCGCCTTCTGCAGAGAGTCTGCCAGCATATTACAGGACTGGATTTTATACAGATAGCTCAGTGGGTTAATGCGCCTCCTGCAGAGAGTCTGCCAGCATATTACAAGACTGTATTTTATACGTATAGCTCAGTGGGTTAATGCGCCTCCTGCAGAGAGTCTGCCACCATATTACAAGACTGTATTTTATATGGATAGCTTGGTGGGTTAATGCGCCTCCTGCAGAGAGTCTGCCAGTATATTACAGGACTGTATTTTATATGGATAGCTCAGTTGGTTAATGGGCCTCCTGCAGAGAGTCTGCCAGCACATTACTGTGCTGTATTTTATATGGATACTTCAGTGGGTTAATGCTCCTGCTGTAAAGAAAGTCTAGCCGCATATTACAGGGCTGTATTTTATATGGATAGCTCAGTGGGTTAATATGCCTCCTGCAGAGAGTCTGCCAGCATATTACAGGACTGTATTTGACAAGGATAGCTCAGGGGGTTAATGCGCTTCCTTCAAAGAGTCTGCCAGTATATTACTGAACTGTATTTTATATGGATTGCACAGTGGGTTAATGCGCCTCCTGCAAAGAGTCTGCCAGCATATTACAGGGTTGTATTTTATATGTACAGCTCAGTGGGTTAATGTGCTTCCTGCGGAGAGTCTGCCAGCATATTACAGGACTGTATTTGATACGTATAGCTCAGTGGGTTAATGCACCTTCTGCTGTATTTTATATGGATTGCACAGTGGGTTAATGCGCCTCCTGCCAAGAGTCTGCCAGCATATCACAGGACTGTATTTTATATGGATAGCTCAGTGGGTTAATGCTCCTCCTGTAAAGAAAGTCTGCCAGCATATTACAGGAGTGTATTTTTATATGGATAGTTCAGTGGGTTAATGCACCTCCTGCAGAGAGTCTGCCATCGTATTACAGGACAGTATTTTATATGGAGAGTTCAGTGAGTTAATGCGCCTCTTGCAGAGAGAGCGCCTGCATATTACAAGACTGTATTTTATGTAGATAGCTCGGTGGGTTAATGCGTCTTCTGCAGAGAGTCTGCCAGCATATTACAGGACTGGATTTTATACGGATAGCTCAGTGGGTTAATGCGCCTCCTGCAGAGAGTCTGCCAGCATAATACAGGGCTGTATTTTATATGGATAGCTCGATGGGTTAATGCGCCTCCTGCAGAGAGAGCGCCTGCATATTACATGACTGTATTTTATATGGATAGCATGGTGGGTTAATGCGCCTCCTGCAGAGAGTCTGCCAGTATATTACAGGACTGTATTTTATATGGATAGCTCGGTGAGTTAATGCGCTTCCTGCAGAGAGTCTGCCGGCATATTACAGGGCTGAATTTTATATGGATAGCTCAGTGGATTAATGCGCCTCCTGCAGAGAGTCTGCCAGCATATTACAGGACTGTATTTTATATGGATAGCTCAGTGGGTTAATGCTCCTCCTGCAAAGAAAGTCTACCCGCATGTTACAGGACTGCATTTTATATGGATAGCTCAGTGGGTTAATGTGCCTCCTGCAGAGAGTCTGCCAGCACATTACTGTGCTGTATTTTATATGGATACTTCAGTGGGTTAATGGTCCTGCTGCAAAGAAAGTCTACCCGCATATTACAGGACTGTATTATATATGGATAGCCCAGTGGGTTAATGTGACTACTGTAGAGAGTCTCATCATATTACTGAACTGTATTTTATATGGATAGTTCAGTGGGATAATGGGCCTCCTGAAGAGAGCCTGCCAGCATATTACAGGACTTTATTTTATATGGATAGTTCAGTGGGTTAATGTGCCTCCTGCAAAGAAAGTCTACCCGTATATTTCAGGACTCTATTTTATACGGATAGCTCAGTGGGTTAATATGCCTCCTGCAGAGAGTCTGCCGGCATATTACAGGACTGTATTTTATATGGATAGCTTGGTGGGTTAATGCGCCTCCTGCAAAGAGTCTGCCAGCATATTACAGGACTGTATTTTTATATGGATAGTTCAGTGGGTTAATGTGCCTCCCGCAAAGAGTCTGCCAGCATATTACAGGACGGTATTTTATATGGATAGCTCAGTGGGTTAATGTGCCTCCTGCAAAGAAATTCTACCCGAATGTTACAGGACTGTATTTTATATGGATAGCTCAGTTGGTTAATGTGCCTACTGCAGAGAGTCTGTCAGCATATTACTGAACTGTATTTTATATGGATAGCTCAGTGGGTTAATGCGCCTCCTGCAGAGAGCCTGTCCGCATACTACAGGACTGTATTGTATATGGATAGTTCAGTGGGTTAATGCGCCTCCTGCAGAGAGTCTGCCAGCATATTACAGGACTGTATTTTATATGGATAGCTCGGTGGGTTAATGCGCCTCCTGCAGAGTCTGCCAGCATATCACAGGACTGTATTTTATATGGATAGCTCAGTGGGTTAATGCTCCTCCTGCAAAGAAAGTCTACCCGCATGTTACAGGACTGCATTTTATATGGATAACTCAGTGGGTTAATGTGCCTCCTGCAGAGAGTCTGCCAGCATATTACAGGACTGTATTTGACAAGGATAGCTCAGGGGGTTAATGCGCTTCCTTCAAAGAGTCTGCCAGCATATTACTGAACTGTATTTTATATGGATTGCACAGTGGGTTAATGCGCCTCCTGCAAAGAGTCTGCCAGCATATTACAGGGTTGTATTTTATATGTACAGCTCAGTGGCTTATTGTGCTTCCTGCGGAGAGTCTGCCAGCATATTACAGGACTGTATTTGATACGTATAGCTCAGTGGGTTAATGCACCTCCTGCTGTATTTTATATGGATTGCACAGTGGGTTAATGCGCCTCCTGCCAAGAGTCTGCCAGCATATCACAGGACTGTATTTTATATGGATAGCTCAGTGGGTTAATGCTCCTCCTGTAAAGAAAGTCTGCCAGCATATTACAGGAGTGTATTTTTATATGGATAGCTCAGTGGGTTAATGCTCCTCCTGTAAAGAAAGTCTGCCATCGTATTACAGGACAGTATTTTATATAGACAGTTCAGTGAGTTAATGCGCCTCTTTCAGAGAGAGCGCCTGCATATTACAAGACTGTATTTTATATAGATAGCTCGGTGGGTTAATGCGTCTTCTGCAGAGAGTCTGCCAGCATATTACAGGACTGGATTTTATATGGATAGCACGGTGGGTTAATGCGCCTCCTGTAGAGAGTCTGCCAGTATATTACAGGACTGTATTTTATATGGATAGCTCGGTGAGTTAATGCGCTTCCTGCAGAGAGTCTGCCGGCATATTACAGGGCTTAAATTTATATGGATTGCTCAGTGGATTAATGCGCCTCCTGCAGAGAGTCTGCCAGCATATTACAAGACTGTATTTTATATGGATAGCTCAGTGGGTTAATGCTCCTCCTGCAAAGAAAGTCTACCCGCATGTTACAGGACTGCATTTTATATGGATAGCTCAGTGGGTTAATGTGCCTCCTGCAGAGTCTGCCAGCACATTACTGTGCTGTATTTTATATGGATACTTCAGTGGGTTAATGCTCCTCCTGCAAAGAAAGTCTAGCCGCATATTACAGGGCTGTATTTTATATGGACAGCTCAGTGGGTTAATATGCCTCCTGCAGAGAGTCTGCCAGCATATTACAGGACTGTATTTGACAAGGATAGCTCAGGGGGTTAATGCGCTTCCTTCAAAGAGTCTGCCAGCATATTACTGAACTGTATTTTATATGGATTGCACAGTGGGTTAATGCGCCTCCTGCAAAGAGTCTGCCAGCATATTACAGGGTTGTATTTTATATGTACAGCTCAGTGGGTTAATGTGCCTCCTGCGGAGAGTCTGCCAGCATATTACAGGACTGTATTTGACAAGGATAGCTCAGGGGGTTAATGCGCTTCCTTCAAAGAGTCTGCCAGCATATTACTGAACTGTATTTTATATGGATTGCACAGTGGGTTAATGCGCCTCCTGCAAAGAGTCTGCCAGCATATTACAGGGTTGTATTTTATATGTACAGCTCAGTGGGTTAATGTGCCTCCTGCGGAGAGTCTGCCAGCATATTACAGGACTGTATTTGATAAGTATAGCTCAGTGGGTTAATGCACCTCCTGCAGAGAGTCTGCCATCGTATTACAGGACAGTATTTTATATGGACAGTTCAGTGAGTTAATGCGCCTCCTGCAGAGAGAGCGCCTGCATATTACAAGACTGTATGTTATATAGATAGCTCGGTGGGTTAATGCGCCTTCTGCAGAGAGTCTGCCAGCATATTACAAGACTGTATTTTATATGGATAGCTTGGTGGGCTAATGCGCCTACTGCAGAGAGTCTGCCAGCATATTACAGGGCTGTATTTTATATGGATAGCTCGGTGGGTTAATGCGCCTCCTGCAGAGAGAGCGCCTGCATATTACAGGACTGTATTTTATATGGATAGCTCGGTGGGTTAATGCGCCTCCTGCAGAGAGTCTGCCAGCATATTTTAGGACTGTACTTTATCCGGATAGCTCGGTGAGTTAATGCACCTCCTGCAGAGGGTCTGCCAGCATATTACAGGACTGTATTTTATATGGATAGCTCAGCGGGTTAATGCGCATCCTGCAGAGTGTCTGCCAGCATATTACAGGACTGTATTTGATATGGATAGCTCGGTAGGTTAATGTGCCTCCTGCAATGAAAGTCTGCCAGCATATTACAGGACTATATTTTATATGGATAGCTCAGTGGATTAGTGCGCCTCCTGCAGAGAGTCTGAAGCATATTTCAGGATTGTATTTAAATGGATTGCTCAGTTGGTTACTGCGCCTCTCATAGAGAGTCTGCCAGCATATTGCAGGACTGTATTTAAATGGATAGCTCGGTGGGTTAATGTGCCTCCTGCTGATAGTCTGCCAGCATATTAGAGGGCTGTATTTTATATATATAGCTCAGTGTTTAATGCGCCTCCTGCTGAGATTCTGCCGTCATATCACAGGACTGTATTTAATATGGATAGGTCAGTGGGTTAATGTGCCTCCTGCAGAGAGTCTGCTGGCATATTAAACTACTGTATTTTATATAGATAGCTTGCTGGGTTAATGCGTCTTCTGCAGAGAGTCTGCTAGCATATTACAGGACTGGATTTTATACGGATAGCTCAGTGGGTAATGCGCCTCCTGCAGAGAGTCTGCCAGCATATTACCGGACTGGATTTTATACGGATAGCTCAGTGGGTTAATGCGCCTCCTGCAGAGAGTCTGCCACCATATTACAAGACTGTATTTTATATGGATAGCTTGGTGGGTTAATGCGCCTCCTGCAGAGAGTCTGCCAGTATATTACAGGACTGTATTTTATATGGATACTTCAGTGGGTTAATGCTCCTGCTGTAAAAGTCTAGCCGCATATTACAGGGCTGTATTTTATATGGACAGCTCAGGGGGTTAATGCGCTTCCTTCAAAGAGTCTGCCAGCATATTACTGAACTGTATTTTATATGGATTGCACAGTGGGTTAATGCGCCTCCTGCAAAGAGTCTGCCAGCATATTACAGGGTTGTATTTTATATGTACAGCTCAGTGGGTTAATGTGCTTCCTGCAGAGAGTCTGCCAGCATATTACAGGACTGTATTTGATACGTATAGCTCAGTGGGTTAATGCACCTCCTGCTGTATTTTATATGGATTGCACAGTGGGTTAATGCGCCTCCTGCCAAGAGTCTGCCAGCATATCACAGGACTGTATTTTATATGGATAGCTCAGTGGGTTAATGCTCCTCCTGTAAAGAAAGTCTGCCAGCATATTACAGGAGTGTATTTTTATATGGATAATTCAGTGGGTTAATGCGCCTCCTGCAGGGAGTCTGCTATCGTATTACAGGACAGTATTTTATATGGAGAGTTCAGTGAGTTAATGCGCCTCTTGCAGAGAGAGCGCCTGCATACTACAAGACTGTATTTTATGTAGATAGCTCGATGGGTTAATGCGTCTTCTGCAGAGAGTCTGCCAGCATATTACAGGACTGGATTTTATACGGATAGCTCAGTGGGTTAATGCGCCTCCTGCAGAGAGTCTGCCAGCATAATACAGGGCTGTATTTTATATGGATAGCTCGATGGGTTAATGCGCCTCCTGCAGAGAGAGCGCCTGCATATTACATGACTGTATTTTATATGGATAGCACGGTGGGTTAATGCGCCTCCTGCAGAGAGTCTGCCAGTATATTACAGGACTGTATTTTATATGGATAGCTCAGTGAGTTAATGTGACTACTGTAGAGAGTCTGTCATCATATTACTGAACTGTATTTTATATGGATAGTTCAGTGGGATAATGTGCCTCCTGAAGAGAGCCTGCCAGCATATTACAGGACTTTATTTTATATGGATAGTTCAGTGGGTTAATGTGCCTCCTGCAAAGAAAGTCTACCCGTATATTTCAGGACTCTATTTTATACGGATAGCTCAGTGGGTTAATGTGCCTCCTGCAGAGAGTCTGCCGGCATATTACAGGACTGTATTTTATATGGATAGCTCGGTGGGTTAATGCGCCTCCTGCAAAGAGTCTGCCAGCATATTACAGGGCTGTACTTTATCTCAGTGGGTTAATGCGCCTCCAGCGGAGAGTCTACCAGCATATTACAGAACTGTATTTTATACGGATGGCTCAGTGGGTTAATGTGCCTCCTGCAAAGAGTCTGCCAGCATATTACAGGACTGTATTTTATATGGATAGCTGAGTGGGTTAATGTGCCTCCTGGAAAGAAAGTCTACACGCATGTTACAGGACTTTATTTTATATGGATAGCTCAGTTGGTTAATGGGCCTCCTGCAGAGAGTCTGCCAGCACATCGCAGGACTGTATTTTATATGGATAGCTCAGTGGTTTAATGCTCCTCCTGCAGAGAGTCTGCCAGCATATTACAGGACTGTATTTTTATATGGATAGTTCAGTGGGTTAATGTGCCTCCCGCCAAGAGTCTGCCAGCATATTACTGAACTGTATTTTATATGGATAGCTCAGTGGGTTAATGCGCCTCCTGCAGAGAGCCTGTCCGCATACTACAGGACTGTATTGTATATGGATAGTTCAGTGGGTTAATGCGCCTCCTGCAGAGAGAGCGCCTGCATATTACATGACTGTATTTTATATGGATAGCACGATGGGTTAATGCGCCTCCTGCAGAGTGTCTGCCAGTATATTACAGGACTGTATTTTATATGGATAGCTCGGTGAGTTAATGCGCTTCCTGCAGAGTGTCTGCCGGCATATTACAGGGCTTAAATTTATATGGATAGCTCAGTGGAATAATGCGCCTCCTGCAGAGAGTCTACCAGCATATTACAAGACTGTATTTTATATGGATAGCTCAGTGGGTTAATGCTCCTCCTGCAAAGAAAGTCTACCCGCATGTTACAGGACTGCATTTTATAAGGATAGCTCAGTGAGTTAATGTGCCTCCTGCAGAGAGTCTGCCAGCACATTACTGTGCTGTATTTTATATGGATACTTCAGTGGGTTAATGCTCCTGCTGTTAAGAAAGTCTAGCCGCATATTACAGGGCTGTATTTTATATGGACAGCTCAGTGGGTTAATATGCCTCCTGCAGAGAGTCTGCCAGCATATTACAGGACTGTATTTGACAAGGATAGCTCAGGGGGTTAATGCGCTTCCTTCAAAGAGTCTGCCAGCATATTACTGAACTGTATTTTATATGGATTGCACAGTGGGTTAATGCGCCTCCTGCAAAGAGTCTGCCAGCATATTACAGGGTTGTATTTTATATGTACAGCTCAGTGGGTTAATGTGCCTCCTGCGGAGAGTCTGCCAGCATATTACAGGACTGTATTTGATAAGTATAGCTCAGTGGGTTAATGCACCTCCTGCTGTATTTTATATTGACTGCACAGTGGGTTAATGTGCCTCGTGCCAAGAGTCTGCCAGCATATCACTGGACTGTATTTTATATGGCTAGCTCAGTGGGTTAATGCTCCTCCTGTAAAGAAAGTCTGCCAGCATATTACAGGAGTGTATTTTTATATGGATAGTTCAGTGGGTTAATGCGCCTCCTGCAGAGAGTCTGCCATCGTATTACAGGACAGTATTTTATATGGACAGTTCAGTGAGTTAATGCGCCTCCTGCAGAGAGAGCGCCTGCATATTACAAGACTGTATTTTATATAGATAGTTCGGTGGGTTAATGCGCCTTCTGCAGAGAGTCTGCCAGCATATTACAGGACAGGATTTTATACAGATAGCTCAGTGGGTTAATGCGCCTCCTGCAGAGAGTCTGCCAGCATATTACAAGACTGTATTTTATATGGATAGCTTGGTGGGTTAATGCGCCTACTGCAGAGAGTCTGCCAGCATATTACAGGGCTGTATTTTATATGGATAGCTCAGTGGGTTAATGCGCATCCTGCAGAGAGTCTGCCAGCATATTACAGGAGTGTATTTTTATATGGATTGCACAGTGGGTTAATGCGCCTCCTGCAAAGAGTCTGCCAGCATATTACGGGGTTGTATTTTATATGTACAGCTCAGTGGGTTAATGTGCGAGAGTCTGCCAGCATATTACAAGACTGTATTTGATACGTATAGCTCAGTGGGTTAATGCACCTCCTGCTGTATTTTATATGGATTGCACAGTGGGTTAATGCGCCTCCTGCCAAGAGTCTGCCAGCATATCACAAGACTGTATTTTATATGGATAGCTCAGTGGGTTAATGCTCCTCCTGTAAAGAAAGTCTGCCAGCATATTACAGGAGTGTATTTTTATATGGATAGTTCAGTGGGTAATGCGCCTCCTGCAGAGAGTCTGCCATCGTATTACAGGACAGTATTTTATATGGAGAGTTCAGTGAGTTAATGCGCCTCTTGCAGAGAGAGCGCCTGCATATTACAAGACTGTATTTTATGTAGATAGCTCGGTGGGTTAATGCGTCTTCTGCAGAGAGTCTGCCAGCATATTACAGGACTGGATTTTATACGGACAGCTCAGTGGGTTAATGCGCCTACTGCAGAGAGTCTGCCAGCATAATACAGGGCTGTATTTTATATGGATAGCTCGATGGGTTAATGCGCCTCCTGCAGAGAGAGCGCCTGCATATTACATGACTGTATTTTATATGGATAGCACGGTGGGTTAATGCGCCTCCTGCAGAGAGTCTGCCAGTATATTACAGGACTGTATTTTATATGGATAGCTCGGTGAGTTAATGCGCTTCCTGCAGAGAGTCTGCCGGCATATTACAGGGCTGAATTTTATATGGATAGCTCATTGGATTAATGCGCCTCCTGCAGAGAGTCTGCCAGTATATTACAGGACTGTATTTTATATGGATAGCTCAGTTGGTTAATGGGCCTCCTGCAGAGAGTCTGCCAGCATATCGCAGGACTGTATTTTATATGGATAGCTCAGTGGTTTAATGCTCCTCCTGCAGAGAGTCTGCCAGCATATTACAGGACTGTATTTTATATGGATAGCTCAGTGGGTTAATGTGCCTCCTGCAAAGAAATTCTACCCGAATGTTACAGGACTGTATTTTATATGGATAGCTCAGTTGGTTAATGTGCCTACTGCAGAGAGTCTGTCAGCATATAACTGAACTGTATTTTATATGGATAGCTCAGTGGGTTAATGCGCCTCCTGCAGAGAGCCTGTCCGCATACTACAGGACTGTATTGTATATGGATAGTTCAGTGGGTTAATGCGCCTCCTGCAGAGAGAGCGCCTGCATATTACATGACTGTATTTTATATGGATAGCACGGTGGGTTAATGCGCCTCCTGCAGAGAGTCTGCCAGTATATTACAGGACTGTATTTTATATGGATAGCTCGGTGAGTTAATGCGCTTCCTGCAGAGAGTCTGCCGGCATATTACAGGGCTTAAATTTATATGGATAGCTCAGTGGATTAATGCGCCTCCTGCAGAGAGTCTGCCAGCATATTACAAGACTGTATTTTATATGTATAGCTCAGTGGGTTAATGCTCCTCCTGCAAAGAATGTCTACCCGCATGTTACAGAACTGCATTTTATATGGATAGCTCAGTGAGTTAATGTGCCGCCTGCAGAGAGTCTGCCAGCACATTACTGTGCTGTATTTTATATGGATACTTCAGTGGGTTAATGCTCCTGCTGTTAAGAAAGTCTAGCCGCATATTACAGGGCTGTATTTTATATGGACAGCTCAGTGGGTTAATATGCCTCCTGCAGAGAGTCTGCCAGCATATTACAGGACTGTATTTGACAAGGATAGCTCAGGGGGTTAATGCGCTTCTTTCAAAGAGTCTGCCAGCATATTACTGAACTGTATTTTATATGGATTGCACAGTGGGTTAATGCGCCTCCTGCAAAGAGTCTGCCAGCATATTACAGGGTTGTATTTGATAAGTATAGCTCAGTGGGTTAATGCACCTCCTGCTGTATTTTATATTGACTGCACAGTGGGTTAATGTGCCTCGTGCCAAGAGTCTGCCAGCATATCACTGGACTGTATTTTATATGGATAGCTCAGTGGGTTAATGCTCCTCCTGTAAAGAAAGTCTGCCAGCATATTACAGGAGTGTATTTTTATATGGATAGTTCAGTGGGCTAATGCGCCTCCTGCAGAGTCTTCCATCGTATTACAGGACAGTATTTTATATGGACAGTTCAGTGAGTTAATGCGCCTCCTGCAGAGAGAGCGCCTGCATATTACAAGACTGTATTTTATATAGATAGCTCGGTGGGTTAATGCGCCTTCTGCAGAGAGTCTGCCAGCATATTACAGGACTGGATTTTATACAGATAGCTCAGTGGGTTAATGCGCCTCCTGCAGAGAGTCTGCCAGCATATTACAAGACTGTATTTTATACGGATAGCTCAGTGGGTTAATGCGCCTCCTGCAGAGAGTCTGCCACCATATTACAAGACTGTATTTTATATGGATAGCTTGGTGGGTTAATGCGCCTCCTGCAGAGAGTCTGCCAGTATATTACAGGACTGTATTTTATATGGATAGCTCAGTTGGTTAATGGGCCTCCTGCAGAGAGTCTGCCAGCACATTACTGTGCTGTATTTTATATGGATACTTCAGTGGGTTAATGCTCCTGCTGTAAAGAAAGTCTAGCCGCATATTACAGGGCTGTATTTTATATGGATAGCTCAGTGGGTTAATATGCCTCCTGCAGAGAGTCTGCCAGCATATTACAGGACTGTATTTGACAAGGATAGCTCAGGGGGTTAATGCGCTTCCTTCAAAGAGTCTGCCAGTATATTACTGAACTGTATTTTATATGGATTGCACAGTGGGTTAATGCGCCTCCTGCAAAGAGTCTGCCAGCATATTACAGGGTTGTATTTTATATGTACAGCTCAGTGGGTTAATGTGCTTCCTGCGGAGAGTCTGCCAGCATATTACAGGACTGTATTTGATACGTATAGCTCAGTGGGTTAATGCACCTTCTGCTGTATTTTATATGGATTGCACAGTGGGTTAATGCGCCTCCTGCCAAGAGTCTGCCAGCATATCACAGGACTGTATTTTATATGGATAGCTCAGTGGGTTAATGCTCCTCCTGTAAAGAAAGTCTGCCAGCATATTACAGGAGTGTATTTTTATATGGATAGTTCAGTGGGTTAATGCACCTCCTGCAGAGAGTCTGCCATCGTATTACAGGACAGTATTTTATATGGAGAGTTCAGTGAGTTAATGCGCCTCTTGCAGAGAGAGCGCCTGCATATTACAAGACTGTATTTTATGTAGATAGCTCGGTGGGTTAATGCGTCTTCTGCAGAGAGTCTGCCAGCATATTACAGGACTGGATTTTATACGGATAGCTCAGTGGGTTAATGCGCCTCCTGCAGAGAGTCTGCCAGCATAATACAGGGCTGTATTTTATATGGATAGCTCGATGGGTTAATGCGCCTCCTGCAGAGAGAGCGCCTGCATATTACATGACTGTATTTTATATGGATAGCATGGTGGGTTAATGCGCCTCCTGCAGAGAGTCTGCCAGTATATTACAGGACTGTATTTTATATGGATAGCTCGGTGAGTTAATGCGCTTCCTGCAGAGAGTCTGCCGGCATATTACAGGGCTGAATTTTATATGGATAGCTCAGTGGATTAATGCGCCTCCTGCAGAGAGTCTGCCAGCATATTACAGGACTGTATTTTATATGGATAGCTCAGTGGGTTAATGCTCCTCCTGCAAAGAAAGTCTACCCGCATGTTACAGGACTGCATTTTATATGGATAGCTCAGTGGGTTAATGTGCCTCCTGCAGAGAGTCTGCCAGCACATTACTGTGCTGTATTTTATATGGATACTTCAGTGGGTTAATGGTCCTGCTGCAAAGAAAGTCTACCCGCATATTACAGGACTGTATTATATATGGATAGCCCAGTGGGTTAATGTGACTACTGTAGAGAGTCTCATCATATTACTGAACTGTATTTTATATGGATAGTTCAGTGGGATAATGGGCCTCCTGAAGAGAGCCTGCCAGCATATTACAGGACTTTATTTTATATGGATAGTTCAGTGGGTTAATGTGCCTCCTGCAAAGAAAGTCTACCCGTATATTTCAGGACTCTATTTTATACGGATAGCTCAGTGGGTTAATATGCCTCCTGCAGAGAGTCTGCCGGCATATTACAGGACTGTATTTTATATGGATAGCTTGGTGGGTTAATGCGCCTCCTGCAAAGAGTCTGCCAGCATATTACAGGGCTGTACTTTATCTCAGTGGGTTAATGCGCCTCCAGCGGAGAGTCTACCAGCATATTACAGAACTGTATTTTATACGGATGGCTCAGTGGGTTAATGCGCCTCCTGCAAAGAGTCTGCCAGCATATTACAGGACTGTATTTTATATGGATAGCTGAGTGGGTTAATGTGCCTCCTGCAAAGAAAGTCTACACGCATGTTACAGGACTTTATTTTATATGGATAGCTCAGTTGGTTAATGGACCTCCTGCAGAGAGTCTGCCAGCATATCGCAGGACTGTATTTTATATGGATAGCTCAGTGGTTTAATGCTCCTCCTGCAGAGAGTCTGCCAGCATATTACAGGACTGTATTTTTATATGGATAGTTCAGTGTGTTAATGTGCCTCCCGCCAAGAGTCTGCCAGCATATTACAGGACTGTATTTTATATGGATAGCTCAGTGGGTTAATGTGCCTCCTGCAAAGAAACTCTACCCGAATGTTACAGGACTGTATTTTATATGGATAGCTCAGTTGGTTAATGTGCCTACTGCAGAGAGTCTGTCAGCATATTACTGAACTGTATTTTATATGGATAGCTCAGTGGGTTAATGCGCCTCCTGCAGAGAGCCTGTCCGCATACTACAGGACTGTATTGTATATGGATAGTTCAGTGGGTTAATGCGCCTCCTGCAGAGAGAGCGCCTGCATATTACATGACTGTATTTTATATGGATAGCACGGTGGGTTAATGCGCCTCCTGCAGAGAGTCTGCCAGTATATTACAGGACTGTATTTTATATGGATAGCTCAGTGGGTTAATGCTCCTCCTGCAAAGAAAGTCTACCCGCATGTTACAGGACTGCATTTTATATGGATAGCTCAGTGGGTTAATGTGCCTCCTGCAGAGAGTCTGCCAGCACATTACTGTGCTGTATTTTATATGGATACTTCAGTGGGTTAATGCTCCTGCTGTAAAGAAAGTCTAGCCGCATATTACAGGGCTGTATTTGATACGTATATCTCAGTGGGTTAATGTACCTCCTGCTGTATTTTATATGGATTGCACAGTGGGTTAATGCGCCTCCTGCCAAGAGTCTGCCAGCATATCACAGGACTGTATTTTATATGGATAGCTCAGTGGGTTAATTCTCCTCCTGTAAAAAAAGTGTGCCAGCATATTACAGGAGTGTATTTTTATATGGATAGTTCAGTGGGTTAATGCGCCTCCTGCAGAGAGTCTGCCATCGTATTACAGGACAGTATTTTATATGGACAGTTCAGTGAGTTAATGCGCCTCTTGCAGAGAGAGCGCCTGCATATTACAAGACTGTATTTTATGTAGATAGCTCGGTGGGTTAATGCGTCTTCTGCAGAGAGTCTGCCAGCATATTACAGGACTGGATTTTATACGGATAGCTCAGTGGGTTAATGCGCCTCCTGCAGAGAGTCTGCCAGCATAATACAGGGCTGTATTTTATATGGATAGCTCGATGGGTTAATGCGCCTCCTGCAGAGAGTCTGCCAGTATATTACAGGACTGTATTTTATATGGATAGCTCGGTGAGTTAATGCGCTTCCTGCAGAGAGTCTGCCGGCAGATTACAGGGCTGAATTTTATACGGATAGCTCAGTGGATTAATGCGCCTCCTGCAGAGAGTCTGCCAGCATGTTACAGGACTGCATTTTATATGGATAGCTCAGTGGGTTAATGTGCCTCCTGCAGAGAGTCTGCCAGCACATTACTGTGCTGTATTTTATATGGATACTTCAGTGGGTTAATGCTCCTGCTGTAAAGAAAGTCTAGCCGCATATTAATGAACTGTATTTTATATGGATTGCACAGTGGGTTAATGCGCCTCCTGCAAAGAGTCTGCCAGCATATTACAGGGTTGTATTTTATATGTACAGCTCAGTGGGTTAATGTGCCTCCTGCGGAGAGTCTGCCAGCATATTACAGGACTGTATTTGATAAGTATAGCTCAGTGGGTTAATGCCCCTCCTGCTGTATTTTATATTGACTGCACAGTGGGTTAATGTGCCTCCTGCCAAGAGTCTGCCAGCATATCACAGGACTGTATTTTATATGGATAGCTCAGTGGGTTAATGCTCCTCCTGTAAAGAAAGTCTGCCAGCATATTACAGGAGTGTATTTTTATATGGATAGTTCAGTGGGTTAATGCGCCTCCTGCAGAGAGTCTGCCATCGTATTACAGGACAGTATTTTATATCGACAGTTCAGTGAGTTAATGCGCCTCCTGCAGAGAGGGCGCCTGCATATTACAAGACTGTATTTTATATAGATAGCTTGGTGGGTTAATGTGCCTTCTGCAGAGAGTCTGCCAGCATATTACAGGACTGGATTTTATACAGATAGCTCAGTGGGTTAATGCGCCTCCTGCAGAGAGTCTGCCAGCATATTACAAGACTGTATTTTATATGGATAGCTTGGTGGGTTAATGTGCCTACTGCAGAGAGTCTGCCAGCATATTACAGGGCTGTATTTTATATGGATAGCTCGGTGGGTTAATGTGCCTTCTGCAATGAAAGTCTGCCAGCATATTACAGGACTGTATTTTATATGGATAGCTCAGTGGATTAGTGCGGCTCCTGCAGAGAGTCTGAAGCATATTTCAGGATTGTATTTAAATGGATAGCTCAGTTGGTTACTGCGCCTCTCGCAGAGAGTCTGCCAGCATATTGCAGGACTGTATTTAAATGGATAGCTCGGTGGGTTAATGTGCCTCCTGCTGGTAGTCTGCCAGCATATTAGAGGGCTGTATTTTATATAGATAGCTCAGTGTTTAATGCTGGCATATTAAACTACTGTATTTTATATAGATAGCTTGGTGGGTTAATGCGCCTCCTGCAGAGAGTCTGCCTGTATATTACAGGACTGTATTTTATATGGATAGCTCAGTGGGTTAATGCGCATCCTGCAGAGAGTCTGCCAGCATATTACAGGACTGTATTTTTATATGGATAGTTCAGTGGGTTAATGCGCCCTCCCGCAGAGAGTCTGCCAGCACATTACTGGGCTGTATTTTATATGGATACTTCAATGGGTTAATGGTCCTGCTGCAAAGAAAGTCTACCCGCATATTACAGGACTGTATTATATATGGATAGCTCAGTGGGTTAATGTGACTACTGTAGAGAGTCTGTCATCATATTACTGAACTGTATTTTATATGGATAGTTCAGTGGGATAATGTGCCTCCTGAAGAGAGCCTGCCAGCATATTACAGGACTTTATTTTATATGGATAGTTCAGTGGGTTAATGTGCCTCCTGCAAAGAAAGTCTACCCGTATATTTCAGGACTCTATTTTATACGGATAGCTCAGTGGGTTAATATGCCTCCTGCAGAGAGTCTGCCGGCATATTACAGGACTGTATTTTATATGGATAGCTCGGTGGGTTAATGCGCCTCCTGCAAAGAGTCTGCAAGCATATTACAGGGCTGTACTTTATCTCAGTGGGTTAATGCGCATCCAGCGGAGAGTCTACCAGCATATTATAGAACTGTATTTTATACGGATGGCTCAGTGGGTTAATGTGCCTCCTGCAAAGAGTCTGCCAGCATATTACAGGACTGTATTTTATATGGATAGCTGAGTGGGTTAATGTGCCTCCTGCAAAGAAAGTCTACACACATGTTACAGGACTTTATTTTATATGGATAGCTCAGTTGGTTAATGGGCCTCCTGCCGAGAGTCTGCCAGCATATCGCAGGACTGTATTTTATATGGATAGCTCAGTGGTTTAATGCTCCTCCTGCAGAGAGTCTGCCAGCATATTACAGGACTGTATTTTTATATGGATAGTTCAGTGGGTTAATGTGCCTCCCGCCAAGAGTCTGCCAGCATATTACAGGACTGTATTTTATATGGATAGCTAAGTGGGTTAATGTGCCTCCTGCAAAGAAATTCTACCCGAATGTTACAGGACTGTATTTTATATGGATAGCTCAGTTGGTTAATGTGCCTCCTGCAGAGAGCCTGTCCGCATACTACAGGACTGTATTGTATATGGATAGTTCAGTGGGTTAATGCGCCTCCTGCAGAGAGTCTGCCAGCATATTACAGGACTGTATTTTATATGGATAGCTCGGTGGGTTAATGCGCCTCCTGCAGAGAGTCTGCCAGCATATCACAGGACTGTATTTTATATGGATAGCTCAGTGGGTTAATGCTCCTCCTGCAAAGAAAGTCTACCCGCATGTTACAGGACTGCATTTTATATGGATAACTCAGTGGGTTAATGTGCCTCCTGCAGAGAGTCTGCCAGCATATTACAGGACTGTATTTGACAAGGATAGCTCAGGGGGTTAATGCGCTTCCTTCAAAGAGTCTGCCAGCATATTACTGAACTGTATTTTATATGGATTGCACAGTGGGTTAATGCGCCTCCTGCAAAGAGTCTGCCAGCATATTACAGGGTTGTATTTTATATGTACAGCTCAGTGGCTTAATGTGCTTCCTGCGGAGAGTCTGCCAGCATATTACAGGACTGTATTTGATACGTTTAGCTCAGTGGGTTAATGCACCTCCTGCTGTATTTTATATGGATTGCACAGTGGGTTAATGCGCCTCCTGCCAAGAGTCTGCCAGCATATCACAGGACTGTATTTTATATGGATAGCTCAGTGGGTTAATGCTCCTCCTGTAAAGAAAGTCTGCCAGCATATTACAGGAGTGTATTTTTATATGGATAGTTCAGTGGGTTAATGCGCCTCCTGCAGAGAGTCTGCCATCGTATTACAGGACAGTATTTTATATGGACAGTTCAGTGAGTTAATGCGCCTCTTTCAGAGAGAGCGCCTGCATATTACAAGACTGTATTTTATGTAGATAGCTCGGTGGGTTAATGCGTCTTCTGCAGAGAGTCTGCCAGCATATTACAGGACTGGATTTTATACGGATAGCTCAGTGGGTTAATGCGCCTTCTGCAGAGAGAGCGCCTGCATATTACATGACTGTATTTTATATGGATAGCACGGTGGGTTAATGCGCCTCCTGCAGAGAGTCTGCCAGTATATTACAGGACTGTATTTTATATGGATAGCTCGGTGAGTTAATGCGCTTCCTGCAGAGAGTCTGCCGGCATATTACAGGGCTTAAATTTATATGGATTGCTCAGTGGATTAATGCGCCTCCTGCAGAGAGTCTGCCAGCATATTACAAGACTGTATTTTATATGGATAGCTCAGTGGGTTAATGCTCCTCCTGCAAAGAAAGTCTACCCGCATGTTACAGGACTGCATTTTATATGGATAGCTCAGTGGGGTAATGTGCCTCCTGCAGAGAGTCTGCCAGCACATTACTGTGCTGTATTTTATATGGATACTTCAGTGGGTTAATGCTCCTGCTGTAAAGAAAGTCTAGCCGCATATTACAGGGCTGTATTTTATATGGACAGCTCAGTGGGTTAATATGCCTCCTGCAGAGAGTCTGCCAGCATATTACAGGACTGTATTTGACAAGGATAGCTCAGGGGGTTAATGCGCTTCCTTCAAAGAGTCTGCCAGCATATTACTGAACTGTATTTTATATGGATTGCACAGTGGGTTAATGCGCCTCCTGCAGAGAGTCTGCCAGCATATTACAAGACTGTATTTTATATGGATAGCTTGGTGGGCTAATGCGCCTACTGCAGAGAGTCTGCCAGCATATTACAGGGTTGTATTTTATATGTACAGCTCAGTGGGTTAATGTGCCTCCTGCGGAGAGTCTGCCAGCATATTACAGGACTGTATTTGATAAGTATAGCTCAGTGGGTTAATGCACCTCCTGCAGAGAGTCTGCCATCGTATTACAGGACAGTATTTCATATGGACAGTTCAGTGAGTTAATGCGCCTCCTGCAGAGAGAGCGCCTGCATATTACAGGACTGTATTTTATATGGATAGCTCGGTGGGTTAAAGCGCCTCCTGCAGAGAGTCTGCCAGCATATTTTAGGACTGTACTTTATCCGGATAGCTCGGTGAGTTAATGCACCTCCTGCAGAGGGTCTGCCAGCATATTACAGGACTGTATTTTATATGGATAGCTCAGCGGGTTAATGCGCCTCCTGCAGAGTGTCTGCCAGCATATTACAGGACTGTATTTGATATGGATAGCTCGGTAGGTTAATGTGCCTCCTGCAATGAAAGTCTGCCAGCATATTACAGGACTATATTTTATATGGATAGCTCAGTGGATTAATGCACCTCCTGCAGAGAGTCTGAAGCATATTTCAGGATTGTATTTAAATGGATTGCTCAGTTGGTTACTGCGCCTCTCATAGAGTCTGCCAGCATATTGCAGGACTGTATTTAAATGGATAGCTCGGTGGGTTAATGTGCCTCCTGCTGATAGTCTGCCAGCATATTAGAGGGCTGTATTTTATATAGATAGCTCAGTGGTTTAATGCGCCTCCTGCTGAGATTCTGCCGTCATATCACAGGACTGTATTTAATATGGATAGGTCAGTGGGTTAATGTGCCTCCTGCAGAGAGTCTGCTGGCATATTAAACTACTGTATTTTATATAGATAGCTTGCTGGGTTAATGCGTCTTCTGCAGAGAGTCTGCCAGCATATTACAGGACTGGATTTTATACGGATAGCTCAGTGGGTAATGCGCCTCCTGCAGAGAGTCTGCCAGCATATTACCGGACTGGATTTTATACGGATAGCTCAGTGGGTTAATGCGCCTCCTGCAGAGAGTCTGCCACCATATTACAAGACTGTATTTTATATGGATAGCTTGGTGGGTTAATGCGCCTCCTGCAGAGAGTCTGCCAGTATATTACAGGACTGTATTTTATATGGATACTTCAGTGGGTTAATGCTCCTGCTGTAAAGAAAGTCTAGCCGCATATTACAGGGCTTTATTTTATATGGACAGCTCAATGGGTTAATATGCCTCCTGCAGA
The DNA here is from genome assembly GCF_964204655.1 of Triturus cristatus. Classification (NCBI taxonomy): domain Eukaryota; kingdom Metazoa; phylum Chordata; class Amphibia; order Caudata; family Salamandridae; genus Triturus; species Triturus cristatus. Next base: position 1,921,679,082 of record NC_140589.1, read on the forward strand.
GAGTCTGCCAGCATATTACAGGACTGTATTTGACAAGGATAGCTCAGGGGGTTAATGCGCTTCCTTCAAAGAGTCTGCCAGCATATTACTGAACTGTATTTTATATGGATTGCACAGTGGGTTAATGCGCCTCCTGCAAAGAGTCTGCCAGCATATTACAGGGTTGTATTTTATATGTACAGCTCAGTGGGTTAATGTGCTTCCTGCGGAGAGTCTGCCAGCATATTACAGGACTGTATTTGATACGTATAGCTCAGTGGGTTAATGCACCTCCTGCTGTATTTTATATGGATTGCACAGTGGGTTAATGCGCCTCCTGCCAAGAGTCTGCCAGCATATCACAGGACTGTATTTTATATGGATAGCTCAGTGGGTTAATGCTCCTCCTGTAAAGAAAGTCTGCCAGCATATTACAGGAGTGTATTTTTATATGGATAATTCAGTGGGTTAATGCGCCTCCTGCAGGGAGTCTGCCATCGTATTACAGGACAGTATTTTATATGGAGAGTTCAGTGAGTTAATGCGCCTCTTGCAGAGAGAGCGCCTGCATACTACAAGACTGTATTTTATGTAGATAGCTCGGTGGGTTAATGCGTCTTCTGCAGAGAGTCTGCCAGCATATTACAGGACTGGATTTTATACTGATAGCTCAGTGGGTTAATGCGCCTCCTGCAGAGAGTCTGCCAGCATAATACAGGGCTGTATTTTCTATGGATAGCTCGATGGGTTAAAGCGCCTCCTGCAGAGAGAGCGCCTGCATATTACATGACTGTATTTTATATGGATAGCACGGTGGGTTAATGCGCCTCCTGCAGAGAGTCTGCCAGTATATTACAGGACTGTATTTTATATGGATAGCTCGGTGAGTTAATGCGCTTCCTGCAGAGAGTCTGCCGGCATATTACAGGGCTGAATTTTATATGGATAGCTCAGTGGATTAATGCGCCTCCTGCAGAGAGTCTGCCAGCATATTACAGGACTGTATTTTATATGGATAGCTCAGTGGGTTAATGCTCCTCCTGCAAAGAAAGTCTACCCGCATGTTACAGGACTGCATTTTATATGGATAGCTCAGTGGGGTAATGTGCCTCCTGCAGAGAGTCTGCCAGCACATTACTGTGCTGTATTTTATATGGATACTTCAGTGGGTTAATGCTCCTGCTGTAAAGAAAGTCTAGCCGCATATTACAGGGCTGTATTTTATATGGACAGCTCAGTGGGTTAATATGCCTCCTGCAGAGAGTCTGCCAGCATATTACAGGACTGTATTTGACAAGGATAGCTCAGGGGGTTAATGCGCTTCCTTCAAAGAGTCTGCCAGCATATTACTGAACTGTATTTTATATGGATTGCACAGTGGGTTAATGCGCCTCCTGCAGAGAGTCTGCCAGCATATTACAAGACTGTATTTTATATGGATAGCTTGGTGGGCTAATGCGCCTACTGCAGAGAGTCTGCCAGCATATTACAGGGTTGTATTTTATATGTACAGCTCAGTGGGTTAATGTGCCTCCTGCGGAGAGTCTGCCAGCATATTACAGGACTGTATTTGATAAGTATAGCTCAGTGGGTTAATGCACCTCCTGCAGAGAGTCTGCCATCGTATTACAGGACAGTATTTCATATGGACAGTTCAGTGAGTTAATGCGCCTCCTGCAGAGAGAGCGCCTGCATATTACAGGACTGTATTTTATATGGATAGCTCGGTGGGTTAAAGCGCCTCCTGCAGAGAGTCTGCCAGCATATTTTAGGACTGTACTTTATCCGGATAGCTCGGTGAGTTAATGCACCTCCTGCAGAGGGTCTGCCAGCATATTACAGGACTGTATTTTATATGGATAGCTCAGCGGGTTAATGCGCCTCCTGCAGAGTGTCTGCCAGCATATTACAGGACTGTATTTGATATGGATAGCTCGGTAGGTTAATGTGCCTCCTGCAATGAAAGTCTGCCAGCATATTACAGGACTATATTTTATATGGATAGCTCAGTGGATTAATGCACCTCCTGCAGAGAGTCTGAAGCATATTTCAGGATTGTATTTAAATGGATTGCTCAGTTGGTTACTGCGCCTCTCATAGAGTCTGCCAGCATATTGCAGGACTGTATTTAAATGGATAGCTCGGTGGGTTAATGTGCCTCCTGCTGATAGTCTGCCAGCATATTAGAGGGCTGTATTTTATATAGATAGCTCAGTGGTTTAATGCGCCTCCTGCTGAGATTCTGCCGTCATATCACAGGACTGTATTTAATATGGATAGGTCAGTGGGTTAATGTGCCTCCTGCAGAGAGTCTGCTGGCATATTAAACTACTGTATTTTATATAGATAGCTTGCTGGGTTAATGCGTCTTCTGCAGAGAGTCTGCCAGCATATTACAGGACTGGATTTTATACGGATAGCTCAGTGGGTAATGCGCCTCCTGCAGAGAGTCTGCCAGCATATTACCGGACTGGATTTTATACGGATAGCTCAGTGGGTTAATGCGCCTCCTGCAGAGAGTCTGCCACCATATTACAAGACTGTATTTTATATGGATAGCTTGGTGGGTTAATGCGCCTCCTGCAGAGAGTCTGCCAGTATATTACAGGACTGTATTTTATATGGATACTTCAGTGGGTTAATGCTCCTGCTGTAAAGAAAGTCTAGCCGCATATTACAGGGCTTTATTTTATATGGACAGCTCAATGGGTTAATATGCCTCCTGCAGAGAGTCTGCCAGCATATTACAGGACTGTATTTGACAAGGATAGCTCAGGGGGTTAATGCGCTTCCTTCAAAGAGTCTGCCAGCATATTACTGAACTGTATTTTATATGGATTGCACAGTGGGTTAATGCGCCTCCTGCAAAGAGTCTGCCAGCATATTACAGGGTTGTATTTTATATGTACAGCTCAGTGGGTTAATGTGCTTCCTGCGGAGAGTCTGCCAGCATATTACAGGACTGTATTTGATACGTATAGCTCAGTGGGTTAATGCACCTCCTGCTGTATTTTATATGGATTGCACAGTGGGTTAATGCGCCTCCTGCCAAGAGTCTGCCAGCATATCACAGGACTGTATTTTATATGGATAGCTCAGTGGGTTAATGCTCCTCCTGTAAAGAAAGTCTGCTAGCATATTACAGGAGTGTATTTTTATATGGATAATTCAGTGGGTTAATGCGCCTCCTGCAGGGAGTCTGCCATCGTATTACAGGACAGTATTTTATATGGAGAGTTCAGTGAGTTAATGCGCCTCTTGCAGAGAGAGCGCCTGCATACTACAAGACTGTATTTTATGTAGATAGCTCGGTGGGTTAATGCGTCTTCTGCAGAGAGTCTGCCAGCATATTACAGGACTGGATTTTATACTGATAGCTCAGTGGGTTAATGCGCCTCCTGCAGAGAGTCTGCCAGCATAATACAGGGCTGTATTTTCTATGGATAGCTCGATGGGTTAATGCGCCTCCTGCAGAGAGAGCGCCTGCATATTACATGACTGTATTTTATATGGATAGCACGGTGGGTTAATGCGCCTCCTGCAGAGAGTCTGCCAGTATATTACAGGACTGTATTTTATATGGATAGCTCGGTGAGTTAATGCGCTTCCTGCAGAGAGTCTGCCGGCATATTACAGGGCTGAATTTTATATGGATAGCTCAGTGGATTAATGCGCCTCCTGCAGAGAGTCTGCCAGCATATTACAGGACTGTATTTTATATGGATAGCTCAGTGGGTTAATGCTGCTCCTGCAAAGAAAGTCTACCCGCATGTTACAGGACTGCATTTTATATGGATAGCTCAGTGGGTTAATGTGCCTCCTGCAGAGAGTCTGCCAGCACATTACTGTGCTGTATTTTATATGGATACTTCAGTGGGTTAATGGTCCTGCTGCAAAGAAAGTCTACCCGCATATTACAGGACTGTATTATATATGGATAGCTCAGTGGGTTAATGTGACTACTGTAGAGAGTCTGTCATCATATTACTGAACTGTATTTTATATGGATAGTTCAGTGGGATAATGTGCCTCCTGAAGAGAGCCTGCCAGCATATTACAGGACTTTATTTTATATGGATAGTTCAGTGGGTTAATGTGCCTCCTGCAAAGAAAGTCTACCCGTATATTTCAGGACTCTATTTTATACGGATAGCTCAGTGGGTTAATATGCCTCCTGCAGAGAGTCTGCCGGCATATTACAGGACTGTATTTTATATGGATAGCTCGGTGGGTTAATGCGCCTCCTGCAAAGAGTCTGCCAGCATATTACAGGGCTGTACTTTATCTCAGTGGGTTAATGCGCCTCCAGCGGAGAGTCTACCAGCATATTACAGAACTGTATTTTATACGGATGGCTCAGTGGGTTAATGTGCCTCCTGCAAAGAGTCTGCCAGCATATTACAGGACTGTATTTTATATGGATAGCTGAGTGGGTTAATGTGCCTCCTGCAAAGAAAGTCTACACGCATGTTACAGGACTTTATTTTATATGGATAGCTCAGTTGGTTAATGGGCCTCCTGCAGAGAGTCTGCCAGCATATCGCAGGACTGTATTTTATATGGATAACTCAGTGGTTTAATGCTCATCCTGCAGAGAGTCTGCCAGCATATTACAGGACTGTATTTTTATATGGATAGTTCAGTGGGTTAATGTGCCTCCCGCCAAGAGTCTGCCAGCATATTACAGGACTGTATTTTATATGGATAGCTCAGTGGGTTAATGTGCCTCCTGCAAAGAAATTCTACCCGAATGTTACAGGACTGTATTTTATATGGATAGCTCAGTTGGTTTAATGCTCATCCTGCAGAGAGTCTGCCAGCATATTACAGGACTGTATTTTTATATGGATAGTTCAGTGGGTTAATGTGCCTCCCGCCAAGAGTCTGTCAGCATATTACTGAACTGTATTTTATATGGATAGCTCAGTGGGTTAATGCGCCTCCTGCAGAGAGCCTGTCCGCATACTACAGGACTGTATTGTATATGGATAGTTCAGTGGGTTAATGCGCCTCCTGCAGAGAGAGCGCCTGCATATTACATGACTGTATTTTATATGGATAGCACGGTGGGTTAATGCGCCTCCTGCAGAGAGTCTGCCAGTATATTACAGGACTGTATTTTATATGGATAGCTCGGTGAGTTAATGCGCTTCCTGCAGAGAGTCTGCCGGCATATTACAGGGCTTAAATTTATATGGATAGCTCAGTGGATTAATGCGCCTCCTGCAGAGAGTCTGCCAGCATATTACAAGACTGTATTTTATATGGATAGCTCAGTGGGTTAATGCTCCTCCTGCAAAGAATGTCTACCCACATGTTACAGGACTGCATTTTATATGGATAGCTCAGTGAGTTAATGTGCCTCCTGCAGAGAGTCTGCCAGCACATTACTGTGCTGTATTTTATATGGATACTTCAGTGGGTTAATGCTCCTGCTGTTAAAGTCTAGCCGCATATTACAGGGCTGTATTTTATATGGACAGCTCAGTGGGTTAATATGCCTCCTGCAGAGAGTCTGCCAGCATATTACAGGACTGTATTTGACAAGGATAGCTCAGGGGGTTAATGCGCTTCTTTCAAAGAGTCTGCCAGCATATTACTGAACTGTATTTTATATGGATTGCACAGTGGGTTAATGCGCCTCCTGCAAAGAGTCTGCCAGCATATTACAGGGTTGTATTTTATATGTACAGCTCAGTGGGTTAATGTGCCTCCTGCGGAGAGTCTGCCAGCATATTACAGGACTGTATTTGATAAGTATAGCTCAGTGGGTTAATGCACCTCCTGCTGTATTTTATATTGACTGCACAGTGGGTTAATGTGCCTCGTGCCAAGAGTCTGCCAGCATATCACTGGACTGTATTTTATATGGATAGCTCAGTGGGTTAATGCTCCTCCTGTAAAGAAAGTCTGCCAGCATATTACAGGAGTGTATTTTTATATGGATAGTTCAGTGGGCTAATGCGCCTCCTGCAGAGAGTCTTCCATCGTATTACAGGACAGTATTTTATATGGACAGTTCAGTGAGTTAATGCGCCTCCTGCAGAGAGAGCGCCTGCATATTACAAGACTGTATTTTATATAGATAGCTCGGTGGGTTAATGCGCCTTCTGCAGAGAGTCTGCCAGCATATTACAGGACTGGGTTTTATACAGATAGCTCAGTGGGTTAATGTGCCTCCTGCAGAGAGTCTGCCAGCATATTACAAGACTGTATTTTATACGGATAGCTCAGTGGGTTAATGCGCCTCCTGCAGAGAGTCTGCCACCATATTACAAGACTGTATTTTATATGGATAGCTTGGTGGGTTAATGCGCCTCCTGCAAAGAGTCTGCCAGTATATTACAGGACTGTATTTTATATGGATAGCTCAGTTGGTTAATTGGCCTCCTGCAGAGAGTCTGCCAGCACATTACTGTCCTGTATTTTATGTGGATACTTCAGTGGGTTAATGCTCCTGCTGTAAAGAAAGTCTAGCCGCATATTACAGGGCTGTATTTTATATGGACAGCTCAGTGGGTTAATATGCCTCCTGCAGAGAGTCTGCCAGCATATTACAGGACTGTATTTGATACGTATAGCTCAGTGGGTTAATGCACCTTCTGCTGTATTTTATATGGATTGCACAGTGGGTTAATGCGCCTCCTGCCAAGAGTCTGCCAGCATATCACAGGACTGTATTTTATATGGATAGCTCAGTGGGTTAATTCTCCTCCTGTAAAGAAAGTGTGCCAGCATATTACAGGAGTGTATTTTTATATGGATAGTTCAGTGGGTTAATGCGCCTCCTGCAGAGAGTCTGCCATCGTATTACAGGACAGTATTTTATATGGACAGTTCAGTGAGTTAATGCGCCTCTTGCAGAGAGAGCGCCTGCATATTACAAGACTGTATTTTATGTAGATAGCTCGGTGGGTTAATGCGTCTTCTGCAGAGAGTCTGCCAGCATATTACAGGACTGGATTTTATACAAATAGATCAGTGGGTTAATGCGCCTCCTGCAGAGAGTCTGCCAGCATAATACAGGGCTGTATTTTATATGGATAGCTCGATGGGTTAATGCGCCTCCTGCAGAGAGAGCGCCTGCATATTACAGGACTGTATTTTATATGGATAGCACAGTAGGTTAATGCGCCTCCTGCAGAGAGTCTGCCAGTATATTACAGGACTGTATTTTATATGGATAGCTCGGTGAGTTAATGCGCTTCCTGCAGAGAGTCTGCCGGCAGATTACAGGGCTGAATTTTATACGGATAGCTCAGTGGATTAATGCGCCTCTTGCAGAGAGTCTGCCAGCATGTTACAGGACTGCATTTTATATGGATAGCTCAGTGGGTTAATGTGCCTCCTGCAGAGAGTCTGCCAGCACATTACTGTGCTGTATTTTATATGGATACTTCAGTGGGTTAATGCTCCTGCTGTAAAGAAAGTCTAGCCGCATATTAATGAACTGTATTTTATATGGATTGCACAGTGGGTTAATGCGCCTCCTGCAAAGAGTCTGCCAGCATATTACAGGGTTGTATTTTATATGTACAGCTCAGTGGGTTAATGTGCCTCCTGCGGAGAGTCTGCCAGCATATTACAGGACTGTATTTGATACGTATAGCTCAGTGGGTTAATGCACCTCCTGCTGTATTTTATATGGATTGCACAGTGGGTTAATGCGCCTCCTGCCAAGAGTCTGCCAGCATATCACAGGACTGTATTTTATATGGATAGCTCAGTGGGTTAATGTGCCTCCTGCAGAGAGTCTGCCAGCACATTACTGTGCTGTATTTTATATGGATACTTCAGTGGGTTAATGCTCCTGCTGTAAAGAAAGTCTAGCCGCATATTAATGAACTGTATTTTATATGGATTGCACAGTGGGTTAATGCGCCTCCTGCAAAGAGTCTGCCAGCATATTACAGGGTTGTATTTTATATGTACAGCTCAGTGGGTTAATGTGCCTCCTGCGGAGAGTCTGCCAGCATATTACAGGACTGTATTTGATAAGTATAGCTCAGTGGGTTAATGCACCTCCTGCTGTATTTTATATTGACTGCACAGTGGGTTAGTGTGCCTCCTGCAGAGAGTCTGCCATCGTATTACAGGACAGTATTTTATATCGACAGTTCAGTGAGTTAATGCGCCTCCTGCAGAGAGGGCGCCTGCATATTACAGGACTGGATTTTATATAGATAGCTTGGTGGGTTAATGCGCCTTCTGCAGAGAGTCTGCCAGCATATTACAGGACTGGATTTTATACAGATAGCTCAGTGGGTTAATGCGCCTCCTGCAGAGAGTCTGCCAGCATATTACAAGACTGTATTTTATATGGATAGCTTGGTGGGTTAATGCGCCTACTGCAGAGAGTCTGCCAGCATATTACAGGGCTGTATTTTATATGGATAGCTCGGTGGGTTAATGTGCCTTCTGCAATGAAAGTCTGCCAGCATATTACAGGACTGTATTTTATATGGATAGCTCAGTGGATTAGTGCGGCTCCTGCAGTGAGTCTGAAGCATATTACAGGACTGTATTCACAGGACTGTATTTAAATAGATAGCTCAGTGGATTAAAGCACCTCCTGCAGAGAGTCTGAAGCATATTTCAGGATTGTATTTAAATGGATAGCTCAGTTGGTTACTGCGCCTCTCGCAGAGAGTCTGCCAGCATATTGCAGGACTGTATTTAAATGGATAGCTCAGTGGGTTAATGTGCCTCCTGCTGGTAGTCTGCCAGCATATTAGAGGGCTGTATTTTATATAGATAGCTCAGTGTTTAATGCTGGCATATTAAACTACTGTATTTTATATAGATAGCTTGGTGGGTTAATGCGCCTCCTGCAGAGAGTCTGCCTGTATATTACAGGACTGTATTTTATATGGATAGCTCAGTGGGTTAATGCGCATCCTGCAGAGAGTCTGCCAGCATATTACAGGACTGTATTTTTATATGGATAGTTCAGTGGGTTAATGCGCCCTCCCGCAGAGAGTCTGCCAGCACATTACTGGGCTGTATTTTATATGGATACTTCAATGGGTTAATGGTCCTGCTGCAAAGAAAGTCTACCCGCATATTACAGGACTGTATTATATATGGATAGCTAAGTGGGTTAATGTGACTACTGTAGAGAGTCTGTCATCATATTACTGAACTGTATTTTATATGGATAGTTCAGTGGGATAATGTGCCTCCTGAAGAGAGCCTGCCAGCATATTACAGGACTTTATTTTATATGGATAGTTCAGTGGGTTAATGTGCCTCCTGCAAAGAAAGTCTACCCGTATATTTCAGGACTGTATTTTATATGGATAGCTCGGTGGGTTAATGCGCCTCCTGCAAAGAGTCTGCAAGCATATTACAGGGCTGTACTTTATCTCAGTGGGATAATGCGCATCCAGCGGAGAGTCTACCAGCATATTACAGAACTGTATTTTATACGGATGGCTCAGTGGGTTAATGTGCCTCCTGCAAAGTCTGCCAGCATATTACAGGACTGTATTTTATATGGATAGCTGAGTGGGTTAATGTGCCTCCTGCAAAGAAAGTCTACACACATGTTACAGGACTTTATTTTATATGGATAGCTCAGTTGGTTAATGGGCCTCCTGCCGAGAGTCTGCCAGCATATCGCAGGACTGTATTTTATATGGATAGCTCAGTGGGTTAATGTGCCTCCCGCCAAGAGTCTGCCAGCATATTACAGGACTGTATTTTATATGGATAGCTCAGTGGGTTAATGTGCCTCCTGCAAAGAAATTCTACCCGAATGTTACAGGACTGTATTTTATATGGATAGCTCAGTTGGATAATGTGCCTACTGCAGAGAGTCTGTCAGCATATTACTGAACTGTATTTTATATGGATAGCTCAGTGGGTTAATGTGCCTCCTGCAGAGAGCCTGTCTGCATACTACAGGACTGTATTGTATATGGATAGTTCAGTGGGTTAATGCGCCTCCCGCAGAGAGTCTGCCAGCATATTACAGGACTGTATTTTATATGGATAGCTCGGTGGGTTAATGCGCCTCCTGCAGAGAGTCTGCCAGCATATCACAGGACTGTATTTTATATGGATAGCTCAGTGGGTTAATGCTCCTCCTGCAAAGAAAGTCTACCCGCATGTTACAGGACTGCATTTTATATGGATAACTCAGTGGGTTAATGTGCCTCCTGCAGAGAGTCTGCCAGCATATTACAGGACTGTATTTGACAAGGATAGCTCAGGGGGTTAATGCGCTTCCTTCAAAGAGTCTGCCAGCATATTACTGAACTGTATTTTATATGGATTGCACAGTGGGTTAATGCGCCTCCTGCAAAGAGTCTGCCAGCATATTACAGGGTTGTATTTTATATGTACAGCTCAGTGGGTTATGTGCTTCCTGCGGAGAGTCTGCCAGCATATTACAGGACTGTATTTGATACGTATAGCTCAGTGGGTTAATGCACCTCCTGCTGTATTTTATATGGATTGCACAGTGGGTTAATGCGCCTCCTGCCAAGAGTCTGCCAGCATATCACAGGACTGTATTTTATATGGATAGCTCAGTGGGTTAATGCTCCTCCTGTAAAGAAAGTCTGCCAGCATATTACAGGAGTGTATTTTTATATGGATAGTTCAGTGGGTTAATGCGCCTCCTGCAGAGTCTGCCATCGTATTACAGGACAGTATTTTATATGGACAGTTCAGTGAGTTAATGCGCCTCTTTCAGAGAGAGCGCCTGCATATTACAAGACTGTATTTTATGTAGATAGCTCGGTGGGTTAATGCGTCTTCTGCAGAGAGTCTGCCAGCATATTACAGGACTGGATTTTATACGGATAGCTCAGTGGGTTAATGCGCCTTCTGCAGAGAGAGCGCCTGCATATTACATGACTGTATTTTATGTGGATAGCACGGTGGGTTAATGCGCCTCCTGCAGAGAGTCTGCCAGTATATTACAGGACTGTATTTTATATGGATAGCTTGGTGAGTTAATGCGCTTCCTGCAGAGAGTCTGCCCGCATATTACAGGGCTTAAATTTATATGGATTGCTCAGTGGATTAATGCGCCTCCTGCAGAGAGTCTGCCAGCATATTACAAGACTGTATTTTATATGGATAGCTCAGTGGGTTAATGCTCCTCCTGCAAAGAAAGTCTACCCGCATGTTACAGGACTGCATTTTATATGGATAGCTCAGTGGGTTAATGTGCCTCCTGCAGAGAGTCTGCCAGCACATTACTGTGCTGTATTTTATATGGATACTTCAGTGGGTTAATGCTCCTGCTGTAAAGAAAGTCTAGCCGCATATTACAGGGCTGTATTTTATATGGACAGCTCAGTGGGTTAATATGCCTCCTGCAGAGAGTCTGCCAGCATATTACAGGACTGTATTTGACAAGGATAGCTCAGGGGGTTAATGCGCTTCCTTCAAAGAGTCTGCCAGCATATTACTGAACTGTATTTTATATGGATTGCACAGTGGGTTAATGCGCCTCCTGCAAAGAGTCTGCCAGCATATTACAGGGTTGTATTTTATATGTACAGCTCAGTGGGTTAATGTGCCTCCTGCGGAGAGTCTGCCAGCATATTACAGGACTGTATTTCATAAGTATAGCTCAGTGGGTTAATGCACCTCCTGCAGAGAGTCTGCCATCGTATTACAGGACAGTATTTTATATGGACAGTTCAGTGAGTTAATGCGCCTCCTGCAGAGAGAGCGCCTGCATATTACAAGACTGTATTTTATATAGATAGCTCGGTGGGTTAATGCGCCTTCTGCAGAGAGTCTGCCAGCATATTAGAGGACTGGATTTTATACAGATAGCTCAGTGGGTTAATGCGCCTCCTGCAGAGAGTCTGCCAGCATATTACAAGACTGTATTTTATATGGATAGCTTGGTGGGCTAATGCGCCTACTGCAGAGAGTCTGCCAGCATATTACAGGGCTGTATTTTATATGGATAGCTCGGTGGGTTAATGCGCCTCCTGCAGAGAGAGCGCCTGCATATTACAGGACTGTATTTTATATGGATAGCTCGGTGGGTTAATGCGCCTCCTGCAGAGAGTCTGCCAGCATATTTTAGGACTGTACTTTATCCGTATAGCTCGGTGAGTTAATGCACCTCCTGCAGAGGGTCTGCCAGCATATTACAGGACTGTATTTTATATGGATAGCTCAGCGGGTTAATGCGCCTCCTGCAGAGTGTCTGCCAGCATATTACAGGACTATATTTTATATGGATAGCTCAGTGGATTAATGCACCTCCTGCAGAGAGTCTGAAGCATATTTCAGGATTGTATTTAAATGGATTGCTCAGTTGGTTACTGCGCCTCTCATAGAGAGTCTGCCAGCATATTGCAGGATTGTATTTAAATGGATAGCTCGGTGGGTTAATGTGCCTCCTGCTGATAGTCTGCCAGCATATTAGAGGGCTGTATTTTATATAGATAGCTCAGTGTTTAATGCGCCTCCTGCTGAGATTCTGCCGTCATATCACAGGACTGTATTTAATATGGATAGGTCAGTGGGTTAATGTGCCTCCTGCAGAGAGTCTGCTGGCATATTAAACTACTGTATTTTATATAGATAGCTTGCTGGGTTAATGCGTCTTCTGCAGAGAGTCTGCCAGCATATTACAGGACTGTATTTTATATGGATAGCTCAGTGGGTTAATGCTCCTCCTGCAAAGAAAGTCTACCCGCATGTTACAGGACTGCATTTTATATGGATAGCTCAGTGGGTTAATGTGCCTCCTGCAGAGAGTCTGCCAGCACATTACTGTGCTGTATTTTATATGGATACTTCAGTGGGTTAATGCTCCTGCTGTAAAGAAAGTCTAGCCGCATATTACAGGGCTGTATTTTATATGGACAGCTCAGTGGGTTAATATGCCTCCTGCAGAGAGTCTGCCAGCATATTACAGGACTGTATTTGACAAGGATAGCTCAGGGGGTTAATGCGCTTCCTTCAAAGAGTCTGCCAGCATATTACTGAACTGTATTTTATATGGATTGCACAGTGGGTTAATGCGCCTCCTGCAAAGAGTCTGCCAGCATATTACAGGACTGTATTTGATAAGTATAGCTCAGTGGGTTAATGCACCTCCTGCTGTATTTTATATTGACTGCACAGTGGGTTAATGTGCCTCGTGCCAAGAGTCTGCCAGCATATCACTGGACTGTATTTTATATGGATAGCTCAGTGGGTTAATGCTCCTCCTGTAAAGAAAGTCTGCCAGCCTATTACAGGAGTGTGTTTTTATATGGATAGTTCAGTGGTTTAATGCTCCTCCTGCAGAGAGTCTGCCAGCATATTACAGGACTGTATTTTATATGGATAGCTGAGTGGGTTAATGTGCCTCCTGCAAAGAAATTCTACACGCATGTTACAGGACTTTATTTTATATGGATAGCTCAGTTGGTTAATGGGCCTCCTGCAGAAAGTCTGCCAGCATATCGCAGGACTGTATTTTATATGGATAGCTCAGTGGTTTAATGCTCCTCCTGCAGAGAGTCTGCCAGCATATTACAGGACTGTATTTTTATATGGATAGTTCAGTGGGTTAATGTGCCTCCCGCCAAGAGTCTGCCAGCATATTACAGGACTGTATTTTATATGGATAGCTCAGTGGGTTAATGTGCCTCCTGCAAAGAAATACTACCCGAATGTTACAGGACTGTATTTTATATGGATAGCTCAGTTGGTTAATGTGCCTACTGCAGAGAGTCTGTCAGCATATTACTGAACTGTATTTTATATGGATAGCTCAGTGGGTTAATGCGCCTCCTGCAGAGAGCCTGTCCGCATACTACAGGACTGTATTGTATATGGATAGTTCAGTGGGTTAATGCGCCTCCTGCAGAGAGTCTGCCAGCATATTACAGGACTGTATTTTATATGGATAGCTCGGTGGGTTAATGCGCCTCCTGCAGAGAGTCTGCCAGCATATCACAGGACTGTATTTTATATGGATAGCTCAGTGGGTTAATGCTCCTCCTGCAAAGAAAGTCTACCCGCATGTTACAGGACTGCATTATATATGGATAACTCAGTGGGTTAATGTGCCTCCTGCAGAGAGTCTGCCAGCATATTACAGGACTGTATTTGACAAGGATAGCTCAGGAGGTTAATGCGCTTCCTTCAAAGAGTCTGCCAGCATATTACTGAACTGTATTTTATATGGATTGCACAGTGGGTTGATGCGCCTCCTGCAAAGAGTCTGCCAGCATATTACAGGGTTGTATTTTATATGTACAGCTCAGTGGGTTAATGTGCTTCCTGCGGAGAGTCTGCCAGCATATTACAGGACTGTATTTGATACGTATAGCTCAGTGGGTTAATGCACCTCCTGCTGTATTTTATATGGATTGCACAGTGGGTTAATGCGCCTCCTGCCAATAGTCTGCCAGCATATCACAGGACTGTATTTTATATGGATAGCTCAGTGGGTTAATGCTCCTCCTGTAAAGAAAGTCTGCCAGCATATTACAGGACTGTATTTTTATATGGATAGTTCAGTGGGTTAATGTGCCTCCCGCCAAGAGTCTGCCAGCATATTACAGGACTGTATTTTATATGGATAGCTCAGTGGGTTAATGTGCCTCCTGCAAAGAAATACTACCCGAATGTTACAGGACTGTATTTTATATGGATAGCTCAGTTGGTTAATGTGCCTACTGCAGAGAGTCTGTCAGCATATTACTGAACTGTATTTTATATGGATAGCTCAGTGGGTTAATGCGCCTCCTGCAGAGAGCCTGTCCGCATACTACAGGACTGTATTGTATATGGATAGTTCAGTGGGTTAATGCGCCTCCTGCAGAGAGTCTGCCAGCATATTACAGGACTGTATTTTATATGGATAGCTCGGTGGGTTAATGCGCCTCCTGCAGAGAGTCTGCCAGCACATTACTGTGCTGTATTTTATATGGATACTTCAGTGGGTTAATGCTCCTGCTGTAAAGAAAGTCTAGCCGCATATTACAGGGCTGTATTTTATATGGACAGCTCAGTGGGTTAATATGCCTCCTGCAGAGAGTCTGCCAGCATATTACAGGACTGTATTTGACAAGGATAGCTCAGGGGGTTAATGCGCTTCCTTCAAAGAGTCTGCCAGCATATTACTGAACTGTATTTTATATGGATTGCACAGTGGGTTAATGCGCCTCCTGCAAAGAGTCTGCCAGCATATTACAGGACTGTATTTGATAAGTATAGCTCAGTGGGTTAATGCGCCTCCTGCTGTATTTTATATTGACTGCACAGTGGGTTAATGTGCCTCGTGCCAAGAGTCTGCCAGCATATCACTGGACTGTATTTTATATGGATAGCTCAGTGGGTTAATGCTCCTCCTGTAAAGAAAGTCTGCCAGCCTATTACAGGAGTGTATTTTTATATGGATAGTTCAGTGGGTTAATGCGCCTCCTGCAGAGAGTCTGCCATCGTATTACAGGACAGTATTTTATATGGACAGTTCAGTGAGCTAATGCGCCTCCTGCAGAGAGAGCGCCTGCATATTACAAGACTGTATTTTATATAGATAGCTCGGTGGGTTAATGCGCCTTCTGCAGAGAGTCTGCCAGCATATTACAGGACTGGATTTTATACAGATAGCTCGGTGGGTTAATGCGCCTCCTGCAGAGAGTCTGCCAGCATATTACAAGACTGTATTTTATATGGATAGCTTGGTGGGTTAATGCGCCTACTGCAGCGACTCTGCCAGCATATTACAGGGCTGTATTTTATATGGATAGCTCGGTGGGTTAATGCGCCTCCTGCAGAGAGAGCGCCTGCATATTACAGGACTGTATTTTATATGGATAGCTCGGTGGGTTAATGCGCCTCCTGCAGAGAGTCTGCCAGCATATTTTAGGACTGCACTTTATCCGGATAGCTCGGTGAGTTAATGCACCTCCTGCAGAGGGTCTGCCAGCATATTACAGGACTGTATTTTATATGGATAGCTCAGCGGGTTAATGCGCCTCCTGCAGAGAGTCTGAAGCATATTACAGGACTGTATTTACAGGACTGTATTTAAATAGATAGCTCAGTGGATTAATGCACCTCCTGCAGAGAGTCTGAAGCATATTTCAGGATTGTATTTAAATGGATAGCTCAGTTGGTTACTGCGCCTCTCATAGAGAGTCTGCCAGCATATTGCAGGACTGTATTTAAATGGATAGCTCGGTGGGTTAATGTGCCTCCAGCTGATAGTCTGCCAGCATATTAGAGGGCTGTATTTTATATAGATAGCTCAGTGTTTAATGCGCCTCCTGCTGAGATTCTGCCGTCATATCACAGGACTGTATTTAATATGGATAGGTCAGTGGGTTAATGTGCCTCCTGCAGAGAGTCTGCTGGCATATTAAACTACTGTATTTTATGAGAGTCTGCCAGCATATTACAGGACTGGATTTTATACGGATAGCTCAGTGGGTTAATGCGCCTCCTGCAGAGAGTCTGCCAGCATATTACCGGACTGGATTTTATACGGATAGCTCAGTGGGTTAATGCGCCTCCTGCAGAGAGTCTGCCACCATATTACAAGACTGTATTTTATATGGATAGCTTGGTGGGTTAATGCGCCTCCTGCAGAGAGTCTGCCAGTATATTACAGGACTGTATTTTATATGGATAGCTCAGTGGGTTAATGCGCATCCTGCAGAGAGTCTGCCAGCACATTACTGTGCTGTATTTTATATGGATAGTTTAGTGGGTTAATGCGCCTCCTGCAGAGTCTGCCATCGTATTACAGGACAGTATTTTATATGGAGAGTTCAGTGAGTTAATGCGCCTCTTGCAGAGAGAGCGCCTGCATATTACAAGACTGTATTTTATGTAGATAACTCGGTGGGTTAATGCGTCTTCTGCAGAGAGTCTGCCAGCATATTACAGGACTGGATTTTATACGGATAACTCAGTGGGTTAATGCGCCTCCTGCAGAGAGTCTGCCAGCATAATACAGGGCTGTATTTTATATGGATAGCTCGATGGGTTAATGCGCCTCCTGCAGAGAGAGCGCCTGCATATTACATGACTGTATTTTATATGGATAGCACGGTGGGTTAATGCGCCTCCTGCAGAGAGTCTGCCAGTATATTACAGGACTGTATTTTATATGGATAGCTCGGTGAGTTAATGCGCTTCCTGCAGAGAGTCTGCCGGCATATTACAGGGCTGAATTTTATATGGATAGCTCAGAGGATTAATGCGCCTCCTGCAGAGAGTCTGCCAGCATATTACAGGACTGTATTTTATATGGATAGCTCAGTGGGTTAATGCTCCTCCTGCAAAGAAAGTCTACCCGCATGTTACAGGACTGCATTTTATATGGATAGCTCAGTGGGTTAATGTGCCTCCTGCAGAGAGTCTGCCAGCACATTACTGTGCTGTATTTTATATGGATACTTCAGTGGGTTAATGCTCCTGCTGTAAAGAAAGTCTAGCCGCATATTACAGGGCTGTATTTTATATGGACAGCTCAGTGGGTTAATATGCCTCCTGCAGAGAGTCTGCCAGCATATTACAGGACTGTATTTGACAAGGATAGCTCAGGGGGTTAATGCGCTTCCTTCAAAGAGTCTGCCAGCATATTACTGAACTGTATTTTATATGGATTGCACAGTGGGTTAATGCGCCTCCTGCAAAGAGTCTGCCAGCATATTACAGGGTTGTATTTTATATGTACAGCTCAGTGGGTTAATGTGCCTCCTGCGGAGAGTCTGCCAGCATATTACAGGACTGTATTTGATCAGTGGGTTAATGCACCTCCTGCTGAATTTTATATTGACTGCACAGTGGGTTAATGTGCCTCGTGCCAAGAGTCTGCCAGCATATCACAGGACTGTATTTTATATGGATAGCTCAGTGAGTTAATGCTCCTCCTGTAAAGAAAGTCTGCCAGCATATTACAGGAGTGTATTTTTATATGGATAGTTCAGTGGGTTAATGCGCCTCCTGCAGAGAGTCTGCCATCGTATTACAGGACAGTATTTTATATTGACAGTTCAGTGAGTTAATGCGCCTCCTGCAGAGAGAGCGCCTGCATATTGCAAGACTGTATTTTATATGGATAGCTTGGTGGGTTAATGCGCCTACTGCAGAGAGTCTGCCAGCATATTACAGGGCTGTATTTTATATGGATAGCTCGGTGGGTTAATGCGCCTCCTGCAGAGAGAGCGCCTGCATATTACAGGACTGTATTTTATATGGATAGCTCGGTGGGTTAATGCGCCTCCTGCAGAGAGTCTGCCAGCATATTTTAGGACTGTACTTTATCCGGATAGCTCGGTGAGTTAATGCGCCTCCTGCAGAGTGTCTGCCAGCATATTACAGGACTGTATTTGATATGGATAGCTCGGTAGGTTAATGTGCCTCCTGCAATGAAAGTCTGCCAGCATATTACAGGACTGTATTTTATATGGATAGCTCAGTGGATTAGTGCGCCTCCTGCAGAGAGTCTGAAGCATATTACAGGACTGTATTTACAGGACTGTATTTAAATAGATAGCTCAGTGGATTAATGCACCTCCTGCAGAGAGTCTGAAGCATATTTCAGGATTGTATTTAAATGGATAGCTCAGTTGGTTACTGCGCCTCTCGTAGAGAGTCTGCCAGCATATTGCAGGACTGTATTTAAATGGATAGCTCGGTGGGTTAATGTGCCTCCTGCTGATAGTCTGCCAGCATATTAGAGGGCTGTATTTTATATAGATAGCTCAGTGTTTAATGCGCCTCCTGCTGAGATTCTGCCGTCATATCACAGGACTGTATTTAATATGGATAGGTCAGTGGGTTAATGTGCCTCCTGCAGAGAGTCTGCTGGCATATTAAACTACTGTATTTTATATAGATAGCTTGCTGGGTTAATGCGCCTCCTGCAGAGAGTCTGCCAGCATATTACAGGACTGTATTTGACAAGGATAGCTCAGGGGGTTAATGCGCCTCCTGCAGAGAGTCTGCCAGCATATTACCGGACTGGATTTTATACAGATAGCTCAGTGGGTTAATGCGCCTCCTGCAGAGAGTCTGCCACCATATTACAAGACTGTATTTTATATAGATAGCTTGGTGGGTTAATGCGCCTCCTGCAGAGAGTCTGCCAGCATATTACAGGACTGTATTTGACAAGGATAGCTCAGGGGGTTAATGCGCTTCCTTCAAAGAGTCTGCCAGCATATTACAGGGTTGTATTTTATATGTACAGCTCAGTGGGTTAATGTGCCTCCTGCGGAGAGTCTGCCAGCATATTACAGGACTGTATTTGATAAGTATAGCTCAGTGGGTTAATGCACCTCCTGCTGTATTTTATATTGACTGCACAGTGGGTTAATGTGCCTCGTGCCAAAAGTCTGCCAGCATATCACAGGACTGTATTTTATATGGATAGCTCAGTGGGTTAATGCTCCTCCTGTAAAGAAAGTCTGCCAGCATATTACAGGAGTGTATTTATATATGGATAGTTCAGTGGGTTAATGCGCCTCCTGCAGAGAGTCTGCCATCGTATTACAGGACAGTATTTTATATGGACAGTTCAGTGAGTTAATGCGCCTCCTGCAGAGAGAGCGCCTGCATATTACAAGACTGTATTTTATATAGATAGCTCGGTGGGTTAATGCGCCTTCTGCAGAGAGTCTGCCAGCATATTACAGGACTGGATTTTATACAGATAGCTCAGTGGGTTAATGCGCCTCCTGCAGAGAGTCTGCCAGCATATTACAAGACTGTATTTTATATGGATAGCTTGGTGGGTTAATGCGCCTACTGCAGAGAGTCTGCCAGCATATTACAGGGCTGTATTTTATATAGATAGCTCGGTGGGTTAATGCGCCTTCTGCAGAGAGTCTGCCTGTATATTACAGGACTGTATTTTATATGGATAGCTCGGTGGGTTAATGCGCCTCCTGCAGAGAGTCTGCTAGCATATTACAGGACTGTATTTTTATATGGATAGTTCAGTGGGTTAATGCGCCCTCCTGCAGAGAGTCTGCCAGCACATTACTGGGCTGTATTTTATATGGATACTTCAATGGGTTAATGGTCCTGCTGCAAAGAAAGTCTACCTGCATATTACAGGACTATATTTTATATGGATAGCTTGGTGGGTTAATGCGTCTTCTGCAGAGAGTCTGCCTGTATATTACAGGACTGTATTTTATATGGATAGCTCAGTGGGTTAATGCGCCTCCTGCAGAGAGTCTGCCAGCATATTACCGGACTGGATTTTATACGGATAGCTCAGTGGGTTAATGCGCCTCCTGCAGAGAGTCTGCCACCATATTACAAGACTGTATTTTATATAGATAGCTTGGTGGGTTAATGCGCCTCCTGCAGAGAGTCCGCCTGTATATTACAGGACTGTATTTTATATGGATACTTCAATGGGTTAATGGTCCTGCTGCAAAGAAAGTCTACCGCATATTACAGGACTGTATTATATATGGATAGCTCAGTGGGTTAATGTGACTACTGCAGAGAGTCTGTCATCATATTACTGAACTGTATTTTATATGGATAGTTCAGTGGGATAATGTGCCTCCTGAAGAGAGCCTGCCAGCATATTACAGGACTTTATTTTATATGGATAGTTCAGTGGGTTAATGTGCCTCCTGGAAAGAAAGTCTACCCGTATATTTCAGGACTCTATTTTATACGGATAGCTCAGTGGGTTAATATGCCTCCTGCAGAGAGTCTGCCGGCATATTACAGGACTGTATTTTATATGGATAGCTCGGTGGGTTAATGCGCCTCCTGCAGAGAGTCTGCCAGCATAATACAGGGCTGTATTTTATATGGATAGCTCGATGGGTTAATGCGCCTCCTGCAGAGAGAGCGCCTGCATATTACAGGACTGTATTTTATATGGATAGCTCGGTGAGTCAATGCGCCTCCTGCAGAGAGTCTGCTGGCATATTACAGGGCTGAATTTTATATGGATAGCTCAGTGGATTAATGCGCCTCCTGCAGAGTGTCTGCCAGCATGTTACAGGACTGTATTTTATATGGATAGCTCAGTGGTTTAATGCGCCTCTGTTGGAAGGCGGACCCCGAGGAGTCGGCAAGACCACCAAGGGGGGCCCTCACACTGTACGAAGTAGCCGAGCGCTGCCGAGAAGTCTCCTGAGAGATCCTTCTCCTATCACGTACTAGCACAGTAACACCACCACACAGGACTCAAGGAGGTTGTCTCAAGACAAGCAATTCTTTATCAGCAATAAAAAGGTTACGAGGTCAATATTTACACGAAGGGATCGAGGGATCCACCAAAAGTCTCAGTGTCTCTTTGGAAGGGTAGGGGTAGCGGGACAGTCTTCGGCAGGGGTGCGGTACGAGGGTACCTGGGGCCCAGTTCTTATCCTCAAGCTGGAGGGCCTCCGGATCTCGGAGGGGTCGAGCCGCGACGGCGTCCGCAGAGCTCTGGCGTATAGTTCGTGGAGAGCCGCGATCAAATCAGCAGGGCTCTCAAGATGGTTTCTGCTCAGCTCGAGCCGCGATGTCGTCAGCAGGGCTCCGAGGGAGGCTTCAGCGAGGTTGGGCCGCGACAGCGTCAGCAGGGCTCCGATGTTCCGGGTGGCTTCAAAGTGTTCACAAGAAGGAGCCGCGACGCAGTCAGCAGGGCTCGTGATGGTTCCGACAAAAGTTCTTCTCCGTGGGGTCAGCCGCGATTCAATCAGCAGGGCTCTCGACTCCGGGATACAACTGCCGGTCTGTGGCGGGGTTGCCCCAGATATAAGTCTGGAGCCCTTTGATGTCCGGACCCAGGCGCCCGGTGGGGGCGGAGAGGCCGGGTGGAGGTGGCCAGACGCCCAGCAGGAGAGGCGCCAGGCCTAAGAGAGTTGCAGGGCGATCACACCTAGAGAGGGGAGGACAGTTGGGGGTCCCATCGATACTGTCCTCCGACGGGGGTGATGAATGGTTCCTGCGGCACCCCCTGGCCAGTTCGTGGTGCCTCGATGTCGGGGCTTCGCTGGGGTCGAGGCCGGGTTGAGCGGGGTTGCGCTGGCTGGCGCACAGTCACGTGGAGGCCAACAAGATGGCGGAGCCACGAGGGGTATGCGACCTCGTGCAGCTCAGGATGAGGGGTCTCGGTGCAGTTCAGAAGGGTGGCCCGTGAAGGCCGGGGCGGGGAACGGGCACAATCCACGGGGGTAAGGACCACGCCACGAGGCCGGGTCCAACAGCCTCCTGCTGAGATTCTGCCGTCATATCACAGGACTGTATTTTATATGGATAGCTCAGCGGGTTAATGTGCCTCTTGCAGAGAGCCTGCCAGCATATTACAAGACTATTTTATATGGATAGCTTGGTGGGTTAATGCGCCTCCTGCAGAGAGTCTGCCAGCATATTACAGGACTGTATTTGACAAGGATAGCTCAGGGGGTTAATGCGCTTCCTTCAAAGAGTCTGCCAGCATATTACTGAACTGTATTTTATATGGATTGCACAGTGGGTTAATGCGCCTCCTGCAAAGAGTCTGCCAGCATACTACAGGGTTGTATTTTAAATGCACAGCTCAGTGGGTTAATGTGCATCCTGCGGAGAGTCTGCCAGCATATTACAGGACTGTATTTGATAAGTATAGCTCAGTGGGTTAATGCACCTCCTGCTGTATTTTATATGGATTGCACAGTGGGTTAATGCGCCTCCTGCCAAGAGCCTGCCAGCATATCACAGCACTGTATTTTATATGGATAGCTCAGTGGGTTAATGCTCCTCCTGTAAAGAAAGTCTGCCAGCATATTACAGGAGTGTATTTTTATATGGATAGTTCAGTGGGTCAATGCGCCTCCTGCAGAGAGTCTGCCATCGTATTACAGGACAGTATTTTATATGGACAGTTCAGTGAGTTAATGCGCCTCTTGCAGAGAGAGCGCCTGCATATTACAAGACTGTATTTTATATAGATAGCTCGTGGGTTAATGCGCCTCCTGCAGAGAGTCTGCCAGCATATTACAGGGCTGTATTTTATATGGATAGCTCGGTGGGTTAATGCGCCTCCTGCAGAGAGAGCGCCTGCATATTACAGGACTGTATTTTATATGGATAGCTCGGTGGGTAAATGCGCCTCCTGCAGAGAGTCTGCCAGTATATTACAGGACTGTATTTTATATGGATAGCTCGGTGAGTTAATGCGCCTCCTGCAGAGGATCTGCTGGCATATTACAGGGCTGAATTTTATATGGATAGCTCAGTGGATTAATGCACCTCCTGCAGAGAGTCTGCCAGCATGTTACAGGACTGTATTTTATATGGATAGCTCAGTGGTTTAATGCGCCTCCTGCTGAGATTCTGCCGTCATATCACAGGACTGTATTTTATATGGATAGCTCAGTGGGTTAATGTGCCTCTTGCAGAGAGCCTGCCAGCATATTACAAGACTATTTTATATGGATAGCTCAGTGGGTTAATGCGCCTCCTGCAGAGAGTCTGCCAGCATATTACAGGACTGTATTTTATCCGGATAGCTCGGTGGGTTAATGCGCCTCCTGCAGAGGGTCTGCCAGCATATTACAGGACTGTATTTTATATGGATAGCTCGGTGGATTAATGCGCCTCCTGCAGAGAGTCTGCTAGCATATTACAGGACTGTATTTTATATGGATAGCTCAGTGTGTTAATGCACCTCCTGCAGAGAGTATGCCAGCATATTACAGGACTGTATTTTAAATGGATAGCTCAGTGCATTAAAGCGCCTCCTGCAGAGAGTCTGCAGCATATTACAGGACTGTATTTTATATGGATAGCTCACTGGGTTAATGCGCCTCCTTCAGAGAGTCCTTAAGCAATTTACAGGACTGTATTTTATATGGATAGCTCAGTGGATTAATGCGCCTCCTGCAGAGAGTCTGCCAGCATATTACAGGACTGTATTTGACAAGGATAGCTCAGGGGGTTAATGCGCTTCCTTCAAAGAGTCTGCCAGCATATTACTGAACTGTATTTTATATGGATTGCACAGTGGGTTAATGCGCCTCCTGCAAAGAGTCTGCCAGCATATTACAGGGTTGTATTTTATATGTACAGCTCAGTGGGTTAATGTGCCTCCTGCGGAGAGTCTGCCAGCATACTACAGGACGGTATTTGATAAGTATTGCTTAGTGGGTTAATGTACCTCCTGCTGTATTTTATATGGATTGCACAGTGGGTTAATGCGCCTCCTGCCAAGAGTCTGCCAGCATATCACAGCACTGTATTTTATATGGATAGCTCAGTGGGTTAATGCTCCTCCTGTAAAGAAAGTCTGCCAGCATATTACAGGAGTGTATTTTTATATGGATAGTTCAGTGGGTCAATGCGCCTCCTGCAGAGAGTCTGCCATCATATTACAGGACAGTATTTTATATGGACAGTTCAGTGAGTTAATGTGCCTCCTGCAGAGAGGGCGCCTGCATATTACAAGACTGTATTTTATATAGATAGCTCGTGGGTTAATGCGCCTCCTGCAGAGAGTCTGCCAGCATATTACAGGGCTGTATTTTATATGGATAGCTCGGTGGGTTAATGCGCCTCCTGCAGAGAGAGCGCCTGCATATTACAGGACTGTATTTTATATGGATAGCTCGGTGAGGTAATGCGACTCCTGCAGAGAGTCTGCTGGCATATTACAGGGCTGAATTTTATATGGATAGCTCAGTGGATTAATGTGCCTCCTGCAGAGAGTCTGCCAGCATGTTACAGGACTGTATTTTATATGGATAGCTCACTGGTTTAATGCGCCTCCTGCTGAGATTCTGCCGTCATATCACAGGACTGTATTTTATATGGATAGCTCAGTGGGTTAATGTGCCTCTTGCAAAGAGCCTGCCAGCATATTACAAGACTATTTTATATGGATAGCTCGGTGGGTTAATGCGCCTCCTGCAGAGAGTCTGCCAGCATATTACAGGACTGTATTTTATCCGGATAGCTCGGTGGGTTAATGCGCCTCCTGCAGAGGGTCTGCCAGCATATTACAGGACTGTATTTTATATGGATAGCTCGGTGGATTAATGCGCCTCCTGCAGAGAGTCTGTTAGCATATTACAGGACTGTATTTTATATGGATAGCTCAGTGCATTAATGCGCCTCCTGCAGAGAGTCTGCAGCATATTACAGGACTGTATTTGATATGGATAGCTCAGTGGGTTAATGCGCCTCCTTCAGAGAGTCCTTAAGCAATTTACAGGACTGTATTTTATATGGATAGCTCAGTGGATTAATGCGCCTCCTGCAGAGAGTCTGCCAGCATATTACAGGACTGTATTTTATATTGATAGCTCAGTGGATTAATGCGCCTCCTGCAGAGAGTCTGAAGCATATTACAGGACTGTATTTTATACGGATAGCTCAGTGGGTTAATGCGCCTCCTGCAGAGAGTCTGCAGCATATCACTGGACTGTATTTTATACGGATAGCTCAGTGGGTTAATGCGCCTCCTGCAGAGTCTGCCAGCATATTACAGGACTGTATTATATATGGATAGCTCGGTAGGTTAATGCGCCTCCTGCAAAGAAAGTCTGCCTGCATATTACAGGACTGTATTTCATATGGATAGCTCAGTGGATTAATGCGCCTCCTGCAGAGAGTCTGAAGCATATTACAGGACTGTATTTACAGGACTGTATTTAAATAAATAGCTCAGTAGATTAATGCACCTCCTGCAGAGAGTCTGAAGCATATTTCAGGATTGTATTTAAATGGATAGCTCAGTTGGTTACTGTGCCTCCTGCTGATAGTCTGCCAGCATATTAGAGGGCTGTATTTTATATGGATAGCTCAGTGGATTAATGCGCCTCCTGCAGAGAGTCTGCCAGCATATTACCGCACTGGATTTTATATGGATAGCTCAGTGGGTTAATGCGCCTCCTGCAGAGAGTCTGCCACCATATTACAAGACTGTATTTTATATGGATAGCTTGGTGGGTTAATGCGCCTCCTGCAGAGAGTCTGCCAGTATATTACAGGACTGTATTGTATATGGATAGCTCAGTGGGTTAATGCGCATCCTGCAGAGAGTCTGCCAGCATATTACAGGACTGTATTTTTATATGGATAGTTCAGTGGGTTAATGCACCCTCCTGCAGAGAGTCTGCTAGCACATTACTGGGCTGTATTTTATATGGATACTTCAATGGGTTAATGGTCCTGGTGCAAAGAAAGTCTACCCGCATATTACAGGACTTTATAATATATGGATAGCTCAGTGGGTTAATGTGACTACTGCAAAGAAAGTCTACCCGTATATTTCAGGACTCTTTTTTATACTGATAGCTCAGTGGGTTAATATGCCTCCTGCAGAGAGTCTGCCGGCATATTACAGGACTGTTTTTATATGGATAGCTCGGTGGGTTAATGCGCCTCCTGCAAAGAGACTGCCAGCATATTACAGGGCTGTACTTTATCTCAGTGGGTTAATGCGCCTCCTGCAGAGAGTCTGCCAGCATATCACAGGACTGTATTTTAAATGGATAGCTTGGTGGGTTAATGCGCCTCCCGCATAGAGCCTGCCAGCATATTACAGGACTGTATTTTATATGGATAGCTCGGTGGGTTAATGCGCCTCCTGCAGAGAGTCTGCCAGCATATCACAGGACTGTATTTTATATGGATAGCTCAGTGGGTTAATGCTCCTCCTGCAAAGAAAGTCTACCCGCATGTTACAGGACTGCATTTTATATGGATAGCTCAGTGGGTTAATATGCCTCCTGCATAGAGTCTGTCAGCACATTACTGTGCTGTATTTTATATGGATACTTCAGTGGGTTAATGCTCCTGCTGTAAAGAAAGTCTAGCCGCAGATTACAGGGCTGTATTTTATATGGACAGCTCAGTGGGTTAATGTGTCTCCTGCAGAGAGTCTGCCAGCATATTACAGGACTGTATTTGACAAGGATAGCTCAGGGCGTTAATGCGCTTCCTTCAAAGAGTCTGCCAGCATATTACTGAACTGTATTTTATATGGATTGCACAGTGGGTTAATGCGCCTCCTGCAAAGAGTCTGCCAGCATATTACAGGGTTGTATTTTATCTGTACAGCTCAGTGGGTTAATGTGCCTCCTGCGGAGAGTCTGCCAGCATATTACAGGACTGTTATTTGATAAGTATAGCTCAGTGGGTTAATGCACCTCCTGCTGTATTTTATATGGATAGCTCAGTGGGTTAATGCTCCTCCTGTAAAGAAAGTCTGCCAGCATATTACAGGAGTGTATTTTTATATGGATAGTTCAGTGGGTCAATGCGCCTCCTGCAGGGAGTCTGCCATCGTATTACAGGACAGTATTTTATATGGACAGCTCAGTGAGTTAATGCGCCTCCTGCAGAGAGAGCGCCTGCATATTACAAGACTGTATTTTATATAGATAGCTCGGTGGGTTAATGCGCCTCCTGCAGAGAGTCTGCCAGCATATTACAGGGCTGTATTTTATATGGATAGCTCGGTGGGTTAATGCGCCTCCTGCAGAGAGAGCGCCTGCATATTACAGGACTGTATTTTATAAGGATAGCTCGGTGGGTTAATGCGCCTCCTGCAGAGAGAGTGCCTGCATATTACAGGACTGTATTTTATATGGATAGCTCGGTGGGTTAATGCGCCTCCTGCAGAGAGTCTGCCAGTATATTACAGGACTGTATTTTATATGGATAGCTCGGTGAGTTAATGCGCCTCCTGCAGAGAGTCTGCTGGCATATTACAGGGCTGAATTTTATATGGATAGCTCAGTGGATTAATGCGCCTCCTGCAGAGAGTCTGCCAGCATGTTACAGGACTGTATTTTATATGGATAGCTCAGTGGTTTAATGCGCCTCCTGCTGAGATTCTGCCGTCATATCACAGGACTGTATTTTATATGGATAGCTCAGTGGGTTAATGTGCCTCTTGCAGAGAGCCTGCCAGCATATTACAAGACTATTTTATATGGATAGCTCGGTGGGTTAATGTGCCTCCTGCAGAGAGTCTGCCAGCATATTACAGGACTGTATTTTATCCGGATAGCTCGGTGGGTTAATGCGCCTCCTGCAGAGGGTCTGCCAGCATATTACAGGACTGTATTTTATATGGATTGCTTGGTGGATTAATGCGCCTCCTGCAGAGAGTCTGCTAGCATATTACCGGACTGGATTTTATATGGATAGCTCAGTGGGTTAATGCACCTCCTGCAGAGAGTATGCCAGCATATTACAGGACTGTATTTTAAATGGATAGCTCAATGCATTAATGCGCCTCCTGCAGAGAGTATGCAGCATATTACAGGACTGTATTTTATATGGATATCTCAGTGGGTTAATGCGCATCCTGCAGAGAGTCTGCCAGCATATTACAGGACTGTATTTTATATGGATAGTTCAGTGGGATAATATGCCTCCTGAAGAGAGCCTGCCAGCATATTACAGGACTTTATTTTATATGGATAGTTTAGTGGATTAATGTGCCTCCTGCAGAGAGTCTGCCAGCATATTACAGGACTGTATTTTATACGGATAGTTCTGTGGGTTAATGCACCTCCTGTAGAGATTCTGCCATCCCTCTGTTCTGTATGCGCCTGTATTACGGCCCTGGACCATGCTGCATTTGGCATCCTTACCACAGATGGAAACATCTGGGGAGGCAGAGGCCTCTGTTCCTTCTAATGACAGGAAGCACAGAAGCAAGGAGCTCCAGGAGGAGATTAGGTCCAGCTGTGTAGCCTCGTGGCAGCCAGACAGCACTTTGCGTGTCTGTGTTTCTTTTTTATCTCTCTCTGGTTCTATAGATAGCTTGGTGGGTTAATGCGTCTTCTGCAGAGAGTCTGCCAGCATATTACAGGACTGGATTTTATACGGATAGCTCAGTGGGATATTGCGCTTCCTGCAGAGAGTCTGCCAGCATATTACCGGACTGTATTTTTTATATGGATAGTTCAGTGGGTTAATGCACCCTCCTGCAGAGAGTCTGCCAGCATATTACTGGGCTGTATTTTATATGGATACTTCAGTGGGTTAATGGTCCTGCTGCAAAGAAAGTCTACCCGCATATTACAGGACTGTATTATATATAGATAGCTCAGTGGGTTAATGTGCCTCCTGCAGAGAGTCTGCCGGCATATTACAGGGCTGTACTTTATCTCAGTGGGTTAATGCGCCTCCAGCAAAGAGAGTCTGCCAGCATATTACAGAACTGTATTTTATACGGATGGCTCAGTGGGTTAATATGCCTCCTGCAAAGAGTCTGCCAGCATATTACAGGACTGTATTTTATATGGATAGCTCAGTGGGTTAATGCGCCTCCTGCAGGGAGGCTGCCGTCATATCACAGGACTGTATTTAATATGGATAGCTCAGTGGGTTAATGTGCCTCCTGCAGAGAGTCTGCTGGCATATTACAGGACTGTATTTTATATAGATAGCTCGGTGGGTTAATGCGCCTCCTGCAGAGAGTCTGCTAGCATATTACAGGACTGTATTTCTATATGGAGAGTTCAGTGGGTTAATGCGCCTCCTGTAAAGAAAGTCTACCCGCATGTTACAGGACTGTATTTTATATGGATAGCTCAGTGGGTTTATGTGCCTCCTGCAGAGAGTCTGCCAGTATATTACAGGACTGTATTTTATATGGCTAGTTTAGTGGTTTAATGTGGCTCCTGCAAATAGTCTGTCAGCATATTACTGCACTGTATTTTATATGGATAGCTCGGTGGGTTAATGCGCCTACTGCAGAGTGTCTGCCAGCATATCGCAGGACTGTATTTTAAATGGATAGCTTGGTGGGTTAATGCGCCTCCCGCATAGAGCCTGCCAGCATATTACAGGACTGTATTTTATATGGATAGCTCAGTGGGTTAATGCTCCTCCTGCAAAGAAAGTCTACCCGCATGTTACAGGACTGCAGTTTATATGGATAGCTCAGTGGGTTAATGTGCCTCCTGCAGAGAGTCTGCCAGCACATTACTGTGCTGTATTTTAGATGGATACTTCAGTGGGTTAATGCTCCTTCTGTAAAGAAAGTCTAGCCGCATATTACAGGGCTGTATTTTATATGGACAGCTCAGTGGGTTAATGTGCCTCCTGCAGAGAGTCTGCCAGCATATTACAGGACTGTATTTGACAAGGATAGCTCAGGGGGTTAATGTGCCTCCTGCGGAGAGTCTGCCAGCATATTACAGGACTGTATTTGATACGTATAGCTCAGTGGGTTAATGCACCTCCTGCTGTATTTTATATGGAATTGCACAGTGGGTTAATGCGCCTCCTGCCAAGAGTCTGCCAGCATATCACAAGACTGTATTTTATATGGATAGCTCAGTGGGTTAATGCTCCTCCTGTAAAGAAAGTTTGCCAGCATATTGCAGGACTGCATTTTATATGGATAGCTCAATGGGTTAATGTGCCTCCTGCAGACAGTCTGCCATTTCATTACTGGGCTGTATTTTATATGGATACTTCAGTGGGTTATTGCTCCTGCTGCAAAGAAAGTCTACCCGCATATTACAGAACTGTATTATATATGGATAGCTCAGTGGGTTTATGTGCCTCCTGCAGAGTTTCTGCCAGCATATTATAGGACTCTATTTTATATAGATAGCTCAGTGGGTTAATGCGCCTCCTGCAGACAGCCTGCCAGCATATTACCGGACTGTATTTTATATGGATAGCTCAGTGGGTTAATGCTCCTGCTGCAAAGAAAGTCTACCCACATATTACAGGGATGTATTTTATATGGACAGCTGAGTGGGTTAATGTTCCTCATGCAGAGTCTGCCAGCATATTAGAGGACTATATTTGATAAGGATAGCTCAGTGGGTTAATGCATCTCCTTCAAAGAGTCTGCCAGCATATTACTGAACTATATTTTATATGGATTGCACAGTGGGTTAATGCGCCTCCTGCAAAGAGTCTGCCAGCATATTACAGGACTGTTTTTTATATGGATAGCTCAGTGTGTTAATGCGCCACCTGCAAAGAAAATCTGCCAGCATGTAACCCTATCCGTATTTTATATGGCTAGCTTAGTGGGTTAATGCGCCTCCTGCAGAGAGTCTGCCAGCATATTACAGGACTGTATTTTATACGGATAGCTCAGTGGGTTAATGCTCCTCCTGCAGAGATTCTGCCATCCCTCTGTTCTGTATGCGCCTGTATTACGGCCCTGGACCATGCTGCATTTGGCATCCTTACCACAGATGGAAACATCTGGGGAGGCAGAGGCCTCTGTTCCTTCTAATGACAGGAAGCACAGAAGGAAGGAGCTCCAGAAGGAGATTAGGTCCAGCTGTGTAGCCTGGTGGCAGCCAGACAGCACTTTGCGTGTCTGTGTTTCTTTTTTATCTCTCTCTGGTTCTCTTCCATGTTTCCTCATCTCTGTGATCGACCCTTATTCTACGAGCATTGATCCCCACCGACTCTTTGTTTTGACAACTCCTGATGTGCTCCTCCGAAGCCCTTGGCTTTTACTTGCCACAGTTTATCAACCGTTTGTGAATTGTGTATGTATGAACTCAAAGCACAAGTCCTGGAAAAAAACTGAGAAGACTAACTAATTGACCAGTATGACATGATAGTGTGTGGCATCGCAGTGCGTTACATCGCACGTGACATCACAGGAAGTGGTATCACAACCCATGACCTCACAGGAAGTGGCATCACAAGAAGTGTCATGAGCTGTTAAGACCTCACACGTGTTTAGAAGGTGCATCATGAGTACATTTGAGCGCATTGCAATAGATGAGAAATGAGATGTTGCATTGGGGTTGGCCAAAAAATTGATGCCTCAACGTATACATTTATTTTTTTTAACTCTGCTACAAAGAAATTGGAAAGACAGAGATAAGTGGCTGTAAATCTATTCTGCTTAACTGGTTGAAAGTCTGCATTTTAAAATAAGTTATGAGGTTAAGACACCTGGTGCGCAGTACTTTGTGTGCCGACTAAATGTCACGAAATAATAATGGTGAAATAACTCGTGAGGTTAACGTATTTCCTGGAAAGATTTGTGTTTTGTCTAGTCCCAGTTTTAAATCAAAGTAGCATAGAGGGTTAATGTCGCCTGCAAAGCACATTATGTAACACGTTGTTGGCAGAATTTTATTTTACTTAAAAGGTGTAATTGGGTTACTGATTTTAACAGATATCCTTTTACTTGCAGTTTAGACATATTAATCCTTCTAAAATAGCAAAGTGAGCTATGAAGGACATGTGGCTCCTACACCTTGTAACCTGCACTGTCAGACTGGTCGGAGTTGGGTTTTTAGGTTGGTGTGTGACATCATCCAGTGAATGTGTGTTTTTCTGAAAATTACACGCTCCTACACGCTGTGAGGAAAATCCGCAACAAGGCTCCTCCACAGAGCTCGCTCCTACACGCTGTGAGGAATATCCGCAACAAGGCTCCCCCACAGAGCTCGCTCCTACACGCTGTGAGGAATATCCGCAACAAGGCTCCCCCACAGAGCTCGCTCCTACACGCTGTGAGGAAAATCCGTGCTTCACTCCAGCTTGAGAAATACCGAACTCTGCTTCAGCGCTTGAAACAATATAATAATAACTTTATTGCATGATTTAAAAAAACCTTTGCATGTTACAAAAGATAAAAGTTCACGCATTAAAATAAAAATAAAACCCCAGTACTTTATAGGAAAAGACCCCCTGGCCCCCCTATTTTCAGTGGTCTCTTGTGGATACAGTACCACCGTTACGTTGGTAATGGTCCTATAGGGGCATTTATGATCGTGTCCAAGATTAAAAATTGAGTCCGAGAGTGAGCCAGCCTGTGCGCTGAGCCCCTTTAGACAGTTAATTTGGTGGCTCTGACAATTTTTCCTTTGCCTGGATGCCTGCGAGGAGGATCTACCAGTTATTTTTGAGATCCAGGAAGCTGCATCTCTGGTGGGGGTTACTGTTGATAGATCCCCTCCCCTAGTTGTTTTTGCAGCGCGATCCATAAACCTTACTAGTGCACAGTTTAAATTGGTGTTCCTTGGATCAAAACAGGCCAGTAGTGCGGCTCTGCACGATCTGACCTCGTTGGTGTTCCAGCCTCTCCGTAGAAGGGACCTTCTTTCCTTCAGCAGGCTTGGACGCAGGCATAGGATGTGTATTAAGTCTTTCCTATGGTTGCCACAAAGCCGACAATGTTCCTGGGCATGGTCCCTTTTCCATTTCGGAAGATGGCACGACAAGTTGATCACTCCCATTCTTAATTTTAAGAAAAAAAGTTTAGTGCATGCAGTGAATGGCAGGGTTAGATCCCTCTGAGGCGTCAGCTGGTCGTAAGATATGAGGGTCATCCAGCCATGACTTCTTCTTGCGAGACATGCCTTATCTTCTATTGAGGAGAGTTTTTTGCGCTTATCTTTGCTAGCCTTTTGAATTCGTTTTGGCTGACGTGTAGGTCCCAAACTTTGTTCAGGCCTAGAGTTTTTAGCCCTCTCTCCCAATATTCATGCCCTGCTCACCATCGTTTTGTGTTCAGGCTGGACCATAAGTGTTGCACTAGGCTGCCTTCTTTTGACGACCTCAGTTGGTGGCAGCTCGTTAAGAAGTTCATCAGTCTGGCCATGGATTGGTTGCAAATGCCCAGTTCCAGCCTAATTTGGGCAGGTGATGTTTATGATGGTAACTGGAACACTGTTCTGAATATTTTTGCAATGATTTTGTCTAATTGGCCACTATCCAATCCTGCTAGCACCCCGCTTCCATACGTTAGTGTAGGAATGACTTTTGCCTGTGCTGCCTGCAATGTTGGGCCGAATAGCTCCTTATGAATAGAGCTGAGTGCGAAGGCTAGTGCTGCTCCCTCCTTTTTTTGCTCTTCTATGTGGGTTTTGTATCTTCCGTTGTTGTTGAAGAGAACTCCTGAGTACTTGTGGCAGTTGGGATTCTACAATACTTTCGGAATTTAGGACCCATGCCAGCTTCTTGGGCCTTCCCGGGCGTACCACCAAGATTTTAGTTTTCTTATTGTTTATCTGGAGCTCGTTCTGGTTTGAGTATTCGGCAGTAGCGTCCATGAGTCTTTGTAAGCCAATCCTTGTGTTATTAGGAGAACCACGTCGTCGGCGTATAGGAGATTTGACAGCTGGAAACTGTCTAGTTTGGAAGCATGAGAGTTTACCTTGTTTAATGCTTCCGGAAAGTCCGATTAAAAATAAGTTAAAGTGTAGGGGCCAGGACGCATCCTTGTTTGAGTCCTTTTGTTGTTTAAATTGGGCGAGACAGTCTAGAGCCATCCTCAATCTTGATCCTGACCCACGTCTCCTGGTGCAATAGCTGTATGGCTCCTAGAAGGCAATTTGGTATGTTCAATCTGAAGAGCTTCTGCCAAAGCTTGGCCCTGTTGACCTTGTCGAACGCGGCTTTGCAGTCTATGAATCCCATGTATAACGGACTAGTGCTAGTCACCGCCTGGTCTATCAAACAGGAGAGAGTCATAAGATTGACCGAAGTGCCAGTGTCACTTGTAAAACCGGTTTGGTTTGGAGGAATTACTGAGTGTTCGTCGGCCCATGCCCAAAGTGAATTGGCTTCATTATTGATAAGGGCGACTAATCGATAATTAACTGGAGATTTGTTGTCCCCACCTTTGAAAATTGGCGAAAGAATCGATCCTTGCCAAGAGGGTGGAATGGTGTTCTTTTGTAAGATGGAAGTGAAGAGTGGAGATAACTTGGAAGCCCAGAAGGCCGGATCCTCCTTGAACAAGGCCGGAGGGATGCCTCCTGGACCTGGAGCTCCATCTTTCCGGCCCTTTTTGATCTGCTTTTCAATTTGGTCCTCCGGGACTATGCTATGTTCAATGCTGCTACGATGATTTAGTCTCTCTGTTTGCTTTTCTATTGTTGAACATTTGAGGGAAGCTCTTCCATGGATTGCATTTTGATGAGTCGCTCTGGAGGCAAGTTTTCCGCTTATGGAGCTTTGCTGCCCTCTTCGCCAGAAGCCTGGTCAGGAGTGTTATCTTGTCGATCATTGAAGTGGCTATACAAAAAGGAATACCACTCGGACTCCAGTATGTTTGACGAAGCAGCTTTCGGGACATTCCCTCCAAGACTATTGATGGTTCGCCAGAACCTTGCGGAGTTGTTTGACCTTATGTCTTGATATAATTTGGCCCAAAAGGAATTCTAGTGAGCCCTGCGAGGTTCTCTTTTTACTGTCTTCAGGTGGTTGCGGGCTTCTCTCAGTTTGATTATTGTTGGTTGGTCCATTGGCTTTATTTTTAATTCCCGCCATAGCTGATTCATGATTCTTTTTGCTGATCGTATCGCCGGATTCCATGAGGTCGGCTGTTGCGTCCCATTTGGTTTTGCATGCGTTATTGGTTTTGCGTGTCTGTCTGTCAGTTTTGTTGCAAAGGTTGTCCAGTATGCAATTTGATCATCGGTTGTCCTACTGGTACTCTCGAAGATGTGTTTTGCCTCCGTTGCTACCTGCTGTAGTTTAACCAAACACTTGAGTCTTTTTAGGTTGATCGTGTAGCCGTCAAAAGCTTGAGCCCTTGCCTCTGCGTGTTGCACCAATCTGGTGCTAAGCAATATTTCTTGAGGGCTGTGATCGCTTTCCGTTCTACTGCCGAACCCAAAGCCTAATATTTGATGCAGGAGGGAATGGCTGACAAAAGTGTAATCAATTAAGGATGCGCCATTTTTCGATAGGTATGAGAGGCCGGGTGGCTTGTCTGGAAGAAAGCGCCCATTAAGGGCTCTAAGACCAAGGTGTTCCAGATATCCTTGTAGGGAGCGTCCCATTGGGTCTCCCTTACGCCATCCTGGAAGGACCTGTGGTGGTATGGCCCAGAAGCTTTCCTGTGACTTAGTTACCTTGTTTTTCTGTAGGTCAGACATTAGCCACATGTTGGAATCACCAGATAGTATTATATCTGCATTCGACAATCCAGATTTCGTTCTTAATACTGTCGCTGTCACCTCATCTGAGAAGGTTTTCCTGGACACTGAGTTTGGTAGTATGGTTATGCCCCACTGCTTGAAGGTATCTGTGTGCCGTATGATCTTATTCATTGCCTCTGTTGAGCTCCAAGTGACCTTTGTGGTTTTGTTTGTTTGACCTTGACCTGGAGCGATAATTTCTATCGATGTAATATCTTGTGAGGTTACAACATTTTACAGGCCTATTGCTTCTATCAATTTGATGATGTTACCGCGGTTTAATATATCACAGCTACCTTTGGATTTATACTCCGGATAGAGAAGCGTAAAAGTTGTATCTCCATGGAAAGGGACCACAAGAGGCCCTGATTGTGGCTTTGATCTTTGGATACAGTGCGTTGGAATATTCCTGTCGGGGGTCCTGATGTCTGCACATTCATTGCTTTATGAACAGGTGAGAGAGATGACCTGTTCCGTACTCTAGGGCTATTTTGGGTTTTGCCGCGGGCGGTTAGTACTTCGCCTCCCTTGCCCTTCGCTGATGTAATAAAATTGATCAAATGATTTGATGTGAGCTGCTGATTTGGGCCTGATTCGATGAATTGGAGCTACCAAACAGCTCTGTGGGCCCGATGGATCTTTGACCCTCTGCCGATTGCAGAGGCGTTGGGTCTGAAAGTGCCATTTGGATGGTTGAAGTTGGCTCCGTTTTCCCCCTATTTGTCAGATGTGCCTTGTCAGGCCCCGGCTGCATCCTTTTCCTTCGCAAGTGGCGGGGTGCCAATCTTATTTTGTTTGTTGCTATCCAATGGAGTTGTTTGGTCCTCTGGTTGTTTTTTTGGCTTGCCTATTCTTTTTGGGTCATTATGCCCTGTGGCGGCAGCTCGTCTGTGGGTATTAAACAGAGGGTAGAGGCTCAGATCTTGTTTGGACCTGCAGATCTTATTACGGCCTTTTCGCTTCTTTTGTCTTTTCCCCTTGTCGGTATTGTCTTCCATGTCCTGATCAATTAGAGGTGGTGAAGTGGACTTAGCTTTGCCCGCAAGTGGGGATTTTTGTTGGTCAATCTTTGAGCTGCCAGTGGCCGATGTGTCCTGGGGTGAAGACGAGGCCATAACTTCTGTCCCTCGCGCCCCTGAATTTGCTGCCGCCTTCACTTTGTTTACAGGACATGGGACGCCGTCGCTTTTACTTGAGGAGAGTGACTTTATGTTTGTGAATTCTTTTAGGTCTACCAACAGTTTTCCCATCATCACTGGGAGCCTGCTCAATTTCTCGATTATTGGTGAACAATCGCATCCTTGTTGCAGGAGGTCTACGTCCACTTGGGCCCGTCTGATCAGGTTGTTTAAATTTGTAATTTTATCATCTATTTTGAGTACGTACACAGCCAGTGTGTTCAAAAGGCTGATTTGTATGTCAATTGCGTTGGCTGACCTTTGTAGGATGTCCAGAGCTGTGACCTCATTTGGGGACGGTGAAGGCCGAGGATGGCCTGGGGTTTCTTTGCCGTATGAAGACAGCATTTTTCCCATTCCTTTGATTCTAAAAAGGAGAGATCCCTCTCCACTGCACGGGCTTCCTCCACGTATAACAAAGGCGCAGCCCGCTCGAGTCATGGTGTGAGCGCGGGGCGGATTAACTTCCTCCGTCCCCCCAAGGTGGTGAGTACTCTTGTAGTGCAGATGGTATGAGAGCAGAAGTGTCCACTCCCCCCTCCGTCGTGTCAGTTGGACTTGCCTTTGTGCCAGGATTTGTTAGTAGATCTGTGTATTTGCACATTGGGTTTGAGCTGACGTAGGGGGGGACAGCGATAATGGCTGCAAGATCGCTCTTTGACTCTCTGTTAGGTTTTGTTGAGGGATCGATGTTTTTAGAGATAGGATTTGGTCTGACGGCAGGAGTGACTACAGAGTCGCTCCTGGACACTGGTTGAGTTGGGGTAGTCGTAGTTTCGGTGCTTTCCAGAGTCGTGACTGCGAAGTCCCCTAAGCTACTCAGCGTGGATATGTTAGGGTCTCCTCCCTCCTGTGGTAGTATAAACTTGTCAAATTTGCTGGTGTCTATCGCTTGATTAGTTTGAGATTTGCCTATCTTGTTGTTACCGCCTGAGCTACCCTTGCAAATGGTCACTGTGGGGCTCAGAGGAATGGGTAGTCCCTTGATATTCATATTGCTCGAAAAGACAGCTGACCCTACGTCTTTCAGAAAGGCACATTTTGTCGTTATTTTTGGTTGGTTGCTGAATGGGTTGTGGCCCACCAAGCCTGCTTCATTCAAATGCAAATGGAACGTGCTGACTGTTGTGCTGACTGTGGTGCTTCCAGGAGCACTTGGTGACAGGTTTAATATCCGATCTGTGTCCACGGTTGATGTCTCTAGCTTTTCTCTCCATTTCCTTTTCTTTTGTGGGGCTGTAGACCTCTGCTTGCCTGATCTCATCCTTTGCTTTGGCCGGAAAAAGAAAGAAAAAGCTAGGTGGTCTGTCTTGTCGTTCTAGATGTCCGTGTGAGCAGCGCGGAAATTACAGGTGGACCAAGCTTACAATGTAGCAAGGGAGCAGAAGAGCAGGAGGAATGGAAATCGCAGCTACTTGCCGTGCCAGACCCTCGCAGAGCCCTTAAGGGGGCCCCACTCTCTTTCTCTACGCTTTTCACTTCTTGTCACTTCTTGTCACTTTCACTTTTCACTTTTCATTTTCACGGGTCATCCCTAGCACTGCCACAAGTCTGCCACTAGGCTGCCGCTATTCTAAACTCAGATCATGAACAAACACTCAAGCAAGCAGCTGAGGCAGCTGAGACAGCTATGGCAGCACGGCTGGGGCGGTCAGTTGGGGGGCCGAAACCGAGTGTGGTGGAGCAAAGCGCACCCAAGCAGCCAAGCGGATTGAGCGGACTGAGCAAACGGACTTTGAACTGCACACGCACGCGAGCGAGTGAGCAGATTCTGTCCTAGCTCCTAGTTCAGCTCCTGCTGCACTCACCGCTCTCCAGATGATCCCCAAGTCGCGCCCTCTGGGTTTTTTGCGGGTTATTCGCAGTTGCTCCCGGTTGTTCCCAGCTCGACGCCAGGGATGTGAGGCCGGAATGGAGATGTGAAGATGCCGGTTCCGCTGGTGCAATCTCCGGCCACCACAGGAGACCACTGCGTCTCCGAGACCTGCAGCAAACTTGCAAGAGACGGGCCAGAGAAGAGACGCGCGCTGTCTCCCGTGGCAGGTCTCCCTGTAGTGCCAGCTACACCACTCCGGTTCACTCTGGTTCAATCTCCGGTGCAGTCTCCAGTGTGATCTCTGGCCGCCAACAAACTCCAAACACCAAACTCCTGATTCTGAGCGCCAAACTGTGGATTGACTCCACCTCCGGAACATGTACAGCAGCAATGTGATTGCTGTCAGTAGTGTGAAACAAGCAGAGCGCTGATCCGAGATCACAGCTTGCGACGGATCCCAAAGGAAACAGAACTTGTTAGCACGCCGGCTACAAGTGCATGAGAAAAAAAAGCACAACTTGCAGGGAATGGCCCTTGTCCTCCTAAAAGCATATGGTGATAGAAAAGTACAAAGATTGTCAAGCAATAATAACACACTTGACAAATGCAACAGTTGATTGCATGAATAATAATAAAATGCACAAGCAGATAATAATGGACGTCCGAGAAGAAATCAGAAAGATATATACACTGAATACATCAAATGATTACTTTGGATGTGCGCTCTGACTCACTCACACATCACAAATAAAACACCTCAAATGACCACAGGCACTGGAAACTGAATATGCACGCACAAACAGCCACTCATCACAATGGCACTAGTCAGAAACAAATCACCTCATCTGTAGTACACTTGACATCCTTGCCAACTCAAGCTGGAGGAGCCCGTTGACATCCAGGCAGGGACTCACGACCGGGACTCAAGTTCTGTTGTTTTGTGATGACATGTCTGCCCCAGAAATAAGCTCCTAAGCTGCCTGCCAAGACCATCCGCCTTTATAGTCTCAAAAACACTAGAAGGTTCAAGAGTCTTTCCTTCCACGCCAAGGAAACTTACTGG
This sequence comes from Triturus cristatus, assembly GCF_964204655.1. Lineage (NCBI taxonomy): Eukaryota > Metazoa > Chordata > Amphibia > Caudata > Salamandridae > Triturus > Triturus cristatus. The sequence continues at coordinate 1,921,718,922 of NC_140589.1, forward strand.
AATTGGTCACCTTCCATGCAAGCATTCCAGGGCCAAAGGAGTTCCCACGTTCCCTCTGCATTTTCACGTGTTCCAGCCTTTATCTTAACAAAGCTTACAAAAGCCTTCAAGGGTACATTCAACACTCTCTCCTCCAAAAACAAAACAAAACAACTTTGAACGTGATTAACCCACACATCTTGAGCACTCTGTAGGCCTGTGCGCGCAGAAAGCTCTAGCAAGACCAAGTCAGAATTTAGGATGACATGAGGTCATGTCAAAGCCAATGTCAAAGCCAATAGTAAGAACTTCATAATACTTCTCAATGTACAACATAGAACAGAGATAAGAAGATCAGGGCACTCGAAAAACTGCACCATTTGGCAAGCTTATGTATTTACTCTTTAAACCCTCGTTTTTAGTTGTAGACGATGGGGGGTTATTAGTGGTCTCACTTCTTACAGTGTTAAAGAGATCACCTTTCAGTTCCTCTCTATTGTCTTCAAAATTCATGATATTAAGATAGTGACTGTAAACTTGACTGTGCTAGACGGCCCAAATTTGTACGATATAGAACAGAGATAAGAAGATCAGGGCACTCGAAAAACTGCACCAATCGAAATAATACAGTGTTGTAAATGAGCAAAGATATGGTGCAAGGAGCCAGGGACGTGACCTTCATACGCCCCTAATATTTGGTGTCACCCAAAAAAAATGCACAAGACAAAAGTGGCTCAGCACACAACTTAAATACGGATATAATGGACAAAATTATTCGTCACAATCAATAAACAAACAGATGTGTAGTGTATCCCCAAAGATTCACGATAAACTTCGAAGTCTTGAAGATGAATTTTTCTTTATTTGATAGTTCAGATTTTTCATTTAAAAATACAGCATACAGTTCATAGCCAGTTCATAGCTGACGCGTTTCGTCCCTACGGGACTTCTTCAAGGCTATAAAGATACATATATAAGACATACATTATTATATACAATTAAAATTTGCATAATAAAAGAGAGAGAAGAAAAGACGAAAAAGATGCTATTATCACTTCAAGACCTGAAGTATTATCTTAATACATTTCTTATATCCAATATGACCTGTGAATCTATGCAGACTGGGGGATACATTCAAAATCGGGAACGAAAATACAAAACATTTTCAGACAATTTTTGAAGCAATATTATTGAGCAATTTTTTGAAGCAATTTTTGAGGTTCTAACAGGATAACCCTAATCTTTTTTAACACAATAAACAAAGTGTATTTATGTCCATTATTGACCTACTAACTCTTATATATATATATATATATATATATATATATATATTTCAATTTTGTTAGAATTAATCAATCAATGTTGTAAACAGATTATATACCAAAGTTCTATAGGTAAAGTGTGCCACAATTAACACTGTGCGGTAGTATCCAACAGAAGAGTAAGTCTATTATTGTTCAATTTTTTACATACCTCGCGAACAATAATTTTAAAAAAATCCACACGAGTTAAAGTTTTCCCATTTTCTCTTTTCCGTAATTATGTAGTCAGATGTCTAAAATCTATGAAGGACAAAGATTTGCATCAATTTATTTATCAAAAATGCATAATGTGCAGAATAATATTATCTCGTCTAAAAAGACAAATAATAGTTGTGCTTATATCAAGGTCCAAGCAGCTAAATCCTATTCTAACAATATCAGTTAGACTCCTAAGCATGATAGATTTGTAATTTAATCAGTCAACACCATTTACTCAGAACGTAGACTTTGGACATATGTGGTACAAGAAACATATCTCAATATTGACAAAAACCCAGTATTTGTATGATGTGGAAGTACAGAAAACAAGGTACGATGGCCTTGATCCTACAGAAAAAAGGAGTCCGTATTAGAAATAGTTAAATTACTATTTTTTAAAAGATTTTGTTGTTATGTTTAGTATGTTAATATTGCTACTCAATACGGTAATAAATTTATGCTGAACACTATAACATATCGGATGTGTCAATGTAAAAGAAATTAATTGAGGCTTACATTCAAAAAGCCATGTTCAAATTGAAAAGAACAATACTGAGCAAATGGTCATATTCATATTCGAAAAGATAAAATGCAGGCGAATTTGTCTGTTTTCTTAAGCAATGTACTCTACTATACGAACTTTATTAGAGTCATCGACGAGTTCAAGTGTATTTATTTTTTGGACAAACACTATTGTGTTCATAACGGATATTTAGTGCGTTATCCTACTCTGTATCCACAAGGTAAATATAGCGCTGTTAATAAAATGCACATGTAAAAGGCAAATATGGCCATCACAAAGTTTAACATGTCCAATGTGTACCCTACTGGTGCTCTCAAATTAGTCAGCTTGAGTAAAAGAAACCCCCACTGTTAGTGGAGACACTCCTTATCTAACCTTATATCAAGAGGAATGGCTAGTCAAGCATCAATGGTCTTAGTGGAATGTGAAATAGCCATTAGGGATTCTAACCCGCGCTCGTGCATAAAAACCGGCGCCGTATATACAAGTTTACTATGTGACATCCAATAGCTAGATAATCACAGGGAGCGGCAGTGTCATAATTGCCAATTTGTAAAAGGGCGAAAATGAAAACGAAAAACCATAAGGTTTTAAGACTTACGTGTGATATGGTCAAAACCACAGGGTCCGTGCTCCGTGTATGCAAAAAGGTCGAGAATGACCGACACAACACAATGCACATTTGTGTACCACTGCCTATAGCATCACATACTTCATCTCTCAATGTACAACACAATGCACATTTGACCACCACTGCTCATGACACTGCACTTCGAGACCAAAAAGTACATTCCACACCTCTTTCTCTCTCATGCTTTCAAATGCACATCCCACACGTTCTGTTCTTGGCAAGGCTGTTCTACACTGTGACAGCTCCCACTTTAAGACTATGAGATTACACAAAAGAAATCTTCAAGAAAAATAAGGCATATCAGGATGTACATTCATGCTAGGGTAAAAGGAAACACCAAAGTCAATTAAAATGATGGTAGTCAAAGGTCATCACGTGGTATCAAACCACAAGAGTGCCTCTAGCACCACAAAGGTACTCACAAGAGGGCTGATATGACATGTGCGATTGTTTCACAGAGAGTGAGGCTCTGTAAATACAGGCTAGGCCACTCCGGGCAACTTGGACAGTCTAATCTGATGATGCCATACCAGAGGGGACGAAAATGTCAAAGGAGAGAGCTGAGGAATTGTTTAAGCAGGATTCCCTGAGCATGCTGATGACAAGGTCCTGTTCGAGAATAAGAGCTGTATCAGCCTCGTGTTTCACTGCTGAGCGGCAGTTTAGCAATGCAAATTTCAGGGGTGTATTAGAGGTAGTAGTATTAGACGTGTTAGAGATGGGAAGTAAGTGAGGTTCGATTTAATAATAGATCTAATATTGGGGTGATATAGTCTGGAGGAGTGAGGGATGATAGTCTCGATGTTAGTGGTAGGTCGGGGGAGCTCTGCAGGGGAAGGGTCATAGGAGTCAAGAAGGTCAAGTATATTGTCGTTTGATAGCTGTCTAACTAGCCTGTTGGGTCAGAAGGAGTGGTTATGGAAGGGTGTGGTCCTATAGGGAGGCTGAGTGCTCCCAGTCTGGCCAGGGATACAGTCAACGTAGTGGTTGATGAAAGTGGAGGTGTTAGATAGGCGGTGTGTTAAGGTTGGGGGCCACTTGTGTTCGACATTGGGGGTGATACAAAGTAGTTTGAGAATGTCTGCTCGGATGATGTGCAATTTTGGAATTCATAGTGTCAAGCATTAAGTCATAGGGCCGGTTACTGAGAGCTTCCAGGTTGGGGGAAGTGTAGGAGTGGGGGGGAGACTCCGAGTTATTAGGAAGACTAAAATTGGTGAGGTTTACCATCAGAGCCTTGATATTGGTTGGGCAAAAAGTGGAAGTGGGTGGCTGGAACTTATTGATGGGAGTATGGATGCGGCAGGCTCTGAGGAAGTGGGGAGAAGTGATGCCATACTGGTGTAGATGCAGGAGGGAGTTGGAATTGTCAGTGGTGATGTCGTACTGGTGTAAATGAAGGGGGAGGTGGAGTTGTCGGTAGTGGGGGGGTGCAATGTGTACCCGTGGTGTCCATTGACAGATGGGTGACCACCCAGTGAGAGTGGTGGGAGTCGAGGGGATAGTGAACTAGTCGAGTAGAAGGGGAGAAGGGATTATCTAAGGTGGGGGAGTCGGAGGGGGTAGGCGAGGCAAAAGTTAGCGGAGTGGCTGTGTCGAGTTTGTGTTTGAGGTAGGAGAAGAGACTGCTGAAGAATTCCAGGTTATGATCTGAAGATTGAATGAGTATGCGGCCATTGTTATAGATGGCGATTGTGGCGTTGCTGTGGTACAGTGTGGAGGGTATGATAGTAAGTTTATGGCCATGATAGATTTTATTGGTTGTGGTAGTGTTGAGTGAGGAAGAAAGAGCATTTCTCCATTTGGCACACCAGTTGGTTGAGAAGATGATAATAGGAAGCATTCCCTGGATAAGAAGGGAGGCATCTTGTCGCTCTGGATTTAATATTTTAGTGTGTCTTAGGGGAGAGAGTCTCACTCACTGAACAATGAGCCTTCTCAAGGTGCCTCGCTTACTCCTGGAGTCCACACTCCTTGATAGAAGGGGATCACAGAAGGATTGTATGACCTTTCTCTGCCTTTTACATCTTTTCATTGAAAGTATAATCTAGAATTTCTTCAGCGTACTTGTCTATATGAACAATTAAATGTCTCATTAAATGGCAATAGATTTTTGTGACTGACTCTGCATTTAAGCTTATTCAGTGTTTCTTTTTCTTAATCTAACAGGTGAAATAAATGCAACAATAAATGAAAAAGGTAAAGCTATCATACATCACTCGCGTAGGAAGTGATGTAAAAACAGAATTCCTCAAAATCTCTTTCCTTGAAGGATGAATACATCGCCAAACTCTCTTACAGCAGGAAGTCCAAACTGCACTATGAGGTCTGTACTTGGCTCTAAGGCATCAACAGATACACATTGAAAACATAACACTCTGGCATACTGGAGCAAGCTGGATGAGGTGCTCATTACGAAGGAAGAGATAACCTGGTGTCAGAAAGAACACACAGGAGAGAAAGCGTATGAATATCTAGAATGTGACAACACCTTTATTGGGCAGAGAAAGAGCAAGTGCGACATCAGAAACTCCATACTAGAGAAAAATCATATTGATGGACTGAATGTGGAAAAGTGTTCTCTGCAATGAAAGATCTAATGCAGCATCAGAGTGTCCACGTAAAGAAGAAACCATATAAATGTACCGAATGTAATAAAGAGTTCGGATCGAAGAGAACGCTAAAGCAGCATCAAATGATCCACACTGGGGAGAAACCGCATCAATGTACAGAATGTGACAAAGCATTTATAAGAAGTGGAGAGCTAAGGAAACATCAGAAGGTCCACACTGGGGAGAAACCATATCAATGTACTGAATGTGACAAGGCATTTAAAACAAAGGGAGAGCTAAAGCAACACCAGAAAACCCACACTCGAGAGAGATCATATCAATGTACAGAATGTGACAAAGCATTTATAACAAATGGAGTGCTAAAGCGACATCAGAAAATCCACACTGGGGAGAAACCATATAAATGTACAGAATGTGATAAGGCATTTATAAGACTTGAAGAGCTAAGGCGACACCATATAATCCACACTGGAGAGAGATCATATCAGTGTACAGAATGTGACAAATCATTTATAACAAATGGAAAGCTAATGCAACATCAGAAAATCCACAGTGGGGAGAAACCATATAAATGTACAGAATGTAATAAAGTGTTCGGAAGGAAGGAGAACCTAAAACTGCATCAACAAATCCACACTGGTGAGAAACCGTATGAATGTACAGAATGTGACAAAGCATTTATAACCAATGGAGAGCTGAAGCGACATCAGAAAGTCCACACTGGGGAGAAACCTTATGAATGCACGGAATGCAGCAAAGCATTTAAAACGAATGCAGAGCTGAAGCGACACAAAAAATTCCACACTGGAGAGAGACCATTCAACTGCAATAAATGTGAGAAGACATTTATTATAAAGTCACGTCTAACACAACATCTGAAAGTTCACACCGGGGTTAAACCCTATGAATGTACAGAATGCAACAAGGCATATTTTACCAATCGAGATCTAACTCAACATCAGAGAGTTCACACTGGGGAGAAACCCTATAAATGTACTGAATGCGACAAGGCATATATTACCCATGGACAGCTAACGGGACACTGGAAAGTCCACACTGGGGAGAAACCATATGAATGCACTGAATGTGAAAAGAAATTTATTACAAAGCAAAAATTACTACACCACCTGATAGTTCACACAAGAGCGAAGCTATATCAATGTACTGAATGTGACAAAGCATTTATAAGGAATGGAAAGCTGAAGCAACATCAGAAAGTCCACACTGAAGAGAGACCATATCTATGTAAAGAATGTGACCAATCATATAAAACAAATGAACAGCTGAAGCGACATCATAAAGTCCACACTGGAGAGAGACCATATCAATGTACAGAATGTGACCAATCATATAAAACAAATGAACAGCTGAAGCGACATCATAAAGTCCACACTGGAGAGAGACCATATCAATGTACAGAATGTAAGAAAGCATTTTTAACAAAAGTAGAGCTGAAGCGACACCAGAAAGTCCACACTGGGGAGAGACCATTTCAATGTACAGAAGGTGACCAGGCATTTGTAACAAATGAAGAGCTGAAGCGATATCAAAAAGTCCACACTGGGGAGAGACCATATCAATGTACAGAATGTGACCAAGCATTTATAACAAATGGAGAGCTGAAGCAACATCAAACAGTTCACACTGGAGAGATACCATATCAGTGAACAGAATGTGACCGAGCATTTAAAAGAAATGGAGCGCAGAAGGAACATCAAACAGTCCACACTGGACAGAGGTCATCCAGCTGCATTGAAAGTGAGAAGTCATTTATTAGAAAGTCAAATTTAACACAACATCAAAAAGTCCACACAGGAGAGAAACCCTATGAATGTACTGAATGTTGCAAAACATTTATTCCAAAGCAAAATTTAACACACCATCTGAACGTTCACACTGAGGAGAGCCCATTAAACTGCACTGATTGTGAAAAGGCATTTACTTGAAAGTCTCAGCTGATTTTACATCAGAAAGTCCACAGAGGGGAGAAATCCTATGAATGTACTGAATGTGACAAGGCATTTATTACCAGGCAAAGGTTAATACTACATCAGAAAGTCCACACTGGGGAGAAACCATATAGCTGTACTGAATGTGACAAAGCATTTATAAGAAATGGAGCACTAACAGAACATCAGAAAATCCACACTGGGGAGAGGCCATATGGTTGTACTGAATGTCACAAAGCATTTATTCAAAAGAAAAGTTTAAAAAAGCATCAGAAAGTCCACTCTGGGGAGAAATCATAAGTATGTACAAAACGTGACAAGGGTTACTGGCAAGACACGGATTAAGAGCGTGTTGAAGGTGGAATCAATCGGCCATTGCCCGGTTGTATTACGGACCCCTTTTCCTACATTACAATTCGGCAGAGATCGGGGGCATTGTGGGAGCAGGTCGCGTCACCCTGGGGTGGTGGGGCGCCCCGAGGGTGGGAATTGATGTTGGCGCAGGGTCCCGGGAATTTTGTTCCGCGGGTTGTTCGGCCTGCCGGTTGGCCCATATCGGTGGAAGATGTAGTTGTATGCTTTGTTTGCTGGCGAGGTCAGGGTGTGGATACTGTTATTTGGTTTGCGTGCCGGATCCGGGGTGGGCATTGTGTGTGCCGTGGACTGGTCCCCGTGTTTGCAGTCCTGATGGGACCCGGTGTTTGGGGGTGGGTCGGGGCGCCGTCGACGGGCGGGGTGGGGGACAGCTCTGACTGGGTTATTGTATTGTTTGCGGGGCTGTCCTTGTTTGGTTTTTTCCAGTGGCCTTTTGCACCTTTATCGAGGGTTGTTTTTGTTTGTTTGTGTCTGTGTGGTTGTGGTTTCGCTGGGGTCGCTTTGCGCTGTGGGTGTGGGAGGGGGAGAGGAGTGTTGTATATGTGATATGTTTTTGTGTGTGTTTTGAGGGAAGTTTTTTTGCTGGATGGGGGACCTCGGCTGGGGCTTTGTGGGGTGATGGTTGTGTGTGGGCTTGCTGCGTGGGTTGCTGACTTTGTGTTGGTTTGGTGGGGGATTGGCTCAGAGACAACTATTGATGTTGTATATGATAGATAACTATTTTCAAATGAGTTCCTTGTGAACATTGTTTTGTAGTACATTGTACTTACCCGGTTCGCAGGGACATAAGGGTTGCTCTTGTGACTTTAAATAATGTTCATGGGGTTACGGCGGTCTGTGAACTGCTTCTAAGAAGTGTCTGTCAGAGGAAGAGAGGGAATTTGGCACCTCTGGATTGAGAAGACAACAACCTTCTAGAACTCTCTACCTATGCTTTTAAACTCTTGCACATCAGAGAGATTTTACGATAGGAGTTCAGAAGAGAAAGCAAAGACTCACAGTGTGGATGAACACCTGCTTGGAGTGGGCTCTGGGCTTATATTTTCAGGAGCTGTGTCCACAAGGCCAGAGGTTCTAGCCTCCTTATTCTCCTTGGGGCAGCAGAGAGTGGACGGCCATGGAAGACTCAAGGAGAGGATTTCCTTGGACTTCGGTAGATCAAATGTTTCAAAAAAAGAGCAAAGGTGGATGAACATTTTTTGTGTTAACTTTTGTGCATATTGTTGAATAGTGCAAAATGTATTAATGAAACAAAATCTGACCTAACTAAACTACACAGTGGTGATATATGTATGTGAATTTGTGCCTGGTATTTAGTTTTGTGAGCAATAAAATACCATTCCTTTTTATAAGACAAAAAAAAAAAAAAAAACGTGACAAGGCATTTATTACAAGACGACGTTTAAAACTCCATCAAAAATTTCACACAGGAGAGAAACCATATGAATGTACAGAATGTGACAAGGGATTTGGTACAAAGCAAAATTGTATGCAACATCAGAAATTTCACACGGTGGAGAAAACATATCACTGTATTGAATGTCACAAAGCATTGATAACGGATGGAAAACTGAAGCGACATCAGAAAATCCACATGGGGAGAAATCCTATGTATGTGCAGAATGCAATAAAGTCTTACGCAGGAAGAATAACCTAATCCAGGATCAACAAGTCTTCACTGGTGCAAAACCATATACATGTACAGAATGCACCAAGGGATTTATTGCAAAACTGAATTTAATAAAACACCAGAATATTCCCACAGGAGAAAAACTATATAAATCTATTGAACGTTACAATGCATGCATAAGAAATAGAGAGCTAATGCAACACCAAAAGTCCACACTGAAGATTGCACTGAATGTGGCATGGCATTTATTATCAAGGCAGAGTTAAAAGAGCATCTGGAAGTCCCAATTGAGCAAAATCTATTTGAGTGTACAGACTGTGACAAAGAGTGTAGAGTGAAGTAACCGCATGAATGTACAAGCCATTTATTAGAAGGGCACAGCCAATGCACCTTCAGAAAGTCCACATGGCAGAAACCATATCAGAGCACTTACTGTGACAAGGCATTTTAAAAAAAAGCAACTTAACACGACATCAGCAAGATCACACGGGATAGAAATTATATGACTGCACCGAATTCAAAAAAGCAGTTATTAAAAAGGCACAGCTAATGTACCATCAAAGTCTACACAGGGAAGAAAGTTGAGACACAAATAACGGCTATCTGATAGAGACATCTAGCTGCATATTCCTTAACCTATAATATCCCCAGGTGTCAGACTGGATCCGGAAAACTTTTTCCCCAGCAGTACCTCTGCACGGCGTGCTGACGTCAGTTTTGTTCTTTTACGCGTCCCAACGCGGATCCGGAGTTTAGCGGTTACTCTGGCCTGTTTTTTGTTCAGGCCTTCAGAACGCCTGGATGTCAGCAACGGATCCACACAAGATCTGTATGTGGTGCTTAGGCGAGCACCACGACTCCGCCAAGTGTGACGCCTGCCGGCAGCTGAAGCCAAAGTCCCTGCAGGAACGTCGGATGAAACTGTTGTCTGCCCGGGTGTCTCAGTCAGATTCCTCGTGGCGCCGGCTTCCATCTCTGGCGGAAGGATCCAAACGGCGCAGTTCTTCCTCCCACGCTGAGTTCTCTACTCGAGGCAGATTCCAGAATCGATCCCGTGGATGTTGTTCGCCTGCCTCAGGTAAGCGCCAGAAGAAGTCACGGAGGTCGTTGACCTCGCACAAGCGTGACATCGAGGGCCGCCGCTCCCGGTGTTCACCGAAGATGAGCCCTCAGGAGTCGACCCCTGCCTATTCACCATGTCCTAGTGCTGTGACGTCTCGGTCCCAGATGGAGGCCTATTCCAGGGTTTTGCAGGCCTTCTTTCGGTCACCTCCTCTCCCTGGTGTGCCTTCGGGCCCCACTGTGGGAGTAGGGATTCAGGTCGGGGGTTCGCCGGTGGGTTCCCCCTCGGCGCCGATCAAATGCCTGGACTCCGATTCAGGGGTCGCTGCGATGTTGGGACACGGCCCGGCTGGGCGTCCCGCTCTGACGTCCAGCCCTCCTGCCGCGTCTTCGCACAGTCCTGCGGGACTCCCTGTGTCATCGCTGGATGTGACTGCAGCACGGAGTTCGACTCCAGTTCAACTTCGTTCCTCCCCGCAGGATCCTGTCTCTGCAGAAGTCGAGTCGACGCCGGTCCGAAGCCAGGGAGTCGACTCTTCTACAGAGGTTGTCGGTGCCGATCCGACGTCGGGCGACGCTGGTTCTGTCGCCGGCTGTTCCTCTGCTGGAGGACGTGACCCCAGTGGGTTCACCGCCCACAAGGTTTTATCCCTGTTCCACGGAGCAGGGGCCCATGGGGCACTGGCCGGCAAATTTTTCTGCAGGGCCTTTGTCGTTGTCTGGACGGCTTAGTCTGCAACCGTCCCCAACGGATGACTTGCTGTCTCCCCCTCGGATGGCCACAGAGGCTAGTGTAGGCTTTGCACGGGCAGTTCACAGGGCTGCACATATCTTAGGAATGCAGCCGCCCTCTGTCTCCCTGCCTTCGGATCCTTTGTTTCTGGGTTCAAGTTTCCCCTGACAGACTGTATGATGGTTCAGCCACGTTTTTCCTTCCTTTGCGACAGCTGGGTCAGCTGTTTATTTGGTTCTGTTTGGCCTCTGCATATGAGCTTGCCTCATGAGGTGACCCTTGTTCTTGTCCAGACGGACTGTGTGGCTTTTTGACGTCTGTTAGAAGGCGACCTCAGAGGGGCCCGGAGGGGGCCCTAACTGCCCTGAGACCCACCCTCGAGGTATCGTAGCCGGGCACTGGCGGGAGATTCCTCCGGGAGGAACCTCGTACCTAGGATCGCACACTCGGCACCACACGACAGAGGGACACCACACGAGGAGTTCTTACGAGCAAATCTTTATCAAGTTAGAGTAGTAGGATCTTTATGATCCGCACGGCAAATATATACAAGCAGAGCGTGGGCTCTGAGTCTTGGAGGGGGGGTAGGAGGTAGCGGGACAGTCTTTGGGGATATGGATCAAATGCAGGAGCGTACCCGGCGCACAGCTCACAATCCTCGAGCTGGGGGATACGCTTGTCGTCGTGGGGTCCGGCGGGACCAAGAGAGTCTGCAGGAACCGCGAGTCACTCAGCAAGGCTCGGATACAAGTTCGGTGGTTTTACGATCTTCGAGGAGCCGCGAGTCACTCAGCAGGGCTCAGGTATCAGTTCGGAGGTCTTACGATCTTCAGGGAGCCGCGAGTCACTCAGCAGGGCTCAGGTGTTCCAAGGCGAATCTGCCGGACAGTCCCCGAGCACCCCTTGTTATAGGGCGACTCCTCTTTGATGTCCGGAGTGTGTGCAGGCAGGGGTCTTGTCACCTGGGGGGTTGCTTGTTGGGGTTTCCTGCCATTGTCTTTTGATCCTTCCAGGGCCGGGTCGGGAGGAGTCCCAGACACCCAGCAGGCATGGAGCCAGCCCTCGGGGAGGCCGGCAGGTCGATCGAAACCCACCGTCCCAGGGAAGCGCAGAGGTGTGATAGAAACTGCTCCTCCCTCTCTCATCCCAAGGGGAGCGTGATGTCCTCCAGCCGGAGTGGCGCCTCTAGGCCAAGGTCGCGCTGGGGCCGGGCGGCCATCTTGGTGCATGAAGTGGGCACGCGGGCCCGGTGTGGCCGAAGGGAGGAAGGCCATGGACGGGGAAGTCCGGGTTGGGTGCGTGTGAGTTCTGGTGGGGAGGATCGGCTAGGCCGTGGGTTTGGGGGCTGGTGAGGTGCAGGGGTCAGGTCTAGCTATGTTACGAGGGCCGGGTCTAACACCGTCTTGCCCTTTTCTTGTTGCAGCTGGTCAGCAGTTTTTGCATTTCTTTTTAGCCCTCTGTCTAAGAGCTCGGCTCAAAGAGGTATCCCTTGCTTTTATAGGGATGTTGCATACCCTGTGTGGGGTACTTGTTGTCTATTGTGTGTAGGAGAGTAGGGTCTGCAATCCTATGATCACCCCAGATTTTTGCTTTTTGCTTCATTGGTTTACGACTTTTCCTGGCTGTGGGCCTGCTAATCAGACCCACAGCCTAGCTGTTCTCTCCCTAAAGTGACACATGTACCTTAGGTGCATCTACTAATTGGAACTGGGCCACCTTATCAGTCCCTGTATCAGCATACCTTAGGTATCCAGGGCCTAGGTGTACCCAGGGCCTACCAGGGGCTGCAGCATGTATTATGCCACCCCTGGCTGGCCACCCAAATCTGACACAACTGGCTGCATGACGGCTGGGGCAAGGTGGTGTAATCACCCTTTGCTTTAGGTATAGTATTCCTATATCTAACCCTAAAATGGACACATGTATTCCTATCAGTCACTCCTATGGCAGGCCTTATCAATCCTGAAGGCAGAGTGCTTGGAATTATGTGAGATGGTGCTCTGGCATGAGCTGAGCCCGTCTGCAGCTTGCGGAACCAAGTCCTAATAGCTGTTCCAGGATAACGCGTACCATATGCTCTTAAGGTGCATTATAATCCTCGCGGTTATTTGCTAACTTTGGTATCGCATTATCAAAGCATGTCGAGTATGGTGTCATACGAATTGGGATACTAACCCCTCGCCAATTCTGGCGACGGGGTTAGCATTCCACCCTTCTAGAGGGACACGACATGCAAGTAACTGTGAACCCCGGTTAAAGTTGACTCGAGCCTCAGCATCACAAAATGGATGCTGCCACCACAGACACAAGTCTGACCTCCTGCTGCTGGGAGTCCTTCCAGCGGGGAGAGCTTGGACAAAGGGTTTCCTGTCGGGGGCGGTGCCCGCGCCATCCCAGACAGGGTTTTGTGTATTCCAGGTAGGCAAGGCTGAGAGGAAGGTGACTGCAAGTGGCACCCCGGTGCTCACTGTGCATAGGCCGTCTTGAACCAGTTCCAGGGGCACCCCAGCCTCTGAGCCAGGGAGAGACCGGACAAAGGAGAGGGGTGTAACCACCCCCCCCTGGTCCCACCCATAGACAGGACCTAGTCACGGGCCAGCCCCTTTTCTTAGAATAAAGGTAGGAACGGGCCCCCTTCCCAAATTGGATAATTCTGAATCTTGAACTACTTTCCACGAAAGGAACTCTTGACTTTTTCTGAAGACTCTCCCTTGTGGCTAAGGAGTAGCCACCCTGCACCAGCAGGCACCACCTAAGCGCTTGCGGTTTGCTGCACGTCCATCCTCCGGATCCAGACTAACCAGCTCGACGAGACCCGGATTCCCTGCCATCTCTGACCTCTACCTGCATCATCAGCCCAGCTGAGATTCGTGGGTGTGACGAGACCTGCGGGACCGGCCATCATCAAAACCTGCACGACGCTTGCCTAGCACGACCACCGAGGGACCCTTGAGTGAGTGCTCCTGGGGTTTGAGAAGCCCCAACCCTGAGCAGCTCCAGCACCGAAGATCAGCCTCCCAGCATCCCCGAGATCAGCGTGGGGGCCCTTCTGCTCTTTGCTGCTCACCGCGTTGTTCGGTCACGTGCCTGTTGGCTAGTGGCCCTCCTAACGACGCACCACGACATTTCCGTCACTGGTCTGGTTGCTCCAGACTGGCCTTGGCTCCCCTCCAATAGAGGAGCACCCCGGACCCCTCTGGTCCACTCCAGACGCCATCTTGACTCCACCGCGTGGGCTTGCCTTTGCCAAGGGTTGTTGCCCCATCCTGGGTCCAGCATCGCCGACAGCAGACACCTTCGTGGGACAGCTCGCTCCTTCTGCCTGGTCGCCGACAACGCCTCCTGCACCGAGGGACAGCAGAGACCAGCGTCACTCACTCACCTGATCGCGGTGACTACCTCCGGTGCCATCCTGGTGCCAACTCAATCACTGGCTAGTGATTAAGAACTGAGTCCCCTCTGCTTTCAGGTTATCTCCATCACCGATCCAGGCTTGGATCCCTCCGAATATCGACACTGGTCGCCTGCCAGCATACTTCTTCTTTCAGGCTCCTGAGACTACGAGGACTCCCGACATCTTGCTGAATCTCACGCAGCCGCAGCCTCTGGGCTAGGTAACTCGGGCATTTCGGTGCTCCATCGCAGGTTCGCTCTACAAGTGTCCAGCTCCTTTTTCGTTTAGTCCCACTGATCGGATTTCTCCGGAATCAGTAACTTTAGACTCTAACCATTCGCATTCCACTTTTAGTGTAGATGGTTTTTCGTGCCCCTCGGGCATTTGTGTAAATTGTGCAACTTGAAGTATTTTCATAAGAGTTTTGTAGTGTGCTTAGCTCCCTGACTCATAAAGAGCCAGGGTAGTCTTGTTATAAATAAATATCCTTTATTTTCATAACAACTTGTGTGGTGTCCTTTCACGTGGTGTTCGAAGGGTAAATGTGGTGGTAAAACAGCTGGCTTAACACGCCCTCTAGAGTTTAGCCTAAAGACTGCTCTTGTCCATGCTACTAGGATAGCTGGTCTATAAGGTTGACTTACAACCAATCATCAATAAGGGTCGTTTGGAATGATACACAGTGATCACTAGAATAGTGAGCACTACATATCAGGCCAACTTCTCACATTGTGTAGCTGCTCTTCCTGGCACGGGAAGTTTCAACAGCTCCTGCGGAGTCTTCTTTGGCTACTTCTCTTTGGTCAATGTCCTTCCTGCTGTTGTAGGATGTCCCCTCTAGTGAGACCCGCTGGGTTGCTGCGGTTCTCTCCTGGGGGTTTTGTGCTGTGGTCTACGATTGGTCCGTAGTTCTTTCCTGTCTCTGTGGAGACACTCTGTGTTTTCATACAGGTTATGTTCGCGTTCGAAGGGTGCAGGCGGTGTACCTTCTGTCCCGGTCTTGACTGCGTTCTACTCTTCCTTCTTAGTGTGGGGAAGGGCTTACATCTTCTCTCATGGCTCAGGCCCTTTAGGGCTTTTGCCTATGGTCAGTGGCGTTTCCACCAGCTGCGTTTCTGCTTCGTGTTACCTTGTGATCTATTTCTTTGTGGACTTTCCTGGCTGGGACTTCGGTCCCTTTGCTTCTTACGCGCAGGAGTTCAGGTCCTTCCACACCTGGCCTCTGTGGATTTTTTCTGGTTCACTTTGGCCTAGTGGTTCAGGGCTGTCACTCTTTTTCCACGGCTTCAGGCATTTCTCTGGTTGTGAGTTACCACTCATCACTAAAGGCACTGTTGCTTTCTTTTATGTATGTTACGGTGCAAGTATTCTCCTCAGGATACTCGTCATTATACAGTGTCTGTATGGGAATGTCCCTCTTTGTGAGTGTGGTGATCAGTGTCCCCGCCTGTCTCGCAGGGGGCCACAGTTACATCCCCGTCAGGGTGGATGTTGTCGCTGTTCGGGGTTTTTGACACTGTTTTCTTCTGCTATGCTTCATACCGGTGCCGTTGGTACCTGTTGTGCGGCTCCCCTTTATCTAGGGCATGTTCTTCTAATTTCCACTTGTTTTTTATTCTCCTTCATGGGTTATATATATATCTACGTCTTTGTCTTAGGTATATAAACATCATGATTTATACACACAGTGAGTGAGTGTGCGTACTAGGTTTTCCTAGTCCTAGTATCGAGGGGTTTCGCCCCGGTCTCTCTCTCTCTCTCTCTCTCATATGGAAAAGAGCAGTCTGTGTGTCCCCGGCTTGCTGGTTTCCCTTCGCCGTTCGTACCTCTGGGTACGGTTGGCAGGTAGGCTACCTGGTGATGTGCCGCCTCTCTTTGACGCCGCACGTGTGCTGTTGATACTCCCATTCTTTGTGCTTTTCTTTAGCTGTGGTGTGGTTCTCACGGTACACTCTTGTCTCCTTGTGGGTATCCTTCATCCACATACCTGTATCTTCATTTAGTCATGACTCAGTATATCTCTTCATGGTCCCTTCTATTTCATTTTTTGACATCCTCCGTGGTGGATGTTCTCTGGGTATGCTCTGACAATGGCTTACTATTTTGTCCCTTTTTTCTGGAACTCGGTCTCTGGTGGATCCATGGGATCCGGTGCTCAGTTTGCCGTCTTTTTGCAGAGGTTTCTGAACTTTCTTCCATTCTGCACTTCCTTTTCTGATGTCTCTTTTCGTCCCTGTCTGGACGAGGGAGTTCTCGGACCGTCCTCTGATGGGTTGTGGTGCTTTTGCCTCTCCTTGTTCGTGCTCCCTTACAGGGCTTCATAGGTCTGGTGTCAGCCGCACTGGCACTGCTGTTCCCACCATGCTTCGTCACTGTTATTGACGGTTAAGTTCTCTTGCAACTTGGTGGCTTTCAGTCGCAGACCCTCCTCAGATGGGGTATGGCTTTGGTATCTATTCTAAGTTAAGGAATCTACGGCTAGATGTCTCTATCAGATGAATGAGTTACTTACCTTCGGTAATGATGTATCTGGTAGAGACACAGTCTAGCCCAGATTCCTTAATGCCCGCCCATCCTTCCCGTTCTGCGAGACCTTTCCAGGTGGGGTTCTGACCACCTCGCCTCCTTACAGATGGCCTTGGTGTTCCTCAGGGATGCTCTCGTCACCTCCCTCTGGGGCAGGGTGTGTCATTCTGTTTTGTGCAATTGGCCTTCCACCCATTCTCGTTTTTGTGTGGCTAGGTTCTGTGCTTTTCAATGCTGCTCCACCTGGGTTCCTCCAGCGTGGGGATTCTCTTGTTTTTCTACCCTCCCTCCGCCCTCGTCTGTTTCTCCCCATTTCTTTGGGGTCTCCTTGTCTATGCTTCAGTCGATTGGATTGAGATTCTATTGACTATGCTACAGTTAATACGTCACTTGGGGGGGGTATGGTGTTCATTTTAGGTGGTTGTACACTTCTGATCACTTGCCGTGAGACATGTCGTTCCAGTCTTGGGGTCCTTTACAGTTCCATCCTGTGGTTACAGTCTATTTTTCATGCAGCTACATCCTGTGGTTGCGAACTGCCCTTCGTCATGCCATCCGTTTCCACTCCCGTTGTCTCTTAGGGGAGTGGCACTGCTCTTAGATTTGATGGGGCGAGTGCTCTGTTTGCCTACTTCAGTCCCTACATGTCTTGACTACTCTTTCAACATGGTGTTTCTCATTCTATGATTTTTTTATCATTGTTGTTTTCAAAGGTTTCTGCTCTTTTTTGACCCACTGTTCCTATACTCTCGCAGTTTTTGTCGTGGCTCCGTGTTGTGGCGTGGAAATGTTTCACAGTAGAAAACTGACGTCAGCACGCCCATGGGGTCTCATATGTCTCCATTGATGTCAGGACGGAGCAGGGCAACGCCACCCCCCGGCGTCCAGAGGTACTGCTGGGGAATTTTTTTTCCGGATCCAGTCTGATGCCTGTGGATATTCTAAGTTAAGGAATCTGCGGTTAGACTGTGTCTCTACCAGATACATCATTACCGAAGGTAAGTAACTCGTTCATCACAACAAATGTGTCCAGGCATCTCGACATGCTCGACGTTTGGCGACATCGTCACCCGGGTAAAGGGGGCTACACGCATTACTCGGCATTTCACGATGTGCACACCAGAATAGATTACTGGTTGGTGTCTCGCTCGTTGCTCGCGTGCGTTGCGGACTGCGAGGTGTGGCCGCGCACTTGGTCGGACCACTCCCCTTTGCTGCTAGCCCTGACCACTCCGCATCGGCGGGTGCCGCCGTTCACGTGGCGGCTCCCGCCATATTCGCTGCTGGACGACGTGTTCTGCGGGGAACTGGCGGACGAAATAGACAGGTTCTTTGAGGTCAACACAGGCACAGTCCAGAGTTTCCAAATAGTGTGGGACTTGTTCAAGGCTTATATTCGCGGGGTAGCGATGACCAAGCATTCGGGAGTGCTTAAATCCATACGGCGACGGCTCGGAGCTCTGGAGACGCAGATAGCTCAGCTGGAGCTGCATCAGGGGACTTCGGTGGACCCGGAGGTGACCACGAGGCTGCAGTGCTTGGTCACTGAGTTCAACAGTGAAGCGGACCGGGAGGTTCAACATATGGGGAAGTATGCCACAGCCCGCACGTACGGGGAGGGTGAGCGCCCGGGATCCTTACTAGCGGGAATACTGCGTAACACAAGGCGACCCCTGGTCATTGACGAGCTCGTTACGGCTACGGGCGATGTGATTACTGAGGAGGAGGGGATCATAGAAGAATTTAGGGCCTATTACGCTGGGCTGTATAAATCGCAGTCCTCGCGCATGGAGGATGAGATAGACGACTACCTCAGTTACCTCAAAATGCCGTTTTTGTCCAACTCGCGGCGGGAATTCTTGGCGCTGCCCATACAAAAAGACGAGATCGTGGAGGCCTTAGGAAGTATGCGGGCGGGCACTGCTCCGGGGGCAGATGGGCTGACGGTGGCTTTTTATAAGGCCTTCCAGGACCAGCTTCTCCCGCACCTTATGGCCCTTTTCGACGACATCTGCCTCGAAGGCAGTATGCCTGCCACGATGCGAGAGGCTCTGCTTGTTACAATTCTAAAACCCGGGAAGCCTCCCGACCAGTGCGGATCCTATAGACCACTCTCACTGATTAATGTCGATGCTAAAATATATGCGAAGGTGCTTGCCACGCGCTTGGCGCTTCTGGTGCCGGAGCTCGTGGCACCAGAGCAGGCGGGCTTTGTCCCGTCCAGGAATCTTACATACAATATCCGCACGGTCCTGGGGGTCATGCAACATGTGCGCCCAGAGAGTAAAGCCATGGCGCTCTTTCTTGATATGGAGAAAGCGTTTGACTCAGTGGAGTGGCCGTTTATGGTACGGGTGTTGAGGAAGTTTGGCTGGGAGAGCCTTTCCTACAGATGATCGGGGCATTGTATTTCAGACCCACTGCCCGGCTTCGACTCGGAGATCGTGTGACGGAGCCGTTTGCAATCACAAGAGGGACCAGGCAGGGCTGCCCCCTCTCCCCACTTCTTTACGCGCTGGTGGCGGAACCCTTGGCGTGCGCAATAAGAGAATACCACAGATTCGAGGGAATTAACTTTCCTTCTTATAAGATTGGTATTTCTACCTATGCGGACGACACGCTATTGTACATCAGAGACCCGGAGGAGAATCTCGCCTCTATCTTGCGGGAAGTGGTGCGGTTTGGGGCGCTGTCGGGCCTCAAAGTCAACTGGCACAAGTCACTGGCGTTCCCGCTGACTCTGGTTACATTACCGTTTCCTATGGAATACCCCTTGCAGTGGACGACGGACTCGATCCGCTACCTGGGCATCCGGCTGCACAGGGACCCGGATATCTTGTTTAGGGAAAACTACGGGGTGGCTTATTCCAAACTTGTGGATGAGGTGGAGGAGTGGAACAGGCTGCCCCTCTCGCTGATGGGCAGGGTAGCTATTATGAAAATGATCATCCTACCGCGATTTCTGTTCCTCTTTACCAACATTCCAATAGTGCTACCCAGGTCTTTCTTTGCGCAGCTGACTCAGACCCTGGTCCGACTGGCCTGGGGGGGGTGGGCAGCCGAGAGTCCAGTGGAAAGTGCTGACGTTGCCATACGAGATGGGGGGCCTTGGAGCCCCGGACCTGGAGAGTTATTACAGGGTAGCGCAGGCGTCCCATCTGCATGCGTGGATCCATGCTGAACCAGATGTCCCACATGTGCTACTGGAGCGCTTATTCGCGGACCCGGTACCACTCCCGGCGACGATCTTCCTGCCCGTGGATCGGAGGGCAGGACTGTTGGACTCGCTCGGAGCTACCAACCACGCGTGGCACATGC
Source organism: Triturus cristatus (assembly GCF_964204655.1). Classification (NCBI taxonomy): domain Eukaryota; kingdom Metazoa; phylum Chordata; class Amphibia; order Caudata; family Salamandridae; genus Triturus; species Triturus cristatus. Next base: position 1,921,739,135 of record NC_140589.1, read on the forward strand.
TAATGAAACGGCAGGACTGTGACCTCTTATACTCCCCGTTGATGCGGGTGGAGTGGGCAGTTTGGCTCTCTCCTCTGCGAGAAGCAGGGGTGACGCGAGCGCTGGGTGCTTTGGGTATAGTTAGGATGGCTGACTTGTTCCAAGACGGCGTGGCTAAGACACTGGAGAGTATTGTATCGGCACAGCCGGGATGCACGTTGCTCCAGCGCTTTCAATTCCACAGGGTTCGGGGCGCACTGCTGTCTCTTCTGGGGCCGACTGCTGCGGAGCCGCCCGAGATCCCGGAGCTTACATATGTCATTAAAACTGCGGCGCCGTCCAAGCTGGTCTCGACGCTCAAAAAGATTGGGGACCAACACAGGGAGCCCCAGTGTTCTGCTGCGCGGCGAGCCTGGCAAATGGACCTCGAAATGGACATTTCGGATGAGATGTGGAGATACTGCTGCTCCAGCACTAAAAAGGTCTCTCTGAACGGTCGACACTGCTTAATACACTTCCAAGTTCTTGCAGCGGGTCTACTACACCCCTGAAAGGCTACATCGATATGGGTTGCGCCCCACGGCGGAGTGCGAGCGATGTCATGCTCAAGTTGCTGACTTCATACACATGGCCTGGCTTTGCCCAGGAGTGGCCCGGTTCTGGACGGCGGTATTCCGCGAGTTGAGCCAGATCTTGGAAAAAGAGATCCCCCCTGATCCGGCTCTAGCGCTGTTGGGCTACTCCAAGCCGCTTCCGCGGGCACTGAGGCGACTGACGGACGTGGCGTTGCTTATTGCGAGACGAGTCGTGGCGGCCTGTTGGATGAGAGGGCAACTTCCCACTAAGAAAAGATGGGCTAAGGATATGCTGTACTGTAGCACGCAGGCGGAAACGTATAGCGAACTGTTGCCCCCCAGGAGTCGCCCTAAGAACTTCTGGGCGCTGTATAGCACTTACTTGACAACTGGAGACTCTGAGGAGGCAGGCCGAGGGGAGATGCAGCATGGAGACCTGGAGGTCTGTGGCGGGGTAGTGGAGGGTGGGCCACCGGATTAGAGTCCGATAGAGGTGAGATGGGCTATGAAGATAATGCGGCGTGTGAGAGAGTGACTGGTTGGCGGGAGGTGGGTCGGGGTGCCCCCTGTATGAGGCGTGCGCTACCTTGCGGTATGATTGCGAAGCGGAAGCTGGAACGGCCACGTCGGCCAGGCCTGGACGCATGGCGTGTGATGTCCGGCAGTAGTGCGATGTCCGGGTTAGAAACAGCGTGCATGAGTGGACATGAAACGGGTGAAGACAGTGACACGATTGTGACCGGGGTGGGGGGGCGGGATGTTGAGATATGGTACACGAACATTCAGGTGCTTGGGCGGACTGCCCGTAGGTTGGACGGAAGGGCCGGTTATACCACTGTGCAGGCCGGGGGGGCATCCGTGTAACATGTGTCGGTAATGCTGCAGCACGGGCTGCATTATGCAGAACTGCAACGCCGCCGGCCCTCCGGGGTGTCGGCTAAATGGCTGTGTGAACACTACAGGACTGTCACGGACGGGATTTCTGCAGTAACCCTATGTATACGGAGTGTACGGCAGTCTGCTAAGCCTATTTACTATATCTCAATAAAGGTTTTTGAAAATTAAAAAAAAAAAAAAAAAAAAAATGTGTCCAGGCATTTGGCAAAAAAAAAAAACTAACACTACATCAAAAAGCCCACTTTAGGGAGAAACCATATAAACATACTGAATGCGACAATTCATTTTTTGGCAGGGCGCAGCTAATACAAAAACAGTAAGTCAATACAGAGGAGAAAGTCATGACGTGGAGAATGTATATCACTGCGCTCAATGTGTCAAGACATCCTTTACAAAGGCAAATCTAATGCAGCATCAAAGTCATTACTAGTGGACACCTCTCCTTCACATAGGAGCAACATCTTAGGAATATACTGAATGTGTTAAAGGGCTGTGTGATGGAACCACACATGCTATTACAATGCATGCCTTTACAACACATCCTTAACAATTTATATGCCTTTACATCGCTTGTCTTTACCATGCAAAATATTACCACGTATATGCCTTTACCACACATGCCTGTACGACAAAAATGTATGTATTTCGCAGGTAAGTATAAAGCCGTAAATATATATATATATCCTTATCGACCCTACACCCTACCAACTCCAAAAATAGCCTAGCCACCCAAATACCCCTACCCAAAGCCCTAAAAATAGCCTTGTCACCCAAATACCCCTACCCACCCTAAACCCTAAAAATACACTTTCCACCCAATACCCTCACCCACTCCTAAACATGTCCAACTCACCTGCAAAATACTTACATTTTTGCTGTAAAGGCATGCGTGGTAAAGGCATATGCATGTAAAGACATGCAATGTAAAGGCATATGTGTTGTTAAGGATGCGTGTTAACGGTATTGCGTGGTAACGGGCGCGTTGTAAAGGCTGTTTCCCATGATAAAGCAATCACTACAAAAGGGCTATTAATGCAAAATCTGGAAAATCCACACATAGTTGTAAATGAAGCAATAAATGTGATCAGGTGCTGATCTTATAGTTCATATTTGCAGAAACAACTTTTTCTTGCAAAGCGTTTTTTCACAGGAGGAATCGAATGCGTCAACATGCATTCCAGAGAGAAACTGAATCTGTCTTCACTGTGACAAGACATTCAATGCAAAGGAATAGCTGACGCTTGATCAGAAATTATACATCGGGAAGAAGCCATTTGAATATTATAAATGTCAAAGAACATTTCCTACCGAGCGCTCTCTGATGAGGCGTCAAAAAGGCCACCTGAATTTAAAATGTACTGATTGTGAAGTCTTTCATTTGAAACAGTCATCATTTTCTGCGTCAAAAAATCCACACCTGCTCCCAGAATAAGGGCATGAAAACCTGAACAAAATGTGGAACAAAGGTACAGAAATACATCAGTCATCATAGGTGTCGAAGGATTATTCAAGAAAAGGTTCCAGGACAACTTGCCCATTTCCCACAGAGGTGCCAATGTGCAAACTCCAGAGAACTCAAACGTTACACAAAGCAACAGCTAGATTTCTTTCCCTGTTCCCAGCCTTCTGTGGTATTAGGACTGTTTTGGCTACCTAGTGATAAGACCTGGCTTTGCCTACTAATGCAGTTATGTTAGATTTGTCCTGCAAGGCCTTCTAGGGCTCGTCTCCACAGTTCTGGGGACATTTGTGATACTAACATCTAGAGTTTGTTATCTAGGATGTTATGTTCAGGCTGTTTATTGTTGACATTTCTTTTCTGTCAATAACAATACATCCCGGGAGAGGACAAGGGGAGTTTAGGACAAGTGGCTATCCAGGAGAAAGAAGGAGAGCATGGGCTGGGGACACGGAGTAAGGGGTGATCGAGTTGAGGCCTACAGGAGCACTCGGGCCCCCTTTTTTGACCACAGGGGGAGGTGGGGGGGAGAACGGCTGTGAGCTGGTACTGGGGCTTGTGAGAAAAACAGTGAACTAGGGGGGGGGGGCTCTTTAATCTGAGGTAGCATGGTGTTCCATGCACCTTCTATGGAGGTCTGCAGTCGTCAAGCTTCCTCTCAATGTAATGCAGTGCTTTCTGCTCACCCAACAGATTAGCGCCCTCTGCCATTGGGAATGCATCAGAGGCAGGTGGGCCCCCAGTGTATGGTGAAAAGTCGCTTAGCCAGCAGGAGACCAAGATTGGCGAAGCGTGATCTCACTTTCTGATTCTTCCCCCCCAGGAAGGATACCTAAGGCTGTGGCCTCCCAAGAATTCAATGTCACAAGTTCTTTAACGGTTCCCAGTGTGGCGTGTATTCTATGCCAGTAGTTGGCTATACTGGGGCAAGACCAGAGCATATGCTGGTGGTCAGACCCAGAGGCCTGGCACTTAGAGCAGGTGACTCTGGCCCGGGGAACATGCAGTTCAGCCGAGAGGCTGTGAGATACTCTCTGTGTAACACTATGTATTGAATATTTTTGAAGAGTGCATTTCATTAAATGCCTGGAGGGACTCCAGGGCTCTGGCCAATTCGGTGTCATGTAAGGGTCGCGCCAAATCCTCTTCTCAGATCTGATGAAGAGGTGTCAAGGGGCTTCTTGTGTCCTTCCTAAGTGCTCATAGAGCCATGTTACTAGGTGACGCCCTTCCCCATAGAGGAAGAGGTGTGTATGAGTGGAGGGGGGGTTCCTCCACTGTGCCCCACAGAGTCCAAATCATTGCTAGGAGCTGCCCATGTAATAGTAATTGGCTTCGGCGGGTGGCATAATCCAGTCGTAGCTGATCCAACGTGAGGAGATGGGCGTCTTTGAAGAGGCCACCCACAGTATCGCGAGAGCGATCGTGCCATGCTATCAGTTGCTCAGCTGTAAAGTTTCCCCGGGGATCCTGAGAGATCCTGGAGGGTGATAGCGGGGGAGTAGGGGAATACTCGTCTGATGAGACCCTTCCGGGCCATCCAAACATGAAGGCACCAGGAGCTGTGGAACTTAATGGAAGGAAGAGTAGTTGGCAGAGAATATGCAGGTGGAGAGGTCTGTTTCCAGCACTGATCTCATAAACATTCACATCCACCAGCCACTGGGATACCCACTGAAGCTGTGCTGCAAGACGGTAGTACTCAAAAGATGGATACCAAGTCCACCCTGTCCCACAGGTAGCTGTAGTTTATTAAGGGCCACCCTGTGTCGTTTACTATCTCATAATAAATTCCCCAACATCTGATCCAGGTCCCGGAAGAATTGTCTTGGAAGGAACACCGGTACCTTGATGAAATAATAGAGGTGCTAATAAAGAATTTATAATTGAGTGTATCACTCTGGTCCTGAAAAACAATATGTTCTTCTTCAAGGATGATCTTTACTTTCAATGCAAGGGGACCAGCATGGGGGCCACTTGTGCCCTCAGTCTGGCCTGCTTATAAGTAGGAAACTTTGAGAACAAACATATCTTCAATGAGGCGGCCCCCTATTTGGAAAACATTGTGGTGTGGTACCGCTCCATTGATGATATCTTTTTTATACGGGATGGACAAGAGGAAGACAATGCAGGTTTGGAGTGGCTCAACCTGGGGGATCTAAATCTGAAATTCACCGCCTTTTATAACAATAATTTGGTTAATTTTCTGAACATTTCTATCACCAATGTGAATGGATCCCTGAATGTTGAGTTGTTCACAAAACCGACTGATAAGAACACTCTTCTGCATTATGCAAGTTACCACTCCAAGGCGCAGAAGGACAATATTCCTCTCGGACAGTTCCTCCATCTGCAGAGGAATTGTTCCTCATTGGAAGACTTTTATAAACAATCTGATATTCTCCAAGAGAAGCTTTCAGCTAGAGGTTGCCCTAGAAAACTGATCATACATTCGTTAAAAAGGGCACGCTTCTATAATCGAGAAAGTATGTGGAATACCAATGATAGAGTAGTATTTGTGACAGGCCCGTTTCTAGTGGATGGGCTGGGTGTGCCAGGCCCACCCGAACGTGAACCTCTGCCCTTGCAGCGACGTCAAGAAGGCCAACAGAAAATGGGCATTATCATTTAAAACGTTCCTCTGAACGTTATTTTTCTTCTTCTATGAGTTTCGTGATTGGACCTGGCTCTTTCTCACAGACACCCCCAATCACGCATCTCCTTTTAGAGAGGTGAACTGTGTCCCCGCCCACTCGTGCAGGTACAATAGGGGCATGGCGAAGGGAGCATCAAACTTTCACAGAACTCAAACGTTACACAAAGCAACAGCTAGATTTCTTTCCCTGTTCCCAGCCTTCTGTGGTATTAGGACTGTTTTGGCTTCCTAGTGATAAGACCTGGCTTTGCCTACTAACGCAGTTATGTTAGATTTGTCCTGCAAGGCCTTCTAGGGCTCGTCTCCACAGTTCTGTGGACATTTGTGATACTAACATTTAAGAGTTTGTTATCTAGGATGTTATGTTCAGGCTGTTTATTGTTGACATTTCTTTTCTGTCAATAACAATACATCCCGGGAGAGGACAAGGGGAGTTTAGGACAAGTGGAGTTTTGAGTTTGGTTCGAAGTCTGATGCCACTGGCCCTGGAGGTTGGCAGACCCCAAGTATGTGTGCTTCAGGTTTATGGTTTCATGCGGGTTAGGAGCTGCCACCATTTGTACAGACTTTGCAGGGCAGATTGCTGGATGATGTTTGACTAAGAGGCCTCTAGATAGAGCAGTGATTACAATCTCCTATATCATGTGTAGGCAACAATTGTATTATTTCGACTGATGTCCAGTGCATTTTTTAACATGCTGATCTGTAATAAAATGAACATGTGATGAAAGCACAGATTGCGATTCTAGATGATTAAACACTGTAAACTTTCCTATTCTTGTTTTAAATAATTATTATCAAGGTTTTATTCCTTTATTGTGAAGAAATAGAAGAAAATAGTTAGTCGTCATATCAGAACAATGGAATGGTAAATAAAGGACATAAGCATATACATGGTAAACAAACAAAAATTATTAGACTGTGCCTCTCAAATACAGTCCAAAAAGCAGGGAAGCATCTGGAATCAAGCCATATGCCCAATGACGCACATCCATATGGAGTTAAGTAGTGTAAGATCTAAACTGAAGCATCTTGAGCACTCCATAGGAGCGGACGCAATATAAAAGGGTGATAGAAAAGAGATCTCTATCGTAAACAGGGGGAACCAAAAAATGGAAGAGAAACTTGTAATATGAGAGATAACAAGGGATAAGGGGAACAAGCGGGAGAGAAAAGTGGCCATCCAGGAGAAAGAAGGAGAGCATGGGCTGGGGACACGGAGTAAGGGGTGATCGAGTTGAGGCCTACAGGAGCACTCGGGCCCCCTTTCTTGACCACAGGGGGAGGTGGGGGGGGGGGGGAGAATGGCTGTGAGCTGGTACTGGGGCTTGTGAGCAGAACAGTGAACTAGGGGGGCTCTTTAATCTGAGGTAGCATGGTGTTCCATGCACCTTCTATGGGGGCCTGCAGTCGTCAGGCTTCCTCTCAGTGTAATGCAGTGCTTTCTGCTCACCCAACAGATTAGCGCCCTCTGCCATTGGGAATGCGTCAGAGGCAGGTGGGACCCCAGTGTATGGTGAAAAGTCGCTTAGCCAGCAGGAGACCAAGATTGTCGAAGCGTGATCTCAATTCCTGATTCTTCCCCCCCACGAAAGATACCTAAGGCTGTGGCCTCCCAAGAATTCAATGTCACAAGTTCTTTAACGGTTCCCAGTGTGGCGTGTATGCACCCTTGGGCCACCCAAATAAAAATTCCTGGAGCCGTGCCTGATTTGTGTGTCAATTTTTGAGTATCCGCAACAAAATTTTAAAAAACAGTCAATTCCAACTTTAAGATCCTAAATGATGAGATTAAACTAGAAAAAAAAACTTTTTGCCTTTAAACGTAAACACAATCTGTGTAAGTCACTAGTTCACACATATAGAGAAGCAAAACCCTTACAACAAAGCACCCTTCAAAAGGGTAGAGCTGTGGGTAATAATAAATGTGGGAGTTGCTCAATATGCGATCATTGCATAGTTGGAAATACTCTTGTACATAATGGACACAATTTGACATCAAAAAGTCTGAATAACTGCAGAAGTTCAAATGTTGTATATTTGTTACGCTGTCCGTGTGGATTGGCATATGTGAGCGAAACTGGCAGAGACTTGAGACTTAAACAACTCGAACATAGGTCAGCACTTAAAACGAACAAACTGGTTGACCACTATTCAATTTTCAAACACAAACATACTGAATTCAAATTGTTTATTCTGGAAAAAATGACAGGGAACAGAAGAGGCGGAAATGTGGAAATGAAACGTAAAGATTGAGAACAGTGGTACATCTCAATATTAGACTGTTCAAAAGGGACTCAACACGAGAGAAGATTGAATGAGGTTAATTAAGTAGCTTTCCTCTTTTCCTTTTGAGTTTGATTTTCAGTACTGTACTGTCTAAGTTTATAACAAAGGGGTGGATCAATGTTGTCTCACTAGTTTTTATAGAGTTTAATTTTTAATAAAAGGAACCCCCTATAGATATGAAAAATATCTGTGCATGATTCCCATTATGTGCGATTCTGTATTTTCAGCGTAAGTTAATATGTAGTTATGTACCATGCGTTACAAGAGTGATTGTTATATATTACCCCTAGTGGGTACGCGGTATATGGGATATTATTAATCACTTATTGATAATGGATTTTGATCTAATAGCGAGGACATGATCCCCTGTTTCTCTCCGTAGCCATTAATGTTGCCATTGGGTTTGTCCTTAATGAAAATGAATACGCTTTTAAGATGAAGTATACCCCTTCAAGATGGTGGTCGGATGTAGGCCAAGTTGTTACGTATCCGCAGGACAGCTGCCGATTAAAAAGAGAGATTGTGGCCAGCAATAGTTTCCGAGACGCTGGATCGTACAACCGCATGTGGACACAAGGACCCTAAATAGTAAAGCCTTGGCTGTATGGAGGGTAAGGAGTATAAATATGAGGGTGAATGGTTTTAGGATGCCATAGAATAGCATGTTTTTCGTTTACTCAGCATTATTCTGTTTTCCTTATAGTGAAGGGAACGGTGGTAGAATTAGAAGTCCCATCGTAACGGGAAGTTTATTCGACCCTCCACGTAGATCATTGTGATTTTAACTGACAGTAGGTATTTAGTCTGGATATTTCCTCTAGACTTTTTGGGCAATCACTGGTATTGGTGGTATGTTTAAGTTTGTTTAAAGTATCATTTTAGGGATTCCAACCACTAACCATTGAGGAGTGGACGACCAATGGTGGAGTGTAATCAATCCACTAAGTAACCATAGGAGGGATCAAATGAACCTCCGAATTTGTGATGGTATGTTGATTATGAATAATGGTAATGAAGACGTGGGTGAACGGGCTTATAACTCTATAATTCTACCTGTCCTTAGCTGGTGGTTATATATAGATATTTACACATTTTTAGGTCTCGCCTAGGCAGCGCATGCGCTGTCTCTCCGAGACTTCAAGTAATCTATATGTTGGGTGAAACTCCGCCCATTGCCGGGAAAATTGTCCTGCCGCTTGCAATTAGTTTAACTGTGGCATTGCTCTTCAAAGCTGCTTTTTTATTGGCTGTTGATTTGATATGTACTGTTTATTCCAGAAGCAGCACCACCTAACTACAGTTAAGTTCTGCTGCAGGGCTGTATCTTGAAATGTATAGACTACTTCCTTGTTTTTTGCTATAGCGCATGGTTCACTGGACCCATATGTTTAATGTGCCCGGCTGCTTTTTCTCTCCCCACTCCCAGATGCCGGGTAACATGCCGGCTGCTTCAACAGGCTCGTGCCGAATTCTCTTTAATCAACACGGCGTCCACCACGCTTCTTTTTCATCAGCACAGCTCCTATTTTGTCTGCTGTAACTTTCCTTCTGCAGCAGGTGACCGTCTCAAACGTCCTGCTGTTTTTAGCAATCTTCCTCTTGGTTGGCGATTATGTTAAAAGGAGGCCACCAAAGAATTTCCCCCCTGGACCCTTCTCCTGGCCTTTTATTGGATCTTTGCTGAGCGACGACGTAATGGGAAGGTAAAGCTGTGAAAACTCAAAAGAAGAATCTTTGTAGTGATCAGTGTGTGAAGTGTTCACATGTCCTTGTTTTGTTAATTTAAATTATGGTACTTGTAGTATTGCCATTTAAAGGCGAAAGTGATATCATGAAAATAAAAAATAAATGACGTGACTGCATGGTCTGCTCGCGTGAGTTGGGGTAACTCGAGATGTCTGGAGGTATGCTGCTTTGTGAATACTGGAGAATACTAATGGGGCTTCGATAATGCAAAAGTTTATTTTACAACCCCCCCTTACAGGAAAGTTGTGGACTGGCAGCCTTGATAATGATCAGACCCGTAGTTTCAGGAAGGTGTTAGGGGTTTGTCACCCCCCCCCCCCAAATAAATGCATACTTGGCTTTTTAGTTAAGGCGGGGGGCGCTGAGTGGGGTCTGCTTTGAGTGTTGCTGTTTACCGTTCGTGGGTCAAGAATAAAAGCTAAAATCGTGACCTTTCATGTAATACAGGAGAGAGACAGACAGAGATAAACAAAACATTTGGAGACTGAATTTCCAAATGAAATGTGATAACCTGTATCAATACCAGCTTTCCAGGTTATCCAAATTGTGTGTTCCTAAGAAAACATATTTTGCTGAGTCTGTTTAAGTTTGTGTTCAGACGTCTCTAACACCGATCTGTCCTCTGTCCATTCAGACACTGAAGGTTTCACAAACCAACACATAAGCCTGCTATTCCGTCACCTTTAACCCCTTCGATGCGCGTGATGGAGCGGTTCCGTTATGCGCGTCGGTCGCGCTGTGCGTATGACGGAACCGCTCTGTCACGGCCCCGCCCGCGCATGGAGCCTTCAGCACGGCGCGGTAATCTGCGCCACGCTGAAGGGGTTAACGACTGCCTCTGTTGTGTTACAAATATATATTATATATGCGGCACTAACATAAAAAACGGACAAGTACAGCAAACGTAAAGCGGTATCAGCACCTCAGTTTGAGGTCAGCGGGGCGCAGCAAATGACCCACTGTACATTTGTGCACTGCGGGCAGAGCCGGGCTGCTGGGCACAGTCGGATCCTCCTCCCCATGAACAGCTCCCACCGGTACATGCTAGTATGGCAGCAGAGCCTCTAGGTAGAGAGAGGGGGTCCCCAACCCCTGCAGAAATTGAAAATGATTTGAAAGTGAAGCTGATGGCGGAGTGCGAGCGGGTAGCAAGCTCAAAAGTATTTCATGGACTCTCTTTTTACAAGTATCATAAAGCCCTGATAATATGGATGTGCTAGTGACGTGATGTTTCAGGCACAGGCTATCTTAACCATATAAAATTACTAGGGCTGGTATACACAAGCACGTTCAGCAAGCAGATGACTAACCGTGCCCCAACCCTTCAAAGGCATTTGTAACTTTTCTTGTCTTCTGCAGATGCTAACAAGTCTCTGTTTAACAGTTGCGCTCTAGTGAGTGAGTTGGGGACCCAGCTTTTATAAACAGTGCTCCCCACTTGACCTTGTTGTGTGAAGATCACTTTCCATGCCTGCAACTCACTTGCTGTAATAACATATTAAAATGGAGTGCGGACTCCCTGCACTATTGTGTGCTGTTAAAAAAATTTGCTCTCTGATGAAAAATGCAAACAGCTTTGTGAGCTATTTGCACTGTCAATAGTAATCTCCTTCCCTGCTTTGGGCAGAGTTTTTTTTAATTTCACTTTCACAAAGCAAACAAATACTTGATTAAATTCTACCCCTACAAGTGCTTGATCTGTTCTTTGGTGCTGCATCTCCCTTTTCCTCTCCATCGCTAGCGTCACGTCACAGCAGTCTGTGAGCCCCACAATAACCATGGTGTTCCTGCTTACATTTCACAGGCTTTACTTCAACTTACATTCCCTACCAATGTTTTTCTTTTTAGAATCTTAATACTTTTGTTTTCTTTACAGGCAGCATAGTTAGTCTTAGCTCCTCTCCCTCATAACCTATTTCCTATTCATTCGTTCACCAGCGCCGCAAGGTCATACCAATGGTAATAGCTCTATGCAAATATGATCGCGCCACTGCAAACCCCCAAAAAAACAAAAAAGTAAAAAACATTGTCATTTTGAATGCCAATAGCTCTAACAAATGCGAGACCCATTGCATTGCAAATGCTTGTTCTATGTGCAGATATATGGTGGTGTCTTTGATAAGTGTCCCAAAGTAATCACGGCATCTCATTGAGTGTTCTCTACCAGTGCGTTAATCATGATAGGCACAGAGGTGCAAATAAGTATGAATGAGATGTAATAAGTTATAATTAGTAGATATGGGGGCCGGATGTATGTTGTGGGATCTCCCTGTATGCGGGGGAGGCACGTGTATGTGGATGCTGGAGCACTTATTGCCATTGTTTTAAACATAAATACATGACATCAATTATACTGTTTAAGAGATCAAGATTGTATAGACTTAGGTTTACAATTGTGTATATATATATATATATATATATATATATATATATATTCTTTTAAATAGGATCGTTGTTTAACATAAAAAGAAAGGAGAAGATATATGTTTAATGTCCTGAAGAAGGTGGTTTCATCACTTTTATCCCACCGAAACGCGTAAACGCTGTTTTTTGTTAAATTTGTGCAATACAGAATTACTTCTTGACAGGGAAGTTGTATCTTTGCTGTGTGTTCTCCATGTATTTTCTCCAATTAACGCCATGTTGACAAATGAGATTGTCTTTTTGAAAGTCTTTTCCGTTTTCCATATGATCCAATGGGTAGGTTATGATTTGTCAATGTGTGTTATGATGTATATTTAATTGAAAGTTTTTATAAACTATTTTACAAAATGTATTAAACTGAACATAAGTGTTCCCTGTGTAGTTGTGCTCTCTTTGGGTTATGTATAATTGTATGTGAGTGGCAGTTGAGGCGGAGAAGTGTCCCCAAATGGAATTAAATACTTGACATTTAAGTTGTTAGAAGGTCACTATAGAGATTGCAGCATTGGTTGTACCACCCTGGGTGTGACACAAGTAAAACGAGTCTCCCAGTCCACCAATGCAGACTGGAGGAGCAGTTTTAAACTGCTGACACGACTTAACCAGTTAAAGCAATGGTAAAACCAAACCTCCCCTGTACTATGTTTTAGTCACCCCTATGGCAGGCCAATTGAGCCCTGTGCCAGTATGCAGCATATTTCATGGGTAGAGCACGTTTTTTTCATGTTTTGATAGTAAAAATGAAAAGCTGTTGTTCTTACTGTGGAAAGTATTAGTCACCCAATTGGCGAGTGCACAATTACACGCTGACCCCTCTGCTGTGCTATCTCCGGAATGGTGCGACCAACGTAGATATCCAAGGTATCAAACAATCATTGGATTGAGCTCAGCTGCGCTATTTCTGGAACGCTGCGACCAACGTAGATATCCAAGGTATCAAACAATCATTAGATTGAGCTCAACTGCGCTATCTCTAGAATGCCGCGACCAACGTAGATATCCAGGGTATCAAACAATCATTACATTCAGATCAACTGCACTCTCTCTGGAACGCTGCGACCAAAGTAGATATCCAATGTATCAAACAATCATTGGATTGAGCTCAACTGCGCTATCTTTGGAACGCCGCGACCAACGTAGATATTCCAAGGTATCAAACAATCATTAGATTGAGCTCAACTGCGCTATCTCTGGAACGCCACGACCAACTTAGATATCCAAGGTATCAAACAATCATTAGAATGAGCTCAACTGCGCTATCTCTGGAATGCCGCGACCAACGTAGATATCCAGGGTATCAAACAATCATTAGATTGAGCTCAACTGCACTTTCTCTGGAACGCTGCGACCAAAGTAGATATCCAAGGTATCAAACAATCATAGGATTGAGCTCAACTGCGCTATCTTTGGAACGCCGCAACCAACGTAGATATTCCAAGGTATCAAACAATCATTGGATTGAGCTCAACTGCGCTATCTCTGGAACGCCACGACCAACTTAGATATCCAAGGTATCAAACAATCATTAGATTGAGCTCAACTGCGCTATCTCTGGAACGCCGCGACCAACGTAGATATCCAAGGTATCAAACACTCATTAGATTGAGCTCAACTGCGCTATCTCTGGAATGCCGCGACCAACGTAGATATCCAGGGTATCAAACAATCATTAGATTGTGCTCAACTGCACTCTCTCTGGAACACTGCGACCAAAGTAGATATCCAAGGTATCAAACAATCCTTGGATTGAGCTCAACTGCGCTATCTCTGGACGCTGCGACCAACGTAGATATCCAAGGTATCAAACAATCATTAGATTGAGCTCAACTGCGCTATCTCTGGAACGCTGCGACCAACGTAGATATCCAAGGTATCAAACAATCATTAGATTGAGCTCAACTGCGCTATCTCTGGACGCTGCGACCAACGTAGATATCCAAGGTATCAAACAATCATTAGATTGAGCTCAATCTGATTCTCAGGTGGAAATTGATGTAACCAGTTGCGGTGTGCAACTTTAACAAAGTTGCTGCTGTGTTGCTTTTAATCCCCTGTGCTCTTAATAGTTGCACATGAGGTCTTGTTGCTGCGATAGCTTTCTGCCCTCCTGGTGAGACGTGCTAACACACCCCAGGGAATAATACAATAGGTGCCTTCACTGGAAGGAATTGTTATCTCCCTCCTGCGGGAAGCCACAAGGGTATTGTCCCAAAATGTGAGCTTCAAAGTAGGCCCTGCCTTTGAAAGGCAAATGGGAAACACTTGGGAGAGGGGCTGCTGTAATGTCTGCGTAGACCAGCTGGTACGAGGGACAAAACAGAGGAACACAGTTGCCAAACTGGTTTTCCAGGGGCATGTAGCCCCCTTGGTACCCACACCTCTGGGTTGGGTTAGGAAGCTCTTGACGCCATGTTGGGAATGTTGCATCCTAGAAAAGACAGATATCCCACTCCACAGGAAGTGGTAATCATGTGGGAGGGAATCTGATCGCCCATTTGCTACAAACCGCATTCTACCCGGAGGGCATTTTCTGAAGATAAATAGGGAACCCCTGGCACCCTGAACCTCGATCTTGACTGGACTGGACGAAGGATTACACTGCTGCAGCAAGTTTCCGGCAAAGAGAGGCTGCACCGACATACGCAGCATCACTTGGCTAGAAAAGGAGAAGGGACTTTGCCTGCTGTGTCCTGCTAACAGAAAAGTTATTTCCCAAGCCCAGCCGAAGCAAGAGATTCCAAGGGTCAGCTGGCTGACCTGCTGTTAGTAGCACAGGGCCACTACAGCTGAAGGGGTCTGCTAAGGGCAAATGATAGCCCAAACCACCAGATCGTCGCTCGTCATGCAGCAGGACCCTACTCTCAGAAGTTACACCCAAGTCAGCTGGACCCGGGATGGTTGCCGTAGTGTAGCTTGTTTGCTGAGAAGGCAAGCTGCAATCCAGAGAAGGATTTGTCTCTGACCAGAACATCGGACGACTGGTAGTCCAGTGACAACTGGACTTCTGCCAGGCCCGAGAAGACATAGAGAGACGTAGACCCCTGTGTCCAGGATCACCTCGTCAAGACCGTGGACTGAGAAGCAGCTGCAGGAAGACCTCAGTCGGCCATGTCACATCCACAGCATCTTTCAATCAATCAACTCAGATTTTTAGAGCGTGGCTAACAGAGGTCAGTGAGGTTCTAGGTTCTTGATAGGATCAGTTGTAAAGCCAGTTCTTGAGTCCCTTTCTGAAATCCAGGCGAGAGGGTGATGTTCGGAGGTAAAGGAGAAGGTTGTTCCAGGACTTGTCGGCGAGGTTGGAGAAGGATCGTCCTCCACTGTAGCTTTGGCGGGTGCAGGGAGTGTGTGTGAGTGAGGGAGGCAGAGTACAGGTATCTGAAGGTTTGGTGGAAGTTCAGGTGGAGGCTGATGTAGGCTGGTCCTTGGTCATGTAGAATCCCACATGAAATAAATACAAACTCCGTCAGCACATACGATGAAAGAGAAAATTTTATTATAATACGTGCAGCACAGGGACAGGCAGCCAGCAGCCAAGTGTCTGAAAAGGAGAAGTGTCACATAATTGTTTATTGCCTAAAATCACAAAAAGGCATTGCAATACATGTCCAATAAAATCACAAGAATAAAACAGTTTCTCAGAAATGATGGACCGAGGTGTCACCTGCCAATCATCAGACTCGGCAGGTTACACATTTATTGAACAGCAGGCCAATCCGGAGAGGCCAACACTGCGTGACTCCTGCTTAGTGAAGATGGTGGGGATATTTCTTCCCATGTGTCCTTTTATTGTGACATTTGGGAGATTTCCAAACTAATGCATTGCACTAGAAACGGTAAATGCTGTCTGCAATATTTGTACAATCAGGGACACATAAGCTTTGCCTCTTCTACATATGGTTTGGCAATAATGCCTGTTTCTAAGCTAGAATTATGTGCCATGTGGACGGTGTCCTTGAGCAAGCCTTGCTGTTGGTATTAGGGAGCAGAAGGAAAATAGCTTCCACAGCCGGGTATGCCCAGACGTGTGTCCCGGGCTCACTGTGCCACTGGATTCAGACTAGCCTGGCTGATATGGGGTGATGCCCCGAAACCGGTCCCGGGATGCTTGTTTCCGGTCTAGGGAGGACCTGGCTTGGCAGTTCGGTCTGGACTGTTCCCATGAGGCACAGGGTCAAGACTGATTTGCATATGGCTGGGTCTGAACTGGGGTGGCATGGTGAGCAAAAGAACAATGGATTTAACCCAGATCTATTGACTGGGGGAGAATGTTTGATTTGCTCTACATTCTGTCCATCATCTGTGTGTCTTTTGCTTCTACAGTTTGCGCTGCGTAGTTGAGACCAAAAAATGGCTAGTCAATTGCATATAAACAACTGGAATTATCATTCACAATCACGAAGACACTCAATGGCAACAAATGGGATTCACAGAAAATATGTGACAGGCCAAGACATGAGGTTCAACACACCTCATACCAAACAAAGAAACAAGACAACAAATAGGTTGTGACTGCCTGGTACGTCCAGTTATGGCTCCATTCTCAACTGTGCCTATCTCCGAGCTACCACTGCAGACCACACACCAACATTCTACTACATTATTCATCTCAGTATTCCAGTCTTAGCTTTCCAGACGCCAGTTCAGGCACACAGGGAAAGGCAGCACACAGGATGCTACAGTCTCCTCACTCCGGACCCAGGAATATGAGCAATACACTTCTACTCTCTGGAAACAAAGACCCCGCAATTCCATCTTGTGCAAAGCCAGGAGCATTCAAGATGGATACCACTGGCCTCCATTTCTCAGGCTCACTTACGCACAGCATTCATGTGTTACATGTTAGCAGGAAGGACTGGGTAAGCACACAGAAGAGAAACTTTACATGGGTGAGCCAATAGGCCTTTGAAGGGAATCTTACTTTTCTGCATGAGTACCCTGGACGTTTCACCTTTTGCTGGACTCTATATCTTAGCTGGCTTTAGAACTCTGTGCACAAAACCTTTGCTAACCAGTATGCTCCCCTTTAACCCTGGTTAAATTGGCACATTCAACCTACCTGTAAGTCGCTAGTGTATGGTGTAGAAAGAAGCACCCAGGGTCTGGAAGTTAAATGCGATATTGGACGGCAGCACCCAATCTACTAAAGTGGCAGTAAACATGGGTACAGGCCTATGCCATTTACCCTGACTGCTGCAATGTAAACCTCCAGTGTGACCTGTTGTGCACAGTGTCAAATACTGTTTGGAAGGTCTGTTGTGCCATGTGTAACACTTGGAGTGCACTTCAGTGTGAAAGAATATTTTTGTGGAGCCCCTGCTTGGTTGCTGATGAACCCTGCTTTTGTCCTACCGGACTTCTGTCTCTTGGTTTGTTGTGGGTTCAGTGTCTGCTTCAGACTGTATTTTAGTGGTAGATGTGGGACGACACTAGAATTACCACAGTGCATTCCCCAGTCAAACCGCCGGCCTCAGGGCCCAGCTTTGGTCTGAAGACTATCGGCATCTTGAAAATGCCCTGACACATGGCATTTTGGGCCAAATTATAGTAAGGCATACATGAGACACATAACGTGGATAGGGTTGACCCGAGAATGATTTCAGGACAAATAACACTAACAGATTTTAGTTTTCTTGTTCTTTGTTTGTTGTGAATCTCAATAACACCCCAACACACTGTGGACACTGCAATTCACTTTCAGGTTGTCACCCCCGTGAAAAGTGGACTATGTTTCAATACACCACAGCAAACGTGTGCAGCACACGCACTGTCGCTTGGCAGCAACCTATTTTAGATCAAGCCTGCTCACGTGCGCTGTTGCTTGGCAATGACCTATTGCATCAAATATGGAAAAAGATCTTTAAAAAGGGGCTTTAAGCCCGCCCATTACTTACCATTGTTGGCATCCTTATCACTCTTCTTTGCTGCCTTCTAATTCTGCAGCCCTTGCATGACTTCCTTGTGTTTTTACAGCGCATGAACGAAGTACAAATTGATATTATTTAATTAGTGTCTGTCCACTGTTTCCGCTGCAATTTGAGGTACACATTTTTTGGTTGCATTTTTATATACTGCGGTCTGACCAGATAGTTTGGGGCACTGTACACAACCACCAGTATGCCGGGAGACTAAGTGATTTGCTCAGAATCATAAGATGTAGAGGCAACACCACTTGTTTGTTTCAACCGAAGTCCTCCACAATTGCAACTGTTGAGACCATTAATGCACCACTGTGGGTGGGCTTCAGGTAGGGCTGTTTATAGCCAGCAGCAGTAAACAACACTACCTGTGTACTTTCACTGTTTTTATTACCAGGATCGGACGAGGACAAAAAATAGACCAGCTGCAAAAATAAGTGGCCCTGATTAGTGATCAGAATCAGGTTCATTGGGAACAAGAGGAGAATATGGGGAACAACACACGCAGCAAGGGCGCAGCCAACAACATACAAGTTTAGTTACTAACTTATCCTCTGTAGTTCTCACTCAGAGTGAGAGTGATGTCCTTGAAAGGGGGTTAGGATTTGTCCCTACTGCACGTTTTGACCGATTCAAGTTACATTGTGAACTATCTGAGTTTTTTAGAAAACTGAAACTCAAATTCTTTTTTGAAAAAAATCAATCTGAAGTCCTTGCAGATCATTCCAGTGATACTGGGTTACGCTTGAAATCAACCTTTGTACCTCCACCACACACAATACCAGCGGAGACTGCGTTCGAACAGGCAGTTTTTAATGATGTGGAAACCTTCCAAAACCAAGGGACCTTTAAAAACATGAGTTCCATTGATTTTCAGGCTCTTCAATCACTTCGATCCAATACCCTTATCGTGATCCAACCCGCAGATAAGGGTGGTGGGATCGTAATTCAGAACAGTACTGATTATGACCTGGAATGTAAACGTCTACTTGGCAATACTAAGAACTACATTCCACTGACCACTGATCCCTCTTCTTTGTTGAAGGCCACTATTTGTAATCTGGTGGAACATGCTGAATATAACGGTTATATCAGCAAACAGGAAGCAGATTTTTTGTCAAAGGGTAAGGGGATAGTGCCCTACTTTTATACCCTCCCAAAGACACATAAGAACATATCACCTCCACCAGGCCGCCCGATAGTATCGGGTATTGGCTCTCTTTTAGAGCCTCTTTCAATTTACCGTGATTATTTTTTAAAACCTATAATCCAGAATACGGTCACTTACCTGAGGGATACAAAAAGTTTTTTGGCATCCCTTCAAGATTTATCATTTGACAATGACAACACCATTCTTGTATCATTGGATATTGAGAGTCTTTACACCAGTATTCCCCAAGACGACACCATTAAGGTCATTGGGGAAGCTTTAGACTCTATTGACTGGACTTTTCAAACATCAAAAAGCTTTGTGATTGATTGTGCAACATTGGCCCTGAAACAAAATTTTTTTGAGTACCAAGGTGCATTGTATCTCCAGTGTACGGGGACTTCTATGGGCAGCACATTTGCGCCTAGTGTGGCAGGACTATATGTTTACGATTTTGAACGCAAACATATCCTGGACCCTACCAATCCGTTCTCTTCGTATCTCTCCTTTTGGAAGAGATACATAGACGACATTTTCATCGTCTGGCAGGGCCCTGAGAATATCCTACGCGAATTTTTTGTATGGATTAACACACGTGATCCCAACTTGCTATTCACTTACACCTTTGATAGCCATGAAATGATATTTCTGGATGTGATTGTGTCCAAGGTCAATGGGACGCTACTGACCAGAACATATCACAAACCTACAGCAAAAAACCTCCTTACATTCTCCAGCTTTCATCCACGACCGTTACGGGAGAATCTACCGTACGGACAATTTTTACGGATCAGGCGTAACTGTAGTAATCTGTCTGATTTCCGTACGCAGTCTCGGGAACTCTCTGAGAAACTGCATCAAAGAGGTTATCCTGATAAGATCGTGGAAGCCAGTTGTAAGAGGGCCAGAAATCAACCACGTGAGAATCTACTTTGTGATTATCCCAAACCATCTCAAACTGTTCCACTTACCTGTGTGACAACTTATAATGCTGCCTCCAATGCTATTTCTAAGTCCATCAAGAAACATTGGCGTATTTTGGAGAGCAACAACATCAAATGGGACAAACCTCTATTTGCGTACAAAAAAGCGACCAGCCTAAAGGATTCCCTTGTCCACACTAGACCACGGAATTCCGATATACCCACGGACAGGTCTGTCCTGAATGCTTGGGGCCTTCCACCTGTTTTTGGCCATTTTCCCTGCGGGTCATGTAGCATCTGTTATCTTACCTCTACAACCAAAATCTTAACCTTGGAAGCAGGGAAAATCTGGACGCAAAGGAGTCATACCAACTGTAATACTGCTGATGTAGTATACTTAATTACTTGTCCTTGCGACCTAAGATATGTGGGAATGACGACACGTAAAGTGAAGTTACGTATTGGTGAGCATCGAAGCAACATTCGATGCAAGAAAAGTACTACTAAACTCACTGAACACTTTTTACGTTTTAACCATACAGTGGATGATCTGCATTGGACTATTATTGAACAGGCTAATCCAACGATTTTGTTCGAGAAGGAGCAACGTTGGATTTACCGTCTTTCTACACATGTAACTGGTCTTAACGATAATATCCCATGGGGCACCGTTTTAAGACGCAAATGAGTGGTCCTGGTAGTTAAATATAGGCTAATCCTATTCTTGAGCTTAACGATGACTCCAGTATATATGCTACCCTTGATCACCGAGGTGCTGATTAGAATATCTAACAGATGCGCACCGCATAATATCAGTTCAATCGGGGTTTAGCATAGAAATGATATATTATACATCACCTGGTCAGATGTTAACTAGATGCTTGGTTGTCGTTTGTAATACCGATTACTCACCAAAACCATACGATTAGTTAATGTCCCGAGTCTGCAGTTGTGATTTGTCTGTTCATTTTCTATCGACGTATAAAGTTTTAAAAATTTCAAACACAGGAAAACACTCAGCGCTCTAGTCTTTCTATGAGTCCGTTGTTTGTTTCCTGTTTTCTTACGCAAACCGGATTTCCGGTTAATGTGGGGATCTCGCCTATTTTTACCGCGAAGATCGTATTGACGCTGACTCCAGGCGAGGTGGTTTCGTTTAGGTTCACGAGCCAGGCAGGTGACTTGGAAGATGTGAGTACCGAGGATGGGTCTTTTTTCTTTTTCCTTTTGGCTCGTCGCGTAAACTGACATGACGGACTAACTTGGGTTTCGGGTTACTTATACTCTTCCCGTTTATCCCCGACAGTTGTCCTGTAGTCCCGCCACCCACCGTCTGCCTAAGGAGTACAGCTCTTTCTTTTTACATGTGAGTGCCGTATTTTCATTTGGTTACTAGTGCCTTTTAATGCAATAACACTGGTCTGGTATATTTTGTAAAAACTCGTTGGTCAATGCATCGAATTGAGTAGTCTACTGAAATAGGGTATATATGCATTTAGCATTTATTTTTTCAGTCATACTTAATATTAGAGTACAGTCTGTGGGAACAACATAATCAAATGGACTATTTTGTTCCACGCGTAACACTGCTTCAATCTGTTTATAATATACAGCATCACATAATTAAGAGTCATTTATTGATGTGTTGCACTCTATGTGATTATTTCCATACAGGTATCCTTTCGAGATCACGGAAGGCACACAACGAGAACCGTGAGTGTATCGGTTTCCAACACCTGAGGTTAGGGTGGGCTTTAGTAAGCCTATACCGCCCTGGTGTATTCTTTGTTCTGGTTAGGTCCTGATGAAAGCTCTGTAAATCATACATAAGAAGCTGAAACATGTCGACCAAGATGACCACCACTGGATGTTTCTGACTCACTAATAGTCGAGATTAGACATCCGTCACTGTTTTTAACGTCTAAGCTTCATCCTAATTAAATTGAATGGTGGATGAATCTTGACATTTTAAATAATTTTTTTCCCCATTTTCACTGATTATCACGCACTTTTTAGTCTTTCCTTGTTGCTCCGCCCTAACATAGCGTCGTAGCACACTGGTGGTACACAAGGTACCCCCAGGAGAACCCCATGATGAAGCATGTCATCAACTATGTTGATGAGTGAGGGTTCACTAACAACTTCAGATTGACTCGCAGTGTCACGATAGTTTTGTTATTAGGAATCACTAGTCCTGTTATTATCACACTCTTTTGTTGTTTTCTTCTGATTGACTTAGGGGGACTAAGAGTGTGTCTTGACCCTCTCTCTCTTGTTGTTCGCAATTATTTGCCCTGATTAGTGAACCAAGTGCTAAAAAAGTGACCCACATTTGCAATTTAGGTCAGTTTTGAACAAGTAAAGACACCTTGTGTGGGTATTTTGCAAAGTATGAGAGACAGCATGCATTTATTTTTGTTGCAGGCAATGCTTGTGGTAATATCAGGGAAGTCATCAGTAGAAACCGGCCCACCTGGCCCTAAAACAGGTCCACAATTAGCCAAAAAGCACCCCGTCACTCACCATTAACACCAGCATCGGGTACTGCCTGACTGCCCTGCAGACAAGTCCGGCCCTGCCCATTTCAAATCCCATCATAGAGACTGAGTTGCACTGGCTGGAAAACAACAGGGCTGTTCGAAGGTGCCCTGTTGTAGGACCAGCTGCATCTTTGTGACCTGGACATTGCATGTGGTTAAAACTATAATAAAGAATGCCGCCAGGGTGCATGTTCTGGAGGGACCGTTGCTGCTTAGTAATCTATCCTGATCCAATCAACCCCGCTTCCCTACAATCTACCCAAATCCACTCCTCTCCAGCCTACCCTAATCTACTCCATTCCACTCTACCCAATCTACCCCACCCCTCTCTACCCCAATTAATCCCACTCTGGTCTACCCCACTCTTCTACAATCTACCCCACTTTAGTTCAATCCAGCCCACTTCAATCTACCCCTCTCCACGCTACCCCAATCTACCACACCCCAATCTATCCCCCTCTCCCCCACTCCACCTTACCAGAATCTACCCCACTCCACCCAAATCTCCCCTGCTGTAATACACCCCAATTCTGTCTGTGCGGCCGAGAGGGAAGCAGCGTGAATGGAAGTCGCACGTAGAGCTGCAGGAAATTAAAGGTAAACGTTTGGTGTGACATTTGACGCTGCACATGCGCACGGTCTGGTTCCTGGCGCTGCACACACGAGCGGTCTGGTTCCTGGCGCACATAGCCAAGGTTGCAGCACACAGAGACCCCCCACTGCCGCACACAGAGGAAAAAAATTAGAGGGAACATTGGCACACGTATGTTAACTGAAGTAAAAGCTGAGAAGTACGCTCCAGGTGTTTGAGCAAATGCTATTTAAATTACAGTACACTGCTTCCTTTAAGGCCAGCGTAGAAGATGGGTAGTTCAAAAGAAGTGTACCAACAAGGGCTTGTGCATTACTTGACATTTTCCCGCTCGTAGTCGGGAACTGTGGACGCTGGCAAACGCTGAGGATACTACGGAGGAGTGATCGAAATCCCCTTTTTAATTGAAGTTTTTACTGGAGCTTTTTAAAAGGACTGGAAGAAGTGTTCCCCTAGCGCAACATACTCTGGAACTACATATCCGTCCCAGGACTGCGAGGCCCAGGCTGCCCTGCAACGCAAATCCGCAGCGCACCTGGGGCCTCTTCCCGGCCCCTCCCCTCGTTACCTGGCTCGTTACCTGCTCTTCAAAACGACTCGCGGCCCCCGCTTCGCGGGAGCCGCTCGTAGTCGGGAACTGTGGACGCTGGCAAACGCTGAGGATACTACGGAGGAGTGATCGAAATCCCCTTTTTAATTGAAGTTTTTACTGGAGCTTTTTAAAAGGACTGGAAGAAGTGTTCCCCTAGCGCTACATACTCTGGAACTACATATCCGTCCCGGGACTGCGAGGCCCAGGCTGCCCTGCAACGCAAATCCGCAACGCACCTGGTGCCTCTTCCCGGCCCCTCCCCTCGTTACATGGCTCATTACCTGGCTCTTCAAAACGACTCGCGGCCCCCGCTTCGCGGGAGCCGCTCGTAGTCGGGAACTGTGGACGCTGGCAAACGCTGAGGATACTACGGAGGAGTGATCGAAATCCCCTTTTTAATTGAAGTTTTTACTGGAGCTTTTTAAAAGGACTGGAAGAAGTGTTCCCCTAGCGCAACATACTCTGGAACTACATATCCGTCCCGGGACTGCGAGGCCCAGGCTGCCCTGCAACGCAAATCCGCAGCGCACCTGGTGCCTCTTCCCGGCCCCTCCCCCTCAGGTGATATATCTGACACTGACTCCCGCGCACGCGGGACGCGAGCGGGGCGCAGACCGGGGCTAAGCCCGGGCAAAGGGCGGGCCGTCTGAGGCCGTCCGAGGACGATTGAGGACGGGCCGGGCCACCCCCCTAACTTTTCCTTAGCCGTGCTAATTGTGTACCTCCAACTCTGAAGTTATAACGGTATTATACTGTTATTGTTGACTATTTATTTAGGGTTCCCATTTACTACGGTCTTTGAAAATGTCTACATGCCCTGGGAAATCCCGCACCCTAGTGGTAAATACTTCTAAAGGCGTGGTTACAGGCACTATTGATCATTTCTTTAAACGTGTGACCACAGTTTTGGAAAAGGAGATTGCGGACACAGAGAAGAGACTCTCATTAGACTTGTTAACGGGTAAACGATCTTCCTTGGGTAGAATTGGGAATGTTCTTTCCCCTGGGGTGGTAGCAAAGGAGATAAGTGTTCCTGGTTCTTTCTCTATGTTTGAACGGGAAGAATTGAACACTGAAATTAATCGCTCTCCTGCGATCGTTAACCCTGCTCATACACTGAGTTCAACCATTTCTGGGTTATCAGACTCGCCAAATTTGGACATATCGTCCCCATCGAGTTTAGGGCCCTCTGACCCCAGGCCTAATGCAAGAAAGAGGCGAGGCTTATCCATTATATCATCTAGGACAAAAAAGGAGAAAGCAAAATCGCAATCTAAAAAGCTAACATCCTTAGAGTCCACGGAAATAACTAATCCACCTGCAACTACCACTATTACTGGGTTCGCATCCGGTCAGGATATCGTGGGTGAACTACTTAATAAAATTGAGATCATGTTTAAGTCCCTATTACTTCCTCTCTTAGAGATGACTAGATTAATGACCCTGCACCTTGATGACCTGGGCAAAAAGCAGCAAGAGAATAGCATAGCTCTAACCGAACTAGCTAGAGTGCAGACAAAAAATATCTTGTCTGACTCAGAGGTTTCTCCCATCAGGCCCTTACAACAACCATCAACTAGTGGTATCGTGGCAAACAGGCATAACGTTTTGGGTAAAAAATCCCTGGGAAAGTCAGCTAAAGACATCAAAGGCAAAGGTCCCACCAATCCCTGTGGTAATGAATCAGGAAGACAAACAGAGAGGGCTGATATCACTAAAATCGATGAAATAGGTAATGTCGAAAAAGTAGCAGGGAATAAAACCCTTACGAATACTAATAACAACCCTCTAAAAAATAGACAAGAGAACGTAAATGGTGAGGATCCTAATCAGCCACCCTCCACCCTTCCGAGCAGAAGAGTGGATTTACCCCCAGAATCAGCACCATATACTATCATAATGACGGGAGTACCACAACTCCCAGAAGGAACAAGGGAGGACTATTACGCCCTAAGAAACAAAACAATATATTGGTTAAAACAAAACAGACCCCTACCAGCGCACATAAACGGAGAAATTTTAATGGTAAGACGCACGTCTTGGGTGGGTTCAAGACCAAAAGACAGGAAGGGGGATGTCATAATCATAAACTTCAGGGACCACAGAGCAGTCAGATATGTTGGTGACTGGTATGAAGCCAGAGGGGGGGATGGCATTCTTACCCATTATGTTAACTATTTTTACCCACAAGAATTGATCTCTCACCTAAAACCGAATTCCGTAAAAGACTATTTTGTAGGTTGGAAGGAACCCAATTATCAATCTTTTTTCTCTCATCCATGCAATTATATTTCTAACCCACCTCTTTTTAGGGGTCCACAGAACAATGCCCATTATTATCAAAGGCCCCTTGCACCACCTCATAAAGCGAACCTTTATCCCTATCAGTAATATAGTGTGCCTACCTCTAATCACTTCCTCCCACTTTACGATCTGGAAAGCGTTGATTGACTTATTGATGTTGAGTCCTCGTCCCAAAAATCCACTTTTCCAGTATCTGTCACGCCCAATGAGATAGCCAAATTAAGTTTCGAGACAGATAGGCAAGAATTTGAAAAAGGCAACTACTTACAATCTCCTATTTTGCCCTCTATTGAGGGACCCGATATAATTGCCCACGGCAATAGTTCCCGCAGCGGATCTTTAGATCCGGGAAATTGTTCTTTGGAAATCCGGGAGATTTTACCCGTAGAAGAAATAGTTAGTGTTAAAAACATTAGCGATTCCAGAAAGGATGCCCTAACATTACAAATTATGTCCTGGAACATAGCGGGTTTACGTTCGAAAATAATGGACGGAAGTGCAATGGACTTTCTGCAGGACTATCATGTTATAGCCTTGCAGGAGACGTGGACCACTAATGAATTGCACATGATAGGGTATAAAACATATTTCTCTCCAGCAGTTGCAGGCTCATATGGTAGGGCCAAGGGAGGCCTTACGATATATATAAAAAACACTATACCAGGATTAGAAGTCAAGGAACTTAGCCTACAGCCTAACTATCAGATCCTGAGGTTATTGTTCCCAAAGAAAAACACGATCTTCCTGGTTAATACCTATGATAATTTGCCCGATTCCGAGAGAATAAATACTCTCGGGGTCCTTCGGAACAAACTTTCCTCCCTCCAAATGAAAACACAAGGCTCAAACGCCCCAATTATTGTTTGGGGAGGTGATTTTAACCATCACCCCTGTGCCGTGGAAAATATTAAGATCTGCGGCATAGTGGATGAAACAGAAACTCACATCACCCATTTTAGTCATTCTAGGGCAGGGGATTTTTTAAACGATCTACTTTCAGAACTAGGATTAGTGATTTTAAATAAAACTGATATTAGTACCGGACAATTACAGCCAACCTATGTGGGCAGGGGATGGGAGTCAACCATTGATTACATATTGGTTTCAGCCGCCTCTGTGAGTAAAGCGCAGGAATTTAGATTAGTCGCTAACACACTAAGTGACCATGCTGCTTTGGCCTTCGATTTAGTGATGGACTTGGGAAAATTAACCCCCCATCTGCTGATGACTGCACTTGCACAAAATAATTTAACCCTAACTAAAATTAATGGTTATGCCATAGGCTGGGGCAAGATAGAGCCAGCAGACTTGACAAAGAAGGTGGTACTCGCGGTATTTCCCGCCGTAATGAAGTGCCTAGAGGAGGAGATAGACGAGGAGGAAGTCCTGGAAAACTTCAGTAAAATCTTGGTCAAAGTAAATGAGTGCCTAAAACATAAGAAGAAAGGGAGCAAGGGTGGGAAGAAAGGATGGTTTAATAGAGACTGTACCCTGGCCCACAAAGCTCTAAAAAAATCCCTGACGAACTCTGTTAGAGACAAAGAGGAGATTCGCTCCCTAAGAAGGTCATATAGACTAGCCTGTAAAATAAGACAACAGGAAATTAAAAAAGCACTTTGGGATCAATTATATGAGTCCTCTACGCGGATGATGCAGTGATCTTGGCACGCACCCCGCGGGAACTGCAAAAAGCACTGGATAGATATGCTAGGTTTATGGGTAGTTTGGATCTGAAAATAAATATAAAAAAAACTTATGTAATGAGAGCAGGCAAGAGACAGAAAGGGGGAGGACTATATCCCTTGATAAAGAGAGGTTAGAACAGACTTCCCAATACCCATATCTAGGGATAATGATTGATGATAAACTCAACTGGAAAGCGGCAATTGAGGCTCGTAAACATCAATTATTGCGAGCAACAATTGCTCTCATAAAATTTTCTCAAAAGCTGGGAAAGAGACCACCAGCAGAGCTCCTCCGCATTTATAAGGCAAAGTGTCAATCTACCGCACTTTATGGAGCAGGGTTGTGGGGGCACAAAAACACAACCCCACTACAGACAGCAGAAAATAAGTTTATGAGATTTCTCCTGATGGCACCCAAGCGTGCTTCCACCTATGCCTGCCACGTTGAGCTTGGAATGCCTCACATTGAGGATCTGGCAAAAATCCAGCCCCTAATGTTGTGGCGACGCATTTGGACAGCAACAAACAATTCACTTACAAAAGAGATAGTGGCAGATTGTATGTCTCTGGAGCATGTGAAAAAAATAGAATGGTTGTTGTACGTAAAAAACCTCCTTACAGATCTGGGTCTAGATAAATACTATATAAACCCCGAATCAATTGCCGAGATCCCAAAGAAAGATCTCAAAATAAAGGCTTTGTCTCATATGGAAGAACTCCGGCTGAGCAGGGAGATAAACAAACCATCTGTCCAACATTCCTTGGCAGTTATGACTACTTTGGAGATGGAACCATACTTGACTTATGTCGACTCTC
The DNA here is from genome assembly GCF_964204655.1 of Triturus cristatus. Taxonomy (NCBI): domain Eukaryota; kingdom Metazoa; phylum Chordata; class Amphibia; order Caudata; family Salamandridae; genus Triturus; species Triturus cristatus. The sequence goes on from NC_140589.1 coordinate 1,921,767,680, forward strand.
AATTTGAGCGGTTCCTTCTAGTACGCTTTAGATTAAACTCTTTTCATAGGTTGGTAGCCTTCCCTACAAGAAACAACTGGGATGACTCGTTAATTTTGTGCCCTTGCCATGAAATATCACAACAATCAACACTGCACACAGTCCTCTTCTGTAAGTACTACACTCCACACCGTAAACTATGTCTAATACCCTTGCTTAGAGCTCTCGGCTTTAATAGATGTCGCCCCGCAATGCTACATTTGCAATTTTTGAATAATGCCCTAGTTTCAAAAACCGTCAGCACCTTCTTAAAGTGCATTTTTAAACATAGAGCAAACCTCGGATGAATTTATCTTGAAGGTGTACAGATTGGTATATGATTATGCTGCTATGTATTTGATATAGCTTGTATTTTGGAAATTGCTTTATTGTATTTGTAAGTTGTTATTTTATGTGTATCTACTTTTATGGTTATTAATGATTATAACCGAATAAAGATTTACTTACTTACTTACACCCCAATTCAATTTACCCCACTCCAATCTACTCGATGTCAGTCTACCCAATTTACCCCACTTCACTCTACCCCACTCTATCCTAATCTACCCCACACCACTCCACTCAACTCTATCTCAAAACACCACACTCCCCAATAGTCTACCCCACTCCAGTCCATGCCATGCTACCACAATTTATCCTACTTCCATCTACCCAACCCCACTCCAATTTACCACACTCTACCCCACTCAACTGTACCATAATACACCCACTCAACTCTATTCCACCCCATCATCCCCCACTCTATCTCCTTCCATTCTACCTCAATCAACCCATCCCAATCTACCCCACAGTACCACACACCAATCCACCCCCCTCTACCCCAATCTGCCACACTCCAATCTACCCCACTCTAACTGACTCATCTCTACCCCAACCTACCCCACTTCACTCTACCCCTCTCCGCTCTAGCCCAATCTATCCCAGCCCACACTACCCTAATGTACCCCACTCTACTCTATCCTGATCTACCCCACTCCAATCTACCCTACTAAACACTAATCTGCCCCACTCGAACTTCCAACTCAGCATCCTTAGGAAGCTCAAACCTTATCTCCCTGCTCATCACCTAAAGGTTGCAGTGCAAGCATTGGCAAAGCTGGACTATGGCAGGGCTACGCTGTGTGGCCTGCCCAGAGTGATAACGGTTCCCCTTAGGGTGACCCTCAATGCCTCAGGGTTGTTAGGAACACAAATTCAACCAAATCTGTCCGGACCTGCTAGCTCTGAAATGGCTCCCCTATGAAGCTCGGATACAGCTGAAAATTGCATGCATGACCCACAAAGCCATCTACCTCAAGACCCCGATGTACCTCGCTCAGAAACTGGAGCTCTCATGTGGTTCAAGAGCCTCTAGAAGTGCCAGCACCCTATTACTCAAACCACAAATATTCAAGAAAAAAAAGACCTATAATCGATCATTTTCAGGTATGGCGCTGTAGGAGAGTAGGATCTGCACTTATGTTGCCCCCAATTTTTTTCTGATGTATACACTGGTTTCTGGCTATAGTCTGGCTGGGTCCCTGCTAATCAGGGCCCCAGTCTCTCTGTTCTCTCTAAACAACTTGGAGTGCATATTAGATGCACTAGTGATTGGATACTGTGGTACCTTATAAGCCCCTAGTATATGGTACCTTAGGTACCAAGGGCATAGGTACTTCACAGGCCTACCAGGGGCTGAAGCAAGTATTATGCCACCCCTGGGAAGCAGGCTAAATCTGACACCACAGGCCTGCTACTGCAGCCTGGGTGAGGTAGTGCTAGCAGTCCTCACTGAGGTATAGGTTCCCTATGTCTCAACTTACACACACATATAAACCTATCAGTCACCCCTAAGGCAGGCCCTGTCAATCCTGAGGGCAGGGTGCTTGGTTTACAATGTGAGGGGCTGCCTCTGCATGAGCAGGGCCCCTCTGCAGGTGGCAGAGTCTGTTCTCTGGCTGTTTGTGGATGAGGTTAAATCATATACTCATAAGTGCATTATAAACTAGCGGTAAATGCTAACTTTGGGATGGCTGCATCAAAACATGTCGTGTTTGGTGTCAAACGCCTTGGAATCATACCCCCACACCAGTAACTGGTGTGGGAGTATGATCCCACCCTTCTAGAGGGATAGACGTGTACCTACTGTGGAAACACGGTAGAAATTTGAAAGAGCCTGGCATCACAAAATGGATGCCACCAGCACAGACACTAGGCTGCCCTCCTGCTGCTGACTGAAACTCACAGTGGAGGAGGCCCAACAATAGGCATCATGTCACAGGGAGGTGTCACCACCTTCCAGACAGGATTTAGTGTATTGGGGCTGGGTGGGTGCACTCCTAGAGTGCTTTGAATTCCTGCACTGGGGGAGCAGTAGGCTCCTCTGTGTATATGCCAGCTCAAACCGGTTCAGGGGCTACATGTCCCTGCTCTGGTGCAAATCTGGACAAAGGGAAGTGGGTGTAACCACCCACTCCCCTGACCCTCCCAGAGGAGTGGTCATAGAGCTAGTCCCTCCCTTTCCTTTAGTATAAGATAGGGAAACCTTGCCATTGCAAACTAGATATCCCTGGACGACGCTCTACAAGAAGAATCCTGGACCTTCGACATTCCACTACCTTTGGAAGACTGAAGAATCTCCCTTGGAGTCAAGGAGTGACTCCCCTACTTGGCAGGCACCAAAACTTTGAATCAAACTTTCCCACTCCTGCCGGAGTCTGAAGTCCCTGCAGCCCCGGAAGGGGATTTCCTGACTTCTCGACGGCCATTGTGAGTCCCCAGCAAAGCTGAGGTGAGTGGACCCCAAGAGTGACGAGGAACAGCAATATCTGGGTACCGTGCACTATTGTCGAGTGCAACCCCTTTACGACATTCTATGAACTTGTGCATTGGACCACGTGTGGTCAAAGACTCCAGCAGGATTTTCACCAAAGATCAGTGGCCTACCTCATCCCGAGTGACTGTGGGCTCCTGTAAAGTGACTCCTCACGAGGTGTCTTCGCGATCCCTTGCCGGTTGGCCTGTGGGTACCCTGAAGACTTTCTCATCAAACCAAATGGCTCCCCTGGTTGCTCCAGGCCTGCCCTGACGTATCCTTGCTGGGTGAGTCCCTCAGACCTTGCTGGTCTGCACTGACATTCTTCACATTCCACAAGACTTGCTGTTGCCAAGGATTGTTGGCTCCAATCCGGTTGCCGACACCTCAGTAAGCTGCAGACTTCGTGGGACACTCCGAATCCAGCTCCTGGTCATCGTTGACGCCTCCTGGATCTCGTGGCTGAAGAGTCAAGACACCCATGAATCACCTGAAATCACCCGACTCCCGTGGGCATCCATCTTCCTGGCCCCGGGTCACTGGCAAGTGGCTGTGAACACTGTCCCTTCTGCTTTCAGGTCTTCCTTCTTCAGAATCCAGCCTTGTATTCCACCGGACACTTCTCCAGTCTTCACAAGCAGCAAATCTTCTTTGGCTTCCATTGAAAACGACGCCGCGACCCGACACCAAAAGACACCTATGCACCCGGCTTCCCTGGGTGAGGTAACTCGTGCACTCCGGTGCTCCTGTGTGTGTTGGCCCTCAAATTACTTACCTTGTAAGTAGCTTGCTTGCAGACTCTCCCGAAGTACCCTACAACTTTAAAATTCGAACCGCGACTTGCTCCATTGAAATCAATGGGGAACCCGCGGCTGTGTTCTCACACTGCACACATGAGCAAGAGAATTTACTCTCGAAACGCGTAACGTTGGAATAAAAGATCGCTATTATACCCTAAACTGAGAGCGCGCTTTACTTTGGAATATTGGATTTATATTATATATTATATATATATGTTTAATTAAAGTTTCATTTAATTATATATATTTATTATAAATTTTACATATTATACAATATATTTAATTATGTTTCTTTGATTTATAAGTATTATTTGGTTTATTTTACATATATTTTTAAACTAAAAAAAAAACGATATTTTTGAATTACGATATTTTTGACATCGATATTAAATTATCGATATTTTTGTACTTACCATGTTGTAGATAGGATGTCGATATTCTTGACCACGATATTTTTGTTGCGATATTTTTGTAGGTCGAATTTTTGTCTTTCGAAATTATGTCATACAATCCTACTGATCCTAGCTTGAGCTGTAGCAAGGGTGTGCTATCCCTTCACAAACAGTTCTAAGTTCAGTAGAACTTATTGATACTAAGCTTGACTTTTATATGTAACTTGAGTACCTTTAGCGGTTTTCAGTTAGTAATTCAAATAGAGATTTTCTGGTAAAACAATGGCAAGCTGGAATCCCACACGCTGCCCACCAATGTGAGAAGTTGGCCTGGCATATGCTGGTCACTAGTTATAGTGGCCACCTTGCACCAGTCCAATTCGACTCTTATGGTAGATAGGTTTAAGACAACCTTTTAAAGAAAGCTATCCTAGTGGTAGCTGTGGAGAGCAGTCTTCAGGCTACGTCTCTGAGGAATGTAAAGCAGCTTGTTTTACCTTATAATCTCTTGAATTTCCAAATAAAAGGACACCACACAGGTATATATCAAATATATATGTATTTATTTCTAGACACACTCTCCTAATCTCTTTTTGAGATTAGATGTCAGGAAAATATGCACAAATCAATGTTTCACAACAAATTAAGAATTTATATGGCTGGGGCCCTAGGGGCGTACCAGACCATATACTAAAAAAGAGGTATAAGAATGTCGACTTTCAAGGGGCAAGGCCTAGGGCCTTAAGAATAGCTGGGGCCTCACTAATCCACCCAAGGCTGGTAAGTAAAGGACCCATGGGAGACGCGTGCAGTGTGAGAACACAGCCGCGGGTTCCCCATTGATTTCAATGGAGCAAGTCGCGGTTCGAATTTTAAAGTTGTAGGGTACTTCGGGAGAGTCTACAAGCAAGCTACTTACAAGGTAAGTAATTTGAGGGCCAACACACACAGGAGCACCGGAGTGCACGAGTTACCTCACCCAGGGAAGCCGGGTGCATAGGTGTCTTTTGGTGTCGGGTCGCGGCGTCGTTTTCAATGGAAGCCAAAGAAGATTTGCTGCTTGTGAAGACTGGAGAAGTGTCCGGTGGAATACAAGGCTGGATTCTGAAGAAGGAAGACCTGAAAGCAGAAGGGACAGTGTTCACAGCCACTTGCCAGTGACCCGGGGCCAGGAAGATGGATGCCCACGGGAGTCGGGTGATTTCAGGTGATTTGTGCCGGCTGTGGCTCTACCGGCCCCGTGCGCCACCAGACTATGGGCGGATTTCCCAGGAGGAGCTGAATAATATATAATATATACACTTACTTAATAATTACTTTTAATAATAATTTCTGTAACATATAAATTATTAAATATTTATTTAAATTACCAATACATCTATACACATAAAACAATAACATTAATAAATATTAAATAATTACATATAGCAAATAATCAATAATTTTAATTTGAATAATTGTTATTATTAATTATATATTACAATAGCTAAAATATTACAAAACATATTTAATATCAGACACAATAAAACTACTAGTCCAACTTCAACAAAAACAACAGTAAGGAAAATGTTGGATAGCGTAGGGGTAAAAATAACTATTCCAACTCCCGAGAGTGCAACAGTAGGGAAAACATTGGATAGCGTAGGGGTAAAAATTACTATTCCAACTCCAAAGAGTGCAACAGTAGGGAAAGCGTTGGATAGCGTAGGGGTAAAAATTACTATTCCAACTCCAGAGAGTGCAATAGTAGGGAAAGTGTTGGATAGCGTAATGGTAAAAATTACTATTCCCACTCCAGAGAGTGCAATAGTAGGGAAAGTGTTGGATAGCGTAAGGGTAAAAATTACTATTCCCACTCCAGACAGTGCAACAGTAGGGAAAACGTTGGAAAGCGTAGGGGTACAAATAACTATTCCAACTCCAAAGAGTGCAACAGTAGGGAAAACGTTGGATAGCGTAGGGGTAAAAATTACTATTCCAACTCCAGAGAGTGCAATAGTAGGGAAAGTGTTGGATAGCGTAAGGGTAAAATTTACTATTCCCACTCCAGAGAGTGCAATAGTAGGGAAAGTGTTGGATAGCGTAAGGGTAAAATTTACTATTCCCACTCCAGAGAGTGCAACAGTATAGAAAACGTTGGATAGCGTAGGGGTAAAAATAACTATTCCAACTCCAAAGAGTGCAACAGTAGGGAAAACGTTGGATAGCGTAGGGGTAAAAATTACTATTCCAACTCCAGAGAGTGCAATAGTAGGGAAAGTGTTGGATAGCGTAAGGGTAAAATTTACTATTCCCACTCCAGAGAATGCAATAGTAGGGAAAGTGTTGGATAGCGTAAGGGTAAAAATTACTATTCCAACTCCAGAGAGTGCAATAGTAGGGAAAGTGTTGGATAGCGTAAGGGTAAAATTCACTATTCCCACTCCAGACAGTGCAACAGTAGAGAAAAGGTTGGATAGCGTAGGGGTAAAAATTACTATTCCAACTCCAAAGAGTGCAACAGTAGGGAAAGCGCTGGATAGCGTAGGGGTAAAAATTACTATTCCAACTCCAGAGAGTGCAACAGTAGGGAAAGCGCTGGATAGCGTAGGGGTAAAAATTACTATTCCCACTCCAGATAGTAAAACAGTTGGGAAAGCACTAGATAGCATAGTGATTCTATGATTATAACCAATTCAATAATTTCTTATAAAAAAATTGCATGTTAACAATGTTTTTAAAAAAAAAAATATTATTAAATACCAATTATGTAAAATAAATATTTAAATAAATAAATTTAAATTACATCCCACACTATTCCCCCTTTAACACACAACACACTACACATACAAAATACACAATAGATTTAAATATCAATTTATCTCTTATTTACAATTAATAATACATTCTTTATAATTAATATAGTTATTAATTCACTAATTAATACATATTAACTACGAAATTACAAATATTCACCTATTAATTATTAATTAACAATACATTAATTAGCAATAACAACAAATAAAATACAATAATCAATTATTTATGTTTACTATATTTAACTAACTAATAACAATTAATTAATAATAATTACAAATAAATAAAATATATCATTATTTATTTTATTTTAATTACATCCAACCCTATTCCCCTATAAACCCACAACCCACTACACATAAAAATTCACATAATTAATTTAATTATGAATTAATCACTTAATAAAATTAAATCACCAATTAATTACTAATTAACAATTAATTAATTAACTATAACAATAAAGAAATATTATTAATAAACTAATTATAATTTATATAATTAACCAAATAATAAATTAATTTTTCAATTAATAATTAATTACAAATTAATTAATCTATTCAAATTAATTACCAATTATTAATTGATTACCAATTAATTAATCATAAATACCAATTAAACAATACATATTAATTCATTAATTATAATTACATTACTTCCCACCCTATTCCCCTATAAACCCACAACCCACTACACATAAAAATTCACATAATTAATTTAATTATCAATTAATCACTTAATAAAATTAAATCACCAATTAATTACTAATTAACAATTAATTAATTAACAATAACAATAAATAAATATTAATAATAAACTAATTATAATGTATATAATTAACCAATTAATAAAATAATTTTACAATTAATAATTAATTAACAATTAATTAATCAATTAATTACCAATTATTAATTAATTACCAATTAATTAATCATAAATACCAATTAAACAATACATATTAATTCATTAATTATAATTAAATTACTTCCCACCCTATTCTCCTATAAACCCACAACCCGCTCTGATACTAAAACGCTAAATTAAATGTAAAATAATTATAAATCTCTAAACATTTATTTTTAAATGTATTAAAATACATTACAATAATCTTTAACATACAAATAAAATACATATTAAATGACATTACACTAAATAAATATCGATATTATTGACATCGAAATTTTTACTTACGATATTACTTACATCGATATTAATTACTTCGATATTATTAACTTCGATATTACTTACCTTGGGATCGATATTCTGTCCATCGATATTCTTGACTTCGATATTCTGTACCTACGATATTAAAAACACGATATTATTGTAGGTCGAAATTTAAAACTTGATATTTTGGCTAAACACCGATCAGTAGGCCACAAACTAGTGTAGGTAGTACAACACTGCACAACACTAGAATGTCCTTAAGGGATGGAACCAGTGGGTCCACCCAGCCTCAGTATAAGGACATGACCTCCTTTGACTTGAAGGCCATGTGTGTTGCAAGACACCTGAACCTAGGACAGAGTCCCTCCACACTTCACTTGATAGATCTGTTGACCACAGATGACCTTAGGCTAGCTCTAGGAGCTAAGGGGTCTGAATCAAGGGGTGGGTCAGCCATAGTCTCTGGGTTAGATGATGAAAATCAAGATGACCTGGACTCTGTGATTGAAGGGCCAGACCCACATGGGTCTGAACAGCACAGAGGAATTCTCCCTAAGTGAACTGACAGAGTGGAATAGAGGCCTTGGTCCCCTTCAAGGGAATCTGACCACTCATATCACTCTGGCAGAGAATCTGTCCAGCAGAGGAACTCATACTTTAATAGAGAGACCTCCTCTGAAAGAAGGTACAAGATGCTCCAGTATAAGGAAGCTAGGCTTGCCCTCAGAACCAAGGAATTGGCCTTAGATAGAGAAGCCTTTGAGCTCCAGAGAGCTCCTAGAAAAGAGGGGTTAGAACCCACTGGTGGCAGCAACAGTGTCCCTAGAGGTAGAGAATATACTCCAGACCATAGGAACCTGTCCAAGGTTGTTTCTCCCTACCAGAGTGGGGATGATAGCCACAGATGGATAACTGCTATGGAGAGGGCCTGTAAAGTTCAACAGGTTCCCCAGAAGCAGTGGGCAGCAATCTTGTGGCTCTCCTTTTCTGATAAAGGTAGAGACAAGCTCCTCGCTGTTAGAGAAGAGGATGCTAATGACTATGAAGCCCTGAAGAGTGCATTAATAGATGGGTTTGGCTTAACCACTGAACAGTACAGGTTGAAGTTCAGAGATACCCAGAAAGCACAGACTCAGGACTGGACTGACTCTGTTGATTGTGCAACCAAGGATCTGGAGGGTTGGCTGGTTGGTAGTAGAGTTACTGATTTTAAGGTATTGTATAATCTTATCATGAGAGAACAGATCCTTAATAATTGCCAAAACCAGTTGTTGCATCAATACTTGGTGGACTCTGATCTGACCTCTCCCCAAGAATTGGGAAAGAAGGCAGACAAATGGGTCAGAACCAGGGTGAGGCAGAAAACCCAGAACCAAGGGGTTGACACCAAGAAGTCTTCACAAGGGCCCCAAAAATCTGCATCTGGTGGGGATTCACAGTCTAACAAGGGAAAAGGCCAAAAGAAGCCCTGGTGCAAATTCTGTCAACAGAAAGGACACTGCACTTCTGATTGTAACAAGTCCAAAGACCAAACCACCACCACTCCTGCCCCTAAGGCAACTGCTCCCCCTAGTACAGCTACTGGTGGAGGTGGTACTCAGAATAAGGGTGTAGTAGGGTTGACCCTGGGTTCTGAAGTGGACTCTGGCCTAGTCAGAGTACCCACTCAGGCATTGCTGATTTGTGATGAAGACATTGATATGTCCATCCTAGTGAGCCCCAGTAATCTGGGCAAATACAAACAGCAGCCTGTAATAAATGGCAAACAGGCTTTGGCATTCAGGGACACAGGTGCTAGTGTCACCATGGTGGCAGAGGATCTTGTGGACCCTGGGCAGATCATCCTGGGTGAAATGTACCAGGTTACCAATGCAAGCAATGTCAGGACCAACCATAGTCTGGCAGTAGTGAATTTCTCCTGGGGAGGGGTAACTGGCCTCAAGAAAGTAGTAGTCAGTGCAGACCTCCCTGTCGAATGTCTATTGGGCAATGATCTAGAGACTTCAGCCTGGTCTGAAGTAGAGTTATGGACTCCTGCTGAGATGTTGGGCATACCTGCAGAAGTTTTTGCTGTGACCAGGTCACAGGCTAAAATGCATAAAGCTGAACCAGCTCTTGATCCTGAAACTAAGGACCAGATGCTACCCAAGAGGAGGAGCAGTAGGGTTAAGGCAGTGCCTTCCCTTCTGTCTCAGATCACATATTCCCCTGCTGAGGGAGGAGAAGCAGATCCTGAAGAAGTAACTGCCCCAGAGGGACTTGAGCCTGATCAGGTTGAGTTCTTGGGGGCAGGGGGACCTCCCAGAGAAAATCTGAGCAAAGAGCAGCAGTGCTGCCCGTTTCTTGAACCCCTCAGACAGCAGGCTGCTGCTGAGGCTGCTGGGAGTGCTAGTGGGTCCCATAAAGTTTATTGGGATGAGGGACTCCTATATTCTGAGGATAGAGATCCTACCCCTGGAGCCACCAGGAGGTTGGTAATACCTCAGAAGTTTAGGGGGTTCCTCTTGACCCTAGTACATGACATCCCTTTGGCAGGACACTTGGGCCAAAACAAGACCTGGGACAGGCTTGTTCCACATTTTCATTGGCCACATATGTCAGAGGACACCAAGGAGTTTTGTCGCTCCTGTGTCACTTGCCAAGCCAGTGGCAAGTCAGGTGGCACAACAAAGGCCCCCCTGATACCGCTACCTGTGGTGGGTGTACCCTTTGAAAGGGTAGGGGTTGACATTGTTGGTCCCCTTGACCCTCCAACAGCATCTGGGCACAGGTGTATCCTGGTGGTAGTGGATCATGCCACCAGGTACCCAGGAGCAATTCCCCTCAGGACCACCACAGCCCCTGTGGTGGCAAGAGCCCTCATTAGAGTCTTCTCCAGAGTGGGTTTCCCTAAGGAGGTTATATCTGACAGAGATGCCGACTTCATGTCAGGGAATCTAAAAGCAATGTGGAAGGAGTGTGGTGTAAACTACAAATTCACTAGTCCCTATCACCCACAATGCAATGGGTTAGTTGAAAGGTTCAACAAAACCCTTAAGGGAATGATTTAAGGCCTTCCAGAAAAGCTTAGGCGAAAATGAGACCTTTTACTTCCCTGCCTTCTGTTTGCATACAGAGAGGTCCCACAGAAGGGGGTTGGCTACAGCCCATTTGAACTTCTGTTTGGGCACCCTGTCAGAGGACCATTATGTCTGGTGAAGGAGGGTTGGGAGTTACCTCTCAAACCTCCCAAACAGGATGTGATGGACTATGTCCAGGATGGCCGAATACATGAAGAAGGCAGCTAAAAACCTGGAGGCAAACCAAGAACTACAGAAAACTTGGCACGACCAAACAGCTGTGCTGACTGTATACCAGCTAGGACATAAAGTGTGGGTGTTGGAGCCTGTGGCCCCAGCAGCTCTCCAAGACAAGTGGAGTGGCCCCCATAAACTTGTTGAACAAAAGGGAGAAGTCACCTACGTGGTGAATCTTGGAACTCCCAGGAGCCCCCTTAGGGTGCTCCATGTCAACAGATTGAAACCATATGTTGACAGGGCTGACATGGGCTTGCTCATGGCAACTGATGAGGAAAAGGAGGAGGAGAGTGACCCTCTCCCTGACCTGCTTTCACAGAACCCTGATGATGGGTCAGTAGATGGTGTTGCTTTGGCAAGCAGCCTCACTGATCATCAGCAAACTGAATGCAGACACGTTTTGCAACAGTTTAGACATATGTTTAGCCTGACCCCTAGTCAGACTTCCTGGTGCACCCATGAGGTGGACACTGGAGACAGTCTGCCTGTCAAGAGTAAAATCTACAGGCAACCTGACCATGTCAGGGACTGTATCAGGACTGAAGTCCAGAAAATGTTGGAACTAGGTGTGATTGAGCCTTCAGATAGCCCTTGGGCTAGTCCAGTAGTCCTAATGCCTAAACCTCATACCCAGGGTGGTAAGAAAGAAATGAGGTTTTGTGTAGACTACAGAGGCCTCAATGCAGTCACCAGGACTGATGCCTATCCCATACCAAGGGCAGATGAGCTGATTGATACTTTGGCCTCAGCCAAGTATCTGAGTACATTTGACCTAACAGCTGGCTACTGGCAAATCAAGTTAGCTGATGATGCCAAGGCCAAAACAGCATTTTCAACCCCTGGTGGGCACTACCACTTTGTGGTGATGGCATTTGGTTTGAAAAATGCACCTGCTACTTTTCAGAGGTTGGTGAAAAAAGTTCTGACAGGTATGGAAACTTATTGCTCAGCTTATCCAGATGATATTGCTGTCTTTAGTTCCTCCTGACAGGATCACCTGGTCCACCTCAGAAATGTTTTGGAGGCCCTGCAGAAAGCAGGCCTCACTATAAAGGCCACTAAGTGCCAGATAGGGCAGAGTCAGGTTGTGTACCTGGGCCACCTTGTAGGTGGAGGCCGGTTCAGCCATTACAGAGCAAACTCCAAACCATAATGGAATGGGTTGCTCCAACCACCCAGACACAGGTGAGAGCCTTTTTGGGCCTGACTGAGTACTATAGGAGGTTTGTTAAGGGATGTGGATCTATAGTGACCCCCCTTAAATGATCTTACCTCAAAGAAAATGCCAAAAAAGGTTCAGTGGACAGCTAGCTGTCAAAAGGCTTTTGAAGACCTAAAGCAGGCCATGTGCACTGCCCCCATCTTACAGAGTCCAGACTACACCAAAAAGTTCATTGTCCAAACAGATGCTTCTGAGCTGGGTGTGGGAGCTGTACTGTCTCAACTGAATGATGAAGGTCAAGACCAGCCAGTAGCTTTTATAAGCAGAAGGCTGACCCCTAGAGAGAAACGTTGGTCAGCTATAGAGAGGGAGGCCTTTGCTGTGGTGTGGGCTCGGAAGAAGCTGACGCCATACTTGTTTGGCACTCACTTCATAGTTCAGACTGACCACAAGCCCCTCCTATGGCTGAAACAGATGAAAGGTGAAAATCCGAAACTGCTAAGGTGGTCCATTTCCCTATAGGGGATGGACTATACAGTGGAGCATAGACCTGGGACCCAACATGCCAATGCAGATGGACTCTCAGGGTATTTCCACTTAGAACACGAAGACTCAACTGGTCAAGGTTAGTTTAGTGTCCCTGCGTTGGGGGGGCGGGGGGGGGGTTGTGTAGGAGAGTAGGATCTGCACTTATGTTGCCCCCACTTTTTTTCTGATGTTAACACTGGTTTCTGGCTATAGTCTGGCTGGGTCTCTGCTAATCAGGGCCCCAGTCTCTCTGTTCTCTCTAAACAACTTAGAGTGCATATTAGCTGCACTAGTGATTGGATACTGTGGTACCTTATGAGCCCCTAGTATATGGTACCTTAGGTACCAAGGGCATAGGTACTTCACAGGCCTACCAGGGGCTGAAGCATGTATTATGCCACCCCTGGGAAGCAGACTAAATTTGACACCACAGGCCTGCTCCTGCAGCCTGGGTGAGGTAGTGTTAGCAGTCCTCACTGAGGTATAGGTTCCCTATGTCTCACCTTACACACACATATAAACCTATCAGTCACCCCTAAGGCAGGCCCTGTCAATCCTGAGGGCAGGCTGCTTTGTTTACAATATGAGGGGGTGCCTCTGCATGAGCAGGGCCCCTCTGCAGCTGGCAGAGTCTATTCTCTGTGGCTGTTTGTGGATGCGGTTAAACCATATACTCTTAAGTGCATTATAACCTAGCGGTAAATGCTAACTTTGGGATGGCTGCATCCAAACATGTCGTGTTTGGTGTCAAACGCCTTGGAATCATACCCCCACACCAGTAACTGGTGTGGGAGTATGATCCCACCCTTCTAGAGGGATAGACATGTACCTACTGTGGAAATACGGTAGAAATCTGAAAGAGCCTGGCATCCCAAAATGGATGCCACCAGCACAGACACCGGGCTGCCCTCCTGCTGCTGACTGAAACTCGCAGTGGAGGAGGCCCAACAATATGCATCCTGTCACAGGGAGGTGTCACCACCTTCCAGACAGGATTTAGTGTAATGGGGCTGGGTGGGTGCACTCCTAGATTGCTTTGAAGTCCTGCAATGGGGGAGCAGTAGGCTCCTCTGTGCATATGCCAGCTCAAACTGGTTCAGGGACTACCTGCCCTTGCTCTGGCGCTAAACTGGACAAAGGGAAGGGGGTGTAACCACCCACTCCCCTGACCGAGTGGTCATAGAGCTAGTCCCTCCCTTTGCTTTAGTATAAGATAGGGAAACCTTGCCATTGCAAACTAGATATCCCTGGACGACGCTCTACAAGTAGAATCCTGGACCTTCGACATTCCACTACCTTTGGAAGACTGAAGAATCTCCCTTGGAGTCAAGGAGTGACTCCCCTGCTTGGCAGGCACCAAAACCTTGAATCAACGGTCGCACATTTTCCCGCTCCCGCCGGAGTCCGAAGTCCCTGCAGCCGCAGAAGTGGATTTCCTGACTTCTCAATGGCCATTGTGAGTCCTTAGCAAAGCTGAGGCGAGTAGACCCCACAAGTGACGAGGAACAGCAATGCCTGGGTACTGTGCACTATTGTCGAGTGCAACCCCTTCACGACATTCTACGAACTTGTGCATTGGACCACGTGTGGTCCAAGCCTCCAGCAGGATTTTCACCAAAGATCAGTGGCCTACCTCATCCCGAGTGACCGTGGGCCCCTGTAAAGTGAATCCTCACGAGGCGTCTTCGCGATCCCTTGCCAGTTGGCTTGTGGGTCCCCTGAAGACTTTCTCATCAAACCAAAAGACTCCCCTGGATGCTCCAGGCCTGCCCTGACTTACCCTCCCTGAGTGAGTCCCTCAAACCTTGCTGGTCTGCACTGCTGACTTTCTTCACATTCCATGAGACTTGCTGTTGCCAAGGCTTGTTGGCTCCAATCTGGTTGCCGACCCCTCAGTAAGCTGCAGTCTTCGTGGGACACTACGAATCCAGCTCCTGGTTATCGTTGACGCCTCCTGGACCTCGTGGCTGAAGAGTCAAGACACCCGTGAATCACCTGAAATCACCCGACTACCGTGGGCATCCATCTCCCTGGCCCCCGGTCACTGGCATGTGGCTGTGAACACTGTCCCTTCTGCTTTCAGGTCTTCCTTCTTCAGAATCCAGCCTTGGATTCCACCGGACACTTCTCCAGTCTTCACAAGCAGCAAATCTTCTTCGGCTTCCATTGAAAACGACGCCGCAATCCGACACCAAAAGACACCTATGCACCCGGCTTCCCTGAGTGAGGCAACTCGTGCACTCCGGTGCTCCTGTGTGTGTTGGCCCTCGAAGTACTTACCTTGTAAGTGGCTTGCTCGTAGACTCTGCTGAAGTAGCCTAAAACTTTAAAAATCCAACCGCGACTTGCTCCTTTGAAATCAATAGGGAACCCGCGGCTGTGTTCTCACACTGCACGCGTCTCTCGTGGGTCCTTTACTTACCTGCCTTGGGCAGATTAGTGAGGCTACAGCGATTCTAAAGGCCCTAGGCCTTGTCCCCTTGCAAGTCGACATTCATATACCTCTTTTTTAGTATATGGTCTGGTACGCTCCTAGGGCCCCAGCCATATAAGTGCTTAATTTGTTGTCAAACGTTGATTTGTGCATATGTTCCTGACTTCTAATCTCTTAAAGAGATTAGTAGAGTGTGTCTAGAAATAAATACATATATATATTTTATATATATACCTGTGTGGTGTCCTTTCATTTGGTAATTCAAGAGATAATAAGGTAAAACAAGCTGCTTTACATTCCTCTAAAGACTTAGCCTGAAGGCTGCTCTCCACAGCTACCACTAGGATAGCTTTCTTTAAAAGGTTGTCTTAAACCTATCTACCATAAGAGTCGAATTGGACTGGTGCAAGGTGGCCACTAAAACTAGTGACCAGCATATGCCAGGCCAACTTCTCACAGGCGCCAAGGACCTGGAACTCTCTTCCCCCCCCCAAAGTCAGGGTGATCCCTTCCTCTGCCCTCTTCAATTCAGAAGTTAAAGAGCTCTTGATGAAGAAATAGCTGTCTCGGTCTTCCTTCCTCACTTGACTCCCGGGCCTTTTGACGCTGGTCTGTGCCCTAGATGCTAGGTTCTTGAGAATGTTGGACATTCTAAATATATGTACCTGTTGAAATGCTGATTATTTGTGTTTCCATGTACTTTTCCTACGACATAATCTGTAAAGCGCTCTGATACCCTATGTGATCATGTTCGCGCTATATAAAACTTTCAAAATAAATAAATAAATACCAGCACGCTTAAAACTCGTAAGTCACCCCTCTCGCAGGCCTTATCAATCCTGAAGGCAGGGTGCACTGTTTTTGTGTGAGAGGGTGCTCCTGCATGAGCAGGGCCCCTCTGCAGCATTCGGAATCAATTCTCCCAGGCTATACATGGTACCACCAGACATACAGGTTAAGTGGCATTATAACCAATCGGTAAATGCTAACTTTGTAACTGCTGTTTAGAAACATGTTGTGTTTGGTGTCAAACACCTTGGGATCATACCTCCATGCCAGTAACTGGTGTGGGAGGTATGATTCTTCCCCTCAGAACCGAGGTTCGGGGAGTTTCTAAGTCTACCGGTACCAACTCTCTTTAGCCTTACCGCTCAAAATGGATGCTGCCAGTCACAGACACCGGTCTGCCCTCCTGCTGCAGATCAAAACTCGCAGAGGAGGAAGCCCATCAAAAGGTATCCTGTCACAGGGAGGTGTTACCACCTCCCAGACAGGAGTTTGTGTATTGAGTCTGGGTGGGGGCACTGTTCATGCCAGAGAGACTGCACGTAGGCCACACTTGGTGTTCTCGTGCGTAGTCCAGTTCAAACCAGTTCTGGGAGCACCCTGCTCCCGCTCTGGCGCGAAACTGGACAAAGGACATGGGTGCAGCCACCCCTCTGTCCTGACCCTCCCAGAGGAGGGTCCCTAGAATCTGTCCCTCCCTCTCCCGTGGATATAAAATGGGATACCTGGCTACAGGACTTTGGATATTACCTCGACAAGATTCTGAAACTGAAGATTCTGAGGAAACCAGTAAGCTGATCGTCTGGACATCGCTGGACCTTGCTGGACCTCCCGTGGGCTCGACTACGTCTTCCCTCGCCGTCCTCGACTGCTCCAAGTCCGAAATCCACTCAGGCTCCGTTTAGGATCCCGTGGGACTTCAAAGACCTCCTCAGCATCTCCCTTGGAGTAAAGGAGTTACTCCCCTGCAGAAACAGGCACCGCAACGCATTTCTCCGGTCGCTGACCCCGAGCTCCTGTGGACTCCGACGATGTCAGCAGCACAAGAGGAGGGTCACTGAACGTCCCAAGGTTGTGCCTGCCATCTCACACAGTTTCAGGGCACCAACTGTCGAGGGTACTGCGTAACCCGCACCTCGGTGCACTGCGTGTAATTGCAGCAGCCAAGGCTTGTTTACAGGCAACAAACTTGTGCTTCGGGCTAAGTGTAGCCCTGACGCCAGTGCATCTTTTCCTTGAAGGATTCCTGCATCCTTGCATTCTGTGCCCTGCCAGCTGGTCTCCTGTGAATCCGCCTGTGGTCCCCTCACGACTCCTGTGCCTCCAGCCTGTGGGTCCACCTGAGGGTCAGTCTTGATTTCCGTGGGCTCCCCTGGTTGCTCCAGGCTTGCCGTGACTCTCCTTGCTTTGGTGAGTCTCCTGGGCCGAACCGACACTGATCTGCATCTTCCTGTTGTTTGGCGCTGCCAAGGCTTGGTTGGTGCTCCAGCCGGACACCGACCCCTCACCACTCGACATCCGACATGGGACAGCTCGCCTTCGGCTCCTGGTCATCCAAGATGTCTCTGGGTCCTCACAGCTGAAGAGACAAGATCACCGTCCACCATTCTGAAGCACCCGACATCGGTGGGCATTCGACTTCTGAGCCCCTGGTCACTCCTGATGTGACCTAGACTCTGTCCCTTCTGCTTTCAGGTTCTACACATCATGAATCCAGGCTTGGGTTCTTCTGGACACTCTTCACCTTCACGGCAGCAGTTCTTCTTCACAGCGCTCCATTGAAAAAGACGGCGGTTTCCGACGCCATTTGACACCTATGCACCCGGCTCCTCTGGGTTAGGTAAAGTGGGTGCTTCTGTATCCACGGGTGGGTTGGCTCTAGAACCTCCTCTGTTCCAAGGGAATTCCTCAAAGTCCTGCTAGAAGTGTCCTTTTTCTTTAAAATTGCAACCGCGACTTTCCCTATTGAATTGCACGTAGTCCGCGGCTGTGTAGTCACACTGCACCCGTTCTCCGTGGGGTCCCTAACTACTTACCTTGGGTGGTTCTTTGGGGTCCTAGCAATTCTACACCTCTCAGACTAGGTCTGAGTTGCTCCAGCCGGACACCGACCCCTCACCACTCGACATCCGACATGGGACAGCTCGCCTTCGGCTCCTGGTCATCCAAGATGTCTCTGGGTCCTCACAGCTGAAGAGACAAGATCACCGTCCACCATTCTGAAGCACCCGACATCGGTGGGCATTCGACTTCTGAGCCCCTGGTCACTCCTGATGTGACCTAGACTCTGTCCCTTCTGCTTTCAGGTTCTACACATCATGAATCCAGGCTTGGGTTCTTCTGGACACTCTTCACCTTCACGGCAGCAGTTCTTCTTCACAGCGCTCCATTGAAAAAGACGGCGGTTTCCGACGCCATTTGACACCTATGCACCCGGCTCCTCTGGGTTAGGTAAAGTGGGTGCTTCTGTATCCACGGGTGGGTTGGCTCTAGAACCTCCTCTGTTCCAAGGGAATTCCTCAAAGTCCTGCTAGAAGTGTCCTTTTTCTTTAAAATTGCAACCGCGACTTTCCCTATTGAATTGCACGTAGTCCGCGGCTGTGTAGTCACACTGCACCCGTTCTCCGTGGGGTCCCTAACTACTTACCTTGGGTGGTTCTTTGGGGTCCTAGCAATTCTACACCTCTCAGACTAGGTCTGAGTCGGAGTCGTGGTTCTTATACCACTTTCTTAGTATATGGTTTGGTCTCCCCCAGAGCCCACTGTGTATTGTGCTACTTACGTTTGATTCTTTGCAACTGTATTATTTGAATTGTGTTCAATTGTGTTCTATCCTCGTGTCGAGGGTACTAGAGTGTTATTAATAAATACATATTTTTATAATGACTGTGTGGTTCCCTTTTCAGTCCAACAACACTATAAGATTGTCTCTGGTTAAACAAGCTGCTTTACATTCCTTCAAGACTTGCTGAAGGCTGCTCGCCACAGCTACCACTAGGATAGCTTTCAATAAAGGTTATCTTTAACCTATCATCAATAAGGGTTGTTTGGACTGGTGCAAGGTGCCCACTTTAATTAGTGGACAGCATATACCAGGCCAACTTCTCACAATGCCCCTCTCTCCCCACCTTCACTACACCATACCTTAGTTACCTCAGACCTTACATTGGTCATCTACACTACTGTTCGTCGTCTACAAGGAAGGTTAAATTCCTCTATTTATTGTTATTATGGACTCTTGTCTACTCCTCATGTAGCCTTTATTTTCGCTGCTGGTTTAATTATGTCTAGCGATTTACAAATATATACCTTACTTATCTCCAAGAAGTGTCATCAACGTACCCACATGTCTACTGTGCACGCCCTTTACGTATTGTCACTATGTATCAAATTCAAATAGTCTTTATTTCGACATTTTTCATCATAAAAGATAATACCATACTAAAAACCACGTTTAAAACATACATCAATATAAAATCTAAGTAAAAAACAATAAAAATAGAGTTCAAAACCTGCAACTGGTGTAGAATAAAATTCCGTGATTAATTTTAGTGTCATCAGATCGTGTCGTAGTGGGGACCTGCCACTAGGTCCTGTTTAGCCCTCAAAATCCACACCCAACCCAAGAATTTTGAGACAGCTATAACAATAGGTTCACTTGTGTCCGACTTAAGGAGTTTTGGGGCCTCAGATCCAACCCTTATAGACATATTGCGACAGATTGGTTTGAGCCATTTGGCCCGAGGAGCCGCGTATGCCGGGCATTCAAAAAATGTATGGGCAATAGATTCTTTAAGTTCTGGGCATCTGCGACAGCAATCAGACTCCTGACCCTTCCATTTATTTACAAACAGTCTCGTTGGAAGGGAGCCAACCCTTAGCTGGTGATAGAGTTTTCTATCACTAGGCTTTGTTACTGTATCCCAATATTCTTCTAAGGCAGGAGTTGATTTAAAAACCAGAAACATACCTGACAGGGATGTAGATGGAACATGGCAGGCGTGTTTCTGGTAAATTGTTGCCCAGTAGATGTTTTTGTAAACTTTTTTGGGGGGGAATAGGTTGTTAGCAGGATCTGTCCACAGATTACCCAAGCCCATTGACTCGAGTAATAATTTTAGTTGTTTAAACCATGGAATGTTACCCGAGCCCAAGATGGATCTTACATCCATGATAGCCTTTGCATAAGCCGCTAATTCAGGGGTGGTCCATAACCTCCTCCACAGAGCCACTGGCTTAAAATGCGCTAAATCATCTATTGCATGGCAGCCTGGATCCAATAATAAAGGTATCGTGGGACTTGAGCTGGGGAGACCTGTCAGTTTTCTTAGAAATGTATTCAGTATTTTTACTAGAGCTGACAGATCGGCAAAACCCCAGAGGTCCGCACCATACAGGATCGCTGAACCTATCTTAGAGTTATAAATCTTCATAGCTGGGCCTATCCTCTTGGTCTCAGACTTTCTCTGTTCTCTGACCAGACACCCTGTGAGCTGGGCATACTTGAGCGACAAGGCTTCAATCTGGGGCTTCCAGCTCAGTTTCTCTCTAGGACAATCCCGAGATAGGTCATGATGTTTGTCTGTTCTAACTTGATGTTATTCATTGTGATGTGGCCAACCACGGGTCTATTTTTGGTGAGGACCATAAATTTAGTTTTAGATATATTAACCTGCTGGTCATGGTCGTGGCAAAATTCCTCGAATGTAGACAGAGCCGCTTGCAGGCCTACCTGTGTCTGCGATAACAGAAGGGTGTCATCCACAAACATGAGTAGCGGAAACTTGATACCTCCCAGAGAGGGGGCGTCAGTCGGAAAGGCTGAGTAGTACTGCACCACCCTGTTGATGAATAACAAAAACAGGGTTGGTGCTAATACACAGCCTTGCCTAACACCCCTGGACACTGCAAATCTACTTGTGACCTGCTCTTGCTTGCCCCAGCGAACTTGAGCAAAGTTGGCCTCATGCAGCTTAATTACAATATTCAAAAGCTCCGGGGGCATCCCCAGAGCCCTTAACACCCCCCACAGTTTACCCCTGGGTACTAAGTCGAACGCTGATTTAAGGTCGACAATTAAGCGTAGATGGTTCCTCCACCTAAACTTACAACTTTCCAATAGAGCAATTGGAACCTAAGGACCTGCTCTATTGTACTAATACAGGACCTGAACCCTGCCTGAAGGGGTGATAATATGCCCTCCAGCACGATCCAGCTCTGAATTCGTGCCAAGACCATCCTAGCGATGATTTTTTGTATGGCATCGATCAAGCTGATCGGTCGGTAGTTTCCCGGGCTTGTACGATCCCCTTTCTTGTAGATCGGGAGAATCTCGGCTCCACGCCAAGGATCGGGAATTGCGGCCCCCTTGGCTATTGCATTTCCCAGATAGACAATATAGGGGACCCAGTTTTCTTTATCGTGCTTAAAGAGATCAGCAGGGACGCAGTCAATACCCGGAGCCTTACCGCTGGGGATCATTTTTAGTGCTGCCTCAACTTTACTACTTACGAATGTCAAATCGTGGGCGATATTCATAGAGCTAGAAATGGGAATGAGACTAATATCAGTCGGGTTCTGCCCAGAAAATTGGGACCCAAAATACTCAACCCAGACTTCTCTCGGTACGTGGTTGGCAGGGACCTGTGAAACATTGCCATTACCCCATTTGACTATGTGCCAGAACTTTGTTAGGTTTCTTAGTTTACTGGCTGCTAGGAGGTCCTGCCAATGTTGAGTGTCCCAGTCAAGTTTTGCCTTCATTTTAACTTTGCGGTAGTTAAGCCTTGCTATCCTAATGTCAGGGATAATTTTAGTTTTGATAGCAAGGGCCAGTCTGCTGTAGGATTCCCTACACGACTTATTATACCAGGATTTACACAGAGGATTTCCATGGGTCTTCTTGGGTATGTCAGGTTTAGAAAGATACAGTCTAAGGTCACTAAAAAGATCTTCGTGGAGATTTGTTATCTCCCTGTTTATATCTTCCTGGGTTGGAAGTGAGTGCAAAACCCCCAGAGTCCTAGTTAACCTATTAGAGATATCGTCCAAGACCCCGGGGTCAATGGCAATCTTAGCCCAACGCACCCTGCGTGAGTTGTTTGTAAGCAGGGCGTCAGCTGCGTCAATCTCAGTTAAAAAGTTATGCTTGCCGCCATTTTTTAACAGGAGGCTCACAATAAGAGGATTGTGGTCGCTCTCTGGGCGGACCATGATCACCATGTCCTTTAATATGGACCAATACTTTATTTTGATAAGGGCATAGTCAATTCTACTTTTGTAGCGACCATTGTCAAAGGTGGCCCTACCCATTTTGTCGGAAGCAGACCGCCCGTTGGCAGCCCTAAAGCCGCGCTCTAGGCAGAGGCCCATCCACCGCAGGGCTGATTCTGTCCATTTCTTAATGGGTGTGAGGTCTAACTGGGGGATGCTCCACTCGGCATCCTCCTCTGTCATTAGGTTTTCCCCGTCCAAATTTAGGGGCTCAAACGAGCAGTTCAGATCACCTACAATTATTATGTTACAAACGGGTCTAAGGGAGTCCAAAAAGGAGTCTAATATTGGGAAGGTGTCAGAGCCACGCCCGCCAGGCTTGGCTCTGTTATATACATTAATAATGTAGATCTCTGAGCCATCTAACTGATACAGCTTTAAGGCGAGGATGTCTGGACTGTCTACATATAGTTCTTTAGTTTGATGATTCATAGATTGTTTGATCCAAATGATTAAACCCCCTGACGGTCTTCCCTTAGTCCCACAAACTGCTGCTTTGTGGAAGTTAAGGTACCCCATATGATGTATTGGATCTGCAGCCCAGGTCTCCTGGAATGCCAAGATGTCATATTTATCCACCAGATCAATCCACTCTACAGTGGGGATTTTGCTCTTTAGACCTGCGATATTCCAGGATACCAGGGAGTGCAAATGGGTGCCATCACCAAAGCGAGTAGGAGAGAGAGGCAGGGCCAGTTGGGATACCTTAGTTCCAATTGGACTCATGCTACTACAACCTAATTCGGGAAGTCTAATGTCCTCATTCATACAGACTCCATGGGATTTCTCCACAACCTGAGCATATGCCCCTGTCTCAGTGATCATGGGAAGTGGGCCGGGAGGGGTTGAGACTATGGGACCCACTATAGGGACAATGGAAGATAAAAAATGATTTCTTAATACAAGATGGGGGTACAGAGCGGGGGCTATAGACGGTGCCACGCAGCATTCCCCCGAAAATACCCGGTTAATACTATTGCTGATACCAATTGTTGTCACTGTGTGGGCCACGATCTCAATTTTCTTTTGCCAGCCTACACTACTTTCCCTATTTCTGGAACCCAGTCAATCCACCCCCTCCAAGCCACTTGGTGACTCAAAATGGTTAGCCAGGTGGGGGTGGAATTCCTGGTTTCGTGCAATGTGTAGGTGTCTATGTGTTGTATCCCACCCATTGTGCATGACAGGAGATTTTCTGTAGGGTGAGCTTGGGTAGAAGTAGCTCAGGCTTAGTGTTTGAATTCCCGTTTTGCCCCACATCTCCCATTCATAACAGATATGCCTAACCACTCTAACGTCCCTGAAATTGACAATTATACAATCGCCGTTCAGGTCCTTAGATCTCCAGCCCAACCTGCTCACCCTTCTCACGTGAAAAATCTCCACGTTTATTTCTTGTGGGAGCGGTCGATTTTTATTTAACCAATAGATCACCTTGTTCTTCAATTCTCTGTGAGTCTCTATTTTGTCGTGCTGGATCTCTGGAACATTAGCCAGAATAACGGTATATGGTGCATATTCAGGGCTCGCTGAACCTCCTCACCAGGTTCGTGGTTCTCTCTAGAGAGTGGGCGACAACCGCATACTGTGCGTGCTAGCTTATTCCCAGCTTCTCTGGCAGCGCCCTCCCTGGTGTGACCGATGGCAAAAGTTTGGGTTGTGATGTTTGTGGGGGCTTTATGATGTATTTGAGTGTTTAAGCTAGATAATGCCTCCTGGGGGGTTTCTGTTATGGGACTCTGGGAATCAGCGATCACACTCCGGGGCAGTTTGAGCCCGACGGCTCGTAAAGACTCCGCTGTTTTATCTAAAGTTGCGGAGTTTGCCGCTACAGCACTTTCCAGTTTTACCATGGATTCATTTATAAGTTTTACCCTCTCACGTAGGGGAAGCAACAAAGATCTTAAAAGTTGCTCTAAAATTTCCAGAGTACCTTTTAGGGGTTGGTTGTCAACAGGGCGACAAGGAATTTGCTTAGATGTCGTATTGCCAGGAGCAATGGTAGCAGTTCTATGATGCGCTTTAGAAATGGAAGATTTGTTTGAAGCCGTAACTTTAGTTAACTTAACACTTCTACCCTTTTGTGTCCCTCCCCCTCGCTTTCTTTTGCCGGCGGTATGTTGGAGATGTTTAATTTTTCCTAGTTGAGGTGAATTGGATACATTTATGAGGGGCAGGGTGGGAAAAGCAGAAGTATTGGAATCAGCAGGACTATTAGCTAGTATAGATATACTATCTGGGTTTGAATCGAAAGAGTTACTTGTTGTAATAATAGACCCACCCACTCCTGCCTGCTCCACACATGTTCCGGAGCAGATATCGTCGATTGCCCTGGGTTGCTCTGGGGAGACTGCAGTCATGATAGTACCCAAGGAGGAGCGTTTGAATAACAGCTCTAGGGACAGCCTTTTTTCGGTAAATAGAATTTCTTTTTCCGGGACATTGGCTGCTCTAGTAATGAACTGATCCAGAGTTCCAGATACAGACCTCCTGAGACTAGTTTGTGCAATCTTCCTCCCATTTCTAAGGCACAGCGCCATAACAAAGAGCGCGTATGAATTTATATGACACTATAAGTAATGAGCGCAGAACACCTGGATAATAATACGTAGGCGACTTGACCAATAGGCAGCTCAGTTGCATGAACAAAGCAATAAAAGTCTCACTGTGTCTAGTAGCTTGGATGAAAGGGAGTTGGCCCAGCCCAGCCTCTTCCAGCCCCGGACGGCCACAGACGGCCCGCCCTTTGCCCGGGCTTCGCCCGGCGCGTCCTCGCGGGGCGATGGTCCAAGTGGGGCTTTATGCGCCGCCTAGCACGTGATCGGCAGAGCGTCCTAGCCCAGGGGCACCTGGGAGTTGTAGTGCCTGGCCCGGCGGAGCCAAGCCCGGCCGGTCACCGTTTCCGTGTTCCTGGAGGGGGCGGATCCAAGCCCAGCCTCACGGGCACTTGCACAGCAGAACCAAATCAGCAGGGGCCCAGCAGGAAAGCAAAGGACCTCACGGAGCAAAGCCCGGTGAGTTAGAGGGAAAGCAGGGGGCTCCACACCAGGTGGGGCTTTATGCGCCGCCTAGCGCGTGATCGGCAGAGCGTCCTAGCCCAGGGGCACCTGGGAGTTGTAGTTCCTGGCCCGGCGAAGCCAAGCTCGGCCGGTCACCGTTTCCGTGTTCCTGGAGGGGGGCGGATCCAAGCCCAGCCTCACGGGCACTTGCACAGCAGAACCAAATCAGCAGGGGCCCAGCAGGAAAGCAAAGGACCTCACGGAGCAAAGCCCGGTGAGTTAGAGGGAAAAGCCTCCATGTATCTTTATCTACACCTAATACAGCTCATGTCATGGATTCTATGCCAATTCTATGAAGCCCTCTAATGCCTTCAGCTCAAGTCATGATGTGACCTTACAGCTAGAGCAGTCGACCTCGAAGTTGGGGAACCGGGTTCGAGTCTCGTCAACAACGCTCAACATCCTGTGATTCTGGGCAAATCACTTAATCTCCCTGTGCCTAAAACAAATGAATGAGTCCATCCGTAATGAAACTGGTGCTCATGTAAAGCGCTCTGACACCTGATATCTTCGGGTCGAGATCGAGCTATATTAAAAAAAAGTCTACAAAATAATTTTTACAAAGTTGACGCAAACACTCCACGGAACCACGCCATCGATGCGTCCCACTCCCGGGGAAGTCACCATGAGCCTTGCATCTCAACCCCACTGCACCAAGCGCTTTGCAGGCTGCCTGGGGTCCATGGGAAGGAGACCCACTAAAAGTGCGGCCTATTTAGTGCCACAAGAGGCACAGGAGGCAGCCTCCCAGTGTTTGGGACCCTCAGGGGTCCAGGTGTGGTGCGTCACTGTCGGGGATAGGGGGGGCGGGGGATGAGGTACATATACCTCTCCCCGCCCTCTGGGCGCCCTGTTTGCCCACTACCCTGACGCCGTTTGGACGTGCCCCTTGGGAGCTGCCAGCAATTTTTGCACGGTGAGTGCATTTGTTCGGGTCCCCCCCTCGCCCGGTCTCCCCAGCGGGATTGCACACAGGGCAGGGCGGCCCGGGCAAGCCGCCTTAAGGATTGGCGGGTCTGGTCAGTTCCCTCGGGTTGTACAAAGGGTCTCCCCGGGGCCCTCCCCCCCCCCACTGCCCCCAGCTGATTCAGGGGGTCGGAGTATGGTGGTGCCTGCTGTTGATCAGCGCTCCCGCGCTCCCACTTAGGGGTAGTGTGTCAATTACCTCTCCCCACCCCGTGCGGGGGGGCAGTCGGGGCCTACAGGGCCCTGTCCGTGCGGTCTGGCCTACACAGCAGGCTACAGGGATGAGATAAGTCCGTTTGCGAGAAGAAAGGGGTCACGCAACTCTGCCGGGCTTCTGCCTTGCTACCACCCCAGGACCGTTGCGGCATGTGGGGGTCGCTGGTGGCGTCGGACGAGGCCGAGGTGCTCACCCTCCGCTGAATGCTGCCAAGGCGGGGAGCGGACACCAAACGGGTTTAAGGCCTGTCCTGTGTGGGGTATGTAGGTTCGGGGGGTGATTCGGGTCCAGAGGCGTGGGAACAGGCCCTGGGTCGCGGTCTCCCAGGCGCGTTGCGGCCACCTCCCCTAAAGTGCCTGACTCCCCAGGCTGGTTCACGCACCCGCTGCTGTGGACATCCAAGTACTGTACTGGGCCCTGAGTATTCACGTTGTCCCTTCTGCGGGGGACTGATCGAAGCCTCGCCCCTCAACCTGGGAAGTTTTCGAGGGCTCCTGCCGTGGCCCTCCCCTCCTCCCACGCATGCGGGCACGAAGCGGCATATTGTAGGCCCCGGTACCGAGGCAGGGGCCTTAAATGTTAAGGGAGCGAGTGCATCAGGGCGCTTGCCCACCTTCCCAGGTTGGGACGGGGGTCTGGAGCTGGCGGGTCAGGTTCAGACACACGGGCCACAAGTGCCGGTTGGTAAGACGACCGCGAGCTTGGACAAGCATGCACAGAACTTATTTGTTGGGAGTGGGCACGGCGTCGAGGGTAGCAATCCAGGGCAGTCGATGACTTTCATTATATGCTACATAACGGGCACCATTAGGAAGCAGGCTGTGTTGCAGTGATTCACATACTTTGACTTGCTTCTGAAGTTCATATTCCTTGGAGAGCATGTGTCCTAGCGGGCAGAGCTGCTGACTCAAGAGCTGGGCATCCCAGTTCGAGTCCCTGCAGCGCCATGCAAAATCACGTACTACTACTGTCCGATACCCAATCCCGGGGGCTGCCTGAGTGCTGGTAATCTGGGGGCAGACTGCGCTCCCCGGCCTGCGAAGGCTCCAGTTTAAGCCAAGGCCATTTGTGTGGAACGGTGGGCTGCGGCGGTGCTGGGAATGTTGGGAGCTATGGAAGGCAGGATGGGCCTGGGCGCAGCACCACAGTGATGTTATTAGACTTCGAGGGCAGTGACTCGCCCAACCCCTGCCGTCCGGTGTGCATTACTGTGAGAAGTTGGCCTGGCATATGCTGGTCACTAGTTCTAGTGGCCACCTTGCACCAGTCCAATTCGACTCTTGGTAGATAGGTTTAAAGACAACCTTTTAAAAGAAAGCTATCCTAGTGGTAGCTGTGGAGAGCAGCCTTCAGGCTAAGTCTCTGAGGAATGTAAAGCAGCTTGTTTTACCTTATAATCTCTTGAATTACCAAATGAAAAAGACACCACACAGGTATATATATGAAATATATATGTATTTATTACTAAATATACTCTACTAATCTCTTTATGAGATTAGTCCCAGGTAAACATGTAAAAGATCAACATTTCTCAACAAATTAAGCACATAAATCACTGTAGCCCTAGGGGCGTACCAGACCATATACTAAGTAAATGGTATAACAAATTCGACAAGCAAAATGAAGAGGCCTAGGGCCTTGGGAATCGCTGGGGCTTCACTGCTGTAGTGTTTTCAGGTAAGTAACTAGCCCACAGGAGGCGCGTGCAGTGTCTAAACACGCACGCGAGTTTCTCATAGACTTCAATGCAAAAATGTTGCGATTTGTATTTTAAAGTTCTAGGGCACTTCTGAGTGGACAACAAGCACACAACTTACAGGGTAAGTATTTCGATAGCCAATGCACACTTGGGCACCGTAATGCCAGAGTTACCTCACCCAGGGAGTCCGGGTGCACAGGTGTCCTTTGGTGTCGGGTCGCGATGCTGATCTCAATGGGAATCGAGGTGTTCTTGCGGCTTGTGTCGTCGAGAGAGGTGTCCGTTCGGTTCCAACGATGGATTGGAGTTGCAGGCGACCTGGAAATTGAGGGGACAGAGTTCAGAGTCACTTGCCAGTGACCGGTGGCCTTCAGGATAGATGACCACAACTGTCGCGTCACTTTCGTCGCTGATGGTGTTTTGTCTCTTCGCCCACGCCGTCCAGGAGGGATCGATGACAACCAGCAGCTGGAGTTGGAGGGTCCCACGATGTCTGCAGCTGTTGGCGGTGTCGGCACTCGGATTGGAGCAAACAAACCTTGGCAACTGCAAGTCTCGGGGAGAGTGAAGATGGTGGATGGCTCAGACCAGCAAGGTCCGAGGGACTTACCCAGCAAGGGTAAGTGAGGGTAGGCCCAGAGCAACCAGGCCAGCCCTTGGAATAGTCGAGGATGTCTTCAGGAGGGCTACTAGCCAAAGGGCAAGCAACCGCGAAGACGCCTTTGCAGGAAAACTTCAGCAACAGCCCACGGTCACTCGGGACGGGGTAGGCCGCTGATCTTTGGTTCAGTACCTGCTCAGGACTTGGACATTAAGTGCTCCAAAGCACAGGTTTGTAGTTCGTCGTTCAGGGCTTGCACTCGAAATCAGTGCACGGTTCCCTGGTATTGCCGCTCCTCGTCACTCGTGGGGTCCAGACGCCACAGCTTCGCTGGGGACTCAAAATGGCCGTAGAGAGGTCAGGAAATCGACTTCAGGGGACGCAGGGACTCCGGGCTCCGGCGGGAGCGGGAAAGTTTGCAACCGTTGTTCAGTCCTTAAGGTGCCTGCAAAGCAGGGGAGCCACTCCTTGGCTCCAAGGGAGATCCTTCGGTCTTCTAAAGGTAGTAGAACGTTGAAGGGACCGGATTCTTCTTCGTAGAGCGTCGTCCAGGTGTAATCTGAATTGCATTGGCAATATGTGGTATATACTGTAAAGATGGGAGGGACTAGCTCTATGGCCACTCCTCTAGGAGAGCCAGGGTAGGGGTGGTTACACCCACTTCCCTTTGTCCAGTTTCGCGCCAGGACAGGGGCAGAGGCCCCTGAACCGGTTTGAGCTGGCATATGCACAGAGGAGCCTACTGCTCCCCCAGTGCAGGACTTCAAAGGCACTCTAAGAGTGCACCCACCCAGCTCCAATACACTAAATCCTGTCTGGAAGGTTGTGACACCTCCCTGTGACAGGAAACCCTTTGTTGAGCTCCCTCCACTGCGAGTTTCAGTCAGCAGCAGGAGGGCAGCCCGGTGTCTGTGCTGGTGGCATCCATTTTGTGATGCCAGGGCTCTAGAAGATTTCTACCATTTGGTACAATGGGTACATGTCGTCCCCTCTAGTAGGGTGGGATCATACTCCCACACCAGTTACTGGTGTGGGGGTATGATTCCAAAACGTTTGACACCAAACACGACATGTTTTGATGCAGTCATTCCAAAGTTAGCATTAACCGGGAGGTTATAATGCACTTAGAGTATATGGTTTAACCGCATCCACAAACAGCAGCAGAGAATAGACTCTTCCAGCTGCAGAGGGGTCCTGCTCAGGCAGAAGCACCCCCTCACATAGTAAACCACGCACCCTGCCCTTGGGATTGATAGGGCCTACCATAGGGGTGACTGATAGGTTCATATGTGTGTGTATAGTGAGATATAGAAACCTATACCTCAGTGAGGAGTGCTAACACTACCTCACACAGGCTGCAGTAGCAGGCCTGTGGTGTCAGATTGAGAATGCTTCCCAGGGGTGGCATAATACATGCTGCAGCCCCTGGTAGGCCTGTGAAGTACCAATGCCCTAGGTACCTAAGGTACCATATACTAGGGGCTCACAAGGTACCACAGTATCCAATCACTAGTGCATCTAGTATGCACATCAAGTTGTTTAGAGAGATCAGGTAGACTGGGGCCCTGATTAGCAGGGACCCAGCCAGACTATAGCCAGAAACCAGTGTATACATCAGAAAAAAAGTGGGGGCAACACAAGTGCAGATCCTACTCTCCTACACAACCCCCCCCCCCCCCAAACGCAGGGACATTAAACTAACCTTGAACTTCATGTTCTAAGTGGAAATACCTCGAGAGTCCATCTGCATTGGCATGTTGGGTCCCAGGTCTATGTTCCACTGTATAGTCCATCCCCTGTAGGGAAATGGACCACCTGAGCAGTTTAGGATTTTCACCTTTCATCTGTTTGAGCCATAGGAGGGGCTTATGGTCAGTCTGAACAATGAAGTGAGTGCCAAACAAGTATGGCCTCAACTTCTTCAGGGCCCAAACCACAGCAAAGGCCTCCCTCTCAATAGCTGACCAACGTTTCTCTCTAGGGGTCAGCCTTCTGCTTATGAAAGCTACTGGCTGGTCTTGACCTTCATCATTAAGTTGAGACAGTACAGCTCCCACACCCAGCTCTGAAGCATCTGTTTGAACAATGAACTTCTTTTTGTAATCTGGACTCTGTAAGATGGGGGCAGTGCACATTGCCTGCTTGAGGTCATCAAATGCCTTTTGACAGCTAGCTGTCCACTGAACCTTTTTTGGCATTTTCTTGGAGGTTAGGTCATTTAAGGGGGTCACTATAGATCCATATCCCTTAACAAACCTCCTATAGTACCCAGTCAGGCCCAAGAAGGCTCTCACCTGTGTCTGGGTGGTTGGAGCTACCCAATCCTTTATGGTTTGGATCTTGCTCTGCAATGGTTGAACCTGGCCCCCACCTACAAGGTGGCCCAGGTACACAACCTGACTCTGCCCTATCTGGCACTTAGTGGCCTTGATAGTGAGGCCTGCTTTCTGCAGGGCCTCCAGTACATTCTTGAGGTGGACCAGGTGATCCTGCCAGGTAGAACTAAAGACAGCAATATCATCTAGATATGCTGAGCAGTAAGTTTCCATACCAGTCAGAACTTTATTCACCAACCTCTGGAATGTGGCAGGTGCATTCTTCAAACCAAAGGGCATTACCACAAAGTGATAGTGCCCACCAGGGGTCGAAAATGCAGTTTTGGCCTTGGCTTCATCAGCTAACTTGATTTGCCAATAGCCTGCTGTAAGGTCAAATGTACTTAGAAACTTGGCTGAGGCCAAAGTATCTATTAGTTCATCTGCCCTTGGTATTGGGTAGGCATCAGTCCTTGTGACTGCATTGAGGCCTCTGTAGTCAACACAAAACCTCATCTCTTTCTTACCGCCCTGGGTGTGAGGTTTTGGGACAAGGACTACTGGGCTAGCCCAAGGGCTATCTGAGGGCTCAATAACACCTAGCTCCAACATTTTCTGGACTTCAGTCCTGATACAGTCCCTGACATGGTCAGGTTGCCTGTAGATGTTACTCTTTACAGGCAGACTGTCTCCAGTGTCCACCTCATGGGTGCACCAGGAAGTCTGACTTGGGGTCAGACTGAACATATGTCTAAACTGCTGTAGCACTTGTCTACATTCAGTTTGTTGATGTTCAGTGAGGCTGCCTGCCAAAGCAACGCCATCCACTGATCCATCATCAGGGTCCTGAGAGAGGAGGTCAGGGAGAGGGTCACTCTCCTCCTCCTGGTCCTCATCAGTTGCCATGAGCAAGCTCATGTCAGCCCTGTCCACATATGCTTTAAGTCTGTTGACATGGAGCACTCTAAGAGGGCTCCTGGGAGTACCAAGGTCTACCAGGTAGGTGACCTCTCCCTTCTTTTCAACAATTGTATGGGGGCCACTCCATTTGTCCTGGAGAGCTGCTGGGGCCACTGGCTCCAACGCCCACACTTTCTGGCCTGGCTGGTAAACAGTCAGTACAGCCTTTTGGTCATGCCAAGCTTTTTGTAGTTCTTGGCTTGCCTCAAGGTTTTTTGTGGCCTTCTTCATGTACTCAGCCATCCTGGAGCAGAGACCAAGTACATAGTCCACTACATCCTGTTTGGGAGGTTTGAGAGGTAACTCCCATCCCTCCTTCACTAGACATAATGGTCCTCTCACAGGGTGCCCAAACAGAAGTTCAAAGAGGCTGTAGCCAACCCCCTTCTGAGGAACCTCCCTGTATGCAAATAGAAGGCAAGGAAGTAAAAGGTCCCATTTTCGCCTAAGCTTTTCTGGGAGGCCCTTAATCATTCCTTTCAGGGTTTTGTTGAATCTCTCAACTAACCCATTGCATTGTGGGTGATAGGGAGTGGTGAATTTGTAGTTTACACCACACTCCTTCCACATTGCAGTCAAGTATCCTGACATAAAGTTGGACCCTCTGTCAGAGATAACCTCCTTAGGAAAGCCCACTCTGGAGAATACTCCAATGAGGGCTCTGGCTACCACAGGGGCTGTAGTAGTCCTGAGGGGAATAGCTTCTGGATACCTGGTGGCATGGTCCACTATCACCAGTATGAATCTGTGCCCAGATGCTGTTGGAGGGTCAAGGGGACCGACTATATCAATCCCTACCCTTTCAAAGGGGACCCCCACCACAGGTAGTGGTATCAGGGGGGCCTTTGTAGTGCCACCTGTCTTGCCACTGGCTTGACAAGTGACACAGGAGCGATGAAACTCCTTTGTGTCCTCAGACATGTGTGGCCAATGAAAATGTGGAACAAGCCTGTCCCAGGTCTTGTTTTGGCCCAAGTGACCTGCCAATGGGATATCATGTGCTAGGGTCAAGAGGAACCCCCTAAACTTCTGAGGAATCACCAGCCTCCTGGTGGCGCCAGGAGTTGGTTCCCTAGCCTCAGAATAAAGGAGCCCCTCATCCCAATAAATCTTATGGGACCCACTAGCACTCCCAGCAGCCTCAGCAGCAGCTTGCTGTCTGAGTGGTTCAAGAGTGGGGCAGCACTGTTGCTCTTTGCTCAGATCTTCCCTGGAAGGGCCCCCTGCCCCCAAGAACTCAACCTGTCCAGGCTCAAGTCCCTCTGGGGCAGTTCCTTCTTCAGGCTCTGCTTCTCCTTCCTCTGGAGGGGAATCTTGATCTGAGACAGAGGGGAAGGCCCAGCCTTAACCCTACTGCTCCTCCTCTTGGGTAGCACCTGGTCCATAGTTTCAGGATCCAGAGCTGGTTCAGCTTTATGCATTTTGGCTTGTGACCTGGTCACAGCAAATACCTCTGCAGGTATGCCCAACATCTCAGCATGAGTCCATAATTCTACTTCAGACCAGGCTGAAGTCTCCAGATCATTGCCCAACAGACATTCAACAGGGAGGTCTGCACTGACTACAACCTTTTTAAGGCCAGTTACCCCTCCCCAGGAGAAATTAACAACTGCCAGGCTATGGTTGGTCCTGGTGTTGCTAGCATTGGTTACCTGGTACATTTCCCCCAGGATGATCTGTGTAGGATCCACTAGGTCCTCTGCCACCATGGTGACACTAGCACCTGTGTCCCTAAATGCCAAACCCTGTTTGCCATTTATAATAGGCTGCTGTTTGTATTTGCCCAGGTTACTGGGGCTCACTAGGAATGACATATCAAGGTCTCCCTCACAAACAAGCAATGCCTGTGTTGGTACTCTGACTAGGCCAGAGTCCACATCAGAACCCAGGGTCAACCCTACTACACCCTTATTCTGTGCATTACCTCCACCACTGGCTGTACTAGGGGGAACAGGTGCCTTAGGGGCTGAAGTGGTGGTGGATTGGTCTTTGGACTTGGTACAATCAGAAGTCCAGTGCCCCTTCTGTTTACAGTAGTTGCACCAGGGCTTCTTTTGGCCTTTTTTCTTGTTAGATTGTGACTCCCCACCAGATGCAGATTTTTGGGGCCCTTGTGAAGACTTCTGGTCTTTAGACTTATCCCCACCTTTCTCTGAGCCTTTAGGATCTTGCTTCTTAGTGTCACCGCCCTGGTTCTGGTTTTTCTGCTTCACCCTGGTTCTGACCCATTTGTCTGCCTTCTTTCCCAATTCTTGGGGAGAGGTCAGATCAGAGTCCACCAGGTACTGATGCAACAACTGGTTCTGGCAATTATTAAGGATCTGTTCTCTCATTATAAGATTATACAATCCCTTAAAGTCAGTAACTCTACTACCAACCAGCCAACCTTCTAGAGCCTTGGTTGCACAATCAACAAAGTCAGTCCAATCCTGAGTCTGTGTTTTCTGGGTATCCCTGAACTTCAACCTGTACAGTTCAGTGGTTAAGCCAAACCCATCTATCAAAACACTCTTCAGGGCTTCATAGTCATTAGCATCCTCTTCTCTAACAGTGAGGAGCTTGTCTCTACCTTTATCTGAAAAGGAGAGCCACAAGATTGCTGCCCACTGTTTCTGGGGGACCTGTTGAACTTTACAGGCCCTCTCCATAGCAGTTATCCATTTGTGGATATCATCCCCACTCTGGTAGGGAGGAACAACCTTGGACAGGTTCCTATGGTCAGGAGTATAATCTCTGTGTCTAGGGACACTGTTGCTGCCACCAGGGGTATCTAACCCCTCCTTCTTTGAAGCTCTTTGGAGCTCGAAGGCTTCCCTATCTAAGGCCAGTTGCTTGGCTCTGAGAGCAAGCCTAGCTTCCTCATACTGTAGCAACTTGTACCTTCTTTCAGAAGTGGTCTCCCTGGGAAAGTTGGAGTTCTTCTGTGGGACAGATTCTCTTCCAGAGTGGTATGAATGGTCAGATTCCCTTGAGAGGGACCTAGGCCTCTCTCCCACTCTGTCAGTTCTCTTAGAGAGAATTCCTCTGTTCCTTTCAGACTCTTCTAAGTCTGGCCCTTCAATCACAGACTCCAGGTCATCTTGATTTTCATCATCAGACCCAGAGACTATGTTTGACCCACTCCCTGATGCAGACCCACTTGCTCCTAGAGCTTGTTTCAGGTCATCTGCTACTAGCAGATCTATCAGGTGCTGTGATGAGGGACTCCTGCCCACCCTCAGTCCTCTTTCAAAGCATAAGGCCTTCAGGTCAGTGTAGGCCAGGTCTTTGTACTGAGCTGGGATGGACCCACTGGCTCCATCCTGGTGAGGCATACTAGTGTTGTGCAGTGTTGTACTACCTACACTAGATGGGGCCTACTGAACCTAGCTTGAGCTGTAGCAAGGGTGTGCTTATCCCTTTACACACAGCTCTAAGTTCAGTAGAACTTATTGATACTAGCTTGACTTTATATGTACCTTGAGTACCTTAAGTGGTTTTCAGTTAGTAATTCAAATAGAGATTTTCTGGTAAAACAATGGCAAGCTGTAATCCCACACACTGCCCACCAATGTGAGAAGTTGGCCTGGCATATGCTGGTCACTAGTTCTAGTGGCCACCTTGCACCAGTCCAATTCGACTCTTGGTAGATAGGTTTAAAGACAACCTTTTAAAAGAAAGCTATCCTAGTGGTAGCTGTGGAGAGCAGCCTTCAGGCTAAGTCTCTGAGGAATGTAAAGCAGCTTGTTTTACCTTATAATCTCTTGAATTACCAAATGAAAAAGACACCACACAGGTATATATATGAAATATATATGTATTTATTACTAAATATACTCTACTAATCTCTTTATGAGATTAGTCCCAGGTAAACATGTAAAAGATCAACATTTCTCAACAAATTAAGCACATAAATCACTGTAGCCCTAGGGGCGTACCAGACCATATACTAAGTAAATGGTATAACAAATTCGACAAGCAAAATGAAGAGGCCTAGGGCCTTGGGAATCGCTGGGGCTTCACTGCTGTAGTGTTTTCAGGTAAGTAACTAGCCCACAGGAGGCGCGTGCAGTGTCTAAACACGCACGCGAGTTTCTCATAGACTTCAATGCAAAAATGTCGCGATTTGTATTTTAAAGTTCTAGGGCACTTCTGAGTAGACAACAAGCACACAACATACAGGGTAAGTATTTCGATAGCCAATGCACACTTGGGCACCGTAATGCCAGAGTTACCTCACCCAGGGAGTCCGAGTGCACAGGTGTCCTTTGGTGTCGGGTCGCGATGCTGATTTCAATGGGAATCGAGGTGTTCTTGCTGCATGTGTCGTCGAGAGAGGTGTCCGTTCGGTTCCAACGATGGATTGGAGTTACAGGCGACCTGGAAATTGAGGGGACAGAGTTCAGAGTCACTTGCCAGTGACCGGTGGCCTTCAGGATAGATGACCACAACTGTCGCGTCGCTTTCGTCGCTGATGGTGTTTTGTCTCTTCGCCCACGCCGTCCAGGAGGGATCGATGACGACCAGCAGCTGGAGTTGGAGGGTCCCACGACGTCTGCAGCTGTTGGCGGTGTCGGCACTCGGATTGGAGCAAACAAACCTTGGCAACTGCAAGTCTCGGGGAGAGTGAAGATGGTGGATGGCTCAGACCAGCAAGGTCCGAGGGACTTACCCAGCAAGGGTAAGTGAGGGTAGGCCCAGAGCAACCAGGCCAGCCCTTGGAATAGTCGAGGATGTCTTCAGGAGGGCTACTAGCCAACGGGCAAGCAACCGCGAAGACGCCTTTGCAGGAAAACTTCAGCAACAGCCCACGGTCACTCGGGACGGGGTAGGCCGCTGATCTTTGGTTCAGTACCTGCTCAGGACTTGGATATTAAGTGGTCCAAAGCACAGGTTTGTAGTTCGTCGTTCAGGGCTTGCACTTGAAATCAGTGCACGGTTCCCTGGTATTGTCGTTCCTCGTCACTCGTGGAGTCCAGACGCCACAGCTTCGCTGGGGACTCAAAATGGCCGTAGAGAGGTCAGGAAATCGACTTCAGGGGATGCAGGGACTCCGGGCTCCGGCGGGAGCGGGAAAGTTTGCAACCGTTGTTCAGTCCTTAAGGTGCCTGTAAAGCAGGGGAGCCACTCCTTGGCTCCAAGGGAGATCCTTCGGTCTTCTAAAGGTAGTAGAACGTTGAAGGGACCGGATTCTTCTTCGTAGAGCGTCGTCCAGGTGTAATCTGAATTGCATTGGCAATATGTGGTATCTTATACTGTAAAGATGGGAGGGACTAGCTCTATGGCCACTCCTCTAGGAGGGCCAGGGTAGGGGTGGTTACACCCACTTCCCTTTGTCCAGTTTCTCGCCAGGACAGGGGCAGAGGCCCCTGAACCGGTTTGAGCTGGCATATGCACAGAGGAGCCTACTGCTCCCCCAGTGCAGGACTTCAAAGGCACTCTAAGAGTGCACCCACCCAGCTCCAATACACTAAATCCTGTCTGGAAGGTTGTGACACCTCCCTGTGACAGGAAACCCTTTGTTGAGCTCCCTCCACTGCGAGTTTCGGTCAGCAGCAGGAGGGCAGCCCGGTGTCTGTGCTGGTGGCATCCATTTTGTGATGCCAGGGCTCTAGAAGATTTCTACCGTTTGGTACAGTGGGTACATGTCGTCCCCTCTAGTAGGGTGGGATCATACTCCCACACCAGTTACTGGTGTGGGGGTATGATTCCAAAACGTTTGACACCAAACACGACATGTTTTGATGCAGTCATTCCAAAGTTAGCATTAACCGGGAGGTTATAATGCACTTAAGAGTATATGGTT
This sequence comes from Triturus cristatus, assembly GCF_964204655.1. NCBI lineage: Eukaryota > Metazoa > Chordata > Amphibia > Caudata > Salamandridae > Triturus > Triturus cristatus. Next base: position 1,921,805,746 of record NC_140589.1, read on the forward strand.
TAACCGCATCCACAAACAGCAGCAGAGAATAGACTCTGCCAGCTGCAGAGGGGTCCTGCTCAGGCAGAAGCACCCCCTCACATAGTAAACCACGCACCCTGCCCTTGGGATTGATAGGGCCTACCATAGGGGTGACTGATAGGTTCATATGTGTGTGTATGGTGAGATATAGGAACCTATACCTCAGTGAGGAGTGCTAACACTACCTCACACAGGCTGCAGTAGCAGGCCTGTGGTGTCAGATTGAGAATGCTTCCCAGGGGTGGCATAATACATGCTGCAGCCCCTGGTAGGCCTGTGAAGTACCAATGCCCTAGGTACCTAAGGTACCATATACTAGGGGCTCACAAGGTACCACAGTATCCAATCACTAGTGCATCTAGTATGCACATCAAGTTGTTTAGAGAGATCAGGTAGACTGGGGCCCTGATTAGCAGGGACCCAGCCAGACTATAGCCAGAAACCAGTGTATACATCAGAAAAAAAGTGGGGGCAACACAAGTGCAGATCCTACTCTCGTACAATTACTGGCCATCTTTGCAAAGGCACACGGCGGGGACATTGCCTACGGTACCTCCGCCCTGGACAGTCAAGTTTCTTTTGTGGCAGGATGCTGGTGCTGCAGCTCAGCATACTGCGCGCCCCTCTAGGAAGTGCATCCAGCTAGGCCTGGAGCCTTGAGCGTGGCGCTTCTGGGGGCAGAGTGGGTGCAACATTAGTAAGGAGGCCAGGGGATGGCCATCATCAGTTCTGGTTCAATTAACAGGCGCGGGGGGGTCTGTGCTAATGCTTGCTGGTTTTCCCTTCCACACTTATTGGTGACTGGATAGACGACGACGCCCAGACACCAAGCCTGCGCAAGGCCAAAGATCAGGTACATGGTTAAGGGGCACACAGTGCACTCCGGACAGGGAAGCTGGGTCCCAGGAGACAGGAATGCCTGGAAGGAGTTCAACGTGTTTTTCAATACAGGACACACAGGAGCAAGAATTGCGCACTACACAAGGAGGGCATTACAGGAAACAGGAGCAGGTATGGACAGGGCACACATTAGGGGGAGGCGTGCAGGCATACCAAAAGATTATGTGGGTTTTTAAATGGTACGCAGGGTGCAGGCCACCTGGGGGAGAGAACTCGGGTCCGCCCAGGGGCAGCCTAGTGGAATCGCGATAGTGAGGGGAAAGCTGTCGCATTCGGGACGGTGTTATATGACCCAACAATGGGTCGGGCGCAGGTTTAGGCGTGTGGACTACGGAAATTGAATTCATGCACATTGACATGCTAACGGGCACCGGCACTTAGGACAGCTGCTCATTTAAAATGAGCAGAAAATTAGTTGTTTATAATCCAACACATGTTCTAAACAACTAATACCTGCCAGCCGAACAATTCTTAAAGCTTGGGGGGCTCGACCTGTCTTAATTGTCACACAGGCATACAGACCTGGTGTCGGTTGACTTAGGGGACAACGCAGTAGAAGTAGGGTTTGTATTTAGTGCATTGAGTGGATCTCCGCGGCTCTGCCATCAAGACCCTTGGGCCACCGGGAGTGATTCTTGCTGCCCCCTCTCGGTATTGGACACTGCTGCTACGTCTGGCAGATGAAAACGGGTCGGCTAGGGCGGGGCCCGGCGAGTATGGGGTCATCTTTCTCACCTTTGGGTAGACATGGTGGTTAGGACATGTCTATTATGAGTAAGACCTTTATTCATCGAGTGGGGTGCAATACTGTTGATCAGTGCTATGCTATCCGTCGGGGACAGGGTGTTTGAACACTCCCATGTTATGTTTGGCATAGCAGATGCCAACCCTGTGGGCAAGCTTACCTCACCATGTGGCAAGGAGAGGAAAGACTTGGTAAGATAGGAGCTGGTCTTGGTGCAAGGTTTAGGGGGCTGTACCTTGTTTAAGCTAGGAATAAGCTGGCAGGTGAGTTCGCTCCAAAGGCATTTGGAGAGTGCATTGATCTTCGGTGTCACTATTAAGTTTCTTACGTGTGATCGGCCTGTGATTTCTGGGAGTTGATCCGTGCTACAAGGTGGCAGGGCACTGACAGACTTGGCGCGCCACAAATGATTATTCCCCAGGGGTACTGGACTACGCCACAACATGGTTTCGATACAGAGGTATCAACAACTGGGGGAGGGGCAAACCTAGAGGCCAGGTAACGGGAAGGTCCCTCAGCACACCAGGGGTCCCATGGGACGCTTCACTCTTGTTATGAGACTGATTGCCCATAGCTGCTCCTGCCAGGGGGTCTAAGAGTGTTGGCCCTTATAGGGGGACAGGGCCTCAAGGTGTGAGGTACACTGGGGGGAGGACTCCTGCTGACAAGGTGTAGGGCAGCTACCCCTTTTCCTCTCCGGCACTCCAGCAATTCTTCTAAGGTGGGTGCTTGGTAATCCCACCAGGATGGGTGCACCGGTCATAGTCCGGAGTTAGACTGGGATGGGATTCTGTTCAGACTGTCTGCCTGTTCTCACCGCCCACTGACTGAGCCCTGGTATACATTATGACAGGCCCGAGGCCAGGGTACAAGTGGCTTCAGTTACTATCATCCCGTCCCACATAGCCAGCCCAGCTTGGCCGGTTAGGAAGCAGACATCTAATATGATGGGGCTGTACCATGTGGGAACATATTGCAACGGTCTCCCGTCTGTATGCCACCCAGGGGAGTGGCCGGAGGATAGGCTCAGTGAGTTAAGTACAGGGTGAAAATTCAAGGAACAGCGCTTTACATGTCTAGCATCTGACAGGGGAAAGTGTTTGGGTGCAGTGTGAGAGGATACTGCCCTTCGGGGGTTGTCTGCTACCACAAATGGATCTTGCATGGGGCAGGCCAGGAGGTGAGCCAGAGGGCATGATAGATCTTCAGTAGAGCGTGGTAGGTGTCGGGCAGTATTTGGTACCAACAAGTAATTGGAAAGACAACAGACCACACTCAAGGCGGCAACTAAGTTATTGACTGTCAAATAATTGGTCCCCTATAAACTTACAGGAAGTAAGGTCAAGGTCCTATCTAGGGGCGCAGGCGCAGTAGGGGCTTGCGGCGCATAGAATTAGACTCGGCCAGCAGTGGGTACCACAGGACGCTTCCGCTTACTCCTGGTTATAGACTGCCTGCCCCATTGCTGGCCCAGCCAGATGGGTAGGAGTGGTTACCCGTAGAGGACGGTAGGGACCTCGGGTGTGGGGTACATTTGTTGGAGGACTCTGGTGGAGAAAGTGTATTAGAGCTCCTACATATCCTCTCCTGCTGCCAGCAACATCCAAATCCGGGGGCTGGGTATTCCACTCCAGGGTGGCTACACCGGGACGGCTACACAACTCCATAAAAGTCTGCAGTCATACGAGGGGGGGGGGGGGGGATTTGTCGCTAACTGTCCTCCCGTTCTCACCATCCTCATGTCTGCTTCCGAGTTACAATAGGAGACATTTGGCACTGGGTCACTCGCGCCAGGGTGGGGACAATAGCAGGGTGACTCAACATCTTTGATCGCTTGCAGACGGTTGGACGTGCGGGCAATAGGAAAAGAAAGGGCAGGCACGTTATGCATATGACTTTCCACAGGGCTCCACTAGCCAAGAACGCTTGCCCTGTGTACTCACTTGTCTCTCTTGGGGACGAGGGATCTATTGCAAGTGATGAAGTCCTCCAGGTGTAAGTTAGGCAACAAGTGGGGGCATGTGCGTTAGGCATTTGCTTGCCTAGGCAACAGGGTGTTTTGAAGAAGATGGGGCTTCACCTGCTAAAAGTGGCCTTGGATTTGTTTGCTGGGCCGGGGAGAGGCCTGTGTATCAGCTGAATGAAGGTGTGCAGTGCTCAATTAATGGTGTTAAGCAACCCAGCATTGTTTTATTTTGCCAGGATCAAGGGGTGGGCATATGGCCTTTTGTGCGTCTTCAGGGTGGCGCGAGGGGCGGAATGCAGGCATCTGAAACAGGTGTAGTTTCCACCACTGAGTTAATTCGGTTTGGGGGCCTAGGCTGGCGCTTGAACAGCTTGCTGAAGATAGCTGCGGCACAGACCCGGGGGGTGGGGGGTGTCTCCCCTCCTACAGTGGGACATACAGTTAAGAGGCAATGAGTTGCCTTCCCTGGGTAGGAAGGCACTGATGTAAGAAATTAAGTCCTCCATGCGTAAGATGGCAACTATTGAGGGACATGCGAGTTATAGGGGTCAAGGATAACCACTTGCTTAGTGAAGCAAGGAGCCCGGTCAAGGGAGGCCTGGAAGCCACGCGCAAAAGAGTTAACCGCGCCAAGCGTAAATTCACTGAACAGAGTAGACATTATTTGGCTAGGATACCCGGGCATGCGCTGGACCTGCTTGCTGAAATAGCTACAGCAGAGTCTTGGGGGGGATTCGTCCTCCTAATGTGCTGGTCATACACCTGGGAGGGAATAATCTGGCATCTCTGGGGGGAAGGGCACTGCTTCAAGCACTGACGGGCACCATGTGTAAGGAGCAACCAGCTGGGGACCTGTGAGATATGGTGGTCTGGGATAACGCCCCGGCGAGTGTGGCAGGGCGCACAATGAAGGGAAGCCATGGAGGCCTGTCGCAGGAAGGTTGACAGCGCTATGAGGAAATTCACTGAGCAAAGGGGGTTTGGCTTCATCCGTCATGGGTTACTGCACACTAAGGCCACAGGGTGTTTTGATAAAGATGGGGTACACCTGTCCAGAGTGGGTATGGACATGTTCTTACTTGATCTGGGGGAGGCCTTAGAGACAGCAGGGTGTAAGTAATGAAGGCGATCTTGGTGGGGGCTCTGGGGTGAAGGTGGCCACACCCAGAGCTGTGGCGGAGTTACAGGGCGATCCAGAGGCTGTAAGGTACAGAGGGGTACCCTCTGCAGGAGCACAACAAGGGTGCAAAGGCCAAATATCCCCAGGGAGGTCCTCGTGTTGGACCCTGGAGGAGCGACGGCGCCCCGTTAGTCCTACGGGCGGTTGTGGACCTGAGCAACCGGGGGTTGCCTGGCAGGTTCCGCCCCCTTATGGGGCGTGAGCAAAGGGGTGGGCAGTTGGCCCACCGGTGGGAGGGGTCTCCACTCCCCAAAAATATGGCAAACACTGTTGGGCAGGGCCACGGTGTAATTTGCCTCATCAGGTGGCAGGCGGCGAGGGGCTGCCTGCCTTGGGATCGCCCGTAAGATAACCCACCAATGTTGGCATATTTGTAATGCTAATAAACCTGCAGCAATTTTCTCCACAAAGAAGGTGTCTTGTCTGGTTATTGCTCTAGGAGAATGCTGTATGGGGGAGGGTGAGTGTTTGCCGATATTGGCACTAAGTGCTGCAGCCTGCAACCTCTGAGCGCTACAAAACCCCACCTTCTAGCACTACATTGAGCCTGTATCCACACACACACACTAAGAAAGGCGACAGAAGAAGGGGTGCAGGGGCTGGGAGGGGGCCCTTCCCACGGGGCCCGCGGATGGAGAGCCAGCCCCACAGGTGGGGTGACCAGGTGTCCCGGATTTGCCTGGACAGTCCCGGCTTTTAACCAGCTGTCCTGGCAGATTTTTGCAGTTTTGGCTCATGTTCCGCTTTTTAGAGGGGGTCGCCTGAAACCAGTGAGAAGTGAGATTGGGTGTTCTAAAGTTGTGCTAGTTAGCAGCTGTTAAAAGGAAGTCATTTAATGAACAGGTACGCTGCTGGTTTTAGAAATTACATTTTATTTATTTTCTTAGCGCTTCTTCTGGGTTTCAATGTTGATAAGAGTTGTCATTCTGCGCAGCATTGTTGATGTAAAATTGTAGTCCTATTTTTGCAAAATGTCCCAGTTTTTGGTTCTCAAGATCTGGTCACCCCACCCACAGGGCTTCCCTAGTGGGGGAGCACCAGTCCTCGAGCTGGCACAGTCCAGGTGCTGATGCATCGCTGCTTATGCGGGGGGCATAGAATCTCCTTTCATACCTCCCCCCCCGCACCTCCTCCATCCGTAGCCCTCCAACTCCCCCTCCCTCCCCTCTGTAGAAGAGGGGGGCTGGTCCAGACACATCCTCCTCCCTTGGGGAATGGGCACCGAACCAAGGGGCATAACAGACAGGGTGTTTTGGGACTGCCCCCCATCTGACCACTCCCCCTGGATGACGCACTTCTAACGTCACTGGCAATGGCAGGGCGACCACATAAGTCCTGCATGCCAGACTCCGGCAGGCGAGTTATTTTCATTCGTAGGTGCTGTGTGAGGTCAGCGCGCCGTGTGATCTGCTACAGGTGAGTTATGGGGGGGCAGACACACACCCTCGGATTATTTTCACTCGGCAGTGCTGTGTGAGGTGAGCGCGCCGTGTGATCTGCTGCAGGTGAGTTGTGGTGCTGTGTGAGGTGAGCGCGCCGTGTGATCTGCTGCAGGTGAGTTGTGGTGCTGTGTGAGTTGAGCGCGCCGTGTGATCTGCTGCAGGTGAGTTGTGGTGCTGTGTGAGGTGAGCGCGCCGTGTGATCTGATGCAGGTGAGTCGTGGTGCTGTGTGAGTTGATCGCGCCGTGTGATCTGCTGCAGGTGAGTTGTGGTACTGTGTGAGGTGAGCGCGCCGTGTGATCTGCTGCAGGTGAGTTGTGGGGTGGCAGACACACACCCTCGGATTATTTTCACCCTGTGCTGCACTGGTTGTGCTTCATGCAGTTTTCCGCTGTTTGTTCCAAGCCGAAGTGTAATGTTTTCATTTATGGATGTGGGCACTGGGTACACAACAACTGACCCCTTGAGATTGCCCCCCCTCTCACAGGCGTGCCAGGATCATTCCTCGCACTCTCTCTTGCATTCAATCTGACCGTGTGACCCCTTGTGCCAGTCCGCTTTCCTTCCAGTGAGCGGCATCACGCCCTATTCAACCCCCCCCTTTCATTGGTCTGGCATGAGAGCTGCTGAAAACCGGGGCCCCCACCGAAGCTATTTCTATGCTTTGAACCTCAAAACTATGCGCAAAATACATAAAGAAATATACAAAAAACAATGCAAAATTATGAAATGTTTGACTTGATAAACACGCCAAAAATATATTAAAAATCACATTTTAATGGGAAGGTTGGAACTTTTCAAAATCTGTATTTATTTCTAAAAGGCAAAGCTGTATGCTGGACTAGAAGACCACTCTGTTTCCTTGCTCCTAATTAGGGCTCCCGGTTTTATGGTATTTATTTTTTCGTCATTTCCGTCTGTATTTATCCATATTTATTTTGGATTATGTGGAAAAATGAAGCTGAAGTTAGTATTTTTCCACATTTATTTAACCTATAAATATGCGCTCTTGCTTGCACGTTTGCCAGGTGTCAGTGCTGTGAACACCCGCAGAAGATACATCCGTGCACCTATAGAAAAATATGCACATTTCAGTTTCAACCTTGTGCGTATCTACTGTTGTTAAAGCCTCTTTACTAAAAGTCCTTTTTTTTTTTAACCCCATTTCCTATCAATCCACACATTTATTGCCCAGGCAGTCATGGTAGACAGTATTTAGAATTACTCAAAAATCAACCAATTTCCGTTTTTATCCACACTTAAAAATAAATACAGACGCGAAAGTGAATGTTTTATGTCTATTTATCTGTAAAAATCTGTAAAAACAGAAAACAGGGAGACAGGGAGGCTTACTCATGCTGCATGTTGTCCTTTTGTTGACGCATACCAGTGCTTCACTTGAGACCACCCATACCAGCAGGGTTCTGCTTGCTGTCCTTGTGCTGCTCCCACTAATCAGGCTAAGGAGACAACTTACACTTTAGCCTCCCATTTCATGTTCCCTCACATTTGCACAGAGTTGTATGTTTTTCAATTTTACAATGTTTCTAATATTATTTCATTTCTCACCTGTCAAGGCTCCCATAAATTGTTGTTTAAGGCCCCAGATTAAGACCCATAGATCTATGCCTTTGTGTTAAAGGAATAGACTGTGCGTCTGTGTTTATATCACATCGCTTGTGTTCATTTGCTGTCTTGTTTTTCAGCCTGCATCGTCAGCACTGTGTCTTTGTTTGCTGATCCTTGCGCTCTTGTCGCGGTCTATTCCATATCTATGGTGGTGATGCACTGAGTGTCTCTTAATGTTGCTAGTTTAGCTGTGTCACTGCCCTTGTAGTTGTATGTCTATGTTGCACCGACCCTTTTCTGTGCCTCTGTTGCCTTTGGTGTTGTCCGTGTCCCTGACCCCCTGGTGCAGGCTTTGGCATTCTAAACATGTTCTCGAAAGTCGACCATGGTATGCTTCCCACCTCTCAATGCAGTTATTATGCTATGAGTCATTTCAATTTGAATTTGGAAGCTGTTTAATCCAACATGTTTCATTTTCAGACTATCACATGAATATAGAGTGATCCCTTCACTCTAGATTATTATGGACTCTGTCTCCAGTCCTGAACTTCTCATCTATAAATCATTCATTTTAGGTATGTTAGTCTAATTAGCACAATGGATGCAAAGTAAGACGACAACACCCAGACTCAATTAGGCAGTCACGCAAAATCCAGGACTGGAAAGTGTCCCTAGTGACATAGCGGCGGGTGGACGTTCTACAGGGATAATCTGGTGCGGCGCCCCTGGCTCAGAGTGCGGCGCCCCTGGCTCAGAGTGCGGCGCCCCTGGCTCAGAGTGCGGCGCCCCTGGCTCAGAGTGCGGTGCCCCTGGCTCAGAGTGCGGCGCCCCAGGCTCAGTTATAAGAATAGATGGTAGCAACTGGGAGCCAGAGAGAGGAAGCATTCGCATACCTTGGAAGAGATCAAACGACTGTGGCTGTGAAGTTCTGCAACATTCAAAGCCTGCGGACATTGAACTTCAAGGCACATGCTAATAAAGCATTCTTACCGTCTAATGTGGATCCAGCGACCCTCCTTGAAATGGTCACTCTGTCTTAAGACAGTCATTTGTGTAACTTATGTTAATGCGTTCAGTGCTGATTAGAAGTCTGAAAAGTATGATTCAGCCACGGGCTCAAACAAAAGAAATAACCCCTAAGCTCTACACTTTATTAGGTGTAGTTTGACAGCGTGGCTGTCACTGAATCATGTGTGATCAACAGAAAACAAGCTTCAGAGTACTCTTGAGAGATCGACCTTGGCTCCACCTGCTTTTCGATAAGGGAGTACAGCATCGAGTTGGGCAAATGTGTGGTTTCACTGAAAAAGAGCGCTTGTGTTGCCCTTTCTTGGACATGTAGTGAGTCTCAGTCACAATTCTGTACTGCTAACTCCTTGTCGCTGTTGTGACCATATGGGAATTTTGTACTGAGTTCAATAATGAAATGGAATTCAAGGAGTTGCAGTTGTTTCTCATGATCCCCCCCCCCCCCCATCTCAACTTTTTTACAACTCGGTCTAGTATTTTTTTGTAAACTGTTTTTATTATTTTCACAAACCAAAAGGCAAACATTACATCTTAATGAATTCTCAATGTACCCCATCACTTATCCTTGCCGGCTCAGTTGCCTCGGGTACCTTCCCATTGCAACAACACCTTTATACTTGTTCATACTATTAAAGCTATTCCCATCTGTACCGTATCCTTATATTATAACCGTGTTCCATGCTAGTCTGGTCCTGTTAACAAATACTGAGTAAAATTGCTATGAGACCATTGTACTATAACAAACAACATGCCATTCCCCCCCCCCCCATCCCACCTCCCTACCCCCTCGTTCCACCGGCGTGCGCTGTCTCCTAGGAGCTGAAAAACGAAGAGATAACTCTTTCTGGAATCTGTATCACTGTAGTTGCGGGACAATACAATCTCACCTTCATTTGTGTCATTTTCACTGGTGCATTACAGGGTTATGTCTAGGGATTTCAGGTTGTTCCAGAGGTTTGCGGTACTTCAGTCTGCACTTCTAGGATCAAACTAGTATCAGAGTCTGCCTCGTGCACTTGCAGTGCCGCTACTATGGCCTCCCATGCCCTAGCTGTCTCCAATGCCTTATCATTATTAGCCCGCTTAGCATGTTGTAGCCGGGCTATACTTTCACTCGTTGCCCACTTAATCAATTCTGCTTTCCAACGCTCAAAGTTAGGTCCCTGCCTCGACTTCCAATGTGCAGTAATATCCCTCTTGGCTAACAACAAACCTAGGTCCAAGAACTTACTTGTTACCTTCATTCTAGTTGTATGGGGAAACCAATGCAATAAGCAAGTGCCTATTTCACATTCCACTTGTCGGTCGGTTACTCCGCAAAGCAGGCCAACCACCTCTTCCCAGTACATTCCCACTTGCGGACATTCCCATAACATGTGGTGTAACTCCGCCCCTACCAGATTGCAAGGCGGGCTTTGGGCCGAGTCTGTCTTGAAGTATTGATTAATCTTAGCAGGGGTTAAATACGCGCTGTATAATATAAAGAAATGGACCAACTGGAATCTTACATTCCTGGTATAATTCCACGCCCTCCTAATCAACTGAGCCCATGTTTTCTCAGGTATCTCCGTACCTAGGTCCACTTCCCACTTTCTCTGTAGTTCTCTCAGCGGTTCCATTCCCTCGTTCACCATGCGCCAATAGAGACACTTAATGGCCTTAAAGGTCTCCGCCGCCATCACTACATACTGGCATGCCATGGTCGTTTGCGGTTCCATCAAACCTTCACTCCAGTAACGTTGGATTGCCGCCACCAGGGCAGTGTTCAGCAAATAGTCCCCCTGAGGGAGGCCATATCTGTCCTGAAGTGCCTGATATGGTAACAGGGCCCCATCTTCGTATAAATCTCCCAATACTTGTACACCCATCCTCTCCCACTCGGCCAACGCGTTCCAGTCCCCTCCATGCAGGAGGGCGGTACACATGCCCAAAGGTATCTCTGGGGCGTAAGGGCAGGCAATGCCAGCCCTGCGCTGGCTCCGATTCCAACACAGTCTCAGAGTCCGCTCCTCAATAGATAGTGTCCCGAGGTGCAGCCGCTGCTGAAGTACCACAAAGAACAATACATGGCATGGTATCCATTGGCCCTCAGGACCATCTGGACCCCTGAACTCCTGAGCCACCGCCTGAGTAAGCCATTGCAGTTGGGCTGCCAAATAGTATAATTCGAAATCGGGCACAGCCAAGCCCCCATCAGCTCTCGGGTGCATCAATGTAGCCAATGCTACCCGCCGTCGACCAGAGCCCCTCAAAAAATCCACTGATCATCATCCGGAGCGGTCTGAAAATTGATCCCGGTACCCAAATCAGCAACGTCCGAAAATAGTACAGCAATCGAGGGAGCGCCACCATCTTTAGTAGTGCCACCCGCCCAGCTAGCGAAAGTGGCAGATTACCCCAAAACGCTAGACTGCCCGAAGTCCCCGCACAGCTCTGCCTATATTACCCTCCAACAAATCATCAGATGTATGATAAATATTAGTTCCAAGATAAGGCAGACATCGAGGCTCCCACCTAATACCTGCCACCTGAGCCGGACCCACCTCCGATGGATTCACCGCACACAAACAAGTCTTCGTCCAGCTCACCCCGAGACCCTACCAAATGCGCAGAGCAATGTTGTTGCTCCGTCCAATGCTTCTGCCGTATTGGCCAAAAACATAAGTAAATCGTCCGCATATAATGATATATTTTGCATATCCCCTCGCAAATCTTAACCAAGGTAGTGTTGTCCCAATCTGGCATGTGCCGCCAAGGGCTCAATGGCCAATGCGAACAGTAACGGAGAAAGTGGGCATCCCTGTCACGTTCCCCATCCCACTAAGCAGGAGGAAGAGACCATCATCCCCGTCTGTACCCGAGCCGTTGCCGATCTATAAAGAATCTCTGTCCACCCCACGTATGCCTCCCCAAAACCAAAGGCACGCATAATTTGGAACAGGTAGGGCCATTCCAGGCTGTCAAATACCTTTTCAATATCTATCGAAAGGACTGCCGCGGCAGGGGTCACGCCGTGACCTACCCCCAGTATGCGGAGTAAACGTCTCACATTAGTGGATGTATTTCGAGTAGGGATGAATCCGGCCTGATCATAGTGGACCAGCTGCACCATGTGCGGGAGAAGCCGAGTTGTGAGGATCCTGCTCAATATTTTATAATCAATAGTCAACATGGATAATGGTCTGTAGGCCGACCTACCCATTGGGTCCTTCCGTGACTTCAATAGAGGGATAATAACTGCCTCTCTAGTGGAGGCTGGCAGCCTACCCATCTTCTGTGCTTCCCTAAAAACAGCCAACAGCTTAGGGGGCCAATAAATCAATATATTGCGCATAAAACTCGATAGGCAGCCCATCCGCACCCGGCGTTTTATTACGTGCCATGTGTTTAACCGCCGATCTTATTTCCCCCAAGGAGATCTCCTGTCCTAACACATCTGCCTGCTCCTCTTCTATTCGTGGCAACTCTATATCTTCCAAGAAATCCCCCATACCCTCTCCAGAGACCTGCAATTTGCTCCGGTATAAATCCGTATAGTACTCCATGAACAACCCGTTTATCCCTTGCTGGGTATACACAGATGTTCCCGTTGCTGTGGCCAACTCAAATATGGGTGTGCCCCTAGGGGCCGGGTTGGCCAACCATGCCAGCAGCGTACTCGCTTTATCCCATTCCGCATGTGCCCTCGCCAGGTATGATCTATGATCAAAGCCGCGCAACCACTCTATTTGCGCTGCCAGTGCCTCTCTAGCGTCGGAGGCTTCGCCTTGCACTCCAGGGTTCTCAGGGCGGGCCCTCTCTGCCCTTCACAAATGTTTCTCCACCATCTCTAGATCCTGTAATAATGTCTTCCGCACTCCCACCATTTTAGTAATGCACAATCCCCGCGCCACTACATTAAAAGCATCCCACTCCATTGCCAACGTCGATGCAGTACCCTCATTCTCGAGGAAGTAGTGAGTGATGCCCATCTCAACCTCGGCATGGAAGACCGGATCTTCCAGTGCCTCTGGCCTCAGCCACCAGATCGGGATCACAGGTCTCTCCTGGACCCAGTGCATTTTCAGCAATAACGGGTTATGATCTGAATGTGTTCTCGCAAGACATTCACTGTGCCCCTCTTTTACATGAATGTCTGGGGTGCACAATATCGCATCAAGCCGTACATGCAGGTCATGTAATGCCGAGAAGATAGAATAGTCGCGGTCCCCTGGGTACTTCGCACGCCACGTGTCTACCAGTCCCCATCTATCCTGCCAATCCCGTCTGACTTTAGAAAGTCTATGTATGGGTGCTTCTGGCAAAGGGGGATGGGACCTGTTCATATTGGTGTCTGCTATAGAGTTAAAGTCACCACCCATCATTACCGAACCGATCAAATAGAGCACCAACCTCACAGACAAGTGAGCAAAGAATGCCGCCTGGTCCACATTGGGGGCATATACACTGCACAACGTCACTTCCACCCCATTCAGACGTCCAACCACCACCACAAACCTCCCATCTGGATCCACTAACTGCTGTGTCATCTACTAATCCATATTAGCGTCCCTCTAGCAAAAGCTGAGTATGTTGTATAATAAAGCTGCCCGCTCCACCTACACTGCAACGCCAACCCTTCTGGGCAGTTAATGTGGGTTTCCTGGAGGAAAGCTATTTGTGCTCCCCTATGCACCAAAAAAGCATGTACCTTATGGCGCCTCATCGTATGTATCTCCCGTACATTCCATGTAATGCATTTCAAGTCCGATACCGTCCCCATGTTGTGTTCCAAGCTGCATAAATGTCTGTTAGCTCCTTGTAGACACACCGGTGGCCCTTACATCCCTGAACAAACTCCCACTTCAAAAAACCCCAACCTCCTCCCCTCCCCCCCCCAGAACAGGTCCTAAGATTCTAGCACCCATCCAAACTAACAAATTAATGGCCCCTCTGGTAGCTGCCAGGGAACCACCCGACTAACAAAAATGTGGGAGGCGACCAAGAGCTGAGAGGGTCTTGTCCACAATACGTCCAGTATCCAGTGCCATACCCAATTAGAAAAGAACCCCTAGCCTCTAAAGAGGTGGTCCGGTTTGAGGGAGCCACACTTTCCAAAAGCCCTCTAGTCCTTGTCATCACTACTGACCTCCACACCCATGGGTCAAGAGAGGACCAACCATGTATTGTTCCTCCCAAGAGATCTCTCTGAAAAGTCTTACAACTTTACGCATCGACTAGCCCATCCGCTGTCCCATGTGGCAATTGAACACTTCCCGTGTCCGTGTCATCTGAGTCAGACCCCGACAAGACCTTTTCTGATTCCGTTGCCATCATCGATTCTGCTCCTCTGTCCTGCGATATTTCTGTGACCGCCTGCAACACCACGGATCTTTCCCTCTCTGTTTGAGTCACCGCGGGCCTCTGCGCACCCTGATGGCATCGGCCATCATGCCGCGACCTGCGTGAACGTGGTGCCTCTGCCAGCGACTCTGTGCCGCACCCTGCAGCGCCCGATCCTGCTCTATAAGGCTCCAACCATGTCCAAGCTTCCTCAGGATTATCATGCAAAAATGCTTTACCGTCCATGGTCACCCTTAGGCATGCAGGGAACATCAGAGAGTACTGAATGCCTTCATCACGGAGTGCTTTCTTGACCTCCATAAACGAAGCCCGTCGGCGTGGCACGTCGTACGTATAATCCGGGAGCAGTGTCAAGTTATTATCTACGCTGTAGGGGCCCGAGGAGCAAGCCCTGTTCAGTAACAGGTCCTGTCCTTGTAGTGGAGCAGTCGCGCCACCACTGGTCTGGGCGGTTGACCGGGCGCTGACGGGTGAGCCAGTACTCTGTGTGCTCTTTCCAAGGTGTAGAATGGTGACAGACCCTCAGGGGCAACTTCAGTCCGCAACCAATTTTCCAGATATTCTAACATATTAGCCCCTTCCACTCCTTCCGGCAGCCCCTTCACCCTCACATTATTCCTTCTGTTCCACCCGTCAGCATCCTCGGCTCTCCGCTCCAGAACCTGTAACCGGTGATCGACGTCCCCCATCCGTGCCTCCAGCGCTTTTTGGGCAGGTTCCAGGACCTCCAATGTGGTTTCGGTCTGCTTCACATGGTCAGTCAGCTTTGCGTGGTCCGCTCTAAGGAGGTCCAACCCCTGTGCCACATGAGCTATGTCCTGCTGGAGGGCGTCCCTAGTGTTAGTGATGGCTTTGAGTATTTGATCGACCTGCTGCTGCATCATCCCTTCGGATTGCGGCTCCACACCGCCTTGCTTCCGTTGTTCCGCTGCCTCCTCCCCTAGCTCCTGGGGTGCTCCCCCCCCGCTTCCCTCCTGGTTTCACCATTGGTCACGGTGCTGCAGGTCTCCGACTGCTGCTCAGTCCTCTGAGGTTCCCGTCACTGCATAGGGGCTGGGCATAGGCACCTGTCAACACTTGCTGTAATAGTGGTCCCCACTCTCCAGCGACTTCCTGACCGCTCCCCCGCTCTCTTGTCTGTCCAGTAGCCCCCTGTTCTGCTTGGGTTTTCGGATCAGATAGAACCCGCTCATCAGGGCCTCACTAACCCAGCCAGAACGTTACCGCCTTCCTCTCCCTAGGGCCTATTTACAATAGGTAACCACATATATCTACCACCTAAGGACAGGGAATTCCTACTCATACATACCAAGACCTCTTATAATCGGCGGCCTCGCGATCCCATACGGATCCAGACCTCTCTGCCCATACAACAGTCTCAGCACAAGTGGCGGCCTCGCGATCCCATACGAATCCAGACCTCTCTACCCAGATGGCAGTCTCAGCACAAGTGGCGGCCTCGCGATCCCATACGAATCCAGACCTCTCTACCCAGACGGCAGTCTCAGCACAAGTGGCGGCCTCGCGATCCCATACGAATCCAGACCTCTCTACCCAGACGGCAGTCTCAGCACAAGTGGCGGCCTCGCGATCCCATACGAATCCAGACCTCTCTACCCAGACGGCAGTCTCAGCACAAGTGGCGGCCTCGCGATCCCATACGAATCCAGACCTCTCTACCCAGGCGGCAGTCTCAGCACAAGTGGCGGCCTCGCGATCCCATACAGATCCAGACCTCTCTGCCCATACGACAGTCTCAGCACAAGTGGCGGCCTCGCGATCCCATACGAATCCAGACCTCTCTACCCAGACGGCAGTCTCAGCACAAGTGGCGGCCTCGCGATCCCATACGAATCCAGACCTCTCTACCCAGACGGCAGTCTCAGCACAAGTGGCGGCCTCGTGATCCCATACGAATCCAGACCTCTCTACCCAGACGGCAGTCTCAGCACAAGTGGCGGCCTCGCGATCCCATACGAATCCAGACCTCTCTACCCAGACGGCAGTTCATCCTATGATCATCATAACATACAAGAAGGGAATCAGTCTCACTATTCATCAGACCACACAAGGACTGCCAGTTCGAGCACAGCCTGTTCTTCGGTTCGAGGGGCTCCTCTCTCCCTTATTCAGTTACCACTTACCTGATCAGGGTTAACATCTGTTCATATAGCCGCAGCTGACTAGAAGAATAGGCTACCCTCTCATACAAGAACACGCAGCACATGTTGGTTCACTACAAACTGGGTACTTTATTACTCATTACATACGCAATCACATAACATTACAATATAACACATAACCTGCAAAGAAAAGTGAAAGATTAAGTTGTGCACTCTAATAAGAAAGGGTCGACATCACCTTAGTAGTGTGTAGCCTGCACTCAGTGGTCATCAAGGTTCCCTTCTCGTCTGTGCCTCGGCTCGCCTGGAAGTCACACCTCCGCAGTCACGGATACACGTCTGCACCGCTATGCGCTGTTCCCTTCACCCTTCTTCGAGTCACTGGGACCTCTTCCTTATCGGCTCCTCTCTCCTCTCTGGCTATTCTGCTAGGAGAGTATCTGTCTCTCGGTTTTTCTCCGCCTTCAAGATGGCGTCTGTCTTCCCTGGAATAAGTAGTAGCTTTACTGCTAACGGCTAGATGCCGCCTACGGACTGAACTGAACTGAACTGAACATGTAACTGCCTCAGACTTTCACTAATATAGAGGTGCGTTTCCTCATGGAAAATTCCGGCCCGTAACCTGCCGCCCACCAAATTCTTGTACCTCCCCGTACCAAGGACACGTTCCCAGCCGGCCGGCCTGATGAAGTGTCTTCGGCATGAAGAAAAATACAATCCTTCGATAAGGGCCGGCATGAACCGGTTCTCTCCAAGCGAATAACACCTCATAACTAAAACATTACATTTGACCTAGAAGTATCCCAAGCTGCCGGAGCAGAAAGAAAGATGGAGTCTCTCCCGTTTGAGGCCTACCAGGCCTGAATTCAGCACGGCTCCATGAAATACCCTCACTACAGGACAGGTTATCCCTAATACTAACGAATCTATCCCCTAGGCTATGTGTGCAAGCCCTGATCTATGGGGAAGAGCACAGGATCATGTCGAAGTGCCTAGTAAATAGGCTCCATTCACTACTCTAACCCCTAGACTTGAATGGTAAGAGACTGAAGTCACATTCAATCACCTTTCAACACAAGAAGGCCGGGAAAATCGAGCAGAACATTTCACCCTTGACTTCAGTCTATTATACATTCATTAAACAGAACTAATATCTGTGGAAGAATAATATGAAACAAAACTAACTGATCTATGTCTAGTACCAGCTGTGCAGAATTGAAGAAGTGAAGGAATACACTGAATAAAGCAACAGATAGAAATCAAAATGCCGATAGTAACCAGAATACCTCCTAATATCCGACGTAACATATGCAAATCAGGTAACCAATTAAAGAGCCAGTCAAACCAGCCCTGGTCAATGTGTTTTCTAACTTCTTCTGTCAAGTCATGTAGTTTATCAATGTGAGCTTGAATGGATTTGGTATGATCAGACAAGTTAAAACAACAAAGACCCTCAAAATCAGAACAATCGTGTCCATGTTTAAGCAAAAGATAATCAATGGCCGCTCGATTTTGCAAGATAGCTCTACGTTCACCCTGGGCGTCTAATAGCATGTCCGACAGGACTGTAGAAGTATGATTAATGGATTTCACCATCCAGCAGGCCATTTTCCCAATAGATTTGGCATTATAAACTGCCAAAGCAGGAACACCAATAATTGAAATAGCCAGGCTAAGGTATTCAGACTTGGAATAGACATGCAAAGATGAGTCACAATCCTCCTGTAACCTCACTGTATCTCGAATCACACGAGAGTTGGCATTCGGATGTGATGAAAACATTAACAAGCTCAGTCTAGTAATGGCACAAGGGCCTCCAGAAATATTTGCGGGGATATATGGCCAGGAAGTATTACCACATGAGAAAAGCCATTCGGCAGGTAGTAACATCGTGCGATAATGACTGGGGGTAACTACCAAACTCTTGCAAGTCATGTTATTCTGAACAGAAGTACATGTTTTCGGTGTCCTTTGAAGGCACAAAGTTCGTTCATGAGCGGTGAATGAAGTGGCACCTTTCAATCTTAAACGCATACATTCTGAAATCGCACTAGGATCACAAGTAAGGAAAAAACACAAATCACCCTGTGTGATATTATAGGTAACTATTTGGGACTGGATGGGGGGTATCGGGTCTGACAGTACAGTACACAAGGGGCAATACTCATGGGTAGCAAAATCGCCCAGAAGAACATTGGGGCGAGCATTCGATATATTGAAAATATGAGTCAAAGTCTCCAATGAAGCTGGGACAGCAACTAAACAAGTCGCTAGAATGTCAGTCACCGATCTCATCGGTGTCAAGCAGAAATGAGGGGCTTTAGTCACTCGTTTTGCTAACGTAGTCCAAAAGTTCGACGACGAATCCCACGCAGCGAAGGAACGCGACACTCGGGTTCTCAACTCAGCCCGGGTTGATGGGATCCCTCCTCTCTCGTCGTACCAGCCCAAAAGGAGTCCAACGCCGACACATCCTGCAGCAACAGTCCAAAGAATGATCTGAAAGAGAATCAAATACAGGCATTATTCATTCTCGTAAGTAACATTTGTCAGCCGGGACTGCTTCCCAGCTATCTTTCCCTGGTCTCATAACTAAAATGGTGTTGTCTTGACCGGTTGCAATAACCTCTGCTTGTTCAGGGGGATTCTTAGGCGACTGCACCCAAACTCTGGCCCCAGGATTATCTGTGGAGCCAAAACCTTTCTGGCCTCGTACAGTTAGCAACGTTGGGGCAGTGCCTTTTGTGATCTCACCACTGAAAACAGGCATTATTAGCAATTGAGCCACTCGGTCAGTTTGATGTATCAGTAAGTCAACCTCACTGCTATTCAGCAGGAGCACCTTAATCTCTCCCTGATAATCACTGTCAATGATTCCTCCAAGCACCTGAACGCCTTTTACAGCCAGCCCCGACCTAGGGGCGATTAATCCGAAATTCCCAGTTGGTATATGAACACCAACACCAGTTTCAATGATGACTCGATCCTTGCTTTTTATAACGGTGTCATCCATGGCATGCAAGTCTAAACCTGCCGACCCTGGGGTCACTCCACATGGAGCCAAAGCTCCGGGAGTAATTTCCCAGTACATCACAGTCTCTCTGATTTCATTGGGCTTAGAATCAACATTCGGAGGAAACAAACGCATAAGTGGGGATTCAGCATTTAGAAAAGGACGGTTATTCAAAATCAATAGCGCTTGAGGCAAAAAGTCTCGCCAATTCTTATACTTGTCATCTGTTAATTTACGTAACTGATCTTTCAGCAAGCCATTCAACCTCTCCACAAGACCCGAGGCCTGTGGATAATATGGTATATGAAACACCCATTCAATATTATTTTCCACACAGAATTCCTGTACCAATCTTCCACGAAAATGTGATGCATTATCAGATTGAATTTGGAATGGCACACCATAATACATCATAATCAATTCCAATGTTTTAATAGTATTCAATTGGGTAGCTTGCTTACAGGGAAGGGCCACCAGTAGGCCACTGTATGCATCAACAATAGTGCAAACATATTGACAATTCTTACTCATAGGAAGTGGACCGATGTAATCAATCTGCCAAATTTGAGCGGGCAATTTCCCGCGATGTAAATGACCTTTAACAATTTGGGGCACTTTGCGCTGCCTGATATGCTGACAAATGGGACAATGTAGAATAACATTTTTAATTAAATCTAGGGGAATATAAATTCCTCGATCAGCAGCCCAGTGGCTTTCTCTCCAAAGTGTCCTGCTTTCTGGTGGGCCCATTTAGCCAATCCCGCAATATCAGAATCTTGCCTGTCCACCACTGCCTCTGCAATTTTAGATTTCTCATCTGCAATGTTATGAAAGAATTTGTCAAGAGAGTCTTTGGATACCATCTGCTCAAATTTCCCCATTTCAGTTGTGAGGCCATTGCCGGTCTCCTGGTCGGACCACTTTCCCATATTTTTCTCATGGGATATTAAGCGTTCTTCGTGACTGGCCAGCTGCCATACCCACCTCCCCCCCTCCGACCTCTAGGAAAATGGACCCTGGGCAGCTTAGTAGCTTTCTGGCAGCCTCGCGGCCGTCCCTTCAAGGGGACCTGGAGGAAAATGTGTCTAGGTTTGCAGATTGGATCTCTGACTCGGTTTGTGCTCCAAGCCTTGGTTTACCCCTGAGTTGAAGACTCTGAAACATGCTTGTAAAGTATTGGAGAGAGCATGGTGCTCCAGTGGTTATTGTTCCATTGCCAAACACGCTCTTAGAGCCAAACAAAAACTCTACTATGCAGCTATTGCAGTGGCCAAAGGCCAGCATTACTCCACACGCATTGACCGGGCCAATAACAATTTGAAAGAAAATTTTGCAATCGTGCAGAGTTTCTTGGCCCTCAGCGTCCAGGCTAATGTGGCGCCAGCCTCGGAGACCTGGTGTAACACCGTGGCGAAATTTTTCAGGGACAAAATAATTAGTATACAAAGTACTTTTTCGACTATTTCCAGGAAGCTTATAGTCGCCCCGTTAGGAAAGCTGATGTCAGAATCTGCCTCCATTTCTTTCCACGTTTAGGCCTGTCGATCTGCCCAGCTCTCTCAGAATCCTTAAGGCACTAAAGTCGGGCTCATCTAGTGACCCGTGTGCGGCCAGGCTTCTGTCCGAAGTGGCGGAAACTATTAATCCAGAGGTGAATCTAATGGTTAACACGTCGCTTCCGAGGCGTTCGTTCCAATGTCGTTCGCAGGCGCTGATTCTTCCCCTTCTCAAGAATCAGCAGCTTGACCCTCTGTTACCTGATACCGCCCTATCTTTCTTTTGCCAAGCTTGGCTAAGGTCTGCGAGAAGGTGGTCATGTCTCAACTTACCATCTATGTAGAGGCTTCAGGCCTGCTTCATACGGCGCAATCCGGTTTTCGTGCCTCGGATAGTACGGAGTCAGCATTGTTAGAGGTGACAGAGGCGATCCGGGAGTGTCTCGATGCCGGCGGGAGAGCAGCCTTGGTTATGCTAGACCTCTCGGCGGCATTCGACACTGTGCCCCACCTCCTGCTCCTTGATAGTCTATCAGAAATAGGTATTTCTGGATCGGCTCTGCAGTGGATCAGGTCCTTCTTGGAAGGCCGGTCGCAGCAGGTCTGGCTCCCCCCGTGTGCCTCCGTGCCTATGCAGGTGACAACCGGCGTTCCGCAGGGGTCATCACTTAGCCCCCTTCTTTTTAACATCTATGTGACTCTGCTGGTCTATCTCGCGGAGTCATTAGTGGCCAAAGTGATGGCATACGCTGATGATACTCTTTTGTTATCCTGGAGTAAGGAGGATGACTCTGTCGTGGCTGCGCAACACTGTCTGTCTTCTGTCTTTCACTGGATTGCGAATGCACAGCTGCAGTGTAACGAAGGAAAATCTGAGCTGCTCTTGTATGGCTCTTTATCTGCTGATTTCAGAGAGAGGCTTTGGCCTCTCGGTTTTCCCCGGCCCATTGCGGGAAAAAGTGCCGTAAAAAATCTCGCGTCTGTTTCGATGACAAATTTGAACTTTTAGACACAAGTGAAGAAGTTGGCAGGGACCTGCTTTGGCACTTTGAAAATCCTGAGGAAGTTTCTTCCCCTTCTGCCTAGAAGTGCCAAAGAAACTGTGGTCCGTGCCCTGATCTTGTCCCGCTTGGACTATGCCAATGCCCTTCTGGTTGGTAGTCGGGGTTTTCTTGCCAAGAAATTGCAAGTACTCCAAAACTCGGCAGCCAGACTGCTATTGGGTCTGTCCTCTAGGCATAGTGTACGCACCCACCTGCGCACCTTGCATTGGCTCCCAGTTGAATCTAGTCTAAAATTCAAAATGCTGTCCATCGCTCATCAGGCCCTCTACGGCTTAGGCCCTATTTATCTTCAGAAGAGATTTGTGTTCTATAAACCAGGGAAACAGTTGCGCTCGTTCGCTCAGCTGCAGATTCAGACCCCCAGGTTCAATCTCCAAAGGCTCGGTGGGAGCTCCTTTGTTCAGAAAGCTGGTCTGGCCTGGAACATGTTGCCCCTGGCCCTCCAGGGCACCCAGGATCCATTGCTTTTTAAGACAAAACTAAAAACGCTGCTCTTTAGCTTTTTATCTGTGTGCCGGGACACTCTTTGAGTAGTCGTGCGCTGTAGAAATTAAATATAACATAACAAAATAAGATTTACAGTCCCTCTTTCACATAAAATAGATGTCTGCTACAGCTTCATTTTCTTTTTCTTGTGTGAGTTTGCTTGAAGGGAGGGTGGGTGTAGTTTCTCTTGCCTGTCAGTTGCATGAATTCAGAGGAGGTCGCATGCAGTCACTGCTGGCTCGGCCTTGCATGTAAAGATGGAATTAATCTCCGCGGTGCTTCCTTTTTTGGTTTATAGCTATAATGGAGGATAATTAACTAAGTATCTCAGGTCTCCAGGGTTCATCTCTGCAGTTTATTTTTCTGCTTTTATTTTCTGCGCTATTACTTGGCCCGAGGCAACAATTGTCTCATTTTTTTGTATTAACCTAATTGTAGCAGGGAGACTTATAGTGTGCACTCTGTAAACATGTGGACAGGCTACTCTCTGTGTTGCTTCTCGTTTAAATGTTATGTTTGGCTTGGTGTACGTGTGGGAAACATGGCACGCATCTGACGCTTAGGGCAGTATTTTATTAAAAATCAAGTATTAAAAGAACTGGGGTGGGGATATCTTATTGGAGGTTGAGCGTCTGCTGTGGCGCATTCCTGCAGCGTCACTCAGATCTGTGTTTACGCGGAGCTTCCAGTAATGGGTTGTCTGTCTGTCTCATGTTGCGCTGCTGGTACCCTCACCTCACATTCATATGTGGGTCAGAGGGGCATCTGTTCGTTGTCATGAGACTCGTGCGTCCATGGCAGGAATTCCAAGGCACGTCACTCATTCTTCCAGACTAAGATGCTGCTTGTTGACATCATTCTCCAGCATTTCACTCCCTCGAGGGCCTTCACTGACCTTCCACATGACACATTCTAAACATGCGCAGAAATGCAAACCTGCACTGGGTCATTTTCGGATTCCTTTTCTTTGCATAAACCAGTATATTTCAAAATCTAAGTATTTTTAGTGTGTGTGTTTTATTTTTCACTTACACTGGTAGCTCCTCCCAGTGGTAGTAAACACTGACAAAACAAGACACACACCACTGTGAGGACTGAGTTTTTAGGTCGAGCTTGGGCAGTGCATGTGCTGGTCTGTGAGGCATGCTGTATTCGAGAATAGACACGAAACCCTGCCCACTGTCTACCCATATTTGTCATTGGCTTGTGTCAATGTTCTTCGTACATGCTGACTTCTGATTTGTTAACAGGCTTGTTTGTCTCTCCTTAGTACCGCCTTGTCTTCGTTTGTAACCTCCCATGTGGACTTACTTTTACTTCTGTTGTTACATTGTATGTCTTATTTAGTCTGTAAACACTACTTTAATGAGTTGCTCATACTACAGGCACGACATGCTTTCCTGCAACATTCGCTGCACCATGCGCTCTTTCACTTTCCAAGCAGCCCGGGATAATGGTGGCCTCTTCTTTGAAATGAAATAGGTCTCACATTTACAAGAATTTGAGCTATTGGCATTTTAAATGACAGTGCCTTTTATTTATGTGTTAATTATCAAAACAGATAAATAAAAGGCACTGTCATTTACAATGCTAATAGCTTAAACTCTCGCAAATGTGTTACCTATTGCATAGGGTTGTACAACGGTACAATGCTGATAAATATATTGCCTGCATTTTTTTTACTGCGATTATGCATTTTCATCGCATTCCAATACCCCGCATTGTTTTTATATTTAGACCGCCCACTCCCCTAACTTACCTTAAATTTGTGGTATTGGTATGCGATGTAAATGTATAATCGTGGTAAAAAATGTGCGCTAAAAAAGTGCGAGGCAAATGCATGAGATTTATTTACCTCATTGTAAAGGCGTTTTCCCATTGCATTGTAAATGCTTATTTAATTTGAGCAGCACCGCCGCTTCAGCTGGGATAACGGCAGAGTTGTGCAAACCCAGTGAGAGCTACGTGTGCAGCTTCAAGGAGGAGCGTGAGTAAACATTGAATGAGTCTCGGCCAGAGAGTTAAAGCAGGGAAGGAACCTTGTGAGTAAACATTGAATGAGTCTTTTCCAGAGAGCTACAGCAGGGCAGGAATCTTGTGAGTAAACATTGAATGATGCTTGCCAGAGAGCTACGGCAGGGATAAACCTTGCTCCAACTCACCAGTGAGCCGGCGGCAGGTTGAAAAGATGTCTAGACATCAGCTGCTCCTGCAGGTCCGATGGACAGCAGATGAGTATACTGTGTGCGCTCGGTCTGCCTGCACTGACTTCCCACTGGGCTCGTCTGGCTGCAGTTTGGGGGCCAGGGCTCCAGGCACATGGTCCCCTCTCCATTCCAAGCCCATCAAAGGGTGGGATGTGCTCGCATCCCGCTCCCCTGAGCCGTGCAGTTATCTGGAGGCTGTGAACGGCTGTTAAAAGCCTGACTGGCTTGGGCAGTCAAGTGTGAAAATACCAAGCGCTGTTCCCAAAAAATGTAATTTCCCTCGTCATAAAATGCACGGGAGAAATGGCGAGATTGAACCGCAAATAAATGCAGGGTGGCATCGAAACACGATCCATGTTTTTTTGTGCTTAATTTGAAAAACCTTGGGGACTTTGTAAAAATGGTCCCCTTTTGAATGCACGCGCAGATGTGACTTTTTCTATTGCAGAAAAAAAACTCAGCACAACATATGTTTGAATTTACAGACTGTTTTCCGCATGTTCTTACACTTTAAAAAATGTTCCATTACCTCTCGTTGTGTGATTACGCCCTTACTCATTCCTTAATCTGTCCCTCCGAGAATAAAAAACAACCATGACGTCTTTAATTCTCAGTCATGTGATGAAAGTACATTCTCCCACAAGCATAAAAATTCTCATAATCTTTATTTTACGGCACGGACATCTGTAGATTTGGCTAATGTGAATTTTGGTTAGCTAAAAGAAAACAGATGCTGAGTTTAATCACATATTTATTTTGTATAATGTGCATAGAATGTAATTATCTTTTGTAAAATAAGTGTTATTCTCAAACAGTTGAATTCCTATTTTAGACTTTGAATTGACACGTTGCCCGCGCTCCGAGACTGAGGAATTCAGAATTGTGGTAAACGTGTGCTATTTATAAGTTATCCCGTTCATACATCCAAATATCACTCTAATGTTGTAATACTACATCCAATAAATATTGCACCCTGCGGTATCACATTTTTTGGGGTACGAAGGAAGCATTTCTCCTCTGCTTTTAATATTTTTAGGAGTTCCCCATAGGGTTGTTGGAGAGAGGCGTTGGCTGCACTCTTGTGACGCAGACGCTAGCTTCCTGTGCGGTTTCCCCATTACTGAATGTTGATACAGGAATGAATAGAACCAGTGGTATCACCAAGCCCAGGGGATAGTACTCAACTTGATGTGACTAAGACATTTAAAGGGGGATTAGTTTTTCTCCCCTATAAGTTCCTGACGAAAGCCATCCAACCGGCAAGGGTGTATGCAGGCTGAAACATGTTGAGAAAGTGATGTGAAGGACACCTTGCACATCCCATATTTCACATCCACCTTTTTTAATCTTACCCTATAATTTCTGTGAATAAATTGCACCACATGACAAAGAGGCAATTTAATATTTTCTATTCTGCACAAACTAGATCCTAACCAGTTTTAGAGGGTCTCCTCCTGGTGGAGGCCAACAAAAGACCAGATGATGATGCTATCAGCCAAGATTACGCCAATGGCAACAGACATACCAATGGCGGATAATGGCTGTTGAGGGTCTTCTACATATTTGTGCCAGATCCTTTGAGGCCTCTTGGCTCCACTCCTTTTTGATTTAGTGATATATATCCGGAAGCTGAGTGGGGCCCCCAGAACGCTTCTACTCCCCCCCCTCCCCTTTTGATATATAAGCACTACTATCACAGCCAAATTTGCACGACCTTTGAAACAATGGTCTTAGTCAGCCCCACTGGTGTTCGAACCTTTTGACCTCTGAAGTATGCTCCATTCTCTGAAGTGGGCTCTTAAACCTACCTGGTTTGTTAAAAACTCAACTTTGTAAAATGAACCCTCTGTAGAGTTGTCATACGCTAAATCCCTTCCAGTTCCAGTAGTCGGATACTTTTCTATTTGTGGCTATAATCTAGTCATTCAATACATCAATAACACATGCCTTCCTAGCTAGAGCATTTTTTAATTTTTTTTATAAAAGTGAGTTTAATTTTGGATATGATAATTAGCATCAAAAAGATGCCTCCTCTTCTTGTGGAAGCATAGTGTTAGAATTGGGGATCTCTGGTTGGCACAGGTAGGTACTTGTGTCAAGCAGGGACCCTCTCCTCTAGTCCGGGTAAGGGGGTACACTCCTAGAATAACCCCTGCTCACCCTCTCTGTAGCTTGGCGTGAGCAGACAAGGCCTATCTCCGAGCGTTATAGGTTAAGCATTTGTGACCACATACAGTAACTCAGTGACAACCCCACAAATGGACTCCACACTGGGATTATCAAAAAATAAGTATTTTTATATCAGGTTTAGCACAAGTCCAAATAATGAAAAAAAGGCCCACAATACTATTAGCAATAAGCAGTTCTTGGATACAGCGTACTTTAAAAGGTCTGTGCGCTTCGTTCTTCTTACTTCGGCCCGTACGGGGATGAATTGGCCTACAGAATGAGTCTATAAGCGTTACGGATGCTTCGGTGCGAAGCGTACACCCAACAGTGTGAACGTACACAGTACCTTAACTTTGAAGAGTTCGTCACGGACGCTGCGGTGAAAGCAAAGCATGGTACGCTGAGATGTCATCCTTTCGCGGTGCGAGCTTACGGCTCGTTGGGGGCCTGAGTTGCGCTGCTTGAGGGGAGGGGACGGGACGTTGTACGGTGCTTCTGTTCATTGTGGCGTACGAGCCGTACTGCGGGAGCGGCTCTCAGTCTTTGGCTGCAATGCGGAGCGTGCGTACGGTGCGTACTCCCTCCTTCGATACGAACGGCAGCCTTGACTTCAGCGCAGGGTGCGGGTCGTACCCACCAAGATGGTTCGATGAAGCGCAGCGTTGTACGCGGCGAAGTCAGCTAGTCACTGTGCGATCTATGGATCGTAGTACGCGTTGTTCAAAGCGGACCGGCGGGGTACGGTGCGTTGCTAGATGCGATTTGGCGGTACGAAGCGTACCCAGCTCCCGGCCTCGGCAAATGTTGAAAACAACGTTTCCAGCAGCGGATTGCGAGGCGGATGAAGTCCACTGGTCCTGGGACTTCGTTCAGGGGGCAAGCTCACTAACAAGCCCTTGGAGATCTTTCAGCACAAGTTGAAGCAAAGTTTCTTTGTAGTCTTTCTCCTCTCCAGCAGCAAGGCAATCACTGCAGGCCAGTCCCCCAGCTCAGGGACAGTACTCCTCCTACAGCTTTCCCAGTTCCTTCTCCTCAGGCAGAGGTTCTTCTTGTCAAGCAGGATCTAATTTCTTGGGAGCAGGGTCCCAATACTTATACCCCTAATTCCTTTGTTCTTCTGGGGTAGAGGGGCCTTTGCCCAGCCAGAACCAGTTCATGAGCACTTTGTTGACATGTCTCTGACTTTCCATTCAAGGTGCATGGCAGAGACATCAGCCGCTCCACAGGAGGTGGAGCCGGCATTGTGGTGGCAGAGCACAGTCCTATTCAGAGTCCAGGTGCACTCCTCCCACCCATCTGGATGTCAATCTCTCTATTCACCACCAGGCTACCTAGCCCTGCCCCTCTGGAATTCCCCAGTCCTGTCACTCACAGAAACCAGACAGGCAGTGTGAGAAAGTGCCATCTTTCTTGCATGGTATGCCCCCACTTTTTGCTGAATGTACTTTGACTGAGTGTGCCCTGGACTCCTGCCAATCATGTGCCCAGGGCCTATGTTCCTTCCCTAAAAACACAAAACCAAAATTGGCAAACCCTGGTCACATGTCAGCCCCTGGTAAATGGTACCCTAGGTACCCAGGGCCTTGTGACCAGGGAAGGCCTCTAAGGGCTGCAGCACTCATTGTGCCACCCTTAGAGGCCCTGTACCCTTACACACACACACACTGCCCT
Organism: Triturus cristatus; assembly: GCF_964204655.1. Lineage (NCBI taxonomy): Eukaryota > Metazoa > Chordata > Amphibia > Caudata > Salamandridae > Triturus > Triturus cristatus. The sequence continues at coordinate 1,921,834,168 of NC_140589.1, forward strand.
TGCAGGCTGGGTGTCTGGGTGCAGGACAAAACAAAGAGTCGACATGGCACACATCCCTGTGTGCCCTGCCCATCACCTACACTGCCATGGCATACATCAGCCACCCCTCTAGCTGGGTGCCCTATGCCAATGGTGTGGGCACAGGAGCAGGAGCCCTGTGCCCCTACAGTACCCAGGTCCATTCCTGGGCACTGTAAGTGTAGTGCTGCCCTTTAAGAGTACATGGTGCTGAGAGCTCGTCAAACACGAACTCCACAGCACCATAAAGGCAGCACTGAAGACTGAGAAGTTTGGTATCAAACTTCTCAGCACATTAAACCCACACTGATTCCAGTGTGGGATTTAATGTACCAAGCACCCCAGAGATGCCCCCTAAAACCTAACCTACAATCCACGTCTGTTCTGAGGCTGCCTAGGCTGCGACACAGCAGACATGTTGCTGGACCCCTGGGTAGGAGAGCCCCTGCTCTCCTGGGCCTGCAACAATGCACATTCTGGGCGAGGTGCTAAATCTCCTCCCCCAGGATGGGCAGGGGGAAGCTTAAAAGGCATGCCACCTCTGTGAGCTTCCCCAGGCCACTGCAACCCCCCACTCTGGCGGGAAGCTTGGCCGGAAACCCCAAATAAGGACAGGGGATGTGCCAGCCTGCCAACCCCACCCCTCTCGCCATCTTGAAGATGGGCAGCCCTACCCAATCAGGATTAGGCTACTGCCCCCCTCCTACAGGCGAGGGGCAGGATAGGGGGTGTACCCACCCCAGGACAGGGACCCATTCATAGCAGGCACCCAACGGAGTGTTAAAAAAGAGGTAAAATTAGCACCATCATACTGCTTAACGTTATCAAATACCCACAAATAAAATAATCTGGTGACTCTTATTCTCTTAGGTTAAATATGTCCATACCCGGCATTTGCCTTTATGTAATAAAGCATTCTCGTTGTGTCCTTAATAACTGCATAGTATTCATTTTCTAAAACAAATCCAGGATTGCTTTAAACTGTATCCCAGTAAGCCCCATACACCAGAAACACAATCAATACGCTTGCCTATAAATTAATTGTAAAACACACAATTGCCATCACATCCATCCACCACTAAATGCATAAGTAAAAAATATTTATATTTACACTAATAGCTCCAACTCTAAAAAATGCGAGACCTACTGCATTGCAAATGCTTGTTCTTTCTTGATGTTGTGCAGCATTGGGAAAGCCTATATGGCTAAAAGGTGAGACTTCTTGATTTTGCCAATGTGGGTTTATTGTGGTTGTAAACCTCCTGTACCTTGTGTAGATCTGGTCAGAGCCTCTGATCTCTGGAGTTACACTATGTGAAAGATGCTCAGATTATTGTCCGGGTCCTATCACGTGCTCTCTGATAGTATAAAGGACTCCCTTGCAGCAATTGAATATATTTCCCGCCGTTATTGTGATGCTCTTTGTTGTGTTATATAGGAAAAACAGTGGTTCCTTTGGAATGATATAGAATGAGGTTATGATACATAAGCACAATCGTAATATAGAGGGTTAGATAATGGCAGAGCGCGAAGGCACCACTAACACACCGATGCCAGTGTTGTATATTTTATAGACTTTTTAAACAATACAGTTAGGAGTAAACATTATACATCAAAACTAAATTTGTGCATAGTGTCCCAAGTGACAAAGGGAACCTAAACCTGTGAATATTATATACAAGGTTTACACAGTTTGTACAAGTCGACCATTAGCAAAATAATTCCATGTGAACAGCTGCTATGTACAGTGATATGTACTGGGAAAATGGTTTGCTTCTGTTTGTCAACGACGTTTCGACCCTCAAAACAATGTGGGGTCTCTTCAGGACTACTGACGAAGGGAGATCTAAATGGGAATGAAATAAAAAGAGCATAAGGCTCATAGACCGACACAAATGCGAAAAAAGGAAAATAAAGGCAGTTGGATAAAAGGTACCTGAATTTATGATTGCGCAGCCTTGTGAAAATGATGTGCCACACGTGAAGAATAGAGGAAAAGGGTTTACTCACTTGAGGACCTGTCTGGGTACTATGATTGTGAGAAAAGAAGCAAAGAAGAATGTTGCAATTACTGATAATTGGACAATGCGCTGTGTATAATCAAATACGAGTTTCACCGAGGTTCTTACCTCAATGTGAGGACAGGCTGTTAATCCAATAGGGTATGTAGATAGGCCAGAGGGGCTCAATTAATGTTACGCCACAGCCGTAGCGTTGTAGAATCCCTTTGTGGATTAACAGTGACAATGCACTGGGAGTTTCTCTGGAAATTCAAATAATAATGATCTAGAGGTCAGTATGCTAAAAGAAGGGCTGAGCGCAAGGGCTAAGCGGCCTGGATGTGCCATTTCTTACCTCAGTAGAAGATTAGAAAATCGGGACAGCGCTCTGCGTGTAGATTCAGAACAAGCATTGAAAATGCAATAGGTCTCGCCTTTGATTAAGATAAAGCCATTTGCTTTGCTAATCGTATTGTATAGCGAAGCAAGTGGTTTTAACTTAAAAGGCGAGACCTATTGCATTTTCAATGCTTGTTTTTTGTTAGCCTTGAGGGGGAGAAGAGGGCAGGCAGAAAATGGCTTCCGGCCCTTCCGCTGTATACATAAAAGTGCTTTTGCGCTACTTCGTTTTCCCTTAAAACATCCCTCACCGTCAGCAAGCTTTCCACATACACCACACACACACACCCTAATTACCAATTCATAACAACCCTCAGACCAGGATTTTCACCGCACTGTCATTTGTAAACACCAAATGCTCTGGCTATACAAATGCGAGACTTGCTGCATTGCAAATGCTTGTTAGATTATAAGATTTTGTCGAGTTGACCACATCATAGGATTATTCATAAAATAACACCATGTATTTTGCTTTTTTTTGTAGATTTATATAGCCCGAATTCGACCCGAAGGTATTGGACCGCTTTACACAAGCACCGTATTTACATTAAACTGATTTACTTACACTGCCGACTTTGGTGCAGGAAACTAGAGTTCGAGCCTCGAGGTCGCGCCCACATCCTGGGATTCTGGGCAAATCACTTAATCTCCCCGTGCCTGAATGTGTAATGTAAATACGGTGCTCATGTAAAGCGCTCCAATACCTTCGGGTTGGGTTTGCGCTATATAAATATGCAAATCAACATTACACATTCAGGCACGGGGAGATTAAGTGATTTGCCCAGAATCACAGGGTGTGGACGTGACCCTGAGGCTCGAACCCTGGTTTCCAGCACCAAAGTCGGCAGTCTAGCCGACGGACCATATCCCCTCCCCAATTGAAATTGCTTTAAGTACGTTTGTCTTGGTGTGAAAAACGTAAACAACTACGATGTATTTAAAACAATAAAATGAATGGAAATGGGACATTTGGAATTTCTGGTCACCGGTAAAAGGGGCAGTTCGCCCCAGTCAAATTACTCCCACATTCTTACTGGACCATGAGACCCTAGTAATAACAACTTCCTTACCACGTGTTCGGCCTCGAGCTCTCGCTGCAGTTTTTCTCTCAATTTCTCCACAGAAAGGATCCCGGTAACCGCCACCTTTCTGCGGCAAAACCAAATGACTTTACTCACAGTCCTCACACTGTGTTAGCTCATGCGAGTCAAGCTTCGACCTCACATATGGGATGTACTTCCATTACGACTGGTTCGCACAAGCAAAGTGATAGTGGGGGACATTTTACATTGGGAGGATTCAACAATTTAAAGGCCGAGACCATGGGCTCTCGCTAGGGAGAAGTTATTTACCCCTATAGAGTAGAGAAGAGATGGGCAGGGGTATTCCGGTAATTGTAGAATGGGTTGTTCACATACCTTCACTGAATTGAAACACCCGTATCAATAATCTTTTAAGCAAATTTGTAGGATAAAATTCAGTACCTCTTTTAAAAGTCCCGTACTTGCAAGCGGCGGCCATTTATTTACAGTTTCATTTGTGGTTTTACTTTTACGAAGAGCAACAAGGGCGGCCATCGTAGAGCGTGAGTATGGTTACATTTGGCTAACATGTTCGATTTAGACAGGAGACTATATTTTTAAAGCCAGATATGGCTTTTTTGTAACTGTCTCCTGCCTAATAGTGCCCTTATTCCAATGTTAGGTAATGGGTAAAGAAAATACATTCCCCCGATTATTTTTTTTTTCCCCATTACCTCCTTTTTTGTGAACTCGACCCGGACCAGACCGTTACATTACAGAAAAGGGGAGGGACAGAAGATGTGCACACGGCGGCGGAAAAAACAGGCCTCGCCTGTAAAAAGGTTTCTTATCTTTATGGGGCCATGTGTTTGGCCAATGGAGTGTAAGTTAGCGCACACGAAGTGTAAACAGATAAGTCACATTTCATACAAATAGACAAATGAGGCGTGCTACCCAGAGACGAGGAAGCCCACCTCGCAACCAAAACAGCAAACTGCTGGTGAACAGACACCAGTATACTGAGTGCACTGCTTATGAGAGAAACTTGTTACAATATTATTTGGCATTTAGGCAAAATCAACATGGATTTAAACTTGTTAAAACAGCAATCTAGTGAACAATCGACACTGAGTTTGTGGCAAAATGACTGTATTAATGAGATGAAAACACAGCAACAGTTCAATTAAACATAGCATCAATCTGCGAATAGTAAAGAAAATGAAACATAATGATACAGTCAATGACAAACTGCACAAAGGCAGTGAACTTCATCGTCAGTTCTAAAAAGCTAACAAGCCCAATGCATTTCGGGATGATTCACATCCCTTCTTCAGGGGCAGCTGTAGGAAATAAAAGAAATGACGTTGAGAGCCAATGCTATACAAGTAGATTGGAAATTCTTATGTGAAAGCAATAACAAGATGCATCGTATCAAGGCACAAAAAATTGGAAACTGGTCTAGATCAGACAACAGCAATTCACTAGAGATATCGTGAAAAGATTAAAAGTGCTGACAAGCTTAAAGTAAAAACAAACCAGTCCAAAGTATTTAGCAAACTAAACAATGTATGCAAAGTGCCCCAAGGTTGCCAAAGTGAAATTGTTACGAAAGATGTTGGTCTTTTCACTTAGTTCTACTTCACGGGTGACTTCTTTATTATTTTTTCGTAACAATTTCACTTTGGCAACCTTGGGGCACTTTGCATACATTGTTTAGTTTGCTAAATACTTTGGACTGGTTTGTTTTTACTTTAAGCTTGTCAGCACTTTTAATCTTTTCACGATATCTCTAGTGAATTGCTGTTGTCTGATCTAGACCAGTTTCCAATTTTTTGTGCCTTGATACGATGCATCTTGTTATTGCTTTAACATAAGAATTTCCAATCTACTTGTATAGCATTGGCTCTCAACGTCATTTCTTTTATTTCCTACAGCTGCCCCTGAAGAAGGGATGTGAATCATCCCGAAATGCATTGGGCTTGTTAGCTTTTTAGAACTGACGATGAAGTTCACTGCCTTTGTGCAGTTTGTCATTGACTGTATCATTATGTTTCATTTTCTTTACTATTCGCAGATTGATGCTATGTTTAATTGAACTGTTGCTGTGTTTTCATCTCATTAATACAGTCATTTTGCCACAAACTCAGTGTCGATTGTTCACTAGATTGCTGTTTTAACAAGTTTAAATCCATGTTGATTTTGCCTAAATGCCAAATAATATTGTAACAAGTTTCTCTCATAAGCAGTGCACTAAGTATACTGGTGTCTGTTCACCAGCAGTTTGCTGCCATGTGTTTGGCCCCATAAAGATAAGAAACCTTTTACCACAAACGTAAGGAAAGCGAGCCAGTCCAACTGGGACGGCTCTAAAAGAGAAAAGTGTACGTCAGTGGAAGCTCTTTTCTAATGGCTGGCCACCATTTAGCATAAACGGTGACACCAGCCAATGGAGAAGAGGGGCGGGGCTTAAACCCCGCTAGTGAAATCTACCCTAAATCATTAAATCTCGCCAGCGAGACTGCGCATGTCTGCGCAGCCTACGCCAGGCGAGACCTAAAAAGCAGCGTCAGTCAGCTTGATCGGGTACAATGACAGAGATCCTAATCCAGAGAAGATTGTTATATACAAGGTTTCCTGCTCTTTTTGCCAAGGGAAACAGGCAGACCTAGTTAAGGAAAACCGCAGCACTGAGCAACCCGGTGCTACGGTTCCGTGATCGGTAAAGAGTGAAAAAAGACCTCAGTGGGAGGTAAAGAACTAGAAGGTGTGGCACAATGGTGGTGTTGCTGCGCTAATGACAGTGGTGAATTCTCTGTTAATAGGTGGAAATTAAGGCACAATATCGGTGATGGTTACTAAATAGGGAAGAACAGGTACAATCACATATATACTTTATATATTTACAAAAATCAAATATTACCGGTATTTCAACATATGCATTCACGCATGCTGAGCACTTCATGGAGTTTGAACATTGTATGCGTGCAGACATTTCACAGTTGTAATTCTTAGTGAACACGTATTTCATGAAAATAGATCTAATATATACAGTTCAAATGTCACAGCAAAAATGAATTAAATAAAGCTGTTGGAGCAAGCATAGTCGGGTGTCAGATGACATACAGGTGTATTTAGGCCACAATTGTTATATCACAGACAGTTGATGACATCTTTCTGATTTGGACGAGAAGTGAGACAGACTTTGGCAATTTTCTCACGTACCTCAACACCATCCAGACCCATCTCACATTTACATACTCAGTACATAAATCCACCATCGCATTCCTTGATTTAAACATCAATCATGACAAAGGGAGACTATACACTTCCCTCCATAGGAAACCCACTGAAAAGAACACCCTCCTTTCATACCAAAGTCAACATCCACCTGCACTAAGGGATGGACTGCCCTTCGGCCAATTTCTTAGGATACGCCGCAATTGTACCCTTAAAACAGACTACATGCGAGAGGCGGAGATACTAAGGACCAAACTAGTCACAAGAGGGTACCCCAATAGACTTGTATATAAGTCTCTCAAACGCGCCTGGCACTGCCCCAGGGAAGATCTTCTTAAGACAAATGAGAAACCCAATCTTAACACGATTGTATGTGTCACCACCTTTGGCACACACACCAATCAAGTCTGCAACCTGATCACCAAAAATTGGAATATTAACCAGAGTATTGATCTTACAATAGACACACCTCTGTTTGCCTACAAACGAGGAAAAAATCTAAAAGATCATCTGGTCAGGTCATCAACAGACTTAATCACCAAGAGGACAAACACACTGACTACTGCATGGGGCCTACCCAAAAGGAAAGGACACCACAAATGTGGCAACTGTGTATCCTGCAATTTCATGTTCAAAACCAACACATTTGAACATGGTAGTGTAAAACACGATTTACAATCATTCTCTAACTGCAATACAAAGAATGTTGTTTATTGCATATGGTGTCCATGTGGCCTCCCCCATATTGGACAAACACAGCAACCGGTCAAGGCTCGCATTGGCCAACATCGCAGCCGTATACGCAGATCAGTGGAAAACGCACCACTTGTGTCTCATTACAATGTAAAAGGTCGTACTGCTGATGAAATAAAGTGGCAAGTAATTGAGATCGCCACTCTTCCAGAAAGAGGAGGTGACATCCTTCAGATACTCCAACGGAATGAATGCCGCTGGATAGACAAGGTGAATTCAATAAATGAAGGGCTTAACTCTGCCGAGGAATGGAGAGGATATGTCACTACCCTTTGCTAAACAACTGTCTGTGATATAACAATTGTGGCCTGAATACAGCTGTATGTCATCTGACACCCGACTATGCTTGCTCCAACAGCTTTATTTAATTCATTTTTGCTGTGACATTTGAACTGTATATATTAGATCTACTCTCATGAATTATGTGTTCACTAACTAATAATTACAACTGTGAAATGTGGGCACGCATACAATGTTCACACTCCATGAAGTGCTCAGCATGCGTGATTACATATTACAAATACCGTCGAAATTTGGATTTCTGTAAATATATAAAGTATATATGTGATTTTACCTGTTCTTCCCTATTTAGTACCTGTAGGACCTGGGGTCACCGGGCCCTAAAGGGGTAGCGTGACTCAACCGTTGGGCACCCGAAGGCTTACGTGTGAAGCAACCATACAGCACACACAACCCCTGAAGCAGGAAGCGCACGCAATAACTGGCACCACACAGTATGTTAACTGAAAATCAATTAGTTTATCTAAATCAGTTTAGAATCAAAAGCAGTTCATTAGGTTTCAACGGGCAATACCTGAATACATTTAAATATCCAGTCCAAAAGCATTTCATTACTCTTCAATGGGCAATACCTGAATACATTAAACCAGCTATGGAACCCAAGCGCTTCACCTGGTGATCCTGCGGAGCGTCAAACACAGGGGTTAACCACAGCGCTGCGCGTAACAACTAAACAGCGCTTAAAATCAGGCATAGGAACATAACGCTACCCATAGCAATTGAATAATGCTTTAAATCAGACCTAGGACCATAGCGCTGCACATAGCCAATTTGTAGCGCGTTAAAACATGGCCTAGCGGCATTGCGTTGCACATAGCATGCAAATAGCGCGTTAAAGCAGGCCTCAGAACATAGCGCTGCACCCAGCATTTGACTAGCGCTTGAAATCAGGCTACATGTACATAGCGCTGCGGGCAGTCTCCTAGCACGTCACATGAGGCATTGGCCACCTCGTGGAGAATCTCAGCATCCCCCCATCGGGCCCTCAAATAGGTCTTAGCACTCTGTGTCCCCTTCGCGCTTCATATGTCAGGTCCACAATGAGGCCCACAGTATCTTCGGGGGGCCCTACCAAGGGGGAGAGGTGCTGGTGACCCGGGTCCGGGGGAGGGCCGTGGCTCACTGGGCCTCGTGAGGAACCTCCCCAGGGGAGGGGCGAACTCGGGGCCTCCTTACGGCCTTCAGCCCGCCTCCCCCAGGGGTTACCTTGGTCTTCGGCCTTCTCTCGGACCTGGCGACGGGTTCGCTGGTGGGAGGGGATCCCTCCTCCTTACGTGTCTCGCGCCGATCAGCGCTCCGACCGGCAGGGACCTCACGACGGGATTCCAGGCCGCCCGGCGATGTCCGGGCCGAGGGCCTCCCTCACGAGCTTCTTCCGCCGAGTAGAGTGGTGCGAAGAGCGGGGGACAACGCGCGGAGCTCCCGGTCGGGTCAGACGTGACCGGGGAGCTCCGCTGGCCTCACCGGGGGTTCTGGGGATCTTCTTGTGGCTGCAGGGGTCCGCGCCCGCAGCCGCCAATAGCAGTGCGGTCTGCGGGGGCGCGGCCCAATCCACCAATGGCGCTACGGCGGGGGCGGCGTTTGGCAGTCCGCCCCCGTCAGGTGATGCGAGGGCTCGGCTTCAGGCCTACGCGGCCGCGGCCAGCCGCCTGGGCCCAACGAGGCCTTCTCGGCGCTGGGGGTCGCGATTCTTCGGCTGCGACGGCAGCGGCGGGGCCCCGGGCTTCTCCGCGGGCCCCGGTGACGACAGGGGGCAGTTTCCCGGCCCTGGGCCGTAGCGGTGAGTGCGCCTTGAATCCCCACACCCGGGGGGGGCAGAAATTAAGGGGTGACTTCGGCGACCAGCGCCTGGTACAGGACGGACTAGGGGGATCCCAGGCAAGGTCAGGGAGCGCAGGGGTCACAGCGCTAGTACCTGGTTGATCCCCCCGCAGTCCAGCAGGGAGTTTTGAGGAGAAAGTTCCAATATTAAGTTTCAGCAGGAATTTCAGCAGGAAGTCTCAGCAGTAACTTCTAGCAGTAGTTTCAGCAGTCCTGGTGGCGCAGTTGTCTCTGGCGCCCTTAGGGGTTCTGTTCCTGGGGGTTAGGGATTGAGTTGGTGACTAGTTCCTTTCTAGTCCAGCTTGGCAGATGGCCCCTGGGTTTCCCTATCGCCGGGCTAGATCAGTGGGTAGTACAGGATCCCTCACTCACTTAAAGGGCAGTGCCTAAACCTTGTCACCTTCAGAGGCATAAGTCCCTGCCTAGGCCCTACCGCCTAAAACTCCTGCGTGGGTTCCCCAGGTCTGCTTTACCCCAACTAACTAGAAAAAGTTCCCTCCCTCTGTTAAGTAGCCCTAGGTCAGGTGACCACCTCCTAAGGCGGCAAAAGTAAAACCCCACCCTTCTTCTAGAAGGTTCCAGCACATTCCAGGAGCTTCCCCACTCTAGGGATAGGACAAAAAAAGGCGGGCTGGTGTCGCAACATTGTTGTGGGGTCCCAGCCAGCTCCTGGCAGCTAGGGTGCTACTAGAAAGGCCACTCCGCAGTAGCAGGGGCCTGTGGCAGCCATCTTAGGGGAAGGGAGCACCTGCACCTTAACACCGCAAAAACGAAAAAACTCAGGGAAAAAGGGCCAAGTCCAACAGTACCCATCACCGATATTGTGCCTTAATTTCTACCTATTAACAGAGAATTCACCACTGTCATTAGCGCAGCAACACCACCATTGTGCCAAACCTTCTAGTTCTTCACCTCTCACTGAGGTCTTTTTTCACTCTTTACCGATCACGGAACCGGAGCACCGGATTGCTTGGTGCAGCGGTTTTTTATTGCTAGGTCTGCCGGTTTCCCTTGGCAAAAAGAACGGGAAACCTTGAATATAACAATTCTTTCTCGATGAGGATCTCTGTGATTGTACCTGATCAAGCTGACTGACGCTGCTTTTTCTGAATCGTTTTTGCTGGCTTTAGGACTCTGCACCTGTTACCTCTGCTAGTCAGTGCTAACATGTTTGTGCTCTCTCCCCTAAACATGGTAACATGGGCTCCTACTCAGTTGGTATATTTAATTTGCTTATGTCCCTAGTAAAGTGTACTACATGTGCCCAGGGCCTGCTAATTATTTGCTACTAGTGTAGGGTGACCAGACGTCCCGGTTTTCCCCGGACGGTCCCCGTTTTTGGAGAAGTGTCCCCGTGTCCCGACACTTTTCTCCAATTCAATGAAATGTCCGGGTTTTTAAACAGTGTCCGGGTTAAACATACAAATGTCCCGGTTTTTCATTTGTTTCGGTTGTTTGAGCATGCGCGTGCATGCTCTCTTTGCACTGATTAAAGCGTGACGTTTAGGTGAGCGTTGTAGCAGGAAGGGAAATCGGGCTTTGAATGGGATGGGGGGTGGGGAGAGGTGCTCCTTTCATTCCACAGCGTGAGGTTCAGCGCTTTGAATGCGACCTCTGTCTCCAGGTCGAGAAGTCAAAGGATGCAATCTGCATACATTCACACCTGAATGCCGGTCACTTAGGGTGCTTCCAGAGATACCTTTGTTTTGTTAATGCAGCGCTCCTGCTCCAACAGCTACTGATGGCAGTGCGTCTTTGAATGTCTTTATTTTGTAAAAGCCTACTTGCAGGACCTGCTTATATCCTTGTTTAGAAACAGTAACCTGTTTGTACTTCGTGTCCAGGGCCGGCTTTAGGGCGGTGCGAGCGGTGCCACCGCACCGGGTGCTGGCTTCCTGGGGGCGCCGTGTTTTAAAGTTTATTATGCTTTTGAAACACCTGCTGCAGCGTTTCTTTCCCCCAGCAATTACCAGGCCTCACATAAATGTCAAGATAACTCGTGTGATTAATAATCTTCCTGGAGAGAGATCAGCATTTTGTATAGTTGAGGTTTTGACTTCGGTGAAGTTAGTGTAGAGGGTTAACATGCCTGCTGCAAAGAACCTGTACCAAGTAGATTACAGAGTGCGTATGATGTAAACAGATCAGCAGATTACTGCTTTCAAACGAGATATCCTTTTGTTACTTGCAATTTATAACTTAAAGTCCTGATATAGAATAGTGAGCTATTAACTTTCATCCTAGAACTGCATACACACTGCAAAGTATACATTATTAGAGCATTGATTAATGTTGCAAAAAGGGATAATTTGGCTAGAAATTGATTCGTATTATTAAAGAAAACTCCCAACTATGCTGTTTCTTTTTCAACTCTGCGTTTGTGCTTCTCCACACAAAGCACTCTTAAACTATACTGCCTACCAGTATGGATGACATGTGACTCCCTACACTTTTAGTCCTTTGGCTTATGTAACATTTCCTATACACTGATTACACATGCATGATTGATTGTCTCTGTGTAATGTGTGTGTGATGTGAAGTGCTCGGACACCCTACACTGGTATGAGTGGCGCTATATAACTAATTCAATGCATCTGAGAGAGTGTGGTTATGGAGACTTGGTCACTGTTAAAGGGTGCTAGTGAGAGAATCCGTGGTGGAGGTGGTCTTGGGGGGGCACCAACAAACACTGTCGCACAGGGCGCCACCAGCACTAAAGCCGTGGTCACCAACTATAGCAAATGTTGAGGCAAAGTCTGTTTAAATGGAATTAATGGTTACAGCCAATAAAAGACCTCTGATTTGTCGTCTGTAATGCTTCATCTCGGTCTGTGGAGGGAGCTGTCTTTATAGTCCTTTTTCTATGTCCATGGCAGCTGTCAAATAGTCCTACCTTTATGTCGATGGTTACTGCAAACCGTAGTCCTACTTCTATGTCTATGACCTGTCCCCGTTTTTTGTTTTGAGAATCTGGTCACCCTATACTAGTGGGATGTAGCACTGACCGTGCCACCCACATATGCAGCCTGAAATCATGTCTCAGGCCTGCCACTGCAGTGCCTGTGTGTGAAGTTTACTGCCACATCGACTTGGCATTTAAAGCTACTTGCCAAGCCTAAAACTCCCCTTTTATTACATATAAGTCACCCCTTGGTAACCCAAAGGGCAGGACGCTATACTTCTATGTTTTACATGTCCTGGTAGTGACAAACAGCTAAAGTACTTTTTTACTGCTGTAAGGCCTTCTCCTGTCATTGGCTAGAACTGGGCATTCCTTAGAATACCTTTAAGCTGTAATTCCTGATTGGAAAGGAGTAGCCTTTTCATGTTTTATATCTTTGCAATGGTAATGAGAAATCCTCTTTACTGGTAAAGTCGGATTTAACATTACTATTTTAGAAAGGCTACTTTCAGAAAGTGGACTTTTTTCTGCTTGTACTGCTCTTTGTGTCTCTAGTACACGTCTGGGCTAGGTGACCGACCCCTTTTTGTATTCCTTCTGGAGAGTCACAGACACTGCAAGGGTTGGGTGTGATTTAGCACTTATCTGCATCCATCTGCATCCCGATGGGTCTTTCTGGGCAGGTGGGAGGAAGGGGGCCCACTCTTACCCATCACAGGGTAGTAGACTGACCACATACAAAGGAATGATAACTCTCTTTGGTAGTCTGGAGTGAGTGCTGGGATTGAAAGAGATACTGGTGCACTTCAAAACCACTCTTTGAAGTTCCCCTCATATCAAAGGCCAATTTGGACGTAAGTGCTGAGTCTCTAGCCCCATCAAATCCGACTCTTATGGATCTACACAGAACCGCTGTCAGAAGAACTGTGGTGCTACACAAAATACTCAACTGGAGTCTTGGTTAATCCTTGAGTCCACACTCCGCGATAGGAGGGCATCAAGGAAGGATCGTATGCCCTTGCTCTGCCTCTTGCATCTTTACATTGAAAGTGTAATCTAGAATTTCTTCAGCACACTTGTCTATGTGGTCAATTAAATGTCTCATTAAATGCCAATAGATTTTCGTGATGGACCCACCATTTAAGCTTATCCAGTGTTTTTTTATTTTCCAACAGGTGAAATAAATACAGTAATGAACAAAAAAGGAGAAGGCATTAAACATCTCTTGTGTAGGAAGTGATGTAAAAACAGTACACCTCGCAATTTCTTCCCTTGAAGGCTAATGCCTCGCCAAAGTCTTTTTCTGCAGCAGAAAATCCAAACTGCCCAGTGTGGTCTGTACTTGGCTCTTAGAGATCACCTGATATACATTGACAAAATAACACACTGACATACTGAAACAAGTCTGATAAGGTTCTCACTACGAAGAAAGAACTAACCTGGATCAGAAAGAACACACAGAAGAGAAACCGTATGAATATCTAGAAAATGACAACACATTTATTAGGGAGAGAAATCAAGTGCAACATCAGAATATCATACTGGAGAAGAACCATATTGATGGACTGACTGTGGAAAAGTTTCTTTGCAATGAAAGACCTAATGCAGTATCAGAGTGTCCACGTAGAGGAGAAACCATATACATGCACAGAATGTGGCAAAGCATTTATAACAAATCGACAGTTGAAGCGACATCAAATGGTCCAAACTGGGGAGAAACCATATAAATGTACAGAATGTGACAAAGCATTTGTAACAAATGGAGACCTAAAGCAACATCAGAAATTCCACACTGGGGAGAAACCATATAAATGTACAGAATGTGACAAATCATTTATAACAATTGGACACCTAAAACAACATCTGAAATTCCACACTGGGGAGAAACCATATCAATGTACTGAATGTGACAAAGCATTTAAAACAAATGGAGCATTGAAGCAACATCAAAATAGCCACTCTGGGGAGAAACCATATCCATGTACAGAATGTGACAAAGCATTTAAAACAAATGGAGCACTGAAGCAACATCAAAATAGCCACTCCGGGGAGAAACCATATCAATGTACAGAATGTGACAAAGCATTTATAACTAATGGAGACCTAAAAAAACATCAGAAAATCCACACTGGGGAGAAACCATATAAATGTACAGAATGTGACAAAGCATTTATAACTAATAGAGACCTACAACGACATCAGAAAATCCACACTGGGGAGAAACCATATATATGTACAGAATGTGACAAATCATTCAAAACAAGTAAAGGTCTTAAACGACACCACCAAATCCACACAGGGGAGAAACCATATAAATGTACAGAATGTGATAAGACATTTATAACACTTGGAGAGCTAAAGCGACATCAGAAAATCTACACTGGGGAGAAACCATATCAATGTTCAGAATGTGACAAATCATTTAAAACAAATGGAGGGCTAAAGCGACATGAGAAAATCCACACTGGGGAGAAACCATATAAATGTACAGAATGTGACAAATCATTTAAAACAAATGGAGAGCTAAAGCAACATGAGAAAATCCACACTGGGGAGAAAGCATATCAATGTACAGAATGTAAAAAAGCATTTATAACAAATGGAGGGCTAAAGCTACATCAGAAAATCCACACTGGGGAGAAAGCATATCAATGTACAGAATGTGAAAAAGCATTTATAACAAATGGAGGGCTAAAGCTACATCAGAAAATCCACACTGGGGAGAAAGCATATCAATGTACAGAATGTGAAAAAGCATTTATAACAATTTTACATCTAAAGCGACATCACACAATCCACACTGGGGAGAAACCATATAAATGTACTGAATGTGACAAATCATTTAAAACAAATGGAGAGTTAAAGGGACATAAAAAAATCCACACTGGGGAGAAACCATATCAATGTACAGAGTGTGACAAATCATTCAAAACAAGTAAAGGTCTTAAACGACACCACAAAATCCACACGGGGGAGAGACCATATAAATGTACAGAATGTGACAAAGCATTTATATATAATACAAACCTACAACAACATCTGAAATTGCACACTGGGGAGAAACCATATAAATGTACAGAATGTGACAAAGCATTTATAACAATTGGACTGCTAAAACAACATCTGAAATTCCACACTGGGGAGAAACCATATAAATGTACAGAATGTGACAAAGCATTTATAACAATTGGACACCTAAAACAACATCTGAAATTCCACACTGGGGAGAAACCATACCAATGTACAGAATGTGACAAAGCATTTGTAACAAATGGAGCGCTAAGGCGACATCAGAAAATCCACACTGGGGAGAAACCATATAAATGTACAAAATGTGACAAAGCATTTATGACTAATGGAGAGCTACAACAACATCAGAAAATCCACACTGGGGAGAAACCATATATATGTACAGAATGTGACAAAGCATTTATAACAATTCGATACCTAAAGCGTCATCAGAAAATCCACACTGGGGAGAAACCATATAAATGTACAGATTGTGACAAAGCATTTATAACAATTGGACAGCTACAACAACATCAGAAAATCCACACTGGGGAGAAACCATATATATGTACAGAATGTGACAAAGCATTTATAACAATTGGACACCTAAAACAACATCTGAAATTCCACACTGGGGAGAAACCATACCAATGCACAGAATGTGGCGAAGCATTTATAACAAATCAACAGTTGAAGCGACATCAAAAGGTCCAAACTGGGGAGAAACCATATCAATGTACAGAATGTGACTGATCCTTTTTAATCAATGGAGAGCTGAAGCAACAATAGAAGATCTCCACCGGAGAGAGACCATTCAACTGGACTGAATGTGAGAAGGCATTTATTAGAAAGTAGCATCTTATGCAACATCAGATAGTCCACGTAGGAGAGAAACCCTAGGAATGTACATAATGCAAAAATACATTTATTACTAGGCAAAGATAAATACTACATCAGAAATTCCACACTGGTGAGAAACGATATGGCTGGACTGAATGTGACTTAGCAGTTATTACAAAGCAAAGTTTAAAAATGCATCAGAATGTTCACACATAAAAGAAGCCATATAATTGTACAAAATGTGACATAGCATGTTTATTCCAAATGGAGGGTGACCATTCAACTGCACCACACGTGACAAGGTACTTATTATAAAGGGAGAATTAAAGGAATATCAGCGCCCACACTGGGGAGAAACCACATGAATGTATAGAATGTAACAAGGGATCTATTACAAAACAAAATGTAATACAAGATCCGGAAGTTCACACAGGGGAGAAAACATATGTATGTTCTGAATACCACAACGCATTCATAATAAATGGAAAACTGAAGCGAAATCTGAGAATCTACATGCAGGAAATCCAATGTATGTACAGAGTTTATTCTTCCTGTGGAAGACTTTATTAAGTTAATGCAGCATAAACAAATCCACACTAGGGAGAAACCTTATCAATGAATGGAATGTGACAAGGGATTGATTACAAAATGTAGTATATCAGAATGTTCACACAGGAGAGAAACTCTATAAATGTGTTGAATGTGACCATGCATTCATAAATGGAGAGCTAACTCGGCATCAAAAGTCAACCCTGAAGCCCTCACTGAATTTAGCAAGGCATTTATTGACAAGGGAGAGTTAAATCCGCATCAGAAAGTCCCCACTGAGAAAAATCTATATGAATCTACAGACTCAATCAATCAATGGGTATTAAGCGCGGCAAATCATCAGTGAGGTTCTCAAGGCGCTGGGTG
This sequence comes from Triturus cristatus, assembly GCF_964204655.1. Taxonomy (NCBI): domain Eukaryota; kingdom Metazoa; phylum Chordata; class Amphibia; order Caudata; family Salamandridae; genus Triturus; species Triturus cristatus. Next base: position 1,921,851,384 of record NC_140589.1, read on the forward strand.
AGGAGTTGTTGTCTGGAGGGGCCGATCAGTTGAACAGCCACGTCTTGAGTCCTTTCCAGATTCGGTGATGAGGCAGATCTCTGGTGCAGTGGGAGTTCATTCCAGGTCTTTGCAGCCAGGTGAGAGTAAGAGCGACCTCCGTTCCTTGTGCCTTAGACTCTAGGAGTTTAAGCTAGGAAGAGGAAGGCGGAATGCATGTATCTGGCGGTGAGCCATCTAAAGATCTTGTGGCGCATGCGCATTGTGAGGAAACAGATGGCAGAGATCATGTTGATTTGCTTCTTCATCGAGAGCTTGTTGTCCAGGACAATGCTGGAGTCACGGGCATGGTCGGTTGGGAAGGGGAAGAAGCCAGGTTCTGTTGACCACCATGCGTTGCTTCAAGGAGATACGTGGTTACTGAAGATGAGGACTTCTGTCTTGCCCATGTTCAATTTTAGGCAGTTGTGCTTCATCCAGTCGGTGATGTTGGCCGTGCACCTATGAAAGTTGTCTCTGGGTTTAGTGAGGTGGGTCTAGTCGGTGTAGATGACCTTCAGCCCGTGTGAACTGACAATGTTGGCTCGGGGTGTCATGTAAGTGTAGGAGAAGGGGGGCTAATGGAGGATCCTTGTGAGGTGCTGCAGATGATGTCCTTGGGTTCAGGAGTAGGGCGGGAGTCTGATTGAGTAACAAGGATAACAAACATAATACTACTGAACTGTATGGGCCCATTTGGTGACCGAAGAGCCACAGTGGGAAGTATACAAAAATAAATCCTCAGTCCTTGAATGGACAGAAGGAACAATTGATAGGTCAGTGTTTCACCATCCTGAAGACATCGATACTTGGATAGAGGCTATAAAAAAACTGGTTGCTTCGCTTTACTTGTTTATGAAAGGCTAACTGTTAATTCCACAGTGATCAAGGCTTCAGTCGAGCAGGATTTATAAAGCACGGCTAATCGCCCAATAGGTTATCCAGGCGCTTGCAGGTCCTGTAGGTAGGCTTATTCGAACAGCCAGGTCTTGAGGGCTGTTGGTCGTGGGCCTTTTTGCAGGGTTATCCCCAAACATTTTGCTTCTTCCTCCTATTTTTTCCTGACCTGTTGTTGTTTTTAGGACTCTGGGCACTTTACCACTGCTTATCAGTGCAAAAGTGTATATGCTCTCTTTGTAAACTATTATGATTGGTTCTCCCTGATTGGCATATTTTGATTTACTGGTCAGTCCCTAGTAAAGTGCTCTGGGTGTGCCGGGGCTGGTAAATCAAATACTAGTGGGCATGCAGCACTGATTGTAGCACCCACATGAGTTGCCCTAAAAAGATGTCTCAGGCCTGCCACTGCATGGCTTGTGGGCAGTTTGCTAACTGCCATGTCGACTTGGCAAGTGCACCCACTTGCCAGGCCCTAACCTTCCCATTTCTTACATATAGGACACTCTTATGGTAGGCCCAAGGTACCCCCCTGCGCAGGATGCAGTGTATGTGAAAGGTAGGACATGTACTGATGTGTACAACATGTCCTGATAGTGAAATACTGCCAATTTCGTTTTTCACTATTGATAGGCTATCTTGCCCCATAGGACAGAATGGGGAATGCTCTGTAACATTTTACAAGCATATCTTCCCATAGTATAAGATCGAAAAATAAAGTTTAGGCTCTCTGAACTTAGAATTTAATAACCCATCTCTTACTAAAGATGGTATTTAGGTCGATCCTGTAACAGCGCGCATGCGCTGTTCTGGTGAAGACTTCATGTAGGGGCTTTCGAAAACTAACCTAAGAATCGCACACGCTCATGCGTGTTGTTGGAAGTGCGTTCTCCGAGAGGCTTCGGAATACGTTCCTGACCACCCTTTGACCCACCTCTTCCAGAGTTAGGCCGAGCACTGGCGGGGAGGCCCTTCTTGGAAGGGGCTCGTTCCTAGGATCGTACACGCTGCTTACACTATTCGATAGAGGGACACCACACAGTAGTTCTTAGTAAGACAGTATACTTTATCTATAAGTTCTGGAGATCTTTATGATCCGTGATACAGCTGTTGGATCAGTATCACAATGTCGGTGGGTTCGTTTGGGGGTATGGGGGTAGCCGGACAGTCTTAAGTTTAGTGTCTCTGCAGAGTATCCTTCGCACGGCTCTTAGTCCTTGAGCTGGAGGATATGGGGTTTGCTCGGCAACTTCGTCGGTCTTCCAGGATAGGAGCGCCGCGAGTCTCTCAGCAGGCGCAGGTGGTTTCAGGTTCTCGGGAGCCGCGACCGCGTCAGCAGGGCTCAGATGGTTCAGAGTTCGGGAGCCGCGACAGCGTCAGCAGGGCTCAGATGGTTCAGAGTTCGGGGAGCTGCGACAGCATCAGCAGGGCTCAGATGGATCAGAGTTCGGGGAGCCGCGACAGCGTCAGCAGGGCTCAGATGGTTCAGAGTTTGGGGAGCCGCGACAGCATCAGCGGCGCTCAGATGGTTCAGAGTTCGGGGAGCCGCGACAGCGTCAGCAGGGCTCAGATGGTTCTGTGGGACAGGTAGCGTTCTTGGTTTCAGGGATAGGTCGATCCTCGACCAGGTCAGCAGGGCTCATTGGTCCAGGTCTTCTCTCCCGCCTGTCCCTTCAGCACCCCTTGTTATACTCCCCCTCCTCTTTGAAGTACGGAGTCCTCGCAGAGAGGGGTCTTGGTGCCTGGGGGCGGTGTGTTGGGATTTCCTGCCGCTCGGCCCTTTGATCTGTTCAGGTTGGTCTGGGAGGGACTCCAGACACCCAGCATGCGAGGCGCCCGCTCACCGGTGGTTTGGTGGCCGATCAAAACCCTCCACGGGGAGGAGATCAGAGGTGTGACAGAGACTGCGCCTCCTGGTCTTGCTTGGGGGGTTCCTCTCTCTCTTGGCTGGGCATGCGCGGTAGTGTCTAGGTTGTGCTGGGGCCCCGGCCGGCCATCGGGTTTATTGGGCCAGGGTGGTCGGAGTCTGTGATACCGGGGATCAGATGTGATGGCAGGGGTTGCTTACTGGTCGGGAGGGTCCACGCAACGAGGCCGGTCTCACACGTGCCCCCCCCCAGCTGAAAGGCGGGGAGAACTACCCATCCACTTGGGGGTTCTCCTCGCTGAAGCGGAAGAATCGGGACAGGCCGTCAGCTTTGGCGTGGTCAGTCCCGGGGCTATGTTCCACAGTGAAGTCCATCCCCTGGAGGGAGATTGACCATCGTAGCAGCTTGGGGTTTTCTCCCCTCATTTGCATCAGCCACCGTAAGTGTCGATGGTCCGTTTGAACCCGGAACTGGGTTCCGAACAAGTAGGGCCGTAGCTTCTTGAGGGCCCAGACTACGGCAAAGGTTTCTCTTTCAATGGTGCTCCACCGTTGCTCTCGAGGTGGTAACCTTCGGCTGATGAAGGCTATGGGGTGATCTATGTCTTTGTCATTGAACTGTGAGAGGACTGCCCCGATGCCGTGCTCCGAAGCGTCTGTCTGGACCACAAATTCCTGCGAGTAGTCGGGGGCTTTGAGTACCGGAGCAGTACATATAGCGGTTTTCAAGGCGTCGAACGCTTCTTGGCACGGGGGAGTCCACTGTACTTTCTTCGGGTGCTTTTTGGAGGTCAATTCTATGAGGGGGCCTGCGATGCTGCCATAGTTTTTAATAAACCTCCGGTAGTAGCCGGTGAGGCCTAGGAAGGCCCAGACTTCTGTTTCGGTCGTAGGGGGTTCCCAGGACAAGATGGCGTCGATTTTCGGCTGGAGGGGGGTGACCTGCCTGCTTCCCACCTGGTGTCCCAGATAGATCACTGAGCCCTGTCCAATTTGACACTTGCTGGCTTTGATGGTTAGGCCGGCCTGGCGCAGGGCCACCAGTACTTGCCGGAGGTGTTCGGTCCATTGGGAGCTGAATACTGCGATGTCGTCTAGGTACGCTGCGCTGAACCCCTCTAGCCCGGCCAGGACCCGGTTCACCAGCCGCTGGAAGGTGGCCGGGGCATTTTTCATTCCAAAAGGCATGACTCTGAAGCGGTAGTGCCCATCCGGGGTGGAGAAGGCGGACCGTTCCTTGGCTCCCTCGGTGAGCGCAATTTGCCAGCACCCGCAGGTCAGGTCGAAGGTGCTGAGGTAGCGAGCAGCCCCGAGGCGGTCGATGAGCTCGTCTGTGCGGGGGATAGGGTGAGCGTCAGCTCGGGTGACCGCATTGAGTCCCCGGTAGTCTACACAGAATCTTAGATCGGGGGCGACACCAGGGGCGGCTGCTTTCGGGACCAGTACTACAGGGCTGGCCCATGGGCTGTCGGAGGGTTCAATCACCCCTAGGGCTAACATCTTGGCTACTTCGGTCTGGATGCAGGTCTGGACCCGGTCAGGGACTCGGTAGGCTCGGTGTCTTACCGGCGGGCTGTCTCCGGTGTCTACGTCGTGGACACACCAGTCGGTGACCCTCGGGGTGAGGGAGAAGAGGTCTGTGAATTGTCTTAATAGCTGGCGGCAGTCGTCGGACTGTTGGGGGGTGAGGGTGGACGACAGGCTCACTCCCTCTACGGAGCCATCCTTCCCCTTAGCACATAGGGGGTCCGGAAGGGGCTCTGTGTCTTCTTCTGACCCATCGTCGGTGGCCAGGAGCAAACTCAACTCCGTCCTCACTGTTGTAAGGAGACCTCAGCTAGGCCTACCAGTGCAAGGGGTTCGCCCTTCTCTGCACAGAGTCCTCAGACAAGTAGAAGAAGTTGGCACAGAAACTGGAATAGAAAATACAAAGTTTAATAAACCTTCATGAAGTGGAACCACATTCAAACAGCACCCTGTGGTGCTGAATGAATGTAGCACACAGAGTAGAAGAACCATGGGTCTTTTATACCCACACAGGGGCTCAAAAAGAGGGCGGTACAAGTATACATGAGAAGAGTTACATACATAGATGGTCATACAGAAATGCACAGTCAACAGTAAAGGAGGAGCTAGCAGTTGCTGACTCTGGTAGAAACAACCTGATAGTTACAGACTAAAAACAGATGTATGGACAGTTAGATTCTTCTGCGCAGGCGCAGAGTAGCAGAGTCTAAGTATAACCAGTCCTTTAAACAGAGCACAAGGGTAAACAACAGTGAAGAAGGAAACAGCTCTTGGTAAGCACATGGCAGACAAAATGGCTGCCGGAAATACAAAATGGATTCCACAAAATGTACAGGATAGCCTCTAAATACCAGATGGATTCCGCTAACGCTAATTTAATCGCAGCTAATTTACGACTGACGACCCTTTTAGCGTTAGCTGAAGACATCTCCCATAATCCAGTAGGAAAACAAAAAAATATGCACATTAATTTGTAAAAAAAAAAAAATGTCTTCATTTTTCATAAATTTATCAATATCCTAATTCATTGCTAGGTGGGCATTTCTCATTCTAAATATTGTTAAGCGGGTATGTATAAGGTATAAGCAGGAGTACAAAGGGAACAGAGAATTGGGTCATACAGATAGCAGGAGAGAGTAATTACTATTATCAGAAACAGAACTATTAGCTTTCTAGTCCTAAGCAAATCCTAGAACCATCCAGTAAAAACATGTTCAAGGCTCCTATGCATTTCAGTTATCATCAATCTCAACTTCAAATTGGCCAACAGTACATATCTAATAAAAACATTTTCGCTAGACTTTTCCAGTGTTTCCTTTATGAGGGCTAGAGTATCTATTATTATTAAGGAAATGCACCATCTCTCTACTGCTCAGATGAACTTTTCTCTCATAGAATAAACATTATTCCTAATACAATTATGAAAGCAGTCAGACATATTATTACAAAAATGATCCTGGATCCAGAGGACCAGGAGGACTACACAGGACCATGAGAATTAAGATGAAGAGCTGCAAAGGGCTGCTCCTCCTCAAAAATGGGACGATCAATGGGGTACATTTCTAACAAAAAAGAAAAAGAAGTCCTTGGGAAATTAAAGCCGCTGTACAACCAACCAGAGGGGAGTCTTCTCCCTGTGTACGTTTGAGCCTCATAGGCAGGCTCTTGTTGTTCCCACGGTGGAGCTGCACAACTCGCAACTCAGGAATCATGGCCCAGTTTCAAGGGAAAAGTTTCTTCTTTCAGGATAGGGCAATCACCTACCATGGGAAATGCGCTCAGCGATCCTGTCCAGTGTCTCAGGCAGTGCACCAGTTTTCTTCATTTCAATCTAACAGGCACCAGAGACACAGCACCTGTACCCTGAACTCAAGTCCTTCCCTAACTCCGGTATTGCTCTGCTGGCACACTGCTCTTTCGTTGGGGCCATAGATTGCATTCAGTGTGCCCAGGTATCTCTTGACCAACAAAGGTGCATACTTGCAGCCACTTTGGGACCAGGATTCAGAGGCCTGATGCTAGGATCTCTGAAGCAACCTCTGTTTCAAAGGGGGTTACCTCAAGCAAAAACTGTCTCGCCTTCCTGGTCGGTCTGTGACTCTCGGCTAGACATCAAAAACTTGATCCACGATTTCTCCTTTCTGATTTGTGACCCCCTCTTTCGCCCAAGACAGTGGCAGGGGTACACACTTCACATCCCAGTGCTTCCGGCCTTCTACCTTCACTGAGGTCCTGGTTGCCAGCAATATATAGGCGAAAGGTTTCCCCTAAGTGCTTTTAGGTCCAAGAGGAGGGGAGAACGACAAACGAAGAAAGGGAACCTCTTATCTGACCTGTCTTATTCTTGTAGAATTAATCTCTTGTATACTACAAAAACCCCCAAGGTGCAAAGTTACTCAGAAAACATTTTCATTTTTTTATATAAGATATTTATTATTTACTTTTTTTAAAAGAGAAAAAGATATACATAACAGAGTATTCATGATTGTTGGGTTGGCATCTAATTCATATATAGAGCATGCACTGTATTTCCTCATAAATTTAATTTTCATAAGTGCTTGTGAACATGAAACAAAACTATATAAAAAGACTTTTGTTTAGAGACCCCAAAAAGAAAATCAAGGAAACCGTCACATCAACATTCTCACCTATCATTCACTCCTGCATACTAACAAACATTCTCCATAGATACATTTTCATTAAAAACCAACAAACCATCTCTAGAAAGAGATCCTACTTCAATTCTAATGCAAACAAAATTAGTGTGTATCCATAGATTTATGACAGTTCTTATTATGTCCTAGAATTCTGAAGTCATGACGTTTTAAGTCGAATTCTTCTGAGGATCTCCCAGAGTGTGGTTGGTGCTTCTGGTCGACGTACGTTTCGGAGACTGACTATAAGTACCACGTCTCCTTCTTCAGGACCAGTGTGTTGTTACAGATATCTTTTAACATCTGAACGGCGAAAAAGTAGGGGTTCTCTGTGTATTTGTTGGCTTGGCCTCTGATATCCAAACACCTGTTCCGTGCTCCTCATCGCCTAACTCGGCGATGAGGAAAACGACAAGCGACGCTAGCTAGGAGATTGTACCCCTGAACACAACGAGTTAAATTGCGCAAGCCAACAGGATTGACATGCAGCGTATCTGTTTAAGGACTTATGCACCTAAATAACTTGGATGAAATTGAAACAATTATCAGACACAGTGGGACCAATCGCTTTCGTTGAGTTTTTGAATAAACAGCATGTAAGAATGAGCAATGGCCTTACATGCCAAGATATACACATAAAACTCATAAAGGACCTCTAGAATACCATCGTACCCACTATATCAGTGGGAGCACGGAACAGGTGTTTGGATATCAGAGGCCAAGCCAACAAATACACAGAGAACCCCTACTTTTTCGCCGTTCAGATGTTAAAAGATATCTGTAACAACACACTGGTCCTGAAGAAGGAGACGTGGTACTTATAGTCAGTCTCTGAAACGTACGTCGACCAGAAGCACCAACCACACTCTGGGAGATCTTCAGAAGAATTCGACTTAAAACGTCATGACTTCAGAATTCTAGGACATAATAAGAACTGTCATAAATCTATGGATACACACTAATTTTGTTTGCATTAGAATTGAAGTAGGATCTCTTTCTAGAGATGGTTTGTTGGTTTTTAATGAAAATTTATCTATGGAGAATGTTTGTTAGTATGCAGGAGTGAATGATAGGTGAGAATGTTGATGTGACGGTTTCCTTGATTTTCTTTTTGGGGTCTCTAAACAAAAGTCTTTTTATATAGTTTTGTTTCATGTTCACAAGCACTTATGAAAATTAAATTTATGAGGAAATACAGTGCATGCTCTATATATGAATTAGATGCCAACCCAACAATCATGAATACTCTGTTATGTATATCTTTTTCTCTTTTAAAAAAAGTAAATAATAAATATCTTATATAAAAAAATGAAAATGTTTTCTGAGTAACTTTGCACCTTGGGGGTTTTTGTAGTATACAAGAGATTAATTCTACAAGAATAAGACAGGTCAGATAAGAGGTTCCCTTTCTTCACCTGGTTGCCAGCAATGCCTGTGCTGGTTACCTTCACTTTGACTTCAAGCTGGACTGGTGCTGACTCCTCAAGCTGGATCTGATGTCCGCGCCCCTCTGGCAATGGTTGTAAAGCAGCAAATATCTATTGGTGGACAGAACAAAAGGTCTTTAGACAAGGCACAGAAATAATCAATCAACAGAGAGGATAGTGTTCCTAGTCTAGGGACGCCCCATATATTAACAAGGCACCCTGGAACCACTTTCATCTATGTGAGAGTAAATAAAACAACAGCCTGGACCTATTGGCAAGTATATAAGGAACTCTTTGGTGAACTGACAAGAGTAATACGTCACCCAATCCCAAGCAGTCAAGGAAGTTTGTGTTCATTTATTAAATTCTGAGGAAAAGAGAAAAACAATACAGACATACTCCAAATCCTTACATCTGTATTTTCCTATCTTAATCATCTGAAGACCCTCAAGAAAAAGGAAATGTTATACACTTTTACTCATAGACTTTGCATTACTTGTACAGGACTGCAGACACTTCTAAAATGATTTTTCTTAATAAAAGCACCTACATTGTATACTTAGGACCATGCTCTCGTGTTATAGGAGCAACAGGAAAATCTAACACTGCTAATTTAACAAGGATTCCTATTACATAAAGAACTAAAAACTTCAACATAATGGGTACATGTTCTCCAGCGGAACATCTTGTGACTAACAGACTCCTATAAAACAATATTTTCCTCAAAAATGTTTGCTAAGGATCACATGGGCATCTTCCCTGCATTCTACTTTTTCACAATCCAAACTATGCAACATCAGTTCTAGTAAGGACTGTCAGTTTATTTACACAGACTAGCTAATAAAAAGTAGCAATGCCCTTGCAAAAACTGTAAGTAGCATGAGAATATCAAACAATAGTGGTGTTATCACCTGAGAATTTTAGAATAAAAACCACCCACAGCTAGTTCCCCTTAAAGATCAAATAAGGGAACAGCAATCTAGACTACTCATCCTCTCATAATTCCATCAGAGAGGATGGGTAGTAACATAGCAAAATACATTTATTCATTTTATTAATGTTAATAATGTTTAAAACCGTATTACTGAATAGCCAATTAAATGTCTCATGGCTATTTCACAGACAGTTTAGGGAAAAAGAGAGAGAACACATACATTTGCCTACCCTTTATTTGTAGAGGAGCTAGCCTCCTCCCCCACTTTTGACAGTAGGAAACCTATAATAGGTTTCATTATGTCAACACTGTCAACCCCAATGTATAGCAACTGGGCATAAACAAACTCTGAGGAGCTAAATAGCACATTGAGCTAGCTAAAGAACATATTCCCTTAGCAAATGTAGTAGTGTGACATGAGGCCGTATGAATTCAAACGAAATACCATTGCTTCCTGAATTCAGCCCTAAAAGCATCAGTGCTATATATATGGCTGAGACATTGTCTTTTAAAGAGAGGTCACATATACCATTATACTATAGTCATTGAGTGCACAAAAACTTGCTTTTGCCAAAAAAAAAAAGGTAAGCAAAACCTCTTTCTTTCCCTGCCCTGCCATTTCGTCTTTCAAAGGTCGAAATGTCAAAACACATATTGCTCTGAGCCCTGCCAGGCTTCTAAATGTAGGAGTTCGGCCTTTAACCTATGCAGCTGTTCCATCTTGTATACAAGGTTGTCATGCAGTCGTACAAATTCAAAGTGACCATGAAGACTGAAAGCACGACAGCAAACCCACTGTAATCCTGCCTATCAGCAATTCAGAGGTAAGCTTAATAACTTCTGCCAGTTTGTGTACATATGTATATTTGTAAGCAGTGTGCCGAGTGCTTGTCTAGCAGTATAGATGTCAGCTATTAAGTCTATGCTTAAATATGTGCATTTACTGGATCCTAAGGCAGTTTATGTCGCAGTCCAACGTCCTCAGGGTCGCACGATGCTGTAAGGGGTCCACCTCCTGATAACCCCTTGGTCTGGTATATGTATGACAGACACAGAAGGGTGATCAGGCGAGGGAAGGAAAGGAAGGGAACTGCGGGGAGGGAGATCTGAAAGAGAAAGCACAAGCGTTTTGGTTCGGACAACCCCTAAACCCCCATTACTCCAGGCGATCCCTATCTTTCCCCTGATGTACCTGTAAATTAAAGAGGGCACTCTTGCCTGGCGGACCCGGAGAGCCGAGGATCAGACTGTTCAAACCTAGAGAAAGGGACACGGTTTAGCCAGCGATTACCCCCTCTAGGCAACAGCCCTCTGGTCCTCTCCCAGAACAAACTGACATACCACAAATCTGGAACCTCGGGTATAACAGGGGGAGGGGATAGACGTATGCCAGAAGTCTCCTTTCCGCCCCTGTATATAAGACAAAGAAACAATTGAGTTGCAGCTAAGCGTCAGACCATAATGCTGCCTGCTGCTATTTCCACAGATTCTGCACGAACTCAGAGCGCTATTCCCATACTCCTGGGAGGGCGCTAGCCAAAGGCAAAATTCCCTCAGCGTCTCAGGGAGGCAATTCCTCCGATAATCCAGCGGGCGTGCCTTGCACTGTTCCCCTGGAAAGGTTCTCACTGTTGCATGAACAAGGAGCGACTCTGATCCTGTGAGTCGCTATGTACAACAGAACATGACCATGATCAATAGTTCACACCGCCACAGCGGTTCCGCAATGCCAAGGCAGGCGTCCAACGGAACCGCAGCGGTACAGTCTCAAACTTGCTCTTCGCAAGGACCGGAAACAATACTATTCGTTACTAGGTAACACAATCAGCGCAAATGCAAGGTTGGTGCCGAGCACCCCTACCAGTACGCCAATCGTCCTCTCTCGAACACGTCCTCTCGGGAACCTGGAACCAAAATAACCGGCACCCGCTCGATGCCGGATGTTCCCTTTTCTGCATCTTCGCTACGTGCGTGATGACTTTGGAGCGTCATCACGCAATGCGCACCGGGACTTGTAGTTCTTTCTCTCCCGTGTGCCTCGGGCTGTCAGTGCTCTCCTGTGAGCCACAACAGTTTAAAAGCTGCTCTGACTGGAGAAACCTCATTTTAATAGTGAATTTTACTCAATTTCGACTTTGATGTTTAGGGCACTTAAAAATGAATATCCTACAATGTTTTTGCATAATAGTCATCCCCAGAATGTCCTCTACATATCCCAGAGATGTGGCATCAGAAATATATAATGTATACCCTTATAAAAATAAGTTTTGTACGCCTGGGTAAAGTGACATTTCACATGTAAGTGACCCCCTATTGCTGTATAGCACGGCTTAAATTCAGTTTGGATGCTAGGAGGTCACAGCATCATGATTAGGCATTATGAATAGAAAAAAATGAATTTAATGCACCTATGTTAAATAACATTTTTAATATAATCAAAAATATTTTTTTTTAATAAATCTAATCATTTTGATGAGTCCACATATGAAAAGCAAGCTGCATCCCTTTGCCTATCATATTTAAATGCATTCATTCACAGCCCTAAGAACAGAAGCTTAATTTGAAAACATGACAACTTTTTGCGCCACCATTCACAAGAATGAGCTTATAAAAAGAAAACTTTAAGAAAAGGAAATCCTGTTAGATATTTTCTCATTACCCAAAATACTGAACCTCATTTGGTGAAACCCTTTACAGCATTCTAAAATGCAGAGTTTTCACTCTGAGGAAGTCTTAGCTAAGTAAACATTCCTGTTCCATTTGTGGCCTAAAAAAACAACAGCAACAACTGTTTTGCTCATCAGCAGTAAAGGCGCTTCTCAGGGTTGCAACATGATCATGGTGGCAGTCTTATTTAAAACAGACATTTCAAGTGTTAAGATGTGGGTGTAATACAGCAAAATCCAATGTATTCAGATGATGTGTTTACCCATTTCATTTCATTTCATTTCAAAACTTTATTCGATTCAGAACAAAAGAATCATAAAAGTCAAATTTCATTTACAAACATTATTTCAAAATCATTTTTAAAAGAGATTCTTACAATTATAACACTAAACTGTTAAAAATTCATTAGCTAAAATAATCACAAATGAGAACCCCATAGCTGTTACTTCCAATCAGATTAAATGATTTCATTGGTTCTTCGTGCCAAGGCATACATTGAGGTGCCAGTTAAAACAAATAAGAAAATCAGAAAATCACGCTGCAGTAATACACAATATACATGATCAAGGGTCAGCTTAATGGTGCCAGATTTAGCCGTACCGTTTTCTAATCAAAAGTGACACCCGTATAAAATTTAGCATTGCACAGCATACACCAGGTGAAGATAGGGATAATAAATATTCATAGCCCTCTTCATAATGGCATGGTTGCTTTTCCTTAAGGATCGGCTTGATAAACCTAATTCTCGGGTCCTTATATAGGGGACAGAAAAGAACAATATGCATCGTGCTTTGGCTATCTTTGTCATTGCAAGGACAGGGGGGCAGTCTCTCACACCAACCCCCCTGTTTAGGAAACGCAAAGAGAAAGTGCAGGGTGTGTAACCTAAACCTTGTCAAGTAGAATCGCCATTGCACATGGTTTGTGAAGGATAAATAAAACTGGTGCAGCAGTGTAGCCTTAGGAGCATAAGGGCCAACCAGGGAATTCACAAAAGGTGATTTCCAATAAGTTGTTTTAATTACAGCTTTGATATTTCCCTGTATATTTTCGGAGTTGTCAAAAATGTCACCCAGGCCTAATTTATAAAACATTTCATTTACATAAAATAGCCAGGGGATCTGTTTCATGTTTGCCAATTTTAAACAATCCCGGAGGATATCTCTAGTGAGCTGCAAATCCTCTGATTGCCATATTTTGCCCCATAACAATAAAGGTGAAAGGCGAATGGTGTCACTCACATAACTTAAACCTATTTCGTTGTGAGCAAATCTGTTTGAGGAACCTGATGGAATAGCCAATACACGCTTTAAAAATTTATTCTCCATGATCTGTAATGAGTCAGGGCTCTCAGTCCCCCAAACTCCTGCCCCATAAGTAGCAACCGACAAACATTTCGCTTTATACAGAGTTTTTAAATGTATGACAGGTTTTTGTCCTAGTTTGCCACAAAAACGAAACAGACTCTCTATAGAGCGGCTAGCACTTTGAACTCGAGTCTGCATTAACGGGGCCCAACTTAGTTTGTTGTTGAAGAGGTTGCCCAAATAATTAAAGTTTTCAACCTTTTCAATGGTAGAGTTATTAACTACAAACTTTCTAGTTTTGGTGCCCTTTGGGCCACAGACCATGGCAAAGGATTTGGCGAAGTTTACCTTAAGGTCTAGGTCCAACATGAATTTGTGGAAGGCATCAAGACAGTGCTGCATACTGTTTCCTGTGAGTGTCATAAGCACCGTGTCGTCGGCGTAAGAAAGCATTGGAATGCTCCTGCCGTTGACCTTTGGAAAATCATGACAGTTATCCAACAGGTATTTTTCCAAACCATTGGTGTACACAAGAAACAAAAAAGGAGCTAATATGCACCCTTGTCGAACGCCCTCAGTTGAGAGGATAGGCTTAGTTTTCTCTCCCCCAGGCCCAAACCTTATGGCTACAGTAGTTGATTCATGGAGTCTGCGGAGCAGGGTGACCAAGGGTTCCTCGAAACCCATGACCTCCATCATTTGCCATAGCTTGCTCCGACACACAGTGTCAAATGCACTTGAAAGGTCCATGAAGGCAAGGTGGATGGAGGATTTCCTTGCCTTCATGTATTTACCTATGATCAGGGCCAGGTTCAGGCACTGTTCAACAGTACCTTTACCTTTCCTAAACCCATATTGGGAATCGACAATAAGGCCCACCGAATCTGCCCAAGTTTCCAATCTAGCTAAAATGACCCTACCCAGTATCTTACACGAAGCATCAATTAATGAGATTGGGCGATAGCATCGGGGATCTGATCTATCGCTCTTCTTAAAAATTGGCACCACTACTGCCTCCTTCCATGATGCCGGAATACGGCTAATAACAACTGCTCTAAAAACATTTAATAACAGGGGGGCCCAAACCTTAACATTATATTTAAAAAAGTCCAAAGGCACAAGATCAGGGCCGGGAGCTTTTAATAGTATGCCTTTCGACAGAGCATCTTCCACTTCTTGTAAGGTCAACGATGCGCTCAAAGACAAAGAAGACTGAGAGACCACCAAATCCCTAACGTCTCCTAATGATGGATCATTGGATAAAGTACCATGTGGGTTAAAGATGTTCCCAAAATGTGATTCCCATGTTTCGCATGCAATCTGCATCACAATGTTGTCCTTGCCATTACTTGTAAAAAGGGGGCGATTGATAACTTCCCAGAAGAGCCTGCTGTCCTTCAATTCCGAAGCCTTCTCTAGATCTTCCCAGGCTTGGTTTTTTAGGTCCAACTTCCTTATTCTTATGGCTTCTTTATATGCCAGTCTAGATGCTCTAACCACTTCTATGTCCCTGGGTTTTTGTTTTAATGCCGCTTTCAAGGATCTGTGTGTTGCCGAACATGCGGCATCAAACCATCTAGGACCAAGCATTTTGCTTTTACCAATTGGTTTTGTGAGGCGTTCGGCTACATACCCACATAAAGATTCAAAATTCCCTATAACCTTTTCAGGTGTGGTTATAGGTGTTAAGCATGCCTCGTACTCAGAGCTATATCTATTTAGGATCTCAGCCTCAAGACCTGCTGCGTCTATTTTGCCCCATTTAAGTGTGATACCTTTGTTCCTACTATACTTTACTGGTTGCTCCCAGACAGAATGTTTGGGTTTAACGGGACAAAGCAAGGATAAATTTAGAGGATTGTGGTCGCTAGCAGCATTAGCGATCACTTCCAACTTGTCAACATGATGGAAGTGTCCACTAGAGACAATTACAAAGTCAATAAAGCTCATCATACCTCTACTTCCCTGAAACGTCGGTATTGGAGCAGAATTTGGACCAACCCAGGGTTCCACTATACATAGATCATTTAAGATAATGATGTTGTTTAGAGCGTCCCCCTGGGGTGTATGTTTAAAGTGTAACAAGGGTTGATCATGGGAGTCACTCAAACCACACGCCTTCGAGTCCCCATAGGTGCATAATGAGCAGTTAAAATCTCCCACCCAGATGACAAATAGTAGGGGTTGCTCGAGGCGTGCCCTGGCTATGGCCTCCTCCAATTTCAACATTACGCTTGTCTCTTTGTTGTCAAAGATGTTATAGTACCAGTTAATCAGCAGCAATGGTTCAGGAAACAAATTAACCAACATTAACACTTGAAACCATGGCGAGTCAACTATCTTAGAAGTTACGAGATTACATAGTTTTAAAGATGTTGCCATCATTAGGCCCCCTTTTGCCCTACCCGCTTGTGAGGGTATCGCAAGGGTGTTAAAAGCTTGAAAGCCCTCGATGTTCTGAGTGGATCGGCTCCAAGTTTCCTGAAGGCACATGATGTCATAGTCACCCACAAAATCTAACCATGCCTCGTCCTCCAATCTTGAAGCGAGCCCGGCAATATTCCAGGAAATAAGGCGCATCCTTACAGCACTTTGGTTTTTTCTGCCTAATTCAGGTAGTACTTCCGGATTGTGCCTTAAGATGATTGGACTTGGTTCACTTTCTTTAGTATGGCCAGCCTCAGGGACTTGGGGGTCGGATGTACAATCATCACCAACGAAAACATTTTCCCGTGAGTTATCGTCACAGCTTTCTCCCTTCTCCCTCTGGCTCAGCTCTCCTGATATCAGAGCGTTAGTATCACCGGGAGAACTTAGTGGTAGTCAGTCTATCTCTTCCATTCCCGCAAGTGCATCAAAGCGGTTTCTTAGGGGGATATTACTTGGAAACCGTCCTAGATAATCTTCCCCCTGGAATCGTGGTCTTAGTTCATTATACCGGGTTTGCAAGGAGTTGTTATTGTTATAGAGTGATCCCCTAAAGAAACCGTCATACTGTTGCCGAGGGCCCCAGTTGTTTTGGATTGGCCAATCGGCTCTATTTCTACGGGCCCACCCAGGATGTGTTTCACTGTTCAATGTCTGCCCAGTGTTTTTATAAAGCAAAGTCGCGGGAGGAAAATACAAATTTGGATACAAATATTCCAGACCTATACATTGAATATCCCCAGCTCTAGCAAATCTTGGTTTACCACAGATGATATTTTTTACCCAAGTATCACTGAAGTTGATCAGAATACAGTCCCCCTCTAGGTCCTTATCACTTGGGCCCACCCAGGGAACTCTGCGTACGCTAAGTATTTTTGTTTTAGATTCAGGAGGGAGTGGTCTGTTATTATTGAGCCAGTATATTACTTTATTGTATAATTCCTGGTTTGATTCCATTTTGTTAAACAAAACTGGGGGTACTCCTGTGAGTATTGCCATAAAAGGAGCTGAATCTGGGGGCAAGTTTGCAGGTGGTAGTTTCCTTTTATGTGCTCTCTCGTTGTCATTGTTTACTGCAGGCCCCTGCAAAGATGTTTGTTTTGACCCTTGGGTAGTTCCCTGTTTAGAAGTAAAAACTTCTGATGTTGGTACTGTGCTACCCATATTTTGGTTAGGGGGCCCCACAGTGCCCGCCACTACAGGTTTGGTACGAGCTAATGGAACAGGTTTTGTTCGTGCTAAGGGGACCGATGCTGCCTTAGGGTCAACAGGTATAAGTATTTCGGATGGTTTGCTGGCATTTTTATTCTCTCCCCCTTTCTTTGAATTACTATTATTGGCGATACTGTTTTTATTATTGTTATTAGTACCCCCCGCCTCGAGTGATTTGTTTTTGGTTACTAGAGTTTCAAGGGAGTTGGCGTTAAGAGAGATAAGGTGTTCCAGTTGGTCTAATTTTAGATTAACAATTTGAATTTTCTCTAAAACAGGCAGCAAAAGCATCTGAACCGATTTCTCAATCATTATTATTGGTGTTAAATGAGAAAATTTTCTGTCCTGAGTCAACTGGGTGAGTGCCCTTTTGTTTAGTTAGATTTGTCGGAACTTTAGATGGCGCTGGCTTCGCTGACTTAGTTCTAGTTCCTTTTCTATGGTTTCCCCCTCTTTTACGTTTATTCAGATTGTTTGGTTCCCGCTCACAGTCTACTACATGATCTTGTATATGGATGGGCCCATTTCTGCTCAAATTGCCGTCTAGGGCGTTATCCCCCGTAATACCTGATGAGATAGGTATAAGAGTAGGTGTGGATGCTTCAGCTTGGGAGTCCCCTGGGTCTGCTATCATGGTCATCTGGGAGTCAGAGAGTGCCACTAGATTTGGACTAGCCTCTAGGTTGCTATCTGCACTATCTGCACTTTTCTCGGGAGTGGGTGCCTTATTGGGTGTGATTTTAAAGGCAATATCTCCCAGGGATGAGCGTTTGCCTGTTATTAGATCTAAGGACAAGCGCTTTTCGGTAAGGGTTATTTCTTTTTCCAAGATAACAGTTGCCCGAGTTATAAAATCGTCTAAGGTTCCAGTGGCTTTCCCATTGTTCGTTTTTACAGTAACCTGTCTACCCTTCCCTGAGCGCAAAGACATCATGTGGGTTCTAGGAAACAACTAAATGAATAATAATACTAAAACTTACAATCAAACAATTTAAAATAAGAGATCTGGGATAGAGAGGGAGAGCAGCCCAGATGGAGCGGGCGCGAGTTCCTGGAACTCCTAGAAAATGGAGTCACAGCCCTCTTGCTCGCAGCCCTCAGCCCCTGTTTTACCCCAACAACAGCTTTAGTCCAGTGGGGAAAGCGCCCCTCTACAAAGCGGGACCCGAACTGCGGGTTCCGCGAGGCGTGGGCAAAATTGCGTTAAATGTCCTAAAGGAATCCAAGATGGCAGTGGCAGGTCTGCTAGATGGTCCCACGGAGTATGAGGTAAGCCGGTATATGATCACCCGGTCTTTGGGGGCGGGGGTGGAGAGGGAGGGAGAGCAGCCCAGATGGAGCGGGCACGGGTTCCTGGGCCTCTTGAAAATGGAGTCCCAGCCCTCTTGCTCGCAGCCCTCAACCCTCAACCCCTGTTTTTATCCCAGCAGCGGCTTCAACCGAAGAAGAGAAGCGCCCCTCTATGAGGTGATACCCACACAGCGTGGAGGAGGTTGGAATTAATGTCAACAAGCAAAGACAGGAGGGAAAAAAGGAGTGTAAAATGCTCCCACAAATGAGAGGCAACAGAAAATATCACAGTACCTTAGTCAATAGTCCGAATGGAAGGGCAGAATCCAGGAACATACAAGTTAAGGGGGGTGGCCCTGCCCTGGCTCCGACTGGCGATGACGGGCAAGGAAGGGCCCGCCCTTGGCCCGGGCTTCGCCCGGGCGCTGCCCGCGCGCGTCCCGCGCTGCGAGACTGCTGAGGGCCTTAAATGAGTCCCGGGCGCTGCGTGATGACGTTTGCAGCAAGCGCCGGGTGCTAGGAACTCTGGGGGAGGTAGTCTTTTCAGGGCCGTTCCCCTCACGGCGGCGATGTTGAAAGAAAAGTCAAAAATGCCCCCAACGCTGGCCGTTCCCTTCACGGCAGGTTCGTAGACAGCAAAGCAGAGCAACAGTGAAAGTATCAGCGTGTGTTTACCCATTAATATCTAATACAATGTATCTAAAGAAAATTCTTTATAATTATCTATTTTATTATAGAACACGCAATTTCGTTTTTTAAGGCCTGTTATCCCCATATAAAGAATATGAAAAAGGAAACCTGATTTCCTTAAAGTAATCAAAGGCATACTTATACACTTCCAAGGAAAAAGAACAGGATTTAGCTAGTGCGATATTTAGAAAAATTCAGGT
Source organism: Triturus cristatus (assembly GCF_964204655.1). Classification (NCBI taxonomy): domain Eukaryota; kingdom Metazoa; phylum Chordata; class Amphibia; order Caudata; family Salamandridae; genus Triturus; species Triturus cristatus. The sequence goes on from NC_140589.1 coordinate 1,921,870,501, forward strand.
CACCTTTTTGCAGGGGCTACAAATCATAATGGTTCCATAATATCCAATCTGGAAACATATGACCGACGGCTGCCTGTCTATAAGAGAAGGGCAGTCATGGCTAACCACAGGTGACACATATTTTAGTCTTGCATAACTTTTTTTTATTCATCTCCAATACCAATTAGACATACACTGATAACGTGTTGTCTGCCATTTTGACAGCATGATAATGATAATATCATATCTGTGGAATTTAGTAATTTTGAACAAGTTCCAGCCAACTGCTGCGCAAAGATAGACGTCGTCACGACCATCTCCTTACCTCATAGGAAAACTTGTACTAGTATTAAAATAGAATTGTCAATACGACACAAAAACAAAACATATATAAAGTAAAAATACGTATGCCAAGCCATCAGTAGACCAAACACAGAAAGCATAGACAAATTACAATAGCATATATAAATGAGCAGTGATGCGCAATTACTGAACGTACAGCTCAGAGTCGAACATTCTGGCCTGCTTAATTTGTCAGGCTTAAAATCAATAACTGATTTCATTGCTTTACTCACCCCCATCTGACAGTAGGTCATCTTTATGATGACCAGCTGTCAGCTGAACCGACTGTGTCGCTGCTGACGCATAGGTCATCTTAATTTTAAATTTCTAAAAGCAAAATTACTTCACTGATATTCCATGTTAGCTTTGGGCCACAATTTCCACTGTGAAAATTAATTCTTAATTGGAAAATCGTTTTTATATAGGCATATAGCCCTTAAAATTTCAAGCAAGAGCATCATTTTACTTTTTGTCTAGGATTAATGCAACATTTAAAAAAATAAAAACAGTCTTCCATGGAAATTATTTTCCAAGGGCACTGCACCTTTTCTTATTTCGTTTTCTAACTGGTCTTGCACAAAATAGAACCAAGGAAGGCTTCTTGTGTTTCGTTTCTCAGCTGCCCTGTCATATCAGAGAAGCTAAAAATAGCCCCTCAGCGCAGAACCAGCCACTGCAAGCACTCCTGGCCCCCACCTCTTTCCAAGGCTCTCCTGCTGCAAGCATTACACATTTTCATGTCAGAGAAGCTTTCTAAGCAGTGATTTCACCTCCTGGTTTACTCGCTCCTATTTCTAGCCCCCACCTTACAGGCTTCAAGGTCAAAATCTGCCTCGCACAGCCCTGAAGCTGTCAAAGACAAAAAGCCTTCCTAATTCTGCAATAATTTGCCCTATGGAAAAATTAATTTTGATATACAATTTCTTTTCAGGGGGTCATAATTTTTATTGTCTATTCTCAGATTAGCAGGTTCAGCTTAAATTAGAACCTACAACCATTTGGACCCAGCACATTGGCTCACTGAACCACCAAGAACACAAAGCTGCATAGGAACAATTTGAAAATTCGAAATACCCACAATTTTCTCAAGCTAAACTTTTAACCGGTCCCTAATTACTTTTCATTAATACTTTTGTACATTAAGGGTGTCATCAAATCACAGGGGTTGCTCTTTCTCTAGCTAAACCCCTCTCAATTTCCTTTCACGATGCATTGATGGTGATGAGACCAAATTAAACTTACTCCTTAACAATTTCACTTCTCAGAATTCTTTCACATATTCACAGTCATTCAATCACACGCTTTTTCCAGTGCTAGCAACATCTAAAACACAATTTACCACACCACGACATTTAAACACACATTTAACCCACAGATCAACACTTAAGACAGAAACAAAAGACAGCCCACAGACTGTACTTAAACCAAACCATTTGTAAATACTAGTTGCAAGTCATATTCACTAGATTTGGCTGGCAGAACACCAGGAAAAACGCTCTGCATCTCACCACTTATGAATGTTACTAAGTGCACAGACCAGGATCCTTTCTATGTACATATTTAGTTCCTCGGGGTACTAGTCAATAAAGAATAAATACTTTTATATACCTAAACCTAGTTAAGTATCCCCTCTAGGGGAGCCGGCTAATTATATACAAAAGAAATGGTACATCCAAGAAAGCAACACATTCATTCATTCACGCACTTTTTCTCCCACATTCGTACACAATCAAACATCTCTTGCCTAGTCTTTCGCTTAAACATACATTGTTCCACATACTCAATCTTTCGTAAATCAAATGACCCATACATAGGCCAACGCAACTCGGGATCCTTACGAGTGTATTTATTCCATAATGCGCTGTACATTATAGAAGAAAGACCATACTTAATATACATATCCCTATTAGGCGTCCCCTCCGGGGGGGGGGCGGTTGTGCTTCATCTTACTCTCAAATTGGTACCACTACAAAAGCAACATGTGCTAAAAACAGGCATGCCAAAAATAGTGCAGAATATGCAGTATTATAATCAAAGTAGCACTTAAGGTACCTTTAGTACGATGTGCCGTTCAAATCAATTCAGATAGAGAAAATTCTCCTCATTACCTGCCTATATAGGTTGCAACTTATATAAATCTGATAACAAACCAAGTTGGCCAACACCAATTCTCCAAATCAAAAAGCCACAGTAAGCGTTACTAAACTACCTTACCAATCCCAGGCATCAAAACCAACAGCAAGCGCCGCAGACACTTACCAATCACTTGGTGTCCAGGTTCCAACTGCCAAGTTCTAAAATCAACCAAATGGTCACTGCACGGCGAATCAACAGAAGAGGACCGGCACCACCTGGATGGTCAAATCAGAAGGAAAGGAAAAACGCCGTGGTTGCCAAGACTCGGGTCTTATCGGGCAGCGATCGCGTCCAGAGCGAGATTCCAATCCTTCGTCGCGACCAATCATTTGGGCATCCGAGTCACCGATGAGCCCCACGTTGGGCCGCCAATTTGTTGTAAGGAGACCTCAGCTAGGCCTACCAGTGCAAGGGGTTCGCCCTTCTCTGCACAGAGTCCTCAGACAAGTAGAAGAAGTTGGCACAGAAACTGGAATAGAAAATACAAAGTTTAATAAACCTTCATGAAGTGGAACCATATTCAAACAGCACCCTGTGGTGCTGAATGAATGTAGCACACAGAGTAGAAGAACCATGGGTCTTTTATACCCACACAGGGGCTCAAAAAGAGGGAGGTACAAGTATACATGAGAAGAGTTACATACATAGATGGTCATACAGAAATGCACAGTCAACAGTAAAGGAGGAGCTAGCAGTTGCTGACTCTGGTAGAAACAACCTGATAGTTACGGACTAAAAACAGATGTATGGACAGTTAGATTCTTCTGCGCAGGCGCAGAGTAGCAGAGTCTAAGTATAACCAGTCCTTTAAACAGAGCACAAGGGTAAACAACAGTGAAGAAGGAAACAGCTCTTGGTAAGCACATGGCAGACAAAATGGCTGCCGGAAATACAAAATGGATTTCACAAAATGTACAGGATAGCCTCTAAATACCAGATGGATTCCGCTAACGCTAATTTAATCGCAGCCAATTTACGACATCACGAAGTGGGGTTTGAGGCGGTTCACGTGGAGGACCCGGAGGGGGTTCCAAGGAGACTGAACGTCAACTAGATACGTGACTTGACTCTTCCGCTCGACCACTTTGAAGGGTCCAGTCCATTTGTCTTGGAGGGCGCAGGGTTTCACCGGGGCCATTACCCAGACCTGTTGGCCCGGCTGAAACTCGACCAGCGTGGCATTCTGGTCATACCAGCGCTTCATCTCTTCTTGGCTAGCCTCGAGGTTCGCCTCGGCGAGCTCCCGGAACTTCCGCGTCTGGTTGCGGAGCGCCAGGATATAGCGGAATACATCGGAAGGGGCTCCTCGGGGAACCGTCTCCCAGCCCTCTTTGACTAGGCTCAGGGGTCCCCGGACGGGTTGTCCGTAGAGTAATTCGAATGGGCTGAACCCCAGGGTTTTTGGGGGACTTCCCGGTAGGCGAACAGGAGGCAAGGGAGGAGGACGTCCCATTTTCGGCGAAGGGGTTCTTCGAGGCCCATGATCATTCCCTTTAGAGTCCGGTTAAATCGTTCGACTAGTCCATTGCCTTGGGGGTGGTATGGGGTGGTGAATTTGTAGGACACCCCACATTGTTGCCATAAGGACCTCATGTATCTTGAGATAAAGTTCGTGCCACGATCACTCACGACTTCGCGAGGGAACCCTACTCGGGAGAAGATTCCCATCAAGGCCCGGCCCACGACGGGGGCCGTCACGGTGTGGAGAGGAATGGCCTCTGGGTAGCGGGTGGCATGGTCCACCAGGACGAGGATGAACCCGTGGCCCTGGGCGGTCCTGGGGTCCAGGGGTCCCATGATGTCTATCCCCACCCGCTCAAAGGGGGTACTAACAACGGGGAAGGGTTGTAATGGAGCCTTGCGCTTCCCACCACTTTTTCCGCTGGCTTGGCACGTGAGACAGGACTTGCAGTGGGCCTCGACATTAGCCCGCATTTTGGGCCAATAGAAGTGGGTAACCAGGCGATGATAGGTTTTGTCTTGGCCTAAGTGTCCTGCCAGGGGTACATCATGGGCTAGGCCTAGGAGGAAACCTCGGAAGTGCAGGGGTACCACCAGTACCCGGGCCGATCCCAGCTCGGCTGACTTCTGTTCGCTGTACAGGAGGCCGTTTTCCCAATATACCCAGTGGGTTCCGGACTGGTCACCTGCGGCCTGGGCTTCGGCCTGCTGTCGGGGTCCAATGAGGGAAGGGCAGGTGGCTTGTTCCTTGCAGAATTCTTCTCGGGAGGGACCCCCTTCGCAGTGCCAATGGGCCATCTCGGGTAGGTCCCCTAGCTCGGTCAGTTGTTCTGGGTCTGGATGCACTGATCTGTCATTGGTAACGGGTTCTCCTTCCGGGAGAGGGTCGTCTGGCTCGGGAAGCGCGTCCCGGTCCTCGGGGACGGCGACTGGGTTCAGGGATAAGGCCTCAACTCCCTCGAGGGAAGGCGATCGGGCAGACATGGAGCGCGTGGTGGCGCATACCCATTCGGGTAGGCCCATCATCTCCAGATGGACTCTTCGTTCCACTTGTCCCCACAGGGAGCTCTTGAGGTCGTTGCCCAGGAGGCAGTCTACTGGTTGGGAGGTTCGGATGGCCACTCTCAATTTACCGGTGACTCCCCCCCCATTCGAAGGGTACCAGGGCCATCCGGCAGAGGCTCTCGGAGTTGTCCGAGAATATGACTGGACAGAAGGCGTCGGGCAGGATCTGGTCATCGGAGACAAGGTGGCAGTGGACCGCCGTGACACTCACCCCGGTGTCGCGGAGAGCCTCGACTCGGTGACCGTTGACCGTCACCTGTTGTCGGTATTTTTTTGTGTTGGCGGGTAGGGGGGTTCCGGGAACCATCTCTCGGTCCCCCAGGGAAACCAGGGCCATGGCTGCTAGTTCCCACTCCTCGGAGTCTTCCATCTCCTCTCCTAGGGCCACGGAAGCCATTTGACGGGCTGGAGGGGCTGTCGCTGCGGGTCGTTGGTACATGGGACACTGGGGGTCACTGGCATAGTGTCCGGTCTGTTGGCAGCGGAAACAGGTGATCTTGACTCGGGGTCCCGGCCTGGCTGGAGGTGGGGCTGGAAAGTGCCGGGGTTGGTTCCTGGGGGGACTAGGCTGGGGGCCCACCTGGGATTCTCTTTGTCTGCCTTGGTTCCCTCCGCCCCTCTGGCTGGGAGATCCCTAACTGGGGTGGCCGTAGTCTCCCACAGGGCCCCGGGAGGCCCGGGTGTTCACCCATCAGTCAGCCTCAACAGCCAGTTTCCGAGGATCAGTGAGCTTGCTGTCCAGGAGGTGCTGGCGTAGCTTCACAAAGCAATTTGCGGACAAGTGTTCCCATGCTATCAGGTCAAACAGTTCCTCAAAGGTGGAGACCTTGCTGCCCTTGATCCACCCGTCCAAGGCCCTGCTGTAAAAGATCACGTATTCCACCCACGTGGTACTGGGTATCTTTTTACAGTCTCGAAACCGTTGCCGGTACATCTCGGGGGTGAGTCCATATCGGCCTAATAGGGCCTCTTTCATGTGGCTGTAGGAATTCAGCACTGTGGAGGGCAGGTCCAGCAGGGTATCTCTCCCCTCGCTCAGGAACCGGCCCCACAAGCCAGCCCCCCAATCCTTCTGTGGAACTCGGTGGAAGGTCATGGCGACTTCGTAGGCCTTGAACCACTGCTGGATGTCGTTCTTGTAGTATTCCTTCACCACATCCTTGGGGATGTGGACCTTTGGTTCTACTGCGGGGAAGGTCGGTTGGTTTCCTGTGGTTCTGGACTCCTCACTCTTGGCCTTTAGTTCGATCTCTTTTAGGCTGCGTTCGTGTTCTAGTTGAAGTCTTCTTTCTTCGTGTTCTCGCTTGCGTTTCTTTTCCTCGAGTTCCCCTTGTAGGTGTAATTGTTCTACCGCTAACTTTTTTCAGCCAATTTTAGCTCTCCCTCTATTTTTATTTTGGCTAGTTCTCTCTCTCGGGTCGCTAGCTCTTCCGGGGATAGGCCCCCTCTGGCGCGTTGCTCCTTACCGGGATGCTTCGTGGTTCGTTTGGCGGCTCTCTTTCCGGGGCGCCTCCTTCGGTTTGGGGCAGATAAGCTCCCGCCTCGACCCAGGTCTTCAACGCTTCCTGGAAATCTTCTTTGGTGCTTAATCCGGTGGTAGCGATTCCAAGGTCTTTGCAGAACTGTTTTAGTTCTCGATGCGTATAATCTTCCAACTGATCCTCTCGGAATGTCGGGCTTGTGTTGGTTCCTGCGGCACTCATGGCGGTTTCTCCTTCCATCTCCGTTTGGTAGTGCGTCAGCCGTTTACTGTACGATCCCTAGGTGTCGGCTCGGATCCCGTCGTCTGCCACCAAATGTTGGAAGGGCGTTCTCCGGGAGGCTTCGGAATACGTTACTGACCACCCTTTGACCCACCTCTTCCAGAGTTAGGCCGAGCACTGGCGGGGAGGCCCTTCTTGGAAGGGGCTCGTTCTTAGGATCGTACACGCTGCTTACACTATTCGATAGAGGGACACCACACAGTAGTTCTTAGTAAGACAGTATACTTTATCTATAAGTTCTGGAGATCTTTATGATCCGTGATACAGCTGTTGGATCACTATCACAACGTCGGCGGGTTCGTTTGGGGTATGGGGGTAGTGGGACAGTCTTAAGTTCAGTGTCTCTGCGGAGTATCCTTCGCACTGCTCTTAGTCCTTGAGCTGGAGGATATGGGGTTTGCTCGGCAACTCCGTTGGTCTTCCAGGATAGGAGCGCCGCGAGTCTCTCAGCAGGCGCAGGTGGTTTCAGGTTCTCTGGAGCCACGACGGCATCAGCAGGGCTCAGATGGATCAGAGTTCGGGGAGCCGCGACAGCGTCAGCAGGGCTCAGATGGTTCAGAGTTGGGGGAGCCGCGACAGCGTCAGCAGGGCTCAGATGGTTCAGAGTTCGGGGAGCCGCGACAGCATCAGCAGGGCTCAGATGGTTCCGTGGGACAGGTAGCGTTCTTGGTTTCAGGGGTCAGTCGAGCCACGACCAGGTCAGCAGGGCTCTCGTCGGTCCAGGTCTTTTCTCCCACCTGTCCCTTCAGCACCCCTTGTTATACTCCCCCTCCTCTTTGAAGTCCAGAGTCCTCGCAGAGAGGGGTCTTGGTGCCTGGGAGCGGTGTGTTGGGATTTCCTGCCGCTCGGCCCTTTGATCTGTTCAGGTTGGTCTGGGAGGGACTCCAGACACCCAGCATGCGAGGCGCCCGCTCACCGGGGTCCTGGTGGCCGATCGAAACCCTCCTCGGGGAGGAGATCAGAGGTGTGACAGAGACGGTGCCTCCCAGTCTTGCTGGGGGTTTCCTCTCTCTCTTGGCTGGGCATGCGCGGTAGTGTCTAGGTTGTGCTGGGGCCCCGGCCGGCCATCGGGTTTATTGGGCCAGGGTGGTCGGAGTCTGTGATACCGGGGGATCAGGTGTGATGGCAGGGGTTGCTTACTGGTCGGGAGGGTCCACGCCACGAGGCCGGTCTCACACGTGTGCTTTTTGTTTTGGCCCACGCTATTGGCCTTTGTGTGTGTCTTTTTAACAAAGACAGCACGCAATTGGCCGAAGGCGGGCGCATTGCTCTGCCCACGGCCTATTGGTGTTGGTTACCCGCAGGCCCGACATCTGTTTGCAATTATCGTGCACAGAGGCGTGCGTGATAATAGGTAACATATGTCTCGGTGTGGCGCACGCACCACTCGTTTCCCATCCGCTGCCTTTACACGTTAACTCCTAGGCACACATGGAGGAAACACCTTGGCATAAATAGGCCACATGTACATGCGGTGAGTGAGAGGTGTAAATATACACATTTATTGCGTTTATAGGGGACCATGCTCATACTGCACTATAAAGCGACTTTTTAAACTCAGTTACGAGTGACAGCTGTCTAGTGTGCCAACTGTGTAACATGTCGTAGCAGGTGAGGCGAGATCTAAAAAGAAGGAAAATGACAAAAAAGGCTTGTAAGAGCTCTGAGGGCAAAAGGTTGGTGGTGGCAGAGAAGGGTGGATTTGCAGCATGCCATCTGCGTCCCCACTGTGCAAGCCTTACTACTGCAGTTCTCATGTACGATACCAACCTTGTTTATTTATATAATGAGTGCACTACCACTGATACAAGCTCGCCTCCCCCTTGCCACACATAAAGATGCCACCCCTATATAAACAACCACAGCCGATGACTGATAGAGACACCCAGACACACAGAGCGTGTGGCGAGAGCTGCTGATGCGTCTTAGTGATGTGTGTCTGCTAGGATGTCTGCTGTGGGAGGTGGGCACTGAGCAGCACGGTCTGAACATCAGATCGAGGAATTTATGGACGCCTGGCTGTGGGTGATATAAATACTACACGGCGGGGACCTCTGGGAAGAGGGCTGCTCCCAGGAATAGGTGTAACATGGTGAATTTGCACTTGTGATGGAAGCACATTGAACACACACATGCACACACATACTTGTGCAAGTAAACACACAAGCCAACATTGACACATGCAGAAGGAAACCAACACATGTATCTATGCACACACAGACAGGCGCACACACACAAACTCATGCAAGAAAAGACACACACTTGTGCAAGCAAGCTAACGCGTGCGCACACACACACACTCGTGCAAGCACACACACAAGCAAACACTGACACATGTGGCAGGAAACATGCACTTATACTTCCATGCACACACTCATTCATATATATACTCACATGTGATTAGGGCCTTTAAAGCGCACACACGTGCACACCTACCCACACAAACACACGCACCCCCACCCCCCTACACACACACAGACCCCCTACCCACAGAAGCACACACACAGACGAGGGCAGGGTGGACATTCACATAGAGCCCAAGACCCAGACGAATCTGCTGAACGTGTGTGTCGGTGGGAGGGGGGCTCTCAGCAGCGTGGTGGTGCGGGGGGGATAAGCTAGGTGCACCCCTCCCCGAGTCTGCAGCCGGAGGTGCAGCAGAGGTACTGAGAGTGCAGTGAAGGGCCTCTCAGAGGAGCCATAGCAACAAGACCTGATCCGGCTGGAGAAAGGGCACGGATGAGAGGGAGGGGGTGGGGGCCCTCCTCTGCCACCTCACTCTCCATCTTGAGGTGCCCCCCCTCTCAAGACTTCACCAGTGCGGCCCCAGTACGTGCGTGGAGTGTGTGGCTCCTGTGCCCGCTCCCTTGTCTGCATCTGTGTTTACATTTGAGGCTGCGTGAGTGTGCATGCACGTATACTCCCCTTCCTCTGTGTGTACATTTCAGACTGTTCATACGAGTATGTGCAAACTGTACAAGAGTATACACCTCCGTGTGTTTACCTTTGAGTGCGTGCACAGTGCACACGAGTATACATCTGAGTGTGTACAGGAGTGTACTTACATATCCATTTGTTTACCTGAGTGCGTGCACAGTGCACACGAGTATACATCTCCTTGTGTGTTTACCTGAGTGTGTGCACAGTGCACATGAGTATACATCTCAGTGTGTACTTACCTTTGAGTGCGTGCACAGTTCACACAAGTATACTTACATCACCGTGTGTGTTTACCTTTGAGTGCGTGCACAGTGTAAACGAGTATACATCTCTGTGTGTGTTTACCTGAGTGCGTGCACAGTGCACACGAGTATACATCTCCGTGTGTGTTTGCCTCTGATTGCGTGCATAGTGCACACCAGTATACATCTCCGTGTGTGTTCACCTTTGAAACTAAGCTAATTATCTTTGAGACGGAGCGTGAGTGCGTGTAAGCACGTGTACTTCTCTGTCTATTTATCTTTGAGTCTAGCGTGCGAGGGCGTGCACGTGCCAGTATGTCTCTGTCTTTGATTAACTTGAGACTGTGCTGAGTGAGTGCAAGCATATGCACGTGTCGGCCGCTGTGCGTGAGTGCGTGCACCCACATGTACTTCTCTGCAGCTGCTCTGTTCAGGTCCAAAGGTCTGGTTTAGTGACAACATCTTGGGGACACTCGAAAAGCTTTCCTGGGAACGCGTTCCGCCCATTGCTGACCATTGGCTTAGTGGCTTGTTTTAGAGTGCACAGGCCTTGAATACGATGTGTTCATTTCCAGGTCAGCGGTGGATACCGTACTATGATGGATTTAACTGATCATTTTATAGGCTGTAAGGTGGGACCATGAGGTTAAGCATGCCGTGAGGGGTCTCTATAGATGTGTTTAATATTTAAGCACACCAGCCCTGGTTGCTCCACTTCTCAAAGCATCCAAACATGAATAACACATTAGAATGTTTATCCGCTAGGAATGTTAATTCCACTCCACCGAGAGTGCAGAACGCAGCATGCGCCACCAAATGCTAAGTAACTGGATGCCACCACAGTATCGCGACAACTATGCATTTATATCTACCCAGACTGTAACACAGCCTTGTAAATATAGGTAACAACTGTGTATGCAAGGTATAACAACACAACAGGAAAAGAAAAACATTGTCAAAGCCAACAGGTCTGGGTTTGACCTGCTAAAGCATGCAACACTGGGGCGGAGCTTAGTCAGTGAAATTCTTGGGATGTGTGAATCGCAAAAGCAGTGTGCTGCAGAGTTGAGTGGTAGGATGAACTGTTTCCAAGAGGAACAGGGTCAGTACTGATTTGCAGTAGTTGGGCCTCTCTCTAGAGGGGCACAGTAAGCAAAAAAAAGCATCGGCATGGCCAATAGGTCTCGCCTTTGGGACCTTATAAGTGTTTAGCCATGCAACAGTTAATGTTGTTGCAGTGAGGATATTGTGCTACATAATTAAATACTAATAAGGTCCCAAAGGCGAGACCTATTGGCTATGCCAATGTTTGTTAAATTGTGTATTGACTGTCTGGTTTTGGAGTGACAGAGGCTGGGGAGGTGCATTCTCTGAGCCATCCACCGGGGGGGGGTTGATGTGTGTCCTGCCTTTCCTGAATGAGTCTGGGCTGGGCTGAATAGACCTGGGCTGCATTCAGAGTAGGGGGAGGAGTTATCACTAGCACCTAAGTAGGCCCGGTCTGCATTTAGAGTGGTGGGAGAGGATTTCCCTTGCACCTGAATAGGGCCTGTCTGCCTTACACAATGCAGTCTCCACCTCCTGCCGGGCAGCTGCACCAGCGAGGACAGAACTGGTTTGGACTGGGCTCAGAGACCTTTGCACAAAGAGGATAAAGACATTTTGGGTATAAGTATTAGACCTAAAACCCCTGAAGTTTAGACTAGTTCTAGAATCAAGAGGAACCTTTGCTAAGGAGAAGAGCTGGAGAAACTGAGGGGGAAGTACTGCCCTTGCTGTGTCTGGGGTTGGCCTGCAGCTACTGTTTTCTGCCAAGGAAAGGAGAAGGACTTTGCTGTGTGCTGTATCCCCTGCTTGAAGAAAGTCTCCAAGGGCTTGAGTAGAGCTTGCCTCCTGTTTTGAAGTCTCAGGAACACAAAGACTTCACCCCCAGCTCCCCTGAACTTCCTTGCTGGGAGTTCTGACCTGCCAAGAGGTGCCTGTGAGTCTTGGGCCTCTGGAGGTTGTTTCTGCTGTTGGGAGCTGGAAACGACAAGGAAATCGATGCATCGCTCTTTTTGCGACAGTTTTTCCAACACAACGCCGGGGTGCGAGAAGAATCTTCCCGCATCGCCGCGCCGCTGCCGAAACCAACGCAGCGCTTGTCACCGCGGCAAGAATCGATGCATCGAGGGATCGCGGCTGAAAAGGTCAATGCAGTGCCTTGCTGCATCGTTCGCCGACGCATCCCGGATTTCCAAGCGTTGCCCCTGTGTGGCAAGTTTTCCCCCACGCATCACCCGTGGATCGGAGTAGTCTCCGAATCGATGCATCGCTTCCCCCTACAGACTGGACCCGACGCATTGCTCCCCTGTGTACAGCGGAACTGTCGCATCGCATCCACGAAGGTCTCAGGAACAACGCATCTCTTTGTTTTTCGATGCTTCTCATCACTGCGGCTGTTTGGCTTGGTGAATTTTGTCGCAACAACAGGTACTTTGCAAGAAATCACACATCCATAGTTTTCTATGGACTCAGTTGCTAAAACCTTTTGAAATTCATTTTTCTTAATACTTGTATGTCGGATTTTTGTCATTTTGGTCTTGTAAAGTTTAGATAAAGAAGCTTTTTTTTTCTAAACCAGTCTGGTGACCATTTGTGGTGTTATCACTGTGTTACTGTGAGTGTTGGTACAAATACTTTACATATTGCCTTTGGGATAAGCTTGTCTGCTCGTGCCAAGCTACCAAGGGGGTGAGCAAGGGTTATCTGAAGTGTATATCCCCTTACCCTGACTAGATGCAAGGGTCCCTATTTGGACAAAGGTACCTACCTCTGCCAGCTAGAGACCCCCATTTCTAAAAAGGGCCATTCGGAATTCCGGAGTAATAATAATGAATGTCGTTTGTAGAGCGCACGCCTAATTCAACAGAGGTGCCCCACCACTAGATTGCAGATTTGCAGTGAGGGTAACAAGTGGGTCAATCTAAGGCAGGTTAAAGAGTCAAGATTTTAGTGCCTTCCTTAAGTCCTGTTCTGACTCCATCTTGCGGGGGTGAAGGGGCATAGCATTCCAGAGTTTAGCAGTTTTCACCGTGAACAGTCTGCCACCTATCCTGGCCTTAAGGAAGAGAGGAACTCTAAGCAGTTGCAGGTGGTTTGATCTCAGGGCCTGGTCATGCTGATATATTTGCAATCTCTGCCTCAGATAACCAGGGCCCTGATATCTGGTGGCTCTGTAGGCCAAAGTGAGCACCTTGAACTCAATCCTCCTAATAACAGGAAGACAAAGGAGGTGCTGCAAATGTAGGGGAAATGTGATGGCGAAGCAGCACATTCCTAATTAGTCTGGCAAAGGCGTTTTGAATTATCTTCAGCCTGAGGACCAGAAAAGCTGGCAGCCCTAGATAAAGACGGTTAGAATAGTTCAGCTGGGAGGTCATCAGTGCATGGACTGTAGTCTTCCTGCAGTCCTCTGGCAGAAAGTGTAAGAATTTTCACAAAGCTCTTAACTTCCAGAAGCATATAGAGGAGACACGGCGCACCTGGGTCTTGAAAGAGACGTCGTTGTCAAATTTAAACCCCAGATTTCTGGCCAAATCCACCGGGTTAGGTGGTGGGTTCAGCTCCAAGGGCCACCACAAATTAGAAGGTGGTGGTGCCGCCTGAGTGAAGAATAAGTCCTCTGTTTTCTCAGCATTAAGCTTTAAGCAATTCTAAATCATCCAGGCCAAGATGTTTTTCAGGCATTGCTTAAAGTGGAAAAAGGCAGCCTCCAAGTGTTCTTTGAAAGAGAACACCAGCTGAGTGTCATCAGCTTAGGAGACTACTCTCACACCCCAGGTCGCTAAGGGGCCATGTATACATTAAAAAGTAGTGGGCTCAGCGCTGAACACCGGGGTATCCCACAAACAAGGGGTTTCTGGGAGGGGACATAAGGGCGTAGGAATACTTGTTGTTAGAGATTCTCCATGAACGACTGGAGCCAGGACAGAGCAGTACCGCTCACTCCCACCTGTCTCAGTCTCTCCAGTAGAATAGGCTGAGCCACTGTGTCGAAAGCCGTGGACAGGTCCAGCAACACCAGCAAAGCTGAGGTGCCCTGGTCCACAGATTCACGCACAGTTTGAGAGACTTCAAGAAGTGCGGACTCCGGTCTGTACCCCGTTCTAAAACACGGCTGCAAATCATGAAAGCAGTTGTCTAATTCAAGGAATTCAGCAAGTTGCTTCTGGTCTTCCTTCTCCAGAATTTTCGCTGGATGTCAAGGCCGTCGATTCTCCACAGAGGCAGAAGAAGCTTATTCCCAATTCCTTCCTCTCGGAACACACTGTGTTAAGCAGCTGCTCTAAGCAGGGGGAAAGGGGAGTGGACAGAGAAGAGAAAGACACTCGAGCTGGACCTGAACTCCCTTGTCTTCTGATTTTCAGTCTTCTGGGATCCCTAATGCACATAGGGGGACAAAAGCATTCAAATATACATAGCAATTTGGTTCATTACTATCTATTCACTTCTTACTCTATCCTACCAGGTTTAGCTGGAGTTTAGGCTCCTCTTCTGTATTGCGGTCTCTCAGTCCCTATTGGCCTGGAACTGCTGCTGCCTAATACACATGGAAGATATAACATTAATATCACAGCACAACCTTCAACCTTTCTTCTTATTACTGGGAAGTGGACCTCTCCTACCTAAATGGTAGCTAGACCTATCTCTTATGATTCTCATCCAATGTTCAGAATTTAGTCTAAGGAAAGGAAAGTATCTCTTCCTGAATTTTAGTTCTTTTCTCCTTGATATTATGTGGATAATAGCTTCTGGAAGGTACGCGCAAAAAGGAACAAGGAAGGATAGAATGGAAGGAAAGGAAAGGGAAGCTCGCAAGGAAGGAAGGGTACAGTAGCAAAATGCGCTGCTCCAAACTTGCAGTCTCCTTAGCGCAAATGCAGGATAAATTCTTGGCTTACTTGACTGTGAAGAATCAGGCCACACCAACCTTGGTTTCACAAAGTTCCGGGAAGGCTTCAACTGGCCCCTCACATGCGGAATTAACTATGCCCAAAATAAGAGTAGGACACTAGTACTCCGCGCACTTGAAGGGGAATTAATTCTCTCTATGAAATTATATCTTTGAGTAAACGCCGCTTCCGCTATTACTTAAAGAAAGAAGCGCGCTTCGAATTCAGACTTCTCTTCCTCAGATACGAATTGAAGTGAGCAGTTGAGCGCGCTCGCGAGCTGCATCATTCCGAAAAGCCTTCAAGACTAGAACGTCACCTTCGGAGGCTCTGGTACTTTGTGGGCAACACGGCGGCCATCTTACATTGGTCTTTTTCACCGGTTTTACATTAAACCAATAATTCACAGTAGAGGGTTTGATTACTACCCAATGTTTCTTGGGATAACACTTCCCTATGGTAAGGGCATTCACCAGGTTCCTGACACTGGAGCTGGCAGTAAGGAGATGGGCCTAATATTCTTGTGTTCTGCTGGATCCACATCTGGTTTCTTAAGTAGAGGCAGCAAGAATGCTTTTTTCCAGGCAGCTGGGTAAATGCCAGTTGTCAGGGAGGAGTTCCGGATCTGGTTCCGAAGAAGATTGAGCCAAGGGAACAGTAGTTTGAAGAACTGAGCCGGGAAAGGATCTCCCGGAGAGCCAGATTTACACTTGTGCAACTCCCTGCGTGACACCTCGGGTGGCAACTGGCGGAATTCAGACCAGGTGCCAGGAGGGTCTGGGGTTAGACTTGGCACATGGGAGTACGTTGACAGAGGAAAGGTGAAGTAGATCATTTGAATCTTTTCCTCAAAGTACTTTGACAGGTCAGCATAGAGGGTAGAAGATGGCGTTACTGTACTGTACAGAGCAGTGGAATTAATAAAACTTTGGACAATTTTAAACAATTCTTTGTTGGATTGTTTGATTTGGTTAGAGAAATATTCTCTCATATTACTGAGCTGAAGCCTATGGAATTTTTTCAATGCCTTTGTGTAGAGGCATTTAGCCACTGGATCATAGGATTTTCTCCAGGAACGTTCTAATTTTTTTGCAGAAACTTTTCTTTGTTCGTAATTCTGTGGAGTACCAGGTGGCTGAGGGTTTCCTTCTTGAAGACATCAGCGACTTAAGTGGGGTGACACTGTCTAAGGTGGAGGTGACCCAGCGATTGAAGCTGGATACATCACTGTCGGATCACCCGTTCACTGGGGGAGAGCATCTTGGAGTGCCGGTCCCATAGCTTCTGGGTGACCCTCCTCCAGTTTCTCCTCCTGTCAGAAATCAACCAGGAGTTAGACCAATTGGATTCAAGCCAGAAACTGAATGATACCAGAAAATGGTTCGTCCAGGTCAGGCGCACTGGTGCCTCCACTTTAAGGTTAGAATTGTTGGAAAAAATAAGGTCAAGCATATGGCCCGCCGTATGCGTAGGGGCGGTCACCCATTGCGTGAGATTTAAACCCTCTAGAGTTTCTATCAGCAATAATGCCTAGGAAAACATTTCATCATCCACATGGATGTTGAAGTTTCAGCACAGTTAGATTGATGTACTTCAGAGAGAGTTGAGCGACAATGTCGTGGAGCTGTAACAGGTGGCAGGATGGGCTGTCAGGAGGTCTATATACCAACATCCTGGCCAGCGAGGAGGAGGAGGGTGAGATTCTGACACAGGTCAGAGCCTCAATGTTCCCAATGTGCTCCATTCTCCTACTGGAGATCTCCCAAACATCCCTCAGGATAACAGCCATTCCCCCTCCTATCTTGTTGCCACCCCAATTGGCACAAGTAATCTAAAAGCCGCCGGGTATTGCCAGCATCAGGTCAGGGTTAGTACCCTCCCTCAGCCATGTTTCTGTTAGAAACATAAGATCCCAGGAGTTTGACTCCAGGGAGAGCCAACAGTCCTCTGCGTGTTTGGGTAAAGATGTACAATTGATCAAACAGGCCTTGATATTAATGCTATTGGCCAAGGGCGGCATCAGAAGGGGCTTCGATGTGGTCATACTGCCATTCGCCCTACCTCCGCTAACCACCGGCTTAAAGAGGCATGTGTTGCAGCAATACTCAAAGGCACATGTCCCCAGGTCTATCTTGGCCTTACCCGGAGAGGCCGCTTCATCCATGCTTAGAAGCTGATCTCCAGACCAGGCAATATGGGTCAAGGTAGAAAAATGGGCAGCATGACTGGTGCTGGCCACGGACGGCCGCAGACAGGCTTGCCTTTGGGGCAGCTGCATCGCGTCGCGACTCCCATTAAATAGGGGGTTGGGTCAGGTCGGCCAGTTGACAACTAGACCCTGCCCCTCAAAATGCTGCCCAACAATGTCCCCAAAGGGACATGGGAAGTGAGGTGATGGTCCGGAGGAGTGTGGGAGGCTGTTTCAGGTCTTTGCTGCAATGTGGGACGAGGGTCCTCCACTTCTGCTTGGTTGGATGTAGGGAGTATGGGTAAGTAAAAGGGAGGCAGAGCGTAGTCTTCTCGATGGTTGGTGGAAGTTCAGGCAGTGGTTAATGTATATGGGTCCTTGGTTTTGGAGAGCCTTGTGTGTGTGGGTCAGCAGCTTGAATTGTCATCTCTTCCGTACAGGGAACCAGTAGAGTTGCCTGAGGTGGTTTGTGATGTGGGTTTGTCGGGAAAGGCAGAGGATGAGTCTGGCTGTGGCATTCGGTTTGGTTTGAAGTCTCTGTAGGAGGTGTGCGACAATGTAGAGGGTGTTGCCATAGTCCAGTCGGCTGGTGATGAGGGCCTGTGTCACGGTGCATCTTGCGTGGAGGAGTAGCCACTTGAACATCTTCTGTATATGCATAGAGTGTGGAAGCAGGCAGAGGAGGTGGCGTTGATCTGTGATTACATGGTGAGATTGTTGATGATTCCAAGGTTTCTGGCGTGGTCAGAAGCAGTATCCTATGTCTGATGGCCACTAGGGGTAGGTGGAATTTACGTAATCGCGTTACGCAAATCTCTGCGAAAGCGCCAAAAATCTCTGCAAACACGTGGAAATATCGCAAAGACGTGGAAGTGCTTGCCCCGCCTGTTCGCGATGTTTTTTGCGTGATCGCGTTGGAAATGTGTCGCCAACTTGCCCATGCGATCGCTAATGGGCGCGGCCATCTTGTTTTCATTTGTCCCGCCTGCTCGCAATGCTTATTTCCTGTTCCGTGTCGTGCATTGCAAGCTCCCGCCCGTTTGCGATAATTATTTCCTGTTCGGGAACGCGTATTACGTGTTTGTAACACTTTTTGTGTGCTCGGGGTGGGAAATATTGCGCGAACTTGCCCATGCGGGCGCAATGGGCGCAGCCATTTTGTTTTTCACTCTATTGCTATGGTTCTGGGGCCTGCTTTTTAATCCTCCCTCTATCTTTTCAATCCTTTGTTTCAGGAAACTTCTTTTTAATCTTTTTTATTTATTATCTATCTCTCTATTTTCCTGATTCTCTATTTTTTGTTTTTGTCTACTTTTTGTGTGTTTTTAACTACTTTTTCACTCTCTTCCTATTACCTGCTTTTTTAATTTCTTTTACTTACTTTTTTAATTTTTACCTTTTCTTTTCCGCCCACAGGACTCGTCGTTGCCAGAGCCGCGACAGCCTTCCTTGTGGAAGGCGACGCCCACAAGGGGTGCAGGCACGGGCCTTATTTGGGAAGGCGGAGGTGGCCGCACTGTTTTTTTTGTGCAGCTCCACCTCCCCTTAACCCTGGCAGCAGGTGGCAGACATGGGTCCGGGTACGGGCTCCGGGAGCATCAGCGTTAGAGAAAGGTGCGCCGGGTAGTGTTTCGCTGCTCTGGTGTCCGGCGCACCCATAACCAGTTGACGCACCGGTGGTCCGATATCCTGGACCGGGAGCAGGACCTGCTGGACCTGCTAGGAGTGGAGGTCCTGGGGCTTGGTGAATAGGTATTTAATTATTACTACTTTGTGTCTGTTCTTCTGTTCTGTGTTATATATTGCGAATATATATTTTTTCTGACCAGCTAGAATGCTGCTGCTTACTTTGCAGGTAAATTACATTTAAAAGTCTTCTGTGATTGTTATGACAGAGGTGCTCTGCGCTACTAATCTTACTTGTTTGCAACTTTGCGCTCGCTTAGCGTGATTATGTAAGAGTTCCTTTTAGAGAACTTAAGTTAGGTAATGCTAGAGAGACTCTAGTCCTTCCTTTGTCCTGTCACTAAGAGATAGTGGTGGATTGATACTTAGGTTTAGTTACTTATTAGTATGAGTTGGTAATTTTTTAGTGGTCTGTGTGACGCACCCTCTGTTATGTCACGTGCTGCTGAGTGCTGCTTACCCCAGTCCTTAGTAGAACCTTTTGTAGTTTGTTCAGTGAGTGGTAATAGGCTTAGTACTAGCAGAACATCAGCAGCAACCAACCAATCAACAGTTTGATGGATGCAAAAATGTAGGCATGTGTCCTCCATTTATGCATTTTTGAGGACTAAAAGAACTGGAAATGCAGACTTAATGAACAATTGGCACGCCTGGAATAGGTGGGCTAGTTCAGGTGGTACTTAGGCTTTGTTAGTATTCTGGAATCAGAATGGAACACTGGATTAGTGTTGATAAATAGTAACTAGTTGGTCCGCGAATCCCCCGATACTACTAGTCGACCAAATCGTCAATGTTTGTCTCTTTTTTTCTTATACCTTTCATGATCAGCATCCATGGGCAAGAAGACGGGGTCGGAGTCGGCGGGAGCAGTTGGAGAACATCAGGGACAGCAGGACCAGGACCGCTCTTCTATCGAGGGCTCTGCTGCTGGCCCCAGTAAGTCCTCCTGTTTTTAATATTAATAATTATTATTCCCTAACTTTTACTGCACCTTATTTTTTCCAAACTATTGTTTCCGTTTCCTTATGCTATTTTTTAGCAATTCTCCTTCGATCTAGACTATGTGTTTCTAAATTCTTGTTATCCCTGCCTCTAACTGCCTCTGCTATGACTCTCTGTATTACTACTATTAGTCTGTCTGTAGCTAAGCTTGCCCAGTTGGCCACTCTTTATTTAAAAGCTTTTAAATAGAACTCAGATTCCCCAATAGCTCTAGCTATGGAGTCCAGTCCTTTGGGTTGTCCTCTTCTACTACTTCTAGTCTTCTTAATCTTGAGGCGTTCTTAATCTTGAGGCTTTTTGACAATTCCCACCAACAAAATGGCCAACCAGATTTTACTATTTTTGATAGGATAGGACATACTACTACTGTTGTAGGGATTCAGCACATACAGAACTTTGCACAAGAAAATAGGACGTTGGTGATGGGAGGTTGGACCTTCCTCATACCTCAATCAGAACCCACCACAAACCCCTACCCTACTAGTTATAGTAGTGTCTCATTACTATTAGCTCTCCAACCCCCCCCCAAGATACCCAATGAGTAGACAACCCAGAACATAACACTCCCGACCTCTCAGTTGCGGAAGCATTGCACATGCACACCCTTCCTTTCGCTCACTCGCTCGTGTAAGTCCACACCAAATACCACTGAGTCTATGTAAATTCTAAAGGTTTATTTTCAAGTGACAAGCTCTGCACGTTGTTCTATAATGCAGCACCAACAGCAAAATGCATAAGATTAAAGTAATGAACATTGTTGCACTTAGTTACACTTACAACAACTACAAGTCCATAGAACGAAGACAAAATGCGAAATCATGATAACTGAACAGTGGTGGAAGCACCACCCTCCCCTTGGTAGGAACATAGTTTATATAAAATTATAAATGAAGATCTCTGAGTGAATTCTGGGGACCCCTCACCTTAGAAGAACCTAGTACTGGTTACATCATAAGCTCTGCAAAGCTCTGGTTCGTAGAAGGGAATCTTCCGTCTGTTAGGAGAAAAATGGTGCGCTTTAGTATATTGCAAGCATTTCTCAGTCGTGCCAAAAAGTGTAGCATTTTTATGGATAAGCAATATGGACTAACACCAGAACTCCATAACAAAGTGGCTTGTTTTGTTCGACCTTGTATGCAGCGCTTAGTAGCAGAATGAGCTCATGTGGGCTCAAAGGCATCTTACACAACAAGCTGCGAGGTAACGTGCACAAAAATAAAAGGCACAAAGGTAAAATGGTTGCATGGCTCGGGCTAACTAAGCAAAGACTAGAATGACCCTAGGGACCATATAACAAACGGGTACTCATAGTATGGCTTGCGGGCGGCCAGCGGCCCGGCAAGCCTTCCTGTGCGGCCCGCAGACCTTGCAGACATCGTACCTGTGTTATTTTTAAAGTGTCTGCAACCCCCGCCGGTTGCTGCTCTGTGGGGGCCGGGCGATTCCAGAGATAGTCAGAATGGAGATGCAGGGGAGCTAAGAAGAGGTCAGATACAACAAGGCCTCATTAACAAGTAAATGGTTGTTAAAGACCTGTGAAGTACTTGTGTGATTGGCGCCAAAGGGGGCCTTTGATCTGACTGTTCGGTGTGAGAGTCCAAATTAAAGCCAGCGACAGATGTGACCCCAGGCCCAGTGGTGGGACACAAACTCCACAAAGCAGCAAATTCAGTGAGAAAACGAGCTGGCTTTTACATTACACAGGGAGAGGCGGGAGTGGGGGAGGGGCTGTCTCTGGGCTGGTGATGGGGGCGTGTAGACACAGTACGGGTGCACTGCCCAAGGCACAGAGACAGATAGAGACAGAAACAGACAGATGGAGACAGATAGACAGAGACAGACAGAGACAGACTGACAGACAGAGACAGATAGAGGCAGAGACAGATAGAGGCAGAGATAGAGACATATAGAGACAGAGACAGATAGAGGCAGGGGCAGACAGAGCTAGATAGAGGCAGAGACAGGGAAAGATAGAGGCAGAGACAGATAGAGGCAGGGGCAGACAGATCTAGATAGAGGCAGAGACCAATAGAGGCAGAAACAGAGACAGAGGCAGAGACAGATAGAGGTAGAGACAGACAGAGATAGCGAGCAATAGAGACAGAGAGACAGACAGAGAGAGAGACAGATATAGAGGCAGGGACAGATAGAGACAGAGACCGATAGAGACAGACATAGACAGACATAGACAGATAGAGACATAGACAGACATAGACAGACATAGACAGACAGAGACAGACAGAGACAGACAGAGACAGAGACGGAGAGGAAGACATAGGGAGGGAGACCGGGACAGACAGAGACAGGGACAGAGTGACAGACAGAGGCAGAGAGACAGAGAGAAGGAGATGGAGAGGGAGTCGGAGAGAGAGAGAGGGAGAGGGAGGGAGAGGGAGGAGGAGGGAGACAGAGGAAGGGAGACAGAGAGAGAGGGAGACAGGGAGGGAGGGAGAGGGACACAGACAGGGAGACATATAGAGACAGATGGAGGGAGACAGGTGGAGGGAGACAGATGGAGGGAGACAGAGAGAGGGAGACAGAGAGAGGGAGACAGAGAGAGGGAGACAGAGAGAGGGAGACAGAGAAAGGGAGACAGAGAGAGGGAGACAGAGAGAGGGAGACAGAGAAAGGGAGACAGAGAGAGGGAGACAGAGAGAGGGAGACAGAGAAAGGGAGACAGAGAGAGGGAGACAGAGAGAGGGAGACAGAGGGAGGAAGACAGAGGGAGAGAGACAGAGGGAGAGAGACAGAGAGAGAGAGAGAGAAGAGATATATATATATATATATTCACTGAAAAAACCATGGGTTTCACACACGTTATAGTTAGGAATTAGCATTTAAAAAACCTTAGAAATTCAATGAAAAAACCAAAGGTTTCACACATGTTATAGTTAGCTGGACATTTCACTCGTAAAAAACCATTGAAAGTCCCCCGTTATAGTTAGTTCAGCTAACTATAACTCGCGCGCCCGCAATGCACTACTGATGACGTCACATATTACATCACTCATGACATGGTCACTGACATCACTCATGACATCACTGATGACATCTCAAATGACATCACTGATGACATCACTGATGACATCATCCTTGTGATAGAGTGGCAGACCTCCTCTCCCCCTAATATAACCATTGAAACACACATTCAAAAATAGAAACTAAAATGTTCAAAATAATGAACATATCAATATCAGTTACAACAACCTATTCAGTAATTCTAAGAACCACATACACATACAGTAATTCACCAACAGTCCTCTACAGTCACTCATACATGTACTCACTCATCATATGTACTCATACACCTGTACATCCCGTTACACAATGCCACTCATCCATAGAGTAACTCACACACATAGTCACTCATGCTAATAAAGAATCAATCATCCATTTACTTGCATATACAGTTATACACACACCACCACACTTACTTCTACAGAAACTTACATATACTTACTCTTTTAAACAATCACTTATAGAAACACATACTTATTCATACAGGAACTCTTCCAATCTCTCACTCTCACATATACTCACTTATATACACCAATAGTCACATATACTAGTTTAAAACATATGTAGTTACTCATAAAGACACTATTGAGACAGTCATTCACTCACTAACACACCCATGCACACACTCATCCACCCATACAGTCCTGCACACATGCTGTATTCAACACATACA
The DNA here is from genome assembly GCF_964204655.1 of Triturus cristatus. Classification (NCBI taxonomy): domain Eukaryota; kingdom Metazoa; phylum Chordata; class Amphibia; order Caudata; family Salamandridae; genus Triturus; species Triturus cristatus. The sequence goes on from NC_140589.1 coordinate 1,921,893,930, forward strand.
AACAGTGAGTCACTCATTCATGCACCTATGCACTAAGTAATACCCCCCACCGAACCATACAGAAACTCAGACACTCATAGTGATAAAAAACCAACTAATAACCTATATAGACACTCATGTAGCTACTCACCAACCCATGCAGCCACTTATACACAAAGTAAGAAACTGATACAGATATTTAAATATTTAAAGATTACTCAGTAAGCCATGTATTCACTATGATACACTTAAACAGTCAGTTACACAAACAAAAATTCCAAAAAAAAGTATCCATTTAGACACTTATATACCCATTTATTCTTCCTTTGACCTTGAGATATAAATAAATATAAAAAATATATAATTTTCATAAAAACACACAATCACTGGATGATGTCATCAGTGATGTCATCAGTGATGTCATTTGAGATGTCATCAGTGATGTCATGAGTGATGTCAGTGACCATGTCATGAGTGATGTAATATGTGACGTCATCAGTAGTGCATTGCGGGCGCGCGAGTTATAGTTAGCTGAACTATCTATAACGGGGGAATTTCAATGGTTTTTTACGAGTGAAATGTCCAGCTAACTATAACATGTGTGAAACCTTTGGTTTTTTCATTGAATTTCTAAGGTTTTTTAAATGCTAATTCCTAACTATAACGTGTGTGAAACCCATGGTTTTTTCAGTGAATTTCAAAGGTTTTTTAAATGCTAATTTCTAACTATGCCTACAGAGATAGGACATGTGAAGAAAGAAGAAAAAATGCACAGAAAGAAACAAAAGAAGTGAAGAAAGAAGCAACAGAAGTCCTCAAATACGAAGATAAGTGCAGGAAGAAGGATAACGTGCAGAAAGAACAAAAAGAAGAGCAGAAAGAAGCCTTGTTGCAAAATCATCCTGTACTCTCAACTTTTTCAGACGGATACTGGTGGTAACTGAGTCTGACTAACCAGTCCTAGAGCCAGTGCTATGTTAAAAGACACTTAGAATACAGTGAAAACACCTACATACACTAGGGAACATTATGCGTTGGGGTCCCCCTGTGATTAGCATGACCTCCTCTGTAAGCCCCTAGTGAATAATAGGGCATGGGGATTAAAACTACCTCTTAAAACAGGCCACAGGGCGTTTTTGCACACATTAACTCAGGCCCCGTCCCCTCCCTTCACCACTGTGTAAACACGCCCTGTGTCCATTTTTAGTTGGGAGATTAAGTTCATTTGAATCCTGAGGGTCCCTAGGGTCCAACTAGCCCACTAGGTACCTCCAGTAAGTGCCACAGAGCTGCGTTGCAGAGAGGTGTAAAAAGTGGCACGGCCTGGTCCACCTCTCTGCAATGCAGCTCAGTGGCGCTTACTGGAAGCACTTGGTGGGCTAGTTAGCCCCCAGGGGCCCTCAGTATTGAAGGGAAATTATATCCCCAATTTAAAACATGCCATAGTGCGTGTTTGCACACGTCACCTCAGGCCCCGTCCCCTCCCTTCACCACTGTGTAAACGCGCCCTGTGGCTGTTCTAAGTTGAGAGTCCCCCTGAATCCTAAGGGTCCCTAGGGTCAAACTAGACCACTAGGTACCTCCAGTAAGCGCCACAGAGCTGCGTTGCAGAGAGGTGTAAAAAGGGGCTTGGCCTCAGAACACCTGGCTGCAGCGCAGCTCCCTGGCGCATACTGGAGATGCCTGTTGGGGGCGCGTTTGCAGAGTGCTGCACGGAGGGGGCATGGCCTCCGGCACGATGCCAGTCTTTTATTTATTTTAGTTTTTTAAGAAGGGGGGCTGTTTGGTTCCCCTTCTTATTCTAATTTATTGGCCCTGATGACCCCATCCCCCAGGGCCAGTCTCCTAATTATATTTTTTTGACCCCAATCCCTAGGGCCGGCCACTGTTTTTTATTATTTTTAAAAAATATATATTTATAGACACACCTAGGACATGCTGGACAAACCGTACGTACCTATCACCATGACGATTTGCGTGATATTCATTAAAAGGCGACTATGCATGCAATGAATCCACGTGGAATGTATTTACACCACTAGTGAAGCTCTGACATGTCTGATGCCCTACCGTGCCTAATCCTGGTAGACACCCTTGTCGTTTATTTATACAAACATGGGTAGCTATTGACGGGCACATTTAATACACATGCACACCAAGCCATTCAAAGGGGATTCGACAAAAATTCGACCAAAACTATGCAAGAAACCCCCCTCACGGTTAATAAAACACACATCCACTGCCGGATGTGTAATACTTTTTATTTTACTCTCTGGAAAGGGGACGAACATCACTTGAGAGTCACAGCGTGCTCCTGATAGAGCCCAATGCTGTGTTACACCCACCATTGCCTGCCGAGTGCCACACACCTCTGTGTTGTATTCCACTAGCTAGTGCATATGCTATGACACTCTCTAGCCCATGTGCACTGTAACACCACCCCGTGAATATGTCATGCCACACTTGTCTTCGCACGGGTTATATTGCCCCATCTAACGTGCCTTTCTCGATGCCTATGTTATAACGCACAGTGCTATGCCATACATATTACAATCTGGGATCCATATATTTGTCACAGTGCATATGCAACGTTACACTCCCCAGCACATATTTTATATTACAACTTTAGAGACTAGTTAGGTTACACAACACTGCCCTGTGCATATTACACTCCAAGGCGCATATCGCATAGCACGCGCTAGTGCCTGTGCTATCTCGCGCTCTCCAATGAATCTGTCATTGCGCACAATGTATTGCAAATTATATTTCACGCCCGGTTCATCTTATATCACACTTTTTGGTGCATAGTTTATACCATACACTATATCTAGTTTTCATTTTCAATCGTGCTCTCAGGACTATGTTCTATATAACACTGTGTTCACCTACCCTTTTCACGGGCATTACATTTTGCGATAGGGGGTGGAGGGTCAGGGGGTGTTTCTGCCAAGTGAGCCCGGAGTCACAGTCACAAACGTCCTCTTCTTCCTGAATAAAAGTGAGATTATGCTGCATACTTGTTCATATTTTAAGTAGTTCGCACAGACACAATGTTTTAAAAACAATAAAGTTCCTAATACCCGCCTTCTCTGAACAGTTAGCTTGCTGCCCCATCCCCTTCCTCCCTATCCTCTGTTGTGTGAATCCATGGACTAGCCTCCTCCCTCCTGCCATGCATGGTCTGATGTGCTGCCACTGCCCTCAATTTAGTATGATGTACCAGTCCAGTCCTCCTGCCCTCCATTGCCCAATTCTATGCCCCATCATTGACCTCCTGCTTAAACTCTGTGCTTAGCTTGCTGCCCCTATTCTCCTTCCCCCTGCCCTCCGATGTCTTTGTGCATGCCCCTGCTCCATCCTTTTTGCCCACCATGTCCCATGGACCTGCCACTCCTATCTACTCTGAGTGTTCTGTTGAGCTGCCACTCCCCTCCCACCTGCCTAGCATTGTCAGATGACTGTAACCTGTCCCTGCCACCTCCACCCTGCCTGTCCACATGCCATGCCCCTATCCTCTTCCTCCTGTCCTACATGGTCCATTGTACTGCCACACCCTTCTGCCCTTCCTGGTCTGTTGTGCTGCAACTGCTCCTCCTGCCTGCCCCGTGTGGTCTGTTGTGAGGTCCCTTCCCCTGAACTTTCTTGTCTGTGCACAGGTCCTGACCCTCCCTTCTATCCTCCATTGTCCTTTGTGCATGCCCCTCCACCCTCCTTCTTGCCCATCATAGCCATTGTGCTGCCACTAACCCTCCCACTTGCCATGCATGGTCTTCTGTGCTGCCATGGCCCCTCCCACCTTCCCTGTGTGGTCAGTTAGCTGCCCCTGACCCCCTCCCACCTTCCCTCCATGGTCTGTGTGTATGCCATCACAGTCTCACTGTTGCTCTTCATGGTGTGTCTTGCTTCTAGTGCCCATCCTGCCTGACCTCCATGGCTATCTTGCTGCTCCTGCCCTGCCCCCTTGCCCCCAGCCCTACTCCCTCCCTCCTGGCTTGTCTGTTCCATTGTAATGCCCCTGATCCGTCCCTCCTGCCCTTTATGGTCTGTTATGCTGCAGCTTTCTCTCCTGTCTGTCCATTATGGTCAGCTAGCTACCATTGCCTCTTGCCCCTCTGTTCTCTGTTGTCCATGTGCATGGTCCTGTCCCCTCCCTCTTGCTTTCTATGGATTGTTGTGCTGCACTCCCGTCCTGCATGCCCTGTGTGGTGTATTGTGCTGCTGCAAACCCTGATGCCTGCCCTGCAGGGTCAGTTTGGTGCACCTCTCCATGTCCCTCCTGTCCTCTGTTATCCAAGTCCATGTCCCTATCCCATTTCCTTCCATGATCCAATGTACCATACTTGCGAACATTTTGAACTTGGTAAGAGGGAGATTTTGAAAAAAAACTGGGGTATTGATTTTCCCCTTTGAGTTACATTGAAAAAGAGGATATTGTAGACAGGAGACAGATCAAATAAAGCCCATTTGAGCTTAAAAACATTGGACGTTTCCTGGCTGAATCGGGTCTGTTGGCATGTATGGTTGTACCACCATTGCCTCTTCCTTCTGCCCACAATGGTCTATTACATTGCCACAGCCTTGAAGGAGGGTAGATTTTGTATCACAGGGGGCCCCTGGCCCGTTCTGTCCACACCTGAAGTATGAGACCCTTGTCCTTGCCCTGCCAGCTGCATTTGTAGGCCGTATTAAATTGACCAGCGGGTCCCGTATTGCTATATAATTATCCTGAGACATCCTTACCACTCAGCCAGCATAAAACCCCTGTGTAGGCCCTTCTGTTCAATATGTAGGCCTCTTTGTTAAATTGACCATAGCTCTGCAATTTTAGTGTATAGCAGTCTGAAGGCAGGTCTGCGAGGCCTTCTGATCCAAACTAGTAGCCTCCACCCTACCCGAGTGCTCCGTGCTCGGTATCAAAGTTCAACATCCCCCTGAAGCTGTCGACATACAGTAGGCTGCATCCTGGACTGGTACTTGCGTCCTGGGCAGGTTTCCCGCTTTTAAGGAAGTGGCAACCGCAGAGCGTCAAGTTAGGAGAACTGAGGAGATTTTATACATGAATATATTGAATTCCCGTACAATACCCATTATTTTCTGCTTGCTCTATGGAACTTACGATAAGCGATTGGCCTGAGAGACTGACCTTTTCACCCAGTCCATTGTCAGCATTAAGTGGGTAAATGACGAAATGTCTGGTAAAATCTGCAGTCGAAGCTTTTGGGTAGCATACGTAGGTAGATGTAGCGTGCAAAGGAGCCCACAAAATGATATAAAAAGGGAGCACCCACAGATATCGACGGACTACCTCGCCGTCTGTATGTAGGTTAACAGGCAGTGCAGGTTTTCCCCAAGAGCTGGGAGCTCTTGTCTTCCTTTGCTTAAAATGTCTTGCTCTGCTTTGCTTGAAGTATCTTATTCTATTTTACCTATATGAAATGTCATGTTATGTTTAACCATTGTTCTCTTTACTTTTGCATTTAAAAGATTTTGTATTGTAATTGCAGGAATGCTTGCTCTAAGAGTAAACGTGAGTGTTCCTAGGTAACATTTTCCTTGGTGTAACTTGTTTCTCATGATGCATTTATAGATGTGTTTTCTCTCTCTCTCTGTCAGTACATTAATTGAGATACAGAGAATATTATGACAGCTGTATGATTATCTGGATTCTGTTTTTTGTACTTTATGTCTCTATTCTGCGGTTTCTTTGAAGTTGCATCTTCTCATTAAACTGCCATTGTATTCTGCCTCCAATTCCATGTCTCATATGTCTGTTTTCTTCATTTTTGGAGCAAGCGTTCCTAGGCACCCCGGCTCAAATTAAGGTGCCCCTTTTGTCCCTGACTCACTCTCCTGCTCAGTTCTGTGGTGGCTCCCGGGGATCTGGGGACCGCCCCTAGCTTCCTTGACCCGCAATAGATCTTCCCTCCAACAGCCTCTCTTGCAAGTCCTGTATTGTTGGTTTGTTGCCCCTGCCCCCCTTTCCACTGCCCTCCATAGTCTGTTGTGCTTCCACGGCCCTTCCTGCCTGCTCAGTGTGGTTAAATTGTTGCCTTTGCACCCTCCTACCTGCCTTCAATTTTCAGAGTCCGTGCCCCTGGCCTCTGCCTCTCAACAGTATCCTAATGAACAACTAGATTGCTAACATTCTATATTTATTACAAAAGTGTGGAACGCCTGACATCATCTTGATGTAATCAAAACTGTAATACCTAGAGCATTTCCTTTAGAAATTACATATATGAGAGGGTCTTATTGGCATCAAAATTATGGTTAGTGCTCTAAAAGACTAAAATAAGGACATATTTTCTGAGTTTTCAAATAGCGACAAAGCACTTTTAAATTATTTGTTATCTTTATGTTTTTTTATCCAGTTGACCACTTGATTAAATGTTGCACTTAGGGGAGAGGATGTGGTGTTACTTCCAGAACTGCAGACTTTGCAACTGGGGAACCAGGTTGAAGTTTCTGCTTCAGCTCGACATTCTGTGATTCTGGTCAAATCACTTAGTCTCCCCATGTCTACAACCACAATGAATGTGTTCTTGTGTGATGTAACCAATGCTCATGTAAAGCACTCCAATACCTGACAAGTCTGCACTATATAACACTGCAAAAACACAAAATAATAAGTGTTTTGCACACTTCTGTCATTGGGCTATATTTGGGCTACATCTGGTTGATTTTGGGCTACATTTGGGCTCTTTTGTCTCCGGTGGCCATCTTGGGAGATTTATTTGTTATGAAGTTTCCTAATTTCCTCATGTACTGCAGTCTCCTCAGTAGGAAATGCTTTCAGTTTTTTACTTTGATTCCATCATGAAGGTATTCAGATATGTCACACATTTGCCATAAATTCTGAATGTTAGCACTCTAGTTGCTCATTAGATCACTGTAGTAAAACTACTCCACCATGGAAGTCTGCTCCTGGTATTAAAAGTGCATGTTTCAGTCTGCATGTCAGAATTTTTTAATGAAATAGAAGAGGATTTGAGAAGTCACTCAAAATGTGCCCTCATTTTCTTTCTTCAGTATTAATCATAATTTCTATGGCAAAATGAACCTCCTCATTGTGTTCCTTTTTAAATTAAATGTTTTAAGTGTTACCAGTTTATTCCAATCAAGATGGCTTCAGGTGTGCCATACTTTTGTCATAATGAAGACAGTAAGCGCTCTAGTTGTTTTTAAGAACATTCTGGGACATTCTGTCATTGGGCTATACTTGGGCTACATCTGGGTGATATTTGGGCTACATTTGGGCTCTTTTGTCTCTGGTGGCCATCTTGGGAGACTTATTTGTTATGAAGTTTCCTAATTTCCTCATTTACTGCAGTCTCCTCAGTAGGAAATACTTTCAGTTTTTTACTTTGATTCCATCAAGAAGGCATTCAGATGTGTCACACATTTGCCATAAATTCAGAATGTTAGCACTCTTTTTGCTCATTAGATCACTGTAGTAAAGCTACTGCTCACCAGGGAAAACTGCTGCTGGTATTGAAAGTGCATGTTTCAGTCTGCATGTCAGAATTTTTTAATGAAATAGAAGAGGATTTGTGAAGTCACTCAAAATGTGCCCTAATTTTTCTTTCTGCAGCACTAATCATACTTTTTATGGAAAAATGAACCCCCTCATTTTGTTCTTTTTTAAATTAAATGTTTTAAGAGTTACCACTTTAATCCAAGCAAGATGGCTTCAGGTGTGCCATACGTTTATCATAAGTAGGACTGTTAGCGCTCTAGTAGTTCTTTGGAACACTCTGGGAAGCTGCAGTAGAACACAAAGGAATCAACTGACAGTCTCTGCCCTTGTTGGATGTACATGTTTTACTGAGAATATCAGACTTCATTCTCACATGACTGAGAAAGATAATGTGAATTTACAGAAAATAAGCTCTCAGTTTAGCCTATAGCTCACCTTCCAAACCTCTGTGGTAAAAGCATGAGAAAATATTTTTCTCTCAATCATGATATCCCAGAAGAAGGCTTTTTCACATGGTGAAATCACCTTAGAACATACCACAATTCCTAAAATGAGTATGGTACCATCAACAAATGATTTATAATGTAACTAAAGTCTTAAAACCTTCTATTAACTGCAATGCTTTTTAATGAGGTGCTATCATGTATATTTGTCCCAAGATGGCTGCCAACACTTCTTGGATGAAGTGCTGACAGCCAATCAGATCTCAAGATGAGATGTGTGGTTAGGCTCCGCCCACATATATATATGCTTTTAAATGCTATTTACTCAGGAAATACTGAACAGATTTACACCAGACCTGCAAAAGGCACTTCCTTGACCTTATGGCTACCTCTCTGCCAAGTTTCTAGTAATTCTGTTCAGCCGTTCGGGCTGTAGCTCGTTCTAAAGGTCCTATGGAAAAATGCATGGGAAAAACACGTTTTGGGACCCCCCTTTTATCTCAGCCCCCGCTTGACGAATCCCCCCGAGACTTTCAGGGTAGGAGCGGAGCGTAGCGCCCCACCTATTTTGAGAAATTCGCGAGGATTCATCGACCGGCGCCAAAGTTATTCAAAATAGAATGTTGCGGATTTCCTATGGAAAAGGGGTCCTAACTATAACTACCTACTGGCGACCGCCAGTAGGTAATATATATATATTACCTACTGGCGGTCGCCAGTAGGTAGTTATAGTTAGGACCCCTTTTCCATAGGAAATCCGCAACATTCTATTTTGAATAACTTTGGCACCGGTCGATGAATCCTCGCGAATTTCTCAAAATAGGTGGGGCGCTACGCTCCGCTCCTACCCTGAAAGTCTCGGGGGGATTCGTCAAGCGGGGGCTGAGATAAAAGGGGGGTCCCAAAACGTGTTTTTCCCATGCATTTTTCCATAGGACCTTTAGAACGAGCTACAGCCCGAACGGCTGAACAGAATTACTAGAAACTTGGCAGAGAGGTAGCCATAAGGTCAAGGAAGTGCCTTTTGCAGGTCTGGTGTAAATCTGTTCAGTATTTCCTGAGTAAATAGCATTTAAAAGCATATATATATGTGGGCGGAGCCTAACCACACATCTCATCTTGAGATCTGATTGGCTGTCAGCACTTCATCCAAGAAGTGTTGGCAGCCATCTTGGGACAAATATACATGATAGCACCTCATTAAAAAGCATTGCAGTTAATAGAAGGTTTTAAGACTTTAGTTACATTATAAATCATTTGTTGATGGTACCATACTCATTTTAGGAATTGTGGTATGTTCTAAGGTGATTTCACCATGTGAAAAAGCCTTCTTCTGGGATATCATGATTGAGAGAAAAATATTTTCTCATGCTTTTACCACAGAGGTTTGGAAGGTGAGCTATAGGCTAAACTGAGAGCTTATTTTCTGTAAATTCACATTATCTTTCTCAGTCATGTGAGAATGAAGTCTGATATTCTCAGTAAAACATGTACATCCAACAAGGGCAGAGACTGTCAGTTGATTCCTTTGTGTTCTACTGCAGCTTCCCAGAGTGTTCCAAAGAACTACTAGAGCGCTAACAGTCCTACTTATGATAAACGTATGGCACACCTGAAGCCATCTTGCTTGGATTAAAGTGGTAACTCTTAAAACATTTAATTTAAAAAAGAACAAAATGAGGGGGTTCATTTTTCCATAAAAAGTATGATTAGTGCTGCAGAAAGAAAAATTAGGGCACATTTTGAGTGACTTCACAAATCCTCTTCTATTTCATTAAAAAATTCTGACATGCAGACTGAAACATGCACTTTCAATACCAGCAGCAGTTTTCCCTGGTGAGCAGTAGCTTTACTACAGTGATCTAATGAGCAAAAAGAGTGCTAACATTCTGAATTTATGGCAAATGTGTGACACATCTGAATGCCTTCTTGATGGAATCAAAGTAAAAAACTGAAAGTATTTCCTACTGAGGAGACTGCAGTAAATGAGGAAATTAGGAAACTTCATAACAAATAAGTCTCCCAAGATGGCCACCAGAGACAAAAGAGCCCAAATGTAGCCCAAATATCACCCAGATGTAGCCCAAGTATAGCCCAATGACAGAATGTCCCAGAATGTTCTTAAAAACAACTAGAGCGCTTACTGTCTTCATTATGACAAAAGTATGGCACACCTGAAGCCATCTTGATTGGAATAAACTGGTAACACTTAAAACATTTAATTTAAAAAGGAACACAATGAGGAGGTTCATTTTGCCATAGAAATTATGATTAATACTGAAGAAAGAAAATGAGGGCACATTTTGAGTGACTTCTCAAATCCTCTTCTATTTCATTAAAAAATTCTGACATGCAGACTGAAACATGCACTTTTAATACCAGGAGCAGACTTCCATGGTGGAGTAGTTTTACTACAGTGATCTAATGAGCAACTAGAGTGCTAACATTCAGAATTTATGGCAAATGTGTGACATATCTGAATACCTTCATGATGGAATCAAAGTAAAAAACTGAAAGCATTTCCTACTGAGGAGACTGCAGTACATGAGGAAATTAGGAAACTTCATAACAAATAAATCTCCCAAGATGGCCACCGGAGACAAAAGAGCCCAAATGTAGCCCAAAATCAACCAGATGTAGCCCAAATATAGCCCAATGACAGAAGTGTGCAAAACACTTATTATTTTGTGTTTTTGCAGTGTTATATAGTGCAGACTTGTCAGGTATTGGAGTGCTTTACATGAGCATTGGTTACATCACACAAGAACACATTCATTGTGGTTGTAGACATGGGGAGACTAAGTGATTTGACCAGAATCACAGAATGTCGAGCTGAAGCAGAAACTTCAACCTGGTTCCCCAGTTGCAAAGTCTGCAGTTCTGGAAGTAACACCACATCCTCTCCCCTAAGTGCAACATTTAATCAAGTGGTCAACTGGATAAAAAAACATAAAGATAACAAATAATTTAAAAGTGCTTTGTCGCTATTTGAAAACTCAGAAAATATGTCCTTATTTTAGTCTTTTAGAGCACTAACCATAATTTTGATGCCAATAAGACCCTCTCATATATGTAATTTCTAAAGGAAATGCTCTAGGTATTACAGTTTTGATTACATCAAGATGATGTCAGGCGTTCCACACTTTTGTAATAAATATAGAATGTTAGCAATCTAGTTGTTCATTAGGATACTGTTGAGAGGCAGAGGCCAGGGGCACGGACTCTGAAAATTGAAGGCAGGTAGGAGGGTGCAAAGGCAACAATTTAACCACACTGAGCAGGCAGGAAGGGCCGTGGAAGCACAACAGACTATGGAGGGCAGTGGAAAGGGGGGCAGGGGCAACAAACCAACAATACAGGACTTGCAAGAGAGGCTGTTGGAGGGAAGATCTATTGCGGGTCAAGGAAGCTAGGGGCGGTCCCCAGATCCCCGGGAGCCACCACAGAACTGAGCAGGAGAGTGAGTCAGGGACAAAAGGGGCACCTTAATTTGAGCCGGGGTGCCTAGGAACGCTTGCTCCAAAAATGAAGAAAACAGACATATGAGACATGGAATTGGAGGCAGAATACAATGGCAGTTTAATGAGAAGATGCAACTTCAAAGAAACCGCAGAATAGAGACATAAAGTACAAAAAACAGAATCCAGATAATCATACAGCTGTCATAATATTCTCTGTATCTCAATTAATGTACTGACAGAGAGAGAGAGAAAACACATCTATAAATGCATCATGAGAAACAAGTTACACCAAGGAAAATGTTACCTAGGAACACTCACGTTTACTCTTAGAGCAAGCATTCCTGCAATTACAATACAAAATCTTTTAAATGCAAAAGTAAAGAGAACAATGGTTAAACATAACATGACATTTCATATAGGTAAAATAGAATAAGATACTTCAAGCAAAGCAGAGCAAGACATTTTAAGCAAAGGAAGACAAGAGCTCCCAGCTCTTGGGGAAAACCTGCACTGCCTGTTAACCTACATACAGACGGCGAGGTAGTCCGTCGATATCTGTGGGTGCTCCCTTTTTATATCATTTTGTGGGCTCCTTTGCACGCTACATCTACCTACGTATGCTACCCAAAAGCTTCGACTGCAGATTTTACCAGACATTTCGTCATTTACCCACTTAATGCTGACAATGGACTGGGTGAAAAGGTCAGTCTCTCAGGCCAATCGCTTATCGTAAGTTCCATAGAGCAAGCAGAAAATAATGGGTATTGTACGGGAATTCAATATATTCATGTATAAAATCTCCTCAGTTCTCCTAACTTGACGCTCTGCGGTTGCCACTTCCTTAAAAGCGGGAAACCTGCCCAGGACGCAAGTACCAGTCCAGGATGCAGCCTACTGTATGTCGACAGCTTCAGGGGGATGTTGAACTTTGATACCGAGCACGGAGCACTCGGGTAGGGTGGAGGCTACTAGTTTGGATCAGAAGGCCTCGCAGACCTGCCTTCAGACTGCTATACACTAAAATTGCAGAGCTATGGTCAATTTAACAAAGAGGCCTACATATTGAACAGAAGGGCCTACACAGGGGTTTTATGCTGGCTGAGTGGTAAGGATGTCTCAGGATAATTATATAGCAATACGGGACCCGCTGGTCAATTTAATACGGCCTACAAATGCAGCTGGCAGGGCAAGGACAAGGGTCTCATACTTCAGGTGTGGACAGAACGGGCCAGGGGCCCCCTGTGATACAAAATCTACCCTCCTTCAAGGCTGTGGCAATGTAATAGACCATTGTGGGCAGAAGGAAGAGGCAATGGTGGTACAACCATACATGCCAACAGACCCGATTCAGCCAGGAAACGTCCAATGTTTTTAAGCTCAAATGGGCTTTATTTGATCTGTCTCCTGTCTACAATATCCTCTTTTTCAATGTAACTCAAAGGGGAAAATCAATACCCCAGTTTTTTTTCAAAATCTCCCTCTTACCAAGTTCAAAATGTTCGCAAGTATGGTACATTGGATCATGGAAGGAAATGGGATAGGGACATGGACTTGGATAACAGAGGACAGGAGGGACATGGAGAGGTGCACCAAACTGACCCTGCAGGGCAGGCATCAGGGTTTGCAGCAGCACAATACACCACACAGGGCATGCAGGACGGGAGTGCAGCACAACAATCCATAGAAAGCAAGAGGGAGGGGACAGGACCATGCACATGGACAACAGAGAACAGAGGGGCAAGAGGCAATGGTAGCTAGCTGACCATAATGGACAGACAGGAGAGAAAGCTGCAGCATAACAGACCATAAAGGGCAGGAGGGACGGATCAGGGGCATTACAATGGAACAGACAAGCCAGGAGGGAGGGAGTAGGGCTGGGGGCAAGGGGGCAGGGCAGGAGCAGCAAGATAGCCATGGAGGTCAGGCAGGATGGGCACTAGAAGCAAGACACACCATGAAGAGCAACAGTGAGACTGTGATGGCATACACACAGACCATGGAGGGAAGGTGGGAGGGGGTCAGGGGCAGCTAACTGACCACACAGGGAAGGTGGGAGGGGCCATGGCAGCACAGAAGACCATGCATGGCAAGTGGGAGGGTTAGTGGCAGCACAATGGCTATGATGGGCAAGAAGGAGGGTGGAGGGGCATGCACAAAGGACAATGGAGGATAGAAGGGAGGGTCAGGACCTGTGCACAGACAAGAAAGTTCAGGGGAAGGGACCTCACAACAGACCACACGGGGCAGGCAGGAGGAGCAGTTGCAGCACAACAGCCCAGGGAGGGCAGAAGGGTGTGGCAGTACAATGGACCATGTAGGACAGGAGGAAGAGGATAGGGGCATGGCATGTGGACAGGCAGGGTGGAGGTGGCAGGGACAGGTTACAGTCATCTGACAATGCTAGGCAGGTGGGAGGGGAGTGGCAGCTCAACAGAACACTCAGAGTAGATAGGAGTGGCAGGTCCATGGGACATGGTGGGCAAAAAGGATGGAGCAGGGGCATGCACAAAGACATCGGAGGGCAGGGGGAAGGAGAATAGGGGCAGCAAGCTAAGCACAGAGTTTAAGCAGGAGGTCAATGATGGGGCATAGAATTGGGCAATGGAGGGCAGGAGGACTGGACTGGTACATCATACTAAATTGAGGGCAGTGGCAGCACATCAGACCATGCATGGCAGGAGGGAGGAGGCTAGTCCATGGATTCACACAACAGAGGATAGGGAGGAAGGGGATGGGGCAGCAAGCTAACTGTTCAGAGAAGGCGGGTATTAGGAACTTTATTGTTTTTAAAACATTGTGTCTGTGCGAACTACTTAAAATATGAACAAGTATGCAGCATAATCTCACTTTTATTCAGGAAGAAGAGGACGTTTGTGACTGTGACTCCGGGCTCACTTGGCAGAAACACCCCCTGACCCTCCACCCCCTATCGCAAAATGTAATGCCCGTGAAAAGGGTAGGTGAACACAGTGTTATATAGAACATAGTCCTGAGAGCACGATTGAAAATGAAAACTAGATATAGTGTATGGTATAAACTATGCACCAAAAAGTGTGATATAAGATGAACCGGGCGTGAAATATAATTTGCAATACATTGTGCGCAATGACAGATTCATTGGAGAGCGCGAGATAGCACAGGCACTAGCGCGTGCTATGCGATATGCGCCTTGGAGTGTAATATGCACAGGGCAGTGTTGTGTAACCTAACTAGTCTCTAAAGTTGTAATATAAAATATGTGCTGGGGAGTGTAACGTTGCATATGCACTGTGACAAATATATGGATCCCAGATTGTAATATGTATGGCATAGCACTGTGCGTTATAACATAGGCATCGAGAAAGGCACGTTAGATGGGGCAATATAACCCGTGCGAAGACAAGTGTGGCATGACATATTCACGGGGTGGTGTTACAGTGCACATGGGCTAGAGAGTGTCATAGCATATGCACTAGCTAGTGGAATACAACACAGAGGTGTGTGGCACTCGGCAGGCAATGGTGGGTGTAACACAGCATTGGGCTCTATCAGGAGCACGCTGTGACTCTCAAGTGATGTTCGTCCCCTTTCCAGAGAGTAAAATAAAAAGTATTACACATCCGGCAGTGGATGTGTGTTTTATTAACCGTGAGGGGGGTTTCTTGCATAGTTTTGGTCGAATTTTTGTCGAATCCCCTTTGAATGGCTTGGTGTGCATGTGTATTAAATGTGCCCGTCAATAGCTACCCATGTTTGTATAAATAAACGACAAGGGTGTCTACCAGGATTAGGCACGGTAGGGCATCAGACATGTCAGAGCTTCACTAGTGGTGTAAATACATTCCACGTGGATTCATTGCATGCATAGTCGCCTTTTAATGAATATCACGCAAATCGTCATGGTGATAGGTACGTACGGTTTGTCCAGCATGTCCTAGGTGTGTCTATAAATATATATTTTTTAAAAATAATAAAAAACAGTGGCCGGCCCTAGGGATTGGGGTCAAAAAAATATAATTAGGAGACTGGCCCTGGGGGATGGGGTCATCAGGGCCAATAAATTAGAATAAGAAGGGGAACCAAACAGCCCCCCTTCTTAAAAAACTAAAATAAATAAAAGACTGGCATCGTGCCGGAGGCCATGCCCCCTCCGTGCAGCACTCTGCAAACGCGCCCCCAACAGGCATCTCCAGTATGCGCCAGGGAGCTGCGCTGCAGCCAGGTGTTCTGAGGCCAAGCCCCTTTTTACACCTCTCTGCAACGCAGCTCTGTGGCGCTTACTGGAGGTACCTAGTGGTCTAGTTTGACCCTAGGGACCCTTAGGATTCAGGGGGACTCTCAACTTAGAACAGCCACAGGGCGCGTTTACACAGTGGTGAAGGGAGGGGACGGGGCCTGAGGTGACGTGTGCAAACACGCACTATGGCATGTTTTAAATTGGGGATATAATTTCCCTTCAATACTGAGGGCCCCTGGGGGCTAACTAGCCCACCAAGTGCTTCCAGTAAGCGCCACTGAGCTGCATTGCAGAGAGGTGGACCAGGCCGTGCCACTTTTTACACCTCTCTGCAACGCAGCTCTGTGGCACTTACTGGAGGTACCTAGTGGGCTAGTTGGACCCTAGGGACCCTCAGGATTCAAATGAACTTAATCTCCCAACTAAAAATGGACACAGGGCGTGTTTACACAGTGGTGAAGGGAGGGGACGGGGCCTGAGTTAATGTGTGCAAAAACGCCCTGTGGCCTGTTTTAAGAGGTAGTTTTAATCCCCATGCCCTATTATTCACTAGGGGCTTACAGAGGAGGTCATGCTAATCACAGGGGGACCCCAACGCATAATGTTCCCTAGTGTATGTAGGTGTTTTCACTGTATTCTAAGTGTCTTTTAACATAGCACTGGCTCTAGGACTGGTTAGTCAGACTCAGTTACCACCAGTATCCGTCTGAAAAAGTTGAGAGTACAGGATGATTTTGCAACAAGGCTTCTTTCTGCTCTTCTTTTTGTTCTTTCTGCACGTTATCCTTCTTCCTGCACTTATCTTCGTATTTGAGGACTTCTGTTGCTTCTTTCTTCACTTCTTTTGTTTCTTTCTGTGCATTTTTTCTTCTTTCTTCACATGTCCTATCTCTGTAGGCATAGTTAGAAATTAGCATTTAAAAAACCTTTGAAATTCACTGAAAAAACCATGGGTTTCACACACGTTATAGTTAGGAATTAGCATTTAAAAAACCTTAGAAATTCAATGAAAAAACCAAAGGTTTCACACATGTTATAGTTAGCTGGACATTTCACTCGTAAAAAACCATTGAAATTCCCCCGTTATAGATAGTTCAGCTAACTATAACTCGCGCGCCCGCAATGCACTACTGATGACGTCACATATTACATCACTCATGACATGGTCACTGACATCACTCATGACATCACTGATGACATCTCAAATGACATCACTGATGACATCACTGATGACATCATCCAGTGATTGTGTGTTTTTATGAAAATTATATATTTTTTATATTTATTTATATCTCAAGGTCAAAGGAAGAATAAATGGGTATATAAGTGTCTAAATGGATACTTTTTTTTGGAATTTTTTTTGTGTAACTGACTGTTTAAGTGTATCATAGTGAATACATGGCTTACTGAGTAATCTTTAAATATTTAAATATCTGTATCAGTTTCTTACTTTGTGTATAAGTGGCTGCATGGGTTGGTGAGTAGCTACATGAGTGTCTATATAGGTTATTAGTTGGTTTTTTATCACTATGAGTGTCTGAGTTTCTGTATGGTTCGGTGGGGGGTATTACTTAGTGCATAGGTGCATGAATGAGTGACTCACTGTTTGTATGTGTTGAATACAGCATGTGTGCAGGACTGTATGGGTGGATGAGTGTGTGCATGGGTGTGTTAGTGAGTGAATGACTGTCTCAATAGTGTCTTTATGAGTAACTACATATGTTTTAAACTAGTATATGTGACTATTGGTGTATATAAGTGAGTATATGTGAGAGTGAGAGATTGGAAGAGTTCCTGTATGAATAAGTATGTGTTTCTATAAGTGATTGTTTAAAAGAGTAAGTATATGTAAGTTTCTGTAGAAGTAAGTGTGGTGGTGTGTGTATAACTGTATATGCAAGTAAATGGATGATTGATTCTTTATTAGCATGAGTGACTATGTGTGTGAGTTACTCTATGGATGAGTGGCATTGTGTAACGGGATGTACAGGTGTATGAGTACATATGATGAGTGAGTACATGTATGAGTGACTGTAGAGGACTGTTGGTGAATTACTGTATGTGTATGTGGTTCTTAGAATTACTGAATAGGTTGTTGTAACTGATATTGATATGTTCATTATTTTGAACATTTTAGTTTCTATTTTTGAATGTGTGTTTCAATGGTTATATTAGGGGGAGAGGATGTCTGCCACTCTATCACAAGGATGATGTCATCAGTGATGTCATCAGTGATGTCATTTGAGATGTCATCAGTGATGTCATGAGTGATGTCAGTGACCATGTCATGAGTGATGTAATATGTGACGTCATCAGTAGTGCATTGCGGGCGCGCGAGTTATAGTTAGCTGAACTAACTATAACGGGGGACTTTCAATGGTTTTTTACGAGTGAAATGTCCAGCTAACTATAACATGTGTGAAACCTTTGGTTTTTTCATTGAATATATATATAGATGTATGTATTCCGGGTCTGGTGGCTCAGTAGACGAAGGCGTCCGCTGCAGGGGCCTGTGTTCAACCTCATGGTCACAGTTTATTTTTTTTGCTCTAGCCCTGCCCCCCTCCCCCACTGCCCCTGCCCCCACCAGTGCCTGCCCTCTGCCACAAACCACACTGTAAATTTGGCCTCCGAGAGAAAGTTTATGAGTACCCATGATATAACACTACTAGTGTCTACTCTACTACCTGATTTATAGTAGTGATGTATGTTGTATATGTATGTATTAGAACTATTTTTTCATTCTTGCTAGTGAAGAATAGGGGGAGTTGTATATGACATCTAAAAAATGTGTACTGTTTTTTCTAGGCGTACTACCGACCACCAGTGCCGGGGCCAGCGGCGAAGGCGACGTGGCTGCTGAGGGAGAAAATGCAGTTGTAGGAGGAGCTGCAAGCGGTGAGCCAGCATCAGTGGCAGGCGGTGGTAAGTTATATTCCTAATCCTTACTTATTGACATTACACTCACTGCAAGGGTGTACTGTATACTGTACTGTTGAGACTTACTAAGTAAGAAGTTGTTGTGAACGGTTGAAGACACCCTTTACTTAGCATTAGTAAAAGCATTAGCTGTGGGAGTGTTGAGTAACCAATGGCCTCTTCTATACGACTTCAACTCAGCTGTGAAAGTTTTATGGAGAAGACTAAAACTCAGATCAGATGTCCTTGATGGATGTGTTGAATGAAAAGGGAAAGAAGGGTGGAAGGAAGAAGGAAGAGATTTAATATTTATGACTGGCAGAGAAGGATACGTGGGATGCATGCATGCATAGGTGGCTGATAGGAATCAGATGCATGGCTGGTTGAATGCTTGGAGCTTCCGCAAATGTTAAAGGCCAAGGAAGTGGGAGGATATATACATACCACAAATGTTATGTACTGTGCTTGCTAGTGCTACTATGTGTAGAATTAATTTGACTTACTGCTTTGCTAAGAGTATATTTTACAATAGTCTTGTTTTTTTCTTCTTGATATAGCTACTCCTTCCAAAAGGAAACCGGACAGGAAGGAGTTGGCAGCCAAGGCCCGTTGCCGGAAGCTGGAGGCCATACAAAGGGAATACCGTCGGCTGGTGGTTCTGGCAGAGGAGGAGTAGACGGCAGCAGCAGCTGCAGCCTCTTCCAATGCCCCGGGCCCCAGCCACCCCCCTCCAGTGTTATGGCACCACTGTCTGGCAGCCGCCCGCCACCCCTCTTTTAATATCACTGCTGCCCCCCCCGGTGGATGCAATTGCCACGTGTTGAAGCGCCGCATTGCCCGGCTAGAGGAGCAAGTTCGTGTTCTCCAGGAGAGGAGAGCCCGTCGATAAGACCCTGTTAATTGCCCCTTTTTTATTTCTTCTTTTGGTGGGTGGGAATCGGGCGTTGGGGTTAACTTTCTTTGGACAATTGGACATTCATATAGGTTGGACTTTTTCGTTACGGACATTGGTTGGAGTTAGGGGGTGGGTGGGTCAGGTGTTGTCGTGGGATTTTTTACATAGTTTATTTTTGTTAGGGGATTAAATTATATATTTATACTTTACATGCAATGTTGTTAATGTTTTGTGGGTGGGGTTTCTGTTTTACGTCACACTGTTTCCTTGCTGGTGCAGGGCCACAGCCAATGTTTGATTTAAATAATTGGCTGACTTTGTAAGACACGAACAGATAGATGCGATACCGCTCATTGAGTGACTTGTCCTACTAGTACTGTCAGTCTCTCTTCCTAGTCTATGCATTCTGCAACTGGACTCAAAGGGGTGTGTGAAATTGAATTAATGAAAAAATGTCCATTATTAATTATGCCTCCCCCAAACTTCTCTTACCTTTGCTTGATGATTAACTTAGGCACAGCGATGGCTGCATGGTGATGATGGTTTTCTTTCCTAACATGCCATGGTTGTGGTGGTGGTGGTAGTAGTAGTAGTAGTAGTAGTAGACACTGGCAGTAGCATTTGCAAAAAAGAAAATGAGACCGTCAGTCGCCTGAGAGAGACTGTTGGAGGAGTAGTAGAATGAAGTACAGTACAGAACTTACTGCCAAACAATAATATGCAAAAATACAACAAAACATAATGGTGCTGGGGATAGCCTAGTACATAGAGTTACAAACTCTAGTTGTGTCAAGTCACTCGACTAGGCCTACAGTACACTGGACACAAGCGTAACCGTTAGTTTTGTGTAGGAGGATGACAACAAATCCAATCGATGCCGGCAATTAATGCTGATGTATTAGGTTCCTTTGGTAAAAAAATGACCTCACAAATATACTGCTCTTGGGTGGGCAAGCAGAAGAAGGTCCTCGCCCTGCCTTGAAATTGAATTACTGTTGCTTTTGCCACATCCGCCCCAGCAAGCGTGTGATAAATTATTGGTGTACATTTAATTTAGTCACACCTCAATAAGTCACACAGCCCGGGGGAAGAGGGTCAGGGTTTGTTGAATGGTTGGGAAGGGGGGTTTGGGGAAAGGTTTGACAGAGAAAAATAGTACGCATGGACAAACAACAAAACACAATCTTTGTAGACTACCATATCCATATCAATCTGTTAAGGGAGAAAAAGGAAATGCATGCATGATGATAAGGACTGATCCGGATTACATACAGTTTGTGTTCTGTTGTACCGGGCATACTTTTAAAGATAGCAAAGAAAATTAAACAATATCTGTAGGGATGAATTATATAATAACAACAACACACTGTAGTAATGATTGAAGACAAAAAAATGAATCAAATTATTTAAAAGATGATGAGAGTTGATACTTTTACTGTGTTATCCTAGTGAAAATAGGGAGTTGCATCTCGGCATTCCTCTTGGTCCTCCCTTCCATGGATGCTCCGTCCCTCAATCTTGGGTGACGCCACTGCCTGCCTGGCAGATGTAGATTCATTGGTAAGATAAGTGTGCATTGTTTGCCCAAGTATAGCACATGGTAAGGGCCGGCCTGTAATTTTAGATGGAAAAACAAAAGGGATATTGAAAAGCCAAGTCGAAAAAAAATGCACAAGTTATGGTGTAGTGCAACAAGAACACTTTCAGAGGCGGCATGAATGCAGCATGTCTACTCTAGTCTGTTTCCAGCATTAACCTACAACAACCGGACAGAGCAGGCCCACGTTGACGGCATCCTTTGCACAGCCTCCATTTAGCGTACATTTTTTGAAAGAGTTGGACAAAGCACATATCCAGCACCATAGCATTTTACAATTTAAGTGACTAAATCAATGCACCGCAGTCATACCACACTACACGCGACTCCACCGCTACACAGACATTTAGGTCTGCTGTGGTTCTTGTTGACGTGTTTACCTTTTATGCCACTCATGAAACGCCCTGACTTATTCCATCAATTATCTCTGATCCTACTGAGTGACTGCGAAGATACTATGTCACTGTGGTCATCATGATGGTGTTGTTCAACTCAGACTGCAGTGTACCGAGTGAGTCCAGATTCCATATTAAAAAATTCAATGTATTGGCCTGCAGTAGAAGTACAATTTTGTTATTAAACGACAACAGTGGAAATATTGACTTGAGTCACTGTTAGTGTATAGATTAAATACTAGTACAATTTGACTTCACTTCATGCACAACAACAACACAAACACCAATCATTCAGAGTCGGGTGTCCAATGCATGCCATTTATTACCTGTTCCTTCTCATCTTAAGTGAAGGGGCAGTCTCTCTCTCCATTATCATCATGGTGTTGTCCAACAAAGTGTGCAGTGTACAGATTGAGTCCTCTTTCTATATTCAAAATTCAATGTATCGGCCTGCAGTAGAAGTACAAATTTGTTATTAAAAATACAAGAAGGGAAAAATTGCCTTGAATTACTTTTAGTGTGTAGATTACATATAGTACACAATGAATTAACTTCATGCACAACAAACCACAACAACACAAATCACTCGGTCAGCGTCCAATGCATGGCATCATTCTTTACCGGTTCCACCTCATCTTCAGTTAAAGGGCAATCTCTCTCGGCTCAGAAAGGAGGATAGCTATAGTTGTCATCATCATGTTCCGCTTCTTTTGGAGGGACTCAACGAGGAAAGATTTCATTTTTTCTTCTATTTTGCATCATCCAATCATCATCTGGCTTGAGGGCAATGGATTTAGGGAGATTCAGGAGGATGGAGGAGCATGATTCGGAGGAGTGGACTGTGAAATGCAGACAGCTGAAACTCGTATATGGCAATAAAAAGACTAGAAGACGGTGGTGATGGATTTGTTGTGATTTGAAGTTTCTAACACACAAGTGAAACAAAACAAGGGAGGAAGACAGTAAGAAGTGCAAGCCTAATTGTCAGGGAAGTATAGCTCGTCCTCAAACTCTGGGGGTTCAAACCGAAGTAGGTAATCCTCATCTAACACACTACTTCTGTCACCTGAGCCGCTGTCCTCATCTTCCTCCCTTGATTCATGTATTGTGTAATTCGGTGGTATAAAGTGCTGATTCATTTTGATCATGGTTAACCTCTCCACGTTTTTGGGCAAGAGACTGGTCCTTCTCACTGTTACAATGGAATCAGCAGCACTGAAAACAAGTTCAGAAGAGACACTTGCGAAAGGGCAAGCCAGATAGTTTATCGGCAGCCTGCTGAGCAGTGGCCATTGGCCCCTTTTCCCATACCAATAACCAATACCGCAATGGGTTTTGATCAATATACACCTCTGTTGGGTTGTCCAGATAGGCCCGGACCATCCGCTCAATGTTCAGGGGTGCTACACTTTGTTCGGGCTCTTTTGTCTGCATCAGCACTGGACCTACCAAGTCCTTGCTGTAAATAGCAATCCCTTAACGATTTTACTGGGGCTAATGATCCGGTTCTTGCTGTTGTCGATAGTGTTGGTGAGTGTTCTGAGCCAAACGCACTGCCCTCAGGCTCCGAAGTTGAACTTTACGCCGGATGCCCTGCTGCAGTACTTGTTGTGGGTTTATCTAGCTGGCTTTTAATTAGCAGCCGTTCATTTTCCAACTTAATAGCTGACTCAGCTATCCAAGTTTTGTACCGGGTAACATCCATTTCTGAAAAAGGAATTAATGTCTTACTTTTCAGTGCCGATTTTGACCGTGGATCCAGAATTGTGGAACAAATGTAATGATCTTGTGACAAAATCTTATTTTGCACCCTTGTATTGTTCGCTCACAATTCTCACAATTCTCACAGACTGAAACACTGCACTAGCACTGAGAAACATTAGGTTTGCCAGGCACACTGGAAGGATTGCTCCGCATGTTTTAATTTAACAAAACTTCCTTCCCTTCAACCAGGTGAGATGCTGCCATTTTCATGTAATGCTTTGTATGCTAGACATAGGACCTTAAAGTCTATTCTTTTCTTCATGGGGAGCCAGTGGAGTTTTTTTCAGGCCTTCTGATATGGACTGGGGATGTTCAATATTGTTCTGGCAGCGGCATTTTGTGTGCGCTGAAGCTTGGCCATGTGCTGTTTTAGGAGGCCTAAGTATAGGGCATTTCCGTAGTCTAGTTTGGCCAAGGCTAGAACTGTAACTAGAGTTTTTACTGCTTCCGGGGGGATGAAAGTGCGTATTTTGCGGATAGATCTTAAAATCAGAAATATCATCGATAGGACTTTCTTGACCTGGTGTTGAAAGGACAGTTTGTCATCAAAGATGATGCCCAAGTTCCGCACTTTTTGAACTGGGGTGGGGTACACACCCATACTAGGGGGCCACCAGTTCTGTGACCAGAAAGAGGTATCTGATCCCAGTAGGAGGACCTCTGTTTTGGTACCGTTAAGCTTCAAACAGTTCGACCCCATCCATTGATTTATGTGGTGCATACATTTTTTAAAGCTATCAGCTGTATCTTCAGGGCTGCTTGAAATAGACACCATGATTTGGGTGTCATCCGTGTAAGATATTATTGTGAAGCCATATTGCCTGATGATGTTGGCTGGAGGAGTCACATTAAGGTTGAACAGGGTGGGGCTCAATGAGGAGCCCTGTGGCACCCCACATGGTAGCGTGAACTGCTCTGAACGGGAGTCGCCGACCTGAACATATTGATGTCTGTTGTTCAGATAGGATTTTACCAGTTTTAGAGCAGTATTCTTGACTACTGCCTCTTGGATCCGTTTGATTAGTATATCATGGTTCACGGTGTCGAAAGCCGCCGACAGATCCAACAGGATCAAGGCAGCCTTGGCTCCTGTGTCTAGTTGCCCAGATCTCCCCTGCCGCAATTATCAGGGCAGTTTCTGTGCCGTGCCCTTGTCGAGAACCATACTGGGAGGGATCCAGTAGGTCTGCTGGGGAGATGTAAGTCCTTAGGTTGGGCGTTGAGGATTTTTTCCAATATTTTGGCAGGAAAAGGAATCCTTGCTATAGGTCTGTAATTACTGTGATCGCTGGGATCTAAATTAGTTTTTTTTTTGTAAAGGCAAAACTGACACCGATTTCAAGCGTCTGTAAAGATGCCAGATGTTACAACTTCTTTGTAGAGTGTGCTAAGTTGTTTGCTGATTGTCTGGTGCCATGTGGAATATCATGGGTGGACAAGGGTCCGAGGATGTTCCAGATTTTATGGATTTGATTGTCTGTGTTATTTGTTCAATACTGGGTGGTGCAAAGGAATCTAGGACACTGGTGGGACATGGGATGTTTGTTGCAGGAGTGACTGTCATGCCATCATCCCAATCTGTAAGGGATTAAAAAATGGTAAGCACTTTGTCCTTAAAATAACCTGCAAGTTGGTTGCAGAATGCTGCACTAGTGTCCTTTCTATGTGGTTCTGGAAGTTTGACAAGTTTCTTCAGTTTGAAAATAGTTCTTTGCTGGAGTTGCCTGCTTGTTGGATTTTATCTGAGAAGTATTTACTTTTTTTGTCCATTATCATCTTTTTATAAGTGCTCAATAATTGGGAATATATTTATTTTTCGGCTATTGTGTAGTTACTTCTCCAGCGCCGCTCGGCTTTTCTGCAGATCTGCTTCTGTTTGTGCAGGGCATCACAGAACCAGGGTTCAGATTTCTTTGTGCACTTGCTGGTAATGCTTTTTTCTGGTGCCAACAAGTCTACTGCGGATTTAACCCAGTTGGAGAAACTGTCGGCAGTTAGGTTTGCCTCAGGTTTTAGGTCAGGTTTGGAGGATGCTAGAGTGCATTGCAACTGTTGGGGGCTTATGTGCCTCCAGTTGCGTCTTTTGAGTGTCTTATGGGGAATGTGTGGGTTGGGAATGTGATGTGTGGTGGTTATGGTGAACAGGATGGCTCTGTGACCTGACCAGGGCACTGGCATAACCTCTATTATTTTAAGGTGGGGGTTAGATGTAAATAACCCATCCAAGGTGTGACCGGCGTCATGTGTGGGATGCATGACTTTTCTCTCCAACGAGGCATTGGCCATCATCTATATTAGCGACAAATTGTTGTGGTCTTCTGAGTTTTCGAGGTGATGGTTTAAATCACCTAGTATGCAGTAGTCCTCTGAATCAGCACTGGCTTCTAGTATTGGGCTGATGATTTCTTCAAATTTCCTTTTGCTTTTCATGCATGGTGGTCTGTAAGATTACTCACACAATGTGGGTAGGGTTTAGTTGGGAGGGTTGTGTGGGTGACCATCATTAGAACACAGGTGACACAGGGTTTTGATGGTAGAAATACTTCTGATAAAATAATTCTGATTTGACAGAAAAGCTTAGCAGGAAGAAAGGGGGGTCGAAATTGCAGACACAACACATATGACTGGGGTAAGCTCTGGATGTTAGGCTAGGCTGCTCGCCTGTAATGAGAGGGGTGAATGACCACCACAAGGCCCGACTTGTGACTGCATACCTTATTAGGCCTAAGGTGTGTGTTTTCCATTAGTTCCGGAGATGCATGCTTGTTATGTGGGGGTTAATCATTTCTCCAAAATCTGTAGCTCGTACCTCCATTTCTTTTCCTCAGTCGCCACGAAAGTGTCTATATTGGTTAAACAAGGCTTATGGTTTAGGCCTGTCGGCACGTTTTGTGATGAAGAGGGCCGGTGTGTGGTTGTACAGGGATTGTTGGGTTGGTACACATTACCTTGATCAGTACATATGGTCCGGACTTCGATGATCCTACTTTTTTTTTTACTCAAGTTAGAAACTGGCATGTGGATGCTCCCTCCCCCCCTCGCTTTGTAATATGTGGAAAATACTTTAATGCTGCAAGCTAATTTGGATAGCACCGGCAGCAGGTCCAGTTGAAGCGCAGGAAGATCTATGCCATAGGATATTATGCACCAGTGCAAACTGCTAGACTTGTACCGTGTTGAATGCCCTAATTCCAGAGTGTAAACATTCCTTAGTGCAAACATTCCATAGTGCAAACATTCCATAGTGCATGGAATATCTTCCAGGATAGTTTTCTGGTTAGAATCTAAAGATGAGATGGGCTGGGTTGAAATCAAAACACATTTACCTAGGACCCTGTCCGATCATTGTCCTGTTCTGATGGTTTTGACCATTGACAGCTATCTGGGGATGCATAGAATGTAGCAGCTGCCACCATCTGAGCTGTCAGACCCAGTCTTTGAACAGAAAGTCGCCAAGTGATTTTATTCTACACGTTGAACCAGGGCTCTGTTACCTCTGTGGCTACGCTGTGGGAAGCATTTTAAGAGTGATTAGGGGTGAATACATATCTAAAAGTCACAGGATATTTTATTGCTGAGAGATAAAATGTCACACCTAGAGCAAGTGATATCATTGGTAGAGTGAGAATATGGGAGCTCATGAACCCACTGTGTTGCTTTTAATCCCCTGTGCCCTTAACAGTTACACGTTAGGTCTTGTCATTGAGTCAGCTTTCCGCTTTCCTGGGGAGGCATGTTAACGACTCCCAGGAAAGGATACAATAGGGGCCTTTACTGGAAGGAGGTGTTCTCCCTCCTGTAGGAAGTCGATGGATGTTCGCCCAAAAGGTAAGCTTCAAACCAGAAACCACCTTTGAAGGGCAAATGGGAACCACTTGGGAGAGGGGCTGCTGTATTGCCGGGATAGACAGGCTTGCACTAGGGACAGGAAAGGGGGATCAAGTTGCCAAGCCAGTTTTTCAGGGGAATTGTGAGAAGTTGGCCTGGCATACGCTGGTCACTATTTATAGTGGCCACCTTGCACCAGTCAAATGTGACTCTTATGGTAGATAGGTTTAAGACAACCTTTTAAAGAAACTATCCTAGTGGTAGCTGTGGAGAGAAGCCTTCAGGTTAAGTCTCTGAGGAATGTAAAGCAGCTTGTTTTACCTTATACTCTCTTGAATTACTACATGAAAGGACACCACACAGGTATATATACGTATTTATTTCTAGACACACTCTACTAATCACTTGATGAGATTAGAAGTCAGGAACACATTCAATTATCAATGTTTCACAATAATTTAAGCACAAATATGGCTGGGGCCCTAGGGGCGTACCAGACTGTAAGACGTGGGGTCTCCAAGCCTTAAGGGGGTAACGTGACACGAGCGGCTGGGCACCCAAAGGCCTATGTGTTCAGCGACCATACAACACACACATCCTCTGAAGCAGTAAATGCACACAATAAGGGACGCCACACAGTTAATGTGAATGCAAATTAATCAGATTTATCTAATCAAAGGAGCACGCACAGTTTCTTAGATGGCAATGGGTCTCACTTGAACAGATGAACGTTGGTATTATCGCATTTCATTACAGTTACCTCAGCAATCCCTGCAGATCTTTAGCATGGGCTTCACCAGTGCTGCGGGCCACGGCCTGCATACACGGCGCTGCTGGTATCTACAAAGAATCAAATGCACATGAACATAACTTGATAATTAAGCACTTCTCGTATACATTGAGCATTGCGCATATGCACCCTCTGGAGCACAACGTGAGAGTAAAGCATTCCTCGTATACATCAAACCTTAGGCACCCCTGAGCATAACGTGAGGTTGAAGCGTTGCTTGTTTACATCAAAGATTAGGCACTCCTGGGCATAACGTGAGGTTGAAGCGTTGCTTGTTTACATCAAAGACTAGGCATTCCTGGGCATAACGTAAGGACCACGCGCTACACGCACACATAATACATTGAGCCCCTCTGAGCCTAACTTGAGGATGAAGCGCGACACGTATTTATACCACCTTGGGCACTTCTGAGCATAACCTGAGGATAAAGCGTTACTCGTACACAGAGCGCATTGCACTTATGAACACACCTTGAAGATAGAGCGCTACTCGTACATGGAGCGCGTTGCACTTACGAACACAACTTGAAGATAGAGCGCTACTCGCACATGGAGCGCATTGCATTTAAGAACACAACTTGCAAATAGGGCGCTACTCGTACACGGAGCACCTTGCATTTAAGAACACAACTTTCAGATAGAGCGCTACTCGTACACGGAGCGCATTGCATTTAAGAGCACAACTTTCAGATAGAACGCTACTCGTACACAGAGCGCATTGCACTCCTCCAGACACACGGCAGTCCCCAGGCAAGGGCAATCCCACGGAGGGGGAATTCGAGTTCCAGATGGAAGGGGAGTCTCCCGCGGAGGGGGAAAGTCAAAGTCTCTCCACGCGGTGTCGCTCCCACTCGGCAGGGGGCGCACCGGGGCCTTCCCAAGTCTCTCGGGGAGTAGGGGGGCGAGTCCCAGGCCTTCCCACGACCACGCTACCTCCCAGCCCCCGGGGGGTTACCTCTGTCTCGTCGTACGGCTCTGCTCCGGGCCCTTCACGTCACACGCGCAACGGCGCGGGACACGTCACGGCCAACAGCTCCTCCTCCCAACGCTGCGACGGCAGCGACGGGGCCCCGGGCTTCTCTGCGGGCCCCGACACAGTGCTGACATGACCCTGAGGCCTCCGGGCTGTGGCGGTGATCGCGCTGCTGGTCCTAGCGCCAGGGGGGGTCACAAATTAAGCAGGAGCTCTGCCAGCTCCGTGCTCGACGGTAGATCAACGCGGGGGATCCCAGGCCAGGTTTGGAAGCGCAGGGAACACAGCGCTAGTACCTGGTTGATCCCCAGCAGTCAGGCAATCAGTCTTCGCAGGAAGTTTCAGTATTCAGCTTGGTGTCATGACGTTCCAGTATTCAGTTCTTGTCATGAAGTTTCAGTATTCAGTTTTTGCGGCGCAGGTGATACTGGCGCCCTTGGGGTTCTGTTCCTTGGGGGTAGGGGATGAGTTGGCGACTAGGTCCTTCCTAGTCAGGCTGTGCAGAGGTTCCCTGGGTCCTCCTACTGCTGGGCAAGATCAGTGGGTTTTACAGGATCCCTCACTCACTTAAGAGGCAGCACCTAAGCCCTGTCACTCTCAGAGGCATAAGTCCCTGGCTAGGCCCTACCGCCTAAAACTCCTGCATGGATTCTCCAGCTCTGCTTTACCCCACTGGCCAACTAACTAGAAAAAGTTCCCTCCCTCACTTAAGTAGCCCTAGGTCAGGTGACCTCTAGCCAAGGCGGCAAAAGTAAAAACCACACCTCCCTTCTAGAAGGTTCCAGCACATTCCAGGAGCTTCCCCATTCTACCTATGGGACAAAAAAGGCGGGCTGGTGTCGCAACATTGTTGTGGGGTTCCAGCCAGCTCCTGGCAGCTAGGGTGCTACTAATAAAGACCACTCTGCAGTAGCAGAGGTCTGTGGCAGCCATCTTGGGAGAAGGGAGCACCTGCACCTTAACACTGATTGGCAATGAAAAGGCGCCCGGAGACCTAGTCCAACATAAAAATGAGGGTGGAAAAAATGAGGCACGATCAAAAATAGATGGGGAGACCACCCTAGGGCTGACAGGTCTAACACAGACCATATACTAAAAAAGAGGTTTAGGAAAGTCGACTTGGAGAGGGACAAGGCCTAGGGCCTGTAGAAACGCTGGGGCTTCACTAATGCAGCAAAACCAGGCATGTAAAAGACCCACAGGAGACGCGTGCAGTGTGAGAACACAGCCGCGTGTTCCATATTGATTTCAATGGAGCAAGTTGCGGTGTGATTTTTAAAGTTTAAGGGTACTTCGAGGAAGTCTACAAGCAAGCCACTTACAAGGTAAGTAATTCGAGGGCCAACACACACTAGGTCACCGGAGTGCACGAGTTACCTCACCCAGGGAAGCCGGGTGCATAGGTGTCTTTTGGTGTCGGGTCGCTGTTTTCTATGGAGACCAAAGAAGATTTGCTGCTTGCGAAGACTGAAGAAGTGTCTGGTGGAATCCAAGGGTGGATTCAGGATGAAGATGACCTGAAAGCAGAAGGGACAGTGTTCAGTCACTTGCCAGTGACCCGGGGCCATGAAGATGGATGTCCACGGAAGTTGGGTGATTTCAGGTGATCAAGGGTGTTTTGACTCTTCGCTCATGAGGACCAGGAGGCATCGACGATGACCAGCAGCTGGATTCCGAGTCTCCCACGACATCTGCAGCTTACTGAGGTGTAGGCAGCCGGATTGGAGCCAACAAACCTTGGCAACAGCAAGTCTCATGAAAAGTGAATAAAGTCAGCAGTGCAGACCAGCAAGGTCTGAGGGACTCACCCAGCAAGGGTGAGTGAGGGCAGGCCTGGAGCAACCAGGGGAACCTTTTGGTTTGATAAGAAAGTCTTCGGGGGACCCACAAGCCAACGGGAAAGGGATCGCAAAGACGCCTGATGAGGAAATGCTTCACAGGAGCCCACGGTCACTCGGGACGGGATAGGCCTCTGATTTTCGCTGCAAATCCTGCTGGAGGCTTGGGCCACAAATGATCCAATGCACAAGTTCGTACAACATCATGAACGGGTTGCACTCGACAATAGTGCATGGTACACGGGTATTGCTGTTCCTCATCACTCGTGGGGTCCACTCGCTTCAGCTTTGCTGGGGACTCACAATGGCAGTCGAGAAGTCAGGAAATCCACTTCTGGGGCTGCAGGGACTTCGAACTCTGGCGGGAGCGGGAAAGTTTGCAACTGTTGATTAGAGTTTCTGGTGCCTGCCAAGCAGGGGAGTCACTCCTTGACTCCAAGGGAGATTCTTCTGTCTTTCAAAGGTAGTGGAGCGTCAAAGGGCCAAGATTCTTCTTGTAGAGCGTCGTTCAGGGATATCTGATTTGCAATGACAAGGTTTCCCTATCTTATACTGAAGGTAGGGGAGGGACTAGCTCTATGACCACTCCGCTGGGAAGGTCAGGGTAGGGGGTGGTTTACACCCACCTTCCTTTGTCCAGTTTCGCGCCAGATCAGGGACAGGTAGCCCCTGAAGCAGTTTGAGCTGGCATATGCACAGAGGAGCCTACTGCTCCCCCAGTGCAGGACTTCAAAGCACTCTAGAAGTGCACCCACCCAGCCCCAATACACTAAATCCTGTCTGGAAGGTGGTGACACCTCCCTGTGACAGGATACCTATTGTTGGGCCTCCTCCACTGCGAGTTTCAGTCAGCAGCAGGGGGGCAGCCCAGTGTCTGTGCTGGTGGCATCCATTTTGTGATGCCAGGGCTCTTTCAGATTTCTACCGTATTACCACAGTAGGTACATGTCGTCCTCTCTAGAAGGGTGGGATTATACTCCCACACCAGTTACTGGTGTGAGGGTATGATTCCAAGTTGTTTGACACCAAACACAACATGTTTTGATGCAGTCATTCCAAAGTTAGCATTTACCGGTAGGTTACAATGCACTTAAGAGTATATGGTTTAACCGCATTCACAAACCGCCACAGAGAATAGACTCTGCCAGCTGCAGAGGGGTCCTGCTCATGCAGAGGCACCCCCTCACATTGTAAACCAAACACCCTGCCCTCAGGATTGATAGGGCCTGCCTTAGGGGTGGCTGGTAGGTTTATATGTGTGTGTATGGTGAGATCTAGGGAACATATACCTCAATGAGGAGTGCTAACACTACCTCACCCAGGCTGCAGTAGCAGGCCTGTGGTGTCAGATTTAGTCTGCTTCCCAGGGGTGGCATAATACATGCTTCAGCCCCTGGTAGGCCTGTGAAGTACCTATGCTCTAGGTATCTAGGGTACCATATACTAGGGGCTCATAAGGTACTACAGTATCCAATCACTAGTGCATATAGTATGCACTCCAAGTTGTTTAGAGAGAACAGAGAGACTGGGGCCCTGATTGGCAGGGACCCAGCCAGACTATAGCCAGAAACCAGTGTCTACATCAGAAAAAAGTGGGGGCAACCTAAGTGCAGATCCTACTCTCCTACACAACCCCCCCCAAACGCAGGGACACTAAACTAACCTTGACCAGTTGAGTCTTCGTGTTCTAAGTGGAAATACGTTGAGAGTCCATCTGCATTGGCATGTTGGGTCCCAGGTCTATGTTCCACTGTATAGTCCATCCCCTGTAGGGAAATGGACCACCTGAGCAGTTTAGGATTTTCATCTTTCGTTTTGTTTGAGCCATAGGAGGGGCTTGTGGTCAGTCTGAACTAGAAAGTGAGTGCCAGACAAGTATGGCCTCAGCTTCTTCAGGGCCCACACCACAGCAAAGGCCTCCCTCTCTATAGCTGACCAACGTTTTTCTCTAGGGGTCAGCCTTCTGCTTATAAAATCTACTGGCTGGTCTTGACCTACATCATTCAGTTGAGACAGTACAGCTCTCACACCCAGCTCTGAAGCATCTGTTTGGACAATAAACTTCCTGGAGTAATCTGGACTTTGTAAGATGGGGGCAGTGCACATGGCCTGCTTAAGGTCTTCAAATGCCTTCTGACAGCTAGCTGTCCACTGAACCTTTTTTGGCATTTTCTTAGAGGTCAGATCATTTAAGGGGGCCACTATAGATCCATATCCCTTAACAAACCTCCTATAGTACCCAGTCAGGCCTAAAAAGGCTCTATCCTGTGTCTGGGTTGTTGGAGCTACCCATTCCATTATGGTTTGGATTTTGCTCTGCAATGTTTGAACCTGGCCTCCACCTACAAGGTGGCCCAGGTACACAACCTGACTCTGCCCTATCTGGCACTTAGTGGCCTTGATAGTGAGGCCTGATTTTTGCAGGGCCTCCAAAACATTTCTGAGGTGGACCAGGTGATCCTGCCAGTTGGAACTAAAGACAGCAATATCAGCTAAACGGCTCAAAGACAGAAGTCATGCTTCTGGGCAAGCAATGGACATCCATCCCCTCATCGGTCTGGCCAGATGTTTTCGGGGAAGTTCCCACCCCGAAACAAGAAATCAAGACCTTAGGAGTCTGGCTGGAACCCGAGCTGTCGCTGAAAACTCAAGCAGCCAAAACAGCAGGCATCTGTTTCGGGCTCATGCGCTCCATCCGCAAGATCCTTCCACTACTTCCGCCCCTATCTAGGAAACTCCTGGTCCAAGGTCTGATCCTGGCGCGGCTAGACTACAGTAACATGGTCTACCTAGGAGCTCCGGAAGCCACCATGGCAAAACTTCAGCGCACGCAAAATGCAGCTGCCCGGCTCCTTTTGAATCTCCCTTCCAGAGTCTCAGCCAGACCAGCGATCAAGGCCCTCCACTGGCTCCCTATTCGACAAAGGGTAGAATTTAAGGCCCTGTGCACCGCACACAAACTTCTCAATGGTCTTGGCCCTGCTATCCTGAGAGACCTGGTCACCCCTTACAAAGCCCCCAGATCCCTACGCTCGGACAATGAGCGGCTGGCCAACGTCCCTAGATACAGGAAGGCACGCACCGGCGGCCGTCGCTTTTCTGTAAAAGTCTCCTCCGGATGGAATTCACTTCCTCGCCCTCTGAGGACGGAACCCAGCCATCTCCTGTTCCGGAAAAAATTAAAAACGCTGCTGTTCCCAAAATAAGGTCGCCTGTCCCCTCTGGTCTCTACAAATGTTTAAAGCGCGGGATGCCTTTGGGTCACCAGGCGCTCTACAAATCGCTAAATAAATAAATCTAGATAAGCTGAGCAATATGTTTCCATACCAGTCAGAACTTTATTCACCAACCTCTGAAAAGTGGCAGGTGCATTTTTCAAACCAAAGGGCATCACCACAAAGTGATAGTGCCCACCAGGGGTTGAAAATGCTGTTTTGGCCTTGGAATCATCAGCTAACTTGATTTGCCAGTAGCCAGCTGTTAGGTCAAATGTACTCAGATACTTGGCTGAGGCCAAAGTATCTATCCGTTCATCTACCCTGGGAATTTGATAGGCATCAGTCCTGGTGACTGCATTGAGGCCTCTGTAGTCAACACACAACCTCATTTCTTTCTTACCACCCTGGGTATGAGGTTTTGGCACAAGGACTACTTGGCTAGAACAAGGGCTATCTGAGGGCTCAATTACACCTAGTTCCAACAATTTCTGGACTTCAGTCCTGAAACAGTCCCTGACATGGTCAGGTTGCCTGTAGATTTTACTCTTGACAGGCAGACTGTCTCCAGTGTCCACCTCATGGGTGCACCAGGAAGTCTGACTTGGGGTCAGGCTAAACATATGTCTGAACTGTTGCAGAACTTGTCTGCATTCAGTTTGCTGATGATCAGTGAGGCTGCTTGCCAAAGCAACACCATCAACTGACCCATCATCAGGGTTCTGTGAGAGCAGGTCAGGGAGAGGGTCACTCTCCTCCTCCTGTTCCTCATCAGTTGCCATGAGCAAGCCCATGTCAGCCCTGTGAACATATGGCTTCAATCTGTTGACATGGAGCACCCTAAGGGGGCTCCTGGGAGTTCCAAGATTCACCAAGTAGGTGACTTCTCCCTTTTGCTGAACAATGGTATGGGGGCCACTCCACTTGTCTTGGAGAGCTGCTGGGGCCACAGGCTCCAACACCTATTCTTTATGGCCCGGCTGATAAACAGTCAGGACAGCCTTTTGGTCATGCCAAGCTTTTTGTAGTAGTTCTTGGTTAGCCTCAAGGTTTTTGGTTGCCTTCTTCATGTATTGGGCCATCCGGGAGCGGAGACCAAGTACATAGTCCATCACATCCTGTTTGGGAGGTTTGAGAGGTAACTCCCATCCCTCCTTCACCAGACATAATGGTCCTCTGACCGGGTGCCCAAACAGAAGTTCAAAAGGGCTGTAGCCAACCCCCTTCTGTACAACCTCCCTGTATGCAAACAGAAGGCAGGGAAGTAAAAGGTCCCATTTTCGCCTAAGCTTTTCTGGGAGGCCTTTAATCATTCCCTTTAGGGTTTTGTTGAACCTTTCAACTAACCCATTGTATTGTGGGTGATAGGGAGTAGTGAACTTGTAGTTTACACCACCCTTCTTCCACATTGGTTTTAGATACCCTGACATGAAGTTTGTCTCTCTGTCAGATATAACCTCCGTAGGGAAAACCACTCTGGAGAAAACTCCAATGAGGGCTCTTGCTACCACAGGGGCTGTGGTGGTCCTGAGGGGAATTGCTTCTGGGTACCTGGTGGCAGTATCCACTACCACCAAGATAAACCTGTGCCCAGATGCTGTTGGAGGGTCAAGGGGACCAACAATGTCAATCCCTACCCTTTCAAAGGGAACCTCCACCACAGGTAGTGGTATCAGGGGGGCCTTTGTTGTGCCACCTGACTTGCCACTGGCTTGGCAAGTGACACAGGAGCGACAAAACTCCTTGGTGTCCTCTGACATGTGTGGCCAATGAAAATGAGGTACAAGCCTGTCCCAGGTCTTGTTTTAGCCCAAGTGTCCTGCCAATGGGATGTCATGTGTTAGGGTCAAAAGGAACCCCCTAAATGTCTGAGGTATTACCAACCTCCTGTTGGCTCCAGGGGTAGGATCTCTAGCCTCAGAATATAGGAGCCCCTCATCCCAATAAACGTTATGGGACTCACTAGCACTCCCAGCAGCCTCAGCAGCTGCTTGCTGCCTGAGGTGTTCAAGAGAGGGACATCACTGTTGCTCCTTACTCAGATCTTCCCTGGAAGGTCCTCCTGCCCCCAAGAACTCCACCTGATCAGGCTCAAGTCCCTCTGGGGCAGTCCCTTCTTCAGGATCTTCTTCTCCTCCCTCAGGAGGGGAATCTGAGATATGAGACAGAGGGGAAGGCACTGCCTTAACCCTACTGCTCCTCCCCTTGGGAAGCTGCTGGTCCATAGTTTCAGGCTCCAGAGCTGGTTCAGCTTTATGCATTTTGGCCTGTGACCTGGTCACAGCAAATACCTCTGCAGGTATGCCCAACATCTCAGCATGAGTCCTTAACTCTACTTCAGACCAGGCTGAAGTTTCCAGATCATTGCTCAATAGACATTCGACAGGGAGGTCTGCACTGACTACTACCTTTTTGAGGCCAGTTATCCCTCCCCAGGAGAAATTCACAACTGCCAGACTATGGTTGGTCCTGACATTGCTTGCATTGGCAACCTGGTACATTTCACCCAGGATGATCTGTGCAGGGTCCACTAGATCCTCTGCCACCGTGGTGACACTAGCACCTGTGTCCCTGAATGCCAAAGCCTGTTTGCCATTAATTATAAGCTGCTGTTTGTATTTGCCCAGATTACTGGGGCTCACTAGGAAGGACATATCAAGGTCTCCCTCACAAACCATCAATGCCTGTGTGGGTACTCTGACTAGGCCAGAGTCCCCATCAGAACCCAGGGTCAACCCTACTACACCCTTATTCTGATTACCACCTCCACCAGTAGCTGCACTAGGGGGAACAGTGGCCTTAGGGGTCTGAGTGGTGGTGGTTTGGTTTTTGGACTTGGTACAATCGGAAGTCCAATGCCCTTTCTGTTTACAGAATTTGCACCAGAGCTTCCTTTGGCCTTTTCCCTTTGTAGACTGTGAATCCCCACCAGATGCAGATTTTTGGGGCCCTTGTGAAGACTTCTGGTCTTTTGACTTATCCCCACCTTTCTCTGAGCCTTTAGGATCCTGCTTCTTAGTGTCACCCCCTTGGTTCTGGGTTGTCTGCCTCACCCTAGTTCTGACCCATTTGTCTGCCTTCTTTCCCAATTCTTGGGGAGAGGTCAGATCAGAGTCCACCAGGTACTGATGCAACAACAGGTTTGGGCAATTGTTAAGGATCTGTTCTCTCATGATAAGATTATACAATCCCTTAAAAACAGTAACTCTACTACCAACCAGCCAACCCTCCATAGCCTTCGTTGCACAATCAACACAGTCAGTCCAATCCTGAGTCTGTGCTTTCTGGGTGTCTCTGAACTTCAACCTGTACTGTTCAGTGGTTAAGCCAAACCCATCTATCAAAGCACTCTTCAGGGCTTCATAATCATTAGCATCCTCTTCTCTAACAGTGAGGAGCTTGTCTCAACCTTTATCAGAAAAGGAGAGCCACACGATTGCTGCCCACTGCTTCTGGGGGACCTGTTGAACTTTACAGGCCCTCTCCATAGCAGTTATCCATCTGTGGCTATCATCCCCACTCTGGAAGGGAGGAACAACCTTGGACAGGTTCCTATGGTCTGGAGTATATTCTCTACCTCTAGGGACACTGTTTCTGCCACCAGGGGGTTCTAACCCCTCTTTTCTAGAAGCTCTCTGAAGCTCAAAGGCTTCTCTATCTAATGCCAATTGCTTGGTTCTGACGGCAAGCCTAGCTTTTTCATACTGGAGCATCTTGTACCTTCTTTCAGAGGAGGTCTCTCTATTAAGTATGAGTTCCTCTGCTGGACAGATTCTCTGCCAGAGTGATATGAGTGGTCAGATTCCCTTGAAGGGGACCTAGGCCTCTCTTCCACTCTGTCAGTTCTCTTAGGGAGAATTCCTCTGTGCTGTTCAGACCCATGTGGGTCTGGCCCTTCAATCACAGAGTCCAGGTCATCTTGATTTTCATCATCTGACCCAGAGACTATGGCTGACCCACCCCTTGATTCAGACCCCTTAGCTCCAAGAGCTACCCTAAGGTCAGGTGGTCAACAGATCTATCAAGTGAAGTGTGGAGGGACTCTGTCCTAGCTTCTGGTGTCTTGCAACACACATGGCCTTCAAGTCAAAGAAGGTCATGTCCTTATACTGAGGCTGGGTGGACCCACTGGCTCCATCCCTTAAGGACAATCTAGTGTTGTGCAGTGTTGTACTACCTACACTAGTTTGTGGCCTACTGATCCTAGCTTGAGCTGTAGCAAGGGTATGCTATCCCTTCACAAACAGCTCTAAATTCAGTAGAACTTATTGATACTAAGCTTGACTTTTATATGTACCTTGAGTACCTTTAGCGGTTTTCAGTTAGTAATTCAAATAGAGATTTTCTGGTAAAACAATGGCAAGCTGGAATCCCACACGCTGCCCATCAATGTGAGAAGTTGGCCTGGCATATGCTGGTCACTAGTTATAGTGGCCACCTTGCACCAGTCCAATTCGACTCTTATGGTAGATAGGTTTAAGACAACCTTTTAAAGAAAGCTATCCTAGTGGTACCTGTGGAGAGCAGCCTTAAGGCTAAGTCTCAGAGGAATGTAAAGCAGCTTGTTTTACCTTATAATCTCTTGAATTACTAAATGAAAGGACACCACACAGGTATATATATCAAATATATACGTATTTATTTCTAGACACACTCTACTAATCTCTTTATGAGATGAGAAGTCAGGAACACATTCAATTATCAACGTTCACAATAAGTTAAGCACAAATATGGCTGGGGCCCTAGGGGCATACCAGACCATATACTAAAAAAGAGGTTTAGGAAAGTCGACTTGCAGAATGACTAGGCCTAGGGCCTGTAGAATCGCTGGGGCGTCACTAATGCAGCAAAAGCAGGTAAGTATAAGACCCACGGGAGATGCGTGCAGTGTGAGAACACAGCCGCGGGTTCCCTATTGATTTCAATGGAGCAATTCACGGTTTGATTTTTACAGTTTAAGGGTACTTGAGGAAGTCTACAAGCAAGCCACTTACAAGGTAAGTAATTCGAGGGCCAACACACACTAGGGCACCGGAGTGCATGAGTTACCTCACCCAGGGAAGCCGGGTGCATAGGTGTCTTTTGGTGTCGGGTTTTCTATGGAGACCAAAGAAGATTTGCTACTTGCGAAGACTGAAGAAGTGGCCGGTGTAATCCAAGGGTAGATTCAGGATGAAGATGACCTGAAAGCAGGAGGGACAGTGTTCACAGTCACTTGCCAGTGACCTGGGGCCAGGAAGATGGATGCCCACGGAAGTCGGGGGATATCAGGTGATCAAGGGTATTTTGACTCTTTGCTCACGAGGACCAGGAAGCATCGACGATGACCAGCAGCTGGATTAGGAGTGCCCCACAAAGTCTGCAGCTTACTGAGGTGTCGGCATCCGGATTGGAGCCAACAAGCCTTGGCAACAGCAAGTCTCATGGAAAGTGAATAAAGTCAGCGGTGCAGACCAGCAAGGTCTGAGGGACTCACTCAGTGACGGTG
This sequence comes from Triturus cristatus, assembly GCF_964204655.1. NCBI lineage: Eukaryota > Metazoa > Chordata > Amphibia > Caudata > Salamandridae > Triturus > Triturus cristatus. Next base: position 1,921,933,208 of record NC_140589.1, read on the forward strand.
AGTGAGGACAGGCCTGGAGCAACAAGAGGAGCCCTTTGGTTTGATAAGAAAGTCTTCGGGGGACCCACAAGCCAACGGGCAAGGGATCGCAAAGATGCCTCATGAGGAAATGCTTCACAGGAGCCCACGGTCACTCGGGATGGGGTAGGCCTCTGATTTTCGCTGTAAAACCTGCTGGAGGTTTGGGCCACAAATGGTCCAATGCACAAGTTCATAGAACGTCATGAAGGGGCTGCACTTGACAATAGTGCACGGTACACGGGTATTGCTGTTCCTCGTCACTCGTGGGGTTCACTCGCCTCAGCTCTGCTGGGGACTCACAATGGCCGTCGAGAAGTCAGGAAATCCACTTCTGGGGCTGCAGGGTCTTCGAACTCTGGCGGGAGCGGGAAAGTTTGCAACCGTTGATTAGAGTTTCTGGTGCCTGCCAAGCAGGGGAGTCACTCCATGACTCCAAGGGAGATTCTTATGTCGTCCAAAGGTAGTGGAACATCGAAGGGCCAGGATTCTTCTTGTAGAGCGTCGTTCAGGGATATCTAGTTTGCAATGGCAAGGTTTCCCTATCTTATACTGAAGGTAGGGGAGGGACTAGCTCTATGACCACTCCTCTGGGAGGGTCAGGGTAGGGGGTGGTTACACCCACTTCCCTTTGTCCAGTTTCGCGCCAGAGCAGGGACAGGTAGCCCCTGAAGCAGTTTGAGCTGGCATATGCACAGAGGAGCCTACTGCTCCCCCAGTGCAGGACTTCAAAGCACTCTAGAAGTGCACCCACCCAGTCCCAATGCACTAAATCCTGTCTGGAAGGTGGTGACACCTCCCTGTGACAGGATACCTATTGTTGGGCCTCCTCCACTGCGAGTTTCAGTCAGCAGCAGGGGGGCAGCCCAGTGTCTGTGCTGGTGGCATCCATGTTGTGATGCCAGGGCTCTTTCAGATTTCTACTGTGTTACCACAGTAGGCACATGTCGTCCCCTCTAGAAGGGTGGGATCAAACTCCCACACCAGTTACTGGTGTGGGGGTATGATTCCAATTTGTTTGACACCAAACACGAAATGCAGTCATTCCAAAGTTAACATTTACCGGTAGGTTATAATGCACTTAAGAGTATATAGTTTAACCGCAGTCACAAACAGCCACAGAGAATAGACTCTGCCAGCTGCAGAGGGGTCCTGCTCATGCAGAGGCACCCCCTCACATTGTAAACCAAGCACCCTGCCCTCAGGATTGATAGAGCCTGCCTTAGGGGTGGCTGATAGGTTTATATGTGTGTGTATGGTGAGATATAGGGAACCTATACCTCAGTGAGGAGTGCTAACACTACCTCACCCAGGCTGCAGTAGCCGGCCTGTGGTGTCAGATTTAGTCTGCTTCCCAGGGGTGGCATAATACATGCTTCAGCCCCTGGTAGGCCTGTGAAGTACCTATGCCCTAGGTACCTAGGGTACCATATACTAGGGGCTCATAAGGTACCACAGTATCCAATCACTAGTGCATCTAGTATGCACTCCAAGTTGTTTAGAGAGAACAGAGAGACTGGGGCCCTGATTAGCGGGGACCCAGCCAGACTATAGCCAGAAACCAGTGTATACATCAGAAAAAAAGTGGGGGCAACATAAGTGCAGATCCTGCTCTCCTACAGGAATGTAGCTCCCTTGGTAGCCACACCTCTGAGTTGGGCTAAGGAGTTCTGGGTGCCAAGAAAAGTTTTCTGCCGTATTGGGAGTGGATAGAATGGTGCAGCCTAAGGCATCCTGCTGTCTCCTGCTAGTGGAGAAGTTGTTTTCCGGGCCCAGCCGAGACAAGAGACTCGAAGGAGCAGCTGGCAGACCTCCTGTTCACAGCATAGTGACACAACAGTTAAAGAAGTCTGCTAAGGGCGAGTGATAGCCCTGATCGTAGCTCCTCATTGCTGTGCAGGACCAAGGACCAGGACCTGGCTGTCAGAAGTTGCATCTGAGTCTGCTGGACCTGGGAAGGTTGGTGGAGAAGCTACAGCCCAGGGAAGGATTTGGCTGTGACAGGGATACATGACAGTAGACAGTTCAGTGGAAACTGGACTTCTGCCAGGGCAGAGAAGACCTCAAGGGACATTGACCGTGCAGCCAGGATCACCTCACCAAACCTGCAGACCAGGGAGCAGCTGCAGGAAGACCTCCTTCAACCACATTGTATCCACACCACCCTTGAGCATTTTCAGCATGCTGTATCCTTCGCATCAGAACCACTGCCTTAGGAATCCATCGAAACGAGGTTAAAGTGCCTGGGACTGTCGGAAGACTGCTCCTCCTGTGGAGGGAACGGTTTCTGAGTGCCTTGCGGGCCCCCTATCTGGCTCCCTGCTGAAGTTGGTTGCCCAAAGTAACTCTAACTGACCGCATTACAACTAGTTCAACTTTTTGGTGAAAATAATTCTAAGTGCCAAATTTGTTAAATTTGCCCTTGCTTATTTGCGGTTAAGTTAAATGTTCTGATTTACTATACCTTGTAAATTCCAGATCCCTCCAGTGGATCATTTTCATTGTGGTTTCTAGAAATATATAAAATCTGCTTTATTTTTATAAATTGGTATCTGATTTATTGTGTCTAAGTTGTTTCTTCATCAATTGTTTTAGTGCTTTCTTAAATGCTTCACACTTGTACCTTTGTGTAAGCCTTGCTGTTAAAAGTCACAGCCACCCAGGGTTGAGCTAACGTTTAACAAACTAAACCTACTGATCCTAAAAGGGTTGGTAGGTGTATTACATGGTGAGGTCACAGTCGCACAACCATACCATAGAATATACCCCATTTCCTCACAACCACACACCAATATTCTTTTACAACCTTTGCTCACAGCATTCCAAACACCTGCTCAGACATACAGGGAAAGGGAGCACAGGATACAAGACATTTCACACACCGGTTCAGACATACGTGGTATGGGCACATAGGTTGCGCCACACATTCCAAACACTGGCTCAGACATACAGTGAATGCGAGCACAGGATACGTCACAAATTCTATATACCAGCTGAGACGTACAGGGAATGTAAGCACAGGATGCAACACACATTCCGGACACCAGCTCAGACATACAGGGAATGGGAGCACAGGATACGACACACATTCCAGACACCGGCTCAGACATGCAGGGAATGCGAGCATAGGATACGACACACATTCCAGACGCCAGCTCAGGCATACAGGGAATGGGAGCACACAGGATGCAACACACATTCCAGACACCAGCTCAGACATACAGGGAATGGGAGCACACAGGATGCAACACACATTCCAAACACCACTTCGGACATGTAGGAAATGGGAGCACAGGATTCGACCCACATTCCAGACCACAGCTCAGACACACAGGATATGATACACATTCCAGACACCAGCTGAGACATACATAGAATGGGACAACAGGATACGACACACATTCTAGAAAACAGCTTAGACCTACACGGAATGTGAGCACATGATACAACACACATTCCAGACACCAGCCCAGACATACAGGGAATAGATGCACAGGATACGACACACATTCATTACCCCGGATAAGACATACAGAGAATAGGAGCATACAGGGTACGACACACATTCCAGACACTGGCTCAGCCACACAGGAAATGGGAGCACAGGATACAACAGGCCTCTCTTCATTACTAACCAAACAAAAAACAGCTATTCCATTGCATGTAAGCAACTGGAATGATCATTTACAACCACTCCATCTCCAACTTGTCTCATTTACACATTCACCCAACACCAATCTCCAAAACTCTGCAGTACCCATGAAGACACTCAATGAAAATGTAGAAGCTGGAATAAAAATAGGCCAAGACTTTATCAAGAACTTTTATGTACGTGTACACAGGGACCATAGGCTATGCAACCCAGTTTCCAGTTTGCAGAAGTCCAGTGCGGTCTTTTATTGTTGTAAACCACAAAGGGCATTTTAATATACATCCAATGAACATACAGTCACAAGGAGCATTTCTACATATCATGCACAATTTCATCTTATGCTGTTGATCAGGAGAATAGTTCAGCATGATTATCAAGAACATAACCAATCAGAGAAAGGCAATGGGTTGTGCCACCAGCATGCTACAAGATGGTGGCCTTTGTGATTTCCACATGCTCAATGATTCAGACATGTACTTTCCAAAGTATTTTAAAAATAACATATTGTGCCACATTCTTTTATCCAATCAGGGAGGAATGTTAAACATAGTCTATCTATGGTGCGACACTGATAGCTGGTGCTAGGCTGTCTAAATGCTGTGTGTCATAAGTTTCATTTTCCGAACTAGCCTTGCGTAAAAGCTGTTAATAACAAAAGGGTACATGGGTTCCCTGAAGGTCACTTGCCTTTTGCACACGTCTGCATGCCCTGCCATCATTGAGTATCACGGATCAAGTCATTAGCAAAATGGACTCCTAACCAAATCAAAATGGATTCCAGAGCAACAAATGACATTTGTATAAAATGTGTGACAGACTAAGACATGGTGCTCAACACACCTAATACCAAACAAGACAACTAGGTTGTTGCTACCTGGCAGGTCCAGTTAGGGCTCCAACCCTCACCAACTGTGCCTATCCCACCAGCTGCCACTGCAGACCACACACCAACATTCCACTACGTCAGTCTCAGTATTCCACTCTTAGCTTTCCAGACACCAGTTCAGACACACAGGGAAAGGCATCACACCGGATACTACAGTCTCCTAACCCAAGATACAGGGGTGAAAGCAACACACTTCTACTGTCTGGGAACAGAGACGTCACAATTCCATCTTGTGCAAGACCAGGAGCATTCAAGCTAAGGATACCGCTGCGCTCCATTTCTCTGGCTCACTCACGCACAGCATTCATGTGCTACACTGGCACACAAACAGCACTTTTAATACACTCACAATGTTAGCATGAAGGACTGGGTAACCACAAAGAAGAGGAACTTTACATGGGTGAGCTAATAGGCCTTGGAAGGCAATTTGCCTTTATTGCATGATCACCCCGGATTTGTTTTTACCTTTTGCCGGACTCTATATCTTTGTTTGATTTAGAACTCTGTGCACAATACCCTTGTAACCAGTAGGCTCCCCTTTAACCCTGGTTAAATTGGCTTATTCCCAATTGGCACATTTAACTTGCCTGTAAGTCACTAGTGTATGATGTAGAAAATTACACTTGGGCCTGGAAAGTAAGTGGCATATGTGGACTGGAGCACCCATTGTGCCATCTACTAACATGGCAGTAAACATTGTTATAGGGCTACGCCATGTAACCTGACTGCTGCAGTGTAAACTTGCAGTGCCACCTGGACCTATTAACTTGACAGCATAGTGTCAAATCCTGCTTGGCAGGTCTGTTGTACTATGAGTAACACTCGGAGTGCACTTCAAAGTGAGAGAAGTGAATGCCAAGACAATTTTTGTGGAGCCCCTGCTTTGGTTGCCAAAACCCCCTGCTTTTTGTACTACCAGACTTCTGTCTCTAGGTTTGTTGTGGGTACAGTGCCTGCTTTAAACTGGATTTTAGTGTTTACATGTGGGAAGACACTAGAATTACCACAGTAAAGTCCCTAGTCACACCCCCAGCCTCACGACCCTGGTTTGGCTGAAGACTTTTGGCGTCTTGAAAATACTTTGACACATGGCATTTTGGGCCGGTCTTCAGTGCGCTAACATGAAAACCTTAAAAAGTGGGTACAGTTGGCCCGGGAATGATTTCAAAGGAAATAAAAATAACATTTTAGTTTTCTTTTTCTTCGTTTATTCTAAATCTCAATTACACCCCAACAGGTTGTGCCCCTGTGGAAAGTGGACTATTGTTTTACTACAACACAACAAAACCCAGATTCAGCAGCAACCACAGCACCGAGATCGCCCTCCTAGCTTCTACGGACGACATCCGCACCCTCTTTGACCAGGGCCACACACTGCCCTCATCCTACTAGACCTCTCAGCAGTCTCCGACACCATCTCCCACCGCACACTAACCGCCAGACTCCACGATGTCAGCATCCTGGGAACAGCCCTTGACTGAATCCGCTCCTTTCTCACCAGCCGAACCCAAAGAATCAGACTCTCGCCCTTCCTCTCCGAACCTGCAGTGATCCTCTGCGGAGTACGACAAGGATCCTCACTCGACGACACCCAGCTCATCCTCTCCCTCACCAACGAACACGAAAGCACCAGACACAGCTTCTCGGAAGGTATGAAAGTCGTTGCATCCTGGATGAGCAACAGCTGCCTAAAGCTCAACTCAGAGAAAACTGAAGTCCTCGTCCTCAGATCCACCCCCTCCTCATGGGACAACACCTGCTGGCCCACCGCACTTGGCATCCCCCTCACACCCACAGACCACGCTTGCAACCTCGGCATTATACTCAACTCCACCCTCCCCATGAACCGACAGATCAACACCATATCTTCCGCATGCTTCAACACCCTCTGCATCCTCCGCAAGACCTTCAAATGGATCCCCCCTGAATTCAGAAAGATAGTCACCCACACACTCACAACCAGCAGACTGGACTATGGGAATAACCTCTACACCAGAATAAACAAATCTCTACTCCTCAAACTCCAGACAATCTAGAACACCGCAGCTAGACTGGTTCTCTGCGTCCCACGACAACACCACATCACCCGGCACCTATGAGCACTCCACTGGCTCCCCGCCAAAAAGAGAGTAACCTTCAGGCTCCTCACTCATGCCTACAAATCCCCCCACAACATCAGACCCCCTTACCTCAACAAAAGAATCTCCTTCTACACACCAAAGAGGAGCCTCTGCTTCGCCGAGCTTGCCCTGGTTGAAATTCCACACATCTGCAGAGCGGGGGGGGGGGGTGGTCCTTCTACATCGCAGCCAAGACCTGGAATGAAGTCCCACTCAGCATCAGATGAACCCCCACACTGCAAGCCTTCAGAAAAGACCTCAAGACCTGGCTCTTCGGATGAGATGAAACTGCTTGACCCCCCCCTCACTCCCCCAGTGCCTTGAGACCCTCACTGGTGATTAGTGCGCTTCAAAAACCCCTGATTTATTGATTGACTGACTTCCTGGGCCCCTCTCGTCGCCTTTGTGAAGTATTTCACCTCACTGACAGTCGCCTCCAACTCGATTACTCTCTTGCAAGACCTCTGCAACTATCCCTCTCATTTCTTCAAGTACAAAATGACTGCCATTTAAAGCAACTTCAACACACAACTGGACCCAAAAGAACTCACTAGCTACCTCCTGATCTTAATCAAAGAACCAATGCTAACCACATTTCCCATCATCACCCAAGAAGAAACCGTTGCTACAATTAATTCAACTCAGGGATCCCATCGGCCCCCTGCCCCACAACTCCTCCTCTATAGGACTGTAACCCATCAGCACCATGCTCACTCCCGTTCTGTATGCCTCCTTGTCTTCCGTGACCTTCCCGGAGACTTGGAAACATGCAACTGTCCTCCCATTGCTCAAGTAACCCTCTGCAGAGCCTTGAACTCTCACCATCTACAGACCGATCTACCTACTACCATTCCCAGTCAAGGTCTTAGAGAAAATCATCAACAGAAGTCTCAGAAAATACCTCAAAGAACAGCAACTCCTTGACACCACTCAGTCTGGTTCCAACGGTCTCAGTAAACCATTTCATACATTTACTTCAGTTTCTTTGTGGTAGATCAAATTAAAAGGAGGTAGATGTGATCATTAGACCTATTCCTAAACACGACTCAATCTGGTTCCAACGTCTACACAACTTTGGAATCCAAAGACACACACTCCGATGGATGTTCTCCTGACTGGAATGAGCCAGAGTGTCAGCCTGGCACTATACATCTTGGACGCCCGCGACCTCATCTGCAGGGTTCCGCACGGATCCTCCCTGAGCCAGACTCTCTTCAACACATACATGATCGCTCTAGCCAGCATCATCTCACGACATCAACATCCTCTCCTAGTTCCAACTCATTCTCTCCCTTATGGACAAGACGCCCAGTCCCCCGATCAAGTTCTATGCCTGCATGATTGAAATTGCCCACTGGATGGAGACCATCTGTCTAAAGCTGAACACTGACAAGACCGAAATTGTGATCTTCAGGGAGAGCACTTCACTGTGGGATTCTACCTGGAAGCCAACAGAGTTAGGATCGACAACGCCAAGCACCTCAGGATCGTCATCGACACCAGACTTGACATGACTGCCCAAGTCAATGCCGTCAACGCCTCATGCTTCCATACACTGAAGATACTGGGGAAGATTTTCAAATGGCTCCTAATCAGCACATGGAAAAATATCATGCACGCCCTCATGACAAGCAAGCTGGACTACGGAAATACCCTCTATGCCGGGGTCAACAAAAACCTCACTAGAAGACAACAGACCATTCAAAACTTTGTGGCCAAAATCATTCTCAACCTCCCATGTTGAACTCGCATCACACAGCACCTGAAGGAGTTTTACTGGGTCTCCATACACAAAAAAATCACAGTTTAACCTCCTCACCCACACTTTCTAGGCACTGCATACCACTGGTCCAGCAGACCTCACAAACTTTCCAGCCACCTCCGCTTGTATGGACTCCTACTCGTCCACATCCCATGCATACAGAAAACCAGATCCGGTGGTAGAGCCTTCTCCTACATCCGTCCTGAAGAGTGGAACGACCTCCCACTGCACGTATGAGCCTTCTCGCCACTTGTATACTGCAAGAAGCTGAGGACTCTGCCTTTTGAGTAATCCCATTACGCCATAGATTTGTCTCTCTCACACCTGCTCAGCGCCAGGATATCCTCCCGGGTGATAGTGTGCTCCACAATTCTGCATAACATAACAGGATAAGTTACCAGGTGACACAGTCACCAAGTATACAATCCCTCAGTTCTTGGCTTTTCATTTACAAATCATTTTATTTACGAGTGTGTTTAAAATAAACAGGACTAGAACTCGCAGAGTGCATCCCGTTGTAAAAATAAACCCCAGAATACAGCACCTTGCAGTTGAGAAATTAAGTCCCTAGAAATCCATGCCCAATTAGCAAACATTCTTCGGGATTGGCCCACATGTTGTTATCAGATGTAAGAGCTGCAGTGCGGTTATTATTGTACTTGTGAGCTGCGGCACGCATGAGCGGGGGCACTTGTGACCATTAACATAAGTGAGCTGTTCTGCCTGTTAATGCAGGCTGCAGTTGTTTTACACTTTGTTAGTTGAATGTTAAATGTTCTATTGTATTGTATTGCAACATTTTTATTGCGGTTATTATCCGGATGTGGGGGGGTGAAACGCTTTCCTAACTGGGTACCACACTATACCAGGTAGGGTGTGTTCTCTCAAGTGTTTTGTGTTTGTTTTGATCTATGTGGGTAGACTTTCGATGTCATACATGATGACCACTGAGGTGTGGTTATCGTTTTATAGGACGCAGCACTTAGCAGTGTGATGGATGAAGAAGTGTGAGAGAAAGGCACACAGTTCATGGTTTTCATTAAGCTGGAAGCCTTGAGGAGCTCTGCAAGTCTCTTTATAGTGTTTCTTCTGATCGTTGTTTACTTAGATGGTTACTTCTGGGTTGTACATTGTGAACTATTGTCTTTAAATGTTATGGGCCTGAGCAGCTTAAGTGGGAGGGAGAAATGGTGAGAGATCTGCTGGAATAATCTTTGTTAATATCATCCCATATCTGATTGTCATTGTGAGATGTCGTGAAGTGGTCACATTATGTAGCTGGTGGGGACCTGCAGAGTTGAACGACATTAAAGACCTCCCTTGGCCAGTGGCAGATCTCTTTCGGTTATACCATGCCTGTTCGGATGGAGATGGGTGGTTTGATTGCACAGGCCAATAAGATCACAGCAACTTGCTTCGGACTTCTCAGAAGTCTATGGAAAATCATAAGCAGAATACCTACCTAGCTAAGGAAGACGGTGACCTCGCGACTGGATTATGGAAATTCACTATTCCTGGGGGCACCCAAACATGTTATTCAGAAGCTGCAGATAGCCCAGAATGCTACCGCAAGAATACTGTGCAACCCCCGGAGCGGGAATCAGTAAAAATGCACCTGCGGAAACTTCACTGGCTCCCAGTGGAGGCCAGAATAAAGTTCAACATTTTGGTCATAACTCACAGAGCACGACACAAGAAAGGCAACAAAAAATAAGAAATCTAATCTCCCCCTATATTCCAAAGAGACAGTTGCGCTCCAGCGCAGAAGAGAGGCTAGTACAGACCAAGGTCATTAGGGAAAAATGGGGAGGAAGATCTTTCTCCCACCTGGCTCCCAAATTATGGAACTCCCTACAACTGGAACTCAGGCGGATAGAGGGGGAGCCACAATTCTGCAAGAAAATCAAAACATGGCTGTTCATGCAATATCTGTAAGGTTTAACTTGCCCAAACTCAGTACCTGACTGCACATCGCTGGGAAGCCTGAGGGCATTCATGCGCTTTACAAATCCATCATTCATTCATTCATTCATGCTACTGACTGGTAACCTACTTCACAATGGACAACACCTGTAGCAGTTTTGTCTTATGTGGATGTGAGAGCACACAATAAAAAAGTTAAGACCAGGGTATGGTCTCACTAAGGGATAATAAATGGTGAAAAAGGGAAGGGATGGACAAGACCCTTTAGAAACTAGTGTACAATAGGACACTTAAACAATTAGGATTGGTCAGGCAGTCGCAGAAAGAGCAGACAGGGCAAGGGAAACAATGAAGAGTAGTTCTTTAGATGGGGATGGGGGGGGGGGTTAATGTGTTTTTCTGTACACCATTACACAATGTGTCTCCAGAGGCAGGCGTATGATGGAGGGGCACCAAGCTTCCAAGATGACATTACAGACTTTGAAAGGAAAGTCAAAAGCTGTCAACTGTTGTCGCTCAATCTACATACAACAAGGTGGAGCGTGGAAAGGTTCGGGTGAAGAACCGTCCCCTGCTGCTGCAACAGAAGATCCTTCCTAAAGGGACAGCCTGATTGGGATTAATGGCCATACTCAGTAGGCCAGGATATCAAACTCTCTGTGCTCAGTTTGGAGGTATAAGGAAGACTTGGGCCCGGTCATAACTGAACTTCTTGAGAACTCTGGGCAGGAGTGGTATGGGCGGAAAAGTGTACAGGAGGCCCCCTTGCAAACTCTAGTGTGCAAAACTGCTGACATTGCACGTTCTCCGTGGAGGCAAACAGATCTAACCAAGGCTTTCCTCATTGCTGAAAGAGATCTTATTCCACCTACGGGTGGAGACGCCATTCGCGATCCGCTAGGAATAAGCGGCTGAGTTTGTCTGCCCTGGCGTTCCGATAGCCTACCAGGTGTTGAACCACCAGGGTAATGTCCAGCTGTTCCAGCCATGTCCAGGATCGACAACCCTACACCACCCTGTTTGTTGTAGTTCCACATGGTGGCATGTGTTGTCCGTGAACATCTACACTAGTAGTCTTTTGATGGAGGACCGATGGAGGTATTTCAGTGCCAGTCGGATTGCACGGAGCTCCAGCATATTGATGTGGAGTCTGGATTCTGACGGAGACCAGAGTCTTCTGATCTCCGTCTCCCCGAGCTGGCTTCTCCATCCCAGGAGTGACGCATCTGTCACTATCACCAGATCTGGTTGGGGAAGGGAGAGTGGTCTGCCTCTAACCCAATCACGGTTCATCATTAGCCACCCCTGCAGATCTTTAGCAGTTCCGTCCAAGATCTGGACCATGTTAGAGAGATTCCCCTGATGCTTCGCCAACTGGAACTTCTGGTCCCACTGCAAAGCCTGTATATGCCAACGGGCACGTCACAAGAAGGATGCAGGAAGCCATGAGGCCCAGCAGCCTCAGAGTCAGTCTCACCAAAACCAGGATAGAGGCTACAACATTAGTATCATAGCCTGAATATCCTAGATAGGATGTTAAAGTCTATCAAATCTGGTGCTCCCAATGATACTTGTCCTCCCACAATCGTGCAGTTTGTGCCTGAAACTGCTGCCATAGCTCTCACTGAAATCTTTACTAAGATGTTCAGTTCTGGACACTTTCCAATAGAGTGGAAGAAAGCATCCATTCTACCATTGATTAAAAACCCATTCTGGATCAAAACAGATTCAAACAACTATCGGCTGATATCACGGCTCCCATTCCCTGCAAAGATAGTTGAAAAGCCATCAAGCTAGAACTTACCTCTTATATCAATAAAAATAACCTTTTGGAAGCTACCCAGTTTGGCTTTAGAATCCACCATAGTACAGAACTAGCCCTCATTTCGGCCTCTGAGGAAATCAGGCAGATCCTGGATGCGGGAGGAAATGCAGCCTTGATTTTATTAGACCTCTCGGCAGCCTTTGACATGGTCAACCATACTCTGCCTCTGTACCGTCTGGCTTTGTTAGATATCAGGGACAAAGCACTCTCCCTTCTTAAATCTTTTTTAACTGCACAAGTGCAGTTTGTGGCATTAGATGGGTTTAGCTCACCCCCTTTCTCTCTGCCATGTGGCGTCCCACAGGGCTCAGCTCTAAGACCCACCTTATTTAATCGCTATGTGACTCCACTGATTGAATTGTTTGGTTTTGAGCTGGTGACCTATACAGATGACACCAAAATTGCGGTGTCGGTCACTGGCCACCCAGAGGGGGCTGCTGCCAGATTCCATGCTGTATTCAACATACAGGGACATGGATGAGCAAGAACTGTCCAGTTTTGTTTTTAAACAAACTTTATTGATTACCATAAAGCATTGTCCAATAGTTACAAAGCATTTCACTGAGGCATTTTTCGTCATTATGCAGCTAGCTTATGCTAGTAGGAGTATTACCATATGTGCACAGGTACACCAGGATAATATTATTAATACAAAGGCAGTTTGTATGATGAAAGTTTAATATAGATGCATTTGTTTGAGTTGGCTATCAACATAACTACTAATGGTTACCCAAGAGCCCTCCCTCCTCCGTCAGGTCTATACGTCTGGCATGGTAATTGCGCAGGTGAGTATTGCTTTACATTCCATTTTGCATTGTGCGGGTATAAGTATCTTATCACCGACTAGTCGCGCTGCCTAGTGTAGTACAGTGTCAACTGTCCAAAGTTAAACTCATACCAAACTGAGGTCTTACTGTTCGGAAGGAACTTGTCTTTCTGGTCTCCGTGTTGGTGGCATCAGGAGCTTGGCACCCTCCCTATTTTAGGCACTAAAGTGAAACAAGCATTGGCATAGCCAATAGGTCTCGCTTTTGGGACCTTATAAGTATTTAGTTATGCAGCACAATATCCTTGGTGCAACAACATCAACTGTTGCATGGCTAAACACTTATAAGGTACAAGTTTAATCTCAAAGTATTCAAGGATGGAGCTTTGCAGTTCACTTTGGAACACCTGGTCCAAGAGCGCATCGCCATGGAATCACCAGCTGTATTCAAGGATGGAGCTTTGCAGTTCACTATGGAACACCTGGTCCCAGAGCGCATCGCCAATGCATCGCCAGCTGTATTCAAGGATGGAGCTTTGCAGTTCGCTATGGAACACCTGGTCCCAGAGGGCATCACCATGGATTCACGAGCTGTATTCAAGGATGGAGCTTTGCAGTTCGCTATGGAACACCTGGTCCCAGAGCGCATCGCTATGGCATCGCCAGGTGTATTCAAGGATGGAGCTTTGCAGTTCGCTATGGAACACCTGATCCCAGAGCGCATCGCCATGGCATCGCCAGCTGTATTCAAGGATGGAGCTTTCTAGTTCACAATGGAACACCTGGCCCCAGAGCGCATCGCCATGGAATCACCAGCTGTATTCAAGGATGGAGCTTTGCAGTTCACTATGGAACACCTGGCCCCAGAGCGCATCGCCATGGAATCACCAGCTGTATTCAAGGATGGAGCTTTGCAGTTCACTATGGAACACCTGGTCCCAGAGCGCATCGCCATGGAATCACCAGCTGTATTCAAGGATGGAGCTTTGCAGTTCACTATGGAACACCTGGTCCCAGAACGCATCGCCATGGAATCGCGAGCTGTATTCAAGGATGGAGCTTTGCAGTTCACTATGGAACACCTGGTCCCAGAGCGCATCGCTATGGCATCGCCAGGTGTATTCAAGGATGGAGCTTTGCAGTTCGCTATGGAACACCTGATCCCAGAGCGCATCGCCATGGCATCGCCAGCTGTATTCAAGGATGGAGCTTTCTAGTTCACAATGGAACACCTGGCCCCAGAGCGCATCGCCATGGAATCACCAGCTGTATTCAAGGATGGAGCTTTGCAGTTCACTATGGAACACCTGGCCCCAGAGCGCATCGCCATGGAATCACCAGCTGTATTCAAGGATGGAGCTTTGCAGTTCACTATGGAACACCTGGTCCCAGAGCGCATCGCCATGGAATCACCAGCTGTATTCAAGGATGGAGCTTTGCAGTTCACTATGGAACACCTGATCCCAGAGCGCATCGCCATGGAATCACCAGCTGTATTCAAGGATGGAGCTTTGCAGTTCACTATGGAACACCTGGTCCCAGAGCGCATCGCCATGGAATCACCAGCTGTATTCAAGGATGGAGCTTTGCAGTTCACTATGGAACACCTGGTCCCAGAACGCATCGCCATGGAATCGCGAGCTGTATTCAAGGATGGAGCTTTGCAGTTCGCAATGGAACACCTGGTCCCAGAGCGCATCGCCATGGAATCACCAGCTGTATTCAAGGATGGAGCTTTGCAGTTCACTATGAAACACCTGGCCCCAGAGCGCATCGCCATGGAATCACCAGCTGTATTCAAGGATGGAGCTTTGCAGTTCACTATGGAACACCTGGTCCCAGAGCGCATCGCCATGGAATCACCAGCTGTATTCAAGGATGGAGCTTTGCAGTTCACTATGGAACACCTGGTCCCAGAACGCATCGCCATGGAATCGCGAGCTGTATTCAAGGATGGAGCTTTGCAGTTCGCAATGGAACACCCGGTCCCAGAGCGCATCGCCATGGAATCGCCAGCTGTATTCAAGGATGGAGCTTTGCAGTTCGCTATGGAACACCTTGTCCCAGAGCGCATCGCCATGGAATCACCAGCTGTATTCAAGGATGGAGCTTTGCAGTTCACTATGAAACACCTGGTCCCAGAGCGCATCGCCATGGAATCGCCAGCTGTATTCAAGGATGGAGCTTTGCAGTTCACTATGGAACTCCTGATCCCAGAGCGCATCGCCATGGGATCGCCAGCTGTATTCAAGGATGGAGCTTTGCAGTTCACTATGAAACACCTGGTCCCAGAGCGCATCGCCATGGAATCGCCAGCTGTATTCAAGGATGGAGCTTTGCAGTTCGCTATGGAACACCTGGCCCCAGAGCGCATCGCCATGGAATCACCAGATGTATTCAAGGATGGAGCTTTGCAGTTCTTTATGGAACACCTGGCCCCAGAGTGCATCGCCATGGAATCACCAGATGTAGTCAAGGATGGAGCTTTGCAGCTCTCTATGGAACACCTGGTCCCAGAGCGCATCGCCACGGCATCGCCAGCTGTATTCAAGGATGGAGCTTTGCAGTTCGCTATGGAACACCTTGTCCCAGAGCGCATCGCCATGGAATCACCAGCTGTATTCAAGGATGGAGCTTTGCAGTTCACTATGGAACACCTGGTCCCAGAGCGCATCGCCATGGCATCGCCAGCTGTATTCAAGAATGGAGCTTTGCAGCGCTCTATGGAACACCTGGTCCCAGAGCGCATCGCCACGGCATCGCCAGCTGTATTCAAGGATGGAGCTTTGCAGCGCTCTATTGAACACCTGGCCCCAGAGCGCATCGCCATGGAATCACCAGCTGTATTCAAGGATGGAGCTTTGCAGTTCACTATGGAACACCTGGTCCCAGAGCGCATCGCCATGGAATCGCCAGCTGTATTCAAGGGGTGAGCTTTGCAGTTCGCTATGGAACACCTGGTCCCAGAGCGCATCGCCATGGAATCACCAGCTGTATTCAAGGATGGAGCTTTGCAGTTCGCTATGGAACACCTGGTCCCAGAGCGCATCGCCATGGAATCACCAGCTGTATTCAAGGATGGAGCTTTGCAGTTCACTATGAAACACCTGGTCCCAGAGCGCATCGCCATGGAATCACCAGCTGTATTCAAGGATGGAGCTTTGCAGTTCACTATGGAACACCTTGTCCCAGAGCGCATCGCCATGGAATCACCAGCTGTATTCAAGGATGGAGCTTTGCAGTTCTCTATGGAACACCTGGTCCCAGAGCGCATCGCCATGGAATCACCAGCTGTATTCAAGGATGGAGCTTTGCAGTTCACTATGGAACACCTGGTCCCAGAGCGCATCGCCATGGAATCACCAGCTGTATTCAAGGATGGAGCTTTGCAGTTCGCTATGGAACACCTGATCCCAGAGCGCATCGCCATGGCATCGCCAGCTGTATTCAAGGATGGAGCTTTGCAGTCGCTATGGAACACCTGGTCCCAGAGCGCATCGCCATGGAATCTCTAGCTGTATTCAAGGATGGAGCTTTGCAGTTCACTATGGAACACCTGGCCCCAGAGCGCATCGCCATGGAATCGCCAGCTGTATTCAAGGATGGAGCTTTGCAGTTCTCTATGGAACACCTGGCCCCAGAGCGCATCGCCGTGGAATCACCAGCTGTATTCAAGGATGGAGCTTTGCAGTTCGCTATGGAACACCTGGTCCCAGAACGTATCGCCATGGAATCTCTAGCTGTATTCAAGGATGGAGCTTTGCAGTTCACTATGGAACACCTGGTCCCAGAGCGCATCGCCATGGAATCACCAGCTGTATTCAAGGATGGAGCTTTGCAGTTCGCTATGGAACACCTGGTCCCAGAGCGCATCGCCATGGAATCACCAGCTGTATTCAAGGATGGAGCTTTGCAGTTCGCTATGGAACACCTGGTCCCAGAGCGCATCGCCATGGAATCGCCAGCTGTATTCAAGGCAACAGCCATGTGGGATCTGGAGTTTCAAAAGGGCAGGGTTGTGGTCCAAAAGTGTCCGTGGGAGCATGGTGATCTCAGACACCCACATGTGGGCAGTGGCCGACAGGAACCACTAATCTAACCTTGACCAAACCGAGCGGGCCCTGAGTAAAATGTGAAGCTGGGGGTAGTGGGGTGATGGGTTCGCCATATGTCATATAGTGCATAAGAATCAAAGACATGCCTAAATACCTCCCTAGCCTGAGGTATATCTGTTGGTTGTGTGCTAATAGTCAGTTCACAGGCGGTGTGGCATATTAAGGTCCCCGTTGTAGGAAAGTAGGATCTGCTTCTTATGATTACCCCCACTTTTTGCTGATGTTTCACTGTTTTATGGCTTAGTCTGACTGGAATCCTGCTATTCATGACTACAGTCTCTCAGCTTTCTCCCTAAATTGGCAATGTCTGTACTTTAGGTACACTCCAGATTGGATTCTGGGGTACCCTTATCAGTCCCTAGTATATGGTACAGAGGTACCAAGGGCTGGAATACCTCAGAGGCCTCTCAGGGGCTGCAGTATGTCTTGTGCCACCCCTGAGAGTCCATTCAAACTGACACCAACAGTTGGCTACTGCAAACTGTGTAAGCTGGTGCGTGCACCACTTTCTTCAATATAGTATTCCTATATTGATACATATATCACTACACCTAAAACCTATTGTCACCCCTATAGCAGGCCTTATCAATCCTGAAGGCAGGGTGCTGGGTTTTACGTGAGAGGGTGCCCCTGCATAAGTAGAGCCCCTCTGCAGTGCTCGGAGTCCATTCTCCAGTGCTGTCTATGTTGCAGCCATACATATATGTTAAGTGCATTATAATCTCGCTGTAAAATGTAACTTTACAACGGCTGCACCGAAACATGTCGTATTTGGTGTCAAACACCTTGGAATCCTACCCAGGACTGGGGTGGGAGGTATGATTCCTCCCTGCTACGAAGACATGCGTGGGTCACCGGTCTCCTCAGTACCAGCTTTCCTAAACCCGTGCGGCACAAAATGGATGCTGCCAGCCACAGACACGCGTCTGCCCTCCTGCTGCTGAGCCAAGCTCGAACAGGGGAAGGAATGACAATAGGTTTCCTGTCACAAGGAGGTGTAACCACCTCCCAGACAGGCTTTAGTGTATTGTAGCTGGATGGGGGCACTCTTAGAGTGCCAGAAAGTCTGCACTGGGGGCACATTTGGTGTCCCTGTGCATAGTCTAGCTCAAACCGGTTCAGGAGCCATTTGGCTCCTGTTCTGGTTCGAAACTGGACAAAGGACATGGGTGTAGCCACCCCTCTGTCCTTCCCCTCCCATAGGAGGGACCCCAGAATCTGTCCACTGCTTCCCATGGGTATAAAGTGGGTTACCTGGCTACAGGACTTTAGATTTTTACCTGGACAGGATTCTGCAAAGAAGAAACCAAGTACTTCGACTGTCTGCACGATGCTGGACAACTGTCTGCACCACTGGACGACTGAAGAATCTCCCTTGGAGTAAAGGAGTTACTCCCCTGCAAAAGCAGGCACCTTAACCACAACTGACTGGCTTACATCTCCCGAGCTCCTGAATACTCTGAAGATTTCTGCCACACAGGAGGTGGGTCCCTGAAGGTCTTCACGGTCGATCTGCCCTTCCAGCGAAGCTGATGCCAGTATCCCTCTTGGGGACCGTGTGACCCCTACCCCTGTGCACGGTGTTCTTTTGCTACTGCACGTACTTACCAGCATTTCCTGAAGTCGTGCTTTGGACTCTGAGTATTCCTGACACTGAGCTATATTTCCTTCAAAGATCTCCGGCCTCCTCGCACCGTGTGCTCCGTGGGCCTGTACTTTGTAATCCTGCTTGAGGTCTCCTCGCGATCCCTGGTCCGTTGGCCTGTGGGTCCTGGAGAGGGTCATATTTTGATTTCCTGGGCTTACCTGGTTGCTCCAGATGTGCCCAGACTCTCCTTTGCTTGGGGAGTTCCTGGACCTTGCTGGTCCACACCGGAACCTGTTTCCTCTTTCCGCGTGGGTTGCATTTGCCAAGGCTTGTTGGTGCTCCACCCGACATCCTTCATGGGACAGCTCCCCTCCAGACTTTGGCTATCTTTGACGTCTCCTGGTCCCTGTGGCTGAAGAGTCAAGCAGCACCTTCTTCTGACCTGAAGCACCCCACATCGGTGGGCATTCGCCTACTGAGCCCCTGGTCACGTGAAGTGACCCAGACTCTGTCCCCTCTGCTTTCAGGTTCTTCTCACCTGGAATCCAGGCTTCGTAGAGGAGCATCAGAGCATGAGCATTGCAGCGCAGCCCCTTGGCTATGTCTGACACCTATCCGGGCTCTGTTTAAAAAAAAATGGCCACTATGACTAGAAATCGGCTGTCTCGATATGACAGTGGAATTTGCTTTATTCTCACTGGTTTGAGGTCTCTGGTTTAACAGAGCAGCACTTCATGGCCGTGACCAATAAGGATCTCTACTGTGGCACCTAGTCAGTATGAAGCAGCACTAGGGGAGCCCTAATCAATACCAACAGCACTGTTGAGCCATCACTGGTCAGGCATGAGCCTGGCACTATCTGTGCCAACGGTAGGCTGGCAGCAGGCCTCTGTAGTCTGCAAGCAATGTGCATTCACACCCAGAGTGTAAATGACATAAGCGGATAGAGCCACACACAGTCTCACAAGCATGTCCTCTTCTCATCCTTGCCCCCTGATTGGGTGTGCTTAGGCGTGTGCCTAGCACTGTTTGCCCAGGAGTCAGGACACATACTGAGTTTCCACTTTAAAGGTCGGCAGCAGGCCGCAAACGCACAACCCAGGCTGAAAAGAGATAGTGTCACAAACACTCATCACACAATGGCACCGACATAAACAGGAAAAAGGCTAGCCACATCTGACAAAGTGGCAAAAACAGCACATTTCACACATTCCACCTTGTGTCTTGGCTTTATTAAGTTCTGTGGTTATACTGAATATGCAGCTACCTACATCATTATCATATGAAATCCCTTTATTGAGGTCATAACTATACTTTCACAATTACCTTATTAACCTTCTTTCTTTCTCAAATTTGCTTAAAAATACACCATTTGCCCACCCTTTGCACACTGGCCACAGGTCACTTGTTTCAAACTTTTACGGCCCACCACTTTTAAATGTCACCAGCTGCCACTGCTCCAAGGTACACCCTGCACTCTACCAGAAGGAAAAAAAGAGAGAGCCTGTGGACCTTCTGTCCCATCCTCATGTGCGCTGCAATGTACATGCTCTGATACTCCCCCACGTCACCCTAATCGATGTGTGCGCAAATGTCTGTTGGTCTTAGCAACCAAGCCGCCAGGACCTGTGTGTTGAGCTGTGACACCCAGGGTAACATGTAGGTGGCTTCAGCAGCCCATGTGTGACTTAGATGTACCAGTGCAGACAGGCACCATGTGAGGGAGGTGACATGGTCGCAATGTGCTCACCCAGTGTGCAGAGGGAGGGCAGGATTGAATGTGGCACTGCCAGGCGAATCTATTTGTACACTTTAATCTGCCTCCCACCTTGGGTAGAGGATGTTGGGGAGAGGATTTGGCCTAACGGGTAGGGGGTCGGCCTCAAAACTAGGGAACTGGGTTCGAGTCTCAGCAACGATGCTCCACATCCTGTGATTCTGGGCGAATCACTTCATCTCCCTGCGCTGTGCGTAACTGGTGCTTGTGTAAAGCGCTCTGATGCCGGATACCTTCGGGTCAAGTTTGCGCTATATAACACTTGGAGAAAAAAAAACTACAGGCCTCTCATGATGAAAGTATGTAAAAGGCAGTTTTACTCTTCTGAATTCACCGGCCAGCACATACATACCAACATTTTAAAAATGTCAGTGTGGCTCAGAGAAGCCCCCCCTCGGACCTCCTTGAGGGCAGTGAATGTTCAAGAATATTTAACACACAAACCATAATGGCCACCAGCAGTGACAGCTAGAAACAGACAGACAATATTTAACACACAAACCATAATGGCCACCAGCAGTGGCAGCCAGAAACAGACTGACAATATTTAACACACAAACCATAATGGCCACCAGCAGTGACAGCCAGAAACAGACAGACAATATCTAACACACAAACCATAATGGCCAACAGCAGTGACAGCCAGAAACAGACAGACAATATTTCACACACAAACCATAATGGCCACCAGCAGTGACAGCCAGAAACAGACAGACAATATTTAACACACAAACCATAATAGGCACCAGCAGTGACAGCCAGAAACAGACAGACAATATTTAACACACAAACCACAATGGCCAACAGTAGTGACAGCCAGAAACAGACAGACAATATTTCACACACAAACCATAATGGCCAACAGCAGTGACAGCCAGAAACAGACAGACAATATTTAACACACAAAGCACAATGGCCAACAGCAGTGACAGCCAGAAACAGACAGACAATATTTAACACACAAACCATAATGGCCACCAGCAGTGACAGCCAGAAACAGACAGACAATATTTAACACACAAACCACAATGGCCAACAGCAGTGACAGCCAGAAACAGACAGACAATATTTAACATACAAACCACAATGGCCAACAGCAGTGACAGCCAGAAACAGACAGACAATATTTAACACACAAACCATAATAGCCACCAGCAGTGACAGCCAGAAACAGACAGACAATATCTAACACACAAACCACAATGGCCAACAGCAGTGACAGCCAGAAACAGACAGACAATATTTAACACACAAACCACAATGGCCAACAGGAGTGACAGCCAGAAACAGACAGACAATATTTAACACACAAACCATAATGGCCACCAGCAGTGACAGCCAGAAACAGACAGACAATATTTAACACACAAACCACAATGGCCAACAGCAGTGACAGCCAGAAACAGACAGACAATATTTAACACACAAACCATAATGGCCACCAGCACTGACCGCCAGAAACAGACAGATGATATTTAACACACAAACCATAATGGTCACCAGCAGTGACAGCCGGAAACAGACAGACGATATTTAACACACAAACCGCAATGGCCAACAGCAGTGACAGCCAGAAACAGACAGACAATATTTAACACACAAACAATAATGGCCAACAGCAGTGACAGCCAGAAACAGACAGACAATATTTAACACACAAACCACAATGGCCAACAGCAGTGACAGCCAGAAACAGACAGATGATATTTAACACACAAACCACAATGGCCAACAGCAGTGACAGCCAGAAACAGACAGACAATATTTAACACACAAACCATAATGGTCACCAGCAGTGACAGCCAGTAACAGACAGATGATATTTAACACACAAACCATAATGGCCACCAGCAGTGACAGCCAGAAACAGACAGACAATATTTAACACACAAACCACAATGGTCACCAGCAGTGACAGCCAGAAACAGACAGACAATATCTAACACACAAACCATAATGGCCAACAGCAGTGACAGCCAGAAACAGACAGACAATATTTCACACACAAACCATAATGGCCACCAGCAGTGACAGCCAGAAACAGACAGACAATATTTAACACACAAACCATAATAGGCACCAGCAGTGACAGCCAGAAACAGACAGACAATATTTAACACACAAACCACAATGGCCAACAGTAGTGACAGCCAGAAACAGACAGACAATATTTCACACACAAACCATAATGGCCAACAGCAGTGACAGCCAGAAACAGACAGACAATATTTAACACACAAAGCACAATGGCCAACAGCAGTGACAGCCAGAAACAGACAGACAATATTTAACACACAAACCATAATGGCCACCAGCAGTGACAGCCAGAAACAGACAGACAATATTTAACACACAAACCACAATGGCCAACAGCAGTGACAGCCAGAAACAGACAGACAATATTTAACATACAAACCACAATGGCCAACAGCAGTGACAGCCAGAAACAGACAGACAATATTTAACACACAAACCATAATAGCCACCAGCAGTGACAGCCAGAAACAGACAGACAATATCTAACACACAAACCACAATGGCCAACAGCAGTGACAGCCAGAAACAGACAGACAATATTTAACACACAAACCACAATGGCCAACAGGAGTGACAGCCAGAAACAGACAGACAATATTTAACACACAAACCATAATGGCCACCAGCAGTGACAGCCAGAAACAGACAGACAATATTTAATACACAAACCACAATGGCCAACAGCAGTGACAGCCAGAAACAGACAGACAATATTTAACACACAAACCATAATGGCCACCAGCACTGACCGCCAGAAACAGACAGATGATGTTTAACACACAAACCATAATGGTCACCAGCAGTGACAGCCGGAAACAGACAGACGATATTTAACACACAAACCGCAATGGCCAACAGCAGTGACAGCCAGAAACAGACAGACAATATTTAACACACAAACAATAATGGCCAACAGCAGTGACAGCCAGAAACAGACAGACAATATTTAACACACAAACCACAATGGCCAACAGCAGTGACAGCCAGAAACAGACAGATGATATTTAACACACAAACCACAATGGCCAACAGCAGTGACAGCCAGAAACAGACAGACAATATTTAACACACAAACCATAATGGTCACCAGCAGTGACAGCCAGTAACAGACAGATGATATTTAACACACAAACCATAATGGCCACCAGCAGTGAAAGTCAGAAACAGACAGACGAGTGCGTTTCGGCGCAGGGCGTCTTCTCAGTGCGTTGCCCTCGATCAGATCCAGACACTGAGCTGAATTTCATTAGCTTTAAAAGGGGGCACATTCTCTTTGTTTGCAGCACGTGTTCACGTTCACTCACATCTTCTATTTAGGGCACATCATGATTCACATTTAATATATAAGTGCACTCATGCAATGTTGTTATAAAACTGTGCACACTGATCATAGCAATACGAGTGCATTTTAATGAGTTGAGGTTTAGTACAGTGCAAGGAACACACCGTGGTTTAACGAGGTGCTGGTATAAACTAGAACTATGAGTTCTCCCTCCACTGGGATGAGTAGCAGAGTTAAGGGCAGACTACCCGCATCCTGTGTGTTTGGGAAAGTGTGTCGGTGTGTGAAAATAGGAACATGGCGGTCCAACATGGCTAAGGTTCAACTCCTGAGGGTCCTACCCTCTTTTAATATATAACATATGCTGTAACAGCATGTGCAGCTGTGTGAAGAACGGGAGGAGCACACTGATGAAAACACACACATTTCACACTGAAACAATTAAACGATTAACGATCTTAAAAAGAAGTTAAAAAAGAAAACTTGTGAGTTGGCGCAAGGTAGCCCTAAACTATCAGCAGGAATCTCAAGTCGTCATGGGTGTTAAAATGCCCAAGAAAAATGGAGATATCAGTTTAGTCACATTATTTTAAATGAGGCTTGCTTCCAGTCTCTCTCTCGCCCGTTCACCCAAATCACAGATGAGATTATTGACGCTGGTGAGGCGGATGTCTTAGACAGCCTGATTTACCCTAAGCCTGCTGATCGAGCTGGCTGTGCATAGTTCCATTATAGGCACAAGACCCCCACCCACACCATGGCAGAATAAGCATGCATGAATAAATACACCACACAATTTCTTTGTTTTGGAGAAAGTTATTGCTGCAGGTTTATTCCATACAAAAGTATGCAACATACGGTGGGTTATTTTACGGGCGATCCAAGGGCCGGCTGCCGTACTAACCTATGCTGCCCTGCCCGCCTGATGAGCCAAGCACTGTGGAAAAAACCCAATCAGCACTTTACAGGGGTGATCCCCTTACTGGATCACGTGACACATTAGTCCATTATTACTCACGCCCCTTTCAGGGCGGCGCGTAGCAAGGCAAGCCCCCGGTTGTTGAGGCCCACAACCACCCTACGGACTAACGGGGCGCCGACGTCATTGTTCCAGGACCCTCCCCTGAGGCTCCTGTGATTTGGCTCTGGCACCCTATTGTGCTCGTGCAGAGGTATCTTCCTGTACCCAGCCTGCTTCCAGATCGCCCTGTAAATCCGCCACAGCCCTGGAGGCGGCCCCCGTCGCCTACCGAGCCCCCCACCATCCAACAGCACTTTCTTCACTTGCACCCGGCTCCCTCCAGTGTCTCTTGCATGTCCAAGAGGAACAGGTCCATTCCAACCTGTGACAAGTGAACCTTATCGGCATCAAAATAGCCTCTCACCTTCATTTGGATCAGCTCATGTCTGATAAACCCAAAACCTCTTTGGTCTGTGAACTTGCGTATCGCACTGTTAACCCTTTTGCGGGAATGTTCAACTGCTTCGTTAGACTTGGCTCCGTGCCAAGACAGGCGTGGCACGATTTCAGACCAAAAAAGTTCATATTGGCCCATGTGCTTGCTAATCTCCCCCAGATCAGTCTTCATCGCCTGTAAGAGAGCACCCCTGCCCATAGTGGTGAGATCGTTGCCTCCCAGGTGTATTATCAAGATGTTAGGAAAGCCTTCCCGCCCAGCCATGTCCTGCTCTAGCCTGTTCAGTAGGCTGGTCCATCTCATGCCGGGGGAAACCCCACTAGACCAAGTTAGTATGTGGGAAACCCTGCATCCACTTCCTGCGCGCAGCCCACTGAGCCAGTCTGGCGACGAACGAGTGGCCGATCACCACATATTCTGGTCAAAACGCAATTCATGGCAGCATGAATACTTTTCTTAGGTTTTTTACCCTTTTTGCTACTGTCCATCGGACCTCCCTCTGCGGCTTTCCTTTTACCCATGATGAGAACCCAACACCGAGCGGGATAGAAACAAACTGAATAGCAACACAAACAATGTTTACAGGAAACCTGCTCATGGTTACATGACAAAGTCACAGGCCCCCACAAAATGCGTAACAGTCCTTTTGATGGGACACAGTACCTTAGGTCTTAGTCAATTGAATAGCGTCGATATCCTTGTGTTAGGGGGGGTGGCACGGCCCGGCCTCCTTCGTCCTCTGACGGTCTCAGACGGCCCGCCCTTTGCCCGGGCTTAGCCCGGCACGTCCCACACGCGTCCTCGCAGGACGAGGGACCGAGCTCTCCTTTAAACGCCTCCTGGCGTGTGGCTGTGAGGCGTCCTGCCCCTAGGGATGATGGGGATTGTGGTCCGGCGGAGCCAAGCCCGGCCGACCAAGTCCGGTAGTCAAGAAAGCCCCCGGTAGGTTCTGAGCTGCAAGTAAAAGGGGCGGAGCTAAGCCCGGCCCCGGGAGAGCAGGGACACCAAATTCTATCCGCCAGCAGGAAACAAACAGCACGCCCAGTTGTATTATCAAGTGTTGGGAAAGCCTTCCCGCCATGCCAGGCCTTGTTCAGTAGGCTGGACCATCTCATGCCGGGGAAACCCCACCAGACCAACTTAGTGTGTGGGAAAACCTGTAACCACTTCCTGCGCGCAGCCCACTGAACCAGCCTGGTGACGAACGAGTGGCCGATCACCCACACTTGGAATCCTGGCAAAATAAACGGATGCCATTTTCACACACTTATTTTAATACTTTTCCATGTTAGCAAAAGCATTACATGTTATGCTATTCATCTTCACTGCACACATATATATACATGACGCCAAATCTGTCACTGTAATTCACTGCACACATAAATTTACAACTGCCCCTTGCCGCTGGGGGGAGGAGCATGACCCGCTTCCATTTACTGTCCCACTCAAGGACGAATGTAGCGCTTAAAGCAACGGGATTCCCAGCGTCCCACTTTCTTTATGCTTTCCTGCCCCATGCCCGCCTTAAACGCTGCAGTAGCCGCCCCAATCCTAAATGAGTGACTCGAATACTTCTTGCCAGGGCAGGAAAGCCCTGCACGCCCGAGGCAAGCACCCATGACCTTGTCCATTTGAAATTTAGAGAGAGGCACTTGATCCACATGTATCAGAATATAACCCGGGACCTTGGGGCAGATCGCCAAGTAATCTTTGACTCTAGCAACAGGGCAGTATCTGTGGTCGCCCAGTGGCATTAGCACTATGTCCCTCCCCTTCCCAGCTTGGTCAGTTTTAGACCTCCTGAGGTGGATCACCAGCCTATCTGACACACTTACATCATGGCTGCCTAATGCGTCTCCTGACTGGTCGTTTTTTGCACTAGCCACCAGTTCGCTAGTTCGTAATGCCCCAAAGAACGCGAGGCAGAACGCAGCTGCGAAGAGTCGAGCCTCAAAATGCGAAATGGTAACCTGTTCTACTACGTCCAGCATAGCCTGGAATGTGTGGAACTCGATGGGGGCCCTGGTATCGGGGACTCTGACTTCTTCCCTGGCCCACCCTTTTAAAGCTGCAGAGATCAAGAAAGACTTAGTGGGATCTTGTTCTCCTCTCAATTTGGCGTCCTGGGTTACAGCCGTCAAATTACCCCGCACCCACGAGTGACTCTTCTCCTGCCTTTTTGCCCAGAGTACGAAGCCCTGCACCCGTTGCTCTAGGGGATGCGCAGCTTGGCCCAGTGTCAGTGAAATGTTATGAAAAGTTGATAGCTGATTTCTGTATCTTTTCCTGGTCCCTGGTGCAAGAGATCATTCGCCCATCGCTCTTAGTTGCTGTTCCATCGCAGAAGTCGCCATAGCTGCGCAGGGAAAGGGGTCATCGTCGCTCTCGCTCGTGGCCAGGCCTCCCGGAAACGGAGCCACTGAAATCGAGCGAGAGCGTCAGCCCCTCAATGTGTCTTGCCCTAAACTCTACATTACAGCGCATGCATGCCCTGATCAGCTCCCTTAACAGGCACAGAACGAGAGGGCATTTGGCTGTCTGCCCATTGATAGCTTGTACCACCGCCATGTTGTCAGACCAGAATACCACCCTCCTGGCTGACAACGCCTCTGGCCACAGATGGAGTGCGAAGACGATGGGAAACAGTTCTAGTACCGTTTTTTTTGCTGTTATGTTCTTTCTGCGCCACGCATTGGGCCATTTTTGCGCGCACCATTCATAGTCCATTATAACGCCAAAACCCTCCCTGCCTGATGCATCCGTGAAGAGACAAATATCTGGGCTACCAGCCCAGGGGGATCTCCAGATGACTGTACCATTAAAACTCATCAGAAACTCGTGCCACATGAGAAGGTCCTCCTTTAAACCCCTCGTTAATCTCACCACGTGATGCTTTTTTCGCACATTGGCTGTGGCCCTTGCTAGTCTCCTTGCGAAGACTTTGCCCGCTGGGACTACCCTGGCTGCAAAATTCAGCTTCCCCAAGAGGCTCTGAATGACACCCAGGGGGGCTTTGTCCTTGCCCAGGAGAGCCTGGATATCCAGCTGCAATGCCTGCACCTTCTCAGCAGGGAGCCTGGACACGCCCTTGACCGATGCCCAGGAAAGTGAGGACCTGCGCCGGCCTTCGGTTTTTCCCGGAGCCAAAGGAACCCCCAAGCGCCCTGACAGCTCCTGAAAATGATGCAGTGCTAAGCTGCAGTCCTGGGTCCCTGCTTTCCCTATGAAGAGGAAATCGTCCAGATAATGCGTGACTCCACCTGTGTTGTAAGACCAGATGAGTGCCCACTGTGAGAAACTGCTAAATGCCTCAAAGTAAGCGCAGGAAACTGCGCAACCCATCGGCATGCACTTGTCATATTAAAATTGACTCTGCCATTTAAAGCCCAGCAGATGGTGACTCTCTGGGTGTACTGAGAGCAGGCGGAAAGCTGACTCTATGTCAGCTTTGGCCAGCCATGCCCCCTTCCCTGCTCTCCTGACCATGTCCACAGCCATGTCAAATGAACAGTACGAAACGGAGCATGTTCCGTCCTCAAGCCAGTGATTCACTGAATTGCCTTCTGGGTAAGACATGTGATGTATGAGGCAGAAAGACACGGGTTGTTTTTTGGGGACCGCCCCCAGGGGAGACACCAGGAAATTATCCAGGGGGGGGGAAGTAATGGCCCTGCCACCCTCCCCAAAGCCTTCTCCTTCATGATTTTTTTGTGCACCACATGCGGAAGTTCCGTGGCTGACTTCAGGTTTTCTGCGTCCCAGCCAACTAGGGGCCCCTGTTATGGAATCCTGAAACCATCTATGAAACCCTCAGCCAATATCTTGCTGTCCTTTGTGTTGGGGTACGCCCTGAGCAAGGGGATGAGGGTGTCAATGCAAATTGGTGAGGGTTCCTTTACTTAAAATGAGTAATGGCAGACGCTTGGGGGGGGGGACCTGGGCCATCGGATATGAGAGGGACTGGAGGCAGTAGGGTGGGAAGGGAGGGGACCGCTCTGTCTGTCTTGCTACTTGTCTGGCTTACTGGCAGCTGGCTTGTTGTTGCAGGACACTGCCGGATGACCGGCGCCACACTTGCTGCAAATGTGCCAAACTTGCAGGCCTTTCCCCATGAGCAAGACCCTGCGTTGTACAATCTGCAAGAGTTTGCTTGCCCCCACTTCCCTGATGGCCGCCCCCCTGGCCTCCACGAAAGGACTGTTTGAAAGGACGTTTCGCCACTTGCTTCTGACCCTTGTAATTTACCTCCCCTTCTGATTCTTTGAGGTCCCCTTGATGTCCGCCGTAAATTTCTCCATGTGCTCCACCCAGAGCTAGATTTCTTTTTGGTCCCAGCTCAGGTCTGGACACATCGCCATCCTCTTGCGGATCGTAGTTATACCACCCGATCCCCCCTGTTTTTTTCCGCCTCATCATGGATTACGCGAGAATACTGCCACATTGCGGGCGCCTGTTCTGCGAATTTCTCAGATACCACTGCTGCCAATATCGTGAAGGCATCACCCCAGTTCTTAATTGTCTTTCCTGGCCAAGTCTGAAATTTCACCTTTTTATCTTCGTCCTTCCCCCCCCCCCCCCATTTTCCTAGTGTCCTGGGCCTCTACCCCATGCATCAGAAGGGTAAAGATGTCCATAAATTCCCTTCTCCAGATCCCTTCCTTAGCCGCCAACGGTACTTCCCAAGCCAGAGAGCAGCGTCCCGATTTCAGCGGTGCTACTGTGACTAGCGGCACAGCTGTCACTGTGTCTATCTTGTCTGCCACTGCCGGTACTGCGGGCTTGGGAGCGTCTAAGGGTTTTCCCGATGGCGGGGCAGCTTTGTCTGTCAGACTGGGGATGGGGGAGGGAGGGACTGTGAGATGGGTGTAGCCGTTGGAGGCGCGCTCGTTGTTGCATTGCCGTTCGCGGCTGCGGTCACCCTATTGTTGCGCTCTATTGCCGTTTGCGCAGCGTAACCTTGTTGTGACCCTGCTGTCACTACGGCGGCTGCTGAGCCTGGTACTTCCTGAGCACCTGCGTGTCCAGCAACTTCTCCCCACACTCGCACAATAGATGGTGTACTCTCCCCCCTCGGACCCTCGGCCACTGGCGTGGGTGTCTGTACTGTATTCACAAAACGTAATTTAAAGTTGTCCAAGATGCTCAACATAGAGTCCATCATCTTACCGAATTTATCAGAGTTCGTGTTGTTGGCTGTGATCGGAGGTGGCGGGCCGGCCGGGATGACCGCTGGCACTGCTGCACGTGTGGGGGAAATCACCCTGACTCTCTGGACTGGCGGCTCTGCTGGAAAATCCTTGTTCATCGGCCGGCGGGCACGCTTCGACCTCCCGGGTGCTGCCTCAACTGGCATTGCTGTAGCCACAGCAGGTACACCCTCAACTACACCAGAGTCTGCTTGTTCTCGGGCGTCAAGCATCTCTTTGGCCCAGGAGACTCCTCTGGCCTTGGCCATTTCCCAAAAGTCTGCCCAGATAGCTTCCTGCGACTTGCCGGGCTGCGGCTCTTCCACTGTGGTGGTTTGGGAAAACAGGAGGGGAGGGGATCCCTGGCTATCCATGCCTCTGCTTCATAGTGACGAAAACTCTACTCGGGTCCTGCAGAGACAAAGGATCATGAATATCTGACCCCCTGGGACTTAGTGCTGACCTGCGGGTTGAAACCTCCCCCGCCACGGCTCTGTTTATCAGAGTCCCACCCCCTCACACTCGCCCTTACTTACTTCAATCTTTGACACCTGGCTCACCCTAGCCTGTCGACACGTCCACTGTTGTTTCCGTCCATCCGTTAATGGTTGACCTTGTTGGGTGGGCGGGGTGCGATGTCCGTGTTTGCCGGCAAGTGATGGGGGGTGGCTTCTCTATGCTGTAAATAAAACAACGGTTAAGTGCTTATCCGGTTTACCAGTCATTACCTGGAGGCAATGTGACTGTGGAGGGTCTTGGTGATCATGGGAAAAACAGTGGTGGGGGGCATTGTAAACGAGGGGTGTACACTTGTTTTACCGCAAACAATTCTGCTGCGACTTGCTCCTGGCTGGAGCGACCACCTAGCAATTGTCTGTTCTCCTTTCCTGGAAAGAACAACGATTAGTTGAAAAACCCTCAAAGCTGCTTGGTATCACACCTGCCCTGCCTCCCCCGCCACTGCTGAGTCCCGCCTCAACAACTTACTGATTCAGACGTTAGTGTGGCCTCCTGATCGTCCTCCTGGTTGTAGTGTGCGAACTCACAGTGAACCTTGGTGATTAAAATTGACAATCATTAAGTCACCTCTCGGTATTCGCCCCGAGGCGTTCCCACCTGGGCTTACAGGGGGGGGGGGCTCCTTGATGTTGATAACACCACCGGTAAGCGTTTATGGTGTGGTCCCTCGACCGGAGGAATTGGGAGGGGTTGCTGACAGTGGGTGAGGGGGATGGTAAGGGGCAGGAGGGAAGGTGGGTTAGTGGCGTGATAATGTTTACCTCAAAGCATCTGCCGTGACTTTTCGTGCCTGAACGACCAAGTAAATAGCGGCGGTTCCACTGCCTGAAAAGAAGAACAATTAGCACGGAAGATTCCACGGTGGCTTGTTATCCCGCCACCCCCCAACCCTGCCCACCCGCAGAAGCAACTGGGCCCGTCCTCAACACTCACTGATTCTGCCGGGTACACGGGCCGGAGGCCTCCGTCCGTCCTCCCGCTCGTCTCTTTGGCGATTTATCCGTACCTTGGTGATAGAATGACAATGGTTATATCCCCTATAAAGGGGGGGTGGTGTCACCCAATGCATCCCCCTCTTTCTAGCGCCCCTTGGCTTAATTCTGCACCATGCCCCCGATCAACTCATGGTACCCTCCCTCCCAAAAGGCACACACCACGTTGCTCGTCACCCCTGAATACATCTGTGCATCTGCTGCCCTGTCTTGCTGCTTGCCTTGCCTTCGGCTGAGGGCCTGCACTTGCCGCCTTAACGAAATTCTGAGGGTAGCAAAGACAGTATATGTTATTATACATTAGCAGCATCCTGGACATCTCCCATCATCATACACCTACAAAACAGCACCACAGCAACGTGTTTGAACATACATTCAGGAGGTGGGGGCACGAGACCACCATAGGCCGCCGTGTGCACACACCTGGTTTGCAGGGGTGGGGGGACATGATGGAGCGCTGCCTACTCAAAATATTCGCTAGAAACGTGAGGTATCGCCAATCGGCCCACCCCGCTTGTCTTGTACCAATGCCACGTGTTTACTCTCCGAAATAACCCTTAACGTCGTATCCAGTATGTGTTATCATTGCTGCAGCACAAAGCCAGGCAAAATTCACTGCAATCGTTATCTGCACCCCTTTACTGAAGGCATTTTTTTTTTTTTAATAAAAATTGCCAAGAGCGCCAAACTAGCAGGAGTGACCTAAAATGTAGTGTGGAGTGCGGGCAGTTACATTACACAAGGCCACGGTCATGGGTGTCCACAGTGAACTCATGATCGCCCGCTAATACACCAATATCGTGATTTTTTCAAGACCACCACTTGCGTCACCGATGGGCACATACCTTCATTTTGTTGGGCACCGGGAGATTCAGTGATTTGCCCAATATCACGGATGTAGCGCCACCCTGCCGAGACTTGAACCCTGTGCCCAACCTAAGTATGGACCGCTCCAACCCTTCTATTCCCGTGTGGTGCGCGCCAGAGTACTGCAAGGAGGGGGCGGGGGGAGGGCCAAGCGACGCTGGGACCGTCCCCGAGGTGGGGGTTTGTGCGAGGGGAGCGGTGGGGCACTAGACGGCTCGCTTCACTGCCACCGCACAGCATGCCACTCGCAACGAGCAAAAGAAACCGGATGCAGTGGAGGAGGGAGGAACCATCCGCCTCGCTGCCTTCATCCAACCCACCACTCCAGTCCTGCCCGCTGTGGGCGGACCCACTGGCACGAGGCTGCTCAGAGTGACATCAATCATCACAAGTCTTTGCAACTACCGATCACACGCACATACCCAAATTCAAATAAGCCATACAATCCAGTACAGACTTAACGGTGGCAATTAAGTACTCGCGGTGGTAGTGGGGCAGCCAAGCGTCCCCTTAGCAACGCACCCCCAACCCGCCCACGGCGATCAGAATCCCTCTGCGCCCCCCTATTTCCCAACAGCGAAAATGTCAGGCATGAAAATGCAGCGATTGTCTATGAGGCGGACAAGCTGCATTCAATTCTCGCGTCCGCTTGGGACAAGCGCGCCCGTAATTGAAACCCCGCCATATAAATTTAGTTTCTTAAACGAGTGATATTTATCCCACGGGTCACTGCAAACCCAGCCTCTGGTCACAGCCGGGGTTCGTCGCCATTTTGGTGACCCGCAAAATCCTGCTCCAGTGCCGTCGACCTACACAAAGAACCCCCCGCACTCGCAAACCATGGCCCTACAAATATCCCCCCCTCAAGTCGAGACCCGCAAGACCAGATCCGCCGCGGCCCCGCTGCTATACATCGCATTAGTGAGCTACCTCCCTGCCCACCTCCCCCCATGCTAGTGGCACACTTAGTGTGGCGATGTAGCACTAAAACAATGTGAGTCTGACTTCCTTCGACTCATGGGAAATCAGGTGCATGGAATAAATGCAGCAGAACACACGAATGCGAGACAATGAGAACCGGAGAAACAGAAACCACTGCTTGTCCAGCAAGAACAGGACGGCGTGGCAACCCGGGACGGCGTGAGCAGCGATCCCGTTATGCTGGGCCCTGGCCACCGGACCCCCAGGTGACCGCCATTTAATAGGCCCCGAAAACCTCGGCTCTGCACCCCCTCTCCGCTCGGCCCTACCCGCTGGTAGCTCTGAGCCATCCACCGGAGCCTTGACTATTACCATTTAAACGGACCATGTCGCCCCCTATCGTGCGAGTGCCTCAAAGTGCCTCACAAGAGCTCGCACCCCCCCCCATGGCAGCCGTGCCACGGCCCCTGTGCAACACGGGACTGTCCCAGGGATGGGGCGGGGGGTGGCAATGATGCACTCACCGTGCTAATGGCGCGTGGGAGCACAAGAGGCACGAACGACCGGGCCTGGGGACGACGATGGGACGACACACGACCAACGGGGTGAAGGGCTGCAAAGAGGATCCAAAATGGAGAGGGGAGGCCTAAATACACCTCCCCATCCCCTGGCGCACCGGACATGACGTGTCTGGCACGCCCTTTAAGGGGACCCCCCCTGGAGTCCTGCAGGAGAGTGGGGGGGGGGAGCCCAAATGCAACTAAGGGTGGCCGCCCTCAGAGGTGGCCCCCTCTGGGGGCCGAGGGCAGCCGCAGAGCCTGGTGACGGACAAGCAGATGGGACACAGGGAGCAGCGTGCAAGTTAGGTTTTTTGTTCCCTCTAAAAAGATCGCCACAACCATGACGACCTCTCTCTGACTGAGCTCTGTGACCCTGAGGTGAAGATAAGCGTAGAGTATGGAAGAAGAGCCTCAGAGTGCTGTATGATTTCTTAGGATTTCCATCAATAACCAGTGATTGGTACATTTCATCATCTGGATATCCAAACCTTCCCACCACTGTGATTCACTCCATCTTGGAGTTTCATTCGTGGTAAGTTGTTGACCGGAGCACGTGTTCGAGGCCCGGGGAGGGGGAAGGAGAGAAGACAGCCAAGCCACTAGCTAAGGCAAAATGTGTGATGTATGCCGAAATGATATATAAATGGTGCAGTGCAGTAAAGTGAAATATTAAAAAAGGATTCAGAGGAAGAAAGAGACAATTTATTAAGAAATATTCCTGCCAATCCTTATTTAAAAATGGTGCAGAAACAGCTTCTAACAAATAGGCTGTTTGACAATAGGGTCGACATGTTTCAGCCTGCTTGCCCGGAGGGTCAAATGGCTTTCGTCAGGACCTTCAAAGTATTTATCGCTACTGCAACAACAGTGAAAAAACAATAAACTGTGAAAATGTTAAAAAATACGACCTTTTTGTGGTGTATAACTTCTTCGTGCTGTCAGTCTATGTATGAAATCTGCGGAAATGCGAAAGAAAACCAAAGACAACAGAGTGAGGGGAAACATTGAGCATACTCACGCTCGGGAAAACTGTACCTAGGTCTCTAGTGCTTACCTGATCAGCACGAGAAGTGAACCTCACCTCACCCGGTAACAACTCAGGTATGAAGGAGGCCCCGCCCTAGAAGATTAAAGAAAGTGCGGGGAAGGTAAACAAACTTTGAACCCTGTGCAACGTGGTTCAAGACTTAGAATTAGAGACATTGCTCTAGATGTCTCATACATGCTCTGCTTAAAACTCTATAGTGACTTCCCCCATTAAATGAGGCAATACCTAAAGTGAAAGATCAGCAGTCGCGCAATTGTTCCAAAATGGATGGAGCGCGCAGTGCGTGATTTCGCTGGGTTTACAAAGGGACCCCTTACCTCTCCGTCGGTACCTCAATGTAGGATCTGAGCCGTTTGGGAGGTAACCGGCGCATCAGGTGAATTGTGTTAAAAGCGTATGCATTAGTGAAGCGGCAACGCGATTCGTCACATCGGAGCCAATCAGTTACAGAGTTTGGTGAAGACTTGCTTCTGATTTGGCCCTGGAAGGCCAAATGTCTCGCGGGATTTGAAGAATGACTACAGAATGACGTCAGTGTGTCCGGAAGATGTAGTTCTTTATATTGTATACGTCGTGATCAAACTTTATCAAACAACCTGGCCTGGACATTCTGCCATGTAGTGGGTGCACTAGCTTAATTGATTTCCAAAATAGCTGATGTCTTTGATGACGGGGCATAGGCCTAGGTGAGGTCATTATTAATCCTCATAACATGGGTCTCTATAGTCAACAATTGGAAAATAACATCTAAATGTGGACCGCTAATGAAGCATGTATAGCTGAGCGTCTAACTATGAGTGTTCAGTGTACTCATAAAAACGGGATGGTGTGAAGACTTAGTCTCTCTCTCAAGTTAACCATTAGCTTGTATGTGGTTATAATGCGATCCACGGGATGTCATCATTTAATCCTTTTTGAGAAGTACAAATTTTAAACACCCAGCGTTGTTCTTTTTGAAATAGAAAGCGAGATGTATCGCTTACATGAGATGGGATGAAGGGTTTTTCTAAGACTGTCCACCAAAAGTCATTGGCTTGGTGCTTTGACTCATTGAAGTGGCGTGTAAGTCTTGTGTTCGTCTTATTACAGCGAAAGGTACTTTTGTGTTCTAGCATGCGCAGTCTGACCTTGCGGGTTGTCATCCCTACATAGCGAAGTTTGCAGGGGCATTCAATCATATAGATTAGATTATCACTGTTGCAGTTGGTAAAAGTTCTTTGTTCCCATGGTGTATTCGTGCCTATATCTAGTGTTGTAGAGTGGCTAGTTTGTGGGCATATTGAGCACGTGCCACATGGGTGGTGTCCTTGTACTGCAGGTAGGTCCCATAAGGTACCAATGGAGCGTGGTCTTTCTTCACGGGGTCTTGTATGAACCAGTTTGTCTCTTAGATTACTTCCTCGTTTGAGTGAAAACAAGGGCAGTTGAATTTTCTCTTTGCATGAGTTCAAGATGCGCCAATGTTTTTTCACACTCTTCTGAATTCCATTAGTAAGGGTGCTGAAGGTATGGACAAAAGTAAGCCGTTCCAACGGTGGTTTTGCAATAGGTGGCTCAATCAATGCTTCTCTATTGTTATTAGAAGCGCGTTTGAATGCTTTTTTAATCAGAGATCTTGGATATTGTTTAACAATAAGTTGTTCTGTAAGGTTCTTGGCATGCACCTGATATTTGTCAGATGTGGAACAGTTGCGTCTTACACGCAAAAACTGTCCGTAGGGAAGGTTATCTCTCAATGATTTCGGATGTTGACTATCATATCTCAAGAGAGAATTGCGAGACATAGGTTTTTTGTACAATTCACTTTCAAGTCCAGTTGGGGTACTGAAGATGGAGAGATCTAGAAAGGCTAATCTTTCTTTATGAGCTTCCACTGTGAACCTCAAAAAATTGTTTCTAGTGTTCAACCAGTCTAAGAAAGGTGCAACTGACGGCAAATCTCCACGCCAGATTACCAGGATGTCGTCAATATAGCGCTTCCATAGTCGGATTGAGTCGCTAAAGGGATTTTCATCATTGAACACATGTGTTTGTTCAAAAGAATGCACGTAAAGGTTGGCTAAGCTTGGAGCAAAAATACTCCCCATGCTGGTCCCGGAGACTTGTAGGTATATTGTGTCTTCAAATTTGAAATTTTTTTCTTTCATAGCCAAATGTGCAAGTGTCATGATGAAATGAACGGGAGTAATGGTATCCAAGTGTGTATTGTTCAGGATAGAGTAGATGGTTTCCAGGGTCTCATCCTGAGGAATAGAGGTGTATAATGATTCTACATCAAATGATACTAAAAGGTCTCTGTCAGGATCAAAATCAACTGTAGGCAGTAGACGTAGGATGTCTTTAGTATCTTGTAGGTAAGTTGGCATCTCTTTAACTAGAGGTCTCAAGAAGTAATCAACAAAGGTGGATAGGGGTTCTAATAGTGACCCTTGTCCTGATATGATTGGTCTTCCTGGTGGGGGCCGTTGGGTTTTGTGCACTTTAGGAAGAGTATAAAAGTAAGGCATCACAGGATGAGGGGTATGAAGAAATGATGCTTCCTGCGAAGTGATCCATCCATTAGCTGATGCTTCTTCTACTGCTTCAGTGATAGTTTTCTGAATCCTCAAGGTGGGATCTTGTTGGAGAGGTTTGTAGAATCTCCTATCTGCCAGTTGTCTGAGGCACTCTTGGCGATATGTTTCAGTATCTTGAATGACTACTGCTCCGCCTTTGTCAGCTGGCTTTATTACGATAGTTCGATCTTCCATCAGTCCTTTCAAAGCCAGGCGTTCTTTCTTCGGTAGATTACAATATTGATCTGATCTACTTTTGTTCTTACATAAGGTTGTAATTTCTTCAGTAACCGCTTGTTCAAAGGTTAGAACCTGTGGCGGTACCTCATGTAGAGGTGGATTAAAGGTAGATTTGTTTTTTAGGCCAGTGTTCAATTCCCTAGATGTAGCCAGGGACGTCTCTTTGTTCTTAAAGAAATAATGTAACCTTATTTTGCGGAAAAATTTAGCCAAATCACATTGTACTTGAAAATCGTCTCCATGTGTAGTAGTCACAAAACCAAGGCCTTTGTTGAGTATCAATGTCTCGTCGGATGTCAAGATCTTCTTACTCAGGTTCAGTACTAGGTCGTCTCGGTACTCGTTCCTGGTTGTGGTTGTCCCCTCTTGGTTTGGCTGCGTGTGTTCATTTGTTGAGGCATTGATGTGGACAGGTTCCAATGTACCTGTGGTTGTTGCCCTCTTCTTTTTGCTCTGGGCCTCCCTCGGCCTGATCCTAAAAAAGGCTGGAAATTAGGGTCCTGCTGATGTATTGGAAATTGATTCGGTTGAAAGGGCTGAAAACCCTGGGGTGGTGGGGGATATCCCCATGGTGTCGGAGGCCACCATTGTTGGAAATTAGGTGTGTATTGTCCCCTCCAGTTCCTTCTGTTCCCTCGACCTCTATATTGTGGCCTGTTGAATTGTGGACCTCCATTATCATTTTCGTTATTGTCATCATCCGAACTGCTCCCTGAGTAATTGGACCCATAGCGGCGTCCTTTATTGTTGAACTCAGGTACTACGTAGGATTCACTAGTATAAGGATATATCACCTCATGTTTGAATTTAGCAAGGTCTTTTTTAAACTTTTCTATTTTGGTGACCAATATTGAATCTTTCAGTTCCTTGTTGCTTTTATTAGCTTCATCCTGATTCTTTTTAAAGAGTGTGGCTGTGACAGTGACTTTGATTTGGGCTTCTAAGGCCTGTATCTCTAGGAGAATGGTATCTGCAATGCGTTTCGATGTGCTGATAATTAAAATAAGCCAATCACGCGTGCAGCGCCAAGCTATGAGGGACCAATCTTTCAAAAAACTTTTGTCTTGCAAAAATAGGCGAGGAGCGTTGGTAACGATTAGGCCTGTGGGGGCACAATTACCCCGTAAGTATTCAGCCATAAATTATATTTCTGAATTGTGATGCTTTAGAGATGCCTTAAAGCAGGGACACATTGCCTCAGAAACTGAGATATAACACCGTCTCTGATAAAGTGAAATGTGTGAAATCTGACTGAGGTCTGTCCATTTTGGGGTTCCATTTCGCTCCCATGCAAACTTTCATAATACTTGATGCAACCTTCTTGCAAAATGGCAATCATGGGAGTGCGCCATACCTTTCATGTTGCTTGAATATCCCCCCAGTATTTAGAGGACTTGAAGGCAGCTCCATTTTCTTCCAGGCCAGCTTTTGTTGTACTGTTCAGCGGATGTGGATGCTTTGGTGGAGGCGTCTGAATGTGCGGAAGATACGGATGCGGAGGTGCAGAACTTAGCAGAATGTAAATGGGAAGTAGCACGTGCCGCAAAAAGCTTGGAGGATGCTGGTAACTGTTTTAGAGTCTGTGCCACATAAGAGGGTGCGATGGAAAACTTGCAGTGGGCATAAGAATCTGCAGAAGGTGACGCATGCGCATTCAGCGGCATCAAGGAAGGAGACATGCTGTTGGAAAATGGACGCACAGTGGCGAGGGCTGCTGATACAGCCTGCATCTCAGACATGACAGGATTAAACATTGCTGTAGAGAGTGCAGGTTCTTCTGAAACACAGTGGGGATGCATATTTGTAGGAGTTCCTTCTTTATCCAGCGATAGGGGGTTCAGACCCACAGCAGTCCCTAACTTGTCACGGTCAGGCAGGAATCTCCCCCCTGTGATGGAGACTGTGAGAAAGCAAGCAGGGGTGTGCTTTCACGCTGTGTATCGGAGGTTTCCAATGCCACACTGCTCCGAAGAGTGGGTTCGGGGTACTGCTCATGAACGGTGTCGCTACATGAGGCATTTGTACTGGGAGCCGTATTTACAAAGTGGACATTGGGAATGGCCATGTGCGTGCTATGGTTCCTGGAGGGTGATGGGCTGACAGTCTTTCTTACAGACACACGGGTGAAATCATGGTGCTGTGGCGTGCTGGCTAGAAAGCTAGCATCCGGCTCTGGCGTATAGCTCCTAATGCTTCTGTAGACTGTGATCCCTGCTTGAATTCAAGAAGGTGGCTGTTATGTTCTGGGCCCTAGGCCCACATAGTGTAAGAAGGAAGACACAGACACTGGAGTGTGTTACTGGTAATTAGCCCAGAGCACGTGCACTCCGGCTCTTTTATTTCCCAGAGTCACCTGACTGGTGACGTCCGTGTTGGATGGGTGAGGGGGTGTGTGTGGGCCAGCCCTCGGGGGAGTGACTGGCAGAAACACTAGACTGTGTCCAGCAGGACACAACATTCCTCCCAAATTTTAATGAAACGAAAAACAACAAACAAAAGTCCAAACTATGGGAAGGAATGAGAAAACAACTAAAACAAAGAAGTCTCACAGTTCAGAGCTGTAGCTCGCCGGACAGCGGTGGACAGGTGCAGCTGGGAGCTCCCGGACGTCTTGGCACATGTCCATACTTTAACCAGGTATATCTGGGGACGAACACGGTGCTGATGATATCCGGACCTTTCAGCTTCGCTTCAGTTGAGGGATGGTCCACCTACGAGATGTTCATCGGTCCAGCGTACTCTTGCTGTGATGCAATTCGTGTCCTTTTGTTCAAACATGGGTGCATCAGGAGCGTATAGATGAGTCCACTGTAACACACTGGACGATTGTGTCGCTTGATCCTTTGAAGACAGACTTGGCATTCTGTGACCTGTTGAAACTCTCTGTTGGATGGCCTGGCTACTTCCTGGAATCCATTGGTGGGGCACAGTAAAGTCCATCTCTCACGCTCTGGGAGGCCCCTTGGATGAGTTGCCCCGGGACTGCATATGGGCTCTGACTCTGGAGCCACTGTGTCGCCACTCGTGCAAACTTCAGGGGTGGATGTGTCTTGGTCAGAAACATGTTCTCGCTACCAGGATCAGGACATGCGCCGGTTAAACAGATGGTCACTGTATTTTCGGATCATCGCTTGTTCTGGCAAGTGGTGTAGGACTCCAGTTATTGTACTTGATACTCCAAGGATGGTAGTGATGCACATGACAGATGATGGAGTGGATGCCATGAGACGACTCGCAAAACATTTGGAGATGACTGGCAGTGAGTAGGGATGACTGGCGAATCTTTGCAGTCATGATACTCGTCGGACACTTGGTGCAGCTCTTCTGATTTGGCATTTGTGTAAGCAGAACAGGGATGCCCTTTTCTTTACGCAGCCGGCAACAGGTGGCTGACGGTCACTGAGAAGAATGACGACCCCGCACCCCAGTGGCTGGCGTGTGTTAGAAGGTGCACTCTGGTGAACGGCGTCCCTTTGTTGACTTTCACTGCGCAGCAGTTGTCGTCTGTTTTTTTGTACTGGGCCGTTACCGTCCTATATTTCTCCACTCCGTATCTTTTCTGAAAATGTGTTGAGAAGGCTACACAGACTTGTAGGGATCTCCTGCTCACTCCGTCGTGTTCTCTGAGCTTTGCATTTGCTCCCGCCACAGACCTCTCACTGGTCCAGTCCTGTCAGATAGGATGGGGCGTCTTCTCTGGTGCGTCCTCCAATTTCAGGGACGGTAGTGGAAGTAGGCGTGCTTTGAGGGATCCGTATGTTCCGGCTC
Organism: Triturus cristatus; assembly: GCF_964204655.1. Lineage (NCBI taxonomy): Eukaryota > Metazoa > Chordata > Amphibia > Caudata > Salamandridae > Triturus > Triturus cristatus. The sequence goes on from NC_140589.1 coordinate 1,921,975,033, forward strand.
TAATATAGTATTGTTGTGGGAGGTAAGTATCTCCCTTTTCTTGCATCAGTAGTGGTGACGCGCCACTCGGAGTGCTGGACTCTCCTCCTGCCTGCAACGGACTGTTGTACACCACAGTCTCAAGGCAATAACGGGGCACTCCCTGAATAATCTCTGGCCCACTGCTGGGCGATTTTGATGCAGGTGGGGTGATCACGATCTCTCTTCTTCCTGTGTTTGGGCGCCCGGGGCCTCTGTCTCCCTTCTGGTTGAAGGTTCTCTCTCTCTCCACCGGCCTGGGGTGAGGGTCTCCCTCTCTCTGCACCGGCCTGGGGGTCTCTTCTTCTCTCCACCGGCCTGGGGGTCTCTTTTTCTCTCCGCCGGCCTGGGGGTCTCTTCTTCTCTCCACCGGCCTGGGGGTCTCTTTTTCTCTCCAACGGCCTGGGGGTCTCTTCTTCACTCCACCGGCCTGGTGTCTCTTCTTCACTCCACCGGCCTGGTGTCTCTTCTTCACTCCACCGGCCTGTGGTCTCTTCTTCACTCCACCGGCCTGGGGGGTCTCTCCTTCTCTCCACCGGCCTGGGGGTCTCTCTGTCTCTATCCACCAGCCTGGGGGTCTCTTCTTCTCTCCACCGGCCTGGGGGGAGGGGGTTCTCTCTCTCGGTCCACTACACTTTCAGCTTTCCAGGGTAGGTAATTCTCTGGCTGAAGACATTGGCAGTGGTGCTTGCTGTACCGTCTCCTTTCCTCTTGGGCTTCTCTGCTTAGGTATCCAGTCTTTCTGTACTTCAACTGGCAGGTACAGGGCGTGTGTGTGCTACCCTTCCGCCTACTCTTCGCTCAAGGGCATTGCTCTTGCACTTGAGGCCACTCCATTATGACATTGGTTCCTGCATGCTTAGTCACGGCATGTGATATTCTCCCTGAATGTCGAAGGGTGGCTAGGTAGTGCTGGTTGGGCAACTGGTGCTGCTCTTTCTATTTAGCCATGCATTGTGTAGCTGCCGCTTGCACCCTGTGTATTTTTTGTTGTTTTTTTCTTTTTTTTTGTTGCAGAGAGTATGCCCAGCTACCAGGATCATGAAAATGCTCTTCCTCCCTTTGAGGATAAAGTTCAATAAGTTTTCTCTTCACTGCTAGGATAGCTTTCTTGGCTGCCAACGTTGGGCCTAGCAATCAGGCGTGAGAGTTAGTCGTCTCCATGGACAATCCAAATGAACTCATCTGCACTGCCTCTTTTGGAAAACAGTCTGGGTACTCTCTCACTCTGGTGCAGTTGTGCATTGGCTCTCCTTAGGCCTTGGGATATGGCTGCTCTCGAACTCATGGGTCCCTTGGCAGCTTCTTTGGATGTGCAGCTCTGGGGTCCCTGGTGCTCCTTGGGGATTTTAACTGTCTCTCCTTCAGATACTAGGCAGGCACTAGGGGTGTATGGCCAAACGCTTGCTACTTCGTAGGGGATGAAGAGCCACTCCGAATAGGTAGAGGCGTGTAATTGCACTCTATGTGATTGCCGATGGAGTCCGAGCAGTGCTTTCTTCTGTGTTGTGGGTAGGTTGACTGCACCCTCTTCTTGGGTGTGGGCCTTGAACATCCTTCCCCACTTACCCTCGATTACTGGGCATGTGGCCCACTGGTGTCAGCGTGTCTGTGAAAGGATATCCGTGCATCTCCCTTGTTTGACAAATCTACCAGTCAGCCATTGCATGTGTTTATTTGTAGTATGACTGGTTTGGGGCAACTGCAGTACCACTGGAGGCCACTAGGTGGCGGTGCAGCACTTCTATTTTGCCGGTTCAGGCAGTCCTCCTCTGATATGCGGCCCTACAGCTCTTGCCTGCACCGTAGGAAAGCTACCCGTGCTGCTGCTGCCGGTGCTCGTCTCTCCTTCACACTGCAAGGCACCTGCACGCCCCAGTGGGACTGTCACCTCTCGAAGTAAGCGTTTTTTCTTTGATCACAGCCTCTGCAGTTTTCCAACCGCTGTGTGCCTCATGCACACTCTCTCCCTCGAGCTCCGCTGCTACGTTCACCTGCTGGGAGGGGATATACACTGCAGGTTTGACTTTAAAAATCGTTTGCACTGGACAGCCTGCTCTTTTACTTCTTGTTTGGGCGCTGAAGCCCTTGCATGCGGATTGCCCTGGTGAAAAACAGGGCCTGTTGTCCAGAAGTCGTTGAGGTAAGGTGGTGCAGATTCTTTATTCAGGTCGGGGACAGGGTCGGCCTGAGTTTGTGTGGGCAGTTTATTTTCCCTCAGCGGTGTCGGTTTCTATATTTATGTATTTCTCTTTTCACTTTACTCTCTGAGGCTTGGCAAGGTGCGATGGACTATCGCTAGGTGGCGCTGCTGTACCCGTGCTCGCACGGTCAGCGTGGACTGATTAACTTGCGCTGTCTGCAGGTAGAAACGAGTCATGCCGCTGCATTCTGTTGGCCTCTCCCCACCTTATGCCCATTTCTTCCAGTCCGGGGGCTGGTTGAGGCTGCTCTCCTTTCACCATCGGGCGGGGCATGAGCAGACGGGCTGCTCTCTTGCTGCTGTGTCGCTCCCACTCGTCGTGGGGTGTAGCGATCGGCTGCCTCTGCCCGCTTTGGCGCCTTATTTATCAGGGCGCTGTGAGGTCAGCGTCGTAGGCAGACCGGCCTCCGTACACCGTTATCGGGGCAGCTTGCGGGAATCTCCACAGGCGGGAAACTGGGCACGCACAAGTCCCTCCACACGTTGACCAGCCCAGGGTGCCTTTTCTTGTAAACGCTGTACCTCCCTTGTCGCACGGTCCTGCTTTCGTCTCCAGGCACCACTGTGGCTTTTTCGTGCCAGTGAATTCTTACCAGGGCTGCCTGGCATATTTCACCGTATCTCCGAGCAGCTCCTTTTTTCTCCGGTCATAGGGGGATACAAGGCGCTTTGTCCTACCGTCTTCACACGCCTCCTGCCGACTTCCTCACCACCACAGGCACCGTCCTCACGTGCAGGGTTGTGTGTCTTCTCGCCATAGTACAGCAGCTTACAAGCTGGCAGCAGGCGCAGGGGGGTCGCCTGGAACTCCGGCCACACTTTCCTCTCGGCACATCGACGCTGCTGTCAGCGTACACACGGGGCAGGTCCCGCTCGTCGCCAGTGTTATGTTCTGGGCCCTAGGCCCACATAGTGTAAGAAGGAAGACACAGACACTGGAGTGTGTTACTGGTAATTAGCCCAGAGCACGTGCACTCCGGCTCTTTTATTTCCCAGGGTCACCTGACTGGTGACGTCTGTGTTGGATGGGTGAGGGTGTGTGTGTGTGTGGGCCAGCCCTCGGGGGAGTGGCTGGCAGAAACACTAGACTGTGTCCAGCAGGACACAACAGTGGCCACTGCCTTTCCTCATCAGTTGAGGTGCTTGCAAGCACGGCTTGTTGTCGGAATCTGAAAAAGGTGAAGTATCCAAAATGTGAGACGGATTAAAAGTGTCAGGAGAAGATGTGGAGGATAAGTACAAACAGCCAGTAGTCTGAGCTTTGTTTCTGTGACTGAACGGCAGCTGTCAGGAGCAGTCGTGTTTGCTTGAGACGCCAGCACATTCATAGGCCCATAGGAATGAACGGGAGATGGCATGCGCAATTTGCGAGTACCAGTAGGTACTTGCAAATTGCGCATGGAATTTCAAGGGTGCAAGGGTGTCAAAAGGACACCCTGTTGCACCCATGAAATTTAACTGTGCACACATGTTGCAAATTACCATCAAGTTCAAATTGATGGTAATTTGCGCCTCCTATTAGCAAAATCGCTATTTGCGATTTCGTCATGCATTGCATTTAAGGAATCGTAATTTAAGATTGCGATTTCTTAAATTGCGAGAGCCTTTCAGTTTCATGCAAAGCAGAGACCCTTTTTGCGGGCGCAACCTAATGATTTCTGCAAATCGCACCGTTTGCGCTCGCAAAAAAGGTTGATGCATGTGCCTGTATGGCTTTACAACCAAAGGCACCGCAGTCAGGGCATTGCCCACCTACACAATGGCATTACGGGACCGTAGTTTTATGCAGGCTACTCAAAGGGTATTCCAATGGGAACATGATGATTCCGGTAACCCAAATCAACTTGATGGCCTTTGATTTATATTCACACTCAGCAGTAAGGAACCCAGCCATCCACCCGACAGGCAGGCAGTTTGTCTACTCATGGCACTGACACAAGTAGGCTGGCACAGGCTGCAGTCACTGCAGGTTCTGCAGTCAGTCTTTGAGATGCGCAGGTGCCCAGTTGTACAGCTGTGGTGCTGTTGCAAATCTTTAGAACTGAGGATTGTGGAGTTCCACCGCAGTTGTGCACTTGTGTTCGTCTGGTGGTGCACGTGGTGTTTTTTTGCAGCAAACCAAGAGCATGCAGGACACGTGAACTATTTAAATCTGCACCATATGCCCAGGCACAGGAAGCAAGAACATAGAAATAGTACTTCGTGTTCACTCGGCAGTGGTCTCAAATACCTAACTCTAGAACCGCGCATGCGCAGTTACAAGAGTCTGGCCCATAACTTCACTAAAGCACCATTGAAGACGAAATCTTAAAAGGCTGGCAGCAGGGCCCAGACCAAGGCAGCAGGATAAAGAACCGCGCATGCGCAGTTACAAGAGTCTGGCCCATAAGTTCACTAAAGCGCCATTGAAAACGAAATCTTAAAAGGCTGGCAGCGGGGCCCAGAGCAAGGCAGCAGGATAAAGAACCGCGCATGCGCAGTTACAAGAGTCTGGCCCATAACTTCACTAAAGCACCATTTAAGTGGGCGGAACAGCAGTCCACGCGCCTGCATGCGACAGGTTCCTTTCCTGGAAAAGCTGACTCAACCGTTCATCATTATGGTGCCACTGAAATCAATATAACTCAGTTGCATAGGAATAAACAGCTGCTATTAGATGGCAAGAAATGCATTGGATTGTGGCAGGCACGATATAAATAGCTAATATTTTTGCTCCTCATATTTCAAAATTCTAATAACTCATTGTGTATTTAAAGAATGCACTGCTTTGAAAGGGTAGTTGGAGATATTAAAACAAGAAGTGTGCGTTCCTTGCTGGAAAGGTCTGTACTTGGAGCCACGTTGGTGCTTTACAGGATGGTGAAACTGCCCATATGCGATCACCAGGAGGTATGGGCACTTGTGCTTGAATAGACATGAGGGGTTTGCATTTTACTTCTGCTTTCTTCAGTAGATGATTTTTTACTGTACAGAGGAGCAGATGTACTAATGGACAGGTTTGACGCTGATGCGGTGTTTGCATCATCTGTGTGCGACACACTCATGTGTAGGTGACCTAGTGGATGTCACAAAGAGCCAGTCACAAGGATTTGCAGATGTCTGGCTTCATTGCTATCAGTGAGGTAGCCTTTCCTTTGCAAAACCTTGCACAGACCTGCAAATGCATTCACAGAGTGTTGGTACGCAGGCCCTGTGCCTCCGAGCTTTGCTGCTGGCAAGTTCAGTAGAGTCGTGTTTGGTTGAGACGCCAGCACATCCCCAGAATATACAGAGTATGTACTCTGTGGATAATATAAACGAGGAAGGAGGCCAGATTCCATGTCCCTTAAAATCTGCAAATCACTATAGGAAGGACAAATGTTACACGCTGTGCCTGGGGAGTCTAACACAGCACCATGTGTTTGGTTTTGGAGAGTTTCTTAGTACCATCAAAGCCTCGGCCGCCTCCCGATGTAGCTGCTCCTCTACAAATGGAGAAAAGATGAGATGTCTCTGAGCCCATGGCGGGGGACTGGGTGATGACTAGAAAAGAAAAACACTCACATCATGCACAGTTTTGAAATTGCATCTTTCTGGAGAAATCAAGACGTAATCTAAAAAACATAAGGAAAACAAGCGGCCGCAAGACGCGATATGTGGTGGGGGAGAAACGGGAGTTGTGTGCGCGCGCGGCCACACGAAAGTCCTCGCGATCCCGATCGCTGTGAAAGCGAAAATGATCGAGATGACGCGCTAAAGGCGTTCCTGAGTGCTGCTGGCTGGCCTAGCGCAAGGCGGCTGCCTCCAGCCAGCAGCACTTAAAAAACTCACATACAAAATGTCTCTCCGAGACAGCGCATGCGCTGGCCTCCGCGAGACCTAAAAAGCACTACGCGCTGTTCGAGTCTCGGCACCGACTCTATATCCTGTAATGTGATTCTGAGCAAATCGCTTAACCTGGTGCCTAAAAATAGCAGAACTCTCTAATGTAGCCAGTGGGGCTCATGTAATCGCAGCTTAAAGAGAACATAGGTGCGTGCCAACCTGTATTCTTTTTGGGCCTGTGTTGCAACCAACAAGATGCAAGAGGTGTTCACAGAGGAAGGGCACAGCTTCCACTTCTTAAGTAACGTTTCCAAAAGTGAAAGCACACGAGGAATGAAGAGAGAATCCAGCTGCACCCCTCCTACAGCCCGCCCCCTCTCGTGATGAGTTTAAATTGTTACCACCCATCACCTAGTTCTCCTTCTCAGTCTGCCCCGCCCCCTGCCATTGAAATGAATGGAGTTCTGTGAACTCCTCCCAGGTTCATTGTGTAAGCGCCCGAAATCCAAAAGTATTGACGGCATTCACAGTCAGCACGCCCTCTGCACTGATGTCACAGCTGTAGCTTGTGCCTGCAGGTCGAAGAATACCTCGCCCAGCAGGAGCAGGACATCTGCAAAGTTCTTCAGTTGCCCATAACAAATTAAGAGAGCAGCAAGTAGTAATTTCTTTCCTTCTGCGTGGCGATTTTCTAAATTCTCTTTTTGCCTCTCCCCTCAGAGTGGTAGGGGCAGGGCGACGCCCATTTTGCCCATTAGCACCAGCCGCCCCTGCCTTGGAGAACTAGAACTAGGTCTCCCTCTGCAGAATCTACACATTCTGGTACTTCTGTGGGGACTTCTGTTTCTCGTAAGAGGCCTAGCTCTTATGAGAGGAAGTGTCAATCTCTGGAGCTTGAGAAGGGAAAGCTCAGGATCCAGAGGGAACAATTGGCCCGAGACAGGGAATCCCTAGAACTACAGAAAGCTAGGAAGAAATTGGGACCAGAGTCCCATGGTGGCAGCAACAGTGTCCCGAGGATTAAGGAATTCACCCATGATCACAGGAACCTGAACAAGATAGTCCCTCCCTACAAAAGTGGGGATGACTTCCACAAATGGATAACTGCACTAGAGAGGGCCTGTAAAGTACAGAGGGCCCCTCGGGAGCAGTGGGCAGCTATCTTGTGGCTCTACTTTACTGACAAAGGTAGAGATAAGCTCCTCACTGTTAGAGAAGAGGATGCTGACAATTATTCTGTCCTGAAGCCTGCACTCATTGATGGGTTTGGCCTAACCACTGAACAATACAGGATTGCGTTCAGAGACACCCAGAAGACTCAGACTCAGGACTGGGTAGACTTTGTTGATTGTGCTACCAAGGCTTTGGGAGGCTGGTTACTTGGCAGTGCACAACTTTGAGGGATTGTACAATTTACTTATGAGGGAGCAGATCCTTAATAATTGCCAAAATGAGTTGTTGCATCAGTACCTGGTGGACTCTGATCTGACCTCTCCTCAAGAATTAGGAAAGAAGGCAGACAAATGGGTCAGAACCAGGGTGAAGCAGAAAACCCAGAACCAAGGTGGTGACTCTAAGATGCAGGATTTGAAATCCTTAGATAAGGGTGGGGAGAAGGGTAAAGACCAGAAGTCTTCTCAAGGGCTCAAAAAACCTGCATCTTGGGGGGGAGTCAGAATCCAACAAGGGAAAAGGCAAAAAAAACATTGGTGTCATATCTGTAAAGAGAACACCCATTGAACAAAAGATGCCAATTATCCAAGGGTCAAGGAATCTACTCCTGCCACCACTTCCCCTCAGGCAACTGCTCCCCCTAGCACAGTTCCAAGTGGTGGTCTCAGAGACCCCTACTCATAATACTCCAATTGATGTCTGGAGTGGGTAGGGACAATAGCCGCCATAGCTGAGTAGGACGAAAAATCCTATGTATTAGCTTTTTGGTTTGTTCAACGTTGAAGGATACAGTGTTCCAAAATATTGTGCACCTTATCTTTGTTCCCTTGAAACTTGCTCTGCAACTTTCATTAAAATGGCTGACGAGGATAACACCTCAACTGGAGCTGCAGGCGAAAACGCCGTACCAGCTTTTAACCTAACAGGTTTCCAGGAAACCGATGCAAATGCTATAATCATTCCTCCAAATTTAAGGAAAGCCATCACTAAAACTTATAAAACATGGCCTAACATCAAGAGGTGGTAGGGCAGTTTTCGTGATAGAGGCACATGAATCTCACCAGACAGAGGTATTCTATTCATGGATAGTATTCTCAGAATCAAATCCAGTAACACATATGTTTCACTTCTACAAAGAAGATGATCCACCTGAGGAATATATTCCTTTCGAGGATATTGAAATTCCACTCACATACCAGGAGCATGATCTCTGGTTTAAAGGCGCCCTAAAACATTTAAATCACATTACCAAGCTCGGTCCACTAGGTAGACCAGGAGCGACATGGCCGATTCTAGCCGGCTATACACCCCATCCTGACATAGAACAAATGTCAAATGATTAATTACTCACTCAGCTCAAAGAGGTAATCGGGATATATAGACAATTAGTTCAATATATCATGTGGACTTTCACAGTCCAACCAGCAGTAGTTATTCCACAACAAACCTCTCACAAGGGGAATACACTAAAAATTACACCACAGACTTTACACGCAGTCATGGGCAAATTACAGTGAACAAATTCCATTCTGGATAGCTCAGAAAATTACTCAAATCGAAGCAGTATTTCCTAATACTAGCCCTTATGAGAAACACAGAATTCTAACAATGTTCCTACCAATGGGGATCACACCACATCTGGAGGTCTGCACCACTTGGAGTACAGTCTTCGCTGCAATCTACACTAAAACACATGGTGTTCCGTCTATGGCGGTAATACCTGATGTCCTGAAACAGATTCAAAACGAACACGGGGCAGAGCCTGCTCTGAATTTAGGTATGAAACTACTGAAAGATTTCGACCGGGTTTCAACAATAATATTATCTAATAATAAAGGAGAAGCAGCATCAGTGGCAATCCGCCAGAAATTAAGGGGATTTGATGTAACTGAGCAACCACAAGAACTAGCCAGAATAATTGAAAAATCCTATGAAGAATTAGGCAGAGACAGTTTGGGAGGGAAACAAGCTAAACCACAACTGTCTGAAAGTCCTGAAAAGGTCTTTAACAAAAGCACTCCTACCCCTTCTAAAAAGAAGTGGGAAAATAGCAAACAACCTTCCAAAGAGAAGCGTTCTCATTCCCGAGGCAGGTCTCCTCAAAAGGAGCCCTCTGAAAGGAGGTACAACCTCAGGAATAGGGATAATTTGAGAAAACCTGACAGGTATCAAGATACTGATACACGTTCCTCTCGTACCTTTCAGATATCGTCACAGACATCCGAAAGAAGAACGCGTGGAGTCCAAAGACGACCAACACGTTCAGAAAAACTAAAAACCTCAATTCACCAAAAAGAAGGTAGCAGGTCTGAAGATCCGACATGCCGAGGATTCTGAGAACACAACTCAAGAACGGAGAATGGGCTCAGACAATGCTGGACAGCGCAGCAGATGATACAGTAGCTCGCCAGAACCTGAAGGGACTTCTGGAGACAATGGACTTGAATGAGGACATTCAAGTTGAGACTGCAGACACAAGGGTTAGCTCTCTGCAAAGGTTATATGAAATAACACTCCGGATGGAGGGGGACATACCAAGAAAAGTGAAAGCACTCTTTTGGGAGCAACTTTCGAGGGGTTATGACATACTTCTAGCTGAAAAAGACTGGCCACCACAATTTGTCAAAGTGTGCCCACATGGCGAAGACATCATTATGTCAGCCTTCTCCAACCATGTTCCAGTACATTTAAAATATACTTATGCCAGGAAATGGGCAGTTACCCAAGCCCCAGCATTAATCCAAAAATCATGTAGGATGGGATGAGGACTCACCTCACCACAAGATCCAGTTAAAACATCAACCAACTGCACAAAGGCAGTACCCAAATAAGCAAGAAGCTAAAAAACAGGTCAGGGAGATATTAGATCAACTTGAATATCAAGGGGTGATTGAAACATGCACCTCCTCAATGAACAATCCTTTGTTTCCTGTCTCCAAACGTGACAATACATATCGTCTAGTTTTGGATTACAGACATCTTAATTCTTGTTGCAAAATATTTGCACACATTACAGCATTAATGAATAACATTGTGCGTAAAAAATATAAAACCACATTAGATATTTCTAACGGTTTCTTTTGTCAAAACATAGCACCTGAAAGTAGGTATTTGACAGCTTTCTCAATAATGGGGACACAGCGTCACTTCTGTCGTCACCCGCAATGATTCAAGAATAGTCCAGGGTTATTTTCAGCAAAGGTAACAGAGTTACTACAAACTTATGATGACGAAGCATTGTCATATGTCGATGATATCTATCTGACAGACGATGACTTGGACAGGCACTTGAACAGGGTGAACACCATTATACTGGGCTTCGCCTCTGAAGGGTACAAATTCAATTTTAAAAAACCAAGAATTGCCCACCTCAACGTCCTTTTCCTAGGATATGAATTATCAAGCGAAGGCAAGAGCCTGGCAGCCAACTTTTTAGAAAAGTGTGCGCTTCTCCAACCTCCAAAAACACTGAAAACTTACAGTCAATTCTAGGTTTCCTGAATTTTGGAAGAACTTACATTCTAAATTACGCAGAAAGGGTTAAACCTCTCTATGAATTAATCAAACCTGATTTTAAAACAGTAAATTGGACACAAAAACACAGAAATTTTGCGTTCACTCCAAACAGACATGTTAGCAACAAAGCATTTGCAAATACGCGTAAACTTACGCAACTTAGTGATCCGAATCATTCCGGGTCAATGCGGATTCACCTACTTAACTTTTAACGAAGGTGAAAAAGTACCAATTGCATACCAATCACATTTGAGCATACAAGCAGAAATTAAATTCACATCGACAGAAAAAATTCTGACAGCTGTTCAAACCGCTGTAGCAAAAGAAAGAGCCCTAGCGCAGGGAAAACACATTATGGTTGAGACACCTGTACCTGCCTTAGAAGCAGTGACAAAAGCGAACATTCCAAATGCAAAGGCTTTACATCCGAGATGGATACAATGGGTTAATTCTCTTGCTGCAACTGATATTGAATATGTTTTTGATCCATATTTAAAAACACAAGCATTCCTGCAATATGAACACAAATGTCTTTTGCCTACTGAAATTCTCCCTCTGGACCAGTGCGAATTTATAATTTATACTGACGGATCTGCACACCCCTGTGGACATCGTTCGCCTGCCTCAGGTAAGCGCCGGAAGAAGGCACAGAGGTCGTTGACCTCGCACAAGCGTGACATCGAGGGCCGCCACTCCCGGTGTTCACCGGAGATGAGCCCTCAGGAGTCGACCACTGCCTATTCACCATTTCCTAGTGCTGGGACGACTCGGTCCCAGATGGAGGCCTATTCCAGGGCTTTGCAGGCCTTCTTTCGGTCACTTCCTCTCCCTGGTGTTCCTTCGGGCCCCACTGTGGGAGTAGGGATTCAGGTCGGGGGTTCGCCCTCGGCGCCGATCGAATGCCTGGACTCAGATTCAGGGGTCGCTGCGATGTCGGGACATGGTCCGGCTGGGCATCCCGCTCTGACGTCCAGCCCTCCTGCCGCGTCTTCGCAACCGTCCCCAACGGATGACTTGCTGTCTCCCCCTCGGATGGCCATGGAGGCTAGCGTAGACTTTGCACGGGCAGTTCATAGGGCTGCACATATCTTAGGAATGCAGCCGACCTCTGTCTCCCTGCCTTCGGATCCTTTGTTGGATCTCCTTCACCAGGGCACGGTGGATGTGGAGCCTTTGCTACCTTTTGGCAGGTCGTTGTATGATGTCCTTCTGGGGACTTGGATCAGACCCTCATCGGGTGACCCTGTGACCCGTTATGTGGCGCACCGCTACCGGCCAGCTCCAGATGACCCTGCCTGTTTGTCCCTTCATCCTAGGGCTCAGGGACTGGTAGTCCAGGCTACGTTTCCTTCCTCACCTCCAACCGTTGTTTCCCCCCACTCGGGAGTCTAGGTGGTTGGAGTGTGTGGCCGCAATGTTTTTGCATCCACTAGCTCAAGGCCTTCGGTCCCTAAACATGACTTGCGTGTTTGCTCGGGATACTTCTGCCCTTTGGGACTCCGTCAAACTGCTCCTTCCCTCCTTACCGGAGGGTCCTCGTGCTGACCTTCTCCAGCTTGTTCGGGATGGCTGCGACATGGCGCAGTTTTCCATCCGCTCGACAATGGACACCATTGACTCCATGGGCAGGCTATGGCCAGCTCAGTTGCCCTGCGTCTCATGCGATGCTACGCGATGGCAGTTTTCCCGAGAATGTTCGGGAGTATCTCAGGGATTTGCCCTTTGAAGGGACCCTTCTGTTGGATGAACATGCTGACTCGGCGGTTCGGCGTCTCTTCTCCGGCTTTCTGTGACTGCCTGGTTTTTAGTCCCCTATGGCGGATTTGTTTTTCGTGTGACGGTGTTGTCACTTTGTTTTACTGATTTCCGTTTCTTGGTTCAAGTTTCCCCAGACAGACTGTATGATGGTTCAGCCACGTTTTTCCTTTCTTTGCGACAGCTGGGTTATTTGGTTCTGTTTGGCCTCTGCATATGAGCTTGCCTCAAGAGGTGACCCTTGTTCTTGTCCAGATGGACTGTGTGGCTTTTTGCCGTCTTGCTCTTTTCTTGTTGCAGCTGGTCAGCAGTTTTTGCATTGCTTTTTAGCCCTCTGTCTAAGAGCTCGGCTGAAAGAGGTATCCCTTGCTTTTATAGGGATGTTGCATACCCTATGTGGGGTACTTGTTGTCTATTGTGTAGCTGCTCTTCTTGGCACGGGAAGTTTCAACGGCTCCTGCGGAGTCTTCTTTGGCTACTTCTCTTTGGTCAATGCCCTTCCTGCTGTTGTAGGATGTCCCCTCTAGTGAGACCCGCTGGGTTGCTGCGGTTCTCTCCTGGGGGTTTTGTGCTGTGGTCTACGATTGGTCCGTAGCTCTTTCCTGTCTCTGTGGAGACACTCTGTGTTTTCACACAGGTTATGTTCGCAGTCGCAGGGTGCAGGCGTTGTACCTTCTGCCCCTGTCCTGACTGCGTTCTACTCTTCCTTCTTAGTGTGGGGAAGGGCTTACATCTTCTCTCATGGTTCAGGCCCTTTAGGGCTTTTGCCTATGGTCAGTGGCGTTTCCACCAGCTGCGTTTCTGCTTCGTGTTACCTTGTGATCTATTTCTTTGTGGACTCTCCTGACTGGGACTTCGGTCCCTTTGCTTCTTACGCGCAGGGGTTCAGGTCCTTCCACACCTGGCCTCTGCGGATGTTTTCTGGTTCACTTTGGCCTAGTGGTTCAGGGCTGTCACTCTTTTTCCACGGCTTCAGGCATTTCTCTGGTTGTGAGTTACCACTCATCACTAAAGGCACTGTTGCTTTCTTTTATGTATGTTACGGTGCAAGTATTCTCCTCAGGATACTCGTCATTATACAGTGTCTGTATGGGAATGTCCCTCTTTGTGAGTGTGGTGATCAGTGTCCCCGCCTGTCTCGCAGGGGGCCACAGTTCCGTCCCTGTCAGGGTGGATGTTGTCGCTGTTCAGGGTTTTTGACACTGTTTTCTTCTACTATGCTTCATACCGGTGCCATTGGTACCTGTTGTGCGGCTCCCCTTTATCTAGGGCATGTTCTTCTAATTTACCCTTGTTTTTTATTCTCCTTCATGGTTTTTTTATATATATATATATATATATATATATATATATATATTCACTTAAAAAACCATAGGTTTCACACAAGTTATAGTTAGCTGTACATTTCACTCGGAAAAAACCAATGAAATTCCACGTTATAGTTAGATCAGGTAACTATAACTTGCGCGACCGCAATCCACTGCTGATGACGTCACATATTACATCACTCATGACATGGTCAGTGACATCACTCATCACATCAATGATGACATCTCAAATGACACATTGTGGATTGCGGTCGCGCAAGTTATGGTTACCTGATCTAACTATAACGTGGAATTTCATTGTTTTTTTACGAGTGAAATGTACAGCTAACTATAACTTGTGTGAAACCTATGGTTTTTTAAGTGAATTTGCAAGGTTTTTTAAATGCTAATTCCTAACTATAACGTGTGTGAAACCTATGGTTTTTTCAGTGAATTTGTACGGTTTTTTAAATGCTAAGTTATCTATTTATTGTTAATTTTTGCGTGCACCGTGCGCGCTGTGGGCACTCAGTGCGCTTCGCGCACCGAGCGCCCACCTTGCGCATTTCGTACCGTGCACGCCACGCCATTTTTTCCAAAATATCAATTGTTTTTTTCTCCCTTGGGGGTCCTTAGATTTATATATTAAATGTGATTGTTAATTTGTTTTTTTTTTGTTGTTTTTTTTTACCGTACGCGTCCGGTAAGCTTACCGTACGCGCACTCCGCGATTTTTAAAAAAAATTATTACATTTATTTTTCATACTTTTTGGTCCTTTGTGAACCCCCTGACGAACGCTAGGGGGTCTGCAACTCTCTTCGTTGCCCCCTTTTCATGTTATCAACCTTTGTTTTTCAGTGCGAGAGACAGAAAATGGCGGCCGATACTTCCTGGTTTCGACCGATTTGAATGTTTACTTTGATCTAACAACCAATCAGAATCACGCTCGCGCACGTCACCGTACGCGTACGGTAAGCTTACCGTAAGCGCACGGAGCGCGCTTACAGATATATATATTGATTTAAATGCTATTTTCTCAGAAACTACTGAACAGATTTACACCAGACCTACAAAAGGCACTACCTTGACCTGCGGACTACCTCTCTGCCAAATTACAAGTAATTCTGTTCAGCCGTTCGGGCTGTAGCTGTGTCTAAAGGTCCTATGGAAAAATGCATGGGGAAAACGCGTTTTGGGACCCCCCTTTTTTCTCAGCCCCCGCTTGACGAATCACCCCGAGACTTTCAGGATAGGAGCGGAGCGGAGCGCCCCATTAGTTCTGAAAATTTTGCGAGGATTCGTCGACCGGCGCCAAAGTTATTCCAAATAGAATGTTGCGGATTTCCTATGGAAACAGGGTCCTAACTATAACTATCTACTGGCGACCGCCAGTAGATAATATATATATATATATATATATATATATATATATATATATATATATACGTCTTTGTCTTAGGTATATAAACATCATGATTTATACACACAGTGAGTGAGTGTGCGTACTAGGTTTTCCTAGTCCTAGTATCGAGGGGTTTAGCCCCGGTCTCTCTCTCTCTCTCATATGGAAAAGAGCAGTCTGTGTGTCCCCGGCTTGCTGGTTTCCCTTCGCCGTTCGTACCTCTGGGTACGGTTGGCAGGTAGGCTACCTGGTGATGTGCCGCCTCTCTTTGATGCCGCACGTGTGCTGTTGTTACTCCCATTCTTTGTGCTTTTCTTTAGCTGTGGTGTGGTTCTCACGGTACACTCTTGTCTCCTTGTGGGTATCCTTCATCCACATACCTGTATCTTCATTTAGTCATGACTCAGTATATCTATTCATGGTCCCTTCTATTTCATTTTTTGACATCCTCCATGGTGGATGTTCTGTGGGTATGCTCTGACGATGGCATACTATTTTGTCCCTTTTTTCTGGGACTCGGTCTCTGGTGGATCCATGGGATCCGGTGCTCAGTTTGCCGTCTTTTTGTAGAGGTTTCTGAACTTTCTTCCATTCTGCACTTCCTTTTCTGATGTCTCTTTTCGTCCCTGTCTGGACGAGGGAGTTCTCGGACCGTCCTCTGATGGGTTGTGGTGCTTTTGCCTCTCCTTGTTCGTGCTCCCTTACAGGGCTTCATAGGTCTGGTGTCAGCCGCACTGGCACTGCTGTTCCCACCATGCTTCGTCACTGTTATTGACGGTTAAGTTCTCTTGCAACTTGGTGGCTTTCAGTCGCAGACCCTCCTCCAATGGGGTATGGCTTTGGTATCTATTCTAAGTTAAGGAATCTGCGGCTAGATGTCTCTATCAGATGAATGAGTTACTTACCTTCGGTAATGATGTATCTGGTAGAGACACAGTCTAGCCCAGATTCCTTAATGCCCGCCCATCCTTCCCGTTCTGCGAGACCTTTCCAGGTGGGGTTCTCACCACCTCGCCTCCTTACAGGTGGCCTTGGTGTTCCTCAGGGATGCTCTCGTCACCTCCCTCTGGGGCAGGGTGTGTCATTCTGTTTTGTGCAATTGGCCTTCCACCCATTCTCGTTTTTGTGTGGCTAGGTTCTGTGCTTTTCAATGCTGCTCCACCTGGGTTCCTCCAGCGTGGAGATTCTCTTGTTTTTCTACCCTCCCTAGCCCTCGTCTGTTTCTCCCCATTTTTTTGGGGTGTCCTTGTCTATGCTTCAGTCGATTGGATTGAGATTCTATTGACTATGCTACAGTTAATACGTCACTGTGGGGTGGGATATGGTGTTCATTTTAGGTGGTTGTACACTTCTGATCACTTGCCGTGAGTCATGCCGTTCCAGTCTTGGGGTCCTTTACAGTTCCATCCCGTTGTCTCTTAGGGGAGTGGCACTGCTCTTAGATTTGATGGGGCGAGTGCTCTGTTTGCCTACTTCAGTCCCTACATGTCTTGACTACTCTTTCAACATGGTGTTTCTCATTCTATGATTTTTTTATCATTATTGTTTTCAAAGGTTTTTGCTCTTTTTTGACACACTGTTCCTATACTCTCTCAGTTTTTGTTCTGGCTCCGTGTTGTGGCGTGGAAATGTTTCACAGTAGAAAACTGACGTCAGCACGCCCATGGGGTCTCATATGGCTCCATTGACGTCAGGACGGAGCAGGGCAACGCCACCCCCCGGCGTCCAGAGGTACTGCTGGGGAATTATTTTTCCGGATCCAGTCTGATGCCTGGGGATATTCTAAGTTAAGGAATCTGCAGCTAGACTGTGTCTCTACCAGATACATCATTACCGAAGGTAAGTAACTCGTTCATCACAACAAATGTGTCCAGGCATTTGTCAAAAAAAAAACTAACACTACATCAAAAAGCCCACGTTAGGGAGAAACAATATAAACATACTGAATGCGACAATTCATTTTTTGGCAGGGCGCAGCTAATACAAAAACAGTAAGTCAATACAGAGGAGAAAGTTATGACGTGGAGAATGTATATCACTGCGCTCAATGTGGCAAGACATCCTTTACAAAGGCAAATCTAATACAGCATCAGAAAGTCATTACTAGTGGGCACCTCTCCTTCACATAGGAGCAACATCTTAGGAATATACTGAATGTGTTAAAGGGCTGTGTGATGGAACCACACATGCTATTACAATGCATGCCTTTACAACGCATCCTTAACAATTTATATGCCTTTACATCGCTTGTCTTTACCATGCAAAATATTACCACGCATATGCCTTTACCACACATGCCTTTACGACAAAAATGTATGTATTTCGCAGGTAAGTATAAAGCCTTAAATATATATATATATCTCCTTATCGACCTTAAACCCTACCAACTCCAAAAATAGCCTAGCCACCCAAATACCCCTACCCAAAACCCTAAAAATAGCCTTGTCACCCAAATACCCCTACCCACCCTAAACCCTAAAAATTCCTTTGCCATCGAAATTCCCTTACCTACCCTAAACCCTAAAAATACCCTTTCCCCCAATATCCTCACCCACTCCTAAACGTGTCCAACTCACCTGCAAAATACTTACATTTTTGCTGTAAAGGCATGCGTGGTAAAGGCATATGCATGTAAAGACATGCATTGTAAAGGCGTATGTGTTGTTAAGGATGCGTGTTAACGGTATTGCGTGGTAACGGACACGTTGTAAAGGCTGTTTCCCATGATGAAGCAATCACTACAAAAGGGCTATTAATGCAAAATCTGGAAAATCCACACTTAGTTGTAAATGAAGCAATAAATGTGATCAGGTGCTGATCTGATAGTTCAAATTTGCAGAAACAACTTTTTCTTGCAAAGCGTTTTTTCACAGGAAACTGAATCTGTCTTCACTGTGACAAGACATTCATTGCAAAGAAATAGCTGACGCTTGATCAGAAATTATATATCGGGAAGAAGCCATTTGAATATTATAAATGTGAAAGAACATTTCCTACCGAGCGCTCTCTGATGAGGCATTAAAAAGGCCAACTGAATTTAAAATGTACTGACTGTGAAGTCTTTCATTTGAAACAGTCATCATTTTCTGCGTCAAAACTTCCACACCTGCTCACAGAAATAGGGCATGAATGCCTGAACAAAATGTGGAACAAAGGAACAGAAATACTGGCAGACATCATAGGTGTCGAAGGATTACTCAAGAAAAGGTTCCAGGACAACTTGCCCATTTCCCACAGAGGTGCCAATGTGCAAACTCCAGAGAGCATCAAACGTTCACAGAACTCAAACGTTACACAAAGCAACAGCTAGATTTATTTCCCTGTTCCCGGCTTTCTGTGGTATAAGGACTGTTTTGGCTTCCTAGTGATAAGACCTGGCTCTGCCTACTTACGCAGTTATGTGAGATTTGTTCTGCAAGGCCTTCAAGGGCTCGTCTCCACAGTTCTGGGGACATTTGTGATACTAACATTTAGAGTTTGTTATCTAGGATCTTATCTTCAGGCTGTTTAGTGTTGGCATTTTGTTTCTCTCATTAATACTTCCCAGGAGAGCACAAGTATAGTTTTGGAGTCTGTTGGAGGTCCGACGCCGCCAGCCTTAGAGGTTTGCAACCCCCGAAATATGTTAGCATCAGGTTTACGGTTTCATACGGGTCAAGAGCTGCCACCATTTGTACAGACTTTGCAGGGCAGATTGCTGGATAATGTTTGACTAAGAGGCCTCTAGATAGAGCAGTGATTACAATCTCCTATATCATGTGTAGGCAACAATTGTATTATTTCGACTGATGTCCAGTGCATTTTTTAACATGCTGATCTGTAATAAAATGAACATGTGATGAAAGCACAGATTGCGATTCTAGATGATTAAACACTGTAAACTTTCCTATTCTTGTTTTAAATAATTATTATCAAGGTTTTATTCCTTTATTGTGAAGTTCCGGTTACGTGTCATATACAATATAGAAATAGGAGAAAATAGTTAGTCGTCATATCGGAACAATGGAATGGTAAATAAAGGCCATAAGCATATACATGGTAAACAAACAAAAATTATTAGACTGTGCCTCTCAAATACAGTCCAAAAAGCAGGGAAGCATCTGGAATCAAGCCATATGCCCAATGACGCACATCCATATGGAGTTAAGTAGTGTAAGATCTAAACTGAAGCATCTTGAGCACTCCATAGGAGCGGACGCAATATAAAAGGGTGATAGAAAAGAGATCTCTATCGTAAACAGGGGGAACCAAAAAATGGAAGAGAAACTTGTAATATGAGAGATAACAAGGGATAAGTGGCACGAGCGTGAGAGAAAAGTGGCCATCCAGGAGAAAGAAGGAGAGCATGGGCTGGGGACACGGAGTATGGGGGGATCGAGTTGAGGCCTACAGGAGCACTCGGGCCCCCTTTCTTGACCACATGGGGAGGTGGGGGGGAGAACGGCTGTGAGCTGGTACTGGGGCTTGTGAGCAGAACAGTGAACTGGGGGGCTCTTTAATCTGTGGTAGCATGCACCTTCTATGGGGGTCTGCAGTCGTCAGGCTTCCTCTCAATGTAATGCAGTGCTTTCTGCTCACCCAACAGATTAGCGCCCTCTGCCATTGGGAATGCGTCAGAGGCAGGTGGGCCCCCAGTGTATGGTGAAAAGTCGCTTAGCCAGCAGGAGACCAAGATTGGCGAAGCGTGATCTCACTTTCTGATTCTTCCCCCCCCAGGAAGGATACCTAAGGCTGTGGCCTCCCAAGAATTCAATGTCACAAGTTCTTTAACGGTTCCCAGTGTGGCGTGTATTCTATGCCAGTAGTTGGCTATACTGGGGCAGGACCAGAGCATATGCTGGTGGTCAGACCCAGAGGCCTGGCACTTAGAGCAGGTGACTCTGGCCCGGGGAACATGCAGTTCAGCCGAGACGCTGTGAGATACTCTCTGTGTAACACTATGTATTGAATATTTTTGAAGAGTGCATTTCATTAAATGCCTGGAGGGACTCCAGGGCTCTGGCCAATTCGGTGTCATGTAAGGGTCGCGCCAAATCCTCTTCTCAGATCTGATGAAGAGGTGTCAAGGGGCTTCTTGTGTCCTTCCTAAGTGCTCATAGAGCCATGTTACTAGGTGACGCCCTTCCCCATAGAGGAAGAGGTGTGTATGAGTGGAGGGGGGGTTCCTCCACTGTGCCCCACAGAGTCCAAATCATTGCTAGGAGCTGCCCATGTAATAGTAATTGGCTTCGGCGGGTGGCATAATCCAGTCGTAGCTGATCCAACGTGAGGAGATGGACGTCTTTGAAGAGGCCACCCACAGTATCGCGAGAGCGATCATGCCATGCTATCAGTTGCTCAGCTGTAAAGTTTCCCCGGGGATCCTGAGAGATCCTGGATGGTGATAGCGGTGGAGTAGGGGAGTACTCCTCTGATGAGACCCTTCCGGGCCATCCAAACATGAAGGCACCAGGAGCTGTGGAACTTAATGGTAAGGAAGAGAAGTTGGCAGAGAATATGCAGGGGAAGAGGTCTGTCTCCAGCACTGATCTCATAAACATTCACATCCACCAGCCACTGGGATACCCACTGAAGCTGTGCTGCAAGATGGTAGTACTCAAAAGATGGATACCCAAATCCACCCTGTCCCACAGGTAGCTGTAGTTTATTAAGGGCCACCCTGTGTCGTTTACTATCACAATTGGCTTGGAAGGAACACCGGTACCTTGATGAAATAATAGAGGTGCTAATAAAGAATTTATAATTGAGTGTATCACTCTGGTCCTGAAAAGCAATATGTTCTTCTTCAAGGATGATCTTTACTTTCAATGCAAGGGGACCAGCATGGGGGCCACTTGTGCCCTCAGTCTGGCCTGCTTATAAGTAGGAAACTTTGAGAACAAACATATCTTCAATGAGGCGGCCCCCTATTTTGAAAACATTGTGGTGTGGTACCGCTCCATTGATGATATCTTTTTTATACGGGATGGACAAGAGGAAGACAATGCAGGTTTGGAGTGGCTCAACCTGGGGGATCTAAATCTGAAATTCACCGCCTTTTATAACAATAATTTGGTTAATTTTCTGAACATTTCTATCACCAATGTGAATGGATCCCTGAATGTTGAGTTGTTCACAAAACCGACTGATAAGAACACTCTTCTGCATTATGCAGGTTACCACCCCAAGGCGCAGAAGGACAATATTCCTCTCGGACAGTTCCTCCATCTGCGGAGGAATTGTTCCTCATTGGAAGACTTTTATAAACATTCTGATATTCTCCAAGAGAAGCTTTCAGATAGAGGTTGCCCTAGAAAACTGATAAAACATTCGTTAAAAAGGGCACGCTTCTATAATCGAGAAAGTATGTGGAATACCAATGATAGAGTAGTATTTGTGACAGGCCCGTTTCTAGTGGATGGGCTGGGTGTGCCAGGCCCACCCAAACGTGAACCCCTGCCCTTGCAGCGACGTCAAGAAGGCCAACAGAAAATGGGAATTATCATTTAAAACGTTCCTCTGAACGTTATTTTTCTTCTTCTATGAGTTTCGTGATTGGGCCTGGCTCTTTCTCACAGACACCCCCAATCACGCATCTCCTTTTAGAGAGGTGAACTGTGTCCCCGCCCACTCGTGCAGGTACAACAGGGGCATGGCGAAGGGGACAAATCCTTTCTTTGGCTCCGGGTAACCTGTGCATGCTACGTGGATATTTCCTTCTCTATTCAGCGCTAGAGAAAAGGAGTTTGTTCATGCTGATTCACCGTTCGTGAACCTTTCAGCTGCTTCTCAGATTGGGCCGTGAGACAGAGTTCCAACGGAGCAGGTAAGAGAATGTGTGGCTATTCCGTTTTTGTTTTTTAAATCTGCAAAGGCCCTGCCAGATACATACTTCATGTATGCTTTGAGAATGTGTGGCTATTTGTTCATATTTTTAAAATCTGTGAGTGCCCAGCAAGACGCATGCTTTATGTATGTCGTGTATATTTCATTTAAATCATTTATTTTGTTTTCATGACTGGCTCTGCCACAAATGCAAGACAACAGTAAAAATGTCCAGGGCAGGGGAGGAGTGATGTGCCCACTCCTGAGTGCGCAAAGACTGTTTGGCCACATAAGCCCCTAACTGGGCGGTGTCCTGACCAATTACATTAAGGGAGGGCTGCCTGATTTCTGTTCCGTTTAAAAAAAAATTATTATTATTAAATTAAACCCCTCCCCGTGTGACCCCCCCACCAAACGCACCACTCCCCCCACGAGTCATGCCGGACGCGACTGCCGAAGTGGCCCACCCGAATGCACCCTTGGGCCACCCAAATAAAAATTCCTGGAGCCGTGCCTGATTTGTGTGTCAATTTTTGAGTATCCGCAACAAAACTTAAAAAAACATAGTCAATTCCAACTTTAAGATCCTAAATGATGAGATAAAACTAGAAAAAAACCTTTTTGCCTTTAAACGTAAACACAATCTGTGTAAGTCACTAGTTCACACATACAGAGAAGCAAAACCCTTACAACAAAGCACCCTTCAAAAGGGTAGAGCTGTGTGTAATAATAAATGTGGGAGTTGCTCAATATGCGATCATTGCATAGTTGGAAAAACTCTCGTACATAATGGACACAATTTGACATCAAAAAGTCTGAATAACTGCAGAAGTTCAAATGTTGTATATTTTTTACGCTGTCCGTGTGGATTGGCATATGTGAGCGAAACTGGCAGAGACTTGAGACTTAAACAACTCGAACATAGGTCAGCACTTAAAACGAACAAACTGGTTGACCACTATTCAATTTTCAAACAAAAAAATACTGAATTCAAATTGTTTATTCTGGAAAAAATAACAGGGAACAGAAGAGGCGGTAATGTGGAAATGAAACGTAAAGATTGAGAACAGTGGTACATCTCAATATTAGGCTATTCAAAAGGAAGTCAACACGAGAGAAGATTGGATGAGGTTAATTAAGTAGCTTTCCTCTTTTCCTTTTGAGTTTGATTTTCAATACTGTACTGTCTAAGTTTATAACAAAGGGGTGGATCAATGTTGTCTTACTAGTTTTTATAGAGTTTAATTTTTAATAAAAGAAACCCCCTATTTATATGAAAAATATCTGTGCATGATTCCCATTATGTGCGATACTGTACTTTCAGCGTAAGTTAATATGTAGTTATGTACCATGCGTTACAAGACTGATTGTTATATATTACTCCTAGTGGGTACGCGGTACATGGGATATTATTAATCACTTATTGATAATGGATTTTGATCTAATAGCAAGAACATGATCCCCTGTTTCACTCCGTAGCCATTAATGTTGCCAAGAAAATGAATAAGCTTTTAAGATGAAGTATACCCCTTCAAGATGGCGGTCGGATGTAGGCCAAGTTTTTACATATCCGCAGGACAGCTGCCGAATAAAAAGAGAGATTGTGGCCAGCAATAGTTTCCGAGACGCTGGATCGTACAACCGCATGTGGACACAAGGACCCTAAATAGAAGAGCCTTGGCTGTATGGAGGGTAAGGAGTATAAGTATGAGGGCGAATGGTTTTAGGATGCCGTAGAATAGCATGTTTGTCGTTTACTCAGCATTATTCTGTTTTCCTTATAGTGAAGGGAACGGTGGGAAAATTACAAGTCCCAGCGTAACGGGAAGTTTATTCGACCCTCCACGTAGATCATTGTGGTTTTAACTGACAGTAGGTATTTAGTCTGGATATTTCCTCTAGACTTTTTGGGCAATCACTGGTATTGGTGATATGTTTAAGTTTGTTTAAAGTATCATTTTAGGGATTCCAACCACTAACCATTGAGGAGTGGACGACCAATGGTGGAGTGTAATCCACCCACTAAGTAACCATAGGAGAGATCAAATGAATCTCCGAATTTGTGATGGTATGTTGAATATGAATAATGGTAATGAAGACGTGGGTGAACGGGCTTATAACTCTATAATTCTACCTGTCCTTAGCTGGCGGTTATATATAGATATTTACACATTTTTAGGTCTCGCCTAGGCAGCGCATGCGCTGTCTCTCCGAGACTTCAAGTAATCTATATGTTGGGTGAAACTCCGCCCATTGCCGGGAAAATTGTCCTGCCGCTTGCAATTAGTTTAACAGTGGCATTGCTCTTCAAAGCTGCCTTTTTATTGGCTGTTGATTTGATATGTACTTCTGTTTATTCCAGAAGCAGCACTGCCTAACTACAGTTAAGTTCTGCTGCAGGGCTGTATCTTTTAATGTATAGACTACTTCCTTGTTTTTTGCTATAGCGCATGGTTCACTGGACCCATAGATTTAATGTGCATGGCCGCTTTTTCTCTCCCCACTCCCAGATGCTCGCGAGCCAGCCTCGTGTTTCATGGAAGCCTTAAGCGGGCTCACGGTTAGGCTGCTGTACTTTATACACCTCATAAGAGGCTGCGGAGGAGAAATGCCGGGTAACATGCCGGCCGCTTCAGCAGGCTCGTGCCGAATTCTCTTTAATCAACACAGCGCCCACCACGCTTCTTTTCCATCAGCACAGCTCCTATTTTGTCTGCTGTAACTTTCCTTCTGCAGCAGGCGACCGTCTCAAACGTCCTGCTGTTTTTAGCAATCTTCCTCTTGGTTGGCGATTAGGTTAAAAGGAGGCCACCAAAGAATTTCCCCCCTGGACCCTTCTCCTGGCCTTTTATTGGATCTTTGCTGAGCGACGACGTAATGGGCAAGGTAAAGCTGTGAAAACTCAAAAGAAGAATCTTTGTAGTGATCAGTGTGTGAAGTGTTCGCACGTCCTTGTTTTGTTAATTTAAATTATGGTACTTGTAGTATTGCCATTTAAAGGCGAAAGTGATATCATGAAAATAAAAAAATCAATGACGTGACTGCATGGTCTGCTTGCGTGAGTCGGGGTAACTCGAGATGTCTGGAGGTATGCTGCTTTGTGAATACTAATGGGGCTTCGATAATGCAAAAGTTTATTTTACAACCCCCCCTTACAGGAAAGTTGTGGACTGACAGCCTTGATAATGATCAGACCCGTAGTTTCAGGAAGGTGTTAGGGGTTTGTCACCCCCCCCCCCCCCCAAATAAATGCATACTTGGCTTTTTAGTTAGGGCTGGGGGTGCTGAGTAGGGTCTGCTTTGATTGTTGCTAAGCTAAAATCGTGACCTTTCATGTAATACAGGAGAGAGACAGACAGAGATAAACAAAACATTTGGAGACTGAATTTCCAAATGAAATGTGATAACCTGTATCAATACCAGCTTTCCAGGTTATCCAAATTGTGTGTTCCTAAGAAAACATATTTTGCTGAGTCTGTTTAAGTTTGTGTTCAGACGTCTCAAACACCGATCTGTCCTCTGTCCGTTCAGACACTGAAGGTTTCACAAACCAACACTTAAGCCTAACATAACACCGTACATTGAATTTTTAAGTCAAAAATGTGTTCGCTTGTTGATCCGTGACACCTTTAACGACTGCCTCTGTTGTGTTACAAATATATATTATATATGCGGCACTAACATAAAAAACGGACAAGTACAGCAAATGTAAAGCGGTATCAGCACCGCAGTTTGAGGTTAGCGGGCGCAGAAAATGACCCACTGTATATTTGTGCTCTGCGGGCAGAGCCGGGCTGCTGGGCACAGTCGGACCCTCCTCCCCCTGAGCAGCTCCCACCGGTACATGCTAGTATGGCAGCAGAGCCTTTAGGTAGAGAGAGGGGATCCCCAACCCCTGCGGAAATGGAAAATAATTTGAAAGTGAAGCTGATGGCGGAGTGCGAGCGGGTAGCAAGCTCAAAACTATTTCATGGACTCTCTTTTTACAAGTATCATAAAGCCCTGATAATATGGATGTGCTAGTGACGTGATGTTTCAGGCACAGGCTATCTTAACCATATAAAATTACTACGGCTGGTATACACAAGCACGTTCAGCAAGCATATGACTAACCGTGCCCCAACCCTTCAAAGGCATTTGTAACTTTTCCTGTTTTCTGCAGATGCCAACAAGTCTCTGTTTAACAGTTGCGCTCTAGTGAGTGAGTTGGGGACCCAGCTTTCATAAACAGTGCTCCCCACTTGACCTCGTTGTGTGAAGATCACTTTCCATGCCTGCAACTCACTGTCAATAGTAATCTCCTTCCCTGCTTTGGGCAGAGTTTTTTTTAATTTCATTTTCACAAAGCAAACAAATACCTGATTAAATTCTACCCCTACAAGTGCTTGATCTGTTCTTTGGTGCTGCATCTCCCTTTTCCTCTCCATCGCTAGCGTCACGTCACAGCAGTCTGTGAGCCCCACAATAACCATGGTGTTCCTGCTTACATTTCACATGCTTTACTTCAACTTACATTCCCTACCAAGGTTTTTCTTTTTAGAATCTTAATACTTTTGCTTTCTTTACAGGCAGCATAGTTAGTCTTCTCTCCTCTCCCTCATAACCTATTTCCTATTCATTCGTTCACCAGCGCCGCAAGGTCATACCAATGGTAATGGCTCTATGCAAATATGATCGCGCCACTGCAAACCCCCAAAAAAACAAAAAAGTAAAAAACATTGTCATTTTGAATGCCAATAGCTCTAACAAATGCGAGACCCATTGCATTGCAAATGCTTGTTCTATGTGCAGATATATGGTGGTTTCTTTGATAAGTGTCCCAAAGTAATCACGACATCTCATTGAGTGTTCTCTACCAGTGCGTTAATCATGATAGGCACAGAGGTGCAAATAAGTATGAATGAGATGTAATAAGTTATAATTAGTAGATATGGGGTCCGGATGTATGTTGTGGGATCTCCCTGTATGCGGGCGAGGCACGTGTATGTGGATGCTGGAGCACTTATTGGCATTGTTTTAAACATAAATACATGACATCAATTATACTGTTTAAGCGATCAAGATTGTATAGACTTAAGTTTACAATTGTGTATAGTGACCAAGGCGGCAAGACCGTCGAAACGCGTTTGGCCATTCAGCTGTGAATAAATATTTTTCTTTGACGGAATTTCCCACGGAGTCAGCGCCTCTTCAATTATAGTTGAACTGGATTGTCGAATATATATATATATATATATATATATTAAACACCAGACAGAGGCCCAATACTGGATTTGCAGGCACTTTATTCACAGGCACAGCAGCGCAAAAGGTTCCCCATGTCCTTACGCGTTTCGGCGTCGTTCTGCCTTGTTCACAGGTGGGGGTCATTAATTGCAAGTGCGTTTGTGCGCGCCTTTTAAGCTTTAAGAAATCACATGACTTGACATTAAAATACAGTTCCCAGGGTGCAGTTCACTGGTAATGAGAATGTATTTCCCAGAGTCTTAGTGAATCCGAGTTCTTTTACGATAAATTCGTTTTCCTCGTTAATGGATTATTTGACGGGCTGCTCCGTGCCCGTTGTGAGAGGCCGCTCTGTAGGGTCGGAGGCTCCATGCTCGGAGGCTGTTTGTTGAATTCTATTTGGAGCATGACCCACTCGCCATTCCAAGCCTAAGCAGGAGCGCTACTATAGTGAAAAGGAGTTGGCTGAGGAAGAGATTCAGAGTAGGATGACCTTTCACTCTGATCGTGCTGGAGCTGGGGCTTTTTCCACGAGGCAGCTATGAAATCTGAGCACAGGCCATCAATCAACATTACAACATGACGGCGTGAGTAAACTTTAGCCACTTGAATTTTGGGTGCTTGAACTGAACGAGGAAAACGAATTTATCGTAAAAGAACTCGGATTCACTAAGACTCTGGGAAATACATTCTCATTACCAGTGAACTGCACCCTGGGAACTGTATTTTAATGTCAAGTCATGTGATTTCTTAAAGCTTAAAAGGCGCGCACAAACGCACTTGCAATTAATGACCCCCACCTGTGAACAAGGCAGAACGACGCCGAAACGCGTAAGGACATGGGGAACCTTTTGCGCTGCTGTGCCTGTGAATAAAGTGCCTGCAAATCCAGTATTGGGCCTCTGTCTGGTGTTTAATGGATTATTTGACGGGCTGCTCCGTGCCCGTTGTGAGAGGCCGCTCTGTAGGGTCGGAGGCTCCATGCTCGGAGGCTGTTTGTTGAATTCTATTTGGAGCATGACCCACTCGCCATTCCAAGCCTAAGCAGGAGCGCTACTATAGTGAAAAGGAGTTGGCTGAGGAAGAGATTCAGAGTAGGATGACCTTTCACTCTGATCGTGCTGGAGCTGGGGCTTTTTCCACGAGGCAGCTATGAAATCTGAGCACAGGCCATCAATCAACATTACAACATGACGGCGTGAGTAAACTTTAGCCACTTGAATTTTGGGTGCTTGAACTGAACGAGGAAAACGAATTTATCGTAAAAGAACTCGGATTCACTAAGACTCTGGGAAATACATTCTCATTACCAGTGAACTGCACCCTGGGAACTGTATTTTAATGTCAAGTCATGTGATTTCTTAAAGCTTAAAAGGCGCGCACAAACGCACTTGCAATTAATGACCCCCACCTGTGAACAAGGCAGAACGACGCCGAAACGCGTAAGGACATGGGGAACCTTTTGCGCTGCTGTGCCTGTGAATAAAGTGCCTGCAAATCCAGTATTGGGCCTCTGTCTGGTGTTTAATGGATTATTTGACGGGCTGCTCCGTGCCCGTTGTGAGAGGCCGCTCTGTAGGGTCGGAGGCTCCATGCTCGGAGGCTGTTTGTTGGATATATATATATATATATATATATATATATATATCCATATGAAGCTTTGACGAATTGGAAGCCCTTCCTAGCGGGTCGGGGCTTGCTGGCGACGTCACCGCCTAAATATTCCACACGAAGATTCACGCTACCAACCAGCATGAAATACAAGCCCATCCAGTCGAGAGGTCAGTTAAATGAGATTTTATTCAGCAGACAGCGTGAAAGTAAAAGCATAACGCGTTTCAACACAATGGTGTCTTAATCATATGCAGCTGTGGGGAACAAGTGACTCGGAGTTTAAATACACTCTGTTGGTAAACAGTGAAGAGGGATTCTAGTATGCACAATTTAAAGCGCTGGTCACAGTTTGTTTTTTCGTTTTTTCTTCTTTTTCACTTTGGGACTACATGGTACCATTGTAACATAATATTCAGATTGTTATCTTTGTTTAGTACATTTCTTTTCAAACTGTGACCATTGTGTTGAAACGCGTTATGCTTTTACTTTCACGCTGTCTGCTGAATAAAATCTCATTTAACTGACCTCTCGACTGGATGGGCTTGTATTTCATGCTGGTTGGTAGCGTGAATCTTCGTGTGGAATATATATATATATATATATATTCACTGAAAAAACCATAGGTTTCACACATGTTATAGTTAGCTGGACATTTTACTGATAAAAAACC
Source organism: Triturus cristatus (assembly GCF_964204655.1). NCBI lineage: Eukaryota > Metazoa > Chordata > Amphibia > Caudata > Salamandridae > Triturus > Triturus cristatus. The sequence goes on from NC_140589.1 coordinate 1,922,004,526, forward strand.
AATGAAATTCCCCCGTTATAGTTACTGCAGGCAACTATAACTCACGCGACCGCAATCCTCTGCTGATGCTAGTACTGTATTTAGACACTTATTTGCCCATGTCTTCTTCCATTAAATTTTAGCTTTACATATATTACAAATATTTTTTTTTCATAAAGACACATATGTCATCAGCAGAAGATTGCGGTCGCGTGAGTTATAGTTGCCTGCAGTAACTATAACGGGGGAATTTCATTGGTTGTGTGAAACCTATGGTTTTTTCAGTGAATTTGCAAGGTTTTTTAAATGCTAAGTTACTTTACGCCATTCGTGGCGTGCGCGCCCAGTTAACGCAGTTCGTTCCGTGCGCGCACGGTGCGCACCGCGCGCCCACTTCACGCAGTTAGTGCCATGCACGCACAGTGGTCACGCGGTGCGCTGTGCGCACCGCGTGCCCACGTTAAGCGGGATGGGCCATGTACGCACGATGCGCTTCGCGCACCGTGCGCACATGGGGGACATATTTTGCGCATCTTTGTGAAATGTATTCTTTGTTAACTTCGTAGATTTTATATGCCATGCACAAATGGTGCCCTTCGGGCACCATTTGCACACGGGGTGGGGAGAATGTGGATAATTTTTTTTTTTTTACAATTTTTTACCGTACGCGTACGGTAAGCGTAATCGGCGATTTTCCGAAAAAAAAATAATATTTTTTTTTGGGCTTGGGGGTGGTTTGGGGACGCCTGTATCAATGCTGGGTGGTTAGGATCTCATGAAACTGCCTCTTTACACATTTTTGGGGTTCGTTTTTGCTGCCCAACTCAGGAAGCGAGAGAGAAAATGGCGGCCGTCGCTTCCTGGTTTCGACCGATTCGAATGTTTACTAAGATCTAAGAGCCAACCAGAATCGCGCTCGCGCACGCCACCGTACGCGTACGGTAAGCTTACGGTAAGCGCACGGTAAGCGCACCGTAAGCTGCCACAGATATATATATTGATTTAAAGGCTATTTTCTCACAATCTACTGAACAGATTTACACCAAACCTACAAAAGGCACTTCCTTGACCTGGGGACTACCTCTCTGCCAAATTTCATTAAATTCTGTTCAGCCGTTCGGGCTGTAGCCCTGTCTAAAGGTCCTATGGAAAAATGCATGGGAAAAACGCGTTTTGGGACCCCCCTTTTATCTCAGCCCCCGCTTGACGAATCCCCCCGAGACTTTTAGGGTAGGAGCGGAGCGTAGCGCCCCACCTATTTTGAAAAATTTGCGAGGATTCGTCGACCGGCGCCAAAGTTATTCAAAATAGAATGTTGCGGATTTCCTATGGAAACGTGGTCCTAACTATAACTACCTACTGGCGACCGCCAGTAGGTAATATATATATATATATATATATATATATATATATATATATATATATATATATATATTCTTTTAAATAGGATCGTTGTTTAACATAAAAAGAAAGGAGAAGATATATGTTTAATGTCCTGAAGAAGGTGGTTTCATCACTTTTATCCCACCGAAACGCGTAAACGCTGTTTTTTGTTAAATTTGTGCAATACAGAATTACTTCTTGACAGAGAAGTTGTATCTTTGCTGTGTGTTCTCCATGTATTTTCTCCAATTAACGCCATGTTGACAAATGAGATTGTCTTTTTGAAAGTCTTTTCCGTTTTCCATATGATCCAAAGTGTAGGGTATGATTTTTCAATGTGTGTTATGATGTATATTTAATTGAAAGTTTTTATAAACTATTTTACAAAATGTATTAAACTGAACATAAGTGTTCCCTGTGTAGTTGTGCTCTCTTTGGGTTATGTATAATTGTATGTGAGTGGCAGTTGAGGCGGAGAAGTGTCCCCAAATGGAATTAAATACTTGACATTTAAGTTGTTAGAAGGTCACTATAGAGATTGCAGCATTGGTTGTACCACCCTGGGTGTGACACAAGTAAAACGAGTCTCCCAGTCCACCAATGCAGACTGGAGGAGCAGTTTTAAACTGCTGACACGACTTAACCAGTTAAAGCAATGGTAAAACCAAACCTCCCCTGTACTATGTTTTAGTCACCACTATGGCAGGCCAAGTGAGCCCTGTGCCAGGATGCAGCATATTTCATGGGTAGAGCACGTTTTTTTCATGTTTTGATAGTAAAAATGAAAAGCTGTTGTTCTTACTGTGGAAAGTATTAGTCACCCAATTGGCGAGTGCACAATTACACGCTGACCCCTCTGCTGTGCTATCTCCGGAATGGTGCGACCAACGTAGATATCCAAGGTATCAAACAATCATTAGATTGAGCTCAACTGTGCTATCTCTAGAACGCCGCGACCAACGTAGATATCCAAGGTATCAAACAATCATTGGATTGAGCCCAACTGCGCTATTTCTGGAACGCCGCGACCAACGTAGATATCCAAGGGATCAAACAATCATTAGATTGAGCTCAACTGCGCTATCTCTAGAATGCCGCGACCAACGTAGATATCCAGGGTATCAAACAATCATTAGATTCAGATCAACTGCACTCTCTCTGGAACGCTGCGACCAAAGTAGATATCCAAGGTATCAAACAATCATTGGATTGAGCTCAACTGCGCTATCTTTGGAACGCCGCGACCAACGTAGATATTCCAAGGTATCGAACAATCATTAGATTGAGCTCAACTGCGCTATCTCTGGAACGCCACAACCAACTTAGATATCCAAGGTATCAAACAATCATTAGATTGAGCTCAACTGCGCTATCTCTGGAATGCCGCGATCAACGTAGATATCCAAGGTATCAAACAATCATTAGATTGAGCTCAACTGCGCTATCCCTGGAATGCCGCGACCAACGTAGATATCCAGGGTATCAAACAATCATTAGATTGAGCTCAACTGCACTTTCTCTGGAACGCTGCGACCAAAGTAGATATCCAAGGTATCAAACAATCATTGGATTGAGCTCAACTGCGCTATCTTTGGAACGCCGCAACCAACGTAGATATTCCAAGGGATCAAACAATCATTGAAATGAGCTCAACTGCGCTATCTCTGGAACGCCACGACCAACTTAGATATCCAAGGTATCAAACAATCATTAGATTGAGCTCAACTGCGCTATCTCTGGAATGCCGCGACCAACGTAGATATCCAAGGTATCAAACACTCATTAGATTGAGCTCAACTGCGCTATCTCTGGAATGCCGCGACCAACGTAGATATCCAGGGTATCAAACAATCATTAGATTGAGCTCAACTGCACTCTCTCTGGAACACTGCGACCAAAGTAGATATCCAAGGTATCAAACAATCCTTGGATTGAGCTCAACTGCGCTATCTCTGGACGCTGCGACCAACGTAGATATCCAAGGTATCAAACAATCATTACAATGAGCTCAACTGTGCTCTCTCTGGAACGCTGCGACCAACGTAGATGTCCAAGGTATCAAACAATCATTAGATTGAGCTCAACTGCGCTATCTCTGGAACTCCGCGACCAACGTAGATATCCAAGGTATCAAACAATCATTAGATTAAGCTCAATCTGATTCTCAGGTGGAAATTGATGTAACCAGTTGCGGTGTGCCACTTTTACAAAGTTGCTGCTGTGTTGCTTTTAATCCCATGTGCTCTTAATAGTTTCACATGAGGTCTTGTTGCTGCGATAGCTTTCTGCCTTCCTGGTGAGACGTGCTAACACACCCCAGGGAATAATACAATAGGTGCCTTCACTGGAAGGAATTGTTATCTCCCTCCTGCGGGAAGCCACAAGGGTATTGTCCCAAAATGTGAGCTTCAAAGAAAGCTCTGCCTTTGAAAGGCAAATGGGAAACACTTTGAGAGGGGTTGCTGTAATGTCTGCGTAGACCAGCTGGTACGAGGGACAAAACAGAGGAACACCGTTGCCAAACTGGTTTTCCAGGGGCATGTAGCCCCCTTGGTACCCACACCTCTGGGTTTGGTTAGGAAGCTCTTGACGCCATGTTGGGAATGTTGCATCCTAGAAAAGACAGATATCCCACTCCACAGGAAGTGGTAATCATGTGGGAGGGAATCTGGTAGCCCATTCGCTACAAACCGCATTCTACCCTGAGGGCATTTTCTGAAGATAAATAGGGAACCCCTGGCACCCTGAACCTCGATCTTGACTGGACTGGACGAAGGATTACACTGCTGCAGCAAGTTTCCGGCAAAGAGAGGCTGCACCGACATACGCAGCATCTCTTGGCTAGAAAAGGAGAAGGGACTTTGCCTGCTGTGTCCAGCTAACAGATAAGTTATTTCCCAAGCCCAGCCGAAGCAAGAGATTCCAAGGGTCACCTGGCTGACCTGCTGTTAGTAGCACCGGGCCACTACAGCTGAAGGGGTCTGCTAAGGGCAAATGATATTCCAAACCACCAGATCGTCGCTCGTCATGCAGCAGGACCCTACTCTCAGAAGTTACACCCAAGTCAGCTGGACCCGGGATGGTTGCCGTAGTGTAGCTTGTTTGCTGAGAAGGCAAGCTGCAATCCAGAGAAGGATTTGTCTCTGACCAGAACATCGGACGACTGGTAGTCCAGTGACAACTGGACTTCTGCCAGGCCCGAGAAGACATAGAGAGACGTAGACCCCTGTGTCCAGGATCACCTCGTCAAGACCGTGGACTGAGAAGCAGCTGCAGGAAGACCTCAGTCGGCCATGTCACATCCACAGGTGAGCAGTCTATATATCGACTTTTTAATATCGAGGGACATAAATATCGAGTCAAAAATATCGAATGTCCAAAATATCGAAATAGCTAATATCGATGTGAAAAATATCGTTTTTTTTTTTTTACTTATATGTCGATGTAAGTAATATCGTTCGTAATAATATCGACATGTGAAAATATCGTTATTGTGTAATATGAGAAATATTTATATTGTTTTAGGGGCGGGATGTTGGGTTATAGGGGATAAGGGTGGGGAGTGTTTTAAAAAAGTTAATTTATTTTTGTAATATATTGTAAAATTTAATTATTAAATTTAATTTAAAATGTGAAATGTATATTTAATTTTAGGAGCGGGATGTTGGTTTATAGGGGATAAGGGTGGGAAGTGTTTTAATTTTTTTTATATATTTGTAAATTTTTTAAAATAATTTTCTAGAAATTCTAAATTAAATTTAGATTTTTATAAAAAAATTTAGGAGCGGGATGTTGGTTTATAGGGGATAAGGGTGGGAAGTGTATTAAAAATGTTTATATATTGTTAGAATTTTTTTGAAATTTATTTAGAAATTGTAAATTTAATTTAGAATTTTAGAAATCATTTTAGGAGCGGGATGTTGGTTTATAGGGGATAAGGGTGGGAAGTGTTTTAAAAATGTTTATATATTATTTAATTAAAAAAAAAAAAAAAATTTGAAATTGTAATTTAAAATTTGCATTTTAAATAAAATTTTAGGAGCGGGATGTTGGTTTATAGGGGATAAGGGTGGGAAGTGTTTTAAAAATGTTTATATATTATTTAATTAAAAAAAAAAAAAATTTGAAATTGTAATTTAAAATTTGCATTTTAAATAAAATTTTAGGAGCGGGATGTTGGTTTATAGGGGATAAGGGTGGGAAGTTTTTTAAAAATTTGTATATATTATTTAATTTAAAAAAAAAAAAAAATTTAGAAATTGTAAATAAAAATTTGCATTTTAAATAAAATTTTAGGAGCGGGATGTTGGTTTATAGGGGATAAGGGTGGGAAGTGTTTTAAAGATGTTTATATATTATTTAATTTTAAAATAAAAAAAAATTTAGAAATTGTAAATTAAAATTTGCATTTTAAATAAAATTTTAGGAGCGGGATGTTGGTTTATAGGGGATAAGGGTGGGAAGTTTATAAATATTTGTTAATTTTTTATTAAAAATATTTATAAATAGGAAATAAATTTTCGATTTTTACAAATATATTTCGGAGTGGGATGTTGGTTGATAGGGGATAAGGGTGGGAAGTGTTGTAAAAATGTTTATATATCTGTTAATTTTTTAACAAATTAATTTAGAATTTTTTTTTTTTTTTTAGAATGTTACAAATAATTCTAGGAGCGGAATGTTGGGTTATAGGGGATAAGGGTGGGAAGTTAATTTAACATGTTTATATATTGTTACTTTAAAAAATATTAATATTTAGAAAATGTAAATTTATTTTTAAATTTAACTAATCCCATAATTTAATATAGATTTCAGTCAGAGTATTAAATTAATTAAGTTCACTGTCCAGCACTTATTTTAATTTAATATAGAATGGAGTGGGAATAGTAAATTAATTTAGTTCAGTGTCCAGCACCTACCCTAATTTAATATAGGTTGGAGTGAGAATAGTAAATTAATTAAGTTCATTGTCCAGCACTTATCTTAATTAAATATAGAGTGGAGTGGGAATATTAAATTAATTAAGTTCATTGTCCAGCACTTACTGTAATTTAATATAGTTTGGATTGAGAATAGTAAATTAATAAGTTCAGTGTCCAGCACTTATCTTAATTAAATATAGATTGGAGTGAGAATAGTAAATTAATTAAGTTCAGTGTCCAGCACTTATTTTAATTTAATATAGACTGGAGTGGGAATAGTAAATTAATTTAGTTCAGTGTCCAGCACCTACCCTAATTTAATATAGGTTGGAGTGAGAATAGTAAATTAATTAAGTTCAGTGTCCAGCACTTATCTTAATTAAATATAGAGTGGAGTGGGAATAGTAAATTAATTTAGTTCATTGTCCAGCACCTACTGTAATTTAATATAGTTTGGAGTGAGAATAGTAAATTAATTAAGTTCAGTGTCCAGCACTTATCTTAATTAAATATAGATTGGAGTGGGAATAGTAAATTAATAAAGTTCAGTGTCCAGCACTTATTTTAATTTAATATAGACTGGAGTGGGAATAGTAAATTAATTTAGTTCAGTGTCCAGCACCTACCCTAATTTAATATAGGTTGGAGTGAGAATAGTAAATTAATTAAGTTCAGTGTCCAGCACTTATCTTAATTAAATATAGAGTGGAGTGGGAATAGTAAATTAATTTAGTTCATTGTCCAGCACCTACTGTAATTTAATATAGTTTGGAGTGAGAATAGTAAATTAATTAAGTTCAGTGTCCAGCACTTATCTTAATTAAATATAGATTGGAGTGGGAATAGTAAATGAATTCAGTTCAGTGTCCAGCACATACTCTAATTAAATATAGGTTGGAGTGAGAATAGTAAATTAATTAAGTTCAGTGTCCAGCACTTATTTTAATTTAATATAGACTGGAGTGGGAATAGTAAATTAATGTAGTTCAGTGTCCAGCACCTACCCTAATTTAATATAGGTTGGAGTGAGAATAGTAAATTAATTAAGTTCAGTGTCCAGCACTTATCTTAATTAAATATAGAGTGGAGTGGGAATTGTAAATTAATTAAGTTCATTGTCCAGCACCTACTGTAATTTAATATAGTTTGGAGTGAGAATAGTAAATTCATTAAGTTCAGTGTCCAGCACTTATCTTAATTAAATATAGATTGGAGTGGGAATAGTAAATGAATTCAGTTCAGTGTCCAGCACATACTCTAATTAAATATAGGTTGGAGTGAGAATAGTAAATTAATTAAGTTCAGTGTCCAGCACTTATTTTAATTTAATATAGACTGGAGTGGGAATAGTAAATTAATTTAGTTCAGTGTCCAGCACCTACCCTAATTTAATATAGGTTGGAGTGAGAATAGTAAATTAATTAAGTTCAGTGTCCAGCACTTATCTTAATTAAATATAGAGTGGAGTGGGAATAGTAAATTAATTAAGTTCATTGTCCAGCACCTACTGTAATTTAATATAGTTTGGAGTGAGAATAGTAAATTAATTAAGTTCAGTGTCCAGCACTTATCTTAATTAAATATAGGTTGGAGTGGGAATAGTAAATGAATTCAGTTCAGTGTCCAGCACATACTCTAATTAAATATAGGTTGGAGTGAGAATAGTAAATTAATTAAGTTCAGTGTCCAGCACTTATTTTAATTTAATATAGACTGGAGTGGGAATAGTAAATTAATTTAGTTCAGTGTCCAGCACCTACCCTAATTTAATATAGGTTGGAGTGAGAATAGTAAATTAATTAAGTTCAGTGTCCAGCACTTATCTTAATTAAATATAGAGTGGAGTGGGAATAGTAAATTAATTTAGTTCAGTGTCCAGCACCTACCCTAATTAAATATAGGTTGGAGTGAGAATAGTAAATTAATTAAGTTCAGTGTCCAGCACTTATCTTAATTAAATATAGAGTGGAGTGGGAATAGTAAATTAATTTAGTTCAGTGTCCAGCACCTACCCTAATTAAATATAGGTTGGAGTGAGAATAGTAAATTAATTAAGTTCTGTATGTAGTGGGAGTAGTATGTTAATTAAGTTTGGTAAATAGCAAATATTAGAATTAATTATAGAGTTGAATAAGAATAGTTAAATTTATTGGATTTAATTGACAAAAAATCTGTAGATTTTAGTTTGGGTTGGATAAAACATAGAAGTTATATCAGAATGCAAATTCCAAATTATTTTTAAATTAAATAGTAGATAGGAAAATAATATTTATTTTATAGTTGTTGGAATGTATATTCATTCGAGAGAAAATTTTGTTTATTATTACGCATATTTTAATAATTACATCATTGCAATAAACATGTCTGATATATACCATACGAACTGTCTAAAGCTATCGACCTATTACCTAGATTGAACTCTGGGTCCTGCCGATTTCGTCATACTACCCCCCGTTTTGACGTGTAAATATTTCTTATTGTTGAAACTCGCCTTGAAAATCCCATGTTTGTCCGAAATGCATTGGCTGCGGATCTGGTCTCACTAAATCTTGGAATAAAGGAATTCAAGGAAATACTCAACTACTGTGTGGATTCGAAACACAAAAGTTTATTTTGACATTAATTTACATTTCTTCCAATATGTTGCCTCTCATACTTGTGGATAATTGTTGTCTTGGTGGTCATTTGAGCAGCTGACCATTTGAGGTGGGCAATATTATCGTTACTGATAAAGTGAGAAGTCCAGGCTGAGCATTCACCTAAAACCGTGCTGTTTAATTTTCAAACTTCCTATGTTTGTTTGGTTCTTTTATTTTGTAACCGCTCTCTGTTGTTTTGGGTTATTTTGGTCCAATCCAGGTCGCGGTTCGGAGCTGTTTCGCGTTTGAGAAGGTAAGAGTTATTTGCTTTATTATTAAATAGTTTTAAGTGTTTTGTGGAAGTAGTTATGTTGTAATAAGTGTGTATTGATTGATGTTTCAGAAGTTAGGGTGTTAGTAATAGTTTGTATACGGTTTTATAATTAACGTTGTGTTCCGTGTTTGTGGCTTTGTTAGTGTTTTGGTATTTCGGTGTGTTAAAGTTTTATAGTGTTTGAATAACGTTTGTAGTGAGGTTTGTACATGCGTTTTGTGTGTTTGTAGGTGGGTGGGAATGTTTGTTTCTGTTTTGTAGGTTTTACGGAGAAGATATTTTCGTCGGTTTCAAACACCTTATTTTTTAAAGGAAGTGTGTATTAGTTGTGTTTACTAATGTTTATTTAACACTTCCTTTATTGTTCGGGTTTCCAGGAGCGGTTATTTACCTTTTTTATATTTTTCGGGATTTTTATGGTTAATGGATAGTCATTTTTTGGATAATTATGGATTTTGAACTCCCTGGATTTATTTGGAAGGAATGTTATTATCCCATTGGAGATACTACACAGGTAAGTTCATTTAAATATTTTTATTGTTGGTGGCGAAACCTTATATATTTAATATTGTTGTTGTGTACTTGGTTTGTTTAATTATGTTGTCTAAATATATGTCCATATAATTCATGTATATATTTTAGACCACATAATTAAATATGTGATATAATAAAGTGGATTATTTATGTTGTGATAGTTGTTTTAGTAGAATTGTGGGTTAATATTTAGAAAAGGGTTTAGAAGAGAGTTTGAGCTATTATATTTAAGTACTCAAGTCCTCTTGTGGATGGGTATAGCTGTACCTGTTGTTGTAGGTAATTATACATTTGAGTAGTTTGTCTAGACTGTTTTGGTTTTAATTGTAGGACAGATTGTTGCATTCTTAATTCTTGGAAACTTTGTTCCTTTTGTATGGCAATTAGTAGTTTTTGTAGTGTTGGAGTTGTTCTCCCAGTAGAAGTTAGGAATGCATTATGCCAGCCCTCGACGGCGTTGTTAGTTTTGGCTTGTTGGTTGAGTGTACTTACATATACATTCCACCAAGGTATTTGGAACTTGGGCTGACGTCTATGGCCTGATCTGTGCAGTCTCCCCACCCAGGTATCCTCAAAATAATCTAACAGGGGAGATAACTTTACTTCATTTTGTTTGTAGAATGGACTTTCTAATAAAAGATTGTAATGTTCTGCAACATCTGTGGTTGGTACATAAGCTAGGGCTGTTAGAAGTTTTATTTGATGTGCAAAACTTATGTTAGTGGCGTATTCTACACTTAGTGAAGATTTTTGTAAATGTCTCCATATACATTGGTTAAGATGGAAGTAACATCCTTGGATAGCTGTATGGGGGTACAGTTTTAGAATGGAATTTATCATGGCTTGCTCAAAGTCTATGATAATTGTTTGAGGGTAAAAATCATTAGATTCTTGTTTTACTTTTCCTAGCATTTCATTATATGTTGTGTTTTGTTTGTTAGGTAATAGTGCATAAATTAAAGGTATGGAAGTGTTGTGATATTGACCGTGTATTGTGTAAAGCTGATAGAATGGTTTTGGGCATATTGTAAAGGTGCCATCCATCATCCATGTTTGGCATTGTTGCAGTTTAGTTATATTGTTTGCAGTAGCAAACATTATGATTCTTTTTTCTGGGCTTTTGTTATCAAAAAAAATAAAAGGTTCATTATTGTGGGTGATACTTAATTCTGTTGGAATGATGATCTCTTGAAAAGTTTTAGGGGATGGTATAGTTGTCGTGGTTGCTTTTTTGGTCCTAGCAATAGTTCTTTTTATAGAAGCAATTGATGGTAATTGGCCTCTTGCTTCTTTGGGCACTCTAGGTAATAGTTCTTTTAGGATTACACTTGTAGCAGTTTGTGAACCTGTGCTTAATTCTTTGATATTTTCAAGAGTTGATCTGACTTCTATTTCAGAGAGATTGGGTGGATGGTTATGCTCTCTTGTATATAGTACAGTTGTTTCTCTTGTTGTTGCTCGGCCGTAGCATTTGTTAGAATAATATTTAGTACACTTCCAGTTCACTTTTCGGTCCGTCTGCTTTTCTTGGGTGTATGTGTAACCCATGTGACACAATAGGAATTTTCCTTTCTGCGAAGTTATAAATTGGGCTTCTTCTGTCATCGTGATGTGTTACAATTCTGGAAAAAATGTATATGAAAATATATGCTATAGTACTTTATATCTTTATATGAAATTAGCAAAAAAGCATTTTTTTTATATATACTTACCAAGTCTTTTTTGTTGTATTTGAATGAAGATGTTGTTTGTCGCAAAAATGTTGTTTAGTTGATTTAGTCTCTGAAAGTTAAAGAACATTTATTGTTGTGGTTGGTTTAGTTTTTTAAGTGGGGTGGTATTGCTGTTTGGTATAGACTATATTTTTATTGAAGAAACTTATTTTATTGTTTTACAAATTAACAATTCAAAAAACATTCTCCCACCTTCATCTGTCCCGGAAGTACCACACATTTATCATCAAGACCAATTATTCAGGAGAATGAACAACCTTTCCACCCAGTTCTCTACCCCCCCTCCCCCACCACATGTCAATGTACCCCCGTCTCCTACCCCTCTTACTATGTGCCCCTCCTGCCTAATAAATAAGATGCAGTAGCCTAACCTCTCACTAAGCAAACAGAGCCTACCCTCATGCCCAGTGGTATAGACTATAGGTGTTAATTTATACAGGTTTTTTACAATTTAAAAAAGAGAACATGGATTTGTTTAGGGGTTTAGGATGTTTTGGGGTTTGAGTAGGATTTAATTAATATTTTATAAAGTATTTTGATAGTATACTTACTTTTTAGTGAGTCTTTTCTGGCAATCTTCAATATTTTCTTTAGCTGTTTGGAGTAATATCTGTAGTGGAAACATAAAGAGATGGAATATATAAGTTAGTTATTTATTTGAGTAAAGATAAATTAGTGTTTTAGTTTAATTTGGCAGTTTAGTTAGAAAAGAATATTTACTTACGTTTTTAGAATAGTAATAGGATGTAGGTTTCTTCTGTTTAGTAGAGCTTCTTCTTCGTTCAATGCTTTGGTTTAAGGCACCGTGGAACACTTGTTTTAATTGGTTTATATAGTGGTTTCAAATTGTTTCTTGAATGTTATTGGTTGTTTTCTGTATGTGGCCTTTCTATTGGATGGTTTGAATTTTTTTTAGTTAATTGGTTTCCTTTTATGGAAAATGCTAAGTAAGAGTATATTTAGTTTTAAAGGAGGAGAGTTTTAAATTTTTATATATAAAAAGATTGTTTATAATGTGTACTAATTTTATTTAAATGTGTTCGAAATGCCAATGTGATAATTATTTTAGTTTTTTTTTATTATGTTGTTAAATATAGAGATCGCTATAAATGTTATGTTTATTTTTAAGTAGAATCTCATTTGAAAATGTATGTTTTGGTAAAATATTGTCTTTATGTTGTTGAAAGTATTGGTTTTATTAGTATTAGAATTGTCGATATATTTAAAAAAACGATATTATTGATGTCTATATTTTGGTTATCGATATTTGTGACATGTGTCATATTTATTAACTTATGTCGATATTTAGTATTTCGATATTAATGTGTGCGATATTTGTGTGATCGATATAATTGTATTACGATATTGTAGTGTCGATATTAGTGTAGTTTTTTAAATAAGTATACAATGTCGATATTTTTGATGTCGATATATTTGTTGCGATATTTGTGTAGTTCGATAATGTGTCTGTCGATAATATGTCAGAGATCCACATCCACAGCATCTTTCAATCAATCAACTCAGATTTTTAGAGCGTGGCTAACAGAGGTCAGTGAGGTTCTAGGTTCTTGATAGGATCAGTTGTAAAGCCAGTTCTTGAGTCCCTTTCTGAAATCCAGGCGAGAGGGTGATGTTCGGAGGTAAAGGAGAAGGTTGTTCCAGGACTTGTCGGCGAGGTTGGAGAAGGATCGTCCTCCACTGTAGCTTTGGCGGGTGCAGGGAGTGTGTGTGAGTGAGGGAGGCAGAGTACAGGTATCTGAAGGTTTGGTGGAAGTTCAGGTGGAGGCTGATGTAGGCTGGTCCTTGGTCATGTAGAATCCCACATGAAATAAATACAAACTCCGTCAGCACATACGATGAAAGAGAAAATGTTATAATAATACGTGCAGCACAGGGACAGGCAGCCAGCAGCCAAGTGTCTGAAAAGGAGAAGTCTCACTTAATCGTTTATTGCCTAAAATCACAAAAAGGCATTGCAATACATGTCCAATAAAATCACAAGAATAAAACAGTTTCTCAGAAATGATGGACCGAGGTGTCACCTGCCAATCATCAGACTCGGCAGGTTACACATTTATTGAACAGCAGGCCAATCCGGAGAGGTCAACACTGCGTGACTCCTGCTTAGTGAAGATGGTGGGGATCTTTCTTCCCATGTGTCCTTTTATTGTGACATTTGGGACTTTCCAAACTAATGCAATGCACTAGAAACGGTAAATGCTGTCTGCAATATTTGTACAATCAGGGACACATAAGCTTTGCCTCTTCTACATATGGTTTGGCAATAATGCCTGTTTCTAAGCTAGAATTGGTTGTATGACATAATTTCGAAAGACAAAAATTCGACCTACAAAAATATCGCAACAAAAATATCGTGGTCAAGAATATCGACATCCTATCTACAACATGGTAAGTACAAAAATATCGATAATTTAATATCGATGTCAAAAATATCGTAATTCAAAAATATCGTTTTTTTTTTTAGTTTAAAAATATATGTAAAATAAACCAAATAATACTTATAAATCAAAGAAACATAATTAAATATATTTTATAATATGTAAAATGTATAATAAATATATATAATTAAATGAAACTTTAATTAAACATATATATATAATATATAATATATACACTTACTTAATAATTACTTTTAATAATAATTTCTGTAACATATAAATTATTAAATATTTATTTAAATTACCAATACATCTATACACATAAAACAATAACATTAATAAATATTAAACAATTACATATAGCAAATAATAATCAATATTTTTCATTTGAATTATTTTTATTATTAATTATATATTACAATAGCTAAAATATTACAAAACATATTAAATATCAGACACAATAAAACTACTAGTCCAACTTCAACAAAAACAACTGTAAGGAAAATGTTGGATAGCGTAGGGGTAAAAATAACTATTCCAACTCCCGAGAGTGCAACAGTAGGGAAAACATTGGATAGCGTAGGGGTAAAAATTACTATTCCAACTCCAAAGAGTGCAACAGTAGGGAAAGCGTTGGATAGCGTAGGGGTAAAAATTACTATTCCAACTCCAGAGAGTGCAATAGTAGGGAAAGTGTTGGTTAGCGTAATGGTAAAAATTACTATTCCCACTCCAGAGAGTGCAATAGTAGGGAAAGTGTTGGATAGCGTAAGGGTAAAAATTACTATTCCCACTCCAGACAGTGCAACAGTAGGGAAAACGTTGGATAGCGTAGGGGTACAAATAACTATTCCAACTCCAAAGAGTGCAACAGTAGGGAAAACGTTGGATAGCGTAGGGGTAAAAATTACTATTCCAACTCCAGAGAGTGCAATAGTAGGGAAAGTGTTGGATAGCGTAAGGGTAAAATTTACTATTCCCACTCCAGAGAGTGCAATAGTAGGGAAAGTGTTGGATAGCGTAAGGGTAAAATTTACTATTCCCACTCCAGAGAGTGCAACAGTAGAGAAAACGTTGGATAGCGTAGGGGTAAAAATAACTATTCCAACTCCAAAGAGTGCAACAGTAGGGAAAACGTTGGATAGCGTAGCGGTAAAAATTACTATTCCAACTCCAGAGAGTGCAATAGTAGGGAAAGTGTTGGATAGCGTAAGGGTAAAATTTACTATTCCCACTCCAGAGAATGCAATAGTAGGGAAAGTGTTGGATTGCGTAAGGGTAAAAATTACTATTCCAACTCCAGAGAGTGCAATAGTAGGGAAAGTGTTGGATAGCGTAAGGGTAAAATTCACTATTGCCACTCCAGACAGTGCAACAGTAGAGAAAAGGTTGGATAGCGTAGGGGTAAAAATTACTATTCCAACTCCAAAGAGTGCAACAGTAGGGAAAGCGCTGAATAGCGTAGGGGTAAAAATTACTATTCCAACTCCAGAGAGTGCAACAGTAGGGAAAGCGCTGGATAGCGTAGGGGTAAAAATTACTATTCCCACTCCAGATAGTAAAACAGTTGGGAAAGCACTAGATAGCATAGTGATTCTATGAACATTATAACCAATTCAATAATTTCTTATAAAAAAATTGCATGTTAACAATGTTTTAAAAAAAATATTATTATTAAATACCAATTATGTAAAATAAATATTTAAATAAATAAATTTAAATTACATCCCACACTATTCCCCCTTTAACACACAACACACTACACATACAAAATACACAATAGATTTAAATATCAATTTATCTCTTATTTACAATTAATAATACATTCTTTATAATTAATATAGTTATTAATTCACTAATTAATACATATTAACTACGAAATTACAAATATTCACCTATTAATTATTAATTAACAATACATTAATTAGCAATAACAACAAATAAAATACAATAGTCAATTATTTATATTTACTATATTTAACTAACTAATCACAATTAATTAATAATAATTACAAATAAATAAAATATATCATTATTTATTTCATTTTAATTACATCCAACCCTATTCCCCTATAAACCCACAACCCACTACACATAAAAATTCACATAATTAATTTAATTATGAATTAATCACTTAATAAAATTAAATCACCAATTAATTACTAATTAACAATTAATTAATTAACTATAACAATAAAGAAATATTATTAATAAACTAATTATAATTTATATAATTAACCAAATGATAAAATAATTTTACAATTAATAATTAATTAAAAATTAATTAATCTATTAATCAAATTAATTACCAATTATTAATTAATTACCAATTAATTAATCATAAATACCAATTAAACAATACATATTAATTCATTAATTATAATTACATTACTTCCCACCATATTCCCCTATAAACCCACAACCCACTACACATAAAAATTCACATAATTAATTTAATTATCAATTAATCACTTAATAAAATTAAATCACCAATTAATTACTAATTAACAATTAATTAATTAACAATAACAATAAATAAATATTAATAATAAAAACTAATTATAATGTATATAATTAACTAATTAATAAAATAATTTTACAATTAATAATTAATTAACAATTAATTAATCAATTAATTACCAATTATTAATTAATTACCAATTAATTAATCATAAATACCAATTAAACAATACATATTAATTCATTAATTATGATAAATTACTTCCCACCCTATTCCCCTATAAACCCACAACCCGCTCTGATACTAAAACGCTAAATTAAATGTAAAATAATTATAAATCTCTAAACATTTATTTTTAAATGTATTAAAATACAATACAATAATCTTTAATATACAAATAAAATACATATTAAATGACATTACACTAAATAAATATCGATATTATTGACATCGAAATTTTTACTTACGATATTACTTACATCGATATTAATTACTTCGATATTATTAACTTCGATATTACTTACCTTGGGATCGATATTCTGTCCATCGATATTCTTGACTTCGATATTCTGTACCTACGATATTAAAAACACGATATTATTGTAGGTCGAAATTTAAAACTCGATATTTTGGCTAAACACCGCTAGAATTATGTGCCATGTGGACGGTGTCCTTGAGCAAGCCTTGCTGTTGGTATTAGGGAGCAGAAGGAAAATAGCTTCCACAGCCGGGTATGCCCAGACGTGTGTCCCGGGCTCACTGTGCCACTGGATTCAGACTAGCCTGGCTGATATGGGGTGATGCTCCGAAACCGGTCCCGGGATGCTTGCTTCCGGTCCAGGGAGGACCTGGCTTGGCAGTTCGGTCTGGACTGTTCCCATGAGGCACAGGGTCAAGACTGATTTGCATATGGCTGGGTCTGAACTGGGGTGGCATGGTGAGCAAAAGAACGATGGATTTAACCCAGATCTGTTGACTGGGGGCGAATGTTTGATTTGCTCTACATTCTGTCTTTTGCTTCTACAGTTTGCGCTGCGTAGTCGAGACCCAAAAACGGCTAGTCAATTGCATATAAACAACTGGAATTATCATTCACAATCACAAAGACACTCAATGGCAACAAATGGGATTCACAGAAAATATGTGACAGGCCAAGACATGAGGTTTAACACACCTCATACCAAACAAAGAAACAAGACAACAAATAGGTTGTGACTGCCTGGTACGTCCAGTTATGGCTCCATTCTCAACTGTGCCTATCTCCGAGCTACCACTGCAGACCACACACCAACATTCTACTACATTATTCATCTCAGTATTCCAGTCTTAGCTTTCCAGACGCCAGTTCAGGCACACAGGGAAAGGCAGCACACAGGATGCTACAGTCTCCTCACTCCGGACCCAGGAATATGAGCAATACACTTCTGCTCTCTGGAAACAAAGACCCCGCAATTCCATCTTGTGCAAAGCCAGGAGCATTCAAGATGGATACCACTGGCCTCCATTTCTCAGGCTCATGTGCTACATGTTAGCAGGAAGGACTGGGTAAGCACACAGAAGAGAAACTTTACATGGGTGAGCCAATAGGCCTTTGAAGGGAATCTTACTTTTCTGCATGAGTGCCCTGGACGTTTCACCTTTTGCTGGACTCTATATCTTTGCTGGCTTTAGAACTCTGTGCACAAAACCTTTGCTAACCAGTATGCTCCTCCTTTAACCCTGGTTAAATTGGCTTATCTCTGATTGGCACATTCAACCTGCCTGTAAGTCGCTAGTGTATGGTGTAGAAAGTAACACCCTGGGTCTGGAAGTTAAATGCGATATTGGACGGCAGCACCCAATCTACTAAAGTGGCAGTAAACATGGGTACAAGCCTATGCCATTTACCCTGACTGCTGCAATGTAAACCTCCAGTGTGACCTGTTGTGCACAGTGTCAAATCCTGGTTGGCAGGTCTGTTGTGCCATGTGTAACACTTGGAGTGCACTTCAGTGTGAAAGAATATTTTTGTGGAGCCCCTGCTTGGTTGCTGATGAACCCTGCTTTTGTCCTACCGGACTTCTGTCTCTTGGTTTGTTGTGGGTTCAGTGTCTGCTTCAGACTGTATTTTAGTGGTAGATGTGGGACGACACTAGAATTACCACAGTGCATTCCCCAGTCACACCGCCGGCCTCAGGGCCCAGCTTTGGTCTGAAGACTATCGGCATCTTGAAAATGCCCTGACACATGGCAGTTTGAGCCAAATTATAGTAAGGCATACATGAGACACTTAACGTGGATAGAATTCACCTGAGAATGATTTCAGGACAACTAACAGATTTTAGTTTTCTTGTTCTTTGTTTGTTGTGAATCTCAATAACACCCCAACACACTGTGGACACTGCAATTCACTTTCAGGTTGTCACCCCCGTGAAAAGTGGACTATGTTTCAGTACACCACAGCAAACGTGTGCAGCACACGCACTGTCACTTGGCAGCAACCTATTTTAGATCAAGCCTGCTCACGTGCGCTGTTGCTTGGCAATGACCTATTGCATCAAATATGGAAAAAGATCTTTAAAAAGGGGCTTTAAGCCCGCCCATTACTTACCATTGTTGGCATCCTTATCACTCTTCTTTGCTGCCTTCTAATTCTGCGTTACAACAAACAAACGATGGACGGAATGCTGACAATGCAGACATTCTCCCCCAGTCAAGAGATCTGGGTTAAATCCATCGTTCTTTTGCCCACTACGCCACCCCAGTTCAGACATGGCCATATGCAAATCAGTCTTGACCCTGTGCCTCATGGGAACAGTCCAGCCCGAACTGCCAAGCCATGTCTTCCCTGGACCGGAATCAAGCATCCTAGGACCGGTTTCTGGCTATCAGCCGTCATCAGCCAGGATAGCTTGACTCCAGTGGCGTAGTGAGCACGGGTCCCACGTCTGGGAATACCCATCCCACTTAGGGCGAAAAGCGTTACAACAAACAAATGATGGACGGAATGCTGACAATGCAGACATTCTCCCCCAGTCAAGAGATCTGGGTTAAATCCATCGTTCTTTTGCCCACTACGCCACCCCAGTTCAGACATGGCCATATGCAAATCAGTCTTGACCCTGTGCCTCATGGGAACAGTCCAGCCCGAACTGCCAAGCCATGTCTTCCCTGGACCGGAATCAAGCATCCTAGGACCGGTTTGTGGCTATCAGCCGTCATCAGCCAGGATAGCTTGACTCCAGTTTCGTAGTGAGCACGGGTCCCACGTCTGGGAATACCCATCCCACTTAGGGCGAAAAGCGTTACAACAAACAAATGATGGACAGAATGCTGACAATGCAGACATTCTCCCCCAGTCAAGAGATCTGGGTTAAATCCATCGTTCTTTTGCCCACTACGCCACCCCAGTTCAGACATGGCCATATGCAAATCAGTCTTGACCCTGTGCCTCATGGGAACAGTCCAGCCCGAACTGCCAAGCCATGTCTTCCCTGGACCGGAATCAAGCATCCTAGGACCGGTTTCTGGCTATCAGCCGTCATCAGCCAGGATAGCTTGACTCCAGTGGCGTAGTGAGCACGGGTCCCACGTCTGGGAATACCCATCCCACTTAGGGCGAAAAGCGTTACAACAAACAAATGATGGACGGAATGCTGACAATGCAGACATTCTCCCCCAGTCAAGAGATCTGGGTTAAATCCATCGTTCTTTTGCCCACTACGCCACCCCAGTTCAGACATGGCCATATGCAAATCAGTCTTGACCCTGTGCCTCATGGGAACAGTCCAGCCCGAACTGCCAAGCCATGTCTTCCCTGGACCGGAATCAAGCATCCTAGGACCGGTTTCTGGCTATCAGCCGTCATCAGCCAGGATAGCTTGACTCCAGTGGCGTAGTGAGCACGGGTCCCACGTCTGGGAATACCCATCCCACTTAGGGCGAAAAGCGTTACAACAAACAAATGATGGACGGAATGCAGACAATGCAGACATTCTCCCCCAGTCAAGAGATCTGGGTTAAATCCATCGTTCTTTTGCCCACTACGCCACCCCAGTTCAGACATGGCCATATGCAAATCAGTCTTGACCCTGTGCCTCATGGGAACAGTCCAGCCCGAACTGCCAAGCCATGTCTTCCCTGGACCGGAATCAAGCATCCTAGGACCGGTTTCTGGCTATCAGCCGTCATCAGCCAGGATAGCTTGACTCCAGTGGCGTAGTGAGCACGGGTCCCACGTCTGGGAATACCCATCCCACTTAGGGCGAAAAGCGTTACAACAAACAAATGATGGACGGAATGCTGACAGTGCAGACATTCTCCCCCAGTCAAGAGATCTGGGTTAAATCCATCGTTATTTTGCCCACTACGCCACCCCAGTTCAGACATGGCCATATGCAAATCAGTCTTGACCCTGTGCCTCATGGGAACAGTCCAGCCCGAACTGCCAAGCCATGTCTTCCCTGGACCGGAATCAAGCAGCCCTTGCATGACTTCCTTGTGTTTTTACAGCGCATGAACGAAGTACAAATTGATATTATTTAATTAGTGTCTGTCCACTGTTTCCGCTGCAATTTGAGGTACTCATTTTTTGGTTGCATTTTTATATACTGCGGTCTGACCAGATAGTTTGGGGCACTTTACACAACCACCAGTATGCCGGGAGACTAAGTGATTTGCTCAGAATCATAGGATGTAGAGGCAACACCACTTGTTTGTTTCAACCGAAGTCCTCCACCATTGCAACTGTTGAGACCATTAATGCACCACTGTGGGTGGGCTTCAGGTAGGGCTGTTTATAGCCAGCAGCAGTAAACAACACTACCTGTGTACTTTCACTGTTTTTATTACCAGGATCGGACGAGGACAAAAAATAGACCAGCTGCAAAAATAAAAGTGGCCCTGATTAGTGATCCAGGTGCTAAAAAATTGACCCACATGTGCAATGTAGGCCAGTTTTGAACAAGTAAAGACACCTTGTGTGGATATTTTGCAAAGTATGAGAGACAGCATGCATTTGTTTTTGTTGCAGGCAATGCTTGTGGTAATATCAGGGAAGTCATCAGTAGAAACCAGCCCACCTGGCCCTAAAACAGGTCCACAATTAGCCAAAAAGCACCCCGTCACTCACCAATAACACCAGCATCGGGGACTGCCTGACTGCCCTGCAGACCAGTCCAGCCCTGCCCATTTCAAATCCCATCATAGAGACTGAGTTGCACTGGCTGGAAAACAACAGGGCTGTTGGAAGGTGCCCTGTTGTAGGACCAGCTGCATCTTTGTGACCTGGACATTGCATGTGGTTAAAACTATAATAAAGAATGCCGCCAGGGTGCATGTTCTGGAGGGACTGTTGCTGCTTAGTAATCTATCCTGATCCAATCAACCCCGCTTCCCTACAATCTACCCAAATCCACTCCTCTCCAGCCTACCCTAATCTACTCCATTCCACTCTACCCAATCTACCCCACCCCTCTCTACCCCAATTAATCCCACTCTGGTCTACCCCACTCTACCCCACTCTTCTACAATCTACCCCACTTTAGTTCAATCCAGCCCACTTCAATCTACCCCTCTCCACGCTACCCCAATCTACCACACCCCAATCTATCCCCCTCTCCCCCACTCCACCTTACCAGAATCAACCCCACTCCACCCAAATCTCCCCTGCTGTAATACACCCCAATTCAATTTACCCCACTCCAATCTACTCGATGTCAGTCTACCCAATTTACCCCACTTCACTCTACCCCACTCTATCCCAATCTACCCCACACCACTCCACTCCACTCTATCTCAAAACACCACACTCCCCAATAGTCTACCCCACTCCAGTCCATGCCACGCTACCACAATTTATCCTACTTCACTCTACCCCACTCTATCCCAGTCTACCCCACACCACTCCACTCCACTCTATCTCAAAACACCACACTCCCCAATAGTCTACCCCACTCCAGTACATGCCATGCTACCACAATTTATCCTACTTCCATCTACCCAACCCCACTCCAGTTTACCACACTCTACCCCACTCAACTGTACCATAACACACCCACTCAGCTCTATTCCACCCCATCATCCCCCACTCTATCTCATTCCACTCTACCTCAATCAACCCATCCCAATCTACCCCACAGTACCACACACCAATCCACCCCCCTCTACCCCAATCTGCCACACTCCAATCTACCCCACTCTAACTGACTCATCTCTACCCCAACCTACCCCACTTCACTCTACCCCTCTCCGCTCTAGCCCAATCTATCCCAGCCCACACTACCCTAATGTACCCCACTCTACTGTATCCTAATCTACCCCACTCCAATCTACCCTACTAAACACTAATCTACCCCACTCTGCCCCACTCGAACTTCCAACTCAGCATCCTTAGGAAGCTCAAACCTTATCTCCCTGCTCATGACCTAAAGGTTGCAGTG
The DNA here is from genome assembly GCF_964204655.1 of Triturus cristatus. Taxonomy (NCBI): domain Eukaryota; kingdom Metazoa; phylum Chordata; class Amphibia; order Caudata; family Salamandridae; genus Triturus; species Triturus cristatus. Next base: position 1,922,027,269 of record NC_140589.1, read on the forward strand.
CAAGCATTGGCAAAGCTGGACTATGGCAGGGCTACACTGTGTGGCCTGCCCAGAGTGATAACGGTTCCCCTTAGGGTGATCCTCAATGCCTCAGGGTTGTTACGAACACAAATTCAACCACATCTGTCCGGACCTGCTAGCTCTGAAATGGCTCCCCTATGAAGCTCGGATACAGCTGAAAATTGCATGCATGACCCACAAAGCCATCTACCTCAAGACCCCGATGTACCTCGCTCAGAAACTGGAGCTCTCATGTGGTTCAAGAGCCTCTAGAAGTGCCAGCACCCTATTACTCAAACCACAAATATTCAAGAAAAAAAAGACCTATAATCGATCATTTTCAGGTATGGCGCTGTAGGAGAGTAGGATCTGCACTTATGTTGCCCCCAATTTTTTTCTGATGTATACACTGGTTTCTGGCTATAGTCTGGCTGGGTCCCTGCTAATCAGGGCCCCAGTCTCTCTGTTCTCTCTAAACAACTTGGAGTGCATATTAGATGCACTAGTGATTGGATACTGTGGTACCTTATGAGCCCCTAGTATATGGTACCTTAGGTACCAAGGGCATAGGTACTTCACAGGCCTACCAGGGGCTGAAGCATGTATTATGCCACCCCTGGGAAGCAGACTAAATCTGACACCACAGGCCTGCTACTGCAGCCTGGGTGAGGTAGTGCTAGCAGTCCTCACTGAGGTATAGGTTCCCTATGTCTCACCTTACACACACATATAAACCTAGCAGTCACCCCTAAGGCAGGCCCTGTCAATCCTGAGGGCAGGGTGCTTGGTTTACAATGTGAGGGGGTGCCTCTGCATGAGCAGGGCCCCTCTGCAGGTGGCAGAGTCTGTTCTCTGGCTGTTTGTGGATGCGGTTAAACCATATACTCTTAAGTGCATTATAAACTAGCGGTAAATGCTAACTTTGGGATGGCTGCATCAAAACATGTCGTGTTTGGTGTCAAACGCCTTGGAATCATACCCCCACACCAGTAACTGGTGTGGGAGTATGATCCCACCCTTCTAGAGGGATAGACGTGTACCTACTGTGGAAACACGGTAGAAATCTGAAAGAGCCTGGCATCACAAAATGGATGCCACCAGCACAGACACTGGGCTGCCCTCCTGCTGCTGACTGAAACTCACAGTGGAGGAGGCCCAACAATAGGCATCATGTCACAGGGAGGTGTCGCCACCTTCCAGACAGGATTTAGTGTATTGGGGCTGGGTGGGTGCACTCCTAGAGTGCTTTGAAGTCCTGCACTGGGGGAGCAGTAGGCTCCTCTGTGCATATGCCAGCTCAAACCGGTTCAGGGGCTACATGTCCCTGCTCTGGTGCAAATCTGGACAAAGGGAAGTGGGTGTAACCACCCACTCCCCTGACCCTCCCAGAGGAGTGGTCATAGAGCTAGTCCCTCACTTTCCTTTAGTATAAGATAGGGAAACCTTGCCATTGCAAACTAGATATCCCTGGACGACGCTCTACAAGAAGAATCCTGGACCTTCGACATTCCACTACCTTTGGAAGACTGAAGAATCTCCCTTGGAGTCAAGGAGTGACTTCCCTGCTTGGCAGGCACCAAAACTTTGAATCAACAGTCGCAAACTTTCCCACTCCCGCCGGAGTCTGAAGTCCCTGCAGCCCCGGAAGTGGATTTCCTGACTTCTCGACGGCCATTGTGAGTCCCCAGCAAAGCTGAGGTGAGTGGACCCCACGAGTGATGAGGAACAGCAATACCCGGGTACCGTGCACTATTGTCGAGTGCAACCCCTTCACGACATTCTATGAACTTGTGCATTGGACCACGTGTGGTCAAAGACTCCAGCAGGATTTTCACCAAAGATCAGTGGCCTACCTCATCCCGAGTGACCGTGGGCTCCTGTAAAGTGACTCCTCACGAGGTGTCTTCGCGATCCCTTGCCGGTTGGCCTGTGGGTACCCTGAAGACTTTCTCATCAAACCAAAGAGCTCCCCTGGTTGCTCCAGGCCTGCCCTGACGTGTCCTTGCTGGGTGAGTCCCTCAGACCTTGCTGGTCTGCACTGACTTTCTTCACATTCCACAAGACTTGCTGTTGCCAAGGATTGTTGGCTCCAATCCGGTTGCCGACACCTCAGTAAGCTGCAGACTTCGTGGGACACTCCGAATCCAGCTCCTGGTCATTGTTGACGCCTCCTGGACCTCGTGGCTGAAGAGTCAAGACACCCATGAATCACCTGAAATCACCCGACTACCGTGGGCATCCATCTTCCTGGCCCCGGGTCACTGGCAAGTGGCTGTGAACACTGTCCCTTCTGCTTTCAGGTCTTCCTTCTTCAGAATCCAGCCTTGTATTCCACCGGACACTTATCCAGTCTTCACAAGCAGCAAATCTTCTTTGGCTTCCATTGAAAACGACGCCGCGACCCGACACCAAAAGACACCTATGCACCCGGCTTCCCTGGGTGAGGTAACTCGTGCACTCCGGTGCTCCTGTGTGTGTTGGCCCTCAAATTACTTACCTTGTAAGTAGCTTGCTTGTAGACTCTCCCGAAGTACCCTGCAACTTTAAAATTCGAACCGCGACTTGCTCCATTGAAATCAATAGGGAACCCGCGGCTGTGTTCTCACACTGCACGCGTCTCTTGTGGGTCCTTTACTTACCTGCCTTGGGTGGATTAGTGACGCCCCAGCAATTCTTAAGGCCCTAGGCCTTGCCCCTTGCAAGTCGACATTCTTATACCTCTTTGTTAGTATATGGTCTGGTACGCCCCTAGGGCCCCAGCCATATAAATTCTTAATTTGTTGTGAAACATTGATTTGTGCATATTTTCCTGACATCTAATCTCAAAAAGAGATTAGTAGAGTGTGTCTAGAAATAAATACATATATATTTGATATATATACCTGTATGGTGTCCTTTCATTTGGAAATTCAAGAGATTATAAGGTAAAACAAGCTGCTTTACATTCCTCAGAGACGTAGCCTGAAGACTGCTCTCCACAGCTACCACTAGGATAGCTTTCTTTAAAAGGTTGTCTTAAACCTATCTACCATAAGAGTCGAATTGGACTGGTGCAAGGTGGCCACTATAACTAGTGACCAGCATATGCCAGGCCAACTTCTCACATTGGTGGGCAGCGTGTGGGATTCCAGCTTGCCATTGTTTTACCAGAAAATCTCTATTTGAATGACTAACTGAAAACCACTAAAGGTACTCAAGTTACATATAAAAGTCAAGCTTAGTATCAATAAGTTCTACTGAACTTAGAACTGTTTGTGAAGGGATAGCACACCCTTGCTACAGCTCAAGCTAGGATCAGTAGGCCACAAACTAGTGTAGGTAGTACAACACTGCACAACACTAGAATGTCCTTAAGGGATGGAACCAGTGGGTCCACCCAGCCTCAGTATAAGGACATGACCTCCTTTGACTTGAAGGCCATGTGTGTTGCAAGACACCTGAAGCTAGGACAGAGTCCCTCCACACTTCACTTGATAGATCTGTTGACCACAGATGACCTTAGGCTAGCTCTAGGAGCTAAGGGGTCTGAATCAAGGGGTGGGTCAGCCATAGTCTCTGGGTCAGATGATGAAAATCAAGATGACCTGGACTCTGTGATTGAAGGGCCAGACCCACATGGGTCTGAACAGCACAGAGGAATTCTCCCTAAGTGAACTGACAGAGTGGAAGAGAGGCCTTGGTCCCCTTCAAGGGAATCTGACCACTCATATCACTCTGGCAGAGAATCTGTCCAGCAGAGGAACTCATACTTTAATAGAGAGACCTTCTCTGAAAGAAGGTACAAGATGCTCCAGTATAAGGAAGCTGGGCTTGCCCTCAGAACCAAGCAATTGGCCTTAGATAGAGAAGCCTTTGAGCTCCAGAGAGCTTCTAGAAAAGAGGGGTTAGAACCCCCTGGTGGCAGCAACAGTGTCCCTAGAGGTAGAGAATATACTCCAGACCATAGGAACCTGTCCAAGGTTGTTTCTCCCTACCAGAGTGGGGATGATAGCCACAGATGGATAACTGCTATGGAGAGGGCCTGTAAAGTTCAACAGGTTCCCCAGAAGCAGTGGGCAGCAATCTTGTGGCTCTCCTTTTCTGATAAAGGTAGAGACAAGCTCCTCACTGTTAGAGAAGAGGATGCTAATGACTATGAAGCCCTGAAGAGTGCATTAATAGATGGGTTTGGCTTAACCACTGAACAGTACAGGTTGAAGTTCAGAGACACCCAGAAAGCACAGACTCAGGACTGGACTGACTCTGTTGATTGTGCAACCAAGGCTCTGGAGGGTTGGCTGGTTGGTAGTAGAGTTACTGATTTTAAGGTATTGTATAATCTTATCATGAGAGAACAGATCCTTAATAATTGCCAAAACCAGTTGTTGCATCAATACTTGGTGGATTCTGATCTGACCTCTCCCCAAGAATTGGGAAAGAAGGCAGACAAATGGGTCAGAAGAACCAGTGTGAGGCAGAAAACCCAGAACCAAGGGGGTGACACCAAGAAGCAAGATCCTAAAGGATCTGAGAGAGGTGGGGATAAGTCAAAAGACAAGAAGTCTTCACAAGGGCCCCAAAAATCTGCATCTGGTGGAGATTCACAGTCTAACAAGGGAAAAGGCCAAAAGAAGCCCTGGTGCAAATTCTGTCAACAGAAAGGACACTGCACTTCTGATTGTAACAAGTCCAAAGACCAAACCACCACCACTCCTGCCCCTAAGGCAACTGCTCCCCCTAGTACAGCTACTGGTGGAGGTGGTACTCAGAATAAGGGTGTAGTAGGGTTGACCCTGGGTTCTGAAGTGGACTCTGGCCTAGTCAGAGTACCCACTCAGGCATTGCTGATTTGTGATGAAGACATTGATATGTCCATCCTAGTGAGCCCCAGTAATCTGGGCAAATACAAACAGCAGCCTGTAATAAATGGCAAACAGGCTTTGGCATTCAGGGACACAGGTGCTAGTGTCACCATGGTGGCAGAGGATCTTGTGGACCCTGGGCAGATCATCCTGGGTGAAATGTACCAGGTTACCAATGCAAGCAATGTCAGGACCAACCATAGTCTGGCAGTAGTGAAGTTCTCCTGGGGAGGGGTAACTGGCCTCAAGAAAGTAGTAGTCAGTGCAGACCTCCCTGTCGAATGTCTATTGGGCAATGATCTAGAGACTTCAGCCTGGTCTGAAGTAGAGTTATGGACTCCTGCTGAGATGTTGGGCATACCTGCAGAGGTTTTTGCTGTGACCAGGTCACAGGCTAAAATGCATAAAGCTGAACCAGCTCTGGATCCTGAAACTAAGGACCAGATGCTACCCAAGAGGAGGAGCAGTAGGGTTAAGGCAGTGCCTTCCCTTCTGTCTCAGATCACATATTCCCCTGCTGAGGGAGGAGAAGCAGATCCTGAAGAAGTAACTGCCCCAGAGGGACTTGAGCCTGATCAGGTTGAGTTCTTGGGGGCAGGGGGACCTCCCAGGGAAGATCTGAGCAAAGAGCAGCAGTGCTGCCCGTCTCTTGAACCCCTCAGACAGCAGGCTGCTGCTGAGGCTGCTGGGAGTGCTAGTGGGTCCCATAAAGTTTATTGGGATGAGGGACTCCTATATTCTGAGGATAGAGATCCTACCCCTGGAGCCACCAGGAGGTTGGTAATACCTCAGAAGTTTAGGGGGTTCTTCTTGACCCTAGTACATGACATCCCTTTGGCAGGACACTTGGGCCAAAACAAGACCTGGGACAGGCTTGTTCCACATTTTCATTGGCCACATATGTCAGAGGACACCAAGGAGTTTTGTCGCTCCTGTGTCACTTGCCAAGCCAGTGGCAAGTCAGGTGGCACAACAAAGGCCCCCCTGATACCACTACCTGTGGTGGGGGTACCCTTTGAAAGGGTAGGGGTTGACATTGTTGGTCCCCTTGACCCTCCAACAGCATCTGGGCACAGGTTTATCCTGGTGGTAGTGGATCATGCCACCAGGTACCCAGGAGCAATTCCCCTTAGGACCACCACAGCCCCTGTGGTGGCAAGAGCCCTCATTAGAGTCTTCTCCAGAGTGGGTTTCCCTAAGGAGGTTATATCTGACAGAGATACCAACTTCATGTCAGGGAATCTAAAAGCAATGTGGAAGGAGTGTGGTGTAAACTACAAAGTCACTAGTCCCTATCACCCACAATGCAATGGGTTAGTTGAAAGGTTCAACAAAACCCTAAAGGGAATGAGTTAAGGCCTTCCAGAAAAGCTTAGGCGAAAATGAGACCTTTTACTTCCCTGCCTTCTGTTTGCATACAGAGAGGTCCCACAGAAGGGGGTTGGCTACAGCCCATTTGAACTTCTGTTTGGGCACCCTGTCAGAGGACCATTATGTCTGGTGAAGGAGGGCTGGGAGTTAACTCTCAAACCTCCCAAACAGGATGTGATGGACTATGTCCAGGATGGCCGAATACATGAAGAAGGCAGCTAAAAACCTGGAGGCAAACCAAGAACTACAGAAAACTTGGCACGACCAAACGGCTGTGCTGACTGTATACCAGCTAGGACATAAAGTGTGGGTGTTGGAGCCTGTGGCCCCAGCAGCTCTCCAAGACAAGTGGAGTGGCCCCCATAAACTTGTTGAACAAAAGGAAGAAGTCACCTACGTGGTGAATCTTGGAACTCCCAGGAGCCCCCTTAGGGTGCTCCATGTCAACAGATTGAAACCATATGTTGACAGGGCTGACATGGGCTTGCTCATGGCAACTGATGAGGAAAAGGAGGAGGAGAGTGACCCTCTCCCTGACCTGCTTTCACAGAACCCTGATGATGGGTCAGTAGATGGTGTTGCTTTGGCAAGCAGCCTCACTGATCATCAGCAAACTGAATACAGACACGTTTTGCAACAGTTTAGTCATATGTTTAGCCTGACCCCTAGTCAGACTTCCTGGTGCATCCATGAGGTGGACACTGGAGACAGTCTGCCTGTCAAGAGTAAAATCTACAGGCAACCTGACCATGTCAGGGACTGTATCAGGACTGAAGTCCAGAAAATGTTGGAACTAGGTTTGATTGAGCCTTCAGATAGCCCTTGGGCTAGTCCAGTAGTCCTAATGCCTAAACTTCATACCCAGGGTGGTAAGAAAGAAATGAGGTTTTGTGTAGACTACAGAGACCTCAATGCAGTCACCAGGACTGATGCCTATCCAATTCCCAGGGCAGATGAACTGATTGATACTTTGGCCTCTGCCAAGTATCTGAGTACATTTGACCTACCAGCTGGCTACTGGCAAATCAAGTTAGCTGATGATGCCAAGGCCAAAACAGCATTTTCAACCCCTGGTGGGCACTACCACTTTGTGGTGACGCCCTTTGGTTTGAAAAATGCACCTGCTACTTTTCAGAGGTTGGTGAAAAAAGTTCTGACAGGTATGGAAACTTATTGCTCAGCTTATCCAGATGATATTGCTGTCTTTAGTTCCTCCTGACAGGATCACCTGGTCCACCTCAGAAATGTTTTGGAGGGCCTGCAAAAAGGAGGCCTCACTATCAAGGCCACTATGTGCCAGATAGGGCAGAGTCAGGTTGTGTACCTGGGCCACCTTGTAGGTGGAGGCCGGTTCAGCCATTACAGAGCAAAATCCAAACCATATTGGAATGGGTAGCTCCAACCACCCAGACTCAGGTGAGAGCCTATTTGGGCCTGACTGAGTACTATAGGAGGTTTGTTAAGGGATGTGGATCTATAGTGACCCCCCTTAAATGATCTTACCTCAAAGAAAATGCCAAAAAAGGTTCAGTGGACAGCTAGCTGTCAAAAGGCTTTTGAAGACCTAAAGCAGGCCATGTGCACTGCCCCCATCTTACAGAGTCCAGACTACACCAAAAAGTTCATTGTCCAAACAGATGCTTCTGAGCTGGGTGTGGGAGCTGTACTGTCTCAACTGAATGATGAAGGTCAAGACCAGCCAGTAGCTTTTATAAGCAGAAGGCTGACCCCTAGAGAGAAACGTTGGTCAGCTATAGAGAGGGAGGCCTTTGCTGTGGTGTGGGCTCGGAAGAAGCTGAGGCCATACTTGTTTGGCACTCACTTCATAGTTCAGACTGACCACAAGCCCCTCCTATGGCTGAAACAGATGAAAGGTGAAAACCCGAAACTGCTAAGGTGGTCCATTTCCCTATAGGGGATGGACTATACAGTGGAGCATAGACCTGGGACCCAACATGCCAATGCAGATGGACTCTCATGGTATTTCCACTTAGAACACGAAGACTCAACTGGTCAAGGTTAGTTTAGTGTCCCTGCGTTGGGGGGGGGTTGTGTAGGAGAGTAGGATCTGCACTTATGTTGCCCCCACTTTTTTTCTGATGTTAACACTGGTTTCTGGCTATAGTCTGGCTGGGTCTCTGCTAATCAGGGCCCCAGTCTCTCTGTTCTCTCTAAACAACTTGGAGTGCATATTAGCTGCACTAGTGATTGGATACTGTGGTACCTTATGAGCCCCTAGTATATGGTACCTTAGGTACCAAGGGCATAGGTACTTCACAGGCCTACCAGGGGCTGAAGCATGTATTATGCCACCTCTGGGAAGCAGACTAAATTTGACACCACAGGCCTGCTCCTGCAGCCTGGGTGAGGTAGTGTTAGCAGTCCTCACTGAGGTATAGGTTCCCTATGTCTCACCTTACACACACATATAAACCTATCAGTCACCCCTAAGGCAGGCCCTGTCAATCCTGAGGGTAGGCTGCTTGGTTTACAATATGAGGGGGTGCCTCTGCATGAGCAGGGCCCCTCTGCAGCTGGCAGAGTCTATTCTCTGTGGCTGTTTGTGGATGCGGTTAAACCATATACTCTTAAGTGCATTATAACCTAGTGGTAAATGCTAACTTTGGGATGGCTGCATCCAAACATGTCGTGTTTGGTGTCAAACGCCTTGGAATCATACCCCCACACCAGTAACTGGTGTGGGAGTATGATCCCACCCTTCTAGAGGGATAGACATGTACCTACTGTGGAAATACGGTAGAAATCTGAAAGAGCCTGGCATCCCAAAATGGATGCCACCAGCACAGACACCGGGCTGCCCTCCTGCTGCTGACTGAAACTCGCAGTGGAGGAGGCCCAACAATATGCATCCTGTCACAGGGAGGTGTCACCACCTTCCAGACAGGATTTAGTGTAATGGGGCTGGGTGGGTGCACTCCTAGAGTGCTTTGAAGTCCTGCAATGGGGGAGCAGTAGGCTCCTCTGTGCATATGCCAGCTCAAACTGGTTCAGGGACTACCTGCCCTTGCTCTGGACAAAGGGAAGTGGGTGTAACCACCCACTCCCCTGACCCTCCCAGAGGAGTGGTCATAGAGCTAGTCCCTCCCTTTCCTTTAGTATAAGATAGGGAAACCTTGCCATTGCAAACTAGATATCCCTGGACAACGCTCTACAAGAAGAATCCTGGACCTTCGACATTCCACTACCTTTGGAAGACTGAAGAATCTCCCTTGGAGTCAAGGAGTGACTCCCCTGCTTGGCAGGCACCAAAACCTTGAATCAACGGTCGCACATTTTCCCGCTCCCGCCGGAGTCCGAAGTCCCTGCAGCCCCAGAAGTGGATTTCCTGACTTCTCAATGGCCATTGTGAGTCCTTAGCAAAGCTGAGGCGAGTGGACCCCACGAGTGACGAGGAACAGCAATACCTGGGTACTGTGCACTATTGTCAAGTGCAACCCCTTCACGACATTCTACGAACTTGTGCATTGGACCACGCGTGGTCCAAGCCTCCAGCAGAATTTTCACCAGAGATCAGTGGCCTACCTCATCCCGAGTGACCGTGGGCCCCTGTAAAGTGAATCCTCACAAGGCGTCTTCGTGATCCCTTGCCAGTTGGCTTGTGGGTCCCCTGAAGACTTTCTCATCAAACCAAAAGACTCCCCTGGTTGCTCCAGGCCTGCCCTGACTTACCCTCCCTGAGTGAGTCCCTCAAACCTTGCTGGTCTGCACTGCTGACTTTCTTCACATTCCATGAGACTTGCTGTTGCCAAGGCTTGTTGGCTCCAATCTGGTTGCCGACACCTCAGTAAGCTGCAGTCTTCGTGGGACACTCCGAATCCAGCTCCTGGTCATCGTTGACGCCTCCTGGACCTCGTGGCTGAAGAGTCAAGACACCCGTGAATCACCTGAAATCTCCCGACTACCGTGGGCATCCATCTCCCTGGCCCCCGGTCACTGGCAAGTGGCTGTGAACACTGTCCCTTCTGCTTTCAGGTCTTCCTTCTTCTGAATCCAGCCTTGGATTCCACCGGACACTTCTCCAGTCTTCATAAGCAGCAAATCTTCTTCGGCTTCCATTGAAAACGACGCCGCAATCCGACACCAAAAGACACCTATGCACCCGGCTTCCCTGAGTGAGGCAACTCGTGCACTCCGGTGCTCCTGTGTGTGTTGGCCCTCGAAGTACTTACCTTGTAAGTGGCTTGTCGTAGACTCTGCTGAAGTACCCTAAAACTTTAAAAATCCAACCGCGACTTGCTCCTTTGAAATCAATAGGGAACCCGCGGCTGTGTTCTTACACTGCACGCGTCTCTTGTGGGTCCTTTACTTACCTGCCTTGGGCAGATTAGTGAGGCCCCAGCAATTCTAAAGGCCCTAGGCCTTGTCCCCTTGCAAGTCGACATTCATATACCTCTTTTTTAGTATATGGTCTGGTACGCCCCTAGGGCCCCAGCCATATAAGTGCTTAATTTGTTGTCAAACGTTGATTTGTGCATATGTTCCTGACTCCTAATCTCTTAAAGAGATTAGTAGAGTGTGTCTAGAAATAAAAACATATACATTTTATATATATACCTGTGTGGTGTCCTTTCATTTGGTAATTCAAGAGATAATAAGGTCAAACCAGCTGCTTTACATTCCTCAGAGACTTAGCCTGAAGACTGCTCTCCACAGCTACCACTAGGATAGCTTTCTTTAAAAGGTTGTCTTAAACTTTAGAGTCTAAAACATAAGAGACAAATTGGACTGGTGCAAGGTGGCCACTAAAACTAGTGACCAGCATATGCCAGGCCAACTTCTCACAGGCGCCAAGGACCTGGAACTCCCTTCCCCCCCGAAGTCAGGGTGATCCCTTCCTCTGCCCTCTTCAAATCAGAAGTTAAAGAGCTCTTGATGAAGAAATAGCTGTCTCGGTCTTCCTTCCCCACTTGACTCCCGGGCCTTTTGACGCTGCTCTGTTCCCTAGATGCTAGGTTCTTGAGAATGTTGGACATTCTAAATATATGTACCTGTTGATAAGCTGATTATTTGTGTTACATGTACTTTTCCTACGGCATAATCTGTAAAGCGCTCTGATACCCTATGTGGTCATGTTGGCGCTATATAAAACCTTCAAAATAAATAAATAAATACCAGCACACTTGAAACTCGTAAGTCACCCCTCTCGCAGGCCTTCTCAATCCTGAAGGCAGGGTGCACTGTTTTTGTGTCAGAGGGTGCTCCTGCATGAGCAGGGTCCCTCTGCAGCCTTCGGAACCAATTCTCCCAGGCTATACATGGTACCACCAGACATACAGGTTAAGTGGCATTATAACCAATCGGTAAATGCTAACTTTGTAACTACTGTTTAGAAACATGTTGTGTTTGGTGTCAAACACCTTGGAATCATACCTCCACGCCAGTAACTGGCATGGGAGGTATGATTCCTCCCTCAGAACCGAGGTTCTGGGGGTACAGAGGTCTACCGGTACAAACTGTCTATAGCCGCACAGCTCAAAATGGATGCTGCCAGCCACAGACACCGGGCTGCCCTCCTGCTGCTGACCGAAACTCGCAGAGGAGGAAGCCCATCAAAAGGTATCCTGTCACAGGGAGGTGTTACCACCTCCCAGACAGGAGTTTGTGTATTGGGGCTCGGTGGGAGCACTGTTCGTGCCAGAGAGACTGCACGTAGGCCACACTTGGTGTTCTCATTCGTAGTCCAGTTCAAACCAGTTCTGGGAGCACCCTGCTCCCGCTCTGGCGTGAAACTGGACAAAGGACATGGGTGCAGCCGCCCCTCTGTCCTGACCCTCCCAGAGGAGGGTCCCTAGAATCTGTGCCTCCCTCTCCCGTGGGTATAAAATGGGATACCTGGCTACAGGACTTTGGATATTACCTGGACAAGATTCTGAAACTGAAGATTCTGAGGAAACCAGTAAGCTGATCGTCTGGACATCGCTGGACCTTGCTGGACCTCCCGTGGGCTCGACTTCGTCTTCCCTCACTGTCCTCGACTGCTCCAAGTCCCAAATCCACTCAGGCTCCGTTTAGGACCCCGTGGGACTTCAAGGACCTCCTCAGCATCTCCCTTGGAGTAAAGGAGTTACTCCCCTGCAGAAACAGGCATTGCAACGCAATTCTCCAGTCGCTGACCCTGAGCTCCTGTGGACTCCGACGATGTCAGCAGCACCAGAGGAGGGTCACTGAACGTCTCAAGGTTGTGCCTGCCATCTCACAAAGTTTCAGGGCACCAACTGTCGAGGGTACAGCGTAACCCGCACCTCGGTGCACTGCGTGTAATTGCAGCAGCCAAGGCTTGTTTACAGGCAACAAACTTGTGCTTCGGGCTAAGTGTATTACTGACGCCAGTGCATCTTTTCCTTGAAGGATTCCTGCATCCTTGCATTCTGTGCCCTGCCAGCTGGTCTCCTGTGAATCCGCCTGTGGTCCCATCACGACTCCTGTGCCTCCGGCTTGTGAGTCCACCTGAGGGTCAATCTTGATTTCCGTGGGCTCCCCTGGTTGCTCCAGGCTTGCCGTGACTCTCCTTGCTTTGGTGAGTCTCCTGGGCCGAACCGACACCGATATGCATCTTCCTGTTTGGCGCTGTCAAGGCTTGGTTGGCGCTCCAGCCGGACACCGACCCCTCACCACTCGACATCCGACGTGGGACAGCTCGCCTTCGGCTCCTGGTCTTCCAAGATGTCTCTGGGTCCTCACAGCTGAAGAGACAAGATCACTGTCAACCATTCTGAAGCACCCGACATCGGTGGGCATTCGCCTTCTGAGCCCCTGGTCACTCCTGAAGTGACGTAGACTCTGTCCCCTCTGCTTTCAGGTACCACACATCACAAATCCAGGCTTGGGTTCTTCCGGACACTCTTCGCAGCAGTTCTTCTTCACGGCGCTTCATAGAAAACGATGGTGGTTTCCGACACCATTTGACACCTATGCACTCGGCTCCTCTGGGTTAGGTAAAGTGGGTGCTTCTGTATCCACGGGTGGGTTGGCTCTAGAACCTTCCAAGGGAATTCCTCAAAGTCCTGCTAGAAGTGTCCTTTTTCTTTAAAATTGCAACCGCGACTTTCCCTATTGAATTGCACGTAGTCCGCGGCTGTGTAGTCACACTGCACCCGTTCTCCGTGGGGTCCCTAACTATTTACCGTGGGTGGTTCTTTGGGGTCCTAGCAATTCTACACCTCTCAGACTAGGTCTGAGTCAGAGTCGTGGTTCTTATTCCACTTTCTTAGTATATGGTTTGGTCTCCCCCTGGAGCCCACTGTGTATTGTGCCAGTTACGTTTGATTCTTTGCAACTGTATTATTTGAATTGTGTTCAACTGTGTTCTATCCTCGTGTCGAGGGTACTAGAGAGTGTTATTAATAAATACATATTTTTATAACGACTGTGTGGTTCCCTTTTCAGTCCACCAACACTATAAGATTGTCTCTGGTAAAACAAGATGCTTTACATTCCTTCAAGACTTAGCCTGAAGGCTGCTCGCCACAGCTACCACTAGGATAGCTTTCAGTAAAGGTTGTCTTTAACCTATCATCAATAAGGGTTGTTTGGACTGGTGCAAGGTGCCCACTTTAATTAGTGGACAGCATATACCAGGCCAATTTCTCACAATGCCCCACTCTCCCCACCTTCACTACACCATACCTTGGTTACCTCAGATCTTTCATTGGTCATCTACACCACTGTTCATCGTCTACAAGGAAGATTAAATTCCTCTATTTATTGTTATTATGGACTCTTGTCTACTCCTCATGAGTCCTTTCTTTTCGCTGCTGGTTTAATTCTGTCTAGTGATTTACATATATGTACCTTACTTATCTCCAAGAAGTGTCATCAACGTACCCTCATGTCTACTGTGCACGCCCTTTACGTATTGTCACTGTGTCTTTATCTACACCTAATGCAGCTCACGTCATGGATTCTATGCCAGTTCTATGAAGCCCTCTAATGCCTTCAGCTCAAGTCAGGATGTGACCTTACAGCTAGAGCGGTCGACCTCGAAGTTGGGGAACCGGGTTCGAGTCTCGGCAACAACGCTCAACATCCTGTGATTCTGGGCAAATTACTTAATCTCCCTGTGCCTAAAACAAATGAATGAGTCCATCCGTAATGAAACTGGTGCTCATGTAAAGCGCTCTGACACCTGATATCTTCGGGTCGAGATCGAGCTATATTAAAAAAAAGTCTACAAAATAATTTTTACAAAGTTGACGCAAACACTCCACAGAACCACGCCATCGATGCGTCCCACTCCCGGGGAAGTCACCATGAGCCTTGCATCTCAACCCCACTGCACCAAGCGCTCTGCAGGCTGCCCGGGGTCCACGGGAAGGAGACCCACTAAAAGAGCGGCCTATTTAGTGCCACAAGAGGCACAGGAGGCAGCCACCCAGTGTTTGGGATCCTCTGTAGTGAAGGTAGCTGCATACATTGCTATGTTAGCATAAGCGCGTTAGCTTTTAGAAAGCCATCTTGCCACTTTTGCTGCTTTTGCACGCGACACTGCAGATACATGTTATTATTTGAGAACTGCTTGCTCGCCTTTGCTTCCCATGAGAACTGTCTGTTGTTCACCTCCCTAGACGTGCGCTGCGACCTTGGTCTGAATATTGTGTGCAAAACACTTTGAGGAGCCAGACAAAGTATGTTTTTGAATCCAGGTTGATCGGCCCACTGTCTAGTCATAATATGCACACAGCTGCAAATACCTGAATTTCGAGAGCCTTTAATATTACAGTTTGCATGCGTTTGAAACACATTCTGAAGAATAACATTTCCAGGCGCAGAGCAAAGCTGATCCTGTGATGTGATCCACATAAAGCTGATCGTTACGGTATGGGGTTCCCCATTCAAGCCTAGAGACATTCTACTAGTCTAATAATACTAGTTTACTAGCGAAAGGAAGGTGGCTGTATTCCACTGTCATTTATACTATGATTTCTCCTTTCATTTTCTATGGTATTGTAACAATGCTGATGGTTTTAATTATAATCATTTGTCTGCTTATGTTAGCCAAAGTACTGCATCTTAGGACACGTAGTTTATAAAATAAACCTTTTAAACTGTACCGTGTCTCTGATTACTTTGTTGTGGATTGATATTTGTATAATAGCGAACAGGTATTTCTGATTCCCACCATTTCTGAGAATACTCTAAGTCGCTTGTTCTGGGTAGTCTATACATTGGGACCTCCGAGATAATACGGATAACGAATGGGACACTGATGCTGGTCGGATAGGGGTTCTGGGTACTGAGGTGAGTTTTTGGTACACCACAATTCACTGAGGTCCTAGTTTCCTGCGCATAGTTCTGTGCATGAGCAGAATCCCTGCAACACCTCAGGGGTCCAGGTGTGGCACGTCACTTCCGGGGAGAGGGGGGGGCGGGGGATGAGGTACATATACCTCTCCACGCCCTCTGGGCGCCCTCTTTGCCCACTACCCTGACGCCGTTTGGACGTGCCCCATTTTTGCACGGTGAGTGCATTTGTTCGGGTCCCCCCTCGCCCGGTTTTCCCAGCAGGATTGCACACAGGGCAGGGCGGCCCGGGCATACCTGCGAGCCGCCTTAAGGGGGGGCGGGTCTGGTCAGTTCCCTCGGGTTGTACACAGGAACTCCCCCGGGCTCTTCCCCCCCCAACTGCCCCCAGCTGATTCAGGGGGTCGGAATATGGCGGTGCCTGCTGTTGATCAGCGATCCTGCGCTCCCACTTAGGGGTAGTGTGTCAATTACCTCTCCTCACCCCGTGCGGGGGGCAGTCGGGGCCTACTGGGCCCTGTCCGTGTGGTCTGGCCTACACAGCAGGCTACAGGGATGAGATAAGTCCGGTTGCGATTGTGAGAAGAAGGGGGTCACGCAACTCTGCCGGGCTTCCGCCTTGCTACCACCCCAGGACCGTTGCGACATGTGGGGAGTTGCTTCTCTCCAGGGTCGCTGGTGGCGTCGGACGAGGCCGAGGTGCACACCCTCTGCTGAATGCTGCCAAGGCGGGGAGCAGACACCGAACGGGTTTAGGGCCTGTCCTGTGTGGGGTATGTAGGTTCGGGGGGTGATTCGGGTCCGGAGGCGTGGGAACAGGCCCTGGGTCGTGGTCTCCCAGGCGCGTTGCGGCCTCCTCGCCTTAAGTGCCTGACTCCCCAGGCTGGTTCGCGCACCCGCTGCTGTGGACATCCAAGTACTGTACTGGGCCCTGAGTACTCACGTTGCCCCTTCTGCGGGGGACTGATCGAAGCCTCGCCCCTCAACCTCGGAAGTTTTCGAGGGCTCCTGCCGTGGCCCTCCCCTCCTCCCACGCATGCGGGCACGAAGCGGCATATTGTCGGCCCCGGCACGGAGGCAGGGGCTTTAAATGTTAAGGGAGCGAGTGCATCAGGGCGCTTGCGCACCTTCCCAGGCTGGGACGGGGGTTCGGAGCTGGCGGGTCAGGTTCAGACACAGGCTCAGTGAGTTATGTACAGGGTGAAAATTCAAGGAACAGCGCTTTACATGTCTAGCCTCTGACAGGGGAAAGTGTTCGGGTGCAGGGTGAGAGGATACTGCCCTTCGGGGGTTGTCTGCTACCACAAATGGATCTTGCATGGGGCAGGCCAGGAGGTAAGCCAGAGGGCATGATAGATCTTCAGTAGAGCGTGGTAGGTGTCGGGCAGTATTTGGTACCAACAAGTAATTGGAAAGACAACAGACCACACTCAAGGCGGCAACTAAGTTATTGATGGTCAAATAATTGGTCCCCTATAAACTTACAGGAAGTAAGGTCAAGGTCCTATCTAGGGGTGCAGGCGCAGTAGGGGCTTGCGGCGCATAGAATTAGACTCGGACAGCAGTGGGTACCACAGGACGCTTCCGCTTCCTCCTGGTTATAGACTGCCTGCCCCATTGCTGGCCCAGCCAGATGGGTAGGAGTGGTTACCCGTAGAGGATGGTAGGGACCTCTGGTGTGGGGTACATTTGTTGGGGGACTCTGGTTGAGAAAGTGTATTAGAGCTCCTACATATCCTCTCCTGCTGCCAGCAACATCCCAATCCGGGGGCTGGGTATTCCACTCCAGGGTGGCTACACCGGGACGGCTACACAACTCCATAAAAGTCTGCAGTCAGACTGTGGGGGTGGGGATTTGTCGCTAGCTGTCCTCCCGTTCTCACCATCCTCATGTCTGCTTCCGAGTTACAATAGGAGACATTTGGCACTGGGTCACTCGCGCCAGGGTGGGGACAATAGCAGGGTGACTCAGCATCTTTGATCGCTTGCAGACGGTTGGACGTGCGGGCAATAGGAAAAGAAAGGGCAGGCAAGTTATGCATATGACTTTCCAAAGGGCTCCACTAGCCAAGAACGGTGGCCCTGTGTACTCACTTGTCTCTCTTGGGGACGAGGGATCTGTTGCAAGTGATGAAGTCCTCCAGGTGTAAGTTAGGCAACAAGTGGGGGCATGTGCGTTAGGCATTTGCTTGCCTAGGCAACAGGGTGTTTTGAAGAAGATGGGGCTTCACCTGCTAAAAGTGGCCTTGGATTTGTTTGCTGGGCCGGGGAGAGGCTTGTGTATCAGCTGAATGAAGGTGTGCAGTGCTCAATTAATGGTGTTAAGCAACCCATATGGCCTTTTGTGCGTCTTCAGGGTGGCGCGAGGGGCGGAATGCAGGCATCTGAGACAGGTGTTGTTTCCACCACTGAGTTAATTCGGTTTGGGGGCCTAGGCTGGCGCTTGAACAGCTTGCTGAAGATAGCTGCGGCACAGACCCGGGGGGTGGGGGGTGTCTCCCCTCCTACAGTGGGACATACAGTTAAGAGGCAATGAGTTGTCTTCCCTGGGTAGGAAGGCACTGATGTAAGAAATTAAGTCCTCCATGCGTAAGATGGCAACTATTGAGGGACATGCGAGTTATAGGGGTCAAGGATAACCACTTGCTTAGTGAAGCAAGGAGCCCGGTCAAGGGAGGCCTGGTGTCAGGTACCTTAGCAGATCTTGCCGATTCCACAGGAGCAGATGCTTGATCTCCACTCCACCACTCCGCTACTGCGAGCCAGGCTCACAAGCAGCAAAGCGGGGGAAAGGGGAATTGGACAGAAAAGAGAGACAACACTGCGTCTTCTTCTTGGACTGGATTCGTAAACTTCTTCCTCACGATTCCTGCAATGAGAGTTATTCAGAAACAATCCTACACTTGACTACACTAAAAGGGGTATGGTACTTATTCACACACTATACCTGTCCTGACACAGTGGGTAGCTGCTCTCTGACTCATTGGGCTGTTGCCTTTTAAGGAGTTGAGGGGTTGATCTGTTGACGTGTAATGACTCCTGCAAAATGAAGAACATGTAAACCTTGTTACCTTTTCCCTCACTCCCAACCCTTCACCTTGTCTACCGTTACCTGTCTAGCCCCCTCAGTAGTGTCTTGTCCTTTCATAGGTTTGTGAATATTCTCTTACTTGGTTGACTTCTCTCCGTCTCATTGGATTCTGAGTGTGCAGATGAGCTCGTTGTCTACTGCCTATTTCTATATATATATATATATATATACAAATACCAATGCGTTTGCTTGGGTTGAAATTAAAGTCTTTCTCAAGAAAAAGAAACTCTTCTGTCTTCTTCTCTCACTTGTAGCTGAATTTCAGAACTTGCGGCTGATACTGCTATTGAAGCGAAATCATATTGTTCTGTGAACTCTCTCTCTCTCTATTCACGATGCTCTCTCTCTCTCTCTCTCAAGCTAAAGTCTGTGAGTTCTTTAGTCTCTTTACAACTGTTACTGGTTACCCTCCATGAAGCGCTGGCAAATCCACGAAAATTAGAAGAAAATGGGACTTACTTTACTTCTGCAAGTTCACAGGACAGCCTCTACCTTACTCGCTGTAGATGCGCTGAAAGTCTTCGTTGAATTCGGAATGCTTGCCAATCTCCAGAAGTCTCTGCAAGCCTTGTCTTTTACAAGGAGCTGGAATACACCACTAGGAAATACCCTGACTCAGAATTGCATGCGGGACAATGGTAACGGAACATGAAAAGACTACTCTATCTTCAGGGAGTGTCTTTGACTGGAATTCTTCGACGAGAAGCGCGGAGCTCAGGAGAACGCCGCCTTCACAGAAATTCCGACGGTTGAAGTGCGCCACGCTCTGGAAGCGCGCGCGCCTCATCAACCAGAAAAGCTGTACCGCTGCCAGCGCAAGTCAGGGAAACCAATTGCTAACCTGCCAGCGGCCATCTTGGGGGGGGAAGGGGGAAACAGAACTACACTCTCAAGGAACGTAGGAAAGCGGAGAGTGATCTGACTGAAACACTTCTTCGCCTACCCACCAAACGCATAAACTGGCTCCTGGGTAGTATGCTCAGCTTTGGGAACCTAACCTTCCCTACCCCAGACCTGACAGTACCTCCCACCAAAACCCCCCTCCTCTCCTCCTTGGGTTTAGTGGGGTGAGTGCAATGAAACTCCCGGAGCAAACGTGAAGCATGAATATTGGATTGTGGCTCCCAGGATCTCTCTTCCGGCCCATAACCCTTCCAGTCAACTAGATAGTAGATCTTCCCTCTTTGAAACCTGGAATCTAGAATTCTTTTTACCTCAAATTCCTCCCTTCCCTGTACAAAAACAGAGGAGGGAGAATTACCAGCCCTCAATCCCTCCGGACTACGCTGGAGCAGGGAAACATGGAAAACTGGATGTATCTTCAATCGGGGAGGAAGTCTAACCTTTACACTGACGGGATTCACCATTCGGTCTACCTGAAAGGGACCCACAAATCTAGGCTGAAACTTCCGATTCCCCTTCAATCGTAAATTCCTAGTGGAAACCCAGACCTGATCTCCCTTTTCAAAAACTGGATTTGGGCGTCTCTTCTTGTCTGCCTGCTTCTTGTAGGAATCCTTTGCCTTAGATAAATTTCTAGAAGCTAATCGAAAGGCTTCATGTAAATCTTGTACTACCGTTTCCACGGCAGGAACATTACTGATTTCTTTATCTACCAGAGTGTTTGGATGTCGACCTGAATTTAAATAGAACGGGGAGTAACCTGTGGAAGCATGCTCAGCATTATTATAAGCGAATTCTGCCGCCCAAATCAAATCCGGCCACTCTCCCTCCTGGTCCATCAAGAACAAGCGCAAGTACTGCTCCAATTCCTGATTAACTCTCTCCGTCTGTCCGTCCGTCTCCGGATGGAAACTGGAAGACAGACGGGAGTCTACACCCAACCTCTTCAAGAAGGATCTCCAAAAACGAGAGACAAACTGCGAGCCTCTATCTGAGATGACAATCTTTGGGATTCCATGGGCCCTTACTATGTGTTGCATGAATAACTTGGACAACTGTGTAGCATTTGGGAGGGCCTTTAGAGGAACAAAATGGCTCATCTTGGAGAAATGATCCACCACCACCCAAATGACTGATAGACCACCACTTGACGGGAGTTCCACAATGAAATCCATGGAAATGGTATGCCAAGGGTACGGGGCCTGGGGCATGGGCTGTAAAAGACCTTGAGGGGCCCTTCTAGGAGTTTTTCCCTTAATACATGACTCACAAGTGGCTACATACTGCCGCACCTGAGCTTCCATGGCTGGCCACCAAAACTCTCTTCGGATAAGCTCCAATGTCTTCTTCACCCCCTTGTGCCCGGCCAATGGTTCGTCATGGAAATGTTCAATGATTTGTGTTTGCAGTTCCAGATTTGGCACAAACAACTTGCCTTGGTAGATGGGCCTTCCATTCTTGACTTGGAATTCTTTTCCCTTAGCCATCCAACCCCTCACTTCTTCTGGGGACGACAAATTTGGTAGCATCTTTTCAATGTCTGTGTAAGTGAGTGTTCCGATGATTCGATCCACTGGAATAATTACTCCTTTTTCGGCAGCTTGGACCTCAGTGCTCACATTCAAACGAGATAGGGCATCCGCCTTTCCATTTGCCGATCCAGGCTTGTAAGTTAAGACAAAGTCATAGTCTGCAAAGAAAAGGGACCATCTCAATTGACGTGGGGTAAGAGTACGGGCGGATTTCAAAAACTGGAGATTCCGATGGTCCGTAAAAACAGTAACTACATGCTTGGCACCCAGCAAATAATGTCTCCATTCCGAGAAAGCGTCTTTGACTGCCAACAGCTCCTTATCTGCAATGGGATAATTAATTTCTGCCACAGTTAATTTCCTCGAACGGAAAGCCACTGGATGTAACTGGCCAGTCTGCTTATGGCGCTGAGACAAGATCCCTCCGATGGCCAAATTAGAGGCGTCTGCTTCCACAAAAAATGGTTCTCCCGGGTCTGGATGGAGCAGCACCGGGGAAGATACAAAAATTCTCTTGAGCTCATTAAATGCTGATTCCGTTTCCGCATTCCACTCAAACTTAGTCTTCTTCCTCAACAATCTTGTGAGTGGACAAACTCGCTCAGAGAAGTTGACTATGAAGCGCCTATAAAAATTGGCGAAGCCAAGGAAACTCTGAACTTCCTTCACTGAGCGTGGAGAGGGCCACTCCTTGATTGCCTGTACCTTAGATTCATCCATAGACACACCATTCGGGGACAGAACAAACCCCAAGAACTCAACTTGCGTGGAATGAAAGACACACTTCTCCAATTTTACAAAAAGTTGATTCTCAAGTAATTTCTTTAAGATGGATCTGACATGCTGGATATGCTCCTCTAAGTTGGCCGAAAAAATGAGGATGTCGTCGATGTACACTACTGCGAATCGATCCAGAAACTCCCGCACTACATCATTAACAAAGTGTTGGAAGGCTGCTGGAGCGTTGCATAATCCAAAAGGCATGACCTGATATTCGAATAACCCAAAACGAGTACGGAAAGCCGTCTTCCACTCTTCTCCCTCGGCCATGCGTACCAAATGATACGCGCCCCTCAAATCCAGTTTTGTGTATACCCTCGCTCCCTTAACCTGGTCCAAGAGCTCCGAAATCAAGGGTAGCGGATATCGATTCTTCTTAATAACTAGATTGAGAGCACGGTAGTCGATGCAAGTTCTCAATTGGCCATCCTTCTTCGGAATGAAAAAGAGTGGAGACGAAACTGGTGACTGTGAAGGGCGTATGAAGCCATTAGCCAAATATCTGCTCAAGTATTCTTTGAGATGGACATTTTCCGCTTCCGACAGCGCGTAGATGCGGCTACAGGGCAGGGAGGCTCCAGGCTCCAACTCAATTCGGCAGTCATACTCACGATGGGGAGGTAAACGTTCCGCTTCTTTTTCATCAAACACCGCGGCGAGATCTTCATATTCAGGTGGAATTTCCTGGGTGTCAACTGCACAAATGGTCTTTGGAAAGCTAGCTAAAAGCTGTGATTGCGAAACTCCTGGTGGTTCTGGATTCACATGGAAACAATGATGCATACAATATTCTGAGTTCATACAAATTGATCGTCTGGCCCAATCAATTTGAGGGTTATGCTCGGTGAGCCAAGGCAAACCCAGGATCAATTGAAATTGCGGAGCGTCGATCAAACTGAATTGCAAAGAACTGAAATGCTGACTGGGTCCACACAGCAAGATCTCCTCGGAATCAAAAACAATCGGCCCAGAGGACAAGCTTGTTCCATCCACCGCACGTACTGGCTCTGGCCGTTCTTTCCTCAAAAAGGTGATTCCGAGAGCCTTAGCAAACCCAATATCGCAAAAATTTCCCGTGGCCCCAGAATCGATCATGACCGAAATTCCTTCCTTGATCCTACCACTAAATCTAATTTGGACAGTTAAAATTAAATGTGGAGCCGATGATTGCAAGGTATTTGCCACCAATTTTGGATCTGGAGTTGACTGTTCCTTCGCTTCCACCAGGGCAACCCCTTCTACTGGTGGAGCCGATCTTTTACCCAGGAATTGCTCTTGGGCTTCTTTGGACATTCCTTCACAAAATGACCAGCGTTCCCACAGTACATGCACAACTTGCCCAGACGCCGCTTCTCTCTTTCTTCCTTAGACAAAGGACCTCTTACTGAACCTATCTGCATAGGCTCTTCTTCCGACCCCGAATCCTTGGGCTTGGATCCCTCTGATTTCATCCTGTCAAAACGGGGTGGAATGTACCTTGTTTCCTTTCGCCTCTCGTTCCTTCTCTCACTTTGACGTTGATCAATCTGGAGAACTAAATCAATTAATTCTGAAACCTCTGTGGGACGTTTTGGGATCTGTGATAGTCCATCCTTCAGTTCATCCCTGAGACCGCGATAGAAGATTGCAGCTCGTTTAGCTTCAGGCCAACTTGTTTCCACTATTAGCTTGTTAAATTGAGCCAGGTATGCCACTAGTTCTCGATTTCCCTGCTTAAGATCTAATAGCTCATTGTCCGTGGATTGAGAGATGGAACGTCTGTCAAAAATCCGCAAGAATTCTCTCTTGAAACCTTCAAATTCATACAGAATGGGATCATTGTTGTTCACCAAAGGCATGGACCAAGCGGCAGCATCTCCACTCAGGTACGACAGCATGAAAGCTACCTTAGACTGGTCTTCCTTAAAAATGATGGGCCGACAGAGGTAGTGCAAAGAACATTGTGTGACAAAAATTTGAGCCTTGTTTGGGTCCCCACTATATCTTTCGGGAGCGGCCAATGGAATAGTAGGGGAGATTGCGTGAATTACCTGCGTAGTGAGTTCTGCCGCAGATGGGGCTGGGGCAAAAGAGGACGGCTTATCTTCTTTAACCATAGGACGTGAACCCCCAGAAAACTCTTCAAATTGTTGATGCAAATAACTAGCATCTTGGGCAGACTTCCTGACCTCCTCTCTAAGGGTCTTATTTTCCTCCATGGTGTCACTTAACTGCTTCTGTATACTATCTAGCACCGTGGCCAGAGCCTTTATATCAATTCCCTCAGCCATCGTGCTCAGGTGGAAATAAAGTTTGGCACTTCAATCTGTCAGGTACCTTAGCAGATCTTGCCGATTCCACAGGAGCAGATGCTTGATCTCCACTCCACCACTCCGCTACTGCGAGCCAGACTCACAAGCAGCAAAGCGGGGGAAAGGGGAATTGGACAGAAAAGAGAGACAACACTGCGTCTTCTTCTTGGACTGGATTCGTAAACTTCTTCCTCACGATTCCTGCAATGAGAGTTATTCAGAAACAATCCTACACTTGACTACACTAAAAGGGGTATGGTACTTATTCACACACTATACCTGTCCTGACACAGTGGGTAGCTGCTCTCTGACTCATTGGGCTGTTGCCTTTTAAGGAGTTGAGGGGTTGATCTGTTGACGTGTAATGACTCCTGCAAAATGAAGAACATGTAAACCTTGTTACCTTTTCCCTCACTCCCAACCCTTCACCTTGTCTACCGTTACCTGTCTAGCCCCCTCAGTAGTGTCTTGTCCTTTCATAGGTTTGTGAATATTCTCTTACTTGGTTGACTTCTCTCCGTCTCATTGGATTCTGAGTGTGCAGATGAGCTCGTTGTCTACTGCCTATTTCTATATATATATATATATATATACAAATACCAATGCGTTTGCTTGGGTTGAAATTAAAGTCTTTCTCAAGAAAAAGAAACTCTTCTGTCTTCTTCTCTCACTTGTAGCTTAATTTCAGAACTTGCGGCTGATACTGCTATTGAAGCGAAATCATATTGTTCTGTGAACTCTCTCTCTCTCTATTCACGATGCTCTCTCTCTCTCTCTCTCAAGCTAAAGTCTGTGAGTTCTTTAGTCTCTTTACAACTGTTACTGGTTACCCTCTATGAAGCGCTGGCAAATCCACGAAAATTAGAAGAAAATGGGACTTACTTTACTTCTGCAAGTTCACAGGACAGCCTCTACCTTACTCGCTGTAGATGCGCTGAAAGTCTTCGTTGAATTCGGAATGCTTGCCAATCTCCAGAAGTCTCTGCAAGCCTTGTCTTTTACAAGGAGCTGGAATACACCACTAGGAAATACCCTGACTCAGAATTGCATGCGGGACAATGGTAACGGAACATGAAAAGACTACTCTATCTTCAGGGAGTGTCTTTGACTGGAATTCTTCGACGAGAAGCGCGGAGCTCAGGAGATCGCCGCCTTCACAGAAATTCCGACGGTTGAAGTGCGCCACGCTCTGGAAGCGCGCGCGCCTCATCAACCAGAAAAGCTGTACCGCTGCCAGTGCAAGTCAGGGAAACCAATTGCTAACCTGCCAGCGGCCATCTTGGGGGGGGAAGGGGGAAACAGAACTACACTCTCAAGGAACGTAGGAAAGCGGAGAGTGATCTGACTGAAACACTTCTTCGCCTACCCACCAAACGCATAAACTGGCTCCTGGGTAGTATGCTCAGCTTTGGGAACCTAACCTTCCCTACCCCAGACCTGACACCTGGAAGCCTCGCGCAAAAGAGTTAACCGCGCCAAGCGTAAATTCACTGAACAGAGTAGACATTATTTGGCTAGGATACCCGGGCATGCGCTGGACCTGCTTGCTGAAATAGCTACAGCAGAGTCTTGGGGGGGATTCGTCCTCCTAATGTGCTGGTCGTACACCTGGGAGGGAATAATCTGGCATCTCTGGGGAGAAGGGCACTGCTTCAAGCACTGACGGGCACCATGTGTAAGGAGCAACCAGCTGGGGACCTGTGAGATATGGTGGTCTGGGATAACGCCCCGGCGAGTGTGGCAGAGCGCACAATGAAGGGAAGCCATGGAGGTCTGTCGCAGGAAGGTTGACAGCGCTATGAGGAAATTCACTGAGCAAAGGGGGTTTGGCTTCATCCGTCATGGGTTACTGCACACTAAGGCCACAGGGTGTTTTGATGAAGATGGGGTACACCTGTCCAGAGTGGGTATGGACATGTTCTTACTTGATCTGGGGGAGGCCTTAGAGACAGCAGGGTGTAAGTAATGAAGGCGATCTTGGTGGGGGCTCTGGGGTGAAGGTGGCCACACCCAGAGCTGTGGCGGAGTTACAGGGCGATCCAGAGGCTGTAAGGTACATATAGGTACCCTCTGCAGGAGCACATCAAGGGTGCAAAGGCCAAATATCCCCAGGGAGGTCCTCGCATTGGACCCTGGAGGAGCGACGACGCCCCGTTAGTACTACGGGCGGTTGAGCAACCGGGGGTTGCCTGGCAGGTTCCGCCCCCTTATGGGGTGTGAGCAAAGGGGTGGGCAGTTGGCCCACAGGTGGGAGGGGTCTCCAGTCCCCAAAAATATGGCAAACACTGTTAGGCAGGGCCACGGTGTCATTTGGCTCATCAGGTGGCAGGCGGCGAGGGGCTGCCTGTCTTGGGATCGCCCGTAAACTAACCCACCAATCTTGTCATATTTGTAATGCTAATAAACCTGCAGCAGTTTACTCCACGAAGAAGGTGTCTTGTCTGGTTATTGCTCTAGGAGAATGCTGTATGGGGCAGGGTGAGTGTTTGCCGATATTGGCACTAAGTGCCGCAGCCTGCAACCTCTGAGCGCTACAAAACCCCACCTTCTAGCACTATATTGAGCCTGTATCCACACACACACTAAGTCGACAGAAGAATGGGTGCAGGGGCTGGGAGGGGGCCCTTCCCACGGGGCCCGCGGATGGAGAGCCAGCCCCACAGGTGGGGTGACCAGGCGTCCCGGATTTGCCCAGACAGTCCCGGCTTTTAACCAGCTGTCCTGGCAGATTTTTGCAGTTTAGGCTCATGTTCTGCTTTTTAGAGGCGGTTGCCTGAAACCAGTGAGAATGCCGCTGCCCGCGTCCCACGCAGAGGGACATCAGCAGGGCAGCCTACTAGTGGCCGCCCGTCGGAGTCTCCCCCCCCCCCTGCTCCGCCTCGCTAGCGAGGCCGCGCCTGGGGAGGGGAGGCCCCCCCCAATGGGTTTGCCTTAGGGAGGCGTGCCAACAGGGTGGGCGAGGCTTGACCCCCCTTTTAGGCGCCTCACCCCCTCAGTCCTTCCTCTGCTTCCTGCGCCGCTCCACGCTCCGCCCCCGTCAAAAGGGGCGGGAGTAGTAAACAGATCACGTGATCCAGTGGATGATCTGAAAATATGTGCCGCACTGCCGGGCATCGACCCACCGTGCGTGCTGGCTCGCCAGGCGGGCGGAGCAGCGAGGGGCTGCTTGCCCTGGATCGCCCGTAAGATAACCCACTTATCGTCATACTTATGTTGTATGAAATAAACCTGCAGCAGTTCTTCACCCACAGTGAAAGTGTCAGTGTAATCCTTGGGTGACGTCTGTGCATGCGTGTTGAGTGGAGCGGATGACGGTGTGGTCACTAGTGAGATTAAGTGTTCTAAAGTTGTGCTAGTTAGCAGCTGTTAAAAGGAAGCAATTTAATGAACAGGTATGCTGCTGGTTTTAGAAATTACATTTTATTTATTTTCTTAGCGCTTCTTCTGGGTTCCAATGTTGATAAGAGATGTCATTCTGCGCAGCATTGTTGATGTAAAATTGTAGTCCTTCTTCTATTTTTGCAAAAGGTCCCGGTTTTCGCTTCTCAAGATCTGGTCACCCCACCCACAGGACTTCCCTGGTGGGGGAGCACCAGTCCTAGGGCTGGCACAGTCCAGGTGCTGATGCATGGGGGAGCCATGGAATCTCCTTTTATACCTCCCGCCCCAGCACCTCCT